>NC_140583.1:821783527-823116880 GCF_964204655.1 Triturus cristatus | reverse complement strand
CAATGAGGCCAAGTTCAGGGAGTAAGGGGGGAAATAGGACACTCACTGGTGGTCAGAGGGGTGAGTGAAGTTGAGGAGGAAAAAAGTGTAGGACGTCACTTTTGGCAGAGGTCATCATGAATGATGGTAATGCCCTCCAATAACTGTTGGCGATCAGGCCATTAGAAATGCTTGCCTGCAGGTGAGAGCTGGGAGGGAGAAGATTTGGTTGTCATCTGCATAGAGTTTATATGAGAAACCCAAAGAGGAGATGATGCAAGAGAGGTATTGTATAGTGAGAAAAGAAGATGGCCAAGTGCTGATCCTGCATTGGGTGGTCGGGTGGGTGCAGGTATATGAGCATTCTAAACAACAGTAAAGGAGCTGCTGATGTAGGAGGTGAACTAGGTATTAGCAAGGCGTGTGATGGGAGGAGAATTATGTGGCATAATCACTAGTTTCAAAGGGAGCAGATAGTCCCAAGCACATAGAAGTGGAAGAGAGTTAGTTTGGGTGTGCAGTGTTGATGAAGGTAGTTATTATTTGTACGTGTTCTTTTTCTGTAGAATACCGGGTATGAAAGCTTGATTGAAGGCCTAGAGCTGGCTATTTGATAAGAGGTAGAGTGGGAGCCAGTGGAAGACCAATTGGTCCAATGTCTTAGTAGAGAAGGGCAGTTGAGATACTGGGTGATATCTGGATGGAGAGGAGAGAACAGTAGTAGGTTTTTTGAGGAGGGGTTAAAACAATCTTTTTTTTTTTTTTTTTCCTCATATACCACCAGACGGGAAAGGCAATCCAAACGGGGAAGTCCCCTTCCCTCAACCCCCACTCGGTAGGATACGATTCCGATGTTAGGACCTTGGGGGGATAGGAAGGGGGGTCTAACCCTTCTGGCATTTTACTGTTTTGCTCTATCTACTCCAACATTTACTCACTGGGAGGCCCATTGATGATGTTGGAGATTGAGCCCCAACAGTGCCCAGGTAAAATCATCGGAAAAGTTTCATCATCTGTTCCGCCAGGCCATTAACGGTGCCCATATCTTTGCTTCACTGGAGGGATCACAGGCAATATCTGACTCACAAGTGTACATAATATGTTTCAAGCAATCTAAAAAGATAGGTGCCTTCTCGTTTTTCCACGCCCTGCATATTTATCGTCTTGCTAACAACATAACATAGAAAATAAGTTTAGAATCAATGGCACCTAATTGGTAATTGTTAACTAACCCAAACAAGATTGTCTTTGAATTTATGGTAAATTGTACATTTAATACTGCTGCAATAAATTCTCCTAGTTTAGCCCAATATTGCGCCAGAGAGGAACAGTCTACAAACATATGTATGTCATCAGCGGCGAGTAATCTACAACGAGGGCACCGATATTCTAGGTTGGTGAATCTTACGAGTTTCTTGGGCGAGATATAAACTCTATACAGAGTAAACAGATGGTTTCTTTTAAGTGCAGCTGGCTTGACTATAGTATGTAGCATTGTGAAGGAGTCTTCCCACAGCTCCTTAAGGTTATTATAATCACAATCAACCTGTTCACCCCATATTTTTAGGAGTTCGATCTCCGGAACTCCTTCTGCTCCCATCATAGCCCAATACGAAAATGCCAGCTCTCTTTTCCAGGTCCCTTTCTTGTTTACCAGGTCGAAACTTGGATTAGATGTACAAGGCACCGGCGCGAGAGTCGCCCACCAACCTGATAGTTGATAATATTTGAACCTAGTGAGAGAACCCTATGTCAAGGTAGAAAGAGAATCCCAATCAATGAGCTGTGTGTCCTTTAGGAGATCTCCCCAGTGTGTAATACCGGCCAACCTCAGAGGGCGAGCTAGCCGATCTTTTAAACACTCTGGGGTCCCTGGTGAATCCCAGATCGGGGCCTGGGGAGCATAATAGGGGATTCCCAACTTTTTCCTGAAAAAAACCCAGTTTGTTTGGGCAGCTATCAAAATCTTCAATCTAACTTTTTTTAAAAACCTGGGATCTCCAAATTTAAATAGAAAGTATTCCTGACCCTGGGGTACACTGTGTAACAGAGCCTGAAATAAGGAACCTAAAACAGTAGTATCTGTCTTATCTGCCAATCGTCTGAAGTTTTTTAATTGAAACGAATGACAGTAGATAAGTAAATCTGGAAGGGCAAGGCCCCCAGCTTTTAATTTTCTCGTCAATTTTTTCCAAGATATTCTCGGCAGTTTAGAGTTCCAAATGAATGAACCTATTTTTCCCTGCAATTTAGCTATGTCTTTTGGGTCGAAAGTTAATGGAATAGAGTTAAATAAAAAGGTGATTTTCGGTAAAATAGTCATTTTTATAAGGTTCACTCTACCAAATATGTTAAGCGGAAGCCCAGACCAACGTTGTAGGAGATGACAAATTTCCTTATAGACTCTATCAAAATTTATTTTAGTTGTCTGATTTATATCTTGAGCTAGATATATTCCTAAATATCTCATCTTGGGTTTAACAGCCGGGTATTCTTCGACCGAATTCCACTGCATAACCTCGGTTTCGTCTCTGTTTATTTTATAGCCGGATATTGCCCCAAAGTCCTCTGCCACAGCGAAGAGTCTGGGGACGGCCTCTTCTGGGTTCGATGTAAACATTAAGAGATCGTCCGCGTAAAGAGCAAACTTCAACTCCAAGCTCGCGATCTTAAAAGGTTTAATAATCGAATCAGATCTCAACTTAATAACTAAAGGCTCGATATACAAATTAAACAAGAGAGGGGAAAGGGGACATCCCTGTCTAGTGCCACGAAATATATGTACCCAATCAGTGAGACTACCATTTACTAAGATTTTGGCTTTGGGACTAGAGTATAAGGCTCGAATCGAGGCTATGAAGTTCGGTGGCATACCAAATGCATCTAATGTTTTCCAGAGATAGGGCCAGCTGACCTGGTCGAAAGCTTTTGTGGCGTCGATGGCCACGATAGTTAGGGGCGACTTTTCATTAGTCGCTACATCTATGGCAGCAATAGCCTGAAAAGTAAGTTCATTCAGCTGCCTTCCCGGCATGAAGCCTCTTTGATCGCTGTGGACCACTGATTTAATGACTTTGGCCAATCTCGCTGCCAGCACACCTACAAAAATTTTATAATCAGTATTCAGCAGCGAGATTGGCCGATAGGATTCAACAACCAGAGGGTCCTTATTAGGTTTTAATATTAGGGTCACTGTTGCCTCAGACCATGTTTGTGGCACAGCCTCGCCGGAGAGATGTATTTTGTTAAATAAAATTGTAAGGATTGGCACAATTAACTCTGGATTAATTTGATATGCCTCGACTGGGAGGCCATCCGGACCCGCTGCTTTGCCTTTTGTCATTTTCTTTAGTTGGTTGTAGACTTCACCCTCTTTAATTGGTGAACTCAGGAAGACCTTATCTACTTCTGTAAGATATGGTAGAACTAGTTGGCTAAGCCACATTTCGGCCTTCTCTGTAGAGATATCTCCTTGTTCCGCATACATCTTCGACATATAATTATGGACTTCTTTCGATATCTCATAGTTATTATAGGTTAAGGTCCCTAAATTTTGTAGAATCAAACTCCCAATTTGGTTCTTGGCTCGATCTGTTCTTGCCTTCCAGGCCAAGAAACGGCCACACTTCTCCCCATAGGAGAAATTGCTTAATCTGCTCGCATTCCATCTTTCCTTTATGGCTTTATCGAGGAGGGCCTGATATTCTGCTTTTAAGGAGTCTAATTCATTCGATAATATATCCACATTAGGATATTGCATTAGGGAGGCGAGTTGAAGTTGTTGTTCTTTCAATTTCATTTTTATGAGGGAGTCCGCTTCAGCTTTCCTTTTATCCCTGTTTCTCTTAACCGTGAGTGTAGTCACTATTGCCCTCATAAAGGACTTAAAAGCCTCCCATACAATCTGGGCACCCGCTGAACCACAGTTGAATCTGAAATATTCTTCCAACTGTGTGGATAGCTGTAACCTTACTTCGTCCACTTGTAATAATGATCTATCAAAAGTCCACCTTCTCATTTGTACTTCTTTTACAAGATTTACTGTTAGTTCTACTGAAGAGTGATCTGAGAGTAGAGCGGGAATGTAGGAGGAGGAGACTACTTGGGGAAAAAGCATCTGATCTATCAGGAAAAAATCAATCCGGGAATGATGCCTATATCTATGACTATAAAAGGAATAGTCTCTACCCATGGTATTTCTGGTCCTCCAAATATCCAGTAAATTGAAGTCTTTCATTATGTTCTTAAGTTCTAATTTTGTTTTGAGTAAAGGGGCAACAGTGGCTCTAGAGGTCCTATCCAAGTTTTTATCAAAAACCAGATTGAAGTCACCCCCCAATATTACAGGAGCATTTAAATTAAAGAGAGATGACTTCAAGTTGGCCAGATGCTCCGGGCAGTCCTGATTGGGGCCATAGTAGACTGCACATACCAAGGGAAAACTGTCTACTTTTAACTGAGCGGACAACCATCTGCCTGACGTATCTGTGTCATAATTCTCTATTCTAATTTTACTATTTATCCGAATTAATATCGCTACCCCTCTTGTACTTCCGCTTTGGCGAGAACATAGGAGATCCTGAACCCAACTTTGTTTTTCAAAGGCAATCTTACATTCCTGAGACTCCAGATGAGTCTCTTGTAGAAGGCATATAAGGTTAAAACAATCTTGATCGGAAGCATGTGGGGTAGTGCCTGTACCGTGCAAGTGGTTAAAAAAAGAGAGGGGTGGGTTCCTAAAAATCTTGGGAGGTCAAATGGTGTCCTGTAATAGATTGTTTATAGTTTTAGGACCATCTGTTCTCAATAGAAGAGATTATCGGAGAAATTGTTCCAATGGGCTTCCAGACATTGTTGTTTTGTGTAGAATGGATTTCACTGGTAAATGTTCTCTTATATCTACCCTCCCTCTGATTCTTATTAATTTGGTAACCGCTGACTCCATAGTGACCAGGACCAGAAACTAATTACACACTTCAAAATAGCAGAACATCTGCGCTGGATTATTGATTATTTGTGTGTAGTGCTTTCCGCTGCTAAAAAATCTCAAACACTAAGGGGCCTATTACGATGTCCGCCCGCCAGCGTAATAGTGAACAGGACCGTCCGTCAGAGGTGCGGTGGTCCCGCTGTAGCCATCAGGATGCCACCGTGGCGGTGGCATCCCCCATTCACAACATTGCGGCAGGCGGTGCTCACAGCACCGCCAGCCACAATGCTGTGAATGCACGTTGTGAATTGGCATGCACAAGGTGACAGGCACCGCGCGGTGCCTACCACCTTATACATGCCAAGCACTCCAACACCCTGGGGGCTCACTAAGTGCCCCCAACAGCAAAGATCACAAATCTTTACATGGCGGCAATGCTGCCATGGAAAGGCGAGTCACCGCCTGCATGTTAATATGGATGGCAGTGTCTTGCAGACACCGCCACCATATTATGGCCTTTTCTGTCCGGTCGGTGATTGGACCGGCGGAAAAGCGGCGAACGGTCTTCCTGTCCGCCGCAGACCACCCAGCTATACTAATATGGCGGGCGGTCAATCATGCAAGGATGGCAGGCGGATCGCTCCCGCCGGGCCAGCAGTGGCTACTGCCGGTCCGGCGGGGGTGATCTGCCCGCCATCCTAATAGACCCCTAAGTGACTTCAAACTCTGTTCCTTTACTTGTTTTGCTGAAACAAGATTTGTACTGCATAATATACTCCACGCTGATTTTCTAAATATATCTGAGTGTTTGTATTATTGGGACCACTTTTTATATTTCAAATAAAGTTTCTTCTTTGGGCTATAGCTGCCATGAATTTACAGGTTTTAAATAATTTATTAAAGGTCTGATGCTCAGATTGAACACAAACAATGAGGGGGTGGAGTTCCAAATCTTTAGACTGAGATAAAAATGCCCCACCACCCCAAATCGATCAAGTGCTCATCGGACTTACAAAAAACCTCCTTGTGCTTAGAGAACATGATGAGATGGTCCATTATCTTAGAAAGTGAGATTGAAGGAAAGTGGGCCCAGTCTGCAGACCACTCCCTGGCAAAAGCATGCGCATAATAATTTTGAATACTGGAAGAGAAGCCAAGATGCTGGCGCTATGGACTCTATGCAAGCATCAAGTATTTGCTAAGGCCTAAGTAAACAGAGGTACTGTAGTCAAGGTGGTAAGAAATTGCCGCTTGAAAGATGGTTTTCTGGCAGCTAATAAGAAGAAGAGGAAGAGTCCTGCAGAGGGTCCTCAGGCAGAAAAAGCATGTGAAAGAAAAAAGTGTAATAAATGTTTGCTGCTTTTTACATACTCCAGGCAGCGACTTCTTGCAGCTTGCCTGCATTGAACACTATGTATTGTGTCAGTATCAGGTATATTAATTCCCATTTATTGGCTTATGCCCCTGTCTGCTACCAAATTGCTGTCTTCTTTCAGTCTCTTACCTCACTGTGCCTGCCTCATGGTAAGGAGTCCACTCTCTGGGATGCACCTTTCTACATCCTTATAGCTCAAGTGCACAGCTGGAGAGCACTTCTGTGATCCTACTTCCCATACTCATAAATACTTTTGTGAATTGGACCCACTGTACCTTCATCCAGTGCAAATGCTATCCTCTGGTGCCTGACCGAAGAAGTTACTGACTTCATAAAATGCAACGATGCAATGAATATTGTTTCATCAAATGTTTTGTAAAAAAATATAATTGCTATACTTTCACATGTTGTGAGAAGTGGGATTTGACAGTTGCCTTACCTTGAAATTTTGCCTTATCTCGTTGCATTGCATAGGATAGTTTTTACCAATTTCTTCCATTCAAACCATAAATAGTGTCATTTAAAATAGTTATGTTCTTTCATTTCAGGAGGAAAAGCAAATAAATTGTAAACTGTCAGAAGAGGAAACTCATTTAGTGAAACTCGACTGCAGTATTGGCAACTTATTTGTTGATTCAGGAACAAAGGTATGGTAAAGTAAATGCTGTACAATGCCAAGCCCTAATCTTTTTAGAAGTTTGTCTTTAATGATATAATGAATGCTTGTGTTTTACATACTTCCTGCTACAGCAATCTTGTCATTTTGTAGCGGGCAGATTATGTGTTTACCTCTCTCAATTGTACTCAATACATCAACCTCAGAAGGATGAAAGGCAGACTTAGAAGCTATGGCCTAACGGTTGTCCACCTATATCAACAGTGTAGGCTTATCCCATAGAGAAATGTTAACAGAATATTTGACTCCATACAAAGGTTAAATCTAGCTTCAATGAAAATGCCTTCTTGGGGAGCTTAAAACTCCTGGAAGCAGGCCTCTCCACAAATTATAAAGTTACTCAAGGAAATAAATGGCTTGAACGCATTCCTCTATGAAGTCCCTGGAACGAGATCTCCTAGGATGAAGGTAAACCCAAATCTGTCTATTGGAAAGGCATTGTTCTCATGCCATCAACATAAACAAGAAGGTATTCAAATACTTCAATAAACTCCAGATTACAAATAAGGACATCATCGCTGACTCTGGAGCAGGATGGGTTGCCAGGCTAGACCAGAAATGTTTGGACCAGAGTGGAGATGTTGAATGGGAGCAACATCACCAATCAAAATCTCAAAGAAAAGTAAGATTATTGTTAATGGTGCCATATGCTCCCACTTTAAGGAGGGTCAGAGTGCAAGCAATATCCAAGGCTACCAACAGCTCCAGCTGGACTCTGAAGAGAAACAAGAATGGCATGAAAGCTTATTGTAGACCGAGGCACCTGTATTCTATGTATTTTATGTATACTGCTGATGTTGGCCAACTTTTTCTTGATCCACCCGTTTCTCATTCAGTTACAAACAGACTGAGCTATAATTGCTTGGCCCCCACCTTCGAGGCTTTACGGTCACCGGAGACAATATTACTCCACCATTTTCAGACCCAAAGCTTTGCCTAAGTATTTGTGCCTCACCTGCATGTTACCCACGTTTGTGTTATTCCAATGACGCTTCCCCTTACCCAGCTCTCTAAAAATGCATTTAGTGGTTTGAGTTCTTTACAAAAACTCTGAATAAAATATAATATAGAGAGCCAACAAACGAACTCAAAGGGCGGGCATCTGGGTATCCCTTGCTTTTAAGAAGACAAAGATGGATTGCTGAACATGTTTACCACTCTTGGCTCTCTATGAATGGAATTCCACATTTAAGTTCATTAACATCTGTGAATACACACAAAATAATGCACTGGGTTCCATGGATCACCATACCACTTTGCTATAAGAAATTCATTGGAGGCACTGCTTTCTCTGTACACTGTGCCAAGCCCTGGAACTCCTTGCCAGCCAAGAGGCAAACCTGCAGGAATACACTTCAGAAGAGGTGTGAAAACATGGCTATTTCCAAGATAAATACATGATCCCATAAACCAGTCAGAATATGGCTGTGCCTCCTGGGGCTGATTAAGGTTCATCTCCGAGTCTGCAGCCGATGCCACACCTGGCACTATGATCCATGCCAGTTGCTTCCCTGTTGATGCTGGCACTGATGCCACCGACATCAGAGGAGGATGTCAGACACAGAGGCGTATGTTGCAATAGGATCTGCATGTCAATGCTCAGGACTATCACAAATGTGCCATATCTTAATTGTTGTGTCTGTTACTATTATCTGGTACCCGGGATTTGTATTTATAATGTTCACAGCAGAATGTAACTAATAGCTTCTTTTACTTTGTATAGATTCAAATGGTCAGTCATGATAAATAGGTGAAATACCAATAAAGATATTTAAACAAAAAAAAAAAAATCAGAGGAGGATGTCAGTCCCATAGTTCTCTCCTAATCCAATCCGATTCCTTTTCGATCACGGCTGAATCCGCCCTTGAGTTCAAGCCCCACACCCACAGTCTCCATACATTCAGACTCTCATAAGACCGCACCTTTGCTAAGAGCAGCCCTCCAGTGCTTCAACAACTATTCAACTCAGACTTTAACCACAGAGCCAACCAGCTATTGATGATGATGGGGATGGTGGGTATGAATTCCCCCACACCTCATTATGATAGTTTTTATGTGGCCCTATAAGAGGCCAGTGGACTGGGTGCTTTCCTTGATATGGTGCTAGTTCCTCCACCGAACAGTTACTTCATTTGTCATGTTCATTAGATGAATGCCTGAAGTCTTAGATCTACAACTGTCTTCCATTGAGGTAAAAAAGAATGTCCTTATGTAAGTGTTACAACCTGGACAATTCTCATCTGATTCACCAAGACCCTGACTGACACCCTCATAGGCACTAAGATCAAACCTTGCTCTTGTCCATGCAAAAACATGCAGGCAACACGTTGTCAAAGACCCGTAACCTTGTATTCGCAGCACCCTACTCCTGAGAGCCTAGTACTAAAGGCCTACATTAGCATGGTTAAGCCCAATCCTTTTACCACTACTCCCCAGGACAGCGAGTCAAAATAAATTGAGGCATTTGGGAAGAGGGTGTTTTATTCTGCTAGCCTCTCCCTCAAGTCAGTCAAAGCCAGCTCTTTGCTGGGAAGGTACTCCCAGGCAATATGGGACTCAGTTGCTGAGATCTTACCAACAGTCTTGGGGAAATTATGCGCCAATTTCGCAGAGACAATTCAAAATGGCTAGGTTGCACCAAGTGCATAAACTGGCAAGACCTGAACACAACAGACTGCATAGGCAGAGCGGTCAGCACAAGTATGGTGCTCTGGTGCCATGCCTGGATGGGATGAGATGCAGGGCTTCTCCAGTGATATTCAGGCATCACTTATGGATGTGCCTTTTGATGAGCCTCCCCTCTTTGGAGAGAAGGCAGACTTTGCCCTCAAGTACTTTAAAGAGAGTAGAGCTACTGTGCACTTTCTGTCTTTCCACACTCACAAGGCAGTACTCCCAACAGTATTGCCCCTTTCAAACTATCGCTAGGGTCCTCACCTTCAGACAGTGTCAAGTCCCACCACCCCAACAACAGACATCCCATTCCTTTCGTAGTTGGGGTAGGGGAACTGGTAGACGACATAATGACCTGTAGGGGCAATGAACTTCCCAGTCCCCAGCTCCTCTGGCATTATCTTCCAGGCTGCTTTACATTGTTCTCAGGAGGACACGACCAGCCCATGGCAGGCCAGATCACTCATTTTCTCCACGGGTGGCAAATCATAACATCCGACAGCTGGGCCCTGCTGATAGTCCAATGTGACCATGCTCTACCATTCCTTTCCATCCCGAAACGTCTTCCACCTAAATCAGAAAGGATTTTGGGGAACCATTTGTCTATGTATCAGAAGGAAGTTAATGATGTCTTTGAGAAAAGTGTCATAGAGAGGGTCTCGGCCTCTGAGACTGGAAATGGGTGTTAATCCCATTATTTCCTAGTGCCAAAAAAGGGTGGAGGCCTCCTCCCTATTTTAGATCTTTGACCCCTCAGTTTTCTTCCTGCAGAAGGACAAATTCAAGATGCTTACACTGGCTCATGTTCTATCTGCCCTGGCTAGGAGACTGATTGATCAATCTAGACCTGCAGGATGCCTATTTCCATATCCCCTTCCTGCAGTCTCCCAGGTGCTACCTGTGGTTCAAGGTGGGCATTTTCAGTTTACTGTGCTCCGTTTGGGTCTTACTGGTGCCCTTAAGATGTTCACTAAGGTGATGCTGATAGTCGCAGCGTACTTTCGAAGGCCTTCCCCTATCTTGATGATCGGATGTTTCAGGCAGGCATCTCCAGATGACTGCAAACTGCCTAACATCATTGGGGTTCACGATTAGCATGCTGAATTAACACCCGATTCCTATGTAGAGGCTTTTTTTAATCCGAGACATCCTGAATATAGTGCAGTTTCAGGCCTTCCCCCTGGAACATCAAGTTCAAGACATTTTGGCTATAATCCAGAGCAATCAGGTCGGGAGAGACCGGACAAAGTAAGACGTGCCACACTGAAAGTTGGTGGCAACCCCGTCTTCCCCTGGAACCTATGGGGCCCAAAATCACACCATAAAGCAGAGAAAAGTTTTCTCTACTAATCCGTAGAAGAGTTAATCCGGAACATAGCGAAAAACTAGGGGATATTGTTCCTACTGACTTGGGAAACCTAAAAAAAGGGATTCCACACACTATTGGTCCTGATAAAAGCCAACGACCCGGTAAGGGTGCAGGTGGGCTGAAACATGTAGACCATTTTTTATGGTGAACAGTTTTCACTGTGTGATGTGAGGGATACATCGTATAGCCCAATATCACATCTACTTTTCATTTTTAACCTTACCCTTATCTAAGTTCTATGAAAACACTTTTTCTAGATAAGATGTAATTTTAAATCATAATTCCACATTTGGATCTTGAACAATCTCTACAACAGAGGGATCACCTCATGGTGGCAAAAATAAGACCCAATGATGCCGCTATCAACTATGATTACGATGGCAAAGCATATACCATTGACCGAAAATAGCTGTTGAGGATCCCACAGAATTATTTTTCCTTTTGAGATGCCTCCAGCTGTTTTTTTACGACTTACTTGGAAGCTAGGTGGGATCATAACCATACAAGGCTTCTCTTTCCCTCCGTTGATGAATTTTGATATAATCCAGATATTTCATCTCCAGTCCTGGGTCTTAGTGAGCATGGTTCTGAGGCTTCTTGGTCTACTGTTCTCCTGCAGCCCGTTCGTCGACCATGTTAGTTGGCATAAGTGTGCTCTGCAGTGGGCCCTATACTGAGGGAACATTCCAGACTAATCCGGGATTTGGAGGCCACTGCAAAAGATCTTCACCCTACCCAGAGCTGACGCTGGTGACAAATGCATCACTGACATGTTGGAAGGTGATTTGGGAGAGGGGACGAACAGAGGACTCTTATCTCCGGTGGAGACCATCTCCAACATCAACCTCCAGGAATTGAAGCCATTTTTTCACTTTAAAGCCTTCCTGCAGTCAATCAAGGCCAACATCACCACTATGTGGTATTGAAACTATTAAGGCGCGGTGGGATCATGGGCTTTGTGCCAAGATGCTGTACGCCTCTAGAACTGGTTGAATTGTCATACACCACCTGGCAGAATCTTTAACACCATGGTAGACAAACTCAGCCGGAGATCCTAGCGGATCAAGAATGGCAGCTCCACCTGGATGTGGCACAGGGCATCTTCCAGCAGTGGGAAGATCCCTGGCTCAATCTCATTTGCCACCACAGAAGACATGTAGTGGTAGCACTTTTGCATGTTGGAGTTCTTCAGAAGACTGTCTCTGAGAAGGATTCCACCTACAGTGGATCATGGGACTATTGCCTGCTTTTCCGCCCCTAGGAAAGTGTGGTACCTTGAACGTCTGGGCATGAGCATCAATCCTCCGATCAGGCTGCCACTTCAGGAAGATTTATGGTCACAGCAGCAGTTGAGTGCATTCGATTTTCATGGCAAATAAATGGATGCCATCCTGGCAACCAGGTGTCATGCAAACTCTGTTTACTCTTAATGTTGTGACATGTTTGTGGCTTGGTGTGGGACCCATAACAAGGACCAGTTGCAAGCTAAACTGTTGGCTATTATTATTATTCTTTATTGTTTGATTAATTAAAATCTTACAATGAGGCAATATACTTATAATAATCCAATTCATGAACATAAAACAGATAAAACTTGAATATTTAAAAATGTAGTTTTTTAACTGAGTTGAGTTTGATAAAGTCCATTTCATATTGCTATGTACATTTTAATATATATCGTACAGTACTTATAGAGTTTAAATTGCGCTCTTCTAATTTTGATCCAATTCTTACTAAAAGCTTTACAAAAGCGGAATTCATTAGTAGATCGTCGGAGTGCAGACATATTATCAAAGCTTGCCTAAATGTCCTTACTCCTCGAGCACTGAAAAGTTTCTTGAGTATGGTTATTCTTTCAAGTTTCTGTCCTGGGAAGAGACTCAGTAGGTGAATAATGTTCTCCTATCCAAGGTGGAAGATGACATGGGCCCGGTAATATGCCAAAACGTGCTTTTGTGAAGATTTGTTTATTTTTCAATGACCATGGAGTTTCTAAGTATGCTTGTACCCTCTTTTTTGTAAACCCATTCATTATTGACCACGCGTTTTTTCTTTTTGCTAGTATATCTTTATCCCTAACCAGCAATAGATGATTCGTTGTATTATTGATTGCTTATTTAAATGATTCCGGGGTTATTGTAGTCCCCCAGATTGGCATCACAGCAAATTCTTCTAATGCTGCTTTTGAATATTTCCAGGCCTGTGATTTCCTGTTTTCACTTATTTCCTGCCATAATAGTTGGGACATTTGGTTTTCATGGTCATTTTTTATTCTATTCCATACTTTAATAAATTGACCTTTTCACACATATAACTCGTTAGTTAGACCAAACTCCAGCCTTATTTGCGCTGGGGATGCATTATAGATTCAAAAATAAACAACCAGTCACTTTTTCTGACTCTTCTGCAGAGTCTGACTCATCTGACCAAAGTGCAGGACCGAGTTCAGCCCCCAATACTCCGAATTTTTTAGGGAGGGGCCAACACTTCCAACCAGAGAGAGGGAGGAACAAACAGAGATACAATTTCCAACCAGGGGAACGTCAGACACGACGGAAATTCTACCAATGGGTTACCAGTATTAACCGAGCCCCTCATTGAGGATATTCCTCTTAGACAACCCATTGAAGAAATTCCAATCTTTAACCTCTCCAGCCATCAGCTAGCCACTACTGAAATCTCCCTCCTCAGTAAGGGACTCTCTTATGTACTAACTGAAAAAACTGACTGGTTTAAGATACAGACTGAAATTTTCCAATTCTTTAGAAGAATTAGACTACAGGCCTTTTTTCTTAATAGAGATACTTCCCGTCCGCGGCGGTGCGTCCGTTGGGTCGTAGCCCCCCCACTCTCAGTTTACTTAAATTCAGAGACGGCGAGGGAGAACAACTGACAATTATGTCAGTCAGCATGACGTCAGACCACCCGTGGGCGGTCCGGCGTCATGTTGACTGACATGCAGTCAGACCGTCACCAGGGGCATGGAGCAGCACAATGCACAAGTGCGCATGAGTGGGGACGGAGGGCGAATTTTCGCACCGTGCCCAGTCATGCGCACTTGTGTTTGCAGTTCTGGCGCATGCCCATTAGGAGAGCGAGGGTTGAGCAAAGGCTCAAACCTCGGTCTCCTAATGGGCAGGCGGGCGGAGTGTAAAAAGTGCCCCCAGCCAATCCTGGCGCTGCCAGCAGCGCCAGGATTGGCTGAGAGGGCTTTGCACGCCCACTTGCAAGCAGTCAGTGATGTGTGCGTGGCTGTTCCCGAGTGTAGGCGGCTAGGCGCCAACGGACCCGAGGCAGCGGACCTGCTCAGGTAGGATTTTTTAATTTTATTTCAAAACTCCCCCCCCCCCCACCTCCGCGATACACCCCCCCCCGCGACACCCCACACCCCGCGAGCTGCAACTTTTCGGACCCTAGACCTCTTCGGCGGGGCCATGGAAACAGTAAACAAAATGGACTGATGCAAGAGCAACCTTACACGTGCCTGCGAGGGGTCTCACGCCATGCATGAGACCTCAATCCCATCCTGGCTTGTTATACCACTTCAGTTTGCATGCTGGATTTTTTAGCCCATACCTTTGATGATAAACGTGAAAATACAAGTCCCAGAATGCAAGATTCCTGTGGCTAAAAGGGCATGGCTGTCATAAGATGTTGCACTTTGTATAGGCCCACTTGGCGCACTGTGACAGTTTTGATGTTGCTTTGCTAGACTAAAGAACGGATACATCAATTTGCCTTGCTGTGTAACTTGTGTTAAATGTTGGTAACCCGTATCTCTCGTCTGCTTTGTGCAATCATTCGAGGTGCTGCAAATCCTCCTTGCCTCTGTAGATACCGCATCAGTACTATAGACATGCCCAGAGCTGTCTGCTTGCTATCACAGTCAGGTCATAGTATAGATTTATTTTACCGATTTATTTTATCGGTAAGATTGCTAAGTGAGTTGTTGCATGTGTTCAGAGATGCATGTATAACCGGCAGATCACGCGTTACAAAAGTGTTAAAGTAGCTGTATGAGGTATTCACCCACTGCAAAACCTGTAAGGCAACTGAAACTTGTATTATTTTAAGGTTGGTTAAAGTGGTTATTTTTGACAAGTATCAATCCTTATTATAAAGTGCCAAAAACCAATTCAGTGTGCACTGGTACAATGAATGACTCAGTGAGTTGAACACTTGCCGATTGAACCTTCCGTACCTTATAGCTTACGAGTTCCAATCTGAGCCTTCAAACTTCCCCAGGGAAAAAAATTGAATACCATTAAATTAGACAAAAGGTGCACGCGTTATTACAGAAGAGGCGTATAGAGAAGTTATTGTGTTCTACATATATGGTTATTATTAAAATAATGACACACCTATAGAGACATTTCTAAAGCACTTGCATAAATCTTCATATGAGAACTTGATAAAGTAAAAAAAACACTTTCAAATGTCATTTTATTTCTTCGCACTTTATGAAGTAACAAGCTGACAACGCTTCACTGAGTACAGACCGGGAAGGAGCACGTTGCGGTTCTCGCGGCCACACTTCCCTAATAGGTGATGCCGGCTTCGGGAAGAAGGCAGCTCCGCATTTCACCAAACATAGAAAATGCGCACACGCTGCATGAACTTCCTCAGACATCTGTTGCCATTGGCTGCTCTCATTGGAAGGCATCACCAGGGGCTTCCGCAGTGTAATTCAAGGCGACAGCCAGGAAGTGTTACCAAGAGGTCTGGGAAACACGCCGGGGCCTTGGCTGGTGGGAGCATGAGTTCAGGGAGGAGATATGAGAGATATGTAATTTGACTCACAGGCGCTTCCCTCAGGCGCAGGAAGGGAGGGAGGTGGAGCAAGGCAAAGAAGCAATGCACATTTCAAAGGGGGTTGGGTGACGAGGTATTTTGTGCATCTGATTTTTGCCCACCCTTGTGTTGCGTAATTATTCCACACACTTCAGTTGACAATTGGCTGAGTTGCTATAGATGATGTTTTGAACGCCTTCACAATTGCATTATTGACCTTCCTGCTTTCTCAAATTTGCTTGAAAATGCACCATTTGTCCACTCTTTTTTCTGCGTAGGTTGTTCCGGCTCGCTCGCTACGCTCGCTCGTTGCACTGCATTAGGACAATAATTTTAATCCTCACCACTTTCAAATGTCACCAGCCGCGCCTGCTTCCCCTAATTGGGACACTACGGGCCTACGACCTAAATCCACCTTCAATCCACCTACGGGAGCATTGCCACCTCAGGTTTTATCATTCGAGCATCTTGTCTTGAAAGATTTGGAAAAACTAAGAAGTCAACCCAAATTTGTCCCATACAATATAAGCATGGAAGAGAAAAAAAGCCTTCTCCACCTAAAAAATGCAGAAAACATTGTCATCAAACCATGTGACAAGGGTGGCGGGATTGTGATCCAAGACAAGTCCAATTATGACAAAGAAATTATGCGGCAGCTAAACAACAATACACACTATGAACCATTGAATAATAACCCTCTCAATGGCATAAAAGATCTAATACAAACATCAACCAAGGCCGCAGAAGAGGCAGGCTACATCAGTCACAATGAGTTTCTATTCCTGGATAACAAAAACCCTAGAACTCCAGTACTTTACACACTGCCAAAGGTACACAAAGATTCCAGTAATCCTCAAGGCAGGCCAATCCTCTCGGGATGTGATTCCATTTTGGAACCCCTAGGGAAATATGTCAATTTCTTTATTCAAGACATAGTTACAAACACAATTGCCTATGTTAAGGACACAACACACTTTATCAACATAGTAGAAAAAGAGACCTTTGACCCTTCTTGTGAACTTCTGGTCACCTTGGACATCGAGTCACTTTACACTAACATCCCACAAGACAAAGGCAAAGTAGTCATTGAAAAACATCTCAACAACAGACCACGTCCACATAGGGTACCGACTGAATTCATCATTTCCCTTCTCGAAATAGCTCTCTCTGAAAACTATTTTCTGTTCAATGAGAAATACTATAAACAAAGGAAGGGTACTTCTATGGGTGCAATTTTCGCCCCGAATTTTGCCATACTGTACGTCGATGAAATAGAGAGGGTATTCATCCTAAATGAACTCAACCCACACCGTAACAGAATTAAAAGCTGGCATCGCTACATCGACGACGTGTTTATGATCTGGCATGGCTCCAACTTAGAACTCGATGAGTTCTGCCTCTGGCTTAACAACTGCCAGCCGGACCTCAAGTTTACACATAACTCCAGTAACCACTCTATAAATTACCTAGATGTCACTGTTATTCATTCAGAAGGTACCTTATACACCACCCTTTACAGAAAGACTACCGAACGTAACACCCTACTACATCATAGAAGTGCACATCCCAGAGCACTTAGAGATGGACTTCCCTTTGGACAATTCCTACGAATCAGAAAGAATTGCAAACTCAAAGATGACTATTTTAAAGAAGCCAATATCCTGTGTGATAAACTACTCAACAGAGGTTACCCTAGACGCTTAGTCAAAAGATCTATGAAAAGAGCTTGGTACTTGATCACCTGTGTAACCACCTTTTTCCCCGCTACCAACAACATAACCAAAGTAGTCAAAAAACATTGGCCACTTTTGACATCCATAAACATCACTAAAGAAGCCCCCCTTTTTTCCTTTAGGAGGGGCCGCAACATCAAGGATCATCTAGTTAGGGCCCAAAGACCCACATCCCAAAACAATAGAATTCAGTCTTTCTTTGGATTGCCTCCTGTTATAGGCCATTTTAAATGTGGTAACTGCGCTGCATGCCCTTTCACAACTAACACCAAAGTATTTCAATACGACACTAGCATGCATTATCTGAATTTTTTCTCCAACTGTAATTCCACAAATGTAATTTACTGCATCCAATGTCCATGTAACCTGAAGTACATAGGCCAGACAACGCAGAAAATCAAAGCCAGAATTGGACAACACAGGAGCAGAATACGCTGCCGAGTTACAACAGCCCCTTTGGTGGACCACTACATTGAAAAAGGACATACTGAACATGATATCAAATGGCTAGTGATTGACATGCTTCATCCTAATAACAGAGGTGGCAACCCAAACCTCATTCTAAACAGACTGGAATGCAAATGGATGTTTAATTGTCGCTCAATCGAACATGGCCTTAATACTATTGATGAGTGGAATATGATTCTGTAAGCTACAAGTCTCTATGCGGATACTGACTCTTTGCGCGTGACACTAGAGCCTCTGGGTCTCATGCTCACCGTACCATCCATTATGACGTTCATGTAACTGTGTTTTATTTTAACTCTTCAAGTATGAATTAAGACTATAACAGCATTCTGTGTATAAGCGGCCATCTGTGTATTCACATCGCTATGCCTTGTCACTCCTTTTAATTCAGATAGTAATTCCTTCTTTTGTTAGCCTCACAACTACAGTTAATCCCTTGCGCCTTCATGCGCGTGTAGAATTCCCTCATCCAACATGGCTGCCTTTTTACTCTGTTAGGTTACAAGGCTTTTGTACTATACTTATGGTCCACGCATGCGCGAATCCAATCCTAGGCTTCATCAGCATGCTCCGCGGTTACACATGCCACACGCTACGGACTGCTGCCAGCGCGTCTCACTCCGGGATTTGATCACTCCGGAACAATCACTCTTCCAAGTAAGTTTGACTCCTGGGTTCACGCCGCCCGCATGCGGTTCCTTCTACCTATTAATCCCCGTTTTTCTCGTCTCCAGCATCACCAGGACTGTTGACTCTTCCTACGTGTCCCTACGTCAACACGGGCCCTCATCTCCCGTTCAGGATCCCTCGGCCAACTAAGTCTGGCTCTTCGGACCTTACCCTTGTTAACATTCACGTAGTAAGTCCCCCTGGCCTTGCCGCTACCACGGATTGCCTCCCTTATTAATCATCATGCATGGCGTGACATCTCACCTTGCATGCCTTCATTCAATTTTAATCGTCACTTCACCGGCGCCGTATAGATTTAATTGTTCCGCCTTGAATTATAATCGCCATAGCATCACAATTTCGGGTTAGATACTTCGTTCCCTTGGTTCCTAGCACTAACGGTTCTAACTAATTTCATGCATGGCGCGAGATCTCCAACTGCACGCCTCATTTCACCAGGTGCATTTCACAAGCACAGCAAGTCCTACTCCCCCGCTATCAGAATTGCGCACCTTACAACTTATACAAGGCCCAATTAATTTATTACAACCTCCCCTTCCAGCGCCATATTAATAGGAATGTCCCGCCTTGAACTATTTTTGATCGATGTAGCATCACATTAACTGCTCCGATGCTTCATTAACTTGGCCATTCGGATTAACGCTTACGCGCTCTTATTGCGCCAGACTACTTAATCACTACAACGCCAGTGTTTATTAAATCTTGTTTTTAGGACACAGAACTAATTTACTACTTTCCCCTATTTTTGATCTTACGTGCTCGCACTTTACATTGTCCTGATGATGATCTTGAATTACTAAGATCGAAACGCCGTCGACTACAATTTCAAAGTTCCCTCAAACTGTCGAAACCATCTGGGTTCTTTTGATCTGTTTTTTTCAATGCGATGCAAAGTTTTTATTGTCACTAAACACTTCACGCACCCTCACTTATGTATGTGTGAGCACTGTATATAATGTATACTCTTGAAATGCAAAAATGACAGAAACGGAAGCTACTCCATTTTATGATGTTAAATAAAATGTGATGCCTTCCTCTATTCTTCTGTGTCCTTGCACACATTTCTGAACTGGATCCGACTGGGTTCAATATATCAATGAATGTAATTGAATTATTCTTAAACTTAACAATTGTAGCCTTGCGACCTGAGGATCCTTGACCTCACCAGACCACTGTCTTTCTGAACTAACGGGGATGCATTATTAGGCAGATGAAAGAGGGTTTAAAAAGTTTTTGCAACCGCATTATTAATGATCACAGCGTCTTTCCCACTTAGAGCCTCACTACCATATGTTAAAGTAGGCAGTAATTTTGCTGATATAACCTTTAAGAACGGGTGGTAAGTCATATCACCTAATGATTTCTGCAAAATCCTAAATGCAGCTGTCAAGCTTTCCTTTGAATGTCCATTTCTTGCAGGAGAAAATTTTCATTATCATCGAATAAAACTCCCAGGTATTTGTATGATTCTTCTTGTTCTAATTGGACTTTCTCCAGAAACCATTTAGATGTATGTTTTAGTCTTGAATTTTTGCTGATCATCATAACTTTAATCTTGGTTTCATTTATCATCATCCCATTTTCTTTTGAATACAATGATATTCGATCCATAAGCCGTTTTAACCTCACTTTTGTTTGGCTTAGAAGGATGACATCATCTGCATACAGCAAATTAGATACCTGTTTGTTGACTAGTTTAGGCAGGTGTGCATTCATTTCATTCAGTGCATTAGTAAGATCTGCTAAAAAGAGATTAAAAAGTAAGGGGGCCAATACACACTCTTGCTTTAGACCTGCTGTCATTAAAATTTCCTTCGTTAGTGTCAAGCCATCTCCCATCCGCACTCTAACCCAAGTGTCGGTGTACAAAAGTTGAATTAATTTTAACAGTTGCACTGGGATATCTAGCTCCTGTAATTTTCTCCACAGAAGTTGTCTGTGCACGCAATCAAAAGCCGATCTAAAATCGACAAAGCACAAATACAAGGGTTGTTTCATTGAGATAGATTTATCCATTAATACCGATAAGGCTAATATATTTTTAGTGGTTCCCAGTCCTTTAATAAATCCTGTTTGATTAGGCGGGAGTATCTGGTTATCCTTCACCCATTCTGATGAATTTGAAAGAAAAATCCCCGCAAACAACTTGGCATCAGTGTCTTAAAGAGTTATTAATCAATAATTATCCAGGTGAGCCCAATTCCCTTTCTTATAAATTGGGGATATTAGTGATCCTCTCCAAGATTCTGGTATTGTCAATGTCCGTGCTACTTCTTTAAAAACGTCTGTGAGATGTTCTGACCATAGATCCGGTTCTTCTTTATAAAGTGCAAACGGAATACCGTTGGGACCTGGTGCCCCATCTTTTTGTTTCGATATTAGTTTAGACAATTGGGTTTTTGTTATATCAAATTCACAGTCAATTTCCTGACTTAGTGTATCCATCGTGTTCTAATTGCCGTCCAAATTCCTTATTTTCCCATAGGAGTTTAAGTGTTTTAAGTGTTTTACCAGAAAATAAACCCACTCGTTTTCAGTTAATACAAATGCTACCACAGATTTATTAGGTCTTACTAGACCATTTATCATTTTCCAAAATTCCTTTGAATTTGTTTGGTTACTATAATAAAAAATGTTTGTCCACAGATCTTGCTAAGTTTGTTTTTTTTTGTTCCGAATTAATTTCCTCAAAGTTTGATGGGTAATTCATTATTATATGGGAACTTGGTTGACTGTCTCCTGAGATTGTTATGAGTCCTTCTCATTTTCCTTATTGTATAGGATACATTGATATTGTTATTCCTTTTCTCCATTTGTATCATTTGTTTTTTCTTAGCTATTGGTGCAGAATCATACGGTTTGACTAATTTACGTGTAAAGTTTACCCATTGATCAATTGGGGATTTCAAAATGTTATCTTCAAAACATTCTTTAACCAGTTTTTGCGCTAATTCATTAGTGTCATCTTTATTATGTAGTGACCAGATAAGTCTCCTATAATTGATAGTTCCCCTCTGGCCTTGCGTTGTTAAATACGATTGATGTTTTTTACTAGGCAAATTTGTGGTGATTATTTGCTGACTATGATCACTATCAGGCACCTTCCCCAGACCAATACGAGCTAAAATTATTAAAGATGTTCAATGATACAATATATAGTCAATTTGAGACTTCGAATTGTGTGAGTGAAACGACCATGCAGGTGGTGAATCTTGCGGGAATCTCCCATATTGTATTCGTAGACTCATTGCTTCTATATCCTTCACAAAATGTGTTCCCACTTTACTTTGTCTAGTCTTTATTTCTGTATCTAGTGTCTGCTGAGGAATTTGCCATTGGTGATCTTGTGATTGTGTGATGTTGTCTCTTATAAAAGGTACTAACAGATTTAAATTAAAATCCCATGTAAGTATAAAATTTGTGAAAGGGTCATCCATCGTTTGCTCCAACAAAAAACTGGTAAGAGTAGCACACGTATTGACAGCTGAACTTTGTGTCGGGTGTATATATACATTGATCAGTATTATGGTTTTTAATCTTGCCCAATTGCTTGCTTTATATCGTAACTTTACTGCTAGGAAGTTACAATTATTCGTTTCCACTTGCTCATGTTCCACTCTCAAGTCGATGGATACGAATGTTGCTAGACCCCCACTAGGGCGACCATATTTATGTTGCTTGATTGTGGGCTCAAAATAACCTTTATATCCCTGTAACACAATAGGGTCGATTGCCCATGTTTCCTGTAATAAAATGATCTGATAGGAATTAGACATAAAATTTAAGTGGGCATTATTTACCTTGTTGCATACCCCATTTATGTTCCATGAGCCCATCTCTAATATTTCACTGTCCTTATTTGCTTCTTTAATTGTGCATTTTGCTGTGTTCTGTCATGGATCATTATTTCCATGTAGAGACGTAGATATCCATTTTTCATTTATTCCTATTACCTTTTCTACTTTGCTTTGGGTCAATGCCATTTCAACATCTCGCTCTGATCTTCCAAAGGGATTTTTTATTAGAGAGAAAACCTGCACAACGTTCTTCTTTTGTTGCAGTATCGGACTCTCTTCTTTGATAAGAGGGGTTGGGTATACCTTTGGAATTGGGTTGCTAATTATTTTCCCCCAGCTACGAAAGATTTCTTTTTCGTTCATAATTCGTTCCGCTAAAAAGACAGAAGTTACAGTTATCAATGTTAATGTCTGGCTGCCTTCAGTGTTTGGTAAGAATCCAATACCTTCAATATCTTTACTTGTCACATTTGCTAGCGACGGGATAGAGGCAGAAAATGTTTCCTCTATTCAGTGTGTCTTGGTTACCTCAAGAGTTGTATACCGGTTTAAAAATTAGTTGTACCATCCCATTAGTTGATAATTCCTTTTTTCCATCTTCTTCCATATTTTGTGGGACTTTAAATGTGACTAGTTTGTCCTCACCACTTCTTACAATGACCAAGTGATCCCAATTTGTTAGGTTTCTTTGTTTGTTTTTCTGGGATTTCGAGAATGTTGCTGGTTCTGACTTTGAGTTGTATTCAAACTTGAACTTTGAACTGTATTATGATCCACCTGGAGAGACCTCTGTACTACCGGACCGATATATATTTTTTCCACCTCTTCTTCTTTTACCACATCTTTGGATTTATGAGGACACATTCTTTGCTCGATCCATCTTTTCCGGCGATACACTTTTTGTATCCTCAGTTATCTGTTCTATAATACAACTGTTTCCTTGAAGCCTAAGTTTCTTTTCCTTTGGTTTGATTCCCTCCCCCCCATTCTCAAGTTTGTTGGAGGATTTTCTGATTTTGTCCGATGTAATAGCTATATTTGTTTGAGTACATGGTTGGTCGATCGGTTCTTTTCCGTTTTTAGTGAATATAGCGAAACACTTATTATTCTTGTTCTTCACTGTGGAAGACTCCTCTCCATATGATACGTTTTTCTGTTTACCCATTGCTTCCTTGCATTGTTGTTTCCTTCACTACCCATTTCAGTTGGTACTTCCTCTTGGGGATATGTTGCTAGTATTGTTTCACGTTTGGCCTTATTTCTGGCTTTGCGTAATTTTTTTCCTATGTCTTTTTGTCATGCTAAACAATGGAGCAACTGCTTCTTTGACCTCCCGGTCTTCAGTTATCTTCTCTGTATGAGGGACCGATAGTTTTGTGCCCGTTGAATTCTTCCCATCCTGCTGTGTGGTCCGAGCTATTTTCGGGGTTAAATTATCCATGCCATCTAGATCTATTATGGCACTCAGTTGTTCTGTATCTCTTAAATACGTGATGTTATTATTATCTTTCTTTCCCTGTATTTTGCAGATATCCTCTTTGTAGTTACTTTTTTCCTTTTGGAGGCTCATTTTAACATCTTCTAGTATGGTATTCATAGCATCCGGTATTGTTGGCAATTTGGTTATTATTGGGGCACATGCACAATCAAGATATGTTGTAGCACTTTCAATTTACGCTCTAATTATCAAACTATTTACCTGAGCGAGTTTCTGGTCTATTCCGGCTACTGCATTTGACATCAATCTGAGTAATTCAATTTGAATGTCCATTTTGCTCGACTGATATGTCAATGCTTCTAGAGTTGGTGATGAATTAGTGATGAGGTTTTGTAAAAAAAATCCCAAATAGACACCACGTCCTGGTTGCCTATGGCTTGGGCCTTTTGGTTATACTGGGGTTCATCCTCGTTGTTGGTGGTTAAATCAACACGGGTATTTCTTGATCTTCAGCTCCTTTTTTGAAGTTGACCATATCGATATGTTTACCACTATCATTTCCACTGTACAGTGTTTTGCTGCTATTAATGCTGTTGCAGTATGTAGTTTCCGTTTTTGTTCCTATATTTTCAGTAGTTCCTTGTAGAGTGTCATGTAAACTCTGTTTACTCTTAATGTTGTGACATGTTTGTTGCTTGATGTGGGACCCATAACAAGGACCAGTTGCAAGCTAAACTGTTGGCTATGTTACTGTTTGTTCTGTCTTTGGCCCACTAAGGACTTGCAGTGGGCACTGTTAAAGGTTATTTGTGAGTGCTTTTGGCCTTTTTGTGTTTTCTGGACCAACTGTCCTTGTTTAACTCATCTGTTGTGATGTGGTTTCTTAAGGGTTTGGTTCATGTTTCCTCCTAAGCCTTTTGTGATGCCACAGTGGGAGTTTACTTTGGTCCTTACCTTCCTTATGAGTACCCCCTTTGAGCTGTTGGTCAGCTGTTCCCTGTGTCTTCTGACCCTGAAGACGGTCTTTTTCATTGCGATAACCTCAGCTCGTTGCATGAGGGAGATTCAGGCTTTGTCAGTTCATCCGTTTTACAGCACTTTCTTTCTGGAAAAAGTTGCGCTGAGGACACGGGCAGCTTTTGTACTAAAAGTTGTGACTTCTTTTCACATAGGGCAATTCATCAGTCTTGTTTTAATCTTTTTTTTTTTTTTATGTCCCCATATTACAGTCATCCTTTGTAGTACATACTATAAAATTGAGTAAGCTGCGATAAGATACTGACACTTTTACTGATATAGATAATTCCTGGGGATGCAGACCCATCAAGGCTACATTTTTATGATGTAATCATAGGACTAGTGACCCAGTTGGCAAGCAATAGAATACTTCCATGCTTAACATAGACTTTTGGGGTCACATTCCATATCAGTTTGTGTAGCATATATATTAGAATTTAACCACTCTGATGTTTGAGGTGCATCCGAAAAAGAATTAACTAAAACATAAGTCTCTTTTGAAGGGGACTATGAAACGTGTTTAAGGGAAGATAACATCCAAATATAATTAAATATGGCTTATCTTGACTTCAATCCCAAAGATTGCCGATAAGGTATTACTTACATCCTTCCAGAAGAATGTCACTATAGGGCAACTGGTAAACATGCTCGTTATCTGCTGTTAATAAGTCACATTTCTTACATCTGGGTACTTCTTCTGAGAATTTTCTGGTATTTAATGTGTATTATGAAGGTTGAAGCAATGATTTTTTGTTTAGGACTGCAGGTTTCACAGTACTATAAAGCAATTTCAGAGATACCTGTCTTTGGCAAGAGCCTCTGCCAGATAGCGCATGGTTCCGTAAGCTTCCCGTCTTCTGCTTTAATGAGCTCCCAGTACCAATTTTCACTTCCTTTTTAGGTATTACTCAAGCATGAGTCATATCTTCGAACTCCCAGTTGTCCTTATCAGACCATTTTTTACAATACCACCACAAGTGTAGCTGAAGATATTTGAATCTCGACAGTTCCCCTTTTGTTGCCTTTGAGGCTTCCTCCCAAGGAATGAGGTTTTTCCCTTCCCTTAGATCCACTCAGATATTAAAATATGCCGGTATCCCTGGTTAGTCCCAGATCGGGGCTAAATGAGTAGAATAGTAAATCTCCAGAGCTTTCCTCAGGTAAAACTATACATTTATGTTCATTATCGGTACCTTCCGGCATATTTTTTTGAAAACTTTTGGATCCCTAAATTTCTAAAGACATTTTCCTGCCCTAACTTTCTCAACATCGCAGCATACAATCTAACTACAAGAGAATTATCGAGCTGTGTCGCTAACATTCTGCTGGTTTTGCACTGGAAAGGATAGATGTATAATTCAAAGTCCTGCAATGCCAGTTCACCCTAATGGCTAATTTCCGCTTGAGTTTCTTCCAAGCGAGCCTTATCCTGCTTGATGACTAAATGAAGCTACTGACCTTACTTTGTATTCCTGCAATACAGTTTATGGGAATAGAAGAGGGATGTTTCAATTTAAAAAAATTATCAATTTGGGTAATATCATCATCTTGATCAAGTTGACCCTCCCGTAGGTGTTTAGGAGAAGCTTTCCCCATCTGCTCAACAGGCCATCTAGCTCTCTGTTGTTCTTACTTAGATTCCTTTCTGGTAGGGCATCTATATCTTGTGTAATTTGAACCCCCAAATATCTAATCTGGTAATTTTGTATTCTACAGGGTCTCTCTTCATCTCCATTTCTTTATCTCAGTTTTGTCTCTATTGATCTGATACCCGGACATTTTCCCAAATTTATCTACTCTTGCAACTAAGTGGACTGGGTCAGCTGTGTAAATCATTATTATCTGCATATAATGCAGTTTTAAGTGAAAATCCCAGCTGACTCAAAGGAATAATCCAGCTGAATAGTTTGGGGAAAAAGGCTTAATATATAAGGTAAAAAATGATGGTGACAGTCGGTAATTTTTGCCTTGATCCACTTGTAAAGAAACATTTTTTTATAAGCGTACGATTTATAAGGAATCTTGCCAATTTTATTTTATATATAAAGCTTTTATAGTGTCAGTTATATTCTGGCTTAATCCAAAGACCCGTAAAATCTCCAAAGGTATACCCAATGTCCCTGTAAAAAGCCTTCGTAGCATTCAAAATGGCCACTGCCCAGTGAATATCAAAAGTCTCTGCAATGTCAATTGACCCTACAAAAGATGTGTCAATTCCTTGAGTTGTGTACCTGTTGTGAAACCCTTTTGATCCTGATGTATGATATCTGGGGTAGCGTCTGGGTGTCTTTTATTGATTATGCCTGTAAATACACCATAACCACAATTTAGTCAAGAGATACGCCTATTACAGTTGGGTGTTTTGAGATCTTTTTTCTCTTTTAAGATCAAAGTTGGTGGGCATTACGCATGACATGAAAATAGCACCCACATAGGATCAAAACGAGGACAACACCCTTTCCACCGCACACCAAACCTGGTGTAGAAGGCTACACTTGTAGGAAAGTGCTTCACTACCCTACGTAGGGGTAGTAAGTTTGTTATAAACAGTCAATATATTATTTTTTCAGCATAAGCCCATATAACTCGTATAAACTGGAAAATGCTAATTGATGCCTGGCCTAGACAGAATGGAGGTCCCTTCTTTTTGAGCATATTTTCTACCCTTATCCAAGCCACACTAAATACAATTGTTTTTCTGAACTACTCCTTTGTATAAACTCTTGTTACATTACCCAAACCAGTGATTGATTTTGGTTTCTTTTCTAATTAGCCATGTTGTTTCAAACTGTCCTTTGTTCTCAACTTTCACAGCCGTAATCTGAATTATTAGAAATTTTGGTGAATGTGAGGGAGGATGCTGTTCGAGTTATTATAAAAACATTTGTTTATTTTTGTGTTAATCTTGGTTTCTGCAAAACTTTGAGATTAAATGCTGTTATGCAATATATGCCCATATATTAAATCCAGATAAGATCAAATATGGAGGACATATTGTTTATTTCTACAATTATGGCAATATAGAGGGACGATCCAATGCGTCAACCTCTACTCCTGGGTCCCTGGGAAGGACTGCTTCTGTTGACGCACTGTCCTAAACTCAAACTATTGATGCTTTATTGATGCTTGGCCTACCTTGCTGTACATTGCTGGTATGCGATTCCCACAGTGGGTACAGGGGCACACCTAATAGCGAGATATATCCTTTTTCATTTGGTCCTCTGGCCCCGAAGAACTTGTTATACAACAGGGCGGTGAAACATGGCAAATCATTCATACAATTTGCAAACATGACTTGTGTTTTGAAACATGTGCAAATCAGTCATTTATAATAAAGATTGTGAATTGGTTAGGGACACATTTTTATGAATTCTGCACTATACTCATTTGTGGCTGTGTATCAGTAGATTACCATGTTTCATGAACAGAAATGAATCGTGTGAACATGTTATAATTACAACCTTATTTATAGCACTACGTATAAGTATCTGGACCCCGCTTATGACTGTAAAACAATCATTCTGATCTCCCTCCCCAATGAGGTTGAAACCACCATGGTAGTATCATCAGAACATGGTTGGTCAGACTGGCCGATAATGAAGCATGTCACAAAAGAGGGGGTGAGATTTTTCCAACCAAACCCAAATCTTTTCCTCTTTTGATTTTGGTCACTTAGAAACGTAATCTTGGTATTCCATAAATTAGTGTAGGCCGCACTTGTTGTGAGTTATGATTCTAGTGTGGAGGATGTACAACAAGTCGACCTCTATCTCCCTTGTTTTGTAAGTAACTATGTATAGGTGGCCTGCTCTCTCTTCTGCAATCACAAGAGCATACTGATGGTGGTACCCAGGACATTACAAATCAATGTTCCCAATTTACCCATGGTTGCTTCTGTGAGATTTCGCCTAATATTATAGCATAACGTTATACCAGTTTTATGGTTGTATGCACCACACGTAGCCCTTACATCACATTTTGATAAGGTTGGCTCACTGCATCTGGATGACAGATGGTGATTAGAACTAATCCTAACTTTCTACTTGCGTGCATTTGAATCGGGCTTTTATTTGGTTGGGCATATTTTTCAATTACTGTCTTCAGTTTTATCCTTGAAGTAAAAATGGCTGGCATACAGCTTTTTTGTAATTTTCAAGTGCTGTATAATGGATGCCAGATGTACCACAATGAAGAACAAGGATTGAAAATGCAATAGGTCTCGCCTTTGATTAAGTTAAAGCCATTTGCTTTGCTAATGGTATTGTATAGCAAAGCTAATGGCTTTAACTTAATGAGAGGTGAGACCTATTGCCTTTTTAATGCTTGTCATTTCCTTGCGGAGGTGCACACTTTTAGAGCTGGTCTCCCACTTTCCTGTTTGCAGCAAAGGCCATGTATATCTCCACCCCTAATCTTTTAATATTATTTTCACTCCTTGTTGCCACCCTAGACTCCCGCCCCCATTAATTTACATTTTTTTTTTAAAAGTAAAGAAACCTTTAACTTGTTTCTGTACAACCTGTTGCACTCTCTTACAGCCTCCGCCCAAGATTGCAGCAGATGTCCTTTTTTGTTTTTTTTTGTTTTGCTGCTCGCTCGCTCTGTCCCCCTTTCCTCTTTTTGGTGGGATTTGAAGCTAGGGTAACACCTTCCTGGGACACATGGAGCAGAAATGTGCCAGTGGGTATGTTGTTTAGTTTAAATACATATCCCCATGATCGCCTTCATTTGCATCAAAAAGTAACAAGTGTGAAACGGGGGAGGGGTTAAGCCCCCCGCCGCTATCTAGAGGGAGGGGAGCAGAACGGGGTTAGGAGACGGGGAATGCCACTGCAAAAATGTCTAACTGAAAATAAAGCATCAGACCGCTGCATTACATCTACTCTGGACAGTCATTCCCACTTGTTTTTTGGCTACTTTCTGAACGGGGAAAAAATATATATATTTGACCCAGGTACTAAATTTTTTTTTAAAAAATAGAGCTCTCTCTCTCTCTCTCCTCGTCCCCACACGTTTTCCATTGACGGTTGGCTGCTTCTCTTAAAGATATGTTGGAGGGCAGACTAAAATTGTTTAGCAAAGAAAAAATAAATCCAAGTGGTGTATTACAGTGGAACAAAGAAGTGCACTTCCCCGACCCCCGTGACACACTTATGAGGAAACATACTCACGCATTCGCTTTTAGTTCATAAACCTGTTTAATTTTTTTTTCCTGTTTTGAGACACTACGGAGGGTGATGCAACAGGCTGCAGGTTGTTTGCACAACCGAAGCATGGTGAAAAAGCACAACTTTGCACGGATGCCAGGGGTTAAGTCACATGTGCAGAGCAGTTACAAATTACCAATAAGCACTACTTTCCCTGTCCAAACTAAGAATGTCCATATAAGACACTAGGATTGGGCTGGGTCTCTTTTGCAGATCCTCGTCCAAGTCCCTTGTTCCCCCATGGAATTACATTGACAGGGCAGGGTCCAGAACCTTAGTGGGATGATTCAGATAACTCTGTATTGTAGAGGTTGACTCTTCTTTTCACTCATTTCTTTTAGCTACAGACACCATTTGCAAACTGACACACTGCTTAAAGATGTGTTATAAACAGAGCTCTCGTTGTTTCACAACTTTAGGCCCAGAGCCTTGGGAGCCAAGGAGTTGTCCCCTATGGCCGAATGTTTAGTTGGTAGGTTTTGAATTCTTATGTTGAGGGCCAGTTTTATGCCCCTTTGTAACTAAATTAAAAAGGCAATGAGACAATCTGATGCACTGATGCATAAAGCTAGTAGGGGTAGAGGAGTAAATAAACCAACCACATATAACAGTCTTGTGTGATTAACTGTAATGTGCATGGATTTCTAAAATTGTATATGGTACACATGTGTATATATGGTGAATTACACTCTCTATCTATCTATTATCTATCTATCTATCTATCTCTCTCTTATTATTTCTTTTAATCACGTGCTTCTTGGGTTGCTGACATTCCTAATGTAAGGTTTCTAATTCTGAACCAGATGTAAAGGAATAGGTAGGCTTCAGTATTTATTAACGTAGAGCAATTCGTGTCAATTGTGACAGGACTACAGGCCCATTTCTGTTGACTTTTAAGACAACTAAACATTTATCTGAAAAACAATAGTGATCATAATTAATAATTACTGATTACCAACATAAAAATATAATATGGCCCTTGGTAGAAAAACCATAACCTGCAGCTATTTAGGCATTCACCCAATTGGTGGGTGACTTGGGGGTGGTGTGCCTATATTAAATGACAGTGTTTAGGATATATTTTTTTGTGAATGCAGTAGTCAACTTCTTTAACGACTCTTATGTCAATTATTCCAAGTGCCGGGAATAGGGAGATTTACGTTGCCCTCCTTTAGTCTACAGTGTCACTTACGCACTTTTCATAATACAACCTCAACTACGAAAACTGTTCAAGATTTAAGTAGTAGTCACACATTTCTATAAATGTAAATTGAATTTATGAATGTGTCACTACGACAGCATAGCTCAGAATATTCCATCAAATTCGAGAGGGTGTGGTTACAGAGTAGTTCAACTTTATTTGTGCTTTTGGGGCATTCTTAAAAGTATGTTCTCTATGGGGGTAGTTGTGTAAACTGATGCTCTGATGCTTTATTTCTGTGGGAGTCTAATTGCATCCACCCCTAAAACCAAATGATCTGATTCCATATTGACTTTTCACAGATGGACTTTAGTTTTCTCCTTGATGCAAGTTCCCTCACAAGAGCAGAAGATGACCTCAACATTACAACTGCTGTCACCTGGTAAATAACAGACTTATGTATCAAAACATATGTTTTTTTAAAATTTATTTAGTTATTGATTTTCACAATTAATGAACATAGGAAATACAACATAAACGTACATAGAAGTACAGTGCGTCAATACAGTAATAATCATATGATAACATCCTATATAGCAGTGTATCATATACAGTCATGGCTAAAAGTCTCGTACAGTACCTAGTATAGTACACTCATGGGTCTTCTCTACAGAAGGTCTAGTAATGAAATGCATTAATTCTGTGACAAAGGAGGATACCGCAAAACACCTGTACCTTTACAAATTTGCAGACCCAGGAGGGGCGGCCGGGTCAGGAGTGGGAGGGTCATTGCTGCCCTGCGCTGCCAAGAGATAACTCTGGAGCAATTGCCAGATGTCCATTGGCCGAGATGCTGGTGGTTGCAGCTGCGCATACATGTCACTAGTAGTGATACAAACTGTCATACTTTGAAGCCAAGCAGTGAGTGTAGGGGGGTGAATGTTTGCATGTATCAAAACATATGTTGGATTGGCTGAAACCTAAAGCTAGGAACTGAGCACTACTCTAAGGAAATACAGCTTGTTTCTCTGAGACCCTCAAACTATTTTTGTTTAGTTAGGGGTTGGTTCTTCCATCCTATCTTCTGCTTCTTCAAATTTCAGTGTCTGTATGAGAAATGGCTGTGATGCATGCATGGACTGCAGGGTTACATCCTCTAATGCCGGAGCAAACGGCATGCTCATTTGATTGCAGGTGTATTTCTTACTATGCTAATAGCTTGCTTTCCTTATAATAACTTGCTTTTATATAGCGCTTCATACCACACTTCTGCCATTTCTAAGCCTGAAAAAGGACATGTGCTACTTTTGCCCAATTTGTGGCACTTATTTTTCTGACATCCGGATGTATGACAGGCTGAGTTTGCGTTGCTGTGATTCAAGCTCAAGACCTTCAGTAGGCTGCATTTGTCAGTAGGGAATGTTCAGATCACCAAGCTTTTCACCCAACATATGTGCAGATTTCTAAATATTTATTAATTGCTCTGGTGGGAACAAAAGTGCTTGTTTTGGACTCAATGAGTGTTTGACAAAGAAATAAATAAGTGGTCAGGGGATAGTTGTAGCCTAAGAAATGATCAACTGGACGTATTTGAATTAGCCTGGAGATCTATTTGCTATGGAGCAGTTTTGACAATGCTTAAACTCTGCTTGTGTCCGCATCACTTACACCTGGATCGGCTACTTCAAGGGTCACAAATGTAAATGAAGGATATTTGCTATTGGAGCACAGCAGCATTTCACTGGGATGGGTGCAAGACTTATTCTACATCTTTTGTTTACATGTGGTTCCAAGATTGACCATTGGATAGGACAGTATTCATTGTGTCATGGATCTTACTCAGGATCCCTCAAATGGATGTCTGGTGAACTGTAATCGTCCTGACTCTTCACACCTTAGTGATACCCCAGATACTTATTTGTGTAAATATGTCAGACATTTATATAGTGCACTCCTAACCACAGGACAATAATAACAAGGTAGCATCAACAAGTAAAAATGCAGTGGAGCGTCATTTCATTGAGTTAATTTTAAGAGATGGGTCTTCTGAAGTTATTTGAAGAGAATGAGCTTGCCTAAATAATTTTAGAGAATGCTACACTTACATCTTTTATCTTTGGTTCAAGGTATGTCAAGAGCTAATCTGTTTATTCTCTTCATCACCTGGCACCCACCTGCAACTGCCAGTTTATCATGGAGAAATACAGGGTTATAAAGGCTGGGCTCAGCATTATTTGGGATTCAAGTTAGAAGGACAACGTACAACTGGGGTAGAAAATGAAACAATTCTTCAGAGACCAGCAGGGATGCATGGCTTGACTTACCAAAGACAGTGTAATTTGTAGAAAGTTGAACAACAGCTTGGTGACTTGTGGTTAAAGAGATGAGTCTAACATGCATTTCACTAATTTTGCAGACAAAACCATTTTTATAGCGATATCTAGGTATTTTAGTGCTTTGAATATGTGCTGCTTAGGTGGACAGGGAGGACTTGCAGTGGAAAAGCCAAAGAGAAGGATTATGAATTGTGCTTGTGAGATGTTTTATTTCCAAAAGAAAAGGGACAACCAGCCTTCAAAGGAGCATTATACCCAAGATAGGCCACATCAGAACCTGTTCAGAGTGCCACGGGACAAGCAGGAGTTACTGGGCCCAACCATGGTGGTTGAGGCCTTTTAATCCCGATGTCCCGGGGCCCCTTCTATTATGGATCCCACTTTACTGAGCCAAGCCCTCCATTCTGCACATGACTCACAGTTGGATAGCATAGGGCAAGCAGTCAAGGCTCCTTCAGGGAGAAGTGCAGATACAGGTCAGTGAACACGACTCATAACTCAACGTGCAAGCAGCGCGAACAATAAATCAATGTCCAGTCCAATACCTGTTTATATATAAAAATAAGTATTTTAATTCTAATTTGAACTCTAGACATGTAAAGGCAAATGGCATTCAAAAGCAATAACACAAGCCCTCTTGATTTCGGGACTCTAGTGGATGTCAGGCCATTCCCTGCCCTCCCACCTTTAGTGCAATGGGTTCGATATATTCCCCATTCACTAATGACTGCATCCAGGGAATGTACGGCCTAATCGTACTCAAGAGTTCTTCTCTCTGACTTTTTTCTTAAGATCAGTCACTAGGGTCTATGGGGTTGCAGCACTAATGTCATTATGTCCCCTGGGGACCAAAAGGCCTAGTTCTTGGCATACCTGCTCAGACAATATGGAATCCTTCAGTGGTGCAGCAAAGTCTTGCTCCGGCATGGCAAAGTCAGGCTGTCCACGGACCCATGTGGCAGCACTCGGTAGGCGCAGGTACTCTCCTTTGAGCCAAGCTACCGGAGGTTCTGGCGATTGGGGTTGTTCCAACTCTGGTGATTGCATGGTAAATCACTCTTCCATTCATGGAGGGGGACTTGCCCTATTTGCTCCACGACTATTTGCTCGGGCCTCCTTCAGTGCAGACCACACCATACAGGTTGTTCACGCCTTGATCACAGCAGCAGTTTCTCAGGCGACTGACCGTACATGTATCCTCAGCGTCTCCTCCAGCCCCTCCTGGCAAATAGGGTCATCACCATGGCACTCACAAGTCCAGTCACACTGGCCTGGTGTTGGCATTCTCGGTGGCCCTCTTTCTGAAATGCGATGCCTGCCACCAAGAAGTCGTGCATGCCTGGTGCCTTCCATACAAACTTCGCTCCTCAGCTCAGTCCACTGCTGCCCCTCCCGGCATATGTGGTCACCAAAACAATCCGGCACATATGCTATGACCCGGTCAGTGTGGGAGCGAGCTCTTCACAACTCAGTCCTTGGCTCAGTACACAGCAGCTCCTCCTGGCATATAGGGTCGGCGAAACAATAAGGCACGTGAGCTAAAGCCCAATTGGTGCAGGAGTGGATTACTCACACCTCACAGAGTGAGTTCTCACATCAGTGCTCCCCTCTGGACCTAGTTCCTTCCGACGCTTTCGTCTCCCTCACAGGGCACACTGGTCTTGATGAGCAGACAGGCTTTGGTGCTCAAGGGCAAGTGGTCTTTCTTTCTCTGGGTGAAGTCCCTTCACCCTGCAGGGAGACTAGCAGGCTGGGCAACTAGAACTGGTCACAGTCAGAAGTTTTACTGAGCTTCCCCTCCTCACACAGCCCATCGGGCTGCTCGGCAGACTACAAAGAGTAGGGTCTTAAATTCAGCTACTTATTGTCCTTTTCCAGACACAAAATGCATTTTAGTTTCTGAGTCTTTGCAAGTTTATGTTGGGGTTCTGCTTCTTTTCAATAGACATCTTTCCACTTTCTCCTTCCTCCTGAAGGATGTCTGCCACAGTAGGTAGGACTCCAAAGCTGATTAACCCACAAATAGATTCATGGGAGCAACCAGTGTTCACACCTGGATGTCAGCCTCAGTGATATCAAAAGGTTAATCCTGGGCCCTCAGCCCTACTTTTTATGATTCCCTTATTAGCCTCATCTCTCTCATCCTGTGCTGTGTCCAGGTCCCTTCCTTGTGATCTATCATTGAATCAATAAGCCCTTTGAAATGCACAGAAGAGAGCCTGACTCTCCCATCCTCCAGTGCATGTCCCACCTAGCTTACAGGAATGCAGCAATAAAGAAATCTGTCTTGTGGGACTCCTCTACTCCTTACTTTTGTATGAGACAGGGCTGGGCTTCCCAAAATAGAATCCGAGGTCTGCCCTGTAATGTACCAGTGCAGGGACGCTTGCACTCAGTGTCCACAGCAGACTTCCTGCACAGCACTGTTATTCTCATATATGATGTCACCACAATCATAACTACATGCAGCCAACACATTCAGTCTGCGCACACTGTTCAGTACTACAGCCTTTCTGTATTGTACCAGAGTGTGTTATTTAAAAACACACACTGCCAGCACACACACATTTGCCATTTGTGCACTGTACCACACTTCACTCTTTGTATAGTGTATTTCTTGTATGTACACATGCACTCAGCATGTTTCCATTACTCATGCACTTCCACACCAACCTGATGTAGGTCAAGGGTGAGTTAAGCACGCAGCAGCGAAACTTTAAAAAAGGCAAGTGAGCTTGTTGTCCTCACTCCAGTGACACGGGGTAAAAAGGAACTGTTCACTACTACTATCACTACACAGTATGCTGCCACCACCGCACTTGTGCTGCTTAACTCTTGGTGAGAGCGGTAGCCTTCCACCACTATGAGGGCAGTGCTTTGGGCGCCCCTCACGGTCCAAGAGGACCGCAAGCCGTGAGTCAGGCCTATGTCATGACACACACACATGATCCGTGTTTGCCTATGGCATATAAGAATCAGCATTAGGGATTCAGACAACAGTACAGTTGGGCACTCAGGGCAGGAATATATGAATTTTACCATGCAGAGGACTATTCTGTCCCAACAGGTCATTAGATCAGAGTGACCCTCATGTAAAGATGGGTATTTTCAGCATACTGATCATTAGATATCCCTCATGGCTTAACATTACCTCCAGCAGATCTATGAGCAGGTTGAAAAGCACTGAAGGTGAAAATTAAGTCTTCCATGACAGGGAGGAAGGGGGTTATCTGGGTGTCTCAAATATCACAGATTGTGATACGCATTGAGGAAGAAGGAAACTTATCGAGAGGGTGAGGAGAAGGTCTCCATGGTGCAGGGTATCAAAAGCCACTGACAAGTCTAGATAGGTCTCACCTGTAAACTAAACATGGATGGCACCTTCTAGGACCTCAGTGGTAGCGGTGTTAGCTGTACATTAGGTATGCAATTCAAAAGGCAGATGTACAGGAGATTGACAATTGAGCGGATATTTGTGTAGCATCTTCTTGATCAGTTTATCCGTAGAGGGAAGTTTGGAAACTGAACTCAGATAATGAAAATCTGAGGGGTCTGGGTTTGTTTTCTTTAGCAAAGGGGGAGTTTGGCCAGATTTTAAAGAAAAAGGAAAACTTCTTGTGAAGGTGAAGCTTTCTCATTTTTGAGGAGATTTGAATCAGTCACTGGGGGCTCACTACTCGTTGAGTGTGACTGGGATTGCAATTAAGGTTAGATTCATGTAGAGTAAAAATTGTCTTTGAGAAGACTGCACAGAGTACTTTAATAAACTTTAATTAAAGAGTGTGGAGTTTGCTAGCTCTCGGCCATGGGTGATAACATCTATTAGACTTACTGCAGTCCGGGCTGGACCAATGGTATATTCTACCCTCCAAGAAATTACAAACTGTTGACCTCCACTGTGCTCAGATTCAGGCATAGGGAAATGTTTATTTCTTGTTGTGACATTATGGTTTTGTCACAGACAGCAATATAAAGAACACTAGTCTGGCAATTTTTCAGATCACACTTAAGATGGGGGTTCACTTATTAAGCAAAACCATGAAGGAGCCCTTCAAATATGCATTGGTAACCAGCACCTGGGGCACTTTAATTTGTACTGTGATCTAACTGAGGCTTTTGTTGTTATCTTTGTTACCTTTATGACTCTAATAGTAGAACAGAAGGAAACACATTGATATGTTCAACTCTTAGATGTTGAAGAACTAATATTAGAGGTAGTGGAAAAAATCAGAGAAGTTGTAAGAGTAACACACATAATCTGACTTCTGTAGACTACTTCTTAATGAAAAGTGAGCTCTGTTCAATGATCATTTTTCAGTAGGGCCATTTGTTAAGGACCCTCAATGGCATGGTACGTTAACTCTGCCATCAAGTCAACAACTCACTCTGACTCTTTGGAACCGGTTTCCTTGCTCTGAGAGTGGGGCTGTGAGTTTTTCGATCCAGAGCTCCTGAATACCAAAGAATAATAAAATAGGAAGGAAGCCCAACACTAGAACTTATTACTGTTAGAGATTGAAACCCCTGCACTCAAACATGACACTGCTGCCACATTCCTCCTTATCTACATTAACATTTTTCTCTCAGCCCTTGTATCCTGGGAATGTGCCAATCAGCCACTTGTACTGCATAGCAGAAATCAAGGAGCTATGCATCCTCCTTTCCCATCATGCCAGCCACGTTCTACCCATTCTGAGGATCTTTACCCCCATGTTTTGGAGATGAATGCTGAGGTTGATGATGTTGAAAGTGCTTATTTGCTCCTCATTTCCTGAAAATAGGCAGGATGTTCATAGAACAGCTAGCTCGAAGGAAGATTGGCCTGAAATGAGGGAATCTTTTGATCACATGCTGCTTAGAAAGGTCCCGGAGATTGTTGGTACCCCCTCCACATGACTCTATCTTGCCCAGGGGCACCACAAGGTTATGTGCCTCTTTTATCCTCACTAAGGTACTACTGAGACTATGATTTTAATGCATTTATCCCAGTATTTCTTTTTACATCCTACATTCCTAATTTGAAGGTTAGGAACACTATCTATGGCAAGGGAGTGTCATGTTCATACTGCGAGCATTAGAATGAGTGTGTGCAGGGCCAGTTCTGAGTGAACATCTGATAACATTGTGTATGATGGTAAGAAAATGGAATGTGCATGTAAACCTTCCCATTCAGTCAGACCTTGCTTCTCATGAACTCATACTGTTTGTTATTGCTGTTAGAGGAAAAAGTGATGTTCCAAGAAACCCCATGATTTACAGGTACAATTCACTACTGTTGTGTTTAGTTGTCTTCCTTTTATGGATAGGCTGGCAGTGATAAGAGAGACTGTGGTGAAGTGAAATACTCATTTCAAATAGAGATAAGATGATTGAGGTAATCTGTGCAAATAGTCTAAACCACTGGCAATCACTCTGGATAGCATTCCAACCCACCATGTTTCGCCCACTGTGGCACTCTAGAGAATGGCCCACCTTATGCAATACAATTTTGACCATGCTCTGCATGGGAGCAGTCAATTCCAAACAAGTTAGAAAATTGCCCTGGATTGCTTGTGTTCCTTTCTCTAAGGGGTCTCACCTAGCAGTTAAAAATCGATGGGTTAGCCTTATAAAATACTCTCTTTGCCACTTCAATTCCAGTGACCCTAGTGGTGGGGGGAGCCATTTGAAATTTTGTAATAAGGTATTAACAGATAGAAATGTCGCAGTGATGTCCAAAACCAAGGTGATACTGGATTGGAATCTTTCAACAGGGCCAATGTGAACTAATTGACTGCCAATCTTATCCTCTAATTGCTTAGGTTTGATTTGTTTTCCCCGGGAGTGTGTCGGGATTTTAAAAGGGGGGCAACCATTATCCACTTTTTTTGCAACCATATCCCACAACATCAAAGGGTACAGCAAAATGATTAGACCATGTGACAGGTATCGGCATTGCTGTTTGTAGGCGGTGTGCAAAGATAGAGAGTATGTACGGCATTAAGAGTTGAACAACCAATCAACCCCTTGATTAGATTGAACAAAGACATATTAGCCATATAGTTCATTATTGGGCTAATAAGCTTCTGTCTGGTTATTAAAGTAACCAAGGACTAACCGCTCACTATGTACTTTGAAAAGAAGGCTAAATGAGTTGGCAATCAGTTACAAAAAATCAGGTGTTAAATTAGATACAGTAGTCAGTTACCAGTCTAATGTTATTTGAAGGTTTCAATGGCACAATAAGAACTGCTTCTTCCTTAAATTGGGAACACGCAAAAAGCTAAGCTTACATGAAAGATCACCTCCATGCCAAAAGTGTCTTTTCTTGTCTATCTTGTTTCTAAATTTTTAATGAAGGGGATAGAAAGTCACCAATAGGGGATAAATAGTCCGATGACCACTAAGTCCCTGTGATGCGATACAGAGCATCTTAAGGCTATACTGTTGTTTAATTATTTATTGCATCCCTTTTCATTAACTGCAGACCAAGCATAAACCAGTCCAGTTAAAATATTAATCAAAGGCCGACTGAGCTTGGGGGATTACTAATTAACTTGATATTTTCCAGAGTAATAGGATAATTAAGGTTCTCTGCTTGGAGCTTATTCCGGGAGTTAGCTTCTAAAATGTAATGAGGAGAAAACAAAGGAATAACCTATACAGAGTTTACCTCAAAGGCATAAAGCGTTTAAATTGAAAACAATAATTTCACTGCATGATGAAGTCACTTACATTGCTGTTGCAAGGCCATCAAGTAATGAACGCTGAGTTCAGAGGGGTAATTTGGTGCAGTAATATACATTCTCCTTGAAAAATATGCCTATTTCAAGCTAAAGTTGGCTCTGAGATATGTCCATTTCGTATGTGAAAGCTCAACTTCTTAAAAACAATCAATCTATGACAAATAGGCTTGTCACAGAACTCTGAAAAAGATCTTTGAGATGTCTATATTCTATGTAAAAATTCAGTGTCCTTCGAGTAAAATATACATCACAAATCCACGATTTGCTAAATTCTGTACCGGACACCTCCCCCCACCCCATCATACCTAGACCATGCAAAATAAAGTATGAGAAAAGAAGAAGGGGGTAATGGGTCCAGATATTATGCACTCCTGCGTGTAATTGAGGATGTTTTTAAGGGACTAATTGTTCTCGGCAATAGGAGACCCCTTTCCCATTTATTTCAGAAACTTAGAGATGTACCAGGACAAGTAAGAAACAGTGTGGTATATTAGGAATTAGATCCATTTATTGCATCCAGTATTTTTTGTATGGCAGGGACTCTTTGGAACTTCAGAGTCTTTCAAAGCAAAGTAAAGGTAGAGAGCAAACGTTTGTAATGCAGCCAACACGTGTTTCTCCCCTAACATCGGCCTTTTAGCCTGGGGCTTCCTCAGGGTGTAGGACACTCATAAATTGTAGTTCCATAAGTAGTTGAAAGAATTCCACCAAAAATGGCGCCGATCTCTCCAGACCACTTTTGCAAAAAAACTCCTCCATTAGAATTCCAGTTGGACGTTTTGGGGGAATTCTTTCAACTACTTACGAAACTACAATTTATGAGTGTCCTATGCCCTGAGGAAGTCAATGTTAGGGGGTGAAACACATGTTGCCTGCGTTACAAAAGTTTGCTTTCTACTTTTACTTTGCTCTGAAAGACTCTAAAGTTCTAAAGAGTTCCTACCATACAAAAAATACTGGATGAAATAAATGGATCAAATTCCTAATAGAGTACGATTTTGCTTACTTGATAAATAAATAAAGTATGGGAAATAATAAATATATATATCAAGAGTGTTACCACATAGATACAATACTTCTTAAAATGATTGAAAACCAAATAAATACAACATCTATTTTGAAGTAGATCCAGAATTATGGAATAAATTGATGAATTGAAAGTGCCAAAGATTAGAAGACCACTTTTACGCATACTTGCTTCATTTTGAGCAGAGTTCATTTGCAGTTCACCGACCAGCTATAGGAAGTACTATTGACTTATGTCTTAGAAGACTAAAGCAACATACCCATGCTCATTAAAAAAACAATGATGTCACTGCTTGTGGAACACAGCACGGAATACTCAAATAACTGCATTGAATAACAGAAAGAAGTTCCATGATGCTTGCCCCTTTTCTGCTTTCTGCATGCTAATGTGATATGCCTGAATCATGAGCATTTATTTGTTTCACAGCGAAAATGAAGCAAATGAAGAGTTTCTGAAGAATAACTTTGCAACCTTTACTGTACCTCTAAGGTACGAAGTTCAGCTAAATGTCCATGGGTGAGTGATATTTGGTGTCCGCTCCATTGAGTTTATAAATCTTTAAATACGTTCATTTATTTTCCTACAATAGATTAATGTTCTTTTGTGTTTATCCTTCCTTCATATTTTTATTGAAGTATAAAGACTGCACAGGGTGGACATGGGGCAATGTGACCACAAAGTGAAATTTCTGATCCATACCATTTTATTTTAAGTATACTTTCCAAGGACTTTTTTCCAGTCCCAATCCTTCGACCAACTTGGGTGTGTTTTGAGATGTAGCCCGCATGACATGTTGTTTAGTACTGAATCACAGAAACCTTTAGACATCTTGATGGGGCGCCCAAATGATGTAGAGAGAGAGAGAGAGAGGTAGCCATGCTCTTCGAGAGCCCGAGAGAGCTGGGGCCAGATGTATGAAGGGATTTTCCATTTGCAAAAGGTCTGATTCGCAAATTTGGGATGTTTGCAAATGCAGAAAATCTTTTTGGTTGTAATAAACCCTAATTGCGATTTGGTTCTCATGGACTACTGCATCCTCTTATCAAAATGTTATTTAAATTTCTTTTTTTTTTTTTTAAACATCTCTCGTTTTCCTTTATTTAAAAGCAATCACAGATTTGGTGGTCTGTTGACCCCAGGAGGCCACCACCTCTGTGATGGTTGCGAATCACAGTGGGTTTCAATGTGCAATCTATCTAATTATTATTCATGAGGTAGTTCGAATAGCGACCCATTACGATTTGGTATTTTATGAATCGACCTATCAGTACAGAGGTATGTTCTCAAAATGCAACACTGGTCACAAAAATACTGGTTGCAAATTGCGACCAGTATTTTGTGGCCAGTGCTTTGCACATTTGGCTTCTAGTGCTTAATTAGTACTGTAGCATTCCAATGCACATCCTTGAATCCCTTTTCTAGGTAATGCAGAGACCATTTGGCCTTAAACAAGAAAACTCTCATTGAACTAATTTTGTCGTGCAAGGCTACACTACTGACACTTTATGGCCGCACTTGAGAGCATCTCTTACAGCATGCGCTGTAGCTGTTCAAGGCAGGGCATGTTTACAGTGGTATTGCAGATTCTAGTTAAACCACATCGATCTCAAAGACGACGATGGGTTAAGGAAGGGGGCGCCAGTGTTTTAATTTTCACAGTGTCTCTTAAGACACATACAGCTACTGTGGCTCACATTGTAACTTATTTTAAGCATGCTATTTTTCCAATGAATCCTAATATTAGTCCATTAGCAGCAATATGGTTGTATTTGCCTTTGAAAAGCTATCTCTGTCATCTACTATGCAGCTTTAACCTTTGATTACCAACAAGAAAAATGACATTCAAGAACTAGATTTTATTTTGCTTTTCACAATCTTACTGGTGCACTACTACATATGATCCCATCAGCCATTGCTGGCTTTTCACCCAGCATGTTGCATTGTGGGGCTTGTAGCTTTGCTTTTAAGACTTTAATTTTTAGTTCAAAACCCCCAGCATGCAAAAGTTGTTAGCTAAAATGCCAGAATTGGCTGAAGGTGTTCTGCATGACATGGAGCTACTTGAATGTGTGACTGTATGTGGTATTTCTATAGCATGAACCTGTAAAAAAAGACAGCGGAGTGCTGTAGAGTATCAAAGACAAGCATGAGGTCAACATGTGATAGACAGGTAGCTGGTTTGTGAAATATTGTTGTAGTGTTCTTCAAAGAGGTATGTCTTCAACTCTTTCCTAAATTGAAGCAGCGTTGTTCCATATCCTGTGTGCATATGATGGCATATGATGGCCCTCTTTAGTTTCAAATTTGACAATGCGCTCTAATCTATTTCAACAACTGCTTGTTTTCACACAAAGGCAAAAGTAAACCCTGTTCACATATTTCGGGAGTGCTTACTCTTTTATTCACATCATGAATTAAAGCAAGCATTGGCAGTAAGAATTGTTTTGTCTTTTGTGTAGTGGAAAGTTTTATTGTGAGCTTCACAACACAATAAAAGTAAAACAAGGTTAGCAGTAGGGAAACCTTTGCTAGCTCAAAGAATACGTAGCACACAGGTGGAAGAAGCAGAAGGAACACCACACCACCTCTCACAAATAAAGAACAGGTGCAGCATAAGTCGCAGATGCACTCAAGAGGAAGTGAGAGGAGTTAAAGGACTATTGTACGCTCTCTAAAATCAATCATAAGCATGCAAGAAATACAAAACTCTTGGAAGAAACAGCCCAAACCTCTTACAAAATCACAATACATTTATGGACACATATAGGATGATCACCCCTCCCCTACCTACTATGATATGCTAGCACCGGGATGCATCCAAGGGTACTGTTGTTGACTGAATGTATAGTCGCCTATTTATGGGTTCAGCAGTTTGGGTGAGGTTATGTCGATATTTAGGTTCTGCCTTTGTTAAACTGTTTGCATTTGTCACCCCGAGTGGAACGGGTATGCCCAGACGTGTGTCCCATGTTCTCCATGCCACTGGAATCAAGCTATCTTGGCTAAAGAGGGGTGAAACCCTGAAACCGGTCCTAGGACGCTTGTTTCCAGTCCAGGGAGGACCTGGCTTGGCAGTTCGGGCTGGACTGTTCCTATAAGGCACAGGGTCAAGACTGATTTGCATATGGCTGGGTTCAAACTGGAATGGTATGGTGAGCCAAAAAACGATGGATTCAGGCCCAGATCTCTGTACTGGGGTGAATGTATGACATTGTTCTGCATTCTGTCTATCAACTGTTGTTTTTGCATTTGTTAAACTGTCAGACATATATTAAGACTGTGTGTGAGTGAGCTTAAATAGTTTTTTACTGGTTTCTCCGTCCAACAAGATTAAAAGCAGGAGGTTCGAGCAATTGACCCTGCTTCTCTTTTCCATCGACATGCTTCGATGATCACTCATTTGTTCTGAAGGATCAGGTGTCCTCCTCAGGACTACAGGTTTCTCACACCGAATATTATGGAGAAAAAAATTGTGAATAAATATTTATAGGGCTTGTTATGTATGTAAGCCCTTCTTGAGCAAATACCATGCACGGTTCAATCCTTCAGAGGACAGGTAGGCAGAAGGGAAACGTTCTCAATCACGGGACAGGTACCAATTGGGCAGCTGCAGTGCAAACTTTGCCTCCTCATAGAACAGTTACAGCAAGCCAGGAACAAAGCAAGCTTTTTTCTCTCACAGAACTCAGCTAGTGCTATCTTCCATTCCTTGCTGAACAGATCCAACATGGCACACTCGTTCGAGCTTTCATCTGTCACATCACATGTACACTTAAGGCATGGGTTATATGTAGGTCACAGAGAGATCTCTGGAGCGGGTGCTTAACACAGTGAGAGCAATATATAGGTAGATGAATGATTGACACCATTCTCACTTAGGAGATATACAACATAAGGATACTGCTGGTCCTAGTGCTGTCGCTCAGAGACTCACAGTTTGTGTTGATTCTTTGGTTTTTCACGTATTAAGAAATGGCCATTACATAGCAGTTCAAAACTCACCAAACATGTGGATAGTGTCCAAAGAGAGGCAGCAATCTGTGTCCTTCCAGTGAACAATCACCCATTCATCTATATATAGCCTTATGATGGAAGGATGCCGCCATCGTCTCAATCTCATTGGCCTTCGATTCATGCACATCTAAATGCTGTGCATCAATCCACTGACTTCATTTCATTAATTCGTGCTCAGTGGTGGGGCGGCGCAGCCATCTTAAAATGGGGTCCAGGAACCAGATTGAAGATGTTTCATTAATAACAGTGGATAGAACTTCTAAATTGTGTGAGTGATGGAGGGGCAAACCTTCCATGTCGGCCTCCCTTCCTGAGTTCAGTCAGCCTCCTTGGCACCTGCAGGTCATTTGCCACAGAGAGGGATGGTTGAGGAAGAAGAAGCCCATTTGCCCAGGAAGAGAACTTTAGACTGTCACCATACAGGGTCGCTGTTATTGGCTGGTCCTGCGTCTCAAGCACTTATGGCACAGAAGGAGAGGACAACTTCCAAACTCATTTAAAAAAGCTGGAGTATTGGCCTCGAAGATCGTCAACAGACAACTGACCCACTACCTTGAGGAGAACAACATCCTGGACCCGTCCCAATCCGGATTCCGCAGCAATCACAGCACTGAAACCGTCCTCATCGCTGCCACCAACGACATCAGGACCCTGCTGGACAATGCCAAAACCGTGGCCCTCATCCTCCTGAACCTCTCGGCCACCTACGACACCGTCTGGCACCACACCCTACGTACACGTCTCCACAATGCAGGGATCCGCAATAAAGCCCTAGACTGGATCACCTCCTACCTCACCAACAGAAACCTGAGGGTCCGCCTCCCCCCTACCGATCTGAAGCCACCAAGATCAAAAATTAATCCCTCAGCCTGACCCTTTTTAACGTCTACATGGCACAGCTCGCCAACATCGTCCGTTCACACAACCTCAACATCGTCTCCTACGCCGACGACACCCAGCTGATCATCTCACTCACCATGGACCCCACCACTGCCAAAACCGACCTCCACAAAGGAATGAAGGCCATCGCCGACTGGATGAGGAACAGTCAACCGAAGCCAAAAGTCTGACAAGATGGAGGTCCTCATCCTCGGCCCCACCCCCTCCGCCTGGGGCGACTCTTGGTGGCCGTCCGCTCTGGGTGCCGCACCGACACCCACCAACCACGAACGCAACCTGGGGTTCATCCTGGACTCATCGCTCTCAATGACCCAGCAAGTCAACGCCGTCTCCTCCTCCAGCTTCAACACCCTCTGCATGCAAGATCTACAGATGGATCCCCAACAGAATCAGAAGGACAGTCACCCAGGCCCTCGTCAGCAGCAGACTGGACTACGGCAACACCCTCTACGCAGGAACCACGGCCAGGCTCCAGAAAAGACTACAACGCATACAGAACGCCTCCGCACTCCTCAGCCTTGACATCCCCCACCACACCCACATCACAGCCCACCCGAGAGACCTGCACTGGCTCCAAGTCAACAAGAGGATCACCTTCAAGCTCCTCACCCACTCTCACAAAGCACTCCACAACGCCGGTCCGGCATACCTCAACAAACGACTCACCTTCTACACCCCGAACCGCCAGCTCCGCTCCGCTGCCCTTGCCCTAGCCACCATTCCACGCATCCACAGGACAACCAACGGCGGCAGATCTTTTTCCTACCTCGCGGCCAAGACATGGAACACTCTCCCCATCCATCTGCGACAGACCCAGGACCTGCTAACCTTCAGGAGACGTCTCAAGATCTGGCTGTTCGAGCAATAGCTGCACCCCCCCTCACCCCCCCCCAGTGTCTTGAGACCCTCATGGGTGATTAGCGCACTTTACAAATGATTGATTGCTTGATTAATTGGCTGGCCATGTGCTCAGTGGCATTTGGCAGGGGAATGGAGGAGCTTCTCCCTACACTAGTACTTGTGCCAGTCAGCTGACTGGCCAGAGGGAACTACCCCCCCACCAGACATGGCCAAGGTAGCTAAAAATCTAGGGGTACGGTTTGATACTGCGCTCTCTTTTCTCCCGCACGCGTCGGCCATGGCCGGGACTTGCTTCAGTCTTATCAGATCATTAAAGAAATTTTTTGATCTGATTCCACTCCCCGCAAAGAAATTAGTAGCAGTGGCCCTGATTCTCTCGCGCTTGGACTACTGCAATAGTCTTTTTGCAGGCGCCAACAAATCTACAATAAAAAAAATTGCAAGTGGGCCAAAACGACGCGGCACGCCTTGTCCTGAAGCTCCCACGTAGAACTTCAGCATCAGCTGCACTTAAAGCTCTTCATTGGCTTCCGTTTCACAAGAGAATCCTTTTTAAAATTCTTCTAATTACCTATAGAGCCACTCTTAAATTAGGACCTAAGTATCTCTCAGCACGGTTCTCCCCCTACATCACCACTAGGACGCTCAGGTCCTCGACAGCCAACCTCCTCAAACCACCCACTTTTAGACGGATGACAAAAGGAGGAAAAACTGTGGCCGTTCTGGGGACCAAAGCCTGGAACGCACTGCCAATTAATCTAAGATTACAGAAAACAGAAACTCAATTCAGGAAGGCTTTGAAGACATGGATACATAACGCCTCAGATACATGCTGTCTTGCGCTGATTTAACATGTCCAGGAGTTAGCACGTTTAGGACCCCCTCTCACCTTCAATACACCAGCGCCAGGATACTCCTCGCGGAGTGACAGTCAGCGCTTTACAAATGCCAATTTACATTACATTAAATTACATTTCATTACTGCTGGTCCTGGGCTCCCTTAGAGTGTGACAGGGGAGAAATAGAGGTTAAATCAGGACCATTGTCTGTGATTTGTGCCTTAGGGGCAGATGGTGGGGGAGAAGGAGACAGCAGCGGCCTGTGCAGGTAAGAGTGGTGGGGGGGCGGCGATTTTGACAGATGACGACGAGGGAAAATGAATTATTGATTTAATTTTCCCTCGTGGTCGTCTGTCGAATCACCTCCCCCCCCCCCCCCCTTCCCCCTCCAACCCGGCCCTCCGCTCCTCCCTGCATGGGCCACTGCTGGAAGGAGAGCGACTGCTTTGACTTGACGTGGTTGAGTCAGGATGCTCACAGAGAAACAGATATCTAGTAGTACTGCACCTAGGAAAGCTGTTGATTTCCAGGGTAAGGAGTAAAAAGGATTATAGCATAGATGGTCCTTGTAAGTCCTGAAGCAATGTCTGGTCAGTGAAGAATACATTATATTGCCTGTGTGGAGGTCAGGCTTTCTGGATACATCAGTAAGGGTAACACGGCAACTATGACAATCTGGAGACTTTGGCTGTGAGTTCACAATCTTAGCACTTGATGGCCCTGCGATGAAGTGCAAATGGGCCACTTATGGCCTTTTTGTAGAGCAAAGCTACTGCTTTACCATTGCTGACTATTCAGCTCATCACGTAATGTCTTTGACTCAGTCATTGACACTCCTCTTGACTCCAAGGTCCCCTCCATTGGCTTTATTCCACGGGTTCATGTCGGGGTTGATGGATAACGCAATTCCTCTTGTTTAAGCCTCCAAGTAGGATATAGGAAAATCATTGAGTTCCACTATGGGTGCCCAGATCACCACAAGTGTATGAGCTTAAAAAGTTTTAAAAAAACATGATCCCAACCTTTCATTAATGGAAGCTCTTTTCATGCTATACCTTGAGAGCGTATCAGTGTTTAATTTGGGGGTGTGTTAAATGTAGTTGTAGTGTTAGATTTTAATGACTGCCAGATTTCATGAAGCAAATGCTCCTAAGATATACCTAAATAAATTTACCATAATTAAAGTTCAAGAACTTCTTTCTGTAGTAGGTATTCTAATTATTTATTAGTAGCAAGGACCTTCTGGTAGCACAGGCTTTCAATTTGTCTGTACATTTTAGCAGCAGCACATTTCCATTTATGTAAAAATCTCAGACAGTTCATCTGTAGTCCTGTTATTGGTAACACATATCCGGTTGCAATCTCTAGTAAAGTTCACAATGGAAGAATGAATCATTCGCCTCTCTGGCCACACCTACCAGGCATTTTGAGGTTTTGCTTGACACCACAACCATCTGAAGACTTATTGTTTACACAACACATAGAGTGGGCTTTCGGCCAGCCCTCTTTAAGCTTTGGCTTTTGTGGGACATCCCACTTCAGCCATTTTTTAAAGATCACATCATTCAGTTCTTGGCTCAACCCAAAGGAGTAAACATCTCTAACCTCATGCAATTGGCTATTTGATATATCACTTCATCTCTTAGGAAGTGGTTCCATTGCAATTGAAGAGCTGCTATTTTACATCTGAAAAGTACACTAAATCAGACTTTTTGTCACAATCAGTTATTTATCTCAAACTTGCATTGTATGGCCAATCAGTCCTTATTTGTGATTAACTAGGCAAGATATATTGATTCACTTTCGATAAAAATCAATACATTTCTTTGGACACCAAAGGTTCATTCCTCTAATGGTTTTCATTAGAGGACGATCCTTTGTGATCCGTAGTAGCCATTTTCATCCATTACCTTCTTATAACATTCAATGTGCATGACAGCTCTGCTGCTCCTGAGCCACTCCTAAAATGCAAATTCAGTGCACTCCGTGACTTTGGCAAAATCTATAGATTTGGCTTGTAGCTGAAAATGTAAGCTAAACCTGCTGTATTTGCCAATGCTTTTTGATAGCTGCTGTGAACTACTTTGTTGTAAAATTTCTCAGTCTTGCTCAATCTTGACATTTGTGTCTGCTGACCAACTCCCAGCTACCAGTGTCACTTTCTCTTGAGGATGAACTTGAATCATCGACACAGTGACTCTTGGACACCACATTGATGTCACAACAAATGCCCTTATAGGCTTACTTTTCGCAGTTTCTTTAAACACCTGCTTCATTAGCATCCACTGCCCAAATACAACCCAATCCCAAATACGTACATATTATGTCCACAGGGTAATGTCTCACATTTTGAATGAAAAACTGATATAGTTCAGGTGGCAAAACAGTTAGACCTAAAAAATGTGACTGCAAGTATCTATCCTTACTCTTGGGGTAGGCATTAGTCAGAGAGCAGAATTTGGGGAACACTCTCGCTATTTTTCTTATCTAATGAGGTGACCATACAGACTTGAAAACTCCACAAAATCACCTATAATCTAGCCACAACTGGCAGAAACACCAAAGACTAATCAACAAGAGCAACAAGGAGGACTATGACAAAAGCATTATGTGATGAGTAGTAGCACAGTGCCAATTAGGAAGTTTAAAACATTGCAGTCAGGTCTAGATCTCAGATTCTAGACAGTCCTTGTACGCATGGGAACAGTAGCGGTGTTACGCCCTCTGTCGACTTTAGATCCTCTAACAGCATGTCCGGGTCCTACCGTTTTGCTCAATTATCCATTTTTTAGTTAGAGGGATAATGGCGGGGGAATCCTTCTCCCAATCACCAAAATGCATACAACAGCCCCAGGCGGGCACAGCTGCTAAATACGTTTTTGTAGCGCAGCATACCTAGCTAAGTAGGCATGTTTTCACTACCCAGTAGGAGTCTGTTTACTACATTAATAGACATGCCCTGCTTATTCAACAGAGTTTGTATTATACTGCTGTACCCATATGGATAAACCCAAGCTGATTATGCAGCAGTGAAGAACATACACATATTCCCCAGGATATTGGAATTTTATTATATTCAGTCATAATATAGTCTCTTCTTTCTATGTGGATCAGCCCTGGTGTCCTTCCTTGTAACTACACATATGATTATGTCATTTGCCCACAGTCCATTAATTTAAGCAGAGGGTTACCGTTTTTGGTTGAGTGATATACACTGGTCCATTCAGCAGTCCAGACTTTACACATAGGCTTCTGTGGCATCATTTACATATCAACCTCATTTACTTACAGTGGTGAGGAATGTTCAGAAAGGTTTGCTACAGAATCAGAACTGTTGGGAGGTATGTAGTTGACAATGGGGCGAAGGTTTTGTTAAAGTTATTTAGGTGTCACGGTCCCAATGATTCTTCTCCTCAGGATAACGTCGATGCTATGTGTGGGTCCCCCGCCCATCCGTCCCCTGTCCGGTGTACGTGTAATACCCTCGGACGAGAAGATAGGTGGGTGAGGGAAGGAAGGGAAGGGACAGCGGGGAGAGAGACCTGGAAGAGACAAGAAGACGGATTTAGCCACAGGCTCCTCTTTGCCTCCCCACCACCACCCAGACTGGTTCTTCCCCCTACCTGGAATTCCTTCCTTCCTACTGCGGAAGATTTGGCTAGGGTCCTCTCGGGGACGCTGGGGGGATCTCTGGTGCCTGAAGAGTCCGATTTGGATACTCTCTGCTAGTCCCTGCTCCGTTACCTCACGGAGGGGACGAGGAGTGAGAGGGTCCTACTCCCCCATCGAAGTCCTCTCGGAATGTCACGGATGCGGGTAGTGGCCAGGCGCACTTCTCACTCGCTCTCCTCGTTCCTTCACGGGGAGGCGAAGGGAATGGCTTGGATCTGTCCGGGGTCTCAGGCGCTGCCACTCACGCCCGGGAAATCCTGGGGCGGAGGAGCGCCGGTGTCGCCGCTGTTATGGATGGTGCAGGAGGTGCTGGCGGCGCTGCTACTCACGCCCGGAAATCCTTTGGGCGGAGGAGCGCTGAGAGGTCTGGTGGTACTGGTGGCGCTGCCACTCACGCCCGGAAATCCGGTGGGCGGAGGAGCGCTGAGAGGTCTGGTGGTGCGGGTGGCGCTGCCACTCACGCCCGGGAAATCCTGGGGCGGAGGAGCGCCGGGAGGTCCGGAGGTGCAGGCGGCGCTTGAGGAGCCTGCCGAAGAGCGCTGGGAGAACCGGTTCCGAGACTGCTCCGGGCCTCTGGGAATAGTATGGGCCTGGGAGAGCCCCGCCGGTTCTGGCGGCGCGAAGGGAGAAATCGCGGCACGCTTACCTCCGAAGGGTCGTCGGGTAGTCGGCCTTCTTGAATTTCTCGCCGGGTCGCAGGCTGAACGAGGAATCAGGATGACGGGTGCTGCGGGAGTCTGCTCGGGGCCGTTGTGATTTGCAGCTTAGACGGGAATCATTGGCCCCGCCTACCATGTTGCCGCGCTTTTTATGCGCGACCGGGGTGCCGTGATGTGTGCTTCCGACGGGTGCCCGCGGGGGCTGCTGGGACTTGGAGTTTCTAGTCTCGGACCCTCATCGTCGGCCCTTCGGATCATGACATTAGGACACAATATTTATGTCTGACAAGAATTCTGAATATTATATTCTGACATCCAACTGCACAGGAGGTGCTTTTCTACCTCAGATTTTCAAAAGAGACTGAAAGATACCAATACCAGGACAAACTGGACTTAGATTTGCACAATTACACACCCCTTTCAAATGTACCACGTTGGACTAACACTGAAGTGATCAATCATTGTGACTCTGTCACTCTATGGTATATTAAATATGACCGCACTCCAGAGTATTGAAACATGTTGCATAATATTTAATTTTAAATGCAGTGGGTAATTAATAGACTGTCAATTCAGAGTTTTAATGCCTTGTATTTGTTTTTATATAGTGTTATCATAGAGGGATTTAATGGTGGTGGTATTTAATGATTATGAGTATTTTTCTATTAATACTGATATTCATCATCTAGGTCACCTGGTTGTAATCTAAAAAATCTGGATGGAATATTCCTGTCTATTAAACTACAAACCGTGTATGTTTATGATACATATTATTTTAATGTAAATTAAACTATAAACATGTAATCTGATAATTACTTATGGTTTTTTTCAGATCTGTGTCACCATCTTCCTTCTCTTATGGTCCCACGATAGGACAATCGGAACAAGATGCCGAACCACATTGTCTTCTAGAAAAAGTCAACTTTACTTTTAATGTGAGTGCTACAAATTTCTAAGAGTGACTCAGGGTAGATCATGTTGATAGAATGCAGTATGGAGCGCTTTCCTTCCATACATGCTTTGCACTTGTTCTTTTTTTTACTTTAAGCGAGCCCTTGGTTTCAACATAAAAACAAATGTTCTGAAAGACACAATACTTCATTGTTATTTGTTGCAGTGGGATGCCTTTTCAAAAGGTGTACTGGAGTGCAATGCTTGGATCAGCAGGACCCCCAGCATGATGACTCCATTTATTCTTACAAGTTTCAAGATTTTAAGTTATTATCAACTACATGCAAAAGGCCCATTTGAATATACAGTAACATACATTAAAGACTATTAAAACAAAAGGCAGTCTTTTTGTGGATCTCTCTCTAAAGGAAAATGTTATGCTAATAATTCAATATTTTGGCCTGCACCACCCTTTGAACCATATTTACCTTATTTCTCCTCCTCACCCCAGAAAAACTTCTATGTGATTCTTTTTTTAATTTAATTTATTTATTTATTTATTTATTTATTTAATTTGTATGGCGCGTTATAACCACAGGGGTCTCTAAGCGCAGTTAGACCAAATTAGCGTGAAAGATGTTGCATACACTTGAAAACCAACTATGTACCTAAGATCTGCACCATGCTTGCTTGAACAGAACCGTTTTTAGTTTTTTTCTGAAGGAAAGTAGATTACTTTCCTTCCTGAGCTTTGGGTCCAATTTGTTCCATATAGCTGGGAGCGTATTGGAGAAAGCGCGGCCGCCCACCGTGGACAATTTAAAACGGGACTGGGACAGAAGAGTGGCGTCCGACGAACGCAGAGTCCTACCCGGTATGTAGGGGGATAGTCGGGATTTGAGGTATTTTGGTGCTTTGCCATACCGAGCCTTATGAGCGATACACAGTCCTTTAAAGACAATTCTCTGCCGAGTTGGCAGCCAATGCAACTCCTGCATCAGGGGAGAGGCATGGGCAGTCCTGGGTTTTTTTAATATTAACCTAGCCGCATCGTTCATAACTCCCTGTAGTTTATCCAGCAACCGCTGTGGTAAGCCTAAGTAAAGGGAGTTACCGTAGTCCAGCCTAGCCAGAATTGTGGCCGAGACCACGTGTCTCAGAGTAGGAAAAGAAAGTAAGACAGAGATCTTCCTTAGTTGCCTTAAAAGGCATATACTAGTGCCTACTACAGTGGCCACTTGTTTTTCCATGGAAAGTTTATTATCCACATATAGGCCTAAGCTTTTAACCGCAGCTGCCGGTTTAGGTGGTGCACCCAACTCCCTAGGCCAAAATTTCTCGCTCCAAGGGTTACCCGAGATGGAAATGGGCAATACTTCCGTCTTGTCCGGATTGACTTTCAAAGAGTTCTCGGACATCCAATTGACTGTGGTTTTTAGTATGTCCTGTAGCCTAGTGGATGCTCCTGGACCATCATCCAGCCGGATAATTATCTGGGTGTCATCAGCATAGTTGTACACTAGGCAGTCCATCCTGTTCAAGAGAGCAATTAATGGCAATTTTTATAACTTTTTTGAGGACTGGAAACGGATCACTTACTTTATTCTACGCTTCAGTATAGTTGAAAGCTGCGTTGCCTGTGACAGCGCCCACCTGTGTCTTTGCCTACCTTTGTGGAATGCTTTGAAGTGGGGGGTCACTGTCTTAGACCTGTATCTCACATACCTTCTTTGTTTTGTAATAGAGGCAAACATTCCACAGGGTAGATGGAGATGTGCTTCGTCCCAGAAGAGCAAGCACCGTCATATTACATTTTTTGAAAGGGACCTCTGTCTGCAAACAGTGCCTCTCTCCTGCCAAAAGCAGTGAAATTAGCAACTTCTTCAGACAGAAAGCAGGAGCAGAGTAAACAGTATACCTACACTGAAGAACCACAAGCTCTGCCTGGCAGCTGTGTCTAAAGAGAGATTCTCAGTGCCAGTCACCATAGATATATGCTATCATTCATGGTCACAATGATCATCCGAGCCTCTACAAAACCATGATATTTGTATGCCTGTCAAAGTACAGAAAAGGAACAGGGTGAGTGCAAAAGTGATGTGTCTGCCAAAACCTCTGTTCCCTTATCATGCTCCAGTTTATAATCCATTACTTGCACTAAGTCATCTTCAGGTTGGAGGTGAACAATAGAAATGGAAGATGTGGTCAGAAGTCCCAGTGCTCCCCTGCCATTTAGGAATGTCTGTCCTATATACTGAGGACATGGCCTATAGCACAACCTCATGCAGCTTTCAAGGTATCTTCCTTACAGGACACTGGTTGTCCCAAATAGCTCTGGTCCTCCTTGATGGTCTTGTTCCACCTCTTTACAGCATTCAGCAGCTCAAACACAATAAATAGACACGAGGCATTGCAGTGGTCCACAGATCATTGACCTGACCATGCAGTCATCCCCTCCGACCTAATATACACGATTTATCCCAAATGTATCTAAGGCAGAAGTATTATAGTCCAGAACCAGCAGTGTAGTGTCGCATTGAGACGCAGAGTATGTTTTTTGCCAGATGTTGCATCTTGACCCTGTATTAAGTTTTGTAATTGTTTTATGCTGCACTGCACCTCATTTTGAAATTGTTTGTATTTTTTTAACAATCCCTCGAGATTCATTTGGTTATTTTCACTTCATATGTCCATGTACAGCTATTTTTGAGTTTCCTGATTTTAGGAAATATTCTGCCCTTTGTTTTCTGTTGGTATTTGTAGGACATACATATGGCTTATGATATTTTCTTGCACTTTATATTTAATATGACAGAGTTTATGGCTTGGGCTCTCCTAAATAAGTTATTTACGATGTAGTGGTTAAAGTTGAATTGTTTTAAATTGTTTGCTATGATTCATATTTTAAGTATAAGGATGTAGTATAATCAAACTGGGTCCTTTTTCATTTTTTAAGGTTATCAACACTGGGCAGAGCATAGTTCCAGATGCAGACTTGGAGATACTGGTGCCTAATGGTTTTGCACCCAGCAATATTAAACTGTTCAATGTGTTGGATATCCAGGTGAGATCCAGATTTACAGCATAGAACATAATGTAACCTTTGCTCACGCACCAGCCATGAACAGGCAATCAAGGGACACCTGAACAGGGCCGGCTTTAGCGCTGGTGGCGCCCTGTGCGACAATGCTTGTTGCCCCCCCCCCCCCAATGACCACCTCTGCCACGGATTCCCTCACTAGCACCCTTTAACAGTGCCATTTCGTTTTATAGCACCACTCATACCAGTGTAAGGTGTCAGAGCACTTTACACCACACACACATTGCACATGTCAAATGTGTGTAAATCAGTGCATAGGAAATGTTACATCAGATAGGACTACAAGGTGTAGTGAAGGAGTGACTTGTCATCGATACTGCTAACCAATATGGTTTGTGTCCTTATTCTGGAAAAGCACAAATTCAGAATGTAAAACGTAACATGATTGTTAGGGGTTCTCTTTCATAATAAGAATTGTTTTCTACCCAAATTAACCCTTTTCACAAGATGAGGATGATGAAAGACTGGGCAAAAAACATATAGCTCTAACATATACCTTGCAGTTTGCAGCAGCTCCTTGATGACAGTTAATAGCTCAATGTTCTATATTAGGATTTTGACTTATAAAGGACAAGTAACAAAAGGAGCTCTCTTACAGAAGCCGTAACCCACTGACCTATTGACATTACATGCACTTCATTATCTGCATGGTACACGTTCTTAGCAGCAGGCATCTTAACCCTCTGCACTACCTTAGGATGAGTCAACACTTCCACTAGACAAACCTACGATCTCTTTCCAGTAAGGCCATTAATCACGGGATTTATCTTGACATTTTAATTGATATCTGAAAATTGCTGGAGGCCAGGAACTGCTCACACCTCGGTGGAGGAGAGACAATATACCCCTTCTATCTCTTCTAGTGTATGGAGATCGCTTGACAAATATATCCATTTAGCTTCTCAGGGTCTGGTGGCTCAGTATCCTTTTTTCACTACTGATTGATTTTACCTTTTATTTAGTAAAGCTGGAGTCCCTTTCTCTCTTTCTCTTTCTCTCTTTTCTTCTTTCTCTCTTTCTCTTCCTCTCTTTTCTTCTTTTTCTTTCTTGTTCTCAATCTTACTATTCTTTTATTTTATTTCCTCTTGCAGGTCTTTTTATTTATCTTTGTGAGATCAATTATTTTTACCCAAATGTAATACAAATGAATTGACATGAGTAGGTTCTTATATATCTGTTCTTACTAAGGTTTATCCATTATTTGTAGTATTGCTCGTATTTATTCTTTTTATTCATTATTTATTGTTCAAGATGGTTTTTATGTATTACATGCTGTAGTACCTTAATTATTTATACTCTCTCTCTTAAATTACTAACATTGTTTGATCAAAAAAAAAATGATAATATACATTTTCAAAAATGACACCCCCACCCTAAGTCAACGCCTTGTCCGGTCACACCAATCGCACCGCCCTAGAGCTGGCCCTGCACATGAAGCATGTGTGTGGCCAGTCCTCTCACTCCACCTCTAACACTGTTTACATATGTACATATATATCTAAGGGTACAGATCAACCAGCTTTGTATGTCACAGGGTCCTCAGCTAGGGTAGGACTGGTCCCAGAACAGAGGAGGGCTGATGACATTTGATTATTGCATGGAGGCAGTGCATTGAGTTGCTCTGTATTATTTGATGTGAGTTTGGTGTCTTATGATTCTTTCAGGTTCATAACGTTTCAACTTAATCGAGCAGAAGTCATTTTGCAATTGAGTCTCCGTATCTTCAGGGACCTGTAACATGCCAAGGTTTTTTTTTTATTAAAAAAGGTGAAGAGCGTTAGGATAATCTGGAATGTGGCCTGGAGGTATCATAGCAGCAAGTTCCTCAATAGGCCCATGATTCTATGCATTAGACATGACCAGAATCACACTTTCTCTCCACAGAATTTACTGACAAAAGCATAGTGCTGCAGCATCTGAAGAGACTGCCAAGTTATTTGCGTCAAACCCATTTCGTATTGCAGGAACCATAATTATCATGAGGTACTTGTTGTACCTTTATCAAGTTACTGTTTAAACCCTTACCTAGGACGTCAGTCAGTTAGTTATTGTTCCTACAGTTAGAAAATTGTTCCTGACCTCTTTTTCATGAAATTCTTTTGCTCCTTCTGAACACTTACCTTTTGATATGGATTAGTTAGCTTATTATATACATTATTTCTTTTTGTAGTACTCCACAAACAAACCTTTTATTTTTGGTAAATTAACAAATTTGCCCCACAATATCAGCCTTTCATCTTCTGAACTTACACTCTCTTGTTCCCAAGTAACAGCATTTTATTCTCTGTCCATAAGCTCTTTTTATATACAAATTCCAACATGTTTTCAGCTATTTTATACTTTGACTCCCGACAGCCCCACTTGCACAGATACTGCCTGCCATGTATAGACTCTTGACCTGGATTACCACCATTAAATGTCCATGTTTAGCTTCATTTTCCCATGTTAGATCTCAGATATTCAGTTTCAACCTCCCATTCCCATGTACTGTCTTGCATGCCCATGTGTACCCAATATGTTCCGGTAATGGCAGCCTGATCCCTGGAATGGCCATCAGATACTGTGTGTGTCTTGCCGTGGTGCGCTAAGGATTGCAGGCATGTGCTGCCTTTTGTGTACAGGGGTTGGCGTGATGTGTCCGGGATTGCTAACGCAAGACGAGCATTATCTTTGTGGGAAATTTATTAAATTCATGTGCTGGAAATTAGCATAATTTGCGAGAGACAGTCTCCATCCAACAGTGCCAGCTTTAGGCGGTGTGACCAGTGCCGCCACACTTGGCGCCAAGCTTGAGGGGGGCCCTTTGCGTTTCAGGCTGAGGAGCGATAAGAGCAGCCTGCAGAGAGCTTTATGTGCCCGACATTTTTCAGGGGATAATAAAAACGGCATAATAGCTCTGGTGGTTAATGCCCTTGATGGAGAGATCTGTGATTTGTCTAGTCACAGTTTTGACTCAAGATATAGTAGCATAGAAGGCTAATGTTCCTGCAGCAAAGCACAACGTGTAACATACAGATCACAGATTTGTATTTTGAGTTGATATTTGCCAGGGGTAACTGCTTTTGTTTCGGAGATCCTTTTGTTACTCGGAGTTAATAAATTACAAACCTACTATAGCACTTAGGGCTATAAACTGGCATCAAAGCACTGCATGCAAGGTATAGATTTAGAAACATAATGGGGTTTTTTCCCAACCTTTCCTTTTTCTATGGAGGCTAAACATCTTTCCTTTGGGTAGTAATAACATTTTATTAGTATGACACAACCAATCATTGTTATGTTTTAAATCCCTGGGTCGATCTGCTAAAACTTTGGGGCCAGTTTGCATCACAAGAGACACAAACCTGGTGAAAAGTGTTTTGGTGTTTACTTTCTAGCACACCATCTTGAATTGCATTGGAGAGTATCCCTATAGTTACACACAGTAGCACTAGTGCTACTTTGGATCAAGGTGGAATATCATGGGTGGTACCAAGCCATGGATTTTTATGGTTATCCCCATCTCCTAACTTTGGTAGAAAGGGATTTGCATCAAAGGTTACGCCTCCTCTAGGCACTCATAAAGTTGGAGAAAAGATTTCCAAAGCTTTAATACTTTGTATGTTTGCTGCACCGTACAGCACACATACATAGTAGTAAAGTGTTAAACTTTGTTAAAGCATAAAATAATGTGCCGAAAAAGTACCCTCCAGTATAAATGCTACTCTTTGCCTCTCACACACATCCTTGCACTAACACCCGCTCCCCTGTGCTCCCGCTCTCTTCCTCGTGTGATGTTCTCCCCTTCCCCAAAAAATACGACCATCTCTCTCGCTCTCTCTCTCGCTCTAGAGCAGAGTACAACGTGCAAACCATGCTCACCTATATAACACGAGGCAGTTCGGTTTACTGGACGAGTTGATGCGGGTGTCACCAATCAGTATGCCTGTAGTAATAAATAGAATCCCAAAACACTTTCCCACACAATGAGCAGAAACACATTTTACACCACTTATTACAAATCAACTTTGGCACAGTAAACAACAAAGGCTGTATAGAATAAGGCCATACGCTTTATATTCCCGAATTTCTGCCAGATAATCACGCAAATCCTGCAGACATAGCGTAAAATGCTATCATTTTTTCTTAAACCACTGTTACAATAATGAAAGACCGACATCACATTCACTATTTATCATTAACATGACTGTTTTGAGAACATGCAAGTGAAAACGTGTTGGCTTTCTGTAACTCAGGTGCTCATCATTCGGCCTCCTGTTGTAAGTCCTGATGTGAAGGTCTCCTTCTCTCTACACATTTCTCCATCACACAACTCTCTAAGCAACGTCTGTGTCTGGATATCAGAGTGTCTGCACCCTCACACAACTTTTTTAGGCCCCCACTTTAGGTATGGCGTTACGGTGTAGCTGTATGCCTGGCTGTATTGTTTTTAATACTTTACAATATACATACAGTGGGCTTTGTCTCTGGAGGAGTATTTCTCTCTCTCTCTTGATGCTTTTGGCTGTTTGGTGGATATGTCATTCCAATGTATGAGGGACAATCTACAGCCCAAAAGTACACTGCACCATCATACATAAAATTATTTATCTCCATGTGGTTTTTGATTTTCGTTCTTTCACTGCAACCAGCTTTTTAATTTTATATTCAGGCGTCAAAACGCAAGCCAATGCTTGGTCTATTTGCACACTGCTCACGTACTTCCTACATTCAGTTATAGGAGACTGGAGTAACTGTGTGACTAGAACCTGGTTTTGTACTATTATTGTATCCTCGCCGAGAATTACTGGTTCTATACACTTGACAGTAATGTAGACAACATTTAGCATCTCATTCACCTGGCTAAAGAAATGTGTTGAATGAATGATACATAACCCCTCCATACTAGACCAGCATAAGGACAGCGGCAACTGACTTGCTCGCTCACTACCATCAGTGCCTTCATCTTGCTACGGCCACCTTCAAAGTGCATTGAATTCTCCTCCAACGTATCTCAGGGCTTATTTGCTAAAAGTAACTCCTTTACCTCCGGAGAGGCCAGCTCTTCCCGCATTGGTCATCCCAAGGGCTTAGAGTAGATATCTATGAAACGCAAAGAAGTTGGTTATAGGGAAGCCTGGGAATACTGTGGCATGGGAGTTAATATGGCACCTGATCTTATCCTAGCCAATGTCTCAAATGAGATGTCTCTTTGGTAGCTAACCCTGAATAGGGTGAGTCCCCAGGGCACTGGTGTAGAGTGTGTCTTTAAAGTTTTAATAAAGTTGCTTAGACTTTCAATTGGATAAACGTTCGTTTATTTCATCACGACGTTTGTATTCATTTGTTTCTTTTTTTTAAATCGAAGATGCAGTTTTAAACAAGTGCCACGATATTACAAATCCCAATGCATTTCGGCTAGGTATTAGCCTTCGTCAGGGTTTTTTTCTGAAAAAAACGAGAAATGTATGCTGTCTTAGTTATAGCTGTATGGGTGTGTAGGGAATATGGGTGAATAGTGTATCCGAATGGTAGGGAAATCGGGTGTTGTGCCGCTTGCATACGTCCTCAATTTCGTGCTTATTAGATGTGGTAAAGGGGGTGGGAGAAATTGTACCCTGTGTGCCTTAATGGGTGAAAGGAAACTTATGCGGTCTCATAAGTGATGGATGTTTACGCTTCCATGGCTAGTAAGTGACGCGTTCAGCGAAGGAACTTGTTTGCTAACGTTACTGTGCTCAAGTGCTTTCTTGGTATATGACCAACGTGAGTTTATTAAGATGGGTAAACCACAATCCCTTATCGTATCAACACTTACTTGTAGGTTAACGTGGACAGCGTTTAAGGATTTCTGGGCGCGTGCGGTCTGGCGGCGTGCTTGTTGCTCCGTAGAGTGTAACGGCGTGTAGGTGGGCGTGTGTAATTAAATGTCCTGGTGTGTGTGAAAATCAAAATAGGACTGGTTTCTATGACCATGGAAAGTAAAAAGAGACTATATCTTAGTTTGATTAGTAAGAGGTAACAATAATAACAAAAGTACAATGAGGTTTGAATTGAAAAAATTGATACAGAATAATAACGAGGGCAATCAATTTAGAGGTAACACGTAAATTTTATACGATCATTCATCCCATCTGGTTTCATTGAATTTAATGTACGAATCCAGTAGTTTTCTCGTTGTAGCAGTGTTTTGTGATTGTCTTTACCTTCGGATTTAGTGACTACTTCTAGGATGTTAAACTTAAGTTGACTGATGTTATGTCCAGCTTCATAAAAGTGGTGGGCCACTGTAGATTTCAAGTTGTTTGTTCTGATGTTACTTTTGTGTTCATTTATGCGTATTTTGATTTTTCTTTCTGTCTGTCCTACGTAAATCTTGCCACAGGGACATTTGAGAGCATAAATTGTATTGGTGGTATCACATGTTGCTGTTACCTTGAGTTTGATGGTGTGTCCTTTAATTGGATGTGTGATATATGGTCCAGGTGTGATATTGTTGCAGTTTCTGCACGCAATGGTTCCTTTATATTTGGTTTGTGGATCTTGGTTGATAGGATTTTTTATGATCTATCCCAGATTTTTGCTTCTGGTGTATGCAAATATCGGTTCATTTTCAAAGATTTTGTTAAAATCCGGTTCTAGGCGCAATATTGACCAATGTTTCTTGATGGTATTTTTGAAACGTTTGCTCATTGTGGAATATTTGGATACCACGGTCATGCGATTGAGTGGGGTTCTTTCTTTTGATAGTAATGCTGTTGTCCTACTAATAGTGTCGCTTCTAGCTTCTGCCTGACGAAGGATGTTTTCTGGATATCCCCTTGTCTTAAACTGATGTATCATTTCTTTGGTGCGTGCTTTCATGGTATCTGGATCAGATACGATTCTTTTTACTCTCAAAATTTGTGTGAACGGTAGGTGATTCTTTAAAGCATTGAGGTGAAAACTGTCATATGATAAGGTATTGTTTTTGTCGGTGCTTTTTCTGCGTAAGTCTGTTTGAAAACCTTGATGGGTTTGTATAATGGTAACATCCAGAAAGTTGATCATGTGTTGTTGGATATCGAAGGTTAACTGTATTCTCTGATCAATGGTGTTGAGTTCTGTCAATAGTTTCGTGAGGGTGGTTGTTGGTCCCTGCCATAAAATGAAGATATCGTCAATGAAACGTACAAACATTTTTAGATGAGTCTGCCATTCTGGATTCGTTAGAATGTGTTGTTCTTCGTAGTTTCCCATGAAGATATTGGCATATGTTGGGGCAGCACAGTTTCCCATCGATGTACCTGACTTTTGTAGATACCAGTTGACTTTCCATTTAAAGTAACTGTGTTCTAGTGTGAATATCAATAGTTTCATCAGAAAAATTTGTAAATCTTGATTATATTCACTTTGCAGAAGAGCTTGTTCTGTGGCTTCTATGCCTAGTTGATGCGGTATGGATGTGTAAAGTGATTTCACATCAACTGTACACATTGTCACTGGTAGATTTATGTCTTTGATGGTTTCATGGAATTTGATGAGGAAATCTGTGGTGTCTTTGATGTGAGTTGGAAGTTTGGTGACACTATGTTGAAGATGTCTGTCCAAGTATATTCCTACTGGTTCGTGAATGCTGTTCTTTGTTGATACGATGGGTCGGAATGGTGGGTGGGTCAGATGTTTATGTATTTTAGGCACCATGTAGATGGTAGGACTTTTAGGGTTTGTTTGAATCAGGTATTTTTTGACTTTTTCGTTGATGGTGCCTCTGTTTATGGCTTTCTCCACTATTTTTATGAGGACATCTTTGATTTGTTGAGTCGGGTTGAAATCCATTCTCATGTACATTTCTTCGTCTGATAGATGAGTTTCCACTTGTTACTCATAGAAGCTGGTGTTGAGAATTACTAATGCACCACCTTTGTCTGCTTTCTGACATGTAATGTTAGGTCTATTGGCTAGTGCTTTCAAGACTCCCCATTCTTTCTGTGTGAGTTTCTTGTGTTTCTGTTTCTTGAAGTTAAATTTCTGAAGGTCTTGTTTTACAAGGGCTTCAAATGTGTCGTGGCTTTTGTGGCTAATTGGGGCCATATACGGGCTTTTAGGTTTCAAACCTTTGAGAAGATCTTCAATGTTGGGTTTCTTATGTTCTATTATATTTTCGAAGTAATGCCTTAATCGCAGCTTTCTCATCAGTTTGAAAAAACTTATTTCTATTTCTAGATAGTTGGTATGTGACGTTGGAACAAAAGAAGTACCTTTTTGTAATGTGTTGGTTTCAATTTTTGTGAGTTGATAGTCTGAAATATTGATGACTAAGTTGTTTTCGGGCCCCCTTTCTTCTGTTTGTTTTGTTTGGTTGTAGTCATGCGTGTTTGGGGTGGTACGTTTGTGCTTTCTTTGGCTCCTCCTGGGTCTTGCTCGTTGGTTGTGCCTGCCTCTAAAAAAGAGACCGATGCAGATGTGTCTGGTTGTGAGGTTGTTGGATGGTGTGTTCTGTAGGTTTTCTTGAGACATTGGGAAGGTCGCTTTCTGAGGAAGATGTATCTGTGTTTGTATTGTATAGTTTATTCTGTCTCCTTTTGGCGTATATGTCCGCCCAGGTGTAGACTTCTCCCAATTTGTAGTCTACGGTGTCTCTTCTGTACTTTCTAATTTTTCTTTCGTTGATTTCTTGTGTGTGTTTGGATAATTGTATGTTGATGTCTTCTAGTATTTTGTTCCAATCTTCTGGGGGTAAATTTGTTTGTAATTCCGTTTTAACCATGTTTATTTCTTTGGTTAGTTCTTCTAGTATGCTTGATAACTCTTCTATTATTAGGAGGATTAAATCCAATGAACATTTATTCAATATTGCGAACCATCGGTCCTTAAATGGTTGGTTGTTTTTGCACAAAGATGGTTTAAGTGGAATTCTGAGTCCTCTGGGGATACGTTGGGCTTTATGATATTTGATCATGGTGCTGGCGTGTAATTTCTGATTGATTGCCTTTCTGGAAAGATAAAGTAGTTGGCGTATGTTTTGTTTGTTTCTTTCTGTAACTCAGGTGCTCATCATTCCTTCTGTTGTAAGTCCTGATGTGAAGGTCTCCTTCTCTCTACACATTTCTCCATCGCACAACTCTCTAAGCAACGTCTGTGTCTGGATATCAGAGTGTCTGCACCCTCACACAACTTTTTTAGGCCCCCACTTTAGGTATGGCGTTACGGTGTAGCTGTATGCCTGGCTGTATTGTTTTTAATACTTTACAATATACATACAGTGGGCTTTGTCTCTGGAGGAGTATTTCTCTCTCTCTCTTGATGCTTTTGGCTGTTTGGTGGATATGTCATTCCAATGTATGAGGGACAATCTACAGCCCAAAAGTACACTGCACCATCATACATAAAATTATTTATCTCCATGTGGTTTTTGATTTTTGTTCTTTCACTGCAACCGGCTTTTTAATTTTATATTCAGGCGTCAAAACGCAAGCCAATGCTTGGTCTATTTGCACACTGCTCACGTACTTCCTACATTCAGTTATAGGAGACTGGAGTAACTGTGTGACTAGAACCTGGTTTTGTACTATTATTGTATCCTCGCCGAGAATTACTGGTTCTATACACTTGACAGTAATGTAGACAACATTTAGCATCTCATTCACCTGGCTAAAGAAATGTGTTTGAATGAATGATACATAACCCCTCCATACTAGACCAGCATAAGGACAGCGGCAACTGACTTGCTCGCTCACTACCATCAGTGCCTTCATCTTGCTACGGCCACCTTCAAAGTGCATTGAATTCTCCTCCAACGTATCTCAGGGCTTATTTGCTAAAAGTAACTCCTTTACCTCCGGAGAGGCCAGCTCTTCCAGCATTGGTCATCCCAAGGGTTTAGAGTAGATATCTATGAGACACAAAGAAGTTGGTTATAGGGAAGCCTGGGAATACTGTGGCATGGGAGTTAATATGGCACCTGATCTTATCCTAGCCAATGTCTCAAATGAGATGTCCTCTGCCATTTGGAAACTCAAGTCAGCAGACCCAGGTTTTGCAGTCAGTTCTATCATCTCTGACATTTGTAAATATTGACTGGCTTCGGGTCAGGTCTGTCTGGCTTTCAAGAGAAGGGCAATTACCCCCTTGCTGAAAATGACTGATATGGAGCCTTCCACCCTGAAAAACTACAGACCCATTCCCATTCTCCTTGCAGGCTCTAAGGTCAGGGAGACGAATTTGCCAGCTGGTTCATCTTCACTTCCATTGGCAGCCCCTTCACGTTACCGTTGTGAGCCCTCCACTCAGGTTCCCTCGCCTTCAGATATGACGTTGGATTTACATATTCATGCTGTTTACAGAAAGGCAACTTCTCTTGGTTCGATATCGCTTTCTACAAGATAAAACCCATAGCTTTAGATGAAGAGTTGAATCCATGAGACAGATCTACCTTCTGATGGCCTTGTGCAGTGTGTGCCGGAGGAAGGAGGTGCTCAGTTATTTACATCACAATCTAGACGATAATCTAAATCAGTTGGAAGAAAATCAATCTAAAAAGAATAGTGTAATGGACTGTCTTACCCAATGTTAAATAGGGCCTAGATAAAATATCAAAAATATTCTTCCACTACTTGAAAGTGCCCATACTAGAATACTAAGGGGTGTCCGCAATTTAAATATATATTGATGCATACGTTTGTGATCATATTGATTTTTATTTACAGACTAGTGCCGGAGTGTGTTTTTTCAAGAATTACTCGAGAGACTGCTCTTTACCTGAGACGCAGGATTCAAGGTTGAAAGATCTCATCTTGTTTTTCTCAAGACGTGCTAAGATAAGTGTGGTAAGGACATCGGATTATATTTTGGCATGCTTATTTCCTGTTGTGAAAGCAACATTTATATTTTAGACACACACACACACACACACACAAATAGAAAAGCATAATTTAGTATCATACAAAGTGTTCATTCAACAGGCAGCAGTGCTTTCAGGCTTGGCCTGCATATTGGTTGGGCTTAAAGTGGGAGTGTGTTTTCATTGTCTATTTTGTTTCTAATATGTCTAGATTCAATTACAAGAGCGACTGCTGCATTTTAGGAGGATCATGTGGACATTGTAAATGACACCAATTTAGTTGTCTACAGTCTATAAAGTAGTTTTGTCCGGTCAATGTTTTTTCATTATGTATACTACTTTATTTACCTCTACTTATGAAACACCTAAGAAAAAATAGTGAAATCAAAATGTCACATAAAATAACAAAGAGAACCAATTACCAACAGTTCCAGAAAGTATATAGCCCATCCAGTGGAAACTGGTTTTCCTTTATTACTTTTGATTAGTAGAGGCGCAGTAGGTTACGTTAATGTGCTATTTACCATTAGCATTTGATTGTTGTTTACATACATTAGGTCTGATATAGGGTTGTTCTTTCAGGTTATCATAAACTTTAAAGCCTTTATTTGCCTTACATTTTTTTTAATTTCGGTTTTATCATGGTTTCCTTCTGTACTTTATTTCCTAAATGTGTCCTGTTCCTTTTCACACTCTATAGGATCACTCTTCATCACAGTTGCCTGCTTCCTTTGGCACATCTACATGTACTACAGCGAATCACTTGCATAGATTATACACTTGAAATTCAAGTGCTTAGTAGCAACGGTCTTTTTCTGCTTCCATTTTTACTGGGACTCATCGAAGCAGGGGCAGCCGGCACAGATCTGGGGTGGTGAGGGGCGAGAGGGTAGAGGGGTGTAAAAAAGAAAAGCAACAGACACTTACCTCCTCGCTGCTCTCTCCCACGCCTTCTCTCCCATGAGTAAGCCGAACAGGAACCAGCCTGGCTCCCTGAGCCAATCACAGCACTGCAAAGCAGCGTTGTGATTGGCTCTCCTAAGTAGTGATTGGTCTGAGTGCCGTAGTTCGGCGCTCAAACGGGGACTGTGGGGGCCTGGGCATGTTCTCCACCCAGGCTGTAATGCAACCTGGGTGGAGAACATGCAAAGTGCGTATGACTGTTTGTCCGGCCCGAGGCGGCCAGCCAAAGCGTCGTGTGCTTCAATGTGCCACCACTTCTACCCTGCCCTGCTCTGTGAGCAGAGCAGCCCCGCCCTGCCCCCATGCGGTCACAGCAGGAACAAATAAAATGATAATAACATCAAGTTATTACCATTTTATTTTTCCTTTCTTTCACTGCTGCAAAGCAGTGAGGCGACGCTCCTCCGCCTGAGCGGAGGAGCCGCCATTGGTTATCTGCTGTATGACATTAAAACTTGGATTGATTTATGAACAATGAGTATTAAAAACGTTAAGGCAATGCATGTCAGCAATTTAGTTCCTCTTTTATTTTACTTAATCTTGCCTCCCTCGAGAGTTAGCTATTTAATCATGTGGCGTTTCTTTCTGTATTTTTTTTCGTACATACTTTGAGCTGTGCAGATGTTTATGAGGGGCTTTGACAGAGCTCTGACGCTGAACCTGAAGCCAAAGCAAAGTGCCTGTCAGTGGGTTGGCCTCTGCAGAGCACACAAAACAATGGTCATGTATTCCAGTTGTAATTGCAATTTTGTGAAAATGTGTGTGAAGGGGGTGCACAGATGGTAAAATATGTACAGGGCAAAAGTAAAATAAATTGCTTAAATGTGAGTGAGTGCAGTGTATGTTTGGATGTGGTGAAGTGAGGGAGATGCAATGAAGTGCATTCAGGGAAGAGTGAAAAGAGAGTGCTGAAGAGGAAAGAGAGGTGGCTGAAGATGTGCAGATCTTTTTTTGAATTTTTCCTTCTGGAAGAGGATCCAGCCTGGACCCCACGTTAGTCCATTAAGCTTGCCCCTGTCGCTCTCTACATAAAAGTCACTTTTACGCTCACCACTTTCAAATGTCACCAGCTGCCACTGCAGATAACTATCTATTGTAAGCACATATCTCATCTTTGCCCTTGACTCAGATATTTGTATCAACTTCACAAGGGAACAAGAACACTGGTTTGCTTGTCTTTTACATCCATTTCACAGTTGAACAAATGCTGCAGCTCCACTTCTAACGGAGCAAGCGATGTGCAGCCAGGGCCTGAGGTGTCAAAGTGGGGGAAGGTAGGGTGGTAAGGGGTCTCAGAACAATATATATAACAGAAGATTAGTATTCAAACACTTAAAATTACAGAGGATAAGGCACCAAACCACATGTGCATGCATTCACTTGTACATGTGACAAATGGGAAAGGGTGGGATCTCTGCCTGTGAATGACAGACGGCTGCTCTCACACAGGGAGGGAGACTCCAATGCCCCAAACAATGATGCTGACAGTGTCACTGTCCTATAGAGAATACTGCCATAGACTACAAAGGCAATGATTCCTTTGGAACAGTAAACCCTGCGCCGTGCATCCCAGTTCAGAAAGTTGATTTACTGACTGGCTTCCGTCTCCTGATCCAGAGTGAGGCGGAGCAGGCAGCCCAGACTTACATACATTGATTTGTTTAGAGATACAATCCGATGGTGATCAGCCCCCAACAGATGAGTCTCCTGTATGAGAATAACATCAGGGCCATGTTGTAGTATGTATCGTCAGATTTGTTTGCATTTGTTAGGGGAGTTTAAGCCTTGCATGCTCAGAGATCTCAATTTAGTATTTGCCAAGGTAGACATCAAGCCAGGTAGGGTGGATGATGCTCTATCTATGGCAAAGAGATAGCGTGGTAGGACCCATTATGTCTGTGTGGAAGGGGGAAACCGCTGTTGCCCAAGTTATCCACAAAAGTAGTGCGGCAGCCAAAGGAAAGCCCATACGGGATTGGCCGTATTGGGGATCGATTGAGGTAAGCCCGAAAATGGTAGCAATATGGCATGTACCCGCACCTCCTCATCCCTCCCACTGTAGGTTGTAACAGTTGATTATATGTGAGAAGTCTCATAGGCAAGATGATTCGACCTGCTAGCAAAAACAGAACACAGTTAATATAAACAAGTCCAACCGCAACTTCCATGGAGTGCGTAAACCGGCACCAAGGTGCTCCAGCCCTGCCACAGGAGTCACCCTCCAGGGGATCAAATCACCGGGGGATGGTCATCACAGGAAGAGTGATTTCACTGTGGTCCAGAGAGGCCGGAGATCCGGAGAGGCCGGATATCTCTTCCAGCAGGACCCCGCACAGGGGAACACCTTGCTCCTGAGGGTCAACAGCGAGGTCCAATAGCTGTTTTGCCTCTTTGACTGATCTCGGCGAGCGGCGCCTGCCCTCCCATGTGAACAAGAGGGTGAAGTGGTATCCCCACTGGTAGCAGTTCACAGAGCTTTGCAGTAACAGGCTTAAAGCCTTGTCTTTTTCGCAGTGTGATGGGAGAGAGATCCTGGAAGAGTTGGATATTACGCCCCCAAAACTCAAGTTCAGTTTTACCCCTAGATGCTCGCAGGATCGCTTCTTTCTCCGTGAAAAAATGCACCTGGTCAGGATGTCTGTGACCACATCCATGCGTCCAGAGTCTGGGACCACCCGGTTTACCCTGTCGAGGTTCAGTGGTGAAGCGTTGTCATCGTCTCTAATCATCTGGAGGAGGTCAACTGTGAAGGACACACCCCAAATGCGGATATTGTTAGAACGGCTTCTGTTTTCCAAGTCCTCTTGCTTGGTTTGTAAATCAATGTTCTGCTCTTCCCTCACCGTTACCCGCCACTATAACATCTCTTGGTCTTCTGATCTAACGTCCACCATACACTCAAGGTCATCCACTCGTTCACCTATATCAGAGATATCTTTCTGGAGGTCTCTTAGGCAGGATTTGAATTTGTCTTTGAGGGAGCCAATGTCGGAGCGCATCTCTTGCAAGAAGCGGTCCATATAACCCTGCGTGATAAGGGTTGTTGCTGCAGGGGCAGTCCCCAAGGTCAAAGTGGAGGGCGATACCTCCATTTCTACTGTCGAGGCTTCGGACCAAAGGGACATCACTGGGTTGTCCTTTGCGGTTTTGGAGCATGGCATGACAGCAAGGTGAGTGCCAAAGCTAGGTCAAGATATGCAGGGCCTTCCATGGCTAGTCGTATTGTCCTCACCGAGGACGGTTTAGGTAGTGGCAGAGGCAGTGGATGGCAGCTGAGGGAAGGAGCAGGCAGTTAGAGGATGCTGCAGCGAGGTTACGTGCGACCAAGGACTGTTCAGGGTGGGAGACTGAAGGAGGGTCAGACCCTCGAATGTGAGCCCCCTGCAACATATGTTTAGAAGATTTTATTTATCTAGGATTTATAAGGGCATAATGGCAAGGCTTGTCGGGATTTGGAAAAAAAATAATCGTATGGTTAATAGCTAAAGAGAATCTTTATTTAACATTTCCACTCCTGAGTTGTTTTAATTCATATTCCTTTATCCATGTAAATCAAATATTTGGAAACGTGCAGGAAAAAACCTCTTTAATAAAAGCTGACAGTCTAATCAAAAGATCCATTTACTGTATCATGATCACATCAGTTTCTTTATTTCTTTTACAATTTCTTCCTGACTACTACCTATCTGAGCACTGAGTTCTTTCTTGACTAATGACAGATTATTTTTGTGTAAGATAAAATAAACCTTGACGGAAATGATTACGATCTGAATATGATCAAGATGGAGTGCTGGAACAAATTGCTATTTTTTACAGTCTGAAGATATGTTTGTGTATTAGAGTTAGAATTGGAAATAGTGGCAAGATCTCTGAACGATAATTTGATACCCGTTGCAAATGGCAAGTTCAGTTGTTCAGGTTGTCCAAATTAGGAATATATTATTCTAAATTGCTTTAATCCTATTAGTCCGTGTTCTGTTGATGGGGATTACAGTTTAAGGCATAATTTTGTGATAGCTGTGTGATAATTATCAGCACAGAAGCTTGCTTACATGAAACCTTCTCTCTAGATAAAAGTACCACAATGAGTCAAAGATAATTGTATCACTAGTAGTGACACGACAAAAATAAGCCTGAAACTAAACATGAATAAAACATAAGGAGATGATCTGCATACTTGTGTGAACAGTGGGGTCACAGTCTTTCTGGACCTCTTTAGGATCTGTTTTACTTGTGATGCATGTAAAAAATACTCGATGCTGTAAAAGAAATGATGTCCTGGGATTTTATAGCACATCATCAATTTTATCTTCTATAATTTTACTTGTTAATAACTCATCCTGCCAAATCAGATGACTAAATGATCAATTTGATTCACAGGATTGATAAGAAGCAGTTTCTTTACCAAGGATATAATGATCAAGTCCTGTTAATGCGTGGAAACTAGCTCAGCTGTGTGGACTGTGGGTAGATAATATTCACTTTGGGAGGATTTTCCTGCGAAAGCAATGGTGAAGTTTCAAAACTACCCCCAAATTTTCAGGCAAAGGTTTTCCCTATGCACGCCCATTGCTAAAGTCTGTCAATCTTCACAAATGAACTGTATCAGATCTCATTAGGAAAGATTGATTATTCAAACTGGGACAATGATGTAATATAGAAATAGTGTAATAATTAAAGTAAACAGAAAGATAAGGTTATTCTACTTGGGTGCCAGAGGATGTCCTGTAGAAACCAAAAACAAAATTAGTTCAAAGTAACCTACATTCAAATCTTACGGGATTTTCAATCTTTTTTTATTTTTAGTATTCAATTAAAGCCTGTTGAATTGCAAAACAATTCAGACAGTATCTCTGCTTTATCTAAGAACTGTAAATGACAGTTATCATTATTACTAAATCAAAGCAATCAAATTTACTGACTTTGAATGAGCGAAAGCTTGGGCCAGTATTGCTAGGATTCAAACTTATGACCTGAAAATCACAGCAAAAGTCAGCAGTGAGAATACCACACTAAGCCATTTTATGGTTCAGTATATTAAATCTGAACAATAAAATGTTGAGGATCTTGGGAAATTCATAGTAATCATACAGAAAGTCAAATGTCTTATGAAAAATAACTAATGGGATTCTCTTCTGAAGCCTTCTGTTTTATTACTCCAGTGTAATTTTAGTGGAGATCTTAGCATTTGTTACTTTTTCCATTTAAAACCATAATACCAAAACTTGAGTTTACTGAAATAGACTGCAGGGCAATAATGAGGCCCACGAAGGAATAAAAATAGTAGCATATAAATAATTAAAATGTTCTGTATTTCATGATTAGTCTTGTCTGGTGGCTCAGTGGACTAATAGATCTACTCCAGAAATCTGTGTTTGACTTCATAATCGTAGGCTTGATTCCTAGCTGGTTCACCCAGTGTTTCACCCTTTTGAGGTCAATAAAATGAGCATCGACACCATTGAGTTGGGTGACAGTAAACATCTGCTATTTCAACAAGAGACCCAAGGGTAAAGATGCCATGTACAATGTTGGCAGTATGAACTTTCTTTCTTTGATAAAAATGAGAATTATGAATAAAAAGGAAAGCAACAAAGATCTAGAAGTTTCTGCCATTGCTGAAGTTCGAGAGGTGGCTTTCTATATTAGGTCTCAATTACTCCCCAGGTATCATGCCTTTTGTAGCAGACATTCTGTGTAGTTGTGCAGCTCCAGAAAATTAGTTTAGTGTTTTATAAATTGCTATGTTTCCAGGAACAAAGCCAAACATGTTTCAGATGTAATTTATGGCTTTATATGGGGCTTTATTATGATGAAATGATCATCTGCTTACAGGTCTACTCTGTCTAGTATGCTTAAGGTGATAAAGAATATTCTGTGGCGCAAATTTTGATGGGTGGGTGCTCAATGTATATAGGAGTGGTCTCAAACCTTTTCTGTAATATGATCTCATTATGCTCAATGAAAATCATCCAGAGCTATTATTATTATTATTAGTATTTTAATAGTGACCACATCAGACAAGATTACATTTCTAACTAAACCATGCAAGATTATTAGTTGTAAACAGCTCAGTGCATCAGGCAGTGTAGAAAGCAATAATGTACATAAGGCTTTTGTTTTGTAGAGAAACCACAGTGTGGTTCCCTGCCAACAGAAATTTTCGCCCCCATTTTTGTTCTTGCCGGGGTGGGACTTCACCTCCCGGAATACCTCTGACTGGAGGCAGGACCAGTTTTGCCAACAGTGCTTAAAATTGCTTTAGCTTCCTGCTGTGCAGGTGCCTCCACAGTGTTTCCCTGCCCGCAGAACTTTTCGCCTGCATTGGTGTCCTTGCTGGGGTGGGACTTCATCCCCCAGCATACATCTGGCTGGGGGCGCTACCAGAGATGCCAGTTAGCATCCCACCGCTAAGACCGGGCCCGTCTTCACCCAGAAGAGGCTGGGCGCCTCCACTTTCATTTGCTTTTCATTGGCCATACCCCACCCTACTGCCTTCCCTGGATGTGTAATTTCCTGATGGTCGCTGGCATTGGTGAGTGAAGTAAATAATGCTTTATCAATTTGGAAGACCTCTAAGTAGGTAATATGTAACAGTCAGAAGTGCAATGTAACAAGGTAATAATAAGTCTCAACAATGCCTCATAATTGTTCAAATATCAGTTTTAAATAGAACAGAAAATAACATGAATTTCTAAAGCGCATATTCACCCTGAAGGGTGTCCTGGTGTACAGGGCCGGACTGGCCGTAGCGGGCACCGGGCAATCCCCCGGTGCGCCGCACGGGTGGAGGCCGGTTTTGGGCCCCTGGGGGCCGTTTTTGTTACAGGGCCGTTTTTGCAGCATAACTGCAAAATCGGCCCTGTAACAAAATCGGCCGAAAACCGGCCCTGGGAAAGAGCTCGACGACACCCCCAACTCCCGCGGAGGGGGGGGGAGGGGGCGGTCGAGCACTTTGCCAGGGCCGGTTTTGGTTCCCAGTCCGGCCCTGCTGGTGTACTAGCTTGTTTATTATTACCCAGCTCAGTGGTTGTAACACTTGAACTGAAAATTCAACATGAAATTCAACCATGTTTTTCCAAAACTAAGCTTATAAGTTTAAAAAATGCACTCACTTTCATCTCGAATACATACCTTTCAATTTTGATAGACGTATATTAATTCAACTAAGCAAATGTGTCTAATTTATGAGGTCGGGCTGCTCACATGAGAGGTCGGGCTGCTCACATGAGAGCTATTTACAGGTATCTGGAGAGTTACCAGTAGCTCACAAGCTACTCCGTGAAAACGTCTGGTATATAGTAAGTAAAGTTAAAATTATGAGGTCCATGATGTTCATAAATTACCCCAATTGCAGTTAGCAAGATTTCAAGGGAAGTCAATCACCTCCTTAAATAAAATGTCCTACTTCACATAATCAAAGACCTTCTCTGATCAATTAGTTTGTTGTAAGCAGAGCAATGACCATTCAATCAATCAATTTTCATGTTTATTCGGCTGGGATACAGTCATAAAACTACAAGATAAAATGTTAAACTATACATAAAAAACAGAAACCAGTAAAATTTGCTCAATACAATCTCACTTGTCATAAAGTGCAATATGCTTCAGAGCATTAATGCAGTACATTGATCTAAGCTTGCACCCTTGCAAGATTAACGGCAACAACATTAACTATTTTTCTACTTAATCAGGCAACTTAATCAGAAAGCATTGACAATCTAGAGCGTACATCGGCCCTTAACAATTAACTAACATGAAAACATGTTTCATCGTTGTGTAATTGTTTCAGAAAGAGCATCGACCTAGTGCAATGCGTCACGTTTCTCGGTTTAATAAAAGGCATTAAAAACATTTTGGAATATTTCTGATAAAAACCACAGAAAAATTAAAATGTATCATTGCCTGTTTAAAGTGTTCTTACAGGGGTACACCATTGATTCTAGATTTCGTGATCCGTCAAGAGGAGGCCAATAAAAGGGGGGGTCAAAAAAAGTGTGTTTTCCTTGTTAATTCCCATAGGGATTTTAAACACGACTACAGCCCGAACCGCTGGATGGAGTTACACCAAATTTGGCAGAAAGGTAGATATTGGTACAGAAAGTATGCTTCTTGTAATTTGGTGTAAATCTGTTCCGTATTTTGGGAGGGGTAAAAGAATATTCTAATGTGTATTTCTAGGGTTGCGACTAATTCACAACAAAACACGAATGCGTGTGCCAACTGGAATGCCGTGATTGGCTGGCCGCAACTTCAGCAGAAAGTTAGGGCTGCCATTTTAAGTAACAGGACACAGTTCCCGGGAATGAAAATAAAGAACAAAAGTAGTAAAAGTCATCAGGCTAGAGGTACCCTGACCACATGAGTGGAATACAGATTGTGTTTGTGTGACACCTTATGTGGTCAAAATGTGGAAAAACTGTTTTTTCCCCTCATGCGATATTTGTGAATTCACGAATATCGCAGATTTAAAACGAAAAATACATTTACTCCCACTCACAGATGCACTCAGACACTCACACACCCACTCAGAGACTCCCACATCCACTCATAGACCCACTGTCACTCTCATACACCCACTCACAGACCCACTCAAGACACTCGCGTATCCAGTCATAGGCCCACTGACACACTCAAGCAGCCACTCACAGACCCACTCAGACTCTCATGCACACACACAGAGACTCATGCACTCACTCAGACACTCACAAACCCACCCACAGACCTACTCAGAGACTCATGCACTCTCTGACACTCATGCATCCACTCAGACACTCACACACCTACTCACAGACCCACTCAGAGACTTAAGCAGTCACTCACAAACCCACTCTGACACTCATGCACCAACTCACATACCCTCTCAGAGACTCACACACCCACTCACAGATCCACTCAGACACTCATGCACCCACTCACAGACCTATTTAGAGACACATGCACCCAGTCCCAGACACTGACACATCCAATCACAGACACACTCAGAGACTTACCTAGTTACTCACAGACCCACTCAGACACTCATGCACCTACTTGGAGACTCATGCACCAACTCACAAACCCACTCAGAGACTTACACACCCACTCACAAACCCACTCCGACACTCACATACCCACTCAAAGACCCACTCAGACACTTACACTCCCACTCACAGACTCACTCAGACATTCACGCAACCAGTCACAGTCCTACACACAGACTCATGCACCCTCTCATATATCCATTCTGTGACTCCTGCAACCACTAACTCACAAATCTAGCCAGAGACTCACGCAACTACCGTTAGACCCACTGAGAAACTCACGCACCCACTCACAGACTGACTCAGAGACTCATGCACCAAATCGCTCAGACCCTCATGGACCCACTCACAGATCCACTCAGACACTCGTGCACCCACTCACAGACCCACTCAAACTCGTACACACACTCACAGACCCATTCACATACTAATGCACCCATTCAGATGTACTGTCAGTTACATAGTTTTGAATTTTAAATGTGATTGTGTCTATTGATTGTCTGCATTTTCTTGCATATTTGTGAATATGGAAAACACCTTTAAAAAGGGAGTTAAAAAGAAAGTAAACCAGCGTTTGGGAGACAGGGTGCTCTGAGAAGAGCCTTTGTGTTTATTGTGTGTAGAATAGATGATCACTACACATAAGAGGATGCAGTGTTTAAAGCTGTTGCCTTTCTCTGTGAAGTAAACTCTATCACTTCTATATATACCATCCACATCAAAGCACAAGTTGTTTTAGATAGAGTCCATGTTATGGTCACTGAGGGATGCAGAAACAGTTTTATTGACATGTTTCCTGGCTTTGTCTATTTGTAGACAGAACTCATTTGACCACGTCCATTTCTGCCTTTGGCATATGTTGGACAATACTAAGGCAGTCTGAGGAAAAAGTACCATTAGTTGAACAAAGGTAGCCTTCTTTAGGATTTCCAGTCCTACCCAGTAAGTGTGCCTAGGTCATTGCCACTCAAATGCACAATCATGAGGTCACGGTGTTGGCAATACGGAATGCTTTTCACCAAAGACAGCAACTGATGCCACTTTAACCTGTTCAGGCTAACCCAAGTAATCTCCACATAAGGCAAACCCAAGTCCCTATCGATGCCACTCTTTCTAGCACACTCTCTTTTGTCAAACACAAAGCTGTGACTAAGAATCCATATTCTAACTATTTTGAAGGCAAGGAGGAGTAGCACACAGGAGAAGGTTGGAGAAGAATGAGATAGTTTTCCAAATGAAAGGCAGTTAAATAGAGGACAGGACCTGCTTTTTAAAAAAAGGACATATTTGATTGGATGGTGTAAATATGCAGGTAGTTACATTTAGGTAGTTATTTTTAACAAAAATAAAGTAGATCTCTGATTGGCTCTGGTGAACATAAAAACATGTAATGCAATCTTGGATATGCTTTTAATTGAAAACAGTCAACCACCTCCTGCAGTTAAGTTGGAAAGTAATGTGCTGCTTCTAGAATGTGTTGTGAGCTTGTAACCGACTGGATCATGAGGGTGTACTAAAGGGGGTTGCTTTGGTAACTGTCCTAAGAGAGCGTGGGTGGAAGGGCATTAAACAGACTTGCAAATATAGTTATTTACACTCATTATAGAGGGTTTATTTCCTTAGTGGCATGTAAGTAACACACATTAGGGCAGTTGCAAATTATGAAGAGTACAAGGCTCAATAGGTTTTTGCACTCATGAAGTTATTCGCAATTTCATCGCAAAGTTACATGGGGGCCACGCTGAGGGTCATGAAGAATTTGCAAATATGTCCAAAAAATCTACCACATTGAGCTTCTTTATTGTGGTGCAAGAAAGGGTTAACACACACTAACCATTTAGAAGTGGAGTAACACAATTAAAATATGAAAGGCATGTTTTAATTTGCTGCTTCAGCAGTAGCAGAGAGTGCAAAGTTGAAGAGGTTGCCATTAATGGTTGCTTTGTATGAGAGTGGTGTCATTCTTATGCTTAGTTTTCACATGTTCTGTAAGAGTTGAATCTATCTAATAAGAGAGAAAAAAATATTTGACCAACAAACTCAATTTTGAGGTATGTGAATTAGATTGAACTTTGTAAAAATGTGGTTGAAAAGGTATATGTGTATTGAGGTTGATAAAAGGGAGTATGATGTATACAAAAGTATTGTAACTTTAAGGGGATCTGTTGGTGGTTGTGTGAGTGTTTTTATATATTTATTCATGGGTGAGTAACTCAGCGTGTGTGACTATGTGACTGTATGTCAGGGTGAGACTAATATTGTCACATGATGCTTAACAATGTGTAGACCGGTTACTGTAGACTGTACATGTGTTGTTTTACTGCACGGTCTAGTTGGCATGAGAACTTGATTGAACATGTAAACTTCTATTTACCTATCCACTAACAGCACTACAAAGTTACACAGGTCTATGCATGATGTGATGCTCCAGACAAAGGTTTTGCATTGAATTGTGGAACTTGTAGTCTTCTTTATTCCATTATAAACAAGCATTGGAAATGCAAAAGGTCTCGCATAGGTTTGAGTTAAAGTTTTTGGCGTTGCAAATGGCAATGTGTTTTATGTATGTATTATGGAGTGTATGTATGTGGTGTACAGTGGAATTATGTGGTTTATATTGGAATTATTAGTTGTGGAGCAGCATGAAGCGTAAGGAAGGAGAGTGAGGAGAAGAGCAGTGTGAGGAACAAGGAAGGAGAGTGAGCAGTAGAGCAGCATGAGGCACAAGGAAGGAGTGTGAGGAGAAGAGAAGCATGAGGCACAAGGAAGTAGTGTGAGGAGAAGAGCAGTGTGAGGCACAAGGACGGCGAGTGAGGAAAAGAGCAGCGTGAGGCACAAGGACGGCGAGTGAGGAAAAGAGCAGCGTGAGGCACAAGGAAGGAGTGTGAGAAGAGCTGAATGAGGCACAAGGAAGGAGAATGAGGAGAAGAGCAGCATGAGGCTCCAGGAACAAGAGTGAGGAGAAGAGCTGCATGAGGCATAAGGACGGAGACTTAGAAGAACAGCGTGAGGCACAAGGACGGAGACTAAGGAGAAGAGTAGCGTGAGGCAGAAGGACGGAGACTGAGGAGAAGAGCAGTGTGAAGCACAAGGAAGAAGAGTGAGAACAGCAGCATGAGGCACACGGAAGAAGAGTGAGGAGAAGAGCAGCATGAGGCACAAAGAAGGAGAGTGAGGAGATCAGCATGAGGCACAAAGGAGAGTGAGGAGAAGAGCAGCATGAAGCACAAGAACGGAGTCTGAGGAGAAGAGCAGTGTGAAGCACAAGGAAGGAGAGTGATGACAGCAGCGTGAGGCACCACGAAAAAGAGTAAGGAGAAAAGCAGCATGAGACACAAGGAAGGAGAGTGAGAAAAGCAGCATGAGGCACAAGGAAGGAGAGTGAGAAGAGCAGTGTGAGGCCCAAGGAAGGAGAGTGAGAAGAGCAGTGTAAGGCACAAGGAAGGAGGATGAGAAGAGCAGTGTGAGGCACAAGGAAGAAGAGTGAAAAGAGCAGCGTGAGGCACAAGGAAGGAGGATGAGAAGAGCAGTGTGAGGCACAAGGAAGAAGAGTGAAAAGAGCAGCGTGTCTCACAAGGAAGGAGAGTGAAAAGAGCAGCATGAGGCACAAAGGAGAGTGAGGAGAAGAGCAGCATGAAGCACAAGACCGGAGTCTTAGGAGAAGAGCGGTGTGAAGCACAAGGAAGGAGAGTGATGACAGCAGCGTGAGGCACAACGAAGGAGAGTAAGGAGAAAAGCAGCATGAGACACAAGTAAGGAGAGTGAGAAGAGCAGCGTGAGGCACAAGGAAGGAGAGTGAGAAGAACAGTTTAAGGCACAAGGAAGGAGGATGAGAAGAGCAGTGTGAGGCACAAGGAAGAAGAGTGAAAAGAGCAACGTGAGGCACAAGGAAGAAGAGTGAAAAGAGCAGCGTGAGCCACAAAGAAGGAGAGCGAGGAGGAGAGCAGCATGAGGCACAAGGAAGGAGAGTGAGAAGAAGAGCAGTGTGAAGCACAAGGACAGAGGCTGAGGAGAAGAGCAGCATGAGGCACAAGGAAGGAGAGTGAAAAGAGCAGCGTGAGGCACAAAGGAGAGTGAGAAGAGCAGCGTGAGGCAAAAGGAAGAAGAGTGAGGAGAGGAGCAGCGTGAGGCACAAGGAAGGAGAGTGAGAAGAGCAGCGTGAGGCACAAGCAAGGAGAATGAGAAGAGCAACATGAGGCACAAGTAAGGGAGTGAGAAGAGCAGCATGAAGCACAAGGAAGGAGAGTGAGAAGAGCATTGTGAGGCACAAGGAAGGAGAGTGAGAAGAGCAGTGTGAGGCACAAGGAAGGAGAGTGAGAAGAACAGTGTAAGGCACAAGGAAGAAGAGTGAGAAGAGCAGTGTAAGGCACAAGGAAGGAGAGTGAGAAGAGCAGTGTGAGTCACAAGGAAGAAAAGTGAAAAGAGCAGCATGAGGCACAAGGAAAGAGTGAGGAGGAGAGCAGCGTGTGTCACAAAGAAGGAGAGGGAGGAGGAGCGCAGCATGAGGCACAAGGAAAGAGAGTGAGGAGAAGAGCAGTGTGAGGCACAAGGACGGAGACTAAGGAGAAGAGCAGCGTGAGGCAGAAGGACGGAGACTGAGGAGAAGAGCAGTGTGAAGCACAACGAAGGAGAGTGAGAACAGCAGCATGAGACACAAGGAAGAAGAGTGAGGAGAAGAGCAGCGTGAGGCACAAGGAAGGAGAGTGAGAAGAGCAGCATGAGGCACAAAGAAGGAGAGTGAGAAGAGCAGCGTGAGGCACAAAGGAGAGTGAGGAGAAAAGCAGCATGAAGCACAAGAACAGAGTCTGAGGAGAAGAGCAGTGTGAAGCACAAGGAAGGAGAGTGATGACAGCAGCGTGAGGCACAACGAAGGACAGTAAGGAGAAAAGCAGCATGTGACACAAGGAAGGAGAGTGATAAAAGCAGCATGAGGCACAAGGAAGGAGAGTGAGAAGAGCAGTGTAAGGCACAAGGAAGGAGGATGAGAAGAGCAGTGTGAGGCACAAGGAAGAAAAGTGAAAAGAGCAGTATGAGGCACAAGGAAAGAGAGTGAGGAGGAGAGCAGCGTGTGTCACAAAGAAGGAGAGGGAGGAGGCGCGCAGCATGAGGCACAAGGGAGGAGAGTGAGGAGAAGAGCAGTGTGAGGCACGATCATGGAGAGTGAGGAGGAGAGCAGCATGAGGCACAAGGAAGGAGAGTGAGGAGAAGAGCAGTGTGAGGCACAAGGACGGAGACTAAGGAGAAGAGCAGCGTGAGGCAGAAGGACAGAGACTGAGGGGAAGAGCAGTGTGAAGCACAAGGAAGGAGAGTGAGAACAGCAGCATGAGGCACAAGGAAGAAGAGTGAAAAGAGCAGCATGAGGCACAAGGAAGGAGAGTGAGGAGAAGAGCAGCATGAGTCACAACGAAGGAGAGCGAGGAGGAGAGCAGCATGAGGCACAAGGAAGGAGAGTGAGGAGAAGAGCAGTGTTTAGCACAAGGACAGAGGCTGAGGAGAAGAGCAGCATGAGGCACAAGGAAGGAGAGTGAAAAGATCAACTTGAGGCACAAAGAAGAAGATTGAGAAGAGCAGCGTGAGGCACAAGGAAGAAGAGTAAGGAGAAGAGCAGCGTGAGGCACAAGGAAGGAGAGTGAGAAGAGCAGCGTGAGGCACAAGCAAGGAGAATGAGAAGAGCATCGTGAGGCACAAGGAAGGAGAGTGAGAAGAGCAGCGTGAGGCACAAGGAAGGAGAGTGAGAAGAACGGTGTAAGGCACAAGGAAGGAGAGTGAGAAGAGCAGTGTGTAAGGCACAAGGAAGGAGAGTGAGAAGAGCAGTGTGAGGCACAAGGAAGAAAAGTGAAAAGAGCAGCATGAGGCACAAGAAAAGAGAGTGAGGAGGAGAGCAGCGTGTGTCACAAAGAAGGAGAGGGAGGAGGAGCGCAGCATGAGGTACAAGGGAGGAGAGTGAGTAGAAGAGCAGCGTGAGGCACGAGGAAGGAGAGTGAGGAGGAGAGCAGCATGAGGCAAAAGGAAGGAGAGTGAGGAGAAGAGCAGTGTGAGGCACAAGGATGGAGACTAAGGAGAAGAGCAGCGTGAGGCAGAAGGACGGAGACTGAGGAGAAGAGCAGTGTGAAGCACAAGGAAGGAGAGTGAGAACAGCAGCATAAGGCACAAGGAAGAAGAGTGAGGAGAAGAGCAGCATGAGGCACAAGGAAGGAGAGTGAGAAGAGCAGCATGAGGCACAAAGAAGGAGAGTGAGGAGAGCACCGTGAGGCACAAAGAAGGAGAGTGAGGAGAAAAGCAGCATGAAGCACAAGAACAGAGTCTGAGGAGAAGAGCAGTGTGAAGCACAAGGAAGGAGAGTGATGACAGCAGCGTGAAGCACAACGAAGGAGAGTGAGAACAGCAGCATGAGACACAAGGAAGAAGAGTGAGGAGAAGAGCAGCGTGAGGCACAAGGAAGGAGAGCGAGAAGAGCAGCATGAGGCACAAAGAAGGAGAGTGAGGAGAGCAGCGTGAGGCACAAAGGAGAGTGAGGAGAAAGCAGCATGAAGCACAAGAACAGAGTCTGAGGAGAAGAGCAGTGTGAAGCACAAGGAAGGAGAGTGATGACAGCAGCGTGAGGCACAAAAAAGGACAGTAAGGAGAAAAGCAGCATGTGACGCAAGGAAGGAGAGTGATAAAAGCAGCATGAGGCACAAGGAAGGAGAGTGAGAAAAGCAGCATGAGACACAAGGAAGGAGAGTGAGAAGAGCAGTGTAAGGCACAAGGAAGGAGGATGAGAAGAGCAGTGTGAGGCACAAGGAAGAAAAGTGAAAAGAGCAGTATGAGGCACAAGGAAAGAGAGTGAGGAAGAGAGCAGCGTGTGTCACAAAGAAGGAGAGGGAGGAGGCGTGCAGCATGAGGCACAAGGGAGGAGAGTGAGGAGAAGAGCAGTGTGAGGCACGATCATGGAGAGTGAGGAGGAGAGCAGCATGAGGCACAAGGAAGGAGAGTGAGGAGAAGAGCAGTGTGAAGCACAAGGACGGAGACTAAGGAGAAGAGCAGCGTGAGGCAGAAGGACAGAGACTGAGGGGAAGAGCAGTGTGAAGCACAAAGAAGGAGAGTGAGAACAGCAGCATGAGGCACAAGGAAGAAGAGTGAAAAGAGCAGCATGAGGCACAAGGAAGGAGAGTGAGGAGAAGAGCAGCATGAGTCACAAAGAAGGAGAGCGAGGAGGAGAGCAGCATGAGGCACAAGGAAGGAGAGTGAGGAGAAGAGCAGTGTTTAGCATAAGGACAGAGGCTGAGGAGAAGAGCAGCATGAGGCACAAGGAAGGAGAGTGAAAAGATCAGCGTGAGGCATAAAGACGGAGAGTGAGAAGAGCAGCGTGAGGCACAAGGAAGAAGAGTAAGGAGAAGAGCAGCGTGAGGCACAAGGAAGGAGAGTGAGAAGAGCAGCGTGAGGCACAAGCAAGGAGAATGAGAAGAGCATTGTGAGGCACAAGGAAGGAGAGTGAGAAGAGCAGCGTGAGGCACAAGGAAGGAGAGTGAGAAGAACGGTGTAAGGCACAAGGAAGGAGAGTGAGAAGAGCAGTGTGTAAGGCACAAGGAAGGAGAGTGAGAAGAGCAGTGTGAGGTACAAGGAAGAAAAGTGAAAAGAGCAGCATGAGGCACAAGGAAAAAGAGTGAGGAGGAGAGCAGCGTGTGTCACAAAGGAGAGGGAGGAGGAGCGTATCATGAGGCACAAGGGAGGAGAGTGAGGAGAAGAGCAGCGTGAGGCACAAGGAAGGAGAGTGAGGAGAAGAGCAGTGTGAGGCAAAGTTCATTTCTAAATAAAGTTATTGGTAGAAAAAAAAAGTACTCATGTATACCCCAAACCTGAGAGAACGCAGGCAAGCACCATTTATCTGAACACTTGGTTAAAGTTTTCCAAAAATTAATAAAAAAACAGTGACTAGCGCAGGGGAACTAAAAAAAAGGTTAAAAAACGGACACTTTTGCAGTCCAAAGTAAAATGGGGATAAATAACCAATGTTTGTGTACAATCCAAATACAAAATGGGATTATTACAAACCAGACAATATAAAATTAATTGTTGTGTGCGAGTTAAGTTCTTGGCAACAGCAAGGAAACACTACTGTAGTCGGTGGTGAAAGGTGGGTGACAATTAAGGTTTGTGGTAAGGATAGGAAGTATGAGTGCTGGTTAGCAGTGAGAGCAGAGAGCAGGCCGCAGGGCGAGTGAGATGCAGACAGGGATAAACGTAGGGAAACCGGCGGAAGTTAGTGGTGCTAGCAGAAATAATCAGCTACAGGTTTAGTGATGACAACAGGGAGAGCCAGATGCAGCTAGTGCTAAAAGAAATGTGACCCAGCTTTAGTTAATGAGTAAAGGAAGGAAAGTGAGCTGCAATGACTGATAGGACTAGAAATGCTTAGCTATAGTTAGTGGTGAAAGCCTAGGGTCTTGGCTGTAGTTAGAGGTGAAAGCAGAGAGACCCAGCTACAGTTAGTGGAAAAAATAAGGTAACCCTGCAGGAAGTAGGGCTAAAAGCAGATAGACCAGGCTGTAGGTAGGGGGAAAAGGACAGAGACATGGCTGCTGATAGTGGTAATAGCTAAAATGCAGTTTAGTGGTGAAATAAAAGAGACTCTGATACAGTTAGTGGGAGAAGGCAGGACGAGTGAATATTGGTAAAGGCATGGAGCTCCAGCTGTGGTTAGTGATAAAAGCAGAGCAATCTGGATGCAGTTAGGGGTGAAATCGCATAGAACCCGGCTGCGGTTAGTGATAAAAGTCGAGAGAACCACCTACAGTGATAAAATATGAATTCTAAGCTGCAGTTAGAGATGAAAATCAGGGCGATCCAGCTGCTGTTAGTGGTAGAAGGTTGGAGGAGTACAAATTGTTGAAAGCAGGGTAGGAGTGATAGGAGGGAGGCCCGGCAGCAGTTAATGGTTGAAGGAGGGAAGAGAATATAAGTGCATGTTCCAAGTGTGACAGACGGTGGAGGCAGGGTGACCCTGGCGGGTCTCCCAAGGCATAGGTGAGGGCATAGCTCTAGTTCGTGTTTCTGGGAGGACTGATAGTTAGACAAAGAAGATGGACTACCTAGTGCTCCTTGTTCGCTGTTGCTGGATGTGGGCATGATGTTGACCTGGAGTGCCCCGCCCCTCTTCCTAGGAGTGAAACTTTGCAAGTAGAACAACAAAAAAGCGTGTGCTGTGCAAACGTTTCCGTGAAACACATTTGAAAATAGACCAAATGCAAATAATTTTTTACCCTCCATAAAATAAAATTGATATAAATGCCTGCACGATGAGGAAACCACGATTGTGGCTCAATATACAGCAACATGTAAATGCATAAAACCCAGAGCCCTAATCATAATAGAGAGAAAAAAACACAGTGTAACAACAAACCGCACCCAAGAGCAGCGTTTAGTGACAGACAGAGACCAGCACCGAAAAGTGCTTCAGAGAAAGTAGGTGCCTTTCCTGCCTTCGCTCCCCTCTGCAAATGGGTTTTGATTCTGAAAGGCACATGTGAATTACAACAAGTGGGAGTCAAGTCTGACAAGCAGGAGCATCGGGGTGGGTGGGGGGATGGGTAATTAGACCTTTACAATCACGTGGGCTTCTGGTTAGGAGTAGTGTGTGGAAGCAGCCGCCCTGAGATATAAAAGATCTGATAAGGGCTGCAGTGAACAAGAAAATAGTTCTCCCCAAAAAAATATAAAGAATTAAACCGGAAGGAGACTGTAATTTGCCAGTGCTCCTATGCCTTGAGTGGAAGTGAGCTATCGGGTGGCCGAACCAGTGGGAATGCCCTGTTTAAGAGCGGCACTGGAAGGAACCTATCGCAAGCAGCAGGTGAGAATAACGTTGTGTTAAGGGATTACAAAAGGTCTTGCAGACAGTGCATGCACGCTGTTGGCTCGACCTAAAAATGACTGCAAGACCCAGAATTCAAAGGAAAAAACCTGGACTGGAGCAGAACATCACACATGAACATGTGAAACTTGGCAGCTATGTACTAGATAGAATTAAGGTAGGGTGTTGGTAAGCCATAGGGCAGGCTTGTGTGTGCCTAGATGATAAGACATACACTTTTAAGTCAAACTCAGTTACATGTGTACTGTGAGATCCTAGGCATAGGTAAATATAGTGGTTCACCTATACCACAAGTTATACTCATATGTAGAAAAGCATTGCTATTCACTGAGCCTGTGAAAGAGAGACCGAGGCATGTAGATAATGGACGATGTGCTGAAACTTTTCAACCACTCACCCCCATTCACGAAATCGGGGTTTAATCCCTTGTTCTTTTGCTCAACTGTTCCCATGGGGAGCAGGGTCAAGACTGATTTGCATATGGTTGGGTTTAAACTGGAATTGCATGGCGAGCAAAAAAACAATGGCTTTAGGCCCAGATCTCTGTACTGGTGTGAATGTTTGAGATTGTTTAAATTGTTCTTTTTGTATGTGTCACCCTGAGTGAGACCTGTATGCCCAGACGTGGGTCCCGTGCTCTCAATGCCACTGGAGTCAAGCTAGCCTGGCTGATGAGGGGCGAAACCCCGAAACCAGTCCCACAATGCTTGTTTCCGGTCCAGGGAGGACCAAGCCTGGCAGTTCGGGCTCAACTGTTCCCATGGGGAGCTGGGCAAAGACTTATTTACATATGACTGGGTTTAAAATGGAATGTGACACACACAGAGAGGAGTAGTGTGTAGGGTTCTCTCAGAGAGAGGTGGCAATTGCTCAGTGAAAAAATACTGCCCTCACTCACAAAATTGTTACATGCTTCATCATCGGGCTTGCTTCAATACACCCCTGCACAGACCAACGCCTGGGGTGGAGCAAAAGGGAGGGGAAGACAATACAAACATAAAATAATATAAGTAATGGATTCTGGGTTCACCGAAAGAAAAAGTGCAGTGAAGGTTAAAACTAGTTCAGTAGTATCTTTTTTTAAACAATTTATTTCTAGACCCACTGACTAGGATTAAAAACGTGAAGGATGGTGGTGACAGGAAAGTATTAGGAGTTCCTTCACCCCTCCTTACTGCCAGATTGTCGACATGTTTCTGCTGCTTGACACGTGCCCACAATTTCAGGTCACAACAGCATTCATCAGGACCTTTCAGATCCCAGTGTCTTAAGATTCCTCAATACCCCGAGTTTGGAATCCCCGGAACCAGTTGTTCGCAGGGAGAGGGACCCACTCAGTAACACACTTCAGTTAATCGAGTTTACATTTGCACATGCTTAAACTGGCGAGTAAGAGGAGGAGGCCCCCTGGGTGCTTTGTACTTAAATGTGGATTTTTGTTTCACTGAGTTACATGTGTACTTATACCCATATGCCCAGTCTTCTACCCTCATTGCAACTCCCATACCCGTTAACAAAAACATAGACCACTCACACACCCAGGCAGACAGCGAAAGAAGCACTTAAACATTCACTCACATACCTACACAGCTATTATATATGCAACAGTTTCAGAGTCAGTTGCGCACACAGTTACATACACCTATGCTCACTAACACAGGCAGTAAGCAATTCATAAAGCCTATTTCTTACAGACTTAGAGACCCATAGAGTTACTAAAAAGCAAGTGCTATACAAGCATACTTACTATAGCATCTAGTGGCACACTCATAGTGGGACTGATACACTCACTCATATATGTATTCAAGTAGCTCGACTTGGCATTAAGAACATCTTTGCCAAGCCTTAAACCTTTCTTTTACTACACATAACATACCCCCTCAGCTAGGCTGTAGGTAGACCAGAGGGCAGGGTGCTTTCTCTTCAAACGGTTAGACATGTCCGTTTGGAGTTTAACTGAGTTACGCATGTACTTGCAGACTCCTATGCCTATTTATGCATGCAGTCTTCTACCCATACTGCAGCTCACATATCTATTTACAGAGGCATATAGCCACTATGCATGTTAGCAGCTCTGTCTGTCCAAAAACAAAGCTGGCTCCTGCAGGAAGCGGGTAGCCAGTAGGGACCGCAGCGGCCTTAAGGCTTCCGCCGTAGTCCCCAACAAAAATGACTGAGTGCCCTTGGTGGGACCAGGCCACCCAGGAGAGAGGCCAGGCCCCAGGGGATGAGGTCCCCAAGGCCAATAGCGGCCTGGGAGGGGGGCTGCACGGCCCCCCCACCCCTTTTTTTTGCATTTTTAAAAAGGGGGCAGGCCCCATAGGATTGAGTCCCTGGGGCCAAAATCAGCCCAGGAGGTGGGCACTAATTGCTAGGTGATAATGTAGCTACTGGGAGGAGTCACCCACTCAGGCGATCAAGACGGAAACTTGAGAGACTGTGTCTAGTCCTTGACACCCTAACAATTTCAACAGTTGTAGTTAGGACACACTAAGGGCCAAATGCATCAACAAACCATTTTGCGATTTCCTAATTGCAAACCCTTGCGATTCGCAACTAGAAAATCTCAAAACGGAATGCAAGAAAGTGTGTTCAACACTCTCTGCGATTCAAAGGGGATCGCAAATGATCTACCTCATGAATATTAATGAGGTAGGTCGCATTATGCGACCCCCTAGGAATCGCAAAAATCACGGGGATGTTAGCCTGCTGGCGTCAACAGACCACCATGTCCGTGATTGCTTTTAAACAAAGCCATTTTTTTTGTAGAGCAGCCTGTTTTCCTTAAAGGAAAACGGAATGCTTTACAAAAGAGAAAACTTTTCCTTTCATTTTCTAAGAGCAGGCAGTGGTCCATGGACCACTGCCTGCTCTTCGAAAATGCATTTCCAAACATTCACAAAGGGGAACAGGTCCATTGGGGACCCCTTGCCATTTGCAAATTGGTTACCACCTACTTGACGTAGGTGGTAAAATGCTAATGTTTTGCGACTGGATTTCGGTCGCAAAACATTCATGCATACCGATGCGATTCGGTATTAGGAAGGGACACCCTAAACACGCCCCTTCCTAATAGCGAATCATAAACCCATTTTGCGATTCGGTAACAGGTTACCGATTCACAAAATAGGGTTTGTTGCATCAGAAGAGCATTTGTTTGCATTCACAAACGGCGATTGCAAAGGCAAAAAATGCTTGATGCATCTGGCCCTTAGCTTCATCCATAGTGTGGTAGTTCTGAACAGTCTTTCGACACATCAGGATGCAAGTGTAGCAATAGTGCCTCCCTGAGAGTATGTTAAGAATTTGGAGTCTGACATTCATCTACTGACATATTGTATCTTTCACGTAGTACAAACAGATCATTGTAAGTTGTGTAGGTAGAGCACCAAGACTCTTAAACATTACATCTGGGAATCCTATTTGCATCATATGGAACACGTAAAAGTCTTGGTAATAGAATAAACTTAGTTACATAAATTCATCCTGTGACTCTTTGTGATTGGTTAGCCCACAGTTTGGCTGCAGTTGCAAGCTTCCCATCTAGAATATACGCTCCCCCCTCACCTTGCCAAATTCCTGATCAACTTTACTACCCAAGTTTTGGAAGAAGTCCATATTTATGCATGATGCTTTAAGCCACTAATTCAGCTAAGTTTGTCTTCGGGAGGAACAAAACTAACTTTTGCCTGGGAGCATGTATACAAGACCTATGCATAACCATGTACAGTTTCTAAGAATTGGGAAAATATGTCTCTAAGATTTTGCACAGTGTTGGCCACTACTGGTACACGTTTATCCAAAGCAGCTATATTTAACAGAGTTTCTAAAACTTAAAGAAAAGCCATTCAAAGATTACCTTTGTGAATGTGCATCCGATGTGGCCTTCTTTCAATCTATTTTGATATATTTTACAAAAAGGGCTGTTGCAGATACACCTGCATCCTCAGAGACTATCTGTGGAGGGGGAGGTCTTAAAATATAACAAAATGTATTTAAAGATGAATGCCATGCAAGGGAGTACATGAATGCACATATGCAGGTAGCAGTCTTGGAATGATAAAAAACATGTTAAGATAGTTGCCTACAGATAGTTTGATGGGTGATGCAAAAAAGCACAAGTAGGCTGGGGAGGAGTAGAGGTTGTCAGGGTTAATAGAAACAAGAAGAGGAGGAGGGTTTATTAAAGAGGAAGAGAAAACAGCCCCCCATATGCACTGCAATGCAAGTCTGATGTCAGAAGGCAAAGGATACATGCCAAACACAAGTGAGATAAAAATGCTCCTCGTCAGGACACAAGAATAGGTAGAAAAGCCATTGAATCCGGAGTAGACAGGCAAGATAGAAAGGAAAGCCATCCAATTATGAGTAGCAGCTGACCAAAAGCCTACTTTATTTATTGTATATTCACAATAAGTCTTCATCTTTAGCTTTCTGCTAATTGGTCTCTATATGAGTTGATAGGAAGGGGGAAAGGGTTGGGACTCAAACATTTCAAAGTTCTAGCTGTCAAGGTAAGCCTATGTGATAGCCAGATGAATGTGCCCATAATTGATAAACACAACAAGATGATGGACGGAGTGCTGAAACGTTTCAACCACTCACCCCCAGGCAGACAGTGCTTTAATCTGAGGCTCAAAAGTGAGCTTAGAATCAAATTTCCCCCCAAGATTCCTTACCACCAGAGAGGGGAGGGGGGCCCATCTCTGATGGTCACCAGAGATTGAAATGAGGGGTAGACTTAGCACCAAAAAAAGAATATCAGTTTTCTTTCAGGTTAGCTTTAGAAAACTGGAATTCATCCAGTCCATTACAGATATGAGGTAAGATTTGAAAGAATTCCAAGAGGGAAGAACATTTTTGTGAACGTCCAAGAGTTGTGTCATCCGCATAGGATACTACTCTAACTCACCATGACTAAACAGTATTAGCCAATGGTAACAGATAAATATTAAAAAGGGTAGGACCGAGAACCAAACCCTGCGAACACCGCAATCCAGAGGTTGTGTTGCAGAGGTGAAAGAAAAAATGCCTCAGTGCGGTTACTACTGAAAGATTTGAACCATGACAGGGTGTGATCTTTAATACCCATCATTTCCAGCCTCTCAAGCAAAACAGCATGAGAGACCGTATCAAATGCCGCAGAAAGGCAGAGGGCAGTGTAGAGTCTGCTTGGATCGGAACATGCTTGCACTCATAAACTAAGGCTCACAAGCACTGATAAAGACAACTGGTTTGACATTTGTATAGTTAAAGCACACAGGACCTTTGCACATATTGACATACATCATGCATGCATATATGCAGAAAGGATTTACCCTTTCATCCATTCATGTAACTTTTGCCTCGTGCACACATTCTTCTACACAGCAATCCACATACACAAAATCGACAATGAAAGGACTCTTTCATTTGAAAAAACCCAGCTCTTTTACCCTTATTAATTCTTGTTTTCATATATCATTGCAGAGAAGCAACAGTAGTTACTACCATAATTTCAACCTCTCTCTCTTTAACAAACGTACAGATCTTTGGCACATTTATTGTTTGCATTATTAATTAAACTATATCAAGTTATTTCAGTGTAATCAATGTTCAGTGATTATGAAATTCAAGTGACTTAAACTTGAGGTTTTTTTTCTCCTCCATCTGATATTTATCCAAAGTTCTGCACGAGAGAAGATAATAATTGTTTACAAATCATTTGCAAACTTGGAGATATTGAAATGGAAATGGAGACCAGTATTGAAATATCCCTGGAAATGAGACCTTCACTTTTGCAAACGGTAAGTTATTACTGGAAATTTAGCTTGTGAAATGGTAATTGAATAATGAGTAGTAGCAGTTAATTTTATGTCTTCTACTACGCATACGGAAACTTAGATTTTGGTTTATAGCACAAAGCTATTCAATGGCTTTTGCACACTTCAGGTAAATTAATTCCATCTGTAATTATCATAATTCAATACAAATGTAAATATATTCTAATACTACTATGTTACCCCAGTGAAGCTCTTTTCTAATTTTGTACTTGTGGCACAATCTGTAATACTAGGGCACTAAACATAGTTGGAAATGTAATTGTTGTCTTACACCAACATATAGATTAAATGTCAGACTGTATTTGAATTCACAAAGGATACAGGGCCCCTCCTCAATCTCAAATAGTAGCATATTTATCTTAGGTAGTATTTATGGAATTATTCTTGAATACTTGTTAAATTCCTCATACTCCTTTGTATAATATTTTCATTTGTATAAATGTAGCAGGTGTACAATTGAACATATGTTAATTTGCTGCATAATTTCATTTGCAACTTTTACAATTTTCTCATGTTTCTGTAGGGGTCAAATATTTTCGCCTGGAAAAACCACTTACCCTTCTGAAGAGCAAGCTACTTACCTTCAGTAATGCCTTAACTGGTAGAGACTTTATCTAGCCACAGATTCCTTACCTTAGAATTATTCCCCGGCATCAAACAGGATCCGGAAAGTTTTCGAGTGCAGTCCCCCTGTGAGCCAGTGGTTGGCATAGTTCTACTCTGCGTGGCGCCGTCAGCGACATGCATGGTGCCCATATAGGCCCCCCAGCGCGCTGAAATCAGTATCTTTTCACGACTTTCCATGCCAAGAGCGGGGCTCGCTTCTTGGCAAATGCGTAGCAGATCTTAATACAGAGCACGATTCGTTGGGAGATGGTCCTTCTGCCTAGCTTTCCCCTTCTTCACTACGATATACCCCACAAAGAGTTGGTCATCCACAAAGAACTCTTTCATGTTGTCAAGGTAAAACGATAATGCTCTTTTTGGGTTCAGTTGGTGAAGTCGCTCCTTTTCCTTAGGAGAGAAGTGACAACTTTCGGCAGAAGCTCTACTGTGAAGAAACAGCTTGCCTGGGTAGTTGTTCAGGTAAGGAGGATGAAGGACAAAGCCTGAAGCTTACTGACCCTTAGGGTAGATGCTATCGCCAAAAGGAAGGCCGTCTTGCTGGTAAGGAGCCTGAGAGGACAATTGTGCAATGGTTCAAAGGGAGTGCACATCAGAAAAGTCAAGACCAGATTAAGGTCCTGCAGAGTCAGGATGAATGTGGAGACTAGTTGCAAACCTTCAAAAACATGTTTACAACAAGGGATTTGAAGACGTATGGCTGATCAGTCAACCGCAGAAATGCTGAGATGGCAGAAAAATAGCCCTTTAGGGTGCCCAGAGCAGGGTCCTGCTGGGCAAGGATAAAGAGAAGGACCTGAGAGAGAGGTGCAGAAAGAGGGTCAACCTGTTTCTCTGCAAATACCAATGCCAAATAACCATGCAGACATCGGGGAGAAGGTCGAAAACTGTCAACTGTTGCTGCTCAATCTCCACTCATGAAGGCAGAGCATTGACAGGTTCGGGTGGAGAGTCCTCCCCTGCTGCTGCGACAGGCGATTCTACCTAAGAGGCAGCCTGATCGGGGGACTGATGGCCATGTTCACTAGCTCGGGATACCAAACTCTCCTGGTCCAGTCTGGAGCCACAAGGATGACTCAGGCCCGGTGGTTCCTGATCATCTTGAGAACTCTGGGCAAGAGTGGTATGGGTGGAAATGCATACAGGAGGCATGAGCTCCACTTCAGATGAAAATCGTCTCCGAGCGAGACGAACCACCAGTAATATATCCTGATGATCCAGCCAGGTCCAGATACGCAGGGCCTCTTGACAGAGACCACACCTCGCCCAGTTTGTTGCAGTACCACATGGCAGTGGGGTTCTCTGTGAACACCTGCACTAGCATTCTCTTGATGGATGGTGGAAAGGCGTTGATGTGGAGTCTGGATTCTACCAGAGACCAGAGTCCTCTGATCTCCAACTCTCCCAGATGGCCGTCCCATCAAATGAGTGACACATCTGTCACCACTATTAGATCTGGCTGAGGAAGGGAGAGGTGTCTGCCGCTGTCTCAATTGTGGTTCGTTAGCCACCACTGTAGATCTTCTGCAGTTCCCTTTGAAATCTGGACCATGTTGGAGAGGTTTCCCTGATGCTGTGCCAACTGGAACTTCAGGGTCCACTGCAGAGCCCACATATGCCGGCTGGCACATGCCACAAACAGGTTGCAGGAGGCTATGAGGTCCAGCAGCCTCAGAGTCAGTCTCACCAAAATCCAGGATAGAGGCTGAAACATCGGTATAATAGCCTGAATATCCTGGACTTGCCATTTGGGGGGATAGGCCCGAAAGTGCACTGTGAGCAGAACAGCTCCCAAGAAAGGGAGCATCTGAGATGGAGTCAGGTGTGACTTTGGCATGCTGATACTGAACCCCAGTGAGTACAGGAGGTCCGCCATAGTCTGGAGGTAGGAGAAGACAGCCTGAGGTGCGCCATTTTCAACAGCCAGTCATCGAGCTAGGGAAAGACTGGCATCCCTGATCTCCCTGCAACCACCATCATCACCTTGGTGAACACCCGAGCGGTGCTGGTTAGGCCAAAAGGAAGCACAGCAAACTGAAAATGCTCACGGCCCACCATCAACGTCAGGTAGCGCCTGTGTGCAGGCAGGACAGGAATGTGAAAGTATGCGTCCTGCAAGTCCAATGCTACCATCCAATCTCCCAAGTGCAGAGTAGGCAAGACTTGAGTGAGCGTGAGCATTTTGAACTTACCCATCTTGAGGAAGAAATTGAGAGGGCGCAGGCCTAGTATAGGACGAAGGCCTCCTTCCTTGTGTACCAGAAAGTAGCGGGGATAACAACCATGCTGTACTTCTGGGGTCGACACCCTCTTATGGCTCCAATGGCCAAGAGAGCTGTCACTTCCTGACGGAGTAAAGAGAGATGGTCCTCCATCAGCATGATGCAAGTAGGTGGCATGGGTGGAGGGGTAGTCATGAAGGCAAGGGAATAGCCCCATCAGGCAATCTGAAGAACCCAGCAGCCTGGTGTTATAGACCTCCAGTGGGGCTGGTGATGGCATATCCTACCTCCCACTGGGTGCCTATGAAGGTAAGAGGGCAAACTGAAGGGTTTTGGATGCTGCAGCTGCCGGGGGACGCAGTAGACTGGCCCAAATTCTTGCTGCCTGACCCATGGTGTCTGTGCGTACCACATCCTTGGCCACACAGAAGCTGGGAAGCTATGGTAGCTGGGTAAAGATGCATCTGGAAGTCCCATATTGGCCACTAAAGGATCGAAAGGTGGACTGGTGTTAGCGAGAGGTCATGAAAAGGCCCAAGGACCTGACCGTATCTCTGCTATCCTTGAAGCATTCCAGCGGTAAGCGCACCTTGTCTCATCAAGAGACTGGAGCCATCAAAGGACATGCCCATAAGCAGCACTTGGACATCCCTGGAAAAGCCAGTCGTTCTCAGCCAGTCGTGATGCTGTAAGACCACCAATGAAGAAACCGCTGTGCCTAGCAGGTCTGTTGTTTCCAGCCCACATCGATTCATGAACTTTGCTGCTTCTCTACCATCAGACATAGCTCAAGAGAGTATGGTTCGGGCCTCTTAGGGGACCATGGGCAGCACCTGTGCAACTGAATTCCACAGGGCATGGGAGTAACAACCCAAAAGGAACTCAGTGTTCACAGACCGCAGTGACCGGCTGGTGGAAGAAAACATTTTCTTTCCTGAGGTGTTCAGCCTCTTGGATTCCCTATCCTGTGGAGTGGTAGGGAATGTGCCAAGATTTACACGGGAGGTGGAGGTCTGGACTACCAAGCTCTCTGGGGTAGTGGGTTGCGTGAGGAAGTCCGGGTCTTTTGGGGCAGGCAGTGTGCAATTGTCCTGTTCACAGGAATCCCTGTGCAGGGTTTGGACCAAGTCCCCAGCAAGATGTCCATGAGGGCTTCATTAAACGCCCATGTGAAGACCTCTTTGACATTTTACTCTTCTTGCGCTTGTGGGACTAACCCAAGGACGACTTGGAGTGCAATGAGGATTTTAGGCTCTGCGACTGATCCTGGGACCTTCCTCTCGACCACGATCAAGACAGTTACGGCGTCACATGTCGGGCAGCAAGGAACTTGATGGAGTGCCCCCCTCAAGACCATTGGGGTGCACAGCGTGGCAGTTAGCTCAGGTCTTCGCATCATGATTGCACTCAAGGCACCAGAGGCAAAACAGGAGCGATTCTGTGACCGACATCTGCCAGTGACAGATGCCGCAGGGCTTGAAACCAGCCTTCCTAGTTGACATCCTGCCACACCAGGAGTAAAATCTCAAAAAGACTTGGACAAAAATCCGAAAAATGTCAGTAAAAAATTGACTGGGTGTAGCACTATCTGGAGCTACACTGACTGGCGTGGAAAGAGCTGACGTCAGCGTGCTCGAGTGGCACTTATATAGGCACTGCGCACCTCATTTCCAGCGCAGACTATGCCACCTACTGGCGCGCGGGGTAATGCTTACAAAAAATATCCGTCTGATGTCTGGGGAGAATTCTATGGTAAGGAGTCTACAGCTAGAAGTCTCTATCAAATATGGATTTAATTCTGTCTTTGACTGATGGAAATCTGTGGCCATTTCCAGGAAAGTAAATGACCTGCTAAGACTTTGTGAATTCCCGGAAACTTGAATGTTTGTGAGGTTTTTTCTACCTTTTGCTGGTGTGCCACCACTTTTCGAAATGCCCATAATCAGTCCTGTGAGAACATTTACTGACATTTAAAACTACTACATATTGAGGTCATTTTAATTAGGATTGCTACATTTTGTTTTGTGCTTAACAAACATGATTTTGCACCTATAAATTAACATATTTGCATTTTTTAGTCGGACTTAAATGTGAACATACCTTTGTGACTGGTGCACTAGGCTTTTTGTTGTATTATTAAATTGGCTAACAAAGTTCTTTAAGTCTTTGCTTGCAAGTGATATCCCAGTTTTGAAAATGTACATGTATAAAATTAGGAAACAAGACTCATAAATAATTCTAGCTTTTCGTTGTGTTTTTTGCACACACTCATGGCTTTGAGACATCCTAATTACTCTGCCCGTGAAACTATATTGTTCAACTTAGTTAAAGGTGCTTCCATTCTAACCTTCTTGGTTCTATTTGCAGGTCTCGCCTACACAGCGCGCATGAGCTGCATAGGAGGACCTTTAGCCGTCGTTCTGCTCTTTTTCGAAGCACATACTCGTGCTTGTGGCGGCATACACCTTGCGGGAGCGTGCAGGGGCGCGCCATAAGTACGAGTATGTGCTTCCAAAAAGAGCAAACAGCTGCTGCTTCGCGCGTGCGTTCAGAAACATTCCCAGGGCGTCTCACTCGCGCTTGTGTTTTTTTCTTTAATTGGAACAAGTTCAAAGGTCCACTTAACAGACAGGCTGCTCCGCCCATGTGCACTCCTCGAGACTTCGTCCGCGGCACCTACGAGATCTGAAGGAAACCCGAGCGGGGAACATGAAAGGGGCTGTCTGGAGATGTTACAAAGCGCCATAAACCGAGCAGAGGACACTTGGGCGCATCCCTTTGAAGGGAGAGGGTGGCTGGGTCTGCTTCTAAGCTCAGGTCATAAAGCCAAACTCTTAATGGAAGAAAGGGCGCTTGGGCTGACTTCGAAAAAAAGGAATGTTTAACAGCCGAGGGCACATTCTAAACTCAAAAACTTGTCACCAGCAAACGTGCGATTGCGCAGCAACCAGGGGCATACATACCCTAAGTCAAAACACAAGGCTCGAACAATTGCCACTTACTTTTCTTTGCGTCTATCAATCTAGTGTGATTAAAGCGCTCACACTACGACTGCCTCATCTCAACGCCCAAAAGGAGCCTGGACACGCGGTAAACGAGATGTGCAAGAAGCTTTGCACAGGATCACACTGTGCATTAATTAAATGAGCTGACAGTGCAGTATCTCACAAGCACTGCTCAAACGCACCGCATATACACAACTATGAACACACTCTCCCTCGCATATACTCTCTTATACACGCATACCCCTCCATCACCTGGGCACAGTTTCTCACCCAGACCCAAAACCAATTTCTCGTGCTCATACGCTCACACGCACCTTTCTCTCACGCACCTTTCTCTCACAAACACAGCCTCTCCCAGACGCAAGCCCCCTCTCTCATAAACAGGTAGTCTCATACACAGTCTGGCCCCTCTCGCTCTCAGTCTCACAGATCCCACTCATACATGCACCCCCTCTCTTACACATACCCACTCTCACACACGCCCGTCCTTTCACTTTCATGCACAGATACATACAACAAATTGTCCGAGTGGACACATAGTCTAGTATATGACCCCAGGCCCTCGGTGGAAAGCTTCTGAAGGTAACGAGGCCAGAAAGCTGAGCCCAGGGTCAGTGTTGTAAATGAGGTAACGACGGGGTCGCGCTTCCATCAGTGCACGCTGGAGTCTTACCTGCGACGTTCTGCAGATGTGGCACCGTATGTGCACAGGTGTATGCCAAGGCCATGACCTCAGCCCGAGAAACCGAGTTTCAGGTTCTTGGGAGATGACGTCAAAGCGATCTAAGCCCCTTACACTGGTATCTGCTACTTGGCTGTTCAAACCAAGAGCTGCTCTTTCGCGCCATGTCAGGAGGGCACCCTATGTTTACTGCTGCCTTCTAATTTCACGAATTAGACTTGGTCTTTACCTCATCTGAAACAATTAGAAGAATACTCCCGAGATCCATGTTTTGTGAAAGAGAGGCCCCGAACTGGATATATGATGGCTTCCTAACATGGAGCTGTTACTACCTCTACTGCACCCCTTTTTTAGCTGTGTGTGTGTGTGTGTGATCTCGGTGCAGAGGGGACTTCAAAGCAACTGTTTGAGCGAGACCGTCTCGCCCAGCATCCTCTTTATCTCCGCGCTGACTGTCGTATTAAACATAGCATTGGCTAATACAAAGACCGCAGCACATCGGCTTCACAGACCTTGTAGAGACTCTGTAGATGGGTTTATAGGATAACATAGCATGATTCGTTTTATAGGTGCTACGGGTCATTTTCTGTTAGTTCTTCCTCAGCACTAAGTGATGACCTGTTTCTATCGCCCATAACTGTGGAAACATAAAGGAACAACACATATTGTTACATCATTGCTCAGTATTGCCACTGCTCTCTTTAGCAAATGATAGATATAATTTAGGTGCTCACACTTTCAAAGGCATACTCTTATAGACTTTGGCCTTAACTGTGATAACTTGTGCTTTGCGCTTTTAGTAGCAACATTCACTGGATGTACATGTGTGTATGGGACTTGTATGACGTGGCTCAAAGTCTGACTCTGAGGCAGCGATCAGCAGCTTAGCACGTGGCAAACTGGATCAGTCCCTAACTTTTCGACAAACCATTGGATCCAGACTCCAAATCTGGCCAGTGCTTTACACAAATACTAAACTGATGGGTTATGCACAACAGAGGCCTTTTTAACAGTCTTGAATGTCTTAATGTGTTTTTGAGAGCGAGACTTGTTCTTCTAGCAGAGGGGTACTTGTGGGCTCGGCAGCATCTCTTCCTGAGAGGCGCCTTTCTGAGTTTTGGGTAAGGGGTGACTTTACATGACTGAACAAGAGTTGTCTTATCCTGGTGTCAGTGATTCCTGTAAACGCTTTAGATCGCTATCGAGGAGTGGGTGTAATCATATAAACACTGGGTTGCTGTGACCCTTTCCCCCTTTTTACAATGTTATCCAAGACCTTTTGAAAATACTAAAATTATGTATACCTGTAAGGGCTTTCATTTGGCCCTTTTCATCCACTGATCTGTTGTTATTCACATTTTTCTTTTGCCCATTACAGTATGCACTATATAAATACAGTTACAGTTCACAACCTGATTCACTGGCTCATCCCACTTCAGCCATAGACTAATTTAATTGTAAGGGACGGCATTCTACTATTTTGCAAGGAGCACACCGATCCACCCATCTGTCCTTTCCGCGCCAAGGACTAGTTATTGGCAATGTGTGCTCTTTGAAAGGAAGAAAATATTTATCTGAAAGAAACACGTTAGTTAGATTCCTCACCTTAGAATATCCCCAGGCGTCAGGCTGGATCCGGAAAGATTTTTGTAGCAATACCCCTTGCGCGTCGCTAGGCGTCGTCTGCGGCTCCGCGTCCGTCGTCGGCGTCGTGCGCCGGAATGACGGCGTCGGAGTACTTAGACGCCGCCCTCGCGCGCTGACGTCAGTTCTTCTGTTTTCCGCGCCAGTAAGCGCCAATCCGGGAAGAGCTTACCCCTAGTCATTTTTTGACTAACTTTTTCAACTCTTTTTGGTCTATCGACTCGACTCTGGTGCCGGTAGAATGCCTGGTTTTAAAGCCTGGATCACCATCGCCGGTGCCTTTATTGCCTGGGTGCCGACCATGTCGCGGAGTCGTGCCACGATTGTCAGGCCTTGACATCGAAAGCTAGGCGGGAGCGGTCCCGTAAGCTTCTCTAGCTTCGGCACTCGGCTCCGCGCCGCTCTCGGTCCCGGTCCAGGAGGAGGTCCAAGGACCGATCGCGGAGCCGCAGCCATCGTCATCGCTCGTCGGGGTCTTCGGGTAAGTCGAAGCACTCCAAGAAGTCCAAGAGACGACATCGCTCTTCGGACTCCCCTCGCCGGTCGCGCGACTCGGCCGAGGGTCAGGGTGGTCCCACCCCCACGGCTCCGTCTGAGCCGCAGGAGCCCCGTCCGTCCCCATACCCGCCGGTCCCTGGGACTGACACAACTCCGGCGGAAGTCAGTGCCTTCCTCTCGGCCATGAGGGGCCTGGCTCTGCCGTCGACGCCTGTAGGCGCGCCTTCGGGCCCCGCAGGTTCGACTGGGCGACCTCGCGTGCCGGCGGCTCCGGCGTGTGCCGGCGGCTCCGGCGCCGTCGACGGCTCCGGCCCCGACGCCGCAGGTCCCCGAGGGATCCAGGCCTGGATCTCGGTTGGCGCCGGTTGACCTCACGACGCCTCCTCTGCCGGCGCCGACACCGGTTCCACCTCTGACGCCGTCCTCGGACGACGTCGTTCCCCAGTTTAGCCCCGGTCCGGGCCCGACGCCGGCACAGCGCCGTCCAGCGCCGCTGCCGGCGCCGATTGGTGAACGCTTCCTCTACTGCCCGGCTCCGATCGTTCCTCCTGTTTATCGGGAATCGGATGACGAGGGCGACTGGGAGGAGTCTGATGACCCTATGGCCGCTCAGGCCCAACTTTCTCAGGACTGGGCAGAGGAATTGGGGGATGCCAGCGGTCTGGATACCTCCCCGGACGCTGGTTTCATCTCTCCTCCGACTGTGGCCTCGGAGGAGAGTGCAGCCTTCTCAGAGGTGCTGCGCAAGGCGGCCGAAGCCCTAGGGCTCGAGTTACCTGCTGTGGCCGTGAGGACTAACGTCCTCACAGAGGTCCTTCAACCGACAGCAAGCTCCACTGAGCCTCTGCTGCAGTTTAATGAGGCCCTTATTGACGTTCTGCAGGGCACTTGGTCCAAGCCCTCCGCAGTCACTCCTGTGGACCGGAACGTTGCCCGACGCCACCGCCCTGCTCTGGGCGACCCCAATTTCCTCTCCCAACACCCCACCCCGAGAGTCTGGTTATCCAGGCCTCAACCTCCCAATCCTCCTTCCCGTCCACTCCTCCGGATCGGGAATCCAAGAGGTTGGAACAGTTTGGCAAGAAACTGTTCTCGTCCCTGAGTTTGGGACTGCGGTCTTTAAATACCTCTTGCCTTTTGGACCGTTATTCCCACTCTCTGTGGGATACGGTGGAGGACGTGCTGCCCTTGTGCCCGGTGGAGGCCCGGACACGACTCACTCAAGCACTTGCTGATGGTCGAGATGCAGCACGGCATGCCATACGGTGTGGACTTGACACCACGGACTCGCTGGGTCAGGCGATTTCCACCACGGTGGAGCTTTGGCGTCACGCCTGGCTGAGGTCCACGTCATTCTCGGGGGATGTCCAGAGTTCCCTCATGGACATGCCCTTTGATGGCACTCGCCTTTTTGGTGAGAAGGCGGACAGTGCGCTGGCTCGGTTCAAGGACTCCCGGGCCACGGCCAAGTCCTTGGGTCTTTCGGCCCCGCGGCCGCAAACTTACGCCTTTCGTCCCTTTCGTGGCCAAGGAAGGGGCGCCTTCTCATGTCCGCCCAGCCACCGGCTGCAGAACCAACCTGCATGCGGACGTGGATTCCGCCGAGGCGGTACTGGAGGTCAACGTGCCGGTCAGTCCACATCAACCCCGGCAGCATCCGCCTTAAAGCCCTCCTAGTCCGAGCTTTCAGGCCCATTCAACGCCAGTGGGCGGCAGAGTTCGCCATCACCTGCTCCACTGCAGCTCCATCACGTAGGACAGGTGGGTGCTGCAAATCGTCCCCTTCGAGATGACCCCTCCAGCCATGCCACCGCTGAACCACCGTATGTCGGGGGATCATTTGCATCTTCTACGAGAGGAAGTTTCCGCCCTCTTGGCCAAAGAGGCCGTCGAGCGCGTTCCTGGTCCAGAAGTAGGTCGTGGTTGTTATTCCCACTACTTTCTGGTTCCCAAGAAGGGCAAAGGGGGCCTACGCCTGATCTTGGACCTCAGGAGCGTCAACGCCTTCCTCCGGAAGGACCGGTTCAAGATGCCCACTTTAGCTCAGGTTCTGGCTGCCCTAGACCCTGGAGACTGGATGGTAGCGTTGGACTTGCAGGACCCTTATTTTCACATCCTGGTCCTACCGGCCCACCGGCGTTACCTGCGGTTCACGGTGGGTCAGGAGCACTTTCAGTTCACCATGCTCCCCTGCGGCCCCACCAGTGCCCCTCGGGTGTTCACGAAAGTGATGGCGGTGGCCGCAGCTCATCTGCGCAGATCAGGGGTTCCAGTCTTCCCCTATCTCGACGACGGGCTGTTGAAGGCGGGCTCGCCCCAGCCAGTCGTCTCCCACCTCCAGACTACGGCCGACCTCCTGCACTCGCTGGGGTTCTCCATCAATGTGCCAAAGTCGCATCTGAGTCCCTCCCAGAAGCTCCTTTTCATTGGAGCGGTTCTCGATTCGGCGCAGTTCCGGGTCTATCCGCCGAAACAGCGGGTCCAGGACATTCAGGCCCTGATTTCCATCTTCCGGCCTCTGTCCTGGGTTTCGGTCAGGTTGGTGCTGCGGCTTCTGGGGCTGATGGCCTCCTGCATCCTGTTGGTACCTCACGCCAGGTGGCGGATGCGGGCTCTGCAGTGGGACCTGAAGTTTCAGTGGGCCCAGCATCGAGGCAACCTGTCCAACCATGTCCTGATCTCGGAGGGCACTGCGAACCAGCTGCAGTGGTGGCTCACGAATCGCGATTGGGTCAGCGGCAGATCCCTCTCCCTACCCCAACCGGAGCATGTCGCAGTGACGGGTGTGTCCCTCCTGGGATGGGGGGGCCATATGGGAGAGGCGGAGATCAGAGGACTCTGGTCTCCGGCGGAGACTCGGCTCCATATCAACCTATTGGAGCTGAGGGCGATCCGACTTGCACTGAAAGCCTTCCTTCCCTCTGTCCGGGGAAGTGTCGTGCAGGTGTTCACGGACAACACCACTGCCATGTGGTATTGCAACAGACAGGGCGGGGTGGGGTCGTGGACCCTTTGTCAGGAGGCTCTGCGCCTCTGGACATGGCTGGAACATCAGGGCATCACCCTGGTGGTTCAACATCTGGCAGGCTCTCTGAACGCCAGAGCAGACGAACTCAGCCGCCGGTGCATGATGGATCACAAATGGCGTCTGAACTTGGACGTGGCGCAAGGTCTCTTTCTGCAGTGGGGAGAGCCTTGGTTAGATCTATTCGCCACCGAAGAGAACGCGCAATGTCAGCAGTTCTGCGCGTTGGAATTTCAAAGGCGGCACTCGCTCGGAGACGCTTTTCGTCGCGAGTGGAGTTGCGGTCTGTTGTACACCTTTCCGCCTATACCACTTCTGCCCAGAGTGCTGAAGAAGATCAGGCGCGACCGGGCCCAAGTCATCTTGGTGGCTCCGGATTGGGCACGAAGGTACTGGTATCCCGAGCTACTCAGTATGTCCATCGATCCTCCAATATGACTGCCTCTTCAGGAGGACCTTCTGTCGCAGCAGCAGGGGACGGTCCTCCACCCGAACCTGTCCAACCTCCACCTCCATGCGTGGAGATTGAGCGGCGGCAGTTGATGCCATTTGACTTGCCTCCTGAAGTCTGTGATGTCATTCTGGCAGCCAGGCGTCCCTCCACAAAGACGGTATACGCATGGTGCACAGCAAAGGCTGTGGATCCCCTTTCTGCCCCCCTTTCTGAGATTCTCCTCTTTCTTCTTTCTTTGGCCCAGCAGGGCTCTGCTCTGGACACCTTGAAGGGTTATCTTGCTGCAATCTCTGCTTTCTTGAGGCTTCCTGATCAGCCTTCTCTTTTCAAGTCCCCTGTTGTCTCCCGTTTTCTCAAGGGCATTACTCATATGTTCCCTCCTGTTCCATTTGTAATGCCTCAGTGGGACTTGAACCTTGTTCTTACTTTTCTGATGTGTGCTCCCTTTGAGCCCCTTCACAACAGTCCACTTCGTCTACTGACTCTGAAGACTGCCTTCCTGGTGGCTATCACCTCCGCTAGGCGGGTGAGCGAGCTCCAGGCTCTGTCAGCTAAGCCTCCCTTCCTTTCGGTTCATCCGGATAAGGTTGTCCTCCGGACCCGTCCTTCTTTCCTTCCTAAAGTCGTGACCCCCTTTCACATCGGGCAATCTGTCACGCTGCCCACCTTCTTTCCGCCTCCGCATCCTTCAAAAGATGAAGAGAGGCTCCACCGTCTGGACCCAAAACGTGCGCTGTCATTTTATTTGGCCCGCACAAACCAGTTCTGGGTGGACGACCAACTTTTTGTTGGAGATGTAGGTGCGTAGAAGGGTAAAGCTGTGCACAAGCGGATCATCTCGCGATGGGTCGTGTTGTGTATTAAAATCTGCTATTCTTTGGCGAAAAAGGTCCCTCCTGTTGGGCTGCGAGCCCATTCCACCCGGGCCACAGCGGCGACAACTGCCCTGGGACGGGAAGTCCCCTTGCAGGACATCTGTCAGGCGGCGACGTGGGCTTCACTGCACACGTTCGCCAAGCACTATTGCCTGGACAGCCAAGTCCGGAGAGATGGCCACTTTGGCCGTTCTGTTCTCCAGGACTTTCTGGTGTGATCTTGGTTTGCAGGCCCACCTCTGGGGTTGGTATTGCTGAGGTATCTATTCTAAGGTGAGGAATCTAACTAACGTGTTTCTTTCAGATGAACAAGTTACTTACCTTCGGTAACGATGTATCTGTAAGAAACATTAGTTAGTTAGATTCCTCACCGACCCACCCAGCCTCCCTGTTCTGCCAACCGACATCTAGGGTTAAGGTTCTCCCTTTCAGGGCCCTAGATTTTTTGGCACCAGTGTCGGTCTCTTGCATGGCTCAGCGTCCCTGGCGCGGAAAGCTATGTATAAGAACTGACGTCAGCGCGCGAGGGCGGCGTCTAAGTACTCCGACGACGTCATTCCGGCGCACGACGCCGACGATGGACACGGAGCCGCAGACGACGCCTAGCGACGCGCAAGGGGTTTTGCTACAAAAATCTTTCCGGATCCAGCCTGACGCCTGGGGATATTCTAAGGTGAGGAATCTAACTAACTAATGTTTCTTACAGATACATCGTTACCGAAGGTAAGTAACTTGTTCTTTAGCCAGTGCTATTCTTTTTGTATTGATCAGGACAGCTCCTCAACAATAAGGTTTTAGAAAAAATACCTCAAAATAAGCATTCACAAAGCCGAAAGGATGGCAGGCTAATACAAGATCTATTGGCTTTGCTAGTGCTTATAGGATATTGGTAAGTAGCTTGCTTTGGCTGATGTATCTGTTAGGTGATGTTCACTTTGTTTGTTTGTGATGGTAACAAACTTCCTTGGCAAGCAGCATTGTCTGTACCAGGGGTGAGGGAACAAGACAGACCATATAAAATCTTTTACTTAGTCACAAGATCCTTGTTTTGTGTAAAATCATGAGTAAGATGTTGAGGATTCTATTTTAATTACTGGTTCTTGGCATTTAAGAATCGGGATCCAGAGCACTTAAAATTTTCACAGACCCCCTGATAATAGTAAATCTTCCTTCCTAGTTAGCTGCAATAAGCACTTTAGACAATGAGAACCTCCTTTACATGGTGCTGAAATGTTATAGTGCTGTTGACTTGCATCAAGGCACTTGTCTTTCTTTCTGTGCATTAAAAAGCCGTGGAATGTGCCCATAAATGTTTCCTGAGGCAAGCATGCATTTCTAAATCAGGCTGCATAACCCAGTCTGTAGTAATTATATAGCTCTTCAAACCCTGGTGGCACAGCACTCAGGATAATGTGCTGCATGGCTAAACACTTATAAGGTCCCAAAGGCGAGACCTATTGGCTATGCCAATGCTTGTTTATTAGTGTTCGCTTGCTGGGGTTCAAAGCAGGGCCAGACTGGCCATAGTGGGCACCGGACGTTTCCCCGGTGGACCGAAAGGATGGGGGCCGGTTTTGGGCCCCAGGGGCCATTTTTGTTATAGGGCCGTTTTTGCAGCATAACCGGCCTTGGCAAACAGCTCGGCTGCACCCCCAAATCCCTGGGGAGCTGGCCGAGCACTTTGCCAGGGCCGGTTTTGGTTCCCAGTCTGGCCCTGGTTCAAAGTTTATTTTCTTTGATAATATTTTGATCTTAGCCAGATCCCATGCCATAATCCAGTTCATATCTATTTTCCTAACACCAATATGGGAGCAGTGAAGCACTGCCAAAACAAAAGGATTGGGAGCAAACACTGTCAGAAGAATGGTGACGGAATGGGAAATCGAAGGCGACTAAGGGAGGGGTAGATCAAATAGGCAAACGCATGAAAAACACACAAGAATTGGAGGGTTGTGTTATGGGGCACTGTGACTTGGGTGGGTTTAGGACAGGTCACTGAAGGAAACTGGTGCAGTGAGAACCATGCTAGAGGCGGAGAAGGAATGGTACTCAGGGAAGTCGATGCTCCAAGCACCACGAAGAAGGTGGGGTGGATGATAGCGAGAGACAACTAGTGACGGAGAGTGAAGAGGAGTAAAAGAAGGGAATTTGTGCATGTGAGCCTCTGGAGCCAAGGCTCACATACATGAACCCCAGAAATGGGTTAAGTTATTTTAGGGAACTGTTCTTGAAGATGATAGTGATGTAAATCAGCCACTTACATGGTAACACTACCAACAGAAGCTCAGTATGAAAAATTATTTTATCAGAACATCTAACTTGCTTGATTGCTCCAATTCGAGTCAGAAGTCCAATAGGGGATCCCAAAGCTGCACCCTATAACTACCACAAAGAAATCAGGCTGCAAAAATGACTTACTTTTCCACAAGGGAAGAAACTCATTTTTAGGTTGGAAACCTACCTGCAAAACGTCTGGGAAACCCAGAAACATGCTATTTTGTGAGTGTCTGCCACTTTCTGCAGGTGTCCTGAACTTGGAGCACTCATGCCACAATTTCAAATGTGTGCGTTATGGTGGACCTTTATGTGGGAATAAATCTATTTACAACACCTACATTACTTCTATTCTATTGAACCTTTAAGAGTGAGTAATTAATTTGTAAGTGAAAATGACACCAGAATGTTTCCCTATTAAAGTCTGCTATTTACATGCCTAGATTCTATATAGTTCCCTGGAAGCTGAGAACTGACACGTTGAAAGAGAATCGTGAATAATTTTATATTAAGTCTAAGCACAATGCTACAGTGTTTGCTCAATGTCATCTCTTGGCAGCCCCTAACGATCTCAGTGGCATACAAGATATTGAAATGATTTTTGTGGACATATATTTACTTCAAGGTTTTTCTTTTTTAATAGGATGAGGCTTTATCACTCCAGCTGGAAACAAGAGCAACGATGTCACTGGAGAAAAACCCAAGAGTCGAGCTCCATAGGAAACATCACACAAATGTAGGATTCTGAAAACCATTGCTATTTGAATACATTCATGCCAAAATATTGTTGAATAAAAGAAAGTGCTCTATAGTTCAACAAGCTTTTCACAATAACATGAAGTGCTCCATATATAGTTGTATTGCTGCTTCTTGTGTTCAGGAACATTTTAAACTTGTTGTAAACATGTTAAAAATCTTTGGCAAAGCCAAAGGGTTTTGCGAAGCACAGAGTTGTTGGATTTGCTAGTGCTAGTTTGCTGTGGTATCATGATTATTTTATTATTAAATTACCATTTGAAAAGGGCCATTGGTCATCTTGGAACCGTAAATTAATAATTAATCATGAATAAATTCAAAGAATGCCTCTGGTACATCAGCAAGCATGCACAAGCTGCTATTTATTAATTGTTTTAAATGTTTTATTTATCCTTATGAGGGGGGGGCATTCCAATGTGGATTCCCCTGAGTGTGGCTAGTGGCCATCTTGGAATGGGGTTTCTTATAAATACAATAAAAAGCATTCTATGATAGCTGCCTGGGCCTGTGTGAGCAAGCTAATGCACCAGGAACCATCTTTTAATTTTTTGTATGTTATTATTTTTTATGGTTTAACATCAATTTACAATTCCAAGATGGCTGATGGACATGTTGGAATGGTAAATTCAGAATAAAGTAGGCGCAGGATGGCAGGAGCGAGTGGCCTGGAAAAAGCATGCAGCTGCCATGCCCTCATCACACACAAAAAAAAACAAGCAGACAGGGAAGCATTCCTAGGTGGATGAGGGGTGGGGAGTACTAGACAGACAGAGAGTGTAAAGACAAGGCATAGAAAAAGCAGGGCGAGAGGAGTGAACAAGGAGAGAAGGAAATGGTGAGAAGGCAAGACGTGCAGGGGTGAAAAGGCAGGAAAGCAGAAAAGAGAGGGGTGGAATAGAAGCTAATGGAGAGATAGTGAGTGTAGATCAGAAGAAAGTCGTGGAGGTGAGAGGGGCAGAACAGGAACAAATAGAGAAATAGTGAGCTGAAGTGGACAGCAAAGGCAAAAACACGTACATGAGAAAGGGAGAGGTGGCAGATCATCAAACAAGGGAGAGATCAAATTAATCATTCTCACCAAGGACAGGTTTTAAAAACAAACTTTGTAAAGCAAGACCTGTGGCCTACGAAGGTTGCTTTGCTCAACCCTTAAAAGCCACCGCTCACCATTATACCTCATTTCCCTGCTTCCCTGCTTTGTAAAGCAAGACCTGTGGCCTACGAAGGTTGCTTTGCTCAACAAATTCACCCTGAATAGCCACCTCTCACCATTATACCTCATTTCCCTGCTCTGCGACCACAACCTTAAACTAGATTGCTCCCATTGTGAGTCTATGCTTCTACCTGCCAGACACTAATATTAAACCCAACAAAGACAAAGAGGAAGCCGGGCTAACGGCAACTGCACTACCTAGGCTAGTCAATAGTGTTCTTAGTACTTGTATTGCCCACCTCAAATGGCCAGCTGCCAAATGACCACAAATAGAAACAAGAAGAAGGTAGATGAGAGGCAATACACAAGATCAGCTAATTACAGAGTCTACAAAGTAACATTCATTCAACAGTCGATTTGCAGGTTTCATTGTATGTCTTTATTTAAAGAAACAGCCAACGCATTTCGCCCTAGCAAAGGCTTCTCCAGGCAATAAAAGGTAATGAGGTGTATTTGGTCAATGGAATCAATCCGGTAGCGTATAATAGAAGCAAAACGTCCTTTGTAAGGACGTGATCTTAGAGAAGAGGTCTTAGGCCGTAGGTAGTGCCAATGTATCCTCAATCTATGAATAGTGAACGTCGCCTCCAAGGCGGGGGTAAGTCTCAGAGGGCAATTGGATGCCTCCTGTGTCCATCTAGCTTGCCGAACACGGTCTCGACTTGGACACAATCACCGATTCAATCCAGTACTCTTACGAGACACACTGGAGGCATCCAAGTGCCCTCTGAGACTTACCCCCACCTTGGAGGCGACGTTCACTACTCATAGAATAAGGATACATTGGCACTACCTAAGACCTCTGTTCTGGAGATCACGTCCTTACGAAGGACGCTTTGCTTCTATTATACGCTACCAGATTGAATCCATCAACCAAATACACCGCACTAGGGGACTGCATGTAAATGACCCTACCTGTGCTCCGGCAATGCAGTTAGTTTCGTCTCTCGCCGGTGCTAATTTGTCTCAACATGTTAAACTTCCCAACCATAAAGCAGGGCATACCCTTGATTTGGTATTCTCCAATATTCGGTCTCTGAAAATGGAAGCGCCGAGCCAGTTGGCTTGGTCTGACCATTGCCTAATTCCTTTTTCCTTTAGCTTGGCAAAACCCAGTCTGCCTGAATGTTCTCGCTACTTTTTAAAGAGAAACTGGAAGAAGCTGACGGCTGAATTCTTAGGTCCAGTTTTGCTGGCCAGCCAATCTTTATTAGCTATGGATCCCAATGCAGATACTTTGACCTTAAATAAATGGATCGCCGCTGCAGTAGAGTCTACTGCTCCAGCTAGAGTCACTAAATCTATGAGAAAATCGCCCTCAGCCCCATGGTTCTCAAAGTCGCTTAGGACAATGAAAAGCAGGTGTACGCGCCTGGAATACAGTGGTGGCGGACTATGATACTTCTGCTAAAATTATATATAAGAAATCCTTGAAAGAAATGTATAAATTGATGAAGGAGGCTAGGAGGGACTACATAGCTAAGTGTATTGATAACACCGATAAACCTGGAAAAGTAATTTTCAAGGTTGTCAATTCCTTCCTCAAACCTCGTGAACTGGTGATTGACGTCCAGTCCTCTGTGGCAATTTGTGAGAGAATTTCGGACTTTTTGATAATAAAATTTGTAAGGTCTACATTTCCTTTTTAACAGTAGTTGAAATGGTCAAATTAGATGTGATGGAAAGGAGAGTACCTGTGCCTCTCTTTTCTGAATTTACTCTTATCTCCCAGAAGGAGGCACTGGCAGTGATCCTGGTATGCAAGTCAGGTTCGCCGGATGATCTGTGCCCCCCTAAATTGTGGAAAAAGTTGGCACATTCCTCCATCCATGTGTTGTCCAAAATATGGAAGACTTCCCTTACCTCCGGCATCTTCCCTGACTTATGTTAAGCACGTCACTCTCCTTCCCCTTAAGAAGAAACCCAATGTTGATTCAGGGGAACTGAATAATTATAGACCTATTTCTCTGCTGCCAGCGCCAGCAAAAATGCTAGAAAAGGTAGTGCAGCAACAATTGGCCAATTTTATCAAGAGCCACAGCATCCTGCATGACACCCAATCTGGTTTCCGTGCTGGCTTTAGCACAGAGAAGGCACTATTAGAGGTGGCGGATTCAGTAAGGATGGCGCTGGATTCAGGGGCATCAACTATGCCCGTGCTCCTGGATCTTTCAGCGGCATTTGACAAGGTAGACCACTCAATACTGGTTCAACATTTTTGGACATCGCTGTTGGGGCTACAGCCCTGGCTTAGCTCAAGTAATTCCTCCATAAGCGTACACAAAGGGTGGCTTTACAACCTAATCAGTCTGCCCGCAAGCACTTATGGTGCGGGGTGCCGCAGGGGTCGGCTCTAAGCCCGTTGTTGTTCAACATCTATTTGGCCCCATTATTCTCACTGATAGCCAACTGCGGTGTGAAGGCGATTTCCTACGCCGACAACACCCAGTTGTTATTTCCCTTTAATGATCAGTCGGAAGATACTTTCAAGAGCTTTAAGGGCTTTTTAAAAGATATTGCCCATTGGATGAACAACAACAAACTTAAACTCAATGCCAAAGAAACTGAAGTGATGGTTTTGGGTAAAAACCAGCCCCCTGCTGCAGACCTTTGGTGGCCGGTGGAAATGGGTTCACCACCCACTCCAGTAGGCACTGCCAACATTTGGGAGTAAAGTGGGAGGTTGACTTATCCTTTTTGACCCAAATTCAGCAGGTGACAGCTGCCTGGTTTGGCAAATTGAGAAATTTGCGAAAATGTATACATCTGCTGCCAGAGAACTGCCATGGCGTCTTAGTCCATACCGCAGTGACTTCTCGCCTGGACTACGCAAACAGCCTCTACGTGGGCCTACCGGCTTACCTTGTTAAGAAACTTCAAATGGTTCAAAATGCGGCTGCGAGATTGATTAGACGTGTTCCATTTCGGCATCATATCTCTCCGCATATCAAGGAACTACATTGGTTGACGGTAGCCAAAAGAATCAAATTTAAGGCCTTAACTCTAGCTTTTCGGTCATTCCATGGAACTTGCCCCAGCTATTTGAAACAGCGGCTAGGCGCTTACAAACAGACTCGCTCACTGAGGTCTAATTTTCAGAACCTGCTTTGCACCCCACGATTTAGGAAAGCTCGGATTGGTGGCAGAGCTTTCATGCTCGGGTGTCCATGTTATGGAACTCCCTGCCTAATGCTTTGCGCCAGATTGCCTCTGAACCACAATTCAGGAAAGCAGCAAAAACATGGCTTTTTAGCCTTGATTAATTTTCTGGGAGCCTCGGTTGTTGCGTGACTCTTGCGTGCCACCTGTTGCTATAGCGCCGGGACACCTCCATTGGAGGCAGCTGTTCGCGCTGTACAAATGGCTATAATATTATTATTATTATTATTATTACCTTTTATTGCCCTGAAGAAGCCCTTGCTAGGGCGAAACGCGTTGGCTGTTTCTACAACTGCACACAGAGCTTGTGTTAAATAAAGACATACAACGAAACCTGTAAATCGACTGTTGAATGAATGTTACTTTGTAGACTCTGTAATTTGTTGCTCTTGTGTATTGCCTCTCATCTACCTTCCTCTTAGCAATATTAAACCCAATATTAGCCTAATTCTCAATCAACTTTCAATTAAAAAAAAATATTTGAGACTTCAAGTGATTAACCAAGGGATGAGGACATTTAATATCTATTAAAATAAAAAGAGGATGGGGAATCCATTTCCTTAAAATAAGGATTTTGGCATGTATTAAAATAAATTGGTATGTCTTAAAATAATGTTAAGTACAATTATTTGAATTAAGGAAGTTACACATAAATTAAAGTTTAGGGTTAGTAATTATTTTTAAATTTTAAGCACATAATGCATCCTCCGTCAGGGTCTCTTGGCGCTATCAGATTATCACAAAAAGAGGGCAGACCATACATCATACCGTAGCTAAATAGGTACACAGAGAAAAAACATGTTTGTAGTTTTTTTTTTTTTTATTTGACTAAAGGTTTCATCCCAAATCTGTAATAGAATGTATCCCAAAGATAGGAACGTTGAACCCCAAGGCTCTGCCACCCTATTTTCCCAACATTAATTTGGGGATGTCGAATATGAGTTTTTTTTATAGTTCTCAATGTCGGGTAAGGGACGCAATTAGTAACTGTCCTCAATAAATTAGAATCCCATGATTAGTAGATGGGATACATTATTCAAGATGCCTTTACTACTATCCATTTACTGACCAGAGGTCAATGAAGTTGCCAAAGCAAGTTGGAAACATGGTCTAACCTTTTTCAGTCAAGCAAAGTTCGGGCTGCAATATTCTATATATATTGTTGCTTTGCAATACTGCTTTTTCGAAGGCTAATATAAATGGAATTGCCATAATCAACCAACAAGGGGATGCACAAAAGCGCTAACAACCCATCACTCTGTAGGGTAGAGGGACCAACTCTCCATATCATTGCAGACATTGTTTCCAGCTGTGGGCTTCTCACCTCCAAATGAGTAATAGTCTAATTAGGTGAATGGATGTAACCAAGACCACAATACCCAGAATGCATTGTGTTTTCATGCAAAAGCCAACGAGAGGACACACTAGCTGTGATGACAGGGAGGGAGGTGATGAGTACACCATGGGGAAAGGAGAGGAAGGGGAAGAATTATGTAGTTTTTGAAGTGTTGAAAACATGCTTTATTTAATGTATTTTTTGTGTGCTCTTGAAAGTTCCTCGTCAACGAAGATGGCAAATGTCTTAGGATATGTATGTAGTGGCTTGGTAAAAGTCGCACAAACTCGGGTTACAACTGTGCATCTCATATATTGAGGTGTTGTTTTGTCAACACACTCTCCATTTATCTTTGAAAATGTTGAGCTCCTCTAGTTCAGCATTGCATCAAGAAGCAGAGTCAACGCTGCGATGAAATAACGATCATCCCCATTAACAATGAGGTGGATCTGGATGTCATTAGCGTAAATGCTTAAACTGTGCATATGTCAGCTTGAAAAGGAACTTCACAAAACAGTGGTCTAAAGAAGTAAAGAAGGCAAGCTGAACTTATTGTGTTCTGCCACTAAGGAAGGATTCAATCAATCTCAAGGTGTCCTCCTGTCTAGTGAGGCTCTGAGACATTGGACTAACAGCTGGTGATCAATGGTGTCAAACGCTGCTGACAAATGTATCACGATCAGTGCGCATATATCTCCGTCATCCACTATTATCCCACCATTGTCAACCTCAGTAGTGACACTTACCACAGTACCGGCCCAGGACTAGGCCCCTCCTTAAAATCATCATGCAGGCCAACAGCTTACATAAAACTCTGCAGCTGAAAAGTAGTATTAGGGACAATTAAAGTATGATTACTTTATTTAAAAGAATTAAGGGCTATGTTTAATAACAGAGTTAGATTAAGGGTAAATATTTACTTAAGTTATTTTAATGTTCATTATTTAAGGGATAAGGTTATACTAAGGATAAATATTAACTTTAATTATAAACAATATACATTTATTCAGAGTTAGCATGAAAGAGAAATTCATGCCATTACTTTTAAATGATTATGTTTTTAAATTGATTAAGTATTAAGGTTAGCATTAGAGTTGATTCCAATTTTATGAAAGAAAAATTAGTGTATATTTATCATTTAGTTAGGTAAATAATACATTTAATTATACCTTTTATAAAATTATTTAAGCCTTGGATTAGCATTAGGGTGAAGTTAAGGATAGGTCACTTTCATTTAATTTCATGTAACACGGGGTAAATTTTAGGGATAGAAATTAAGACCAATTAAGAGTTGGAGTTTTATTAGGATAAGTTTAAGGATAATAATCATTAAATTGAATAATAAAATGTATTTGCTACAATATAAGTGTTAGCCTAGGGTTACATTCAGAAAAAGCATAAATTAACAAAATGTATCAATATGTATATATATAATTAATGAAAAATTCAACGTTTGGTTGCTGTATGGTTAATGTTGAGTGAAACACATTTTATACTTACCTTAACGACAAAGTGGTCATTGATGTGGTGCCATTGCTGTAGTGCCCATCAATGCACTGCCATTGATGTGATAATATACAGCCCATCCTAGACCTTGTCACTTTCAAGGCCAACCCACGCATAGCGGTGGACATTTCCAACATAGTGTGTGCACCCTTGTCTTCTGATGAGGATCCATTTTGTATGGTGGAAATGATTTTTTCCTTGTATTGAACGGGTTAACAGAGGCAATCCTACTGCAGGTCATCTTTACTTAGTTTTTGTTCTCTTCAGTGGTGTTTGCTCCTTTAGCTGCAGGACTCCCTTTGTTTTTAGCTCTAAGCCTCACATTTTTTACATTGTTTCTAGCATTTGATATTTCACACATCTTAACTCATTGAGTAACAGATTAATTAATATTAATATTTTTTTTCCTCTTTTCATCAGGTTTTGCTGGAAGGTCTGCACAACCAAAAGCCTAAACGCCATGTGACTATCATGATCATACTGATAAGCCTATTAATAGGCATTTCTCTGTTTCTGCTACTAACGTATTTTCTTTTCAAGGTAAGTCTGTCTATATCTGGAATAACTTTGTTTGATTTAAATAGTTTTAAGTGATCTTTTGTTTAGCAATCTTATCTGCCTGCCAAAATTGGTCTATTATTAATATATAATACAACGGCGTTCTGTGTAGTAAAAAAAAACGAGAATCGCAACTCTAAGGGTTCAATTTACAGTGGCACAGTAAAGGAACAGCTAAAATGGCAGATGTCCCATCCGCCCCACTCTTTACTTTCCCTGCCCCTCTTAGATGTCAGGTAACTGCTTAGTTTCTTTTTATGGAGCATCAGCTGGCTCTGCCATAGTAAACCCTTTGTAGACATTCATATGTCACTGGACTCCTAGCTCTGCATACAACTTAAAAAAAAAAAAAAAAGAGGGATGGCTTCAACTGGTCAGCAGCTTTGCAGCTGACCCACCAAGAGTTGACTTAAGAGCTCACTTAGGTCTCTTATAGATATGCTGATAATTAACAATATGTAAAAGTGTTTGCCGCAAACTCCAACTTCCTTTTGGGCAACAGTGCTCTCATTCCCCATATCTGAAAAGTATTTCAAAAAGTTAAAGCTTTGCTTAAAAGTTCAAAAGTCATCTTTATTTTCAATTAAAAAACTTTCGAATCCTTTGATTGAGAAATAAATGCCAGTCTTAAACTTGATGCTTCACATCAACATGGAGTGTTTCGGGACAGACTCTCTCCCTCCATCGTCATCCACTGGAGCAAGTAGAACAGAGAACGAGACAAACAGGGAGAAAGCAGGAAGAGAGCACGTTTGACCATACGTCAGTGCTTGACAGGGAAATGGGACCACCAGCATCATCTTCTGGGCCCACAGACTTTACCCACTTCAATGGAACCTCTCTGAACCACCTCAACGCACCTGAAGCAGTTCCTTCCTGATTGGTCTCACATGGCTCATACCTTTCCCCACTTATGCCTGAGTCCCACACACACCACAGTGCATGTGCTCACAAATCATGTGTCTGGCCCTCCAACAATCCCCTCCCCTCCTTCAACTGAGTGGCATTTGCCATCCCCCAGCAGGCTCTTGGTGCTCACTGATGAGGTACTACTAAATGCTCATGGGTTCCCAGAGCTTCCCCTTTGACACCACTTTTACCCGAGGGACGGGAGATGAGACTTTTCAGATACCTATTTTGCTCTGATAATGTTTCAGCTTCTTTCTAAGACTTAACAAAATGCTGTCCTCTGCCCACCATCCTCACTGCGCTACTCCCCTGCAGTAAGCACTGATCTCATTTACCTGAAGATTTGAGGGTGGCATCCCAAGAGTCCGCCTTCCTGGTCATGCACAATTAACTAGCTCCATGCTGCTATCACTGCTCTGTTCCTCCTTAGTCCTGCATCTCCACAAATTATCTTTAACAATTTATCACCAAAATGTTGCAGTGGAGAGCAGGGCCTTCATGTAGATGAGTATGGAATGACTTAAATAAAAGGTGACTTCTTTATTACCTATTGTGGCTCCATTAACCCTCAAACTGCTAATCCCTACCAGATGTCCGCAATACATACAACATAAAATTCTATGCATCACCACATTCTGTCAGCTTCCACCTTCATCATTCGATGGCAGGTCCATACACAGAATCACCATATTGTTCCATTGCATTACACATCGGGCAATACGGTCACAGCAAATAACAAGAAGCATCATCAGAAAAGGGGGAACGTGTGGGAATGTATCATGATATATTTCTGGCTGCCACCTACAGGGACTGCCCTTGAAACTGAGGAAAATGCCGCGGTCCACATTCTCAGACCCTGCAATCTAGGCTGCCCAAAAAAATCTAATGATACTGAAATAAACTAAGGGTCATATTTATGGCAAAGTAATGCAGTGCAGCGCAGCAGTCACCTTGCTGTGCTGTGTTACATTGAAAGGGCAGGATTGTGCCCAAATTTAAAAGAATACAATGTATTCCTGTCTTTGTCCATACGCAAGAGACATTTTGGCTGCCTAGCGCCAATGCAGGCACCCTGGTGCAAGGGTGCCTGTGTTGCAGACAGGATTGTTTTTGTGCAGGAAGGGACGCCTTCCTGCACAAAAACAATCCTGAGATTCAAATTCCACTTTCTATATGTGCTGCAGGATGCATGCAGCACACATAGAAAGATAAAGTAACGAGGAGCAATATAGAGGTTTCTACTTGTTACGCCTCACCTGGAGAGGCGTATCTTTTTTGCACATTCCCAGGTTTACCAGGCCTGGGAATGCGTCAAAAACCATGGGAGTTACATGGGAATACCCACGCAACACCCATGGAACGCCTCCCTGGTGCAGAGTAAGGCAACACAGCGATTTGAGTTGTGTTGCTTTACTCCAGGTTTATGAAGCCACTCAGGGTCACACAAGTAGCCTTGTGTGGCTTCATAAATCTCTGTTTTGAATTGCATGGCTCTTGGTGCCAGAGCGACGCAATGGGGCTTGCAAATCTGCCCCATACGTTAGAAAAATACAGCACTTATCTGGTGGTAGCAAATATGTTCGCTTTCTTGGGGAGATCGGAACATTTAATGTTCACTCCTAAATGATGTCTGGCAACTAACAACCTATACGAGTTTCATAAAGAGACAGCTGGATCACCCGAGTGTGATATACTAAGGGGGTAATGGCCATATCAACACCCACAGCCTTATATTGTGATGTCTAAGATTCTAGTGAGATTCCCAACACACTGTGAACTTTAATTATACTCTTATGTTCAGCCTTTACCAAAAACAGTAAAAGATTAAAAACAGTGTTGAACTCTAAGCTTGTCAAGTTTTGCCCATTCTCAACTTGAAGAGAGTTTTATACTATCATGTTTCTTAACTCTGCAGGGTAAAGCATGAACTCCTTCAAAATATTTCAGGATAACATTTTCTGTTATTATTGAGTTGTTTTTCATAAAAATTGAGTGATGCATTGTGATGTAGATTAGTTGATTGAGGAGTGGGAGTTCACTGTTTATATGAATGTCTATTATTATACATTGCTTATAAGCTTCTGTTGTAATTAAATACTGTTTTAAGTAAAAGTGTGTGTAGCTACACACATATTTTTCAGAATACAACTATGTTAACCTTGCAACTATGCTACTTTTTTTGTAATGTATGTTTTAGGTCGGTTTCTTTGAAAGAAAATATAAAACTCTACCCAAAGATGTAAACCAAACAGGAGAACCAGATGAAGCCCTACAAACAACGCTAAAGACTGAGCTTAACGGCGTCTACTAAAAAGATTTGGAGGACTCCACTTAACTTGAAAAATCCTATTTAAGTTTGTATAATACAATTTAACATGTAGTATAGCGCACTGTCGAGGGCTATACCAGTTGTTAAAGGTGAAAGGCCTTTAAGGCTATTATAACATTCCACCCACTGAGGGTTGGATATTCTAAATTAGAAAAAGGAGAAACAGAAAGACAAACATTGGAATGTTAGAGCAGAAGGCTTATATCAGCCATTTATAGCCCTTCACCACTTCACTGTCTTCAAAGGAGCTCCCAACATTCCAGTGTTCTAACATGGCCTTGTAGGTCGCTGCAGAGGGCTGTACTGATTGTTCATGGCCCTGCCCGAGTTATAAGCTTGAGCCGCAGGTCCATAATGAGGAAAGGGTCTTTGACAATTGGTATAGCCCATGGCGGAAAGGCAATAAGGCTATTAGACCATTCCACTCACTGAGGGTAGAATGTTCTAAATTAAAATGGGAGAAACAGAAAGATAGGCATTAGAATGTTTGCACCGAAGGCTGATACCTGCAGTTATTAGCACTGAGCCACTTCATTCCAGTGCTCTAATGATTATTTCATTTGGAACTGTAGTTGGTTGATATCACAAATGACAAGTAATATAGAAGGGTGATATGTGCTGCAAAGCTCAAGAACTAAAGTGAAACAAAAGCTTTCTCAAATACAGGCCCTGGGATGATACCAGTTTGTTTGCTAAGGAAAAACACCGTGAACCATTTATCTGAAACTAGGGCTCTGATATTGGCCGCCCAACATATACTTCAGTAGAACATCTTGCTAAACTTTGTCTAAAACAAAATGGAGGGCAAAGTTATTCATGGCTTTGACTCTAATATTTTTATTTCATGCTAATACCAATTGATAAATTAATGGTGCATGTGCAATTTTGTGGCATTTTAACACAGTCAATTGGTGGACACCATGCTATTTCTGTTTCTACTCATGGGAAATGATCTTTCAATTAACATCCAGAAAGGAAGAATAGCACAGGAAGGAATAGCTCTGTTTATAGCCATAAATAGATGTCTGATTCCAAAGAATGCCTTTAACTAGAAAAAGTTGAAAATCAGTTCAGCAAGGTAACTTTTGCTCCAACGAACACACGGGGAGAATGTTGCTCATTTTTCCACCATTATTTACTGCTTTGCATGTGGTTCACTGTCTTACACTTCAACAGACCTTCACTTATGGCACAGTATGGTTAATAAAGTTAATCCAAAGAGACATTTGTGAAGGGGTATACACTGCATTATATTTTACACAATCTTAGAAATTGGACCCTTGAGGATAAAGCAACAAATATATAATGAGTGGAAACAATGTAAATCCGAAACGGCAGTTAGAAAGGAGAGTAGTGGCCTCTGTCCTCACACAGTGGTGTTATGAGAAAGATACATGAGGATGCTGATTTTGCCTTTTTAACTTACATTAAAGACTTCTGTTTCTGAAATAACTCGTTCTAAAGGCTTTACACATTAGGGAAAAGACCTCTCTGCAGAGGACACATTATTCAAATGAGAAAAGCATTTATTATCCAGAACAACATGAGAGGATTTTGCCTTTTATTTTTAAGCCATACATTTACTGTACAATTCTGACAAGTCACATTTTTCAAATTACAAGAGACTAGTTTGATTGTTTACATTTCTGTATGCATTGCTACATAAGAATATTTCTTGGGTGGCTGCCAAAAAGTATTAGGAATTTTCTAATTTAGAACATCGTTATACCAGTACATTGCACTGAATACTGCAGAATTTGTGAAACAAAACAGATATACCATTTTGTATATAAGAGTTATAGAATTTGATATTTGTAAAGTATATTTTTGTTTTAATGGAATACTTGCAATATTTAACTGTGAAGAAATGTGCGATTCTGCTCTTTCTTTGAATAGCTCCCTTCCACTGCCTCCCACAATAATTTCTCTCTTGACATTGCTCCCTTTCTTACTATCTCCCTTTTTTTCACTGCCTGTCTTCTGCCTCCTCGCTGCTTTACTCATTATCTCTCTTTGTCCCTTTCTAAATAAGAAGTATTTCAATTGCTTAATTTGCAGACTGTGAATAAGGAAACATGGGTTCTAATCCTGGCTCCCCTACTCAACCACATTGTGTGATTCATTTAACATGACATCTCCTTATGCTCCAGTCTCCATATCTGTCAGAACTGATAGGGCTTAGAAGCTGCCTAAATTCACTTGCAAGGTGCTATGTAAATAAAGAGACATTTCCGTTGTATATGTGTATTAAGGTAAAATAAAGTAAAGATGGTCCTCTTCTAACCTATTTTTGAGCATTTGCCTCTTAAGAACCTGCAGATAGTTTTATACTTTTATATGATCATGTAGCTGCAATGACATTGTTGTATTATATCACTTGCCAAACAAAATTACATTATTGTGCGCACATTTGCAAAAACGATAACAGATTGAGAATGCATAAAAGTTTTTACTGTGTATATCTTTGGTCTAATTCTAAATGTAAACATGTGTATTCACTGGAGTTTAAAAACTGATACTGTACATGATAATATTTTCAAATATTGAAAAGGTATTTGTCACAATTACTCTTAAATTACAATGAACATAATAAAAATTCTAATTTCACAAAGGAAGACCAGATTATTTGATGATGTCTTTTAGATCTCATCCTGAGCACAGTTTAAAGACAACTACATTTTATTTTGGATTCCTCAAGCTCATCGATAATTCCTCCATACAGATTAATCAGTTGTGGATGTAATCTGCAGAAATGAATAAAAATAGCATTTTAGTTTCACAAAGGAAAATTCTGTGTGTGTGTATAGTTACATCATATCAGTATTGGAACAGGAGCCTATTCTACATTACAGTTTATATTTGGCTATTTTTAGTTTGGCATATTTACAGCATCTTTTGACATTCTTTGTGGATGTAAGAGAGTAGAACTTGCATTATACCACAAACACACATTCTGCGAGAAGGAAAGGACAGGCATGCCTTATCTCAGATAATAGATCACATTAGTTAATATTCTTCAAAAAAACATTTTTAGTTAAAAGGGGAACAGTTACTTGCCATTTCAGTTTATTTATATCAGCATTATGAATTGACAGTTCTGATCCTGGCTAACTTACTCCCTCCTTCATATTCTTGGCAAGTCCACTTTTGTCATCTCTTTTATTAATTACAACAGTTGTACATTTCTGTAAAACTAAGACACATGCAAAAAACCTTAACAAACCCATGTGATTGAAAATATTTGTTGTTTTTCCCCTTTCGGTCGCCCTCTCTGGCCACTATCTCCGACATCTACACTACTGCCGGTTAGTCCGGGACATATTTGTGTTGGGTAACCCTGAACCTCCTCAGAAGCAGAGACCAGGAGATAAAAAAACAAAAATCTAAACAGAAGGAAAATAAACAAAAAGAACATTCATATACTGTTAGAAATAGGGTTTCTGGTTGGCAGAGGTATGCACCCTTTCTAAGCAGGAACCACCACTCTAGTCAGGGTAGGCTAGATACACACTAGAAGATAACCTGTGCTCACTCTGATAGCTTGGCACAGAGCATTCAGGCTTATCTAAAGTGGAAATGTATAAAATATTTGTGCAGCACACCCAGTAACGGAATGAAAACACCACAAAAATACTCCACACATTGGTAGAAAAATAGAAACAACTTTTATAAATAAATCAAGACAAATGACAAAAATCCAGTGTATAGAAGTTAAGTTATGATTTTTTAAAGAATAAAAAGAGTTCAGTCTAGAGTGCCCGCTGTGTCCTTTCCAATATGCCCTTGTGGTGGAACCCCTCGCTTGTGCCTTAAGGGACTACCATGGCCATAGGGGATTAAGATTTCCCGGCTATCGTTTAATAGTCTTGACCTTTGCAGATGATACGCTGCTTTCTGTCCGAGACCCTGATAGACATCTTACCCCTATGCTCACCTAAGTAGTCCATATTGGGCACCTATCGGGCCTCAGAGTCAACGGGGCAAAATCTATATTCTTCCCCCTGACTTTATCTATGACACCGATAAAGTTGGATTTCCCCATGCAGTGGGCTACTGATTCAATACGTTACCTAGGAATACAAATCCAAACAGACCCCGGAACAATATTATCAGATAATTTATGGAAAACAATTTTTAGGCTTGAGGAAGACATTCCTCGATGGATTAGATTGCCCCTCTCACTGATTGGGTGCATTTCTATAGTGAAAATGGTCATCCTTCTTAGATTTCTATTTCTTTTTCAGAATATACTGAGGTTACTTCTGCGTCATATATTTGATAATCTTCAATCATGATCAAATTAGCCTGGGCTTGTAAACAGCAAGGGTTAAATGGGAATGCTAACTTTACCTCGCTCCATGGGTGGCCTAAATGCAACTGACCTCGAGCTGTACTATAGGGCAGCGCAAGCCTCTCGCGCATATACTTGGATACATGGCCGTCAGAAACTACTACATATACACATAGAGAGAGATGCTGCTGACCCTGACACTCTCCCTCAGGTGCTCTTCAGTGCCCCAGTCAGATGGCACGGTGTCCTCGATTCCCTAAACTCAACAATACATGCATAGTGAAATCTGCTTGAGAAACAGACAGGCGTGCTGATGCTCTCCACACTAATCCCACTGGAATGGTGTATCTGGTTCTCGACAGGTTAAAAAAACAGATGTATCCCGGGCATTGCAAACGCTAGAATGCTGGGTATATTAAAGATGGGCGATTTTATTCACGATGGGGTGGTACGTAAGTGTGATAACATACTGGAGGAGGGACAAGAACCTTCGTCTCTTGCCCAATATTAATACCTCAGAACCTAGACATGCATGGTGCAATCTACTGAGACATGATATGCAGGAACCAGTAGAGGTGCCAACACTCACCCATATTATATGAGCTGACACCTCCGCTAAGCTGGTAACTTGAATTTATAGCTTTGCACAAGAATCCAAGAGATCACAACTAATGAAAGTTCACCAGAACTGGCAGAAGGATCTAGACCTAGTTATTGATGATAAAAGTTGGCAACATTGCTGCAAAGTAACAAAACGCATATCCCTGAATGGCAGACACCGACTAATACATTTTAAATATATTAATAGAGTGTATTACACACCTGAGAAGCTCTACCGGTATGGCCCAAGTGACTCTGCGGAATGCCACCGCTTCACAGAACAGGTAGCAGGATTCATACATGTAGCGTGGCATTGCCCTAAAATTCTAAAGTTCTGGGGGGGATCTTCCACAATTTAAGTGAGATCACATGATTCACTCTTGAGCCTAACCTGCTGCTTACCCTGCTGGGTTATGATGTGGAGGTGGATAAAAGTATGAGAAACTAGTAGCAATGGGTTTACTACTAGCCAAACGCAGAGTGGCTATGCGTTGGGCTAAAGGCCCAGTACCATTAATAGACGATTGGGCTGAAGAAATGCTCTATTGTAACGCACAATCAGACACATACAATCAGTTACTACCCCCTCTGAATCGCCCTAAATGATTTTGGGGGTTATACCAGCTGTAGGGGTCAGGAGAACCGTAAGGCGAAAATACAGATAATTAGATAAATTGCAGACATAGTTAAAGACATCAAGTGGGCTGGCTATAATGACATGGTCGGGAGGAACATGTATACATGGTTGGAATTGTTACCCTTGAATGTACTTGCTAATCAATCATCGGAACACTGTAATTATGATAACCATGTGATAATAATATGTGCCCTGGACTTGTAAAATATATGTTGTGCTGCACTGTATCCAGCCAAATGAAAGTACAACTGTATTGTATTTTGTGTTTTTGATTATATTCAGAAAATACAATACATAAAAAATAAATTAAAAAAATTAAAAAGGAGCCACGCAGGCCTTGGGAACAGAGTACCTTGGTCCTGGGCGCTAACACAAGATGCGTGGTCGATGTCACTCTCGCAGTCCAGGGGATGCATTGATTTCACACACGCATTGAGGGCGATGCATTGGTTTCTGAAGACGAGCGTCTGAGCCGCCATACTTTGAGTCCAAAGTGCGGTAGGTTTCTCCACGCTTGCCCAAGGGATGCATCGATTGTCCTTCAGTGATGGCGGCAATGCGGTGGTCTCAGTGCTACGTAGATGTGCCGAGTTTCTCCACATTTTTTTAAGGGATGCGTCAATTGTCCTTCTGTGGTGGCAGCAATTGTATTGTATTGTAATTGGATTTATATAGCACTTAATACCACTGACGGGGAGTTGAAGTCTTTTTTCGGCAAGTAGCACGCTACTGCGGGACCCATAAAGGATTAGTGTTGAATTAGTATAGTGAAAAATGAAAGCAATTAAAGTGGTGGATAGGTTAGTCAGTTATTTGGATTTGGAAGGATAGAAGAGGAAAAAAAGGTTTGTATTTATATAGCGCTTGTTAACCCTGATGGGGTGTTGAAGCGCCTATTTTTTAATTTTTATTTTTTCGGCAGTAGCACGCTACTCCGGAAACCCATAAAGCATTAGTGGTGAGTTAGTATGGTGAAATATGAAAGTAATTTGAGTGGTGGATATTAGTCAGTTATTTGGAGTGGAGTTATTTGGAGTGAGAAGTATAGCAGAGGGATAGAAGGGGGAGAAAGGTTTGTATGTGTCGGTTAATGCGGTGGTGCTCCTCAGGCACCAAACGTGATGTGCCGATTCTACTCCCACAACAAGTTTGATGCGTCTGTTCTGCTTCCAGAAGACAGGAGATGTGTTGAATTCACTGGTGCAAGTATCTAGGTTCAATTCCAGTGAACCAGGCGCAGGGGTAGTGACTTTGATTTCCCTGAGTGGCAGGGAGGCAAGCCAAAAAGGCATTGGATCACACTTGTTGGAAAAGGGATAGTCAGCTCTACTTCAGCAAAGTCAGAGTGTGGCAAGCTGCAGGGGACCACAAGAGAAAAGCATGAAACAGCCACTCCTTTCTAATCAAGAATTAAAACTTAAAAGTGTATTAAGGAATTCCCAATGCCAACCTTCGAGAAGAGTAGGCCTCACAGCAGTGAACAATTAATTAGAATGCTTGTCACAACCAGGCCATGCTAAACTTAAAAGTACATGTCCTACCTCTTACTTATACAACACTCTGCCCTTGGGGCTATGTAGGGCTTATCTTAGGGGTGACTTAAGTTAACTAAAAGGGAAGTGTAAGGCTTGTCAAGTAGTTTTAAATGTTCTCACACAGGAAGAGCAAGAGAAGTTCCTATTTTCATTCTCCCAGAAGCTATCCCATACACAACAGGGCAACTAGGCAAGAAAGGACAAAAGGAAGAGAGGGAAACACTTAAGAGTCCAACTAGGACATCCAAAGATTTTGGAGTAGACACCTCACCCACTAAATAGTGGCATTCTGGGTTGTCCACTCTTGCCTCTGCTTTTTGTGGTCTATATGGAGTCTCTGGCCCAGAGAGTTCGTGATAATCCTAATATTAAAGGGATCCTTTGGTGGAGAAGAGCACACCATCAGCCTGTACGCAGACAATGTCCTGATGCCGTCCAATTCCATCCAAGCCTTTTTGAATGAACTGGAGGCCTTTGGAAAGGCGGCGGGATTCCATGTAAATGTGCATAAATCCTAAGCCCTCAATCTCTCTCTCTCTCACACCAGACACACAGAAGGCCCTTGCCTACAGCTACCCGATACAATGGGTGACAGACTCCATTCCCTACTTGAGTATACAACTGACCTCTACAGCCCAGGTGACTGCATCCCTTAATTATAAGATTCTACACCAATAGATGCAAATGGACTTAACCAGATGAAGGCCATAACACCTCTCCTAACTTGGTAGAGTGGCCATCCTGAAAATGTCGATCCTGCCTAAGATCTTATTCCTCTTTTAGGCTTTGACAGTGAAACCTCCTACCAAAATCGTCCAGGCTTTGCAATGCAACCTGAATTGCTTTATATGGGCTGACGGCCATTCTCGCATGCAGTAGGAGCTAATTTACAGACCCCCAAATGAGGGGGGCCTGGGCATCCTGAATATTTTAAGCTACTGCCAGGTGGCACAACTTAGGGTTCTACTTGAATGGTCCCAGGAGGAATCTGAAAAGCATTGGCTTTTCATTGATAGGGCAGTGGCAGGACAGCACCTTTGGACGATGCCCTTCTTGCATAGGAATGCCTGATGAGAAGCCTATATTTCTCCCCCATTACCAAAACCTGTCTAGATGCCTGGCATCAAGTGGCCATGCGAGATGTCCTGACTTCTTTCCCTCCCCCATTGACACTAATTGTTGGTAATGCGGATTTCACCCCAGAACTAGATTCAACAGCTTTCCAGCATTGGCAACTAGCTGGATGCCGGTCCATGGACCACTGATTTAATGAAGAAGGCCCCCTGCCCTTAGAACAACTCCGATCTGATTATGCAATACCAGAAAATGAGTGGCTGATTACCCCCAGATTCGCCACTAGTTGATGCATCCTTCAGTACGCCCTGGGGCACAACGCTCTCTTACCACTTTTGAAAAGTGTCTGGTTACTAAAGTATCGACAGATGCCTTATTACTGAACTCTACTGCCTCTTACATCCATCCACCACACAGGTGAAGTCAGCTGCATTGGGAATTAGAGCTTGGCCGCCCACTTACCCAGAAGGAATGGGAAGAACTATATATTTGTGCACAACACACAGCCCTTAACACGGCCAGTATCGAAACAGTTACCAAGATTGCCACATACTGGTACCTTATGCCAGTCCGCCTACACAGGGGTAACCCCACATGCAAACCTGAGTGCTGGGGCGGCTGTGGTTCCCCTGGCACCTTACTGCATTTATTATGGAAATTACTGAAACTCACCTCTTACTGGACACAATTGCTAGACGATGTTGACACTCACATCGACACCCAGCCTCCTCGCTTTCCTGCCTATACCATTTTGGGGATGCCCAACAAACTCACCTTCCCGCTCAAATCCTGTAGGGATCTGCAGATTGCATTAGCCTTGGGGTCAGCCATGGCACACTGGGGTATGGGACACCTCACTACTTAACATGGTTGGCTCCACTGCCTCTGTAACATAGAGGGGATGTAAAGGTTGACCCTCACTCTCTTAGCACAGGGCAATTCATATCCTGAACCTTGGCTTCCCTTTATTTCCTTACTATCCTCTGAATTCCTTGAACTCACCTGTCCCAGATATCCTTGTCTTCTCCATTTAACAGAGGCTTTGGTTGATTCCAGCCAAGAGACCACTGATTACGTCGCCATGTGAGCCCACATTATCCACTACACTCTTTAGCACTGTGGTTCCCAGAGGGTAGGGGAGAGTTTGAGGATTGTTATGTTTATTCATATTTGCATCGCAGAAGGCGAATGTTAGACGCTCCTGGTAGTGCTATATCTTCTCTGTTCTGATAACCAATAACTAGATTTGAACTATAAATAGTGGCATGCTTCATCATCAGCACCTTTCCAAACCCAGGTAGGATGATGCCACAAGGAGGGACTTGACCAAGTTTGGGAGTTCTTATTAAAATAATTTTTCTGGATAAAGCAGGGATCCAGGAAAGAAATACCACTAAAAATAAGATCCTTTTTATTCTTTGGCTACCGTGGGCATGAATAAAAACAAATGTGGGGTTTAGTTGAGAATTAGAGTCTCAATTGCCCCTAGTTCGACAACATGTTTTGGCTCTCACCAAATACAGCAATAAGCAACTACAAGATTACCAGTCAATCTTTGAAAAGGGCCATCTACTGACCTAGAACACTTTGCCACATTTTAAGCAACTTTAATTCCATTTGACCTAGAACCAAAATCTTTTTTGTTAAAATCTACAGATTATGCAGCAGATGATGGATTATGTAGCAAATGTGGTAAACCATAATTAAGCGGAAAACAGTGCCGCTGCAGAAACTCATAATTTCAGTGTCCCTGGCTTTAAGTGTTTTAATCAATTAACGGCTGGAAAGAAGGCTGGTTTCTTCTTTAACTCTCTGCACTACCACCACACGTTTGTCTTCAGGCAGGGGCACCCCAAGGTCAGCATTACCTGTTTAGGGGAAGTTCTTTGTGAAAGCTGAGTCCATTGAGTGGTAGGGAGAAGGTCAGCATGGTTGCATTCAGATGCAGATCCCTGATCCTCTCGTCTCTTGGGGCCTCATTGTGGTGGCCCAGGAGAATGAGGAAAGGAACAAGATTCATGGATATTGTCAAAGAGATGGCCCAGAATATGGAGCACTGTGTGGAATCTTATTTGTAGGTCTCGGACAGGCAGCTCTTGCGCTGTCTCATTAGAGACATGCTGTATTCAGGATAAGGTCATGAAGCTCTGCCGACTTTCCGCCCATCTTTTTAATTGGCTCCTGTCCATGCCCTTTTTAAATTGAGGCTTTTCATTCTTCAATAGGCTTAGTAGTCCCTCCTTAGTACCACCTTTTCTCTTCTTGTAACCTCCCATGAGGACAACCCCTGTTACATGTGTTGTTACTCGGTAGGCTTTAATTATAGCCTCCGAGCACTATTATCTTAAATAGCTTTGTCCTGCCTGCTGTTGCAGGCAGAACACCCTCTCCCTCAACGCTTATTTTTTTTCATCATTTATCCAGCTTGGCACGACTCGGCAAGAATAATGGCGGGTGAGCTTTTCTTTTGTTATTTGTTTGCTGAACACGCCGCCGCATGCCCTTCTTTTTCTTTATGTATTTTTTACAATGGCGGCTTTAAACATCTCAAGCTAAAGCGCTGGGGCATTTTTTTCTATTTGTTTACTTTTGAAGCAATTGCAGCACCCGCGCTTTAGCTTAAGATGTTCAAAGTTAGAGCGTGGGTGCCGCTATTGTAACAAAAGTAAATAAATAGAAAAAAGCATGCTGCCGCCATTTTGTTCTAATTGCTTACTTTTGTTACAATTGCAGAACCCGTGCTTTAGCTTTCAACATCGATAATACAATGTTGAAAGCTAAGGCGCAGCTACCACAAAAGACTCACATTTACAACAGTTTGAGCTATTGGACTTGTAAATGACAATGCCTTTTATTTATGTGTTTACAAAACCTGCAAGTGGCCGTTTGCAGGTTTTGTAAACTCATAAATAAAAGGCATTATCATTTACAATACCAATACCTCAAACTCTCGCAAATGCGAGGCCTGTTACATTGCAAATTCTTGTAATGTTTATGAATGGCCAGAGACGGCTTCCTCAGAGAAATACCCCCAAGTAAGGGGACAATATAAGTGGCCTTTTTGTTGTGTTTCAACATTAGTACAGCAGATACTGCTGCCAAGTCTGTAAGTGGTCACTGCTGCTTAATTAAGGTTGTCTTACCATCAAACAAGTAGAGTAGGGACCTCCTTTCCTTGCTGGAATTATAGCCTAGGTCTCCCTTTGTGCTTTTCAACACTAAGGGACAAAAGTATCATTGGTGCTGCAGATATAGCGGCACCAGGGCCTACGATATGAGGAGCCAAATAAACCCCAGTTTGGGCTTTTTTACTATCTTTCCTTGCTTGCATTAGTACACTGTACACTTGCCAGTGTTGACTGGGGCCTCAGAGTAATGGTCCAATGAAGGAGACAATTGAAACAGAGGAGACACCTTTGTTTGGCCCCAGAGAGAGGGGTATCGCAACATGGGAGTCCATGTTTTTAACATAGGGCAGAGGGGACTTCCCTCTTTGCAAGGGAGTAGTTATCATGAATGAAGCAGATGCAGCAGCACTGGGCATAGGGTTCTGAGGGGTCCACTGCATCACTATTATGACTGTCTCACTTAAGAAAGGGGAATAGGAGCTCATTTTCCTTTCTAGCATTAGGACGGAGCGCACCCTTGCAGAAAAAATGGAGAGAACATGTGGAAGCTCTTTTCTTTCTGAAAGGGACAGAGGACCTATTTCCAGATTGGAGTGATGGTCAGGCATGGTGCTGAAGAGGTAAAGATGCAGGGGAGATAGCATGCTACTCAGGACTGTAGTTCTCATTAGTGCAGCAGATATAATTGCATTGCTGTCCAAGAGTGAGAAGGGCTCACAACACCCCAATTATGGATAACAGTATTTTTGGGTCAATACTTGTTTTTGTTCGATGCATTTGCTGTTTTATAAGTCTCATGTTTAGTGTGGTTCATGAGCGATAGAAAATGTACTCCCAAAATGATCTGATAATCGCCACCCCCTGGACTCAGCCATGTACCTCCTGCTCCCCAAATCCTTGCCATAAAGTTGTTGAGGGGGGCCGTACGTCAAAACGTTTTGCTTAGTAGAGCTCAGAGCAAAAAAGTTTGAAGACCGCTGCTCTGGAATGTAGCACGGGTATTTTTGAGTCCAAAGGGCATTACACAAAATTGGTAGTGGCCCTCTGGATTGCAGAAGGCTGACCTTTCTTTGGCGACTTCTGTTAGGGCGATCTGCCAGTACCCTGATTTTGATACCAGAACCATAGGACGGGACCAGAGGCTACTGGAAGTTTCTATCACCCATAACTCCAGCATTTTGGAATCATCTTCCTTAATGCTGGCCCTCACCTTATCTGCCAACCTGTAAGATTTATTCTTAACAGGGGGCTGTCCCCTGTTTCCACATCAAGGATACACAGGTGGGTAGACACAGGAATAAGGGGGAACAGAGAGGAGTACTGCAGCAACACTTGGTGACAGTCTCTGCTGTTCAGGAGTCAGACTGGGGGAAAGGATTACTCCCTCCACAGACCCATATTTCTCCTTGGAGGCCAAGAGGTCAGGCAGAGGTTCACTCTACTCTTCCTCCTCACCATCTGTCACCAATAGCATGGTGAGCTCAGACCTCTCAGAGTGGGGTTTGAGGCAATTGATATGGAGCACCCTGTGGGGTTGCCTAGTTAGTGGTCTTGGGCCCCACCAGGTACGCCTCACCCTTTCTTCAATTACATCATAGGGCCTATCCCAATGGTTCTGGAGGGCCCTGGGCTCCACGGGTTCCATCACCCTAACTTTCTGCCCATGAGTCAATTCCACAATGGTATAATTCTAATCATACCACTGCTTCATGACCTCCTGGCTGTCTTCCAAGTTGTCAAAAGCTTGCTTTCACAACTTAACCATTTGGCTTCTGAAGGCCAGCATGTAGCTCATTACATCATGGGGAATCTTCCTCGGAGCTTCCTCCCCCCCTCCTTCACCAAACTCAGAGGTCCATACAGAAGCTCAAAGGGGTTGAAGCCCATACCCTTCTGTGCTATCGCCCTGTAGGCTAAAATCAGGCATGGCAAGAGGATGGCCCACTTACTCCTCAAGGCCTCAGGTAGGTCTCTAATCTTACCCTTCAGGGTCTTGTTGAATCTCTCAACAATCCTCTTTGTTTATGGGTGCTAAGGAGTGTAAAACTTGTTGGTTACCCCATGTTTTTTCCACATTGACTGCATGTATGCAGACAAAGGTTTGTGCTCCTGTCAGACACAACTTCCTCGGGGAAACCCACTTGGGTAAAATTCACCTTCAGGGCCTTTGCCACTGCAGAGGCATTTGTGTCCGTCAGAGGGATGGCCTCTGGGTATCTAGTGGCATGATCCAACAGAACCAAGATATAGCATGTTGCCTGAAGCGGTCTGGGGATCCATAGGCCTACAATGTCGATGCCCTCCCTTTCAAAGGGTGTGCCAGTGACAGGTAAGGATTTAAGGGCGGGCGTTAAGCGTCTGCGCTCTCTTCTCACTGGCATGACAGGTCAAACAAGTCCTACAGAATGTATATGAAGAAGTCTTGATCCAAAGCCAATCGAAGTGGAGGACAAGTCTTGCAAAGGTCTTGTCTTGGCCCAAGTGTCCTGCCAGGGGAATCTTGTGAGCCAGCTCCAGTAGAAAGGTCCGATAGCATTGGGGGACCACCAGGAATCTTATTGTCCCATGTACAGAATCCTCGGGCACACTGTAAAGGAGATTGTCCTCTCTGTGATGACTCCCAGAGGCGTCACCTGCTGCTTGTGCTTCAGCCTGTTACCTCATGCCCTCAAGGGTTGGACACTCCTTGTGCCCTACATAACTCTTCTTGGTGGGTCCTCCTTCTACATGCCATCCAGCAAGTGTGGGCAGGTCACCAAGGGAAGCAATGCCCTCTTCGGTGGACTCCGGTGGGGAACGAGGGGCCCCATCCGTCTCACTGGGAGTACATTCAGGGGCTGGTCTTCCCACACCCTCTGCCTTGCCCCTTCTTAACACCTGGCTGGGCCACTGTTCCAGGCTCTATCCAGTTTTGACTCCGATCCTGGGCAGCCATGAACTTTGTCCTAGCAGATATCCAGGTACCTAACCCCAACATCTCCACATGAGTCTTGAGCTTCACTTCCTTTCAGGTAGACTACTCACGGTCATTACCAAGCAAACAGTCCACAGGCATGGCAGGGCTTACTGCAACCTTCCGAAGACCTGACCCCCCCATCACAGGGAACAAGGGCCACTCTGTAGTGACCCTCTCTGTTGTCAGCCACCGCATCCTGGTGGAATGCATTGGGAATCACCCGCTCTGGGGACACCGGATGACTCATGCTGGCACCTGTATCCCCAGAGCCTCAACACCTTGCCCATTGATGGTAACCCATTGCCTATGATTAGCAGTATTAGAAGGCATATGGATCTTAGGAGCCATCTCATAGTCACTAATGGACATTAGGGTAACCCCACTAAACGTACCCCCATTACCTGGGACAAACTGATCCCTCCTAAAACCTTTCCTCTAGTGGGAGGGTATGCTCTTTTCCAACACTGTGAATCCTCCTTGTAGTGTCCATACTCAAAGCACTCTTAGCACTTGATGGACTTGAGCTGCTGTCTTTTGACAGGGTAGTTGTTCTTCTGGTGGCCAGATTGTGAAGGAGTACCAGACCCTTTACCCTGTGAGTTGGTTTGGGGCCTTTAGAGAACTCTGTCTTTTTATCTACTTCTTTTGGTGGGAACCAGGACCTCCCTTTTGGGAGTTCCACGCAGATACCTTCTTGGACACTCTGGTGATAACCCAGGTGTCCAAGAAGTTAGCAGGTTTCCTGGGGTCAGTTGACTTGCTATCAACCATGGTGTTGGTGCAGCTGTGGAAAACACATTTCAAGCATCTGCTGCTTTAAAATTAAGCTGTACAACCCTGAATAATCATCAACCTTGCCGCCCATCATCTAGCCCTTTAGTGCCTTACTGGCATAATCAAGGAAATCCACCCATGTTTGTGATGTGATCTTGTGGTTGCCCCTGAATCTGGGCATATATCTTTAAGGGGTCAGTCCAATCTTGCGAGCTATGAAGCCCTTCATAGCAGTGTAGCATGTCTTATCCTCTACCTCCAGGGTTAAGAGAGTATAACTCCCCACTGTAGGCTTGTATCTCCATAGACTACCTGCCCAGGATTTTTCAGGGACCTTGTGCACTCTTAAAGCCTCTTCATAGGCTGCAAACCATTTGTCTATGTAATTCCCCACCACATTCCTGGGTACCAAAACCTTTAGTATGCGGACCTTTGTTTCAGCACTGCACACTTTGGGTACGCTGCCACCATTACTGCTGGACTTCACCTTTAAGGTTCTTATGTCCAGCTCTCTCAAGCTGAGCTCAGGGGCCATCGTCCAGTCATCCATGGCCAGTTTTTTCTCCTTAAGTGCCAGCTCCTTCTCCAATTTAGCAATGGCCTGCTCTTTGTCTAATTTGGCAAGGTCAAGCTTCAGCTTTCTCTCCTTTCTCCTGTCCTCCAGCTTTTCTGGGGACAGGTTCCTTGAAGACACATTGCTGTCTGGTCTGCTACAGACTTCCTGTCCTGGGAGGATGTTATCCCAACATCAGTGGGTTGCATGACAGGACCTCCAGACAGGTCTTGCTCCAATTCCTCCTCAGCCTCTGACCCCTCCACCTCATCCTCTGTGTTGGGCTGGTGGGCTGCTGCTCATGCTTGTAAGGATTTTTAGACTCTACTTCTTGGCACTTCCCTTACTGAACACCCTCCTTTTTTGGCAGAACCCATTGATCTGGTCCACTGTGTAGGTCTCTAGATTGGCCAGCTCGAATTCCATATTGCCAGATAAGGCCACAGACACTGCAGATAAAAATGAGTATTGGGGGAAAAAAGACTTTTGGAAAAATAAAATCAAATATGTCAATTAGGGAGAATTGCAAAAAGCTCAAATTGGTCTTAGAATAGAGTTGTAGTGAACAATGACTTACTATATGGTATTGCACTAACACAAGTGCTATTATCACAGCTAATCACCAATATTATAAATGGGATTTCTGGTTGGCAGATGTGGGAACCCTCTCCAAAGCAGGAACCGCCACATTAGTCAGCTAAGATACACACTAGAAGATAACCTGTGCTAACTCTCTGGTAGCTCGGCACAGAGCAGTCAGTCTTTTCTAAAGAGGCAATGTGTGAAGTATTTGTGCAACACACACATACACGCATTAACACAATGAAAACACCACAAGAAGACTCTACACAACTTTAGAAAAATAAACACTAATTTTATAATTAAATCAAGACTAAAATGACAAAAGTCCAATGTAAATAAGTTGAGTTATGAATTTTGGAAGAATAAAGAGTCCTACTGCTTAGAAGCGAGTAGCGCTTTAATGGGTTACTTGAGGTCGCCCTGGACCAGGGCAAAGTCAACAGTTCAAGCTCAGTGTGATGGAATGAGGGCTGGGTACAGGGGTCACGCAGGCCCTGGTAACATATTAACCTCAATTCTGGTGGCAAACACGAGATGCAGGGTCGATGCCTTGATGTCACTCCCGCAGTCGAGGGGATGCGTTGATTTCACACAAACGTTGAGGACGATGCGTGGGTTTCCGCAGACGAAAGTTAAAGCCATGACGCGTTGATTCCAACGTCGATGCATATGGTTTTCCACACTTGTCGAAGGGAAGCGTTGATCGTCCTTCAGTGGTGCCAGTGATGCAGTGGTCTCAGTGCTGCATCAATGCCGATGCTTCGGGTTTCGCCACACTTGTCTAAGGGATGCGTCAATCATCCTTCTGTGTGGTATAAGCAATGTGTCCATTAATGTGGCGGGCTGGTATTGCTGCTTGGACCCCAAAATCGATGCACTGATTCTACTCCCGCAACAGGGTCGATGCGTTGGTTCTGATTCCTGCAGACAGATGTGTTGATTTCACTGGTGCAAGTATCTGGGTCCACTTCTGAACCAGAGCAGGGGAAGAGACTTTGATATCCCTGAGTCTCAACAACAGGGGGCAAGCCAACAAGCCCTTGGAGCACACTCAGAGGAAAAGGAAGACTCCAGCTCTCCTTCAGCAGAGTATGTAGATAGGTACTCAGACACACCTATCCTTCCTGTGTTTGTGGCTGTCTAGAGGGAATGCACAAAGTGTAGTTGTCACTCACCCCAGACCTGTATTGGAGATTGGCTGCAAGGCACACAGAGCTATAAGTGCAGAGAAATGTCCACTTTCTAAAAGTGGCATTTCTAAAACAGTATTGTTAAATCCACTTTCAACAGAAAGGAGGATTTATCAATACCATTCCAAAGATATAAAACTTCATGAAACAGCCACTCATTTCTAATCGGGAATTAGAACTTAAAAGTGTATTAAGGAATTCCCAATGTTAACCTATGAGAGGAACAGGCCTCACAGTAGTGAAAAATGAATTGGGGTGCTAGTCACAACCAGGACATGCAAAACTTAAAAGTACATGTCCTACCTCTTATGTATACCGCACCCTGCCCTTAGGGCTACCTAGGTCTTACCTTAGAGGTTACTTATGTGGAATAAAAGGGAAGTTTAAGGCTTGGCAAGTAGTTTAAAATGACAAGTAAAAGTGGCAGTAAACTGCACACACGTCCTGCAATGGGTATATGGTACATCATTTTATAAGGGACTTACAGGTAAACTAAATAGGTCAGTTGTGTATACACCAATGTTACCATGTTTAAGGGAGAAGCACATGCACTTTAGCACTGGTTAACAGTGGTAAAGTGCTTAGAGTCCTAAGCCCAACAAAAAGAATCGGCATGAAGAGGAGGTAAGTGGGCAAAATGTCTTGGAAAAGACCTCCCTAAGGCTGACAGGTCTAACATATACCAACACAGTTACAGTGAAAAGGAAACAAAGAAGGAGCATCCATATCCACTCATGTACAAACTGCCTGGGTGCTTATTGGTGTACCTTTAGATTAGACCAAGAGGTAGCAGGCTTTAGTGTTAATATGAGCTCCTCTAATGGTTCTAGACCCTGTAATGCTCCACTATGTGACAAAAATGTAATATAGTATTTGGGAACTATTGTCATTTATGAAATTCTTCAGTGGAACTGTGCAAAGTATTACTAAAATTGCTAAAAGTATTTGCTAAAAGGTTTTTTGCTGCACTGCTACAAAGTGGGTAATCCAAACAGATCCTACAAGCTCACATTTGACTGCCTTGTTCAAGGAAAATATCACCTCTCATCCAGCATGTTTAGAATTGCTCTGCCAAGTGAGTACAACTGAGTTGGGGAACAATACCACTTGATACTATAAAGTAATAATAGACTAATATCGGGGGCGTGGCTACGCGGCGTAGTGCAATGGCCGCTGCCTGCTAGAGCTCCGGTAGACTCAACCCACTCCAGTATAACCGCCTCACTAATCCTGTGCCTCTGAGACGGAACTCGAGATCGGAGGGCACCCGGACCCCGACGCAGCAACTATGGGACTCGGAGCTCCCTCCGGAGCCGAAATATCACCGCCTGACTCGCTGGTCCCGTAGGGCCGGAAAGCCGGGAGCCCAGGTGAGGAGCAGTGTGACGTGCATGACTAAGCGCGGGTTGAGCCGCTGCACTTCATTCCGGAACATCGATCCTTTGCCGCCTGTCTCGGACGCGCGCCTCCGTTGCGTCCCCATTCGAGCGGACTGCATTTTGAGCTTCAAAGAATATATTGGGAGTCTGGATTGTGGTGCTTGGAGGACCCACTCCGGAGGTGCTGGGAATCCTGCTGTGACGATCGCAGCCCGGTGCGGGGCTGCGCAACTGTGGTGGTGGTGCGCTGATTTCCCTCGCTGGGGCCGCTTCGCTCGCAGCCTCTAGTGGCGGACCTACGGCAGAGGGCCTTGTAGCTGGGGCTGCACGCGTGGGGCGAAGATCTGGGCCTCTTGACGCCTCGTGGAGGCGGGTGACCTGTATGCTGTGGCCTGAAGGTGAGCGCTGCTCTGCACTAGACACTCCAGCGGGGTGGTATTACTTTGGCCCCATACTGCAGGAACCTCATCGCCTGGCGGCTCCTGGCTGGACCCTTGGGGCAGCCTCTCCCTGGTGGCGGAGGAACCCTTAGCCCCCCCTTAATCTAACCGCTTTGGGACACCCTTAGGCCCAGATATATTGGAGGACTTTCCCTCAGGACACTGTAAGGCACGGTGCTCCCCTCGGCTGGCCTGGCGGGAGCGCTCACTGTGAGGTGTTGCGGGGGCCTCCCATGAAGACCATAACATGGCATCCTCGAGGGGCCTTAAATCGGCTCAGGCCAATAAACTTGACAAGTACGCCTTCACCAGGGAAAGCGTCCCGGAGCAGTCACCCAAACACAAGAGTGCCGGGAACCAAGGGAACCCTGACAAAGACCCTACCCTCAAGGACGTTATGGCGGCTATCGCAGAGATAAAGACTTCCATTGAGCACAAGATGGATACCATAACTCTCGAGGTAAACCTCATCAGGGCAGATCTCAACAAGAATAATGAAAAACTTAAGCAAGTAGAGCGCAAGACAAACAGCTTAATGGAGAACTCCTCCCAGACACAGACTGATATTAGCGAACTCCAATCCTTTCGAAAGTTTGCAGAAGCGAACCTGGACGATAATGAAGGGCGTCTTAGACGCAACAATGTGCGCATATTAGGAGTTCACAAAAAGGCAAAAGGGGAAGCGACAGATCTGTTTGTGGAGGACCTCATCCTACGTCACCTCAAACCCAAGGGGCTGGGGAACTTCTTTGTAATAGAACAGGCCCATAGGGTCCCGGGAGGGCGGCCCAAGCCCAGGGCCCCCCCACGCCCGATCCTGGCCAGAATCCTTAACTACCGAGACCGTGACGCCATACTCCAGCGGGCCAGAACGGGGCCCCCACTCCGATTTGAGAATGCTGATATCACCTTTTTCCCTGATTTTACCCAGATGGGTGTCAAAAAGCTCCTTAGAGACAAGGGCCTCAAGTACGCAATGCTTTTCCCGGCAAAACCTCGAGTGGAGAGCCTGGTTTTTTGATCACCCGGAGGTGGCGGTGCACTGGTTGGAGTCCCGCAAAGCGTGAGCTCGGAATGACAGATCCGAGGTAACTGATTTGGTGGTGTTGGGAGAGGGTCATGTACTTTTGGCTACCTGGGAATTTCATCGGACAAAGAAGTATCCAGAGTTGACCTGCCGGTGAATACTATGATACATAGCGGTCATGGGGACAGTTCTGAGGCTGCCTGACCATCGAACATTGTAATAACAGTTTGTTTCCGCTCAGGGACATATGTTGTGACTGTAGGGGTGGGAGAGGGGACACCGGGGGCATCACACGCCCCAGTTTTCTTCATTTAGTACAACAGTTGGGCGACAGGCACTCTGCCAGTTCCGAATGGGCAGTTTTAAGTCCAGTGGGCAGGGAAGCAGGGTGGGGGGATGTTGGGAGAGAAGAATGTTGCTACTTAGTACTTTAAAGAAGCAGGGAAGTAGGGTGGGGTGTTGTTGGGGTGGGGATTTGAGTTCGAATTGTGTTATATTTGTTACGTCGACAGACTCTGCAATAGGCATGACTGGGGCTCTAACTGCATTACTAGATTCAATGCATACACAGTGAGATAAGAGTGCCAAAATATTGAGCTGAAACATCAATGGGCTGGGGGACAAAGTTAAGCGCAGCATAGTCCTCCAATATATTAAGAGGCAGGCCCCTGACGTTGTTCTTCTTCAAGAAACGCACTTGATGGGCGGCTCATGTAAAGCACTGTGTAGGTTGGGGTGTAAACTTGTGGCACATGCTGGGTTCACAACAAGTTCGAGAGGAGTGGGTATTATGCTGAAAAACACATTCCCCCTCAACGTGGAGTCCACCTGGATTGATGATAGGGGCCAATATGTGGGTATCACTGTGTCCTGGGAGGGGTGTACTGTTACACTGTCGGTTTATGTCCCTCCGGGACTCCAAACCACCACTTTCCAGGACCTGTGCACTACCCTCCTTTCATTACCAGAGGGACTACTTTTAATGGGAGGTGATTTTAATTCGGTGGGCTCTGGCAGACTTGATTGTCATCCCCCGCGGGAGTTGGGACCTTCTACTAGATGGTTGCCAGATTTCCTTAAAGCCATGGGATTGGTGGACTGCTGGCACACCTACAACCCTGAAGGAATTCAAAACACTTTCCACACCGGTGCCCACGGCAGCCTGTCTAGACTGGACTATATCTTGATCCCTAGCCCCCACATCTCCTATGTTCATGAAATTAGACACCTAGCTTGGGGCATATCTGACCACTCACCGGTATGGGTACATTTACTTCTTGATCAGGTCAAGGTGGGTAGGATTGTCCCAATTAATCCTTGGTATCTTCGTAACTCTAAAGTCCGGAATGGCCTCAACAAGGTAATGGACACATATTTTGATGAAAACGTGGGTACCGTAGACTCCACCAAACACTCTGGGAGGCCTTCAAGGCAGTCATTAGGGGGGAAGCCCTATCACTGATAGCCGGACAGAGGAGGGAACAGCGGAAGGAAATGTCTGACATAGAGAATGAAATCTACCAACTGGAGCAAGACGTGGTGGTAGCAACAACACCGACCTCGCTCCACCTGTTGCGTCTCAAACAGGAGGAGTATAGGGCATTGGTTACCGAAAAATCCAAAACATTGGGGAGGGAGAAACTTGGAAGGATATACAACCTGAGGGATAAGGCTGGGAAGCTGATAGACTTGTTTGACATACGGGAGTGGGCGAATCGCCTTGTTCCCGGTTCTGCGGGATGCTGATAACTCTCACATCACTGAACCCCAAGGCATAGCGGATCATTTTGGTAGACACTTTGAAAGGATATACACCTCGGTGGCACCCTACACCGAAAAAAGACTCAGCTGACTTGCTTAGAGACATCGCGCTCCCCTGCCTCTCCCCGGCAGACCGTCATTTGTTAGATAGCCCTTTGTCAACGGACGAAATTGCGCATCGAGGGAAAAACGATACATGAAGGGAGTTCCAGGAGTATTAATGGGGTCATAATTCAAGGATAGACCTATTTGTAAACATGTATGTTTCTGGAATCGTGTTCCACGGGTACTCATAAATAATATTCAGCGTTATTGTGGCTTTATTGTCCAATATGAAGCCATCTGAAGCCATGGGATGTCATTGTTAAGACCAGATTCCCATGTTCTTAGACGGTACACCCAGCGTTGTTCACAGGTGTGGAGTCTCTTCTGTATGTTTGGCAAATCAAATTAATTTTCTCAAGGACCACCCATTTCAGGTCCTCTATGATGTTCAGTGCCTGAACTACAAATAATTGAATTTTTCTCACTCCCCCAGTTTATAGGCCTGCTTGCAATTTGCGAACATCTTAATCATCCATTTTTCTTGCAAATCTGCGAGAATTCTGCATCCTCATTCAAGACAGGCATTAAAAGCCTACTCCTTATGAGCGGGCGCCGCGTTCGGGTTAGAGTGGATGAGTGTTAAAGGGGGCAGGAAATTGGTCAGTCCTCTTTTGTGAGCTACTGCATCCCATGCACGCTAGGTGACTGTAGTATGTTTTTTGTGCTATACTTCATTTGGGACGCCACACCATATTCCATACCGTTCTACTTGTGTGACCAATGCCTGAGTATCTCAATGACCACTCTGGGAGATCCCTGTGGATCTTCCCTGCCATATAAAAATTGCTGTTGAATTTTGAAGAGAGAAGACTACTAGGTCTTCAGTTTATATAAGGAGTGCTTGAAATATATATACAGAATCCTGGATATACCTCATTTTAATGGCTGCTATTCGACCCAGCCATGACACATAAAGGTGCTTACATCTTTTTTTAAATCTCTTCTACCATGGGGATATGTTTGTCCCATAGTTCATATATTCAAGGTGTGATATAAACTCCAGAGTATTTCTGTCATCTCTGTACTATGTTAAAGAGTGTAGTAGCCATAAATTCTGCTCAAGACCTATGGGAATTAATGCTGACTTGACATATGTGAGTTTGTTTTGCAGTCTGATAGCTCCCAAAAAAATTTCATAAGGTCAAAAAGGGCTCCATCAGGTAAATTAGGACATCATCCACAACGACAGATATGTTGTGTTTAACCCCTCCAAAATGCATTCCAGTTAGGTCTTCCAACTGCCTCAATTCCATTGCTCCGGGATCTATGGCTTATTCGAAACAGAGGAAGCATCAGAAACTCATGTCTAATGCTTTTATTGATTTGGAAAACTCTGAGAACACTCCGTGTGTTGCTATCCTAGCATTAAGCCTAGGGTATGAAGCCATAGCCATCCTAATCCATGTGTCTCCCACGGAAACCACATTTTTACTTTCTCAACAAATGTCCAACTCACCCTGATGAATGCTTTTTCAGCATCTAGTGTGAGAATTGGCATTGATATCCTTTTACTACCCTTTTTGAACAGGTAAACCTTACAAAACTCCAGAGTGACCTATAAAAGGTGAATCTCTGACCCCCCCCCCATATTACTGCTTTCAGCACGTCCAGTGTCTGTTGTGTTATTGTGTAGTATGTCGTCCTGAATAGTCTCCATTATTGGCTCTGTTATTATCTGTTGGCTCAGTTCGATAGTAAATACCTCCTCAGTCTACAGTTCCAAGCTGTAGGGGTGGTCTGTGGTGCTCTAAAGGTCAATGGAAGGTGGTACAAATACTGTCGTAGATTCTATCTTTCCGTTGGTCATCAGACCAATAATTCACATGGGATGAAGATCATGTTCATGTGGGAATATGTCCTGGGACATAAGAGAAAAGGGTGTAGTACCTGACTGTCATATTCAAAGTGCACAATGCATCCACCAATCCCATGTCTCCCAGTTGTTCAATTGTTTCATACAGCATTGCCGGTGCAGCCCATCTGTTAGTGCTTGATATGTCCACAGCCTCTGTCACAACTCGATTAACAATACCCTACCACCACATAAAAATCCTAGCCTCTGTAAAATCTCACAATTTTTGCACAATTAATAATGAACCTGCTTTGCCCCTGGTTCTGAAAGTATATAGTCCGTACCTTTAAAAGGTATCAGTATGTGTTTTATTTGACAAATACGTTCCTCTATTGGTTATATGAGAGGATCTCACAAATCGCTGTAGATGATGTGTTTCGCAAGAGAATTACTACCTCACAATTTTGTTTTCAGCTGTTGCATGTATTTGGATAGTGAGGGGTTTTGCGTTATATCTTTCCACGTCTTCCCGTTTCAAGGGCGTCTCTAGTAAGAGCAATACCTGTTGTTTTTCTTCTATAATCCCAAATGCACTCTAGCTCTTTTCACAGGGCATTTAAGTCCCTCTCACATTGTATGCAAGTACTTGAATACCCCCAGAGAATTTCAGAGAATTGCTTCCTCCCCGGAGTAGACCAAAGAATTTCTGGGGGTTATATACAACGTATTTGCCTACCAGAGACGCGGACCCTGGTGGCGTAGCCCCCACTGCACCTGATGATGATAACCACACATCTGTCACTTGACTTTCCGCTTACAGATTACACTGCGTGACACCTCCTTGGGTGCCTCGCCAAAGGGGTGTCTTGACCCCAGAGCATAGGGTATGTTGGAGGGGAGGGCTGTTTGCTTTGGTACCAGTCCGCGTGAAGGGTATCCCACCCTATCGGCACTGGTACATGTAACTGACCTTTAAATGCTTTCCATGGGTTTTGTTATTCATTAAACACTGTAAGCTATGTATGATTTTTGTTTGATGCTTCATGGTGCACCAAGAACACTATGACCATATGATCTCTTGATATTTGTGGTTCCTGAACGCTGCCTGCCCCCTGGGTTGTTCGCTCACTAGCTGTGTATACTATTGTTCAATGCCATGCTGCTGGCCCCATGGTTTTAGGCGAGAGGCTGTGTTGGAATGAGAATTTCTTCAATAAAAAGTTTTTTTAAAAATTAAAAAAGTACTTGAATACCCCCATCAATGTCCTATCTTTCCACTTTCTCTTGATCTGTGTTAATCCATACTTCCTTCTGCTCTTTGCTTCACCCCACTCAAAAATAGATTTATGCAATATGTGTTCTAAAACATATAGCATAAACAACTTGTCTGCAACATTATAATATATGATCCTTTTGCCCAAAAGAATATCTTATGACCATCCTTTACACAGGACCATTGTCCCTAGGTCCTTGTTAAATCAAAGTTTTTAAAGTTCCCTTAGGCGCTTCTATTTTATTGGTCTCTTTCGTTGAAACCATCATCCTTTAAGACTCTGAATGTATCAAGTTCACAGTTTTTTACAAGTCTTGTTCTCCACCTCTAGGAGAATGCGTGTTGAGGTCTCATCATGCTTTCTTTCTGTTCAGAGATCTTCCTCTTCTTGCCGAGCGATGTCTCAGCCATTTGCTTTTCCCTTGGTTATGGTCACTTATTTCTGCATGTGAGGGTGCTACAAGTCATCCTGTTACAGTTTGGTCTCCTAATGCCAACATTAGTTTATTCAGTGATATTATATGGTGATTCCCACCCTTGTATTGGAATTGTATTCCACAGGAGAACGTCCAATGAAATCCTATATTTTGTCTTGTTACATCTTTCATTACTGGGTTCAGAAGCTTCTGTTAATTCTAGGTGGATTGTGAAAAGTCTTGCAGCAATATAACCTTATCTACCTGGAGGTTCAGTGTTGTATGGGTTCTGTAATACACTTCCTAACCTCAGTTAGCTCTGCTTTAAGATCTTCCTTCCCATCTCAAATCCTTTATGAGGGAGTGAATATCATCCTTGGTCAGTCCTGTATTTCCTTAGGTGTTTTCACTCTGATGGTGTCTGTCTTGTGCATTCCTATTCCTACGTGGGCCCATTTTTAATGAATGTGTCCAATCGGAGATTTTTTCCCTTCTGACCCTTGTTTTTCAATTCATCCACATGTCTTGGGAGAGTGGGTGGAATGCTTGCTTACCTGAACTACTATACCATTGTGTCTCAGACCCGTTTTTGTTGTTTCTTCTGGTGGGAATAATCAGCTTCTATATGCCTCTTTTTGTTAGATCCTCTACTTGTATACTGTTATAAGGTTGTCATCTTTGAGTGTGTGTTGGGCATCACTTGGTCAGGTCTGTTCACAGCTATTGAATCATGCTGCATTGATCTTTGCAGTTGCTATGTAGGTTTGTGTTACTTCTTGTTTGCACTCTTAGTATCCTGATATTTATGCTAATGCGGCATCAGAGGCTTGAATCTCCAGGTGAGTGCTGGGATGCCTGGCTTCCTTCCCTCTGTCTCTCCTCCTCACCACCCCAGCCATAGCAGTCCTTTTGTGAGCCACTGTTTTATCCTCTGAGTACTTCATCTTCTGGTAGCAAGTTATGATGTGCTCCACCGGTTCCCTTATCCAGTGCTTTGGTAAACGATACACATCCTTTACATACGTTTGAGGGCTTAGGCAGCCCCACGATCCAAAGCATTTTAAAAAGTTGTAGCCCCATCTTGGTTGCTTGGCCACGACCCTTTCCCCAACTGAGCTTCAGTAAACACCAGCAAGTCTAAATAACATACAATTAATGTTGAAGCTATTCAATGTAGTCTTTCCCAGGCATGCCCCTTCTTCTCTTGCTAGATACAGAGAAAGTGATTGATAGTACTGATTGGTCTTTTCCATTGAGATTCCTGGAGAAACCAAGATTAGGTACCATCACTTAAAATGTATATCCTAGTTATCTATGTATATCCTTAGTATGGTTATAGGTAAATCCATAAACTACCACTTCTTCTCTTTAGAGGCACAAGAAAAGGCTGCTCCCGATTTCAGCTTCTATGATCTTCAAGACCATATTTTCAACACAGATAAAGATACATCCATGCAACTCAAATGAGAACTCACATACAAGTAACCAGTAGTCCCTTTGAGCCGGAGGGGCCCATGGGCACTTATTCCATGGACGTCCTGTAAAAACGTTCCTCAGTTGCCATCTAACCCTGGCTGCAATTTCCAGATTGCAGTTAGGCATTCATGAAGCGCAGCGCCCGAGTGATCTTGCCTCGGCCAGGCAGCAGAAAAATCCAGAAGAGTTAGTGATCCCAGAAGAAGCCATGGAAGGGAAGGTTCCCAAGCCACACAGTGCATTGAGCCTTTGAAACGGCTGGTACTCTACAGATCCGTGAGAGTCAGCCTTTCATCCACATAGAGGTAGACGAATAGAGTATCACAGAATTGGGTAATACTAGTAACACCCATTATTGCTAGTAGTGAGGTATAAATGAAGAACTATTCAAACACAAATTATTGTTCTGAGGGTAAGAAATGCACAACATGCAAAACAACAATCTGTATGCACATTCCAAAAGTTTTCAAACATTTTTGATGCTGAAGTATCCTGGATGCTTTTGGGTAATTTCTCTGGACAGGGTGAGGGGGACTCTGTCCTGTATGTACCAAACTATTGAGGTGCAGCATTATTCTGTGTAAGCGGAGCATGGGTGCTTTAGAGTTGCGGGAATTAGACACACGAGTGAGGGGGAGTGAGGGGGCTTGCAGAAAGGGAGACGTTACAGTGGCCAGGAGTGGACCTAGGTGGAAATGGGCAGTGCCCATTTTAAAAGTGGGCCTCAACCTCCTTTAAAAAAAAGTTTGGGCACCAGTACTTTTATTTTTTTTATTTTATTTTTTAACATGTTAAGCACTGCATGTCAGTAGTTCTTGGAGTGAAAAACTATGGATCCACCAGCAGTAAGTGTGGATGATATATGCTAAGGGAAAATGAACTACCATAATGCATGATAAAGTGAGCAGGTCTGAAAAAATGTAGGACCCATTCCGAACCTTCTTCGACGATGTTGGCTGCCATTATGGAGGCTCAGATTAGACAGATCAAGTGTCTGTTAACCTAGCTCTCTCCCTCTGCATCTTCTTCAGAAGCTGACTGAAATGAATGTATTTATTTGTCGATGTATTTGTATTTGATACCTTTTCAATTCCCTTGGGTGCTGGCCAATTATAATGGATTGTGCTCTGTATTTATTGTTTTCATTTCTCACCGTGCTACAAACTGCTGAATAAAATGCCGCATTTATTGTACTGTTCACGGGATGAAGTGAAATGTTCTACCTCTGTACCACCCAAAATGTTAATAAAGTAATGAAAATAAAAACGTGAGAGCTCCAGCAGATTTACTTCACACCTTGTAATCCCAAGAGGGCAACATCATGAGTAACTCATGCATCAGGAGTAATGGGCCACACATAATGAGTTCCTTAGTGTGCATTTGAAACCTCGCACTAATTATTGGTGGAGTGAGGTGTTTTCATACTTTTGCTCATCCTACCGAGCTTTTTATCTGCATAGTAGATAACCAGTGAAAGGGACACCAACACGCTGGTATGACTTCTGGGTGATAAAACCCTTGAAACCCAAGCTAGCTAGCTCCTCTGAGTTGATGCTAGTAGGCCAGTAATACACAATAGATAAACCACACAATATAAAAACAAGCATTCGGGCCTTATATGTATTTATGCAGCACATTATTGTGGGTACAGCAACATTTACTGTTCTAAAGTGCAGGGAAAGGGTGCAGTACCATAGGCTGTCACTAGATATCTCTTGGGAACTCTTCTGGCCACATAAGGTACTGTACCCTTTTTTTACCAATATAGCAGTGCCAGCTAAGACATGGTAGCGGATGCAAAGAACATCAAAGAATATATTTGTGTTTGTTTTTTCAAATATATTCCTTAAATGGAATGTAACCACGTCATTGCACCTGCTTCCACGTTTTGCTGACCTCCAGATGGCAAAACGGAGATTAAATGAGGTCACAGTAGTGCAAATGAAGCATAAATTAAACAGACAAAAAAAATTAGAAAAACGAACAGTGGCTTCGGAGGGGTTGTGGGGGCCTGCGAATAGTGTTGTGGGAGGGTTGAGTGGAAGGCATGGGGAGATTAAGGGACTGCAAAGGGGCCTGCAAGCAGTGTTGTGGGAGGGGTGAGGGGGAGACACAGGGAGATTAAGGGACAGCTAGCAGACCAGAGGTTCATGCACAAGTAAACCGAACACTTAACGAACAGAGGCAGGCCAAACAAACAAAAAAGAGTTCTCTCAAAGTATAACTAACTTGAAGAATAAGAACACATGTTACAGGGGCAGTCCTCATGGGAGGATACAACATTCCAAAAGGAGGGACTACTAAGTGTATTCACCTATGAAAATCCAGGATTTCTAAAGGACAGTAAGAGGAACCAATGAAAAAGCTGGCCTTTTTTAAGCCCATATCCTAGATACAACATGTCTTGAAGAGACAGTGCATGCACTTGCTAGGCGAGACTTAAAAACTATGACTGGCAGGTGTTTAAATATAACAATGAAGCCCTCCTTCCAAAATGGGGCGCAAAGAGAAAAACCTTTATTTTCTCAGCCCAGTTTTGCACTTGCACCCATTACCAGTATATGAGTGTGAGGTGAGAGGTGAGAGGAGCCCTCACCATGCACTTTTTGTACGATCTTACCTGTGATATTTTTTATTGTCTTACTTGCATTGTTTTTACCAGACAACCTGAACTTTCTTTTTAAATAGCCCAGGTCTGGGCTACAGTTTTTAAACCTGTATTTATCTTGTCTTTTGCACATTTGTTCAGCGTTCGCCTCTTAGGGGCACTTACTGTGTTCTTCTGCATTGCTCGTCTCTGCTTCCCCGGTCCAACGCCGGTGTTCCGCAGTTCGATTGGAGGGAAGTGGACACACCCCCACACTAGGCCGACCTGACTTCCGGATTGTTTGGACTTCCGGTGAGGAGGGCGGAGCTTAGAACATTCATGTGCCCAGCCAGCTATTTAATCTTATGCTGGGCCGGACACGCAGCGGAGCGTGAGGTGAGAGGAGCCCTCACCATGCACTTTTTGTACGATCTTACCTGTCATATATTTTATTGTCTTACTTGCATTGTTTTTACCAGACAACCTGAACTTTCTTTGTAAATAGCCCAGGTCTAGGCTACAGTTTTTAAACCTGTATTTATCTTGTATTTTGCACATTTGTTCAGCGTTCGCTTCTTAGGGGCACTTACTGTGTTCTTCTGCATTGCTCGTCTCCGCTTCCCCGGTCCAACGCCTGCGTTACGCCGTTCGATTGGAGGGAAACGGACACACCCCCACACTAGGCCGACCTGACTTCCGGATTGTTTGGACTTCCGGTGAGGAGGGCGGAGCTTAGAACATTCACACGCCCGGCCAGCTATTTAATCTTATGCTGGGCCGGACGGGCGCAGCGGACGCGCGCAGCAGACACGCGCAGTGGGCGCGCCACTGGCACACCGAAGGCAAGCCCGTCAGCGCCCGTCCGCGCCAAGGCCGTGACAAGGGCAGGAAATGCCGCCCAAACCCATACTGGAATTGCTTAAACATCTGAGGCACTGAAGTACCTCAATAGTAGGGGACACTGCAAGTGTCTGATACCTCCTGACAAAATAATGGGCACCTGCTCCTGCTATCACTGCAGGACTAACCTTCCCATCGATCTTCCCATCCCAGGAAAAAGACCTAGTCCAACCATACCTACTCACAATGCCCAAGTTAAAGGAGGCCTAATTAATGCCAGATCACTGAGTAAGCTTTGCCAAGATGTCAGGGATCTATTTATAGATCAACAGCTGGACTTAATTGTCACCGAGACATGGCTGAAAGATTGGTGCAACCCCGACGTCTCCCTCCCACCTGGTTACACGATCTACAGGAAAGATAGAAGGGATGGTAGAGGAGGGGGTCTGGCCATTATCTTACGAGACACGTTACACTGTACTTACTTCGACCTTGTCACAACCAAGGGAGCATAAAGCCTTGGCTTTTGCCTCTCCCTTAATGCCTCCATGTCCTTCTCAGGAGCCCTGATTTACCGTCCACCGGGTTAGAGCACCATCTTTACAGACTCACTTGGTGATGCCATGAGTCATCTCTTGCTCAGATATGCCAATTTTGCTCTGTTAGGTGATTTTAACCTCCACTTAGAAGGCAAAATCGATCCAGGAATAGATAATTTGCTTCAAATTATAGAACTACTCACACTGCACCAACTGGTGGAGGGCCCAACACACCAGGCGGGCCATACTTTGGATGGGGTCTGTTCCAACTTTGCCTCGCTATTGGTCGACACCCCCATCCCTCAGATATGGTCAGACCACTTCTTTGTTCCCTTTATACTTAGGGTCCCCCAGATGAGTCACCCAGATAAGTCATCTCCCAAACCCCAACGTGGGCGCAAATGGGCACAGTTAGCTGACATCCCTAAGCTAGCAACCTTTGCCCTGTCCCAAACCCCCGCTCTAACAGGGAACACAGGGCTAGATTCATGCCTCTTCCACTCCTGGACAACCACTGTCTGCAACAAACTTACCCCACCAGAGAAGCCTGATAAGTACATGAAACCAAAAATTCAGAAAGCCCCTTGGTTTACGCCTACTCTGGCACAAGCACATCAGCTATGTAAGCAAAACGAGCGTAAGTGATGAAGATCGTATACCGCTGAACAAAAATAGCGTATAAAAATAGCAGAAAGCTCTATCACCACCAGATCAAACTCTCCAAAAAAGTGTACTACTCAAAGAAAATACAAGAAGCCAATGAAGACCAAAAAGTTATCTTTTTGGTCGTTAAGTCCTTTACAAACCCTAAAGCTCTTCAGAAAGAGCTACCCCCCTCGCAAAAACTGTGTGATAATATTTCAGTATTCTTCAAGGAAAAAATTCAAAAAATCCAAAAAGACTTTCTAACGGCTCCTCTCCATGATCAGGATGTCACCCCTGAGTGAGTTCCAATGGACGCCGCCCACTCTAGCCAAACTTTTGTACCAGTTTCACTAGAACAGACCTGCGAGGCCATAGGAACATGCAAATCAGGCTCACCCTTGGATGCCTGCCCCCCTATGATTCTCCATAAAATCATAGATACGGTTAATCCTATTACAAATCGAATAGGCAACTCTTCCCTAAGCTCGGGCATAGTTCCAGATGAATGGAAGCTGGCACTGGTAAAACCTCTAAAAAAGAAACAAAACATCGACCCCTCGGTGCTCTCAAACCTCCGCCCTATTTCCCTACTCCCCCTATTAGACAAAATAACAGAGAAATTTGCCCATAAGGAACTAACCAAATTCATCGAACACACTAATATCCTTCACCCTCAACAATCCGGATTTCGCCCCAAGCACTCCACAGAATCGGCTCTCTTGGAAATAACCGACGCTCTAAAAACTATAGCCGACAAGGGCTGGAAAGCAGTTCTGATTCTACTCGACTTGTCGGCTGCGTTCGATACTATCTCGCACAGTATTCTTCTGAAGCAACTCGAACGCAGCAGCATCTCTGGTATTGCACTAGAATGGATAAAATCATTTCTTACCAACCGCAGACAAGCGGTTACCCTTGGTACATTCCTTTCGGTAGAACGCAACATTACAACAGGTGTCCCACAGGGCTCCTCGTTGTGCCCACTGTTGTTTAACATTTATATGACCCCGCTCATCTCCCTGATAGGATCATTTGGGATCGAAGTCACATCCTACGCAGACGATACCCAAATGATCCTCTCACTGGATAACATTTCCACAGATGCTGAACTTAACTTTAAACGCAGCCTATCTGCAGTCCTCCAGTGGATGAGGGATAACCACCTTAGATACAACACCGACAAAACTGAAATCCTCCCCAGAGGGAAAGATGTTTTATTCCAGCCTTGTAAATGGTGGCCTGAGGGAACTACTCCCCCGCCTGACATGGTCAAGGTAGCCAATAATTTAGGAGTACAATTTGATACCACGCCCTCCGTCCTTCCACACGCCACGGCTGTAGCAGGGACCTGCTTTAGCCTTATCAAATCGCTAAAAAAATTATTTGATCTTATTCCACTTGCCGCAAGGAAATCAGTTACAGTGGCCTTGATTCTCTCGCGTTTAATTACTGCAACAGCCTTCTGGCTGGAGCCAACAAATCAACACTAAAGAAGCTACAAGTGGTTCAACACGCTGCGGCACGTCTAGTTCTAAAACTCCCACGAAGATCCTCAGCATCTGCAGCATTAAAAGTTCTTCACTGGCTTCCGCTGCACAAGAGAATTCTCTTCAAAATCCTCCTAATCGCCTATAGAGCCAGGCTCAAATTGGGACCTAAGTACCTTGCTGCACGGTTCACTCCCTACATCACAACTAGGACTCTCCGGTCATCATCTGCCAACCTCCTCAAACCACCCACTTTCAGATGTAAAACGAAAGGAGGTAAAACAGTGGCCGCCTTTGGGACCAAAGCCTGGAACCTACTACCACCTCATCTAAGATTACTAAAAACAGAAACTCAATTCAGGAAGGCTTGGGTATTTATTGCCCCAGACAAATTTTGCCTCTCTCTAATTTAGTATCTTTAGGGCCCATCCAACCAGTGCCAGGATGCTCCTTGCGGAGTGGCAGTCAGCGCTTTACAAATACAAACTTACATTACATTACATTACAGTTCCATAATTATTCAAGTCAGATTTTTTTGTTCCAGCAATTTCTACACAATGCTTATGGAAGTTTGCATGCTAAAAACAATGCAGCAACAATAATATAGTGGAGAACCGGGTGCAAATACCGTTATAACTCCAATAACTGACTACCAAAGTAATGATAGTTGGAAAAATGTATGTTATTCGGGGCATAAATAGTGTTTGTAAGGGGTCAATTTTGCTGTCCAACTCAGAATAGGGCTTCTATCCTTGTATAATCAATCTATAACAGCGGAAAATATAAGTGGGCATGTGACAAAAGGTAACATTCTTTTACCAGCTCCGCAGACAAAACCGTCTCCGTTTTATGGCAGAAAAGAATCTGGCAAGACATTACGCCCAACTCTTCTCTAGACAAATACATCATTCTTCCTTTATGTACTACAGCACTTCGATTAGGAAATAAAATGTTATGGCATCAGACAATATACTGTTTAAGTTCTACCTTGGAAAAAGAGATCTAATGAAGAATAGGATTTTTAAATAACCAATCTTGCAATGTTTACAAAGGATAGCTCTCATTGTCAGTAGGATAACTAGAATGCACGTTCCACATATGGAATGATAGATTTCATGTGGGATGCCTTTTGTGGTGCAACTTAATAAGTAAGTGAGACAGTGTAATCTCATGTAAAGGTGCTTAGAGTAGTTTCTTACTATAGGCATTCTGGAGTCAGAAAGCGAAAGTAATAAGAAAAGTATGCCACTTATCATTTGTCATAACTTATTACAAGTGAGCAGCGCACAGAGGTAACGCAGGTCCCTGCAGCGCAGGGGGCACCCAACCCTTGAGGGATCCCCCATTCAACACAAGGCCAATGTATATCTGTGAGGTATGGGAGACTCAGGGGCCCCTTATCATTTTGCATTACGCCACCGGAGCAGCGATGCCATGGCACATGTAGGCTTGCCACTCGGGGTCTAAGGGAGTGCTTCCCAGACCTTTTAGAACCACGATCCACTTTTTCGTATGACAAACTTTTGTGACCCACCTACCTTTAATGGACGAGGTGGGCGATTTTTTAATGCAACTAAAGCATTGTGTGGTAGCGCATTGTCATTTACAGACAGCACATTTTCCATGGAAATGTTGTCTATATTTGTACAAACATACAGTTTTACTAATAAAACCATATTTCTTGCAAATAATAAAGTGTTAAAATCTGTTTTCAGTGAATATTTTTTGTGCATCACTAAGTAAAGTGTTTTTATTTGTTCTGATCTTATTAAAATCTTTGTTTCCATCACACTTCAGAATCACAAAAATATGTGCTCATTTTTGCTTTCCCAACTGCGAAATGTGTACAGTTCGTTTAAAGGTATTTACAATTTGTTATGTGCTATGAAAAATGTACATCCTGCAGCCTTTCATTTCACACTTCATGTACCCCAGCAAGGCTATCACATAATTCACTTGACTTTTCTTCCTCTGACTGCAAAGTGAGAGGAGTTTGTAAATACCAGTCCGAAGTTAAAAAAAAAAAATAAGCTGCAATTTATCAGAAGACATAGCCCGACATTTGACCTCTGTCTTTGAAGCACAGCACCTGAGGCAACATAAATGCATAATTTAAAGTGTTTAATTATTTTTATTTATTGCTTGGACTTTTGTGACCCACTAAAATTCGGCTTCCGACCCACCAGTGGGGTCACGACCCGCAGCTTAGCAAACACTGGTCTAAGGTCTCCCCTTCACCTAAGGGAGGGAACTGCCAAGCTCACACACCGGGTTGAGCTATTGAGTAATCACCCCTCGGTGAAGACATATATTCAAACTGCGAACCCCGACAACCAAAGTCCGAGAGCCCCCACCACTCAAACACATCCTAATGGCATCTTTGGATTCACAGATGGAGAGCCTCTAAATATGCTCTTAGGCTCTTTAAATCGGATAAGACTTGTAGAGGTTTGTTGGAAAAAACTGACAGAAATGAAGAAGGAACAATATTGAAATGCTCACCTAACATGAACCTCGGATGCCACTTCCATGAGATCTCCGTCCACGTTCCAAGGGAGTGCTGCCTCTGAGGAAAGTGCACGTAAATCCTTGTTCCCTCCTTCATAATCTCTGCCGCGAACACCCTGCGTGCTTGGACACAGCTTTACTTCCTGAACAGAGTAGGTTTCCACAAAAGGAAAATCAAACTGAAAAGAAGACAGAATTGAGATCAAATGACTCCCAAACACGACAGGGACTAAATAGCAGCGCATTCATTTCGAAATAGTTTCTACTCAACTCCCAACAGCATTTTAACAGCAGGGCACACGTATCTACGGTCTACAATAAACCCGCTGTACTTCCCCTTCAGCAGACAAGTGAGACGGCTTCAGATAATAAAATAACACAGTAAAAGAAGGAGGTGGAAAACGACAGGAATGGGAGGGCAGAAACGTGAAAAGATGACTAGCGACTGCTGAAGCATGTTCCCATGGATTGAAAATGCCAATGTTTGTGCCTCTAATGTTTGGGGTCACCACAATCACCGAGCTCCTGCCTCACCTCACCTCACTGAAGTGCCAGCCCTGAAAGGAGCATTGTACGAGTGCCTGTTTCCTGCAGCGTCCTCACGGCGCCTTTATTAGCCACAGAGGAGCCCTTTGAGGCAGAGGAAACATGCAGCCCTATAAAAAGTAGCACTCCTTATGAAAAACGCAATCACTGCAAAAAAACGTAAGGGCTGAGGGTTGTGAGCAGAGCATGCATGGACTGGGAACCTGACACATCGGGTGAAAAAAAGGTTTTACCTGTTCCACATTGCACTGAGCGAGTGAGCCTGCCCTTCACTATGAGGGGTTGGAGCTGGGAGTTCTCCATCAAGAACGAATTCAACAATTGAGGCCAAACTGTACATTTCATAACTTTAAAATAAAATGTATATATGTGCTAAAATACAAAGGGCCATATGTAGGTAGCATACAAGTTACCACTTTTTAAATACCGAACTTTACCGATTCGGTATTTAAGAAGTGGTAACTCGTATGTAGGTAATCATTCGGTAAATATTACCGAATCGGAGAAATTCGGTAATTACCGAATCGGTATTTACCGATTCGGTAATGAGGCATACCTTCCCATTGATTCCTATGGGCCTGGAGGCCCATAGGAATCAATGGGAAGGTATGCCTCATTACCGAATCGGTAAATACCGATTCGGTAATGGGGGGAGCATATTCAAGGGTGGCAGGGTGTCACATTGACACCTTGTTGCACCCCTGATTCCTGCATGTGTGCACATGTGGCGCACATACATGCCCTAAGGGCATGTATGTCTGCCACATGGCACTGTTAGTGCAGCAAAATATTGCTTTTTGCAATGAATTCGGTATTTAGCATCAACATATATTTGGTGCTAAATCCCGAATTATTTTCCCTACACATCACTCATTTGAGTGTCACCTACATCTCATTTCAGGATTTGGTATTTACCGAATCGGTAAAATTACCGATTCGGTAATTTTACCGATTCGGTAAATTACCGAATTCTGAAATGTTCCCCCTACATAGCACAAGCCTAAATACCGGTCGGTAACGGGATATTTACCGAAAATCGGCCGTTACCGACCGGTATTAGGCTACCTACATATGGCCCTAAATACTTTACAAGCTGCTGTGAAGGGAGATTAAGGAACACGAGTTTGCCAAAGTAAACACAACTGCTATTTCTCCACATCATCAAATCATAAAAGTGTCGGAGAGAATACTGTGCGTCCGATACAGAACAGGGACTGCATATGAGGCACATATACTTACGCCAGGAGCAGTGCCGATCTAATACACTGTGCCCACAAGGGGAAAATAATCACCATAAAACCTGTGCCAGGAGTAACAATAATAGATGCAACTACTGTGCGAGGACACAATCGTCACTGATGTTGCAATTCTACTTAATAACAGTTCAAAATGTCTGTTCCACAAAATAAAATACCAGCAGATTTGATGACATTACATGCCAGGGCACTGTCATCATATGCCAGGGCCCAGCCAATAAATACGAGTGTTGCTCGATATTCCGAATTTCTAGCTATTGCAGTGTGTGTTTAAAGTATTTCATAGTGTTGCTCACATACACTACAGTTCAGCCCAATTGTCAGAGTGATCAATGATATTCAGATAAGCCTCAATAGTTATATGTTTATTTCCTTTGTGCAAAAAAGGATATGGCTGGAGCAAGTGTCACTGGCAGTCTTCCACATAAGTGCATTCTTTACAACCATGTTTTTTTTATGTTCAGCCGAATGTCTTAAGCATTCCATTGGTTCATGTTTTACTCGATTATTTTCAGTACTTTCAGAACCTTTCTGGGGCACAGATGATTTTTAGGTCTCGCGCCTAGCGATGCTGAGGGCAACACTGCTCACGCAGCGAGAGTCATTTTGACCAGGGTTTCAAAACGGAGCCTGGAATCGCACACGCTCGTGCGTGTGCTTTTCCTTTTGGCTTCCGCGATTGGGCTTTGATTGCGTGTTTTTTTTTAACAGAGCACGCAATAGGCCAAAGGCGGGTGCATTGCACCGCCCATGGCCCATGTGGTTTCAATTATCGTGCCCAGACACAGGCGCGAGAATTAAAAACACTTGTTTCGCTGTGGCGCTCGCCCGCACCACTAGCGGGTGTGTTTTTTTTCTTCACAATACCGATCACTTTCACTTTCACTGCGCAGCTGTCTACTTCACATATGACGTGCAGGAGCAGGGCAAGGCCCTATGCAGTCAGTGTGTGCACTTGTGCTCCACTGCCAGCAGGGCCATCATTAGACTCTATAGTATTAATGCATGGTGTGAAACATCCGGAACTGCACATCCTTCTCTAATGTGTGAGAACATGATCATGTATGTGGTTTACCACTTGCATAAACAGCGCCCTGTGCTCTTGTAGGTGTGATTTCTGTAACACAGAAGCATAGGCTGACGGCGCACAGTGATGGATAGAGTACCTTACTGTCCCTGGTCTGATATGCCAAAGTACATCCCTGTGCTGTCATAGATGTCTATCATTTCGTTCATTTTCACTGTTAGAGCACGTTACTGATGTGAGATTTCCATCCCACTTTCTGCAGTGTCACTGCTACAGCAGCGTCCTGTTCTGCCCTAGGTGTGATCTCCGTCAAAGAGCATGGCTCTGCTGTCACTGATAACATAAACAACGCACAACAGTCTGCAGTGCAAACGCATGGCCCTGGGATGTAGTCTACTGCGCTCCATGGTGTGCTGGGTCAGCGCTCAGCACAAGGGTTTCATTAGTGTCCCATGGTGCACAATAGCACAACGGGACCGTCTGCTGTGAGATCCGTACAAGACCGGGTGCCGCGGCACTACACTGCCCGCGCTGCGGCGGGACCCGCACAAGAGCACTGGTATGGATACATTGAGACAGGAACACAAGGTTTTCAATACTGACTGTGGAATTCTGGCATACACAATGAGGCCCACTCAGCTATATCCCAAAATACAGTGAGACACTGACACACTGGGGCAGTTAAAGTTACACAGGACACTGCCATTGGATTACTGACACTGGGATAATGACACAGACATTGAGACGAGCATATGAGTACTGGGATACTGACATTGGATACAAACTAGCAAAAGGACACATGGACATGGAGACACTGGCATTGTTCAAGGAACATCGACATTTGGACAAGGATATGGGGAGACAGATACATGGACATTGTAACTGACATTGTGAGACACACTACAACCCTGACATTGGGACATGGGGATACAGGCACACCATGCCACTAAGAAGGGCAATTAAAATTACACAAGGTCACTGACACTGGGACATGAAGACATAGAGACACTAATGCGTGGACACTAACGCCAGGCCAGACCGAGATATCAGGAACACTTGGACCATGTGCATAAGAGCAAAGAAGGCAATGGTCCTACCTAAACAACATTGTTCTTTAGCAGCCCTCAGCACCAATAGGGCATAACATTGGCAAAAGCTGTTCTTCAGCAATACTTCCTTTATCTTTATTTTTGTGACAATAAGGCAGTCTATCAACCTCCAAAGCCTGCCCAAAATAACCAGGACACTTTGTGAACCAATGTAAGTTCCCATAATCCACCGTTTCTGTTTCCAGCACTGCAAGAAGGCCATATACTTTCTGCTGACACCGTAAAGAAAGAAAGGCTTCAACCAGACTATGCATATTGTATGTGAAGGAGAAGGGGGGCTCTCCTTTCCCTTATCCTTGGGCCTTCTTCATCATTTAAATTACACTGTCTAGTATCGGTTGAGCCAATACAGGAGTACTTTGCAGGTAGCTACCTAAAGAGAAAGAGAGCAGTACAGAGTGAGGACTTGGCCCCAAAATGTGTCACTTCCTCTCCCGGTCAGTGGTTTGGAGTACTAACAGTGCTTACTTTGTGAAAATATTAGTGCATAGGCCAAAAGTGTTTCTTAGAAGACTGTCATAGCATTACTTAATATCAGGCGGGCTTAATTCCAAGCCTGCCTAGTTTTGATTCCACCTTGTGCCATCTTCTATCACCACCCTACACATCTTGTCACTATTTCTAACTCTCACAGGTTCATTATTCAACCCTGCTATCCCCATTTTTTACAGTTTACAGGGATCTTCGGGATCCCTGTTAGGAATGGAGGTCTCTAGCTGGCAGTGATAAACATCCTGTCCAAGTAGGGAACCTTTCTTCTAGTCAGGGTAAGGGGATTACACAGCTAAGATTACCCCTGCTCATCCCCTTGGTAGCTCAGCATGAGCAGTCAGGCTTATCTCAGAGGCAATGTGTAAAGGATTTGTACAAAACACACACAGTTACACACTGAAAACACTACAAAATAGACACCACACCAGTTTAGAAAAGTAGCCAATATTTATCTAATCAAAGCAAGACCAAAATGACAAAAATCCAACATACATAAGCAAAGATAAGAGTTTTTTAAGAATAAAGCAAAAAAATACATTTGAAGTCGAAATCGCCAACCGGGGCTATCGCGTCGTCGTGACCAACCAATCCAACAGTTCAGTCCGACCTCAATGGAGACAAGGGCCAGCTACGGCGTTGGAGAAGACCGGCCAGCAGTGCCTTGGAGTTGACGAAGCCTCGAGGACTTTCCGGGGAAGTGTAGCGGTGCTGGCGTCCCGGGCGTCGGTGCCGCAGGTGAAGAAGTCTGTGAGTCCTTGGAGTCACACACATTGCAGATCGAACTCCGTGAGAATGAAGTCAGGAGCGCTGATGTGGGCAGAGCTGAGGCTGCAGTGTCGTAGCAAGCGGTGCGTCGTGCACTTTACAATGCGGTGTCCGTGGCTTCGGAGCAGGCAGCGGCATTGGTGAGTGCTGGCGTCGGTGTCCATGCCACTGTCTTTGGCAGCCTGAGGCTGCAGTGTTGTCGAGGGCGGTGCAGTGCGGCGAGGCTGTGACCATGGCTGCAGTGCAGACATGGGTGTCAGTGACGGCACTTAGGCGCCATCATCAGTGAGGCCAATGTTGCAGTGCTGCCGAAGTTGGTGCGATGAGGCGGTGCCCATGGCTACAGTGCAAGCAGCGGTGTAGAGTTCAGCAAAATGTAACATCATCCGTGAGACCAGGGCTGCGAGGTCATCGAGGTCGGGGCTGCGCTTACTCAGCGAGTGTTGATCACGGAATTGGTGCAGGCAGCGGTGTCAGTGACCGCATCGGGAATGCTTTTCCTGCAGTTACAGCTCAGCAAACACTTCCAGTGGCCCAGAACTGGCATAGGCACCACTTGGCAGGTTCAGAACTCCCACAATGGAGGCCAGGTGCTGTAGGTGAAGTCTTTGATGACCCTGAGACTTCCAACAGGAGGCAAGCACATACAAGCCCTTGAAGAAACCTGGAAAGCAGGCTCAAAACAGCAAATTCCAGTCCTTTCACTGCCCAAGAGAGGAGCAGCAACTGCAAGCCAACCCAACAAAGCAACACACAGCAAAGGGGCAGTACTCCTCCTGACAACTCTACAGCTCTCCTTCTAGGCGGAGTACCCAGTCCAGAGTTGTCTGGGGTTTTAAGTCCAATACTTATACCCCTTTTGGCCTTTGAAGTAGGTATTTGTCAAAGGAATGTCTTTGTAGTGCACACGCTCTTTCCTGCCTGGTCTTGGCTCCAGACACACTCCAAGGGGGTAGAGACAGCATTGTGAGAGGCCAGGCACAGCCCTATTCAGGTGTAGGTGACAACTCCTCCCACCACTCTAGCTCAAGAAGGCCCACCAGCCTGGTGATGGGTCATCAGGATACGCAGGGCACACCTCAACTCCCTTTGAGTGACTGTCTAGAGTGAACGCACAAACAGATACCTGGCAGTCTAAACCAGACATTGATTCCACAGGAAGCACAGGAAGGTTAGACAAGAAAATGCCCATTCCGTCCATCATCTTGTGTGTTTCACTTTCTAAAAGTGGCATTTTCAAATACACAATTTAAAAACCATCTTTACTGAAAGATGTGTTTTTAAATTCTGAGCTCAGAGAGCCCAAACTTCAAATCTCTAGCTGTTCCCAATTGAAAGTTACACTTGTAAAATGTTAGCCTGTGGGAGAGCTAATCCTTACAATAGTGAAAAATGGAATTGGCAGTATTTCACCATCAGGCCATGTATAACACACCAGTACATGTCCTACCTATCATATACACAGCACCCTGCCCATGGGGGTGCCTTGGGCCTACCATAGGGGTGCCTTACATGTAGTAAAATGGAAGATTAGGGCCTGGCAAGTGGGTGCTTTTGCCAGGATGACATAGCAGCTTAAAACTGCACCCACTGACACTGTAATGGCAGGCCTGAGACACGTTTACAGGGCTACTCATGTGGGTGGCACAACCAGTGCTGTAGGCCAAGTAGTAACATTTGATTTACAGGCCCTGGGTACACACAGTGCACTTTACTAGGGACTAACCAGTAAACCAAATATACCGATCATGGATAACCAACCAGAATTACAATTCACAGAGAGCATATGCCCTATAGAACTGATTAGCAGTGGTAAAGTGCCCAGAGTCCTAGAGCCAATAAAAACAGGTCAGAAAAATAAGAGGCAACAGGCAAAAAGTTTAGGAATAATCCTCCAGAAAGGGACAGGTCCAACAATCCCTTTCTCACTTTTGGTTTGGGTCAAAGTTGTATGATGAAAATGTGCAGATGCCTGCCATCTCTAACCACCTGCACAAATTAGCCACTAATCCCAAGGATCTGGAACAATGGATGGGTAGCTTTCGTGCTATTTTTAGCTCCTTTTGACTAGTGGAAGTGGACACATTGCCACACTTACTACCTGAGGTGATTAGTAGAAGTGGGCACAGTGTCACACTCACTGCCTGAGCTGTGCCCATACTGCCTCAACAACCTATGCCTAACTTGTCTTTCTTTCCTGCTTGAATGTTTCATTGAGGTCTCTCCTGCAGAAGCCAGGTGTACTCAAACCTGTTGGCTGCCTTTATAAACCCATTCGCTTATTATCAATGGGCATTATTAAAAGGTGCCTAAAAATGCAGCATTTGTCATACTTTTCCTTAAAGAAGAAATGATGGAGAATATATAAACTTATATATAATTGTATTTATATTCTAGTCATTTTAAATCAGATTTACTGTACAGAAGTGGTTTTAAAACATCATTTGACCCACATTTCATGACATAATTCACAATGTTCATTCATCACTGTGCTTTTAATGGCACCATTTAAAACTGCTTATCAGCAATAGCTTTCAAGGTAGAAAACCACTAAATGTGTTGCATCCTTTAAAATCTAACATTGTTATGTTTTTCACCCCAAAAAAAGATACTGTGAGTGGAGCCACACCCCGTCCACCCAGAGACTCTCTTTTTTATGCTGTGGTTAGCTTTTGTGCCCTGGACCCCCAAAACATCTACACCTGGCTATGGGACGGTTCATTTATTGTCAACAGGTGTATGTACATTCTGTACATTCTCTCGTGCCAGCTGCAAGATCAAGTGCCTTCATCAGGGCCATGTCCAGAGGTGGCAGAGAGACTTTTCTAGAAAACCAAAAGATACATTGTGTGTCCAGCTAGTAATCACTCCTATGTGGAACCTGTTGCTTGGGTCTCCGGATTAGTATACTTTCTATGCCTTGTTTGGGGAGATACATTAAGTTTCTTCTAGGAACCCAGCGGGATCCATCACACATGTCCCTAAGCGTACAGTAAGATGGATACCACACCATGGGTAGGTTTCTACACCTTTGTGAGATATAGGAATCAAGAAATCACATGCAGAAAGTAGTGGGTGCTGGGATCTGAAACAAGTATTGCACTCCAGCCAAGCAGGACAAACCTCTTAAAATGTATCATAGGAAAATGTAGGAAAACAGGCATATTTTGGACTTTTTAAACACTGAATCAGCATGCTAGGCCTTACTTTTACCCAAAACCTGGAACAGAAGGTATTTACTGCACCTGGTAAATATTGGGATAAGGGAAATTACCAAGTGTCATAATTTAGGCATCCTGTTCTGACCTACTCATAATGAAGGTCTATGTGTGTTCAACTTTGTAGGAAATTGGGTTAATGTTTGGGGGGGTGAAACCCTAGTCAAGCAGCAACCACAATCCTTGTCAGGATAAAGTCACAAGCAAACCTCAAAAAAACTTGAGCTTAACCCTCTAGTAGCTTGGACCTAACCAGAATAACAGGGTGGACGATTGCCATGGATCCGCGCTCTTGCCTCCTGGGCCTGATTCCTCGTGATCCTAAACGCAAGACAAGTAGGCGGTTCCTGGTTTTGGGACTTATTACAGCTAGGCGGCGAATTGCGATCTATTGGTTATCCCAGCAAGGGCAACTATTGGTCAAATGGAAAACAGACTTGAGGGTGTGGGCTCTGGCCGAGGAGGGGCATATGCATAGCGCTAGAAGAGATGACAAACTGCCTGAGGTACTGCTGGCGTGGGGAATGATGGTCCAGGAGTTAACGGGACAGGCCCCAAAATCCACACAGGTATCACCAGAGGGGACAACTTCCATAGGGGGGACGACCCAAAGCCAGGGGGGGGAGGCGTGAGGAAACCCAGAATGGGCTTTGAGATACATGGACATCAAGTTATACAGACCCAGCAGGGGGGGGGAGGGGGTTGAGATGGGGGGATTGGGGGGCTGGGGTGGTTGGGGGTAGGTTTAGTTACAGTTGGGTTAACATGGAAAAAAAAAAAACGAAAAACGAAGCAAACCATGTTAGATTGGAAAATTTCCACAGAAGTGAGTATAGGTCTAAATTCCTGAGTTTATTGTTGGAATGTTCATGATGGAACGCAGTCTGGCTAAAGGGAACCAGTTGGGCCCACTGAACAAACATACCTTAAGTCGTGGTTGTAGCGTGTTGCGAAGTCCAGCATCGAGGATACATTGTGCCGCTGGGATTCCTAGGAGCTGCGGGGCTTCCAATGCAGAGTCCTGCATCGTCGGCCAGCATGCCATCGATGAGGAGCTTTTAATGTGAAGGCCTGCATTGAGGCTGCATCATACAGCAAGGTTTCCTGGATGGTTGTGTGGAGCGATGCGAAGTTCTACGCTGGAGACTAACCATGCAGCAGTCCTGGTGCTGACTTTGGTGAAGCAATGCATCGTGCAGCGGCTCCATTCAGAGAGGTTTCCACTCCCCCAGAGGTGCTTAAAATGTCCGGCCTTCCTCCCCCGGCCCCAGACTGTCTGGGGTCACAATAAACTAGTGTCAAACCATTTGTGAGAGTGACCAGGCAGCGCCTTTGTGATGTGCAAGTGTAGAAGTGACAGCTCCTCCTCCTCGTTAACTTGGGGTGGCCCATCCTGCCAACACCTAGCTTCTCTTTGCCTCAATGTCTGCGGGCAATACATAAAGTCCAACGACCAACTATATCTAGTTCTGTGACCCAGGATACAGGGAGCAGACACTAAATGGTTGGGACAAGAGAATACCAACTTACCAAAAGTGGTATTTTCTGAATTGTGACTAAAATCCGACTTTATGATTAAAGAGGGCTTTTAATTACAATTCTTTAAACACCAAACTCGACTTGTCTACCTGCTCCCAATTGGAAGTTATCACTTATTAACTGTAATAAGGTAACCCAATGTTATCCGATTGGGAGAGGTAGGCCTTGCAGAATTGAACAACGAATTGATGAATTTTTCATTACCATGACGTGTAAAATCTAAAAGTACATGTCCAACTTTTTAAATTACCTGCTCTCTGTCCTATGGGCTGTTGAGGACCTACCCTAGAGGTGACATATATATTAAAAGGGAAGTTCTGGAGCCTGGCAAAAAGCATATTTTGCCAGGTTGAAATAGCAGTTTAAACTGCTCACAAAGGCTGCAATTTCAGCCCTGAGACATGTTTAAGGAGCTACTTAAGTGGGTGGCACAATAAGTGCTGCAGGCCCACTAGTGCCATTTAATGTACAGGCCCTAGGTACATGTAGTACCACTTTATGAGGGACTTACAAGTAAATTAAATATGCCAATTGGGTGCAAGCCAATTCTATCATGTTTAAAGGAAAGAGCACAAGCACTTTAGCACTGGTTAGCAATGGTAAAGTGCACAGAGTCCTAAGGCCAACACAAATGAATTCATCAAAAAGTGGAGGGTAAAGGCAAAAGTTTGGGGGTGACCCTACCAGAGGACCAGTTTCAACATACCTGGTAACATACTGTACTGTACAATCATTATTATTACAAATAGAAATTCCGATCTGTATTTTTATATACACTTTGTACAACTAATTTTACTATACATTACATGCTTTTAGAGACTGTGGGTGAATAAGTTTCATTAATATAGTTGATCTCACTCAAAGACCTTAAACTTTTTGGCATGAAACAGAGTCCTTTCAGGAGGAAAGTAAAATTAACTTTCAAAGACAGTTTGTGCTTTTTCATTATTTAAGGATTAACAATACCTGATTCTGAATGCTGGCATACCGCTTTAGATGTTTTACAAACTCTGTATGGGAAGTATTCCTTACAACAATAAGAGCCATTGTTCCATCATTTAACCTGAAAAAGAAGATTTATTTAGAATATAACATGCAGAGGAAATATCTGGTTAAAACCGAACATTCTTGGTTGTCTTATAGGTAGAACCGTATCATCTCTATAGAACACATATGAGAATGACATACATCCAAAAACCTATCACAAAAAGATTTCTTCAATACCTTCAGGCCCAGCACTGCCATAAATCTTTAAAGATATTCTTCACTCAGCCTGTGCAGGGGAGGTCCACATATAACTACTGAATAAGTCCCTTGAACTGGATACATTCCCAGCTGAGCACAGACCTCTCCTTAAAAAGAAAAACATCAACCTATCTGACTGAGGAAACTACAGGCCCATATCAAATGGACCATTCTCAAGAATTTGTTTAAGAGCATGACAGCTTGTACTCAGAAATAGGGGTGGGCGGAACTCGTGGAGTTACCTTCCGTGGAATTCTGCGAAGTTTCATAAAAACTCAGCAAGATTCCACAAGCTGTTGAATTTCGGCACGTCACACTGCTCACTCAAATTTTTAGCGTGGGAGATTGTTCCGTGCTGTAAAATCAGCGCAAATGGCATCACGCGGCACGCCATAGGGTGCTGCTTCTTTCTACCATTCGAGTACTTTCTCTTAGCTGGGTGTCTCTTTCAACATGCATCTTCAGAAGGAGTCTGAAAGACTGCCATCAATAACTCAGAGACGTACGGCTTCTTCATCATCAAATTCACTAAACGTGCAGTGTTTGATACACATCAGGTCTTTCAACAAACTCATCCATTGTTTAAATCAGCTTGCTATTGAGCTTGATTGAAAATGTACCCTTAATAGTCGACGTTCGGCATCGGATTGAACTTGGCTTCCAACACTTCTTTGATTTGATTGCATGATACTTCATCAGCTTGAGATATTTTCCTCAGCACTTCTTTTACTCCATCACCGGCAAGGCTCTTTAGGTACGTTATGATTTTCTTAGCGTTTACTTCTTCTAGAGCATTTATGAAATTGTCAAACTTCTTGATCCCTGCAGTCCATCGGGCACCGAAAATTCTGCTTCTTTGCATTGTCGAATGGTGGTGGTGGCTTCAGACACACAGCGACATCATACCTGACGCTCTTTTCTACTGCTGTTGAGATTATATTCTGTTCAGGTGACAGCAGCTGTCCTGGGACAGTAACTCCTGCAAGCACAGGCCGTGTGCTTGTAGATGGGTCATTAAGCCCGATCAAAGGTCATAAGGCGCCATATTCTTATCTGACGATAAGTGATGGTTTCTCTTGTACTTGTCAGCTATTGCTTTCAGCTTTTTGCAACGTCCCTGGTTGTGGCTGTCTTTAGTTCTTCACTTTGTATTGATTATGGCTCTGTGTTAGGCTATGGAGCAGTATCTCTTCTTTTGGCCCTACCTGTGGGTTTCTGGTGGGCTGGAGTGGGGCTTTGATTCCACACACACCAACTTTGAAGTGCTTCTCATCGAATGTGGGCGCACGTGACACACACGAGGAGTTTGCTGTAACATTGCAAACTTCCAGGGAAAGCAGTCTTGTTTCTTCAGGACACAGATCCCCCACTTGTCTCCAGTTGTAGCATCCTCCCCAGCCCGGGAGCATGCAAATGAATACGCCACACACGGAGCTCTGGATTGTTCATCTTTATTCCTCAGCATGCAATCACACTCTGCTCTCTGATTATGTCATAACTGTTAAAACCCACACCTTAAGACCTCCCAGAAAGTTACTTACTTCCTCTATTAAATTCATCCAAAACTGCAAGGGGCCTAGCACACATTGTCTCACGACACTACAGCACCTTCCGGATGTCAGCCACAAGCAGATATATTCCCACAGAAGCAGAAATTGCAAACAACTAGACCTAAAGTTCTTAGTGGCTGAGGCAGTAGACACTGCCACCTATCCATATTTTGCAACATCTATTGAAAACACTCTTCAGCCAGAAGTATACTGTATGATCCTGTTGGACCAAACTTATTTGCCAATCTTATCCCTCACCATTTTAACTGTTTAATTGTCAGGACCATCTAAAAATGACCAATACATTTCCACGACAATCACCTCGAGGAAGGCAATGCTCCAGAGGGGCCATTTGAAGCTATGAAAAATTTCTTGGCATACATATTATCTAATAGTCACACATGATATGTACTTCCTGTACAACAGCATCCAATAGGAAGATGGGCTCAAAGCATTAGCCCATTACTTGAGTTCTAGATTGAAGCATCATATTGAAAATACAAAGATCAACAGGTGCATGCCTGCATCTTCAAGTTCTAAAAACGGAACAATCTGAGAAGTATACCAAACATGTTATGGTGCGGTTACAATTTGAGAATGATGTGTTCTTAATCTGGAATGGTAGTGAAACTCTGTCGTGAAGTGTTAGTGTTTTCAATCACAATATAATCACCTAACTAGAGGTAAAATGTTGTCATATCGACCGTGTTGCTTTGAAAGAAAGAGCTGGAAACAGCATTCTACTCTCAACAACAAAATCTCTAACACCTCTCTCTCAATCAATCATTTGTAAAGCGCACTACATACCGGCGAGGGTGGGGGGGAGGGGGGGGCGCGCTACTGATCGAACAGCCAGGTCTTGAGTATCCTCCTGAAGGTCAGCAGGTCTTGGGTCTGTCGTAGGCTCAGTGGGAGGGTGTTCCATGTTTTGGCGGCAAGGTGGGGGAAGGATCTCCTGTTGGTGGTTGTTCGTCGAATGCGCGGGACGGTGGCGAGTGAGAGGTCGGCGGAGCGTAGCTGGCAGTTGGGGATGTAGAAGGAGAGCCGTCTGTTGAGGTAGGCTGGGCCGGTCTTGTGGAGTGCTTTGTGTGCGTGGATGAGGTGTTTGAAGGATATCCTCTTGTTGACAGGGAGCAAGTGCAGGTTTCTCAAGTGGGGGGTGATGTGGCCGTGTCGTGGTACGTCGAGGATCAGTCGTGCTGAGGCGTTTTGGATGCGTTGTAGTTGTTTGATGAGCTTGGTCGGGGCTCCCACGTTGAGGGCGTTTCCGTAGTCGAGTCTGCTGCTGACGAGGGCCTGGGTGACTGTCTTTCTTGTATCTGTCGGGATCCATCTGTAGATCTTGCGGAGCATGCAGAGGGTATTGAAGCAGGAGGAGGAGACGGCGTTGACTTGCTTGGTCATTGAAAGCATTTAGTCGAGGATGATTCCCAGGTTGCGTGCGTGGTCGGTGGGTGTCGGGGTTTGGAGAGGATTATTCGCTGTATGTAACACCTCAAAGCTACACAATTGTTTCATTACCACAGACACTGCCAATGAGTATGAAAATGGTATCAGTATAGAATGATTCAAAAGTAAGCAGTAAGTTACACCTGAAAGTCATCATGATCTTTTAATAACTAAAGCTCCCAATCAAAAGATTTAAGGGTGCAGATACATTTTATAACAATCTTCAGTATTGAATCTTACAACCTAACTTTTACAATATTACGTTGCACGCCAAAGACTCGTAGATATACACATATTATCTGATGTGCGTTTTTTCCTTAGTAAGGAACACTACTACCTATCTTATGTTTTGATATATCCTGTTTGCACTAAGACTTGGAAGCCCTTCACACTATTGAGAATCATTATTCTTCACAACCAGTGGATTAATTATACACTGTTCTTAAGAGCTTGTGATCATGTCCAAGTCCTGAGGAGAATCCCAAAATGACTAGGGATTCGAAACGCGTTGACCTTTGAGCACGGGGCATTTCTAATGGGGTTTGCTATGAGGAATGAGCTAAATTGTGCTTCCCCCTTCTAGGCACCACCTTGATACTGTGTAAACCCCTATGCTCAAATCACAGGCAGGACAGCAGGCAGCAGCCTGGTTACGATATAGTGTCCGCCTTGTATTTACTTTGAAATCTAGGACTGGTTGAGCTGTTTCATGTTTGCATATGTACTTTTCAACACAAATGTCTTTTGTAACGTTTTTTCACAAATATGTTGTGTTTTATGTCATGATGAGTTTTATTTAATATTGCACTAAATAAGTTTTGTATTGTATTGTGTTCTTTAACCCGTTTACCGCGGCGTAAAATCTGCCGCGGTACGGGCGTTTCCGTGCGCGGCCGCGTCGGCCAACAGATGTGCGCAGCACTACGGAGGGAGTGTTCGCGACGAGGGGTTAAACATGTCTGTTTCATCTCAAGACATGTATAAATAAATGGAACTGTCTTATGTATGAAAATAATCCAAATTAAGCTAAATAAAGCTTGAAACCTTCGAGTTTTTGGTCTAGGGTCCCTTTTGAATGTGAATGGAATAGTCTGCCTGGACAGAATTACAAATACAAGCACATATTACGTGTAAAGCAGAATTTACAGTATCTGTCCATGAAAAGTAGCGCTATCTTCCAATGATAACAGAGGCGCTTGAACATCAATGTACATTAATCTCTTTTATAATAGATAACATAGATAGTAACAGACAAGCAGGTCAAAAGCTACTGTAGCAGGTTAGAATCACAACAAATAATATTCCTCGAAACTCGTCAGCCTTATGTGTTCAACAGTAATGAGGAACTGACAGTTCACCTTTAATCACTGACTGTATGTTACACCCCCAATTGCTTTTTTGATGAAGTATCTCACTGTGAAAGGAACATATTCATCCTGTTAACAATTGGTTAAATGGCAAAAATGAAAGAATTTAAAGTTAAGGCCAGATATTACATACCCATGTGTGACATATTGTGAAGACTTTCAGAGTTAATCATGCAAGACTGATTTTCCTGGAAGTTTCACCATTTTCACTGATTGTATTTGGAATTGAAGACTGAGTTCTCAGGGGTGTAATGCAATGTAAGCGTATTGGTTATAGTGGCTAATTATTTTCCTCCCACTTCCTTTTGCTCTAAATAATGCCATCATTTTCTTTTGAGAAGTTATGTTAATTATGCAAAGGAAAACAATTTATCCTACTGGGTGGTAGCTAATGTAGTGTGGCTAGCAAGAGGACAACACTGAGTACGGAGGTGTGCGAGTTATATTAATTTGAAGGTGGTGTGTAAATTATAAATTTAAGGTACAACTATAACTTTTGAATTTCTAATGTTTGTGTAGTCGAACTTTGGTTAAATAAAGTGTTCCTAACTATATCCAAGCCTTAACCTCTGGTGTTTTCATTGAATTCCAATGGTTTTTATTTTTCAATTAAAAAGTGTTTCAATTTGTAGAGGGGAGTGTTGCCGAGTGGAGTGTTGCCAAGTGGAGTGTCATTAAGTGGAGTGTCAGAGTACAGTGGAGGAAACTGTCAGAGTGTAGTGTCGTACAGTGGAGTTGTGTAGCGTGGAGTGGCACAGCATGGAATACTGTAGAGTGAAATAATAGAGTGGAATAGCATAGAGTGGAGTGGCATAGAGCGGAGTGGCATAGAGCGGAGTGGCATAGAGCAGAGTGGCATAGAGCAGAGTGGCATAGAGCAGAGTGGCGTACAATGGAGCGGCGTACAATGGAGTGGCATACCGTGGAGCAGAGTACAGTGGAATAGCGTAGAGTGGAATAGCGTAGAGTGGAATAGCGTAGAGTGGAATAGCGTAGAGTGGAGTGGCATAGAGTGGCGTAGAGTCGAGTGATGTAGAGTGGAATAGCCTAGAGTGGATTAGCGTAGAGTGGTGTAGAGTGGAGTGGCGTAGAGTGACATAAAGTGGAGTGGTGTACAGTGGAGCGGCATGCAGTGGAACAGAATACAGTGGAGTGGAATAGCGTAGAGTTGAGTAGCAAACAGTAGAGTGGCATTGAGTTGAGTGGTGTAGAGAGGAATAGCATAGAGTAGAGTGGCATAAAGTGGTGCAGAGTGGAGTGACAAAGAGTGGAATACCATAGAATGGAGTGAGGTACAGTGGGATAGAGTTGAGTGGCTACAGTGGAACAGCATAGAGTGGAATGGTGTAAAGTAGAGTGGTGTAGAGTGGAATAGCATACAGTACAGTGGAATAGTGTAGAGTAGAGTGGAAAGAAGTCGAGTGGTGTAGAATGGAATAGTATAGAGTGGAGTAGTGTACAGTAGAATGGCAAAGAGTGGAGTGCCACAGAGTGGAGTGGCGTAGAGTGGAATACCATAGAGTGGAGTGGCGTAGAATCATGTGGCGTAGAGTGGAACAATGGAGAGTGGAGTAGTGTAGAGTGGAGTATTGTAGAGTGGCGTGGCATGTCATAGAGTGGAGGTGCATGTCGTACAGTAGAGTGGAGTGGCGTGTCAAAGTAGAGTGGCATGTCAAAGAATGGCATGCAGTACAGTGTCTTAGAATCGAGGGGCATAGAGTGTAGTGGCATAGAGTGTAGTGTCATGTCATACAGTGGAGTGGCATGGTGTGGAGTGGCTTGTAGTGTTGTAAATAGAGTAGTCTGTGATAGAATGGAGTGCCATGTCAGAGTGGAGTACAGTGTCATAGAGTGGCGTGGTGTGTCATAGACTGGAGTGCAGTGGCACAGAGTGTAGGGGTATAGAGTGGAGTAGAGTAGAGTGGAGTGGCAAGTCAGAGTGGCATGTTGAACATTATCGTAGAGTGGAGCAGACTGGTGTAGAGTGGAGTGCCAGGTATGGAAGTAGAGTCTTGTAGAGTGAAGTGGCATCTCGTGGAGTAGAGTGGAGTGGCATGTCATAGAGTATTGTGTTCTATAGTATATTAGAGTGGAGTGGCATACAGTAGAGTGGTGTAAACTGGAGTGGTGTAGAGTCAAATACCGTAGAGTGGAGAGGCGTGGAGTGGCATAGAGTGGGATGGTGTAGAGTGGAATGTCTTAGAGTGAAGTGGAGTAGAGTGGAGTAGCATGGAGAGAAGAGGAGCAAAGAGGAGCAAAGTGTCAAAGTGGAGTGGCATGGTGTGTCGTAGAGTGGAATGGAATTTGGTACAGTAGAGTGGAGTGGTGTGTCAGAGTAGAGTGGAGTGGAGTGGCATGTCGTAGACCAGAGTGAAGTTGTGTGCAGTAAAGTAGAGTGGTGTGGTGTGTAATGGAGGGGAGTAGAGTGTACTGGTGTAGAGTGTAGTCGCATGTTGTATAGTAAAGTTGCATCATAGAGTTGAGTGGTGTGTGATAGAGCAGAGTTTCGTAGAGCGGAGTGTTGTGTGGTAGAGTGGTGTTGTGTGGTAGAGTGATGTGTGGTGGGGTGCCATGTCCTAGAGTGGAGTGGCGTGCCATACAGTGGAGTAGAGTGTAGGTGTACAGAGTGAAGTAGAGTGCTGTAGAGTGAAACGGCGTAGGGTGGAGTGGCGTTGTTGTAGAGTAGAGTGGTATGTCATACAGTGGCCTGAAGTACAGTATCTTAGAGTGAAGGAGATTGGGAGAGTATAGGGGAATACAGTGGAGTAGTCTTGTAGAGTAAAGTGGCGTATCGCAGAGTAGAGTGGAGTCGCATGTCATAGAGTGACATGTTCCAAAGAGTGTCAGAGTGGAGTGGAATACAGTGGAGTGGCATTGTGTGTAAGAGTGTAGTCAAAGTAGTGTGTCCTACAGTACAGTTGAGCAAAGTGGCGTGAAGTGGAGTGGTGTAGAGGGAGTCGCGTACAGTGTCAGAGTGGAGAGACGCACAGTAAAATGGCGTGTCTTACAGTGGAGGGGCATAGAGTGGAGTAGAGTGTTGTGTAGTGGCATAGAGTGTAGTGGCATGTAGTACAGTAGAGTGGAGTGGAGTAGCATATCATAGAGTGGCATGTCGCACGGTATCTTAGAGGGGAGGGGAGTATATTGGGGTGGTGCAGAGTGAAGTGAAATGTCACAGTGTGGAGTGGCCTTTAGTAAATTGGAGTGGACTGCTGTAGAGTGGAGCGGTGTTTTGTACAGTGGAGTGCCACGAAGTGGAGTGTTGTGTCGTACAGAAGAGTGGAGTGGTGTGTTATAGACCAGCAAGTGGTTCAGCGTCTTAGAGTGGAGGAATGTAGAGTGGAATGGCCTAGAGTCAACGGGAACATCATAGAGTGGAGTGGTGTAGAACTGAGTGACATGTTATAGACTGGAGTGCAGTGTCGTAGACTGGAGTGGTGTGTTAAAAAGTGGAGTGGTGTGTCATAGAGAGCAGTGGGGTGGAGTGTCAGAGTGGAGTGGCATGCCGAAGAGTGGAGTTGCAGGTCATAAAGCAGAGTGGGGTGGCGTGTCAATGTGGATTGGACTATCATGGAGTGGAGTTGTGTGTCGTAGAGTGAAGTGACCTGTCATAGAGTGGAGTGGCATGCCGTACAGCAAAGTGGAGTGGCATGTTTAGTTATAAAGTGTATTTTAAATAGGCGTGGCAGACAAATGGCTATAGATGAAATTTGGCAGGAATATAGATTATGGGGTGGAAAGGATCCGTTTTGGTAGTAGATGTGATTTGGCAAAAAAGTAGTGATATGTTGTTCTGAGGTACACCGCTGTAATTACCTGGTATACCACAGTACATGCTGATGAGAAAGCAGTATATGATTGGTGAATGGCTGCCTTTACAAAAGTAAAAGTCAGCCATGTTGTTTAGACCACACTTAGTCTGAGCTTAGGGTTATAAGGGGAATTATACAAATACAACCTGCGATCCCTGCTTTGCTGTTTTTCATTCCTACCTTATATTCCTATTGGAGAACTGTCTAAGGGATAAGAAATAACCACTTGGTCCTCTAATATATGTTTGAAGTCACTAGTGGCAAGCGCTGTATACAAGTGAGTCAGAGCCAAAATTGAATCTCATTTAGAAAGTGACACTAGACACCAGAGATTTACAGTTAGACAGGACACCTGCAACATGTGTGCTACTTGGGTACTGTAAATAATGCATGCTTACTAGAGTTCAGCAAACTATGTTTACAAAGTGCCATATCCACTAGATTCTACTCTGACCATACTACAATCAACTAATTATTGAAGGAATGCTTATTTGTTAAGTAGCATCCCCTATGCATCAAAGAAAAGAAAATCAAAGGCACAGACAATGGCGAAAGCTTCTCAAAGAATTCTATTTGAAAACAGATTGTTGCCCTACGTTTTGTCATAGTCATGTGATTGTTTTGCAAATTACAATTTTGCAAAAAATGATGCCTACAAATCTGTTCATGGGAAACCACATCACCAGACTGCACATAACGTCCACAAAACTTAGATTTAGATGCCGCAGTGGAACAAAATCTGAGCCCATCTAACTCACTTCCTTCTAGTTCATGGGAGGCTTCTCAGAACTCTCAGCTCTAAGAACATTCCATAAACAGATATGTTGACTGCATTTTGGTGCAAGCTCATAGCCAGCTAATCTGAAGGAACACGGTCTATGAAGTATATTGATTTGTTTGCAAAAAAGGCTTATTTGAAAGGAAAAGGTCACATACTGTGCAAGGTAATATTTGAGGTAGGTAATCATTTGTGTGGGCAGAGCATTCAAGAAATTCCATGCTCAAGAGACCCAGGAAAAAATATATTTAGAGCACCAAATTAGGGAGACCTGATAGAGACTTCCAGAGGTCAGATAAATGGGATTTCCACATAAAAACAAGAACTATATTTTTATCAAGGCCAGTGAGACAATCATCAGTAATGCGGTTCCTAACTCTACGAAGGACATGTTTGAGATATTGAGATTCATGGGCTATACAGCTTGCAGAAAAATCTTTTTTCGTGTGGGCAGGATGAAAGGTAGGTGATCGGACACAAGTGGAGGCAACCTTCATTGTGCATATGGATATTTGGTATCTACAACTAAGGAAAGTAAGACAAATGAGGGATATAAACCTCCAAGTCCATTTAACAGTTTCCTGAATAATATGCGCAAGTTTCATGAGCACCAAACCACGAGCAAAATTATACCCTCTCCTTCTTAGGGAAGTCAAAATCAGAACATGGGTAGTTTTTCATGTCTTACATTTGTGTACCTGTTTTTCTAACTATAAAGAGGGCTAAGTCGTATAAAGCATTGAAAACAAAACTCGCGGGAGGCAGACACAAATCCCTTTTAGCATGTATGCATGTTTTTAAAACCCTCAAATGGTTGGATGTTTGAAAAAAATTTCGGGCTGCACGTTACATCACAATGTCCCTGTTTTTGGGAGAGTGAAGGGAAATTTTATCTTTTAGAAAATGTTAAAAACCTGGCAATGGCCATTTCCAGCAAAATACCCAGACCAGTTAATCATGGCAAGGGAGATCTGTTATCCTTGACTCAATTACTAATGGTATGAAGAATTTAAAAACATATGATTTTGTTATCAGTCTCTGCAGCCACGGTTTATCTGTCACAAAAAAGGAAGTACTCATCCAAGCAGTACTGGTCCAGCTCATTCCAAAATTTGACACTTATACTACGTCCATTTTTGCGACTGTGAATATTTTAAATCTATTGAAAATTGGCCTGTTATCACTTTCAGGGATCCTTGAACAAACATGCTCCTGAGCAAGCGATTATGAAGGGAAAGGTAAACTTTTAGGAAATCTTGACCAGCCAAGGATGGGAAAGGAGGCTGTCACTTACCAACAGACTATTTAGCACGTGCTAAACAAGCTATCCTGCTTGAGGACTTTGTGAAATCAACAGCAGTGCCGGAGCACCAAACCTCTCTTTACACTTCCTTGCGAGAAAAAGCTCAGATTTAGGGAGATGGAATTGCTTTTTGTATTTTTCCCTATTAAACAATAAATCTTCGCAAAACATTTCGTATGGGCGATAAGCTGAACATTAAGACATGATGTTGCATTCATATAACAAAAGGTTAGGCTTAACTATGGAATTTATTTAAGCTGAGTACTTTACTCAACTGTTCATAACTTGCTATTCTACTAGACCTAAAAGAAAGTTTCTGAAAGAGGTAACAATTTTCCAGCCAAATTTCACAAGCCCCGACAAGATCCCAAGTAAGAAAGAGCCCTCAATGACCCTTCCTCAAACACAATCCTACTTCCATAAGATAACTGAAGTGCGCTTGTATCTGGCGTCTTGTGGGCGCTGTATTGAATACACTCCTTTAAGGAACAATTCTTTTATTAGGATTATTCAAGCAATGACACAGCTTACGCCTACAACCACTGGCCAGCAGTGAATGGCATGCACGTGGTAGTATGCAGCCTTGTGCCTACAACCCTGGGGCCAACGGAGTGTATCCTAATGAGGAGTTTTATACCTGGAATAAACAGTGAGATAGGTCGTAGAGGCAGAGAGGCCAAAAATGATCCGACACAAGAAGAAAACAACAAGAGGGAGTTACAAACCCTACCCCACCCCCCTCCTCTTCATTCAGCTATTGGCTTATGCAGGCTCTTCATGCTAGTGTGACAATACGCGCAGGATCTGTAGTTATTTGGAGCAAGTCACTTTTCTAAATTCCTTTGCTTGTATTGTGATGAACGGGGCCCATAACTCTGGATAGTCTTCGGTTCTGTTATCAATCATCATTGTTATGCGTTCCATAGCTAGCACCACCTACAGTTTCTTCAGCCACGCAGTGTGCTCAGGGATCGTCTCCGTACCCCAGTTTGCTAACAGAACCTGTATTGTGACGTTCAGCGCTATGGCTGTTTGTCTACCCCTGGATACGCAGGGGAAAGGTCAGGTGTTTGGGAAGGCCTAAGAGTGTGTTGGCTGGGAAGCGTGGGATAGTCGTGTTAAAGGCTTTATCAATATCATTGAGGATCAGGTCCCAATATTGAACCAACTTGGAGCAATTACAAAGGAGATGGAGAAGGGAACCAGTCTATCTGCCTCACTGCCTGCAGAGCGCTGAGCAGTCTCTATTCCAATCATGTATGCAAGCCGGTGTTAGGTACCAGTAGGAGGCAACTTTGTAAGCTGTCTCCGTGCCTGGCATGTTGTGTGCTGTGTGGTGCACCACAAAATGTATGTCCTGCCATTCTTTATTGGACAGAGTGTGCTCCAGCTCCTCCTCCTATCTCAGTTGCCCCTTGGACTTGGTGGGTTTGGTGGTCGCTGAGAGAAGGGCATAGAGTTTGGAGATAATGCGTTTGTCGCCATCTTTGCTTATTAGACATTTTTCAAAACGCGTCTTTGGTCGGGATGCTCCGGGCCCCATGTGTGGGGAAGACGCCCAGCGTGTCACCTGATTAAACAGGAACAGGTCACATGCTAGAAGTGAGTAGTCCCACTGGAGCTGATCAAAAGGAATGATCCTGTTGGGATCGAATAGCGAGCCCACTAGCTTGCATCCCTGCTTACGTCAGCGCTGCAATACCTCGGACTTACACCCGGGAGGGAAGTCTGGGTTATCTACTATCAGCGTCATTGGTGAGGGGAATGTTGTGAGATTGGATCAAAGTGCTAATGCGTCCCATGTCTTTAAAGTCGTGGCCATGACGGGAAAGAGGGGTAAAGCCCCCATGCCATGTGCTTATGAGGGAGCCATATCTCCTTTCATATGTTTGCACCTGCTATCGTCAGATCCATGAAGGACCAGTGTTTCTCTGAGAGCGGGCATTCCATTCCATTATAAAGCATATTTGTGACGCCTGGAAGTATCTAGAGATATGGAGTAGTCCCATACCTCCCTCCGATTAGGTTTAGTGATGAGTTGAAGCCTAAGGCGCGGCTGCTTGCTGCCCCAGACGAATATATTGATTGAGGAGGATACCCAAGTATGGGATCATGTCTGCGGCCCACGCGAAGGGCAATTGTGAACGGAGTGCCGCGGCTAGGGGTGGGGTGATAGAGAGGTTCAGAATCTGGGCCTTTGTGAGATTGACCTTGAACCCGGAGACATCGCTGTAGCCTCTGAATTCCTCGACTAAGGCAGATAGCGAGGACACTGGGTTGGTCAGGGACAGGAGAACATCATCTACGTACATCCTGATCGTGTGTGTGTCAGCCCCGAGCCAAATCCCAGTGATCTGTGGGTTGTTTGCGCCATAGGCTCCATACAGAGCGTGACGAGTAATTGGGAAAGGGGGCAGCCCTGTTGTGTACCCTGACATATGGGGAAAGGCGTGGAGGAGAACCCGTTAACCCTGACTGTCGCCCTAGAAGCACTGTAAATGCAACATGTCCAGGCTATAAACCTGTCCCTAAACCGGTGGAGCGTGGCAAATAGAAATGGCCGATGAAGCCTGTCGAACGCTTTTTCCGTGTCGACAGAGAGGAAAAGGGCCTCCCTCCGTGATCGGCGAATGACGTATTTGAGGTGAATTTGGACTTTTGCATTGTCGCTACATTGACTCAATGGGAATTATAAGAGACGGTAGTAGTGTTCCCAAATGGGAAAGAACCTGCTAATCAATATAGGAATAAGTACACAGGAAAAAAGTCAACGACGTGAAACAATAAAATAGAAAATTGTTGTATATATAGCGGGGTGCTTGGCTAGCTGAAAGCACCCACCACCCAAGAGTGCTTATTGGGCAGATATAGAAACAACCTGCCAATTAGAAATGAAAAACAGAAGCTAATACAGCACATCCACAAATCATGTAAGAAGGTCCAGCTGAATGACCAGTAATGGGGACCTTTTGTCGTTCAAAGCCAAATAAGCATTTTCATACGTCAAAAAGTCATATATGACAGTCCAAGATCCAACAAAAATGTGATGAGAGGTCCACGTGATGTCAGAAGAAGATGTTCTTTTTATTTCTTAAAGAAATCAATATCCAAGATAGAGCACAGCTAACACGTGTTTCGTCAGTACTTGTCCGTACTACAGACTTTCTCAAGGCTGTAAACATAAACATATTTAACATCAATAAAATCCATAGACAAATAAAGTATATTCTTATTACATCCAGCCAAAAAGGCACGTGTTGTAAAACAACAGACAGATATAGTCCCACTAATATCAAGAGACCCGAAACAAAATGTTAAAACACCAACACGTGTCAAAGGGAAACTCCCCAAAAGAGTGTGAGAAAACAGAAGAAAATTCGTGAAGCACCAAACACATTCAGGGAAAGCCACATACCCCGAAACCCAAATAACACATCAAATATTATTGAAAAAAGGAGTGTGAAAACACAAGATAAGTGAACACACCAATGAAAAAGTCCCTATTGTGCAAATACTAATCTTCATATGTGGAGAGGTGAAGATCCCCTATGTCAGGGCTAAAAGCCCTATACATCTAGTGACAAGTGAATACTAAACAAAGAAAACAGAGAAACTCCATAGCTGCGAATGAAGCAAGGTAACGTACCTATCAATTGAAAGTATAAATGATGGAGTCCTATGATAAGTTTAGAGGAATAAGTACAATGTAGTTGAAAATCCACACCATGCTAATGGTTAAAGTCAGAGAAATCTAGTGGAAAAAAAAAAGAAATATAGACAAAACGATGTAGATAAATGTTGTCAACAGTCAACAACGTCTCCCGTGCTCAGCTTTGAAAGCATAGGGACCTTTCAAAAGACTAATATATAGTCCCACTATTAACCAAAAACTGGTGAAGCACCAAACCACTAATTAGTGTGGGACTGTATACTGTTCAAGAAATTGTAAAGAGCAGATGTCACCCCCCATACACTGCCCCAAACCCTATCCACAAAATCAGCAAAAGTCTAGAGGACCAAAATAAATGAACAAGTCGTTGCCCACCAATGAAGAAACTGTAAAGTATAGACAAAGCCTGAAAATATCCTAAACACATATCGCTATGCATAAGGCAGTCCAATGTTCAACATACAAAACCAAAATGGTCTCAATGTACACTGTGCCCACCCACGAAAATGTCAAAGTTATAAAAACACCAAAAACACTGATGTACAAAGTGAATAGCATATATATATCTAGAGATGCACCAGGCTGCCTAAAAAGTATCTGGAATGACTGCACCCTAATATCCAATAGAAGTATTAACAAATTCCCTGGCCATGTCGGAAGTCACTCACCTTTAAAGTCAAGCAAATACGTGACCAAAAATAAGGTCCACAGGTATACATCACAATAATGATGCATCCATATCTGCAAAAAATGACAGAAGTGAAGAGTCAAAACCCTGTATGTATACCGTCTGAAGAGTTATATCTAATTAAGGGCCGAGCAAGGACTCACCATTAGTCATTATAAGGCGTCCTCCAAGTCACCGCTCATGATAACGCTCACCGGTAAAGAGAAGTGCCGGTCAATCGCGCCATCTTAAAAAGGCACTCCTATCCATAGCAGTCACATGGTTGCAAACGAACGTGCAACCAGGAAGTAAGAATAGAGAACAGACTAATGTAGCCAAACAGGCGTCATCTTGTAGTGGCAGAGAATAGTAAAATTACTGCTAAAGTCCCAGATAACCGATCACAAAAAATAAAAGCAAAAATACGTAATATCTCAGAACATCTCATAATCAGTGTATAAAATTGCAGATAAAAAATATAACACGGGTGAGACATGATGTGGATCAAATAGAATCATAAAAGACCCACAGGTAAAACATCTACTTATGGCCGTCATATGGTACAAAACTACGGTGTGCTCAATAGTTGTAATTAAAAGTCTGAACAAGCAAGCGAGATCATGAATAAGTATAAAGTGATGCACATGGTGTGCCCACACACACATCTCATGCATAATGGTTAGTGAAGAGGTGATAGTTGAGCAAACAACAGAAATTACAGCAAAGAGGAGAACAAAGTGAGCAAATATCAAGCGAATCCATACATCAATATAACACATTGCTATCAATAAGTATATAATAGATGGCAAAGCATGATAAGAACCAACACATGCAGTGTTTTCAAAGTTAACAGAGGTATGAATTGAAAAGCAATGGCTATGAATTTGCATTATAACAAATCACAATTCCATTAGCCTGATAACATCCGATGAGGAACAGCATTGCTAGTATGTAAAAATATGGAGTATTAACATAGATCAAATATAAAGTGTATATTAGGCAACCATATCCAGGAACGGATGAAGATACTACAACTTCCCAGTGACATGGTTGCATGCTTCAAAGATCAGCAGACATCATAAACATACACATATGTATTCCCACCAGCCACACTATAGTAATACCATCAAGAATCAGACAAATGAGGATATATAACAGTAATCCATATTCAATCACGCAAGAACACATGTAGTTCTCTATCAATGTTGAGCCCATAATCCACCGATCTTAATTTGATAAGCCATTTGGCTTCCAGTTTTCTAAGGGCCGAGGTTTTGTCCCCACCCCTGGGATCATCTTGAACTGTAGCAATACCATGAAATTTAAGACCCAGTAGTTCCGTCGATTTGTGTTCAGTATTGTAATGAACAGCTAGTGGATAATTGGTATTGTTATTGCGTATGGCTCTAATGTGTTCTTGAATCCGGTCTTTGAGTGATCTTATTGTACTTCTCACATATATGAGATTGCACTGGCAAACAATACAATATACAACGTACTTTGTGTTACAATTGATGAAATGCATTATGTTATGTGTTTGACCAGTGTTGTAGCTGAAACTGGTAATCTTATTCTGCGCAAATTGACATACGTTGCACATCGAACATTTGTAAAAGCCTTTTGGTTTAGCCGGTAGCCAAATGGAAACTGAAGCATTCCTAATGGAATCATTTTTGGTTGAATTCAAAATGTTACTCAATGTCCTACCCCTCACATGTGTAATAAGAGGTTTATTCTTAAGGTAAGGATCCAAATCGCGATCAAGCTTGAGTAGATACCAATGTTTGTGGAAAGTACGATATACCTCATTACTGTGTGAATGGAACTGTGTAATGATGGCCACTTGTTTTCTGCCTAATTTGTTCTTCACAGTAGGGTTAGATTTTAATAGGTCTGTCCGTCTTTTCCTATTAATTCTGGTGTGCGCTCTCTCAAGTGTGTCCTCATTGTATCCTCTAATAGAGAATCGTTTCTTGAGGCCCATAATCTCTTGCTGAAATATCTGTTCTGTGTTACAATTCCTCCTCAAACGTGTCATCTCGCCAAAAGGAATTGCCTTAATCTGCGAGGAAGGGTGAGCACTGGTCGCATGCAACACAGAATTGCAGGCAGTCTTTTTACGAAAGAGTTTAGACTCTAACATGCCATTTTCTACATAGAGTGTAACATCTAGAAAATCTTTTTTTTTTTGCTAAAGCTGTGTGTGAAACCAAGATTGTAATTATTGGTATTGAGATGGGTGATGAAATCCTTTAAGTTGTTATCATCTCCTCCCCAAATCATTAAGATGTCGTCAATAAAACGACCCCAATACACAATGAAATTTGTGAAGTCAGATGGGCAAGTTCTCCAGATGTGTTGTTGTTCATAAAAGCCCATATAGATATTAGCAAATGAAGGAGAAAATTTAGCTCCCATAGCCACCCCTGAGTATTGTCTGTACCATGTGTCTCGATGTTTAAAATAGTTATTGTCCAAAGTTAATCTAGTTAGTTCAATCAGCATCTTAGTATGGTCATACAATGTAGCATCCCTTTTTGACAGAAAATATGTAAGGGCTTCCATGCTCTTGTCCAGTGGAATGCTGGTATATAATGCATTCACATCAAGTGTCACAAAAGTGAGGTCCTCCGTCCAGGCAAAATCTTCTAGCTTGTTAAGTAAATCTTTGGTGTCCTCAATAAAATCTGGTAATTGACGCACAATCGGTTGTAGAAAGATATCAATATGTTCTGATATGCGTTCTGTGGGTCCCCGTATTCCTGAAATAATTGGTCTACCTGGCGGTGTTTCAAGACTTTTATGGATTTTAGGCAAGGTGTAAAGATACGCTGTTCTAGGTGTAGAGTTGAACATGTATTTAAATTCAATGTCCGACAAAAGTCCTGCATTAAGCCAATATCGTAACGTACTCTCTATTACTTTGTTCGTTTCCTGCATAGGATTATGGGCAATCTTGGTATAGGCATTATTGTCAGACAATTGTCTTTCAATTTCACCAAAGTAGTCCTCATTGTCCATAAGGACAATGTTATCGCCTTTGTCGGCCTCTTTGATCGTTATATTAGTATGTTTGGTCAAATTAAAAAGAGCAGTTCTTTCATCCCTTGTCAAATTATTTTTAAACCTGCCAGGAGCACGCTGCAATTTGTCCTCTAATTTGTATAGGTCAGTAGTGACTGCTTTATAAAAGCAGTCGATCATATTATCAGGAGCTAGCATGGGAATGAACGTAGATTTGGTTTTCAAACCACTCTCTGCTTGTAAATTAGTAACTATATTTAGATCATCAAGAATTGCTTCCATGCTGGGTGCTGTATCAAGACTCTCATCAACAGACAGAAGCTTATGTATGTTGTTAATATCCTGGATGGTTTGTCCACTGGCAGCAGATGTATATATAGGTACCGGACACAATTTGTTCTGATTGTCAAAGAATTTTTTTAATTTAAGCTTGCGAATAAATTTGAAGAGATCTATATGAATTTGAGTGAAATCTGGTCTAGACATGGGACAAAAGCTTAATCCCTTTTTTAACACATTGATCTCAATATTATTCAGAGGTAATTTGGACAAGTTAATGATAGACATCATCCTCCATATTGGTCACAGAACTATTTACACAAGGTGGTATGGTACAAGTAGAAAGCCTAGTATCAACACTCAATTCCTCTGTGTGTGCGATACTGATCTTGTGACTCTTTTGCTGTCTTCTGAGTCTGTTCTTATACCCCCCTCGCCTGGTTAATTTCTTCCCACTTGTTTTGTGTTGTTGAACCCCAATCTGGTTCCCTTTCTGTACCTCTCCAACTCTGATAAAAAAGACGAGGTACCTGTAGTATTGGTGTCATTTTGTAGTGATGTGGATGCTGTTTCACTCCTCACATCACTAGTGTCACTGGCAATGCTCGAGAGATCGCTTGCTGTTGTGTGGGTATCCGATCTCTTGGCATCTAAATCTTTAATACCAGCTCTGGGCTTGAACTCGTCAAATTTCTGAGCAAATGTGAAGATACGACCATTTTTATAGTCGTTATCATCCCTCTTTAATTTACACATTTTTTTGTCACCTATATATGTTTGGTGCGCATTCAATACTTCTTTGAGTATTTTGAATTTTTTTTCTGTTGCTTCAACCAAATTTAATTTCTTAATTTCATCGTCAACCTGTTCGATTTCCACTAGTAATTTTGCCCTCTTTCTTTCCGCATGGCGGATGAGTAGATCCATCATGCCAAAAGATGATGAGGATATTAGATTTTCCCACTCTTGAAGGAGATCCGGATCTAGGTCCTCGAAGGTTGGGAATATAATCACTCTCAAACCTCTCGGGACCTGTCAAACCTCAATGTATTTTTTGAGAGTAGTGAGATCCCACAACCTGGAGAGTTCCGATTTACGCAATCTTTCCAATTTGATGAACAATTGTTTCAATCCTTGAGGTCTCGCCTCTACTGTAGAGGTTTTAGTGGACTGGATGCCTTGTCCTCAAAAAAAATATCATTGAACATTCTGTCCCTTTCATCATCAAATCCTGCCATAATGTAGAATAATTAACTGCACTATTACTTCCGATTAAAGTGTTAATCGGATCACGCCCACAGAGGAATTGAGTGCTGGTAACCACTAAATAAAGAAATTATAAGAGAGGGTAGTAGTGTTCCCAAATGGGATAGAACCTGCACATCAATATAGGAATAAGTACACAGGGAAAAGTCAATGGCGTGAAACAATAAAATAGAAAATTGTTGTATATATAGCGGGGTGCTTGGCTAGCTGAAAGCACCCACCACCCAAGAGTGCTTATTGGGCAGATATAGAAACAGACAACCTAAACTACACAAGGTGAGGGGTAGGACAGCTAAAGGTACTAGGTCAGTGACTTGGTGATTGAGGTGGGGGGAGACACAAATTGTCTCTTGTTGCCCTCACACACCCTGAGGAATGTCATGCTTCATCATCGGGTGGTTGCTCCTCGTCGGGCCGGCGGTGCAATGCCCTACGGGTCCCCCGAAGGGTCTCTTTGACGGAGATCTTTTTAGAGAACTGCCTATGGGTGCATGTGGGTGTGTGGATAGAAGTCCTCTGTGAGAGGTGAGGGTAGTGTGTGCAGTGTATGTTAAAATTGCCTAAGGGTTTCCAAAAAAGGTTGTTTTTTTAAAATAAAGAGGTACCCTTGGCAGAATAAAAAACCCGTAGTTTAAGAGTTACCAGTAGAGATGCAATGTGTCCGGGTAACTATGCTGTGGTCGACTAGTTTCACGCCTATATTGGTCTGGAGGATCCTTGGCGTTTCATCAGGACCGGGAGTGACCTAGTACCTTTAGCTGTCCTACCCCTCACCTGTGTAGTGTTGGTTGTCTCTTTACAATACTCACTACGGAACAGTGCCCCCCTTTTTGATTACCTCATTGTCTTTGCGGAGCACAGGCACTGGACCATTAACAGGCTCCTGGTCCCCCCCTCTCTATTTTGATTTAACACATATAGAAACAACCTGCCAATTAGAAATGAAAAACAAAAGCGAATACAGCACCTCCACAAATCATGTAAGAAGGTCCAGCTGAATGACCAGTAATGGGGACCTTTCGTCGTTCAAAGCCAAATAAGCATTTTCCTACATCAAAAAGTCATATATGACAGTCCAAGATCCAACAAAAATGTGATGAGAGGTCCACGCGATGTCAGTCGAAGATGTTCTTTTTATTTCTTAAAGAAATCAATATCCAAGACAGAGCAAAGCCAACACGTGTTTCATCAGTACTTGTCCGTACTACAGACTTTCTCAAGGCTGTAAACATAAACATATTTAACATCAATAAAATCCATAGACAAATAAAGTATATTCTTATTACATCCAGCCATAAAGGCACGTGTTGTAAAACAACAGACTGATATAGTCCCACTAATATCAAGAGACCCGAAATAAAATGTTAAAACACCAACACGTGTAAAAGGGAAACTCCCCAAAAGAGTGTGAGGAAACAGAAGAAAATTCGTGAAGCACCAAACACATTCAGGGAAAGCCACATACCCCGAAACTCAAATAACACATCAAATATTATTGAAAAAAGGAGTGTGAAAACACACCAATGAAAAAGTACCTATTGTGCAAATACTAATCTCCATATGTGGAGAGGTGAAGATCCCCTATGTCAGGGCTATAAGCCCTATAAATCTAGTGACAAGTGAATACTAAACACAGAAAACAGAGCAACACCATAGCTACAAATGAAGCAAGGTAACGCACCTATCATTTGAAAGTATAAATGATGGAGTCCAATGATAAGTTTAGAGGAATAAGTACATATGTAGTTGAAAATCCACACCATGTAAATGGTTAAAGTCAGATAAATCTAGTAAAAAAAAGAAATATAGACAAAACGATGTAGATAAATGTTGTCAACAGTCAACAACGTCTCCCGTGCTCAGCTTTGAAAGCATAGGGACCTTTCAAAAGACTAATATATAGTCCCACTATTAACCAAAAACTGGTGAAGCACCAAACCACTAATTAGTGTGGGACTGTATACTGTTCAAGAAATTGTAAAGAGCAGATGTCACCCCCCATACACTGCCCCAAACCCTATCCACAAAATGAGGAAAAGTGTAGAGGACCAAAATAAATGAACAAGTCTTTGCCCACCAATGAAGAAACTGTAAAGTATAGACAAAGCTTGAAAATATCCTAAACACATATCGCTATGCATAAGTCAGTCCAATGTTCAACATACGAAACAAAATGGTCTCAATGTACACTGTGCCCACTCACGAAAATGTCAAAGTTATAAAAACACCAAAAACACTGATGTACAAAGTGAATAGCATATGTATAACTAGAGATGCACCAGGCTGCCTAAAAAGTATCTGGAATCACTGCACCCTAATATCCAATAGAAGTATTAACAAATTCCCTGGAGCGTGGCAATAGAAATGGCCGATGAAGCCTGTCGAACACTTTTTCTGCGTCGACAGAGAGGAAAAGGGCCTTCCTCCGGGATCGGCAAATGACGTATTTGAGGTGAATTTGGAGTTTTGTATTGTCGCTACATTGACTCAATGGGATAAACCTGGTTTGGTCCGCCATATTGCTTATGCTTTGTTCTGTCTTAAGTTAGCACCCATGGCTCCATTTTCTTGCCAGCTGCCACTTTGAATAATGATCGAAACTTATTTCTGCTTTCATTGCTAAAAGCTGTGCCGATGGATTTGTATCTCCAAGGTTAGACCTCGCTGAAAGCATGAGAAAGTTGTTCATTAGCACATACCTTTCCTGCTAGATAAATATAGACAGGATGACGTTGACAGAGAGATAGTGTGTGCCTGGTTTCAGACTCTTAGCTCACCCCTGTGTGCCCCTTTGTTTAAGCCTATCTCAATGTGGAAAGTTACTGGGTGGGCGTGTTCCTGTTTCGTTATGAAATGTATCATTGTTACCTTTATGCTTGTGAAGACCAGTCCCTCGTGAGCTATCTTATAAGGCTGCTCAGACTGGGCTCCGCTGCAGCGCAATTCTAATAAATAACTTGGTTTGTATTCTCTACTGTCTGACAGACTCTTCCTTTGTGTGGGAGGCTGAGGTGGTTGTGAGGGACCCGGGTGGCACTTCCTTCAACAGCCGGGCCAACAGGGGGGCTAGGTCTGACAAAACTTCTTATAGAACAATGGGGAGAAGCAACCTGGGCCCGGAGCTTTGGAGAGTTTAAGGCGTACAATTGCTGAAATCACTTCATTGATTTGGATGGGGCGATCTAGCTGGGAGGCTGTCTCAGTTGGGATCTGTGCTAGTTGTACATCCCGCAAATAGGAGTCTATGTTACCGGAGGGAGAATCCTCTCCCGCGTAGAGCCTGCTATATAAAGCCTGGAAGGCCTCAGCAATCTTGGGGTCTGAGGGCACCTCCGTCCTGGAAGAGCGTGGATCGTTGCGATTGATCCAGATATCACCTTGCTGCGTAGTCTCTGAGCTAGCATACAACCTGAACGATCACCATTGACAAAGAATTTATGTTTGAGACACAGTAGGGCATATTCCGCCCGGTTGAGGTCCAGGCACTGCAAGATCAGGCGCTGCCTCTCCAGCTTCCTCCACACCCGGGGGCACCTGTGCGCTTGTGTATTGACTCAAGCTCAGATACCGAAGTCTCTATCTGTTGACACTTCTCCATACACAACTTATTCTCTCCCACCAAAATGACTATTAATTTGCCTCGTAGGACTAGTTTTAGTACCTCCCAGACTGAGGCGAGGCAGATCTCTGCCCGATCACTTATGTTGAGATAGTTGTGAATGGCCGTGCGAATTGACTCCACCGTCTGCTCGGACTGCAGCATGGCATCCCGCAGGTGCCAACGAGACTGGCAGAGGGTACCGAGATTCAGTGTCAGCGTGATTGGGGCATGATCAGACAAGGAGAGGGGTTCAATGATAGCTTCTCCCACACAGGCTGTCAGGGCAGCCGTTGTGAGAAAGTGGTCAATGTGAGCATAGGATCTGTGAGCTGCAGAGTAGAAAGTATAGTCTCAGGTGGTGGGGTGAAGGAGTCTCCAGGTATCATTGCGAGCTGTCTGCCAGCCATTGCAGCCCCGAGGGCGAAAATGCCCCCATCTGCATCGTTTGTTGGCTTGATCGATCTAGCTCGGAGTCCATTACTAAGTTAAAATCTACTCCTAATAATATGGCCTGATCCGGGGAGGATAGAACTAGCTCTAGTCTGTTTATGAGGAAGTGTTCCTGATTTTTATTAGGGGTGTATAAAGTCGCTACCGTGAAATGTGTGGACCCCCATTGGATCCTAAGTCCTAGAGCTCTTCCCTTTATTTCCATTAATGTGGAGGTGACTTTCCCATGGAACTTCTGGGCAAGCAGAATGGCCACCCCATTCCGTTTATTCGGCCCAGATGACCAGAACTGATGAGGGAACAATCGTGAGCACATGCGTTGGGTGTCCTTAGCCAGTAGGTGCGTCTCCTAAAGCATGCAGGTGTCACAGCCCGATCGCTCCAGGAGAGACAGTATCACTTGGTGCTTTACTGGGCTATTGAGGCCTCGGACATTGAGGCTTAGAATATGCAAAGACTGTGTCATATGGCTGTGGGGTACAAAGCGCCGGCAAAACCGCTTAAATTGCAGTGCTCTAATGAGATGAGGGAGGTGGTGGCAATCGTTGGGTGAGGAGAATGGTGTGGAGGAGAAGGTAACGAGAGAAGACAGAAAGATACCCTTGAACTAAATATAGGTGACATAGATAATAATATCTTATAACAAAGTTTGTCTGTTCTGCTTGGTTGGGGTGGTCAGTGACCATACATGATGTATCTCTGCAGAAGGGGAGTGCCTCCTGGTATTGTGGACTCCAATGGGCAGGGCGGAGGAGGGATATGCCTGCAATCTCCTGGTCCCCCCGCTTCCGCCATAGTTACCACAAGGCCATCCTCCATGAACAGCTTTAGCCAGTCCGCCGAGGTCTCAAAACTCCTCCGAGAGGGCAGATTCTGCTGATAGCACTTGCAGGACCGCCTGTCAATCTTTACAGATGGTGCCCGGGTCCGGTTTTGTTCTGATCCGGGTGTTCTTGACCTGCCGCCATATCTGTTGTTTCAATGTGTACTGCTGGGGGAAGAGGGCCACTTCTGAATGCCATCCAGTGTGTCAATTTGAAGCAGGGCGCAGGCCTTCTTGAAGGATCTGATCTGGTGGAGAGTTCCTTCAAGGTGGAAGATAATGTGAAAAGGTTGGCCCCATGAGTAAGGGATGGTGACTTTTCGTAGATGTTCTGTGACTGGGCGGAAGTCTCTGCGTTTCTGTAAGGTGATCTGTGAGAGATCCTGGTATAGCACTGACAAGTGGCCTTAGAACTGGATCGGATGGGCTTCTCGTGCTTTCTTGAGGATGTCTTTTTTTTTTTTAAATTATGCTTGCATACCAGGATGTCCACGGGGGGCCGTTTCCAGCCCTAGAGGGTCCTATCCGATATACCCGGTCCAACTGCACAGCGGTCTTATCTGTTTGCCCCAGGATATGGCAAAAAAGGTCTGTGACATATTCTCGGAGGTTAGACCCCTCCGCTTTCGATGGCACCCCCTAATGCGGATATTGTTCTGTCTTGATCGATTCAAAAAGTCCTCGCTGTGTGACTGGAGGTCCAGATGTTGTTCCTTGAGTCTCAGGACCACCTGCTGCAGCCACTCCAGTTCCTCTTCCCCGCTTGTTTCTTTGTCCTTCAGAGCGGTCAACCTATCGCCCACCTCCTCGATGTCTTGCCAAACTTCCCGGAGATCCACCACCAACTCTGCTATTTTGGGGGGGGGGAGGAGTTTTATATACACAAACTTGACCCAAAGGTATCAGGTATCAGAGCGCTTTACATGAACATCAGGTGCATTACACAAGGACACATTTATTTTTTTTAGGCACGGGGAGATTAAGTGATTTCATGGTCTGTAGGTCTCCACGCAGGGAGGTGAATAGTGACTCCAGAAAGGCCTTGGTTACTGGACCCTCCCCATCATCGGGGTCCGTTCTAGAATCGCAGCCCAATGCTGCTTGTCTGTCCTCGGGAGCAGTGCTCCTCTGCTTGCCAAACATCTCTTTTAGGGAGCGGTCCTACTTAGCTCTGTTTACTGCCATGTTGCTGAGTCATATGAAGGCTCCGCTGGAGGAGCCGTTCCCACACCCGGGCTGGTCCCCAGGAACCCTTTCGCTTCAACTTCCCCCTTTGAGTGGAGGGGCCGGAGTGCGTGGTGGAAAGGATCTTCCAGATCAGGTAGAGATGGTGTCTTCTTTGTAGATCTGCAACAGGGCCACAGGCGATGGGTGGGCTTCGCCAGGCTAGTGTCCACCCTTCATGGGCCTTCAGAGCGGGTCAGGGCCCCCTCAGCCCTGGCGTGAGAAGTTCCGCCAGACCTTAGGAGCTCCTTAAGCGCTTTGGGGCCCGCTTGCTCAGGGAGTCAAGTAGATCCTGGAAGGGGGGGTGCACTATCTGGTCATCCACGTCTTGTATTCCCTCGGGCCTCGCAGTGCCTCTAGCGAGCTTCCTATGGCTGGGCAACGAGGCAATAGCGGCTCGCTCACAGCCAGACTGCCTCCCCACTTCATGTGTGCAGTGTTAGGATGGGTGCCTGCAGCGAGTGACCGGGCCCAGTGAGCAACCGCACGATTAGTCTCTAAGGAGGGGTCCAGGAGTGACCATCCTTACACCGGTACTAAGTTTCTTAGTGGCTCCGCCTCTTGATTGGGGTCCCTATTGTCTTCAACATATCAGGGCCCGTTTTTGTTGCATGGAAGTATCACCATTGCAGGAAGCCAAGGCGGGGCCTCAACAGCATGGGACCTCCATCAGTTCCGAATGTCCGCCGCGAGCGGGGCAGGCCGCATGGGCCATGTGCCACCCCCGGTGTAGAAGACCAAGCAGTGTGGGGGGGGGGTACTCTTCATGTCCCAAGTGCTGCTGTGGCCGCCAGTGTCCTCACCCGCAGGTTGTTGGCTTTCTGATGTCCGGCGGGGGCCGCGGAAGCCGGGCGTGCCCTGTCACCAAGCAGCAGGCCACACCCGAGTCTGGAGGCCTCTCACTCTGCTTGGCTGACAGGTCACGGTGCTGCGTCATGCTTGGTCATGTTTGCCATCTCCCCGCAGGCGCCCCATTCCCCACAGGCAGTGGCACCATTTTGTGGTCGTAGGCGAGGTACCGGCGGGCTAATTCAGGTGTTTGTGTTCGCGGTGGCTCTGAGAGATCGGGAAAGATGTCCTAGCAGCCCGCCATATTGGCCACGCCCCGAATACCCTCATTTAAACCTGTTTCCCTATTGCACATGTGTACACAGTACTGGTGTTCCATACATGCATGGAGTGATAGATCATGCATCTGGTGGTACTGTTAAAATGTGTCAGATAGCTTAGAAATAAGGCATCAAATTCCATTATCAGGAGGACACCGGTGGTCACTGAAACCCACACCCGGCCACAGGCAAGTGTTTTTGCCTACAGTTGAAAATTATATGGAGACATTTTAGATAGGACAGAAATATCAGGTTTCTGAAAAATCACAGGAAAATGATGGAATCCCATAATTTAAAAAGATCTCCACCATAAAAGCATTGACCTGGTTGCTACATTAAAGCAAATCAACAGAAGTAGATTATTATACTGGTGTTGGAGTAAGAAAACATTCATCCAGTGCCCAATGTAGTAAGCTATAATAGTAAAAAAGGTGGGGCTGAGGTATTGATGTATGGTACATGTAGGGTAAAATTCGAAACAAAAATTACGACTTTTAAAATATTATTCACAAGTTTTGAGCCCAGTAGTAATTTCCACATAGGCAAGGTAACAAAACAAGCTCACTGATCCTGCTGACACAATAACAGATTACAGCCACTTGGAATTTGTGTTTATATTGAACCCATTTCCAGCATAGAAGCCCATGATCAATCCAGACAAGAATTTTGGAAATGACCAAGCATTTACCTAATAACATCAGTACACAAATACAAGAATACTGGTTTGAATGAAGTCAGACGTACTTGGTGTTGGGGGCCAGTCCTCGTGGTGCCATTGAACATAAACAAGGGATTGCCATAATACTGACATTCAGGAAATGCCCCTTCATACTCTGCCACTGTTCAGCATTGTCTGCATCAAAACGGTAAATAATATCAACTGCATGCAACAATGTAAGTAACAAATAATTATCAAGACTAGGTTACATTTAATGTTACTTTAAAAAAACTTACCACGTTTGTGAATTTGTTCATTCTTTTTGTTTCTGGGGACAGAAACATTTTCATGTTAGAGACATCTGCACTTAATGTTAATTGTATCTTTTAATATCTTTATTGGCTATCCGCAGAGAGAAACAAGAACCAACCACCACTGAAGTGTGTATCAAAATGGAATACAATACAGAATAACATAGTTGCCAAAATCTTCTGAGTTTGATAAAGTACTTCCCCATCCCTCTCCCCAAAACTAACTGTCCCATCCATCCAACTCCCACCCTAACAAGTTCCTTCTCAATGCAAATGTTAGCATGGGGCTATCTATGTGACAAATTTATAAATATTGACTGTTTCCGGCAATTCAATCTTCATTAAAGGATATCGCAGTGTTGGACTCACCACAACAGGGTTCAGGTAATTTCCAATAGCGGAGAAACCAGTGAAATGTTGCGCTCCCATCACCACCCAAAGATGCCGTGCTGGGCCACCCTACTTTCATCCGGCCCCCGGGAAGGTTTTAAGTGTGGACAAGAGTAAACCTGCAGGTATGTCAACTGGTAATAATACCAATACGAATCAGACTTCTACTATTGATTGATTTCTTGCACGCTACATTAGGATTATAAGCAAGGAGGTTGAGCTGGCCGAACGGAGGAACTTCTTGGATGGTGACACCGCTGTTACAGGGTCGAATTGGTAAGGCGGGCACTCGGGCTATGGGCATACTCTTGGTCCTCTTCATTCTTGAACTTCTCGGACCACTTGACGGTCCATTCTGCCGATCTCTGGCAGGATACCTTCGGTCTTTCATCAGACCTTTGTTTCGTAGTTTCACTGACCCTTGCGTTGGTCACCTCCTTTTGCAACCCCTGGCGGGTTGGCTTATGTGTGTTGACCACCTGGCTGGTCACTGGTTGGTGTGATTATTCACTCTGACCCGTGCGTCGGTCACCTCCTTTCGCAACCCCTGGCAGGTTGGCTTTGTGGTGCGACCATTTGGCTGGTCGGCTTCACGAGGTGCGTCACGTCGCGTGACTACCTGTGTTCACGAGGTGCGTCACGTCGTGTGACTACCTGTGTTTGCTGCCTTGTCAGGCGCTGGTGCTTGCTCATCTTCGTACCGTCGTGGTACATCTTCAGTGTAGCGTTGCTCCTTGCACTGTGTGATCTCTGGTTGTGGTGGCTTCTTGGCGCCACTGGGTGTGTCCTCTGCATCCTTACCCTTCAGTGTCGTTGGATACTTGCTGCGCACATCTTCTTCAGTGTAGTTCCTCTCTTGTAGGCGCTGCTGTGTACCTTCCGCATCCGGGGTACATCTGCGCTGAGTCCCTTAGCTCTCTCGAGGGTTCACTCCACTTGATGCGGCGACAGCGCAATCCTCGCTGGGGTGGATGTGGCTTGACCCTTTTTCTTCCTCCTTGTCTTGCTGTGGGATGGCGCTGCATCCCTCTGGCACACTGTCGTCTGCCTCCATGGCTTCCCCTTGGTTTCAGACTTTGAGCCTGTTGTACACATTTCTTCCAGTGCAGTTGCTGGAAACGGCCACTAGATGGCAGTGTTACTTTACACCGGGAGCAGGACACCGCCAAACAGCAGGTAAGTCTCTTTACATTTATTTCCTTTGTTTGTTGATCGCCGGGCTGTGCAGGGGGGGCACACTCCACCTTGGCCTTGCGTGGGGAGGGAGGTCGGGCTGTGGGAGGGCTCCGCTTTGCACCGTGAGCCACGTTGCCTCAATATACCCTTTAAAACCCCTTCTGGCCCCCCCCCCGCAGGCCTTTACGCTTCCAGTGCCGGTTGAATCTTCCCGCCTCGGGGCACCTCGTGCTTCACTGCGCTCCCCTGCACTCGCGCCTCACTGCGCCGCTGGCCATCATTAGTTTACACGATCGCCCTCCCTGCCCGCGGCAGCTTCCTGCAGTCTTCGCGCGGCAGGGAGGGGGTGCCGACATGTTCGTCCCTACGCGGGGTAGGCACCCGCTGGTTCCCGTAGTTTATACGGCCCGGGCCGCGCGCTGTCTCCTCATCGCTTTCCCCCGCCCCCGCAGCCTCACTCGGCTTGCATTCTGCGCGGGGAGCGGGCGGAGGAGACGGGATCTCGGTGTGGTGCTGCGGCTGCGGGTGGGCTCCGCTCTTCATTTCCGCTTCCTCCGCCCCGGGGAGTTTCCCTCTCGTCTCCACCCCACCGCCTCACTCTTCACCCGTCAGGGGCTTCCTTCGTGCCGGAGGGTACACACCAGGTTCTTCAGCGCGGGGTGGGCTCCCGCTGCTCAGGGGTCACTCAGTGCTTGCCGTTGCGGTCTGTGGCGGATGAAGGCACGGGGTGGGCTCCCGCTGGCTTCCTCGCGCGGCTCCTCACCTTCGGCCGGCGGGTCTCTTCTTTCCACGCGGGTGGGCTCCGCGTGGTTCACGCCACTTGCCGGGTCGCGGCCGATGCGGGTGGGCTCCGATCGGTCCGCTCTTTACCACCGGGCACGGCGGCAGGCTCGACGGGGTCGGGGTGGGCACCCGACCTCCTCGCCTTCACTCTGGGTGGCTTACACGCCCGCAGGTCTTCGCGGCGGTGCGGGGTGGGCTCCCGGTCACCGCTCACGCCCGAGCTCTTCCCACGCCCTGCGGCGATCAGGCGCCGTTCTGGCCTGCTGGGGGGGCCGTCACGCAGGCAGGTCTCTCCCCCCCCTTCATTTTAGCTGGGCTGCTGCACGCCAGGGCACAGCCCCCTCGTCGCCAGTGTAATGTTGGGCACTAGGCCCTCATGCTGGGTGGAAGGACTGGCACCAGACACATAGATAGGGGTAGTGGGAATCGCCACAAGCACGTGCGCTCGGCCCCTTTATTGACCTCGTCACCTGACACAGTGACGTCGGTGGTGGGTGGGTGTACAGTGTATGACACAGGGTTCGAACACTAGAACGTGTCCATGCACGGACACTGCAGGTGTTAGGAATGGGGGGGGGAGGGGTAGGTGAGGCATTTGTCACAAGCGTGCATTTTAATTCCGTCCTTGCAACATTCCATGCTTCTCCAGGAGACCGCACATCAGTTGGCAGGAAGGAGAGAAAAAGAGGAGGCGCGCAACAGCCACAATTTCGCAGGCACAACTTGGACATTTTACACATGATTTGTTTATTGCCACGTCACAGAATGCATCTAGATTCCATAAGGCACGGCAGAGAGCAGTAGCGTGTAGGTACCTTAATACTGCCCCAGGTTTAGCAGCTGCTTGTTTTGCATATCGGCAGGTTCTACATGGGATATTTACTTTTCATTTTCGTTGCAGTCGGTACCTAATTGCAAAGCAATTTCAGGTGTTGGGGCGGGGGTGACTTTGGCTTCTCAGCTAACGATATGGATGTTTATTTACTGCCTGCGCGTGGTTTTTCGAGTGCCTGCCCATATAATGCTCATCACTTTATATCAAAATATTACCACAAGGGAAGCACACTCGTATGTATGAATGATATCTGAGGGCATGTTGTTGTTGTGCCTTTCTGATTCGAGATGAATGAAAATGAAAACGCTGTTCTATTTGGAAACACGGCCTTTGGGCTAGTTTTGTGATCAATTATGGAGGTTGGAATGCAACCTGAAGAAACGCTTCTTCATGTGCCCAAGCTGCATTTAAAGGGCATTTAGATGATCCCGTTCCAGTTACCTTGCAGTTGCTGACCGCTCGTCTCCCTGCAAGATGTCGTGTGTGACTGGGTGGCACTGCTGCTCCTGGCTTCTGCGGCTGAGTAGTGAGGGCAGGGAGAGGGGGTGTCGTGAGTCCGGGGACAGTGCGTTCTCAACTATAAAAGTGAAAGCACGGTATGGGGCGCTGTTAAAAAGTAAGAAATCAGTGTTTCTAATGTTGTTTGAGGAGAGCTGTGCATAAGAATACAAAAGCGGCCAGAATTTTACATATTAAGCGCTACTATTAAAGTGAAAAGCATGGCATGGTGTGCTGTCAAAAATGAAAATGAAAACCAAGAACAAAAGAAAAGCGCGGCAGCCATTATTCCAACTGAGGTGTTCTGCACTAGTTAAATAACAAAACAAGCATTTGCAATGCAATAGGTCTCGCATTTGCAAGAGTTAGAGCTCTTGGCGTTGAAAATGACAATATTTGTTTACCTTTTGCTTTCTTCCATGCAATGGAGTGATGATGTTTGCATAGCTCTATTCCTATGACCTTGTGGCGCTGGAGAACCAGAAAATGGGAAACGCAGGCAAGCATAAACAGACACAGAAAGAAGCAAAGAAATACAAACAGAAACACGCACAGAGAACACACATGCTCGCAGAGTAACAGATCCACATAAGTGGCCACGCAAATGCCGGCCCCCGGGGGAAGTAGGGTCAACAGACCAGTCTTCCCCCGGGGTGTTTGCACATTGAAAGGAAGGACTAGGTGTAGCGGGGTCAGGGGGTTGGGCTAGGGGTGGGGTTTAGGCCAAAGGGTTAAAGGGGACAGGAGAGGTGGTTTCAGCCTCTTCCTGCATCCCAGCGCCATTGGGGAAGGGTTGTTAGGAATTTTGGAGAGTAGGTAGAGAGGAACAGGGCAGTTTGTAGTGGTTAGCAGGCCCAATCAGTCGATTAGTGTGGGGTAGGCTAGCGGGTATAGCTGTGTGGAGTCCGCTTTGCAGGACCTGTGTTTAGGCAGCCCCTAACCCGTTTTGCCATCACTCACCGGTTTTGCGGCCTGCTATGGAGGTGCCCGATGCGGAGGCGGTCCGGGCCGCTCTGCAGGTGCTGGGACGGGCGGGCAGCGCAGACCTCCTGAGACCTGGCGTCCTCGACCAGGCATGGGTGGGAATGGCCCGCACCCATAGGTCTGCGTCGGCAGGGGTCGCTGCAGCAGTGGTGTCGTGTATGGATGAGCCACCACTGCCCAAAAAAGGTATGCCGGGTAGTGGCGGGGCCTGGTCAAACCGGAGCCGGGGAAGCGCAGGGGCCGGCGCAGGAGCCTGCCTGTGCGTGTTATTGAGAACGCGTCCACACAGCCTGTGACTCTGGGAGGGGCGGGGGGAGGAATTCCTGGCACGTCCTTGCATTGAATTGGCAGCACAGCCTGGGTGTCCCCCGGGGCAGGGGAGGGGCCAGGCCCTGCGGGAGCAGGCCCGGCCAGCCGCTGGGCCTGTTTTGAATTATGAGGCGGCTTCGGAGGGTGAGGAGGGGGATGAGTGGAGGGAACCTGTGGCTGATGACTTTGCCCTGCAATTATCCGGCAGTGAAGGTCAGGACGGGGATGAGGGGCGCTCGGACGATGCTCCCATCGACCTTACCTGGGGGGGAGGAGTCACGATGACAAGGGGAGGGGGAAGCGCCCCCATTGCTATTCCCCAGCCTGGGTTCAAACGGGGTATGGGGGGAGCAGTGTGTGCCAAGTCTAGGGAGCTGGACAGGGCAGGCCAGCTTTCATCGCCGGTATTGCCTAGGTGGAGTGGCATGTCCCTTGAGGAAAAGATAAGGGATCAGCGTAGGTTGATCCAGGAGACTGAACAGAAGTGGCAGGACCTCTGGGCCACCAGGGAGGGGGAATTGGGGGTGCCGGTGAGGTAGAAGGACCCCCTACACCCACTTCAGAGGAGGAGGAGGCCTGGGTGGAGCTGGGAGCTGGGGCCAAGGGTCAGGTAGGCAAGTGGGTGTGGGTGGAGGAGAGGAAGCACCCCATGACAGTGTTAGGGACAGCCGAGACAGCGCAGAGACCCGATGGTGCTGGGGCCTCCCCCCCAGGTTGGAGCAGCCTGGGTGGGGGCACAAACCAGCGGTAGAAGCTGGTAGACAGACATGTGGGTGGGTCGGTGGGGCGCAATACAGCTCCAAGACGCCGGCGAGAAGCAGTAGGGGGGTCAGCGGCGGCCTGCCCTCCACCGAGGGATCGGGCAACAACAGCAGCAGCGGCGGAGGATAGTGGTGTGCCTGGAGTGAAAGAGAAAGGCGTGAAGAGAGCGGTACGTGAGGTGTTGTGGGCGCCTGCTGAGGTGGAAGCAGATTTGCAACTGGATTATGATGAAGAGAGCGATGAGTTAGAAGAGATGGAAGTGCGTGAGGAGGAAGAATGGACGCGGGTCACCTCAGACCCATCAGGGACGGCAACAGGAAAAGCTGGTGTCTTACAGGTGCCACCAGCCAGTAACAGCAGGAGCAAGACGGCGAGCCAGAAGAAGGTTGGCGCCAAAGGCAAGGACTGGGAGACACACGCTAGCTTGTCAGGTGAGGGTGATTGGTGGGCCGCTTGGGACCTTGGCCCAAAGGTGGGTGGACGAAAGCCTGCCGGTTGGTGGATGTGGGGGAGGGGTCAGTGAGGGACACGGGAGCACCAGCCAGCGCAGCAGTAGCGCCTCCGGTGGGAGTCAAGGTGCCTGGGGTGAAGCAGTTAGTGGTGGCAAGCGTCCAGATGGACAAGACTGATGGGCAGGAGGGGAAGGAGGACAAGGGCGATGACAAACATCATAAGAAGCTTCCGTACATGGGTTTGGCTATGCCGTTGAGGTCTCATTTGTCGGAAAAGACTAGGACCAGGATTTGGAAGCATGAATATGTGGACGTATTTAAACTGCTACATAGAGAGTTTCAGGCCAAGGAGGGTTCCAAGGGGAAGAGTGGGAACTAACAAGGAGGCCACGGGTGCCAGTCAACATGGAAAATTGGACCTCCGCTTTTCTTATTTATGCCAGCATATATTGCGAGAAGCATCTAGATAGGGCGATAGCGTTACTGAAATACATGGATATCATCTGGAAAGCACGGATTAATTTTTGTGGTTTTGCATGGCTCAGTTATGACGAGGAGTTCAGAGCTAGGATTAGTGTCAATTCTGACAAGCCGTGGGGGGAGGTGGACCAGGAGTTGTGGATGCAGTGGATGTCGTCCACGCAGTTGTCCGCATCCACACAAACGGCCTGTGGCCTGCCGGTGATGTATCGGTCTTTTTCGATGCGTCCCGCCCAGGCAGGGGCGGGAGGACACATTGGTCACCCAGGGAGTGCGGGTCCATCACCGAAGCCAAGTGGAAGTACCACGGGAGCTTGTTGGAATTTCAACAAAGACTTCTGCACCAGGTACCCCTGCAAATTCAAGCACGAATGCTCGAAATGTGGGGGACGCCACCCACTCACACAGTGTTTTACGTTGACCACACCATCCAAGCAGTGGCAGGCAATGAAGGTCAGAGGACAGTCTGGGCCAAAGGGCTCCTACCCCAGTTAGGGTTGGGGCCATGGGTCCGTGGCTCTCAGTGTACCCAGATAGAGAGGCTGCGTTGCGGCTTCAATGGGGTTTTACGGAAGGTTTTTGGGTGGGTTACCAAGGCCCCCGGGAATGGAGGTGGGTGGAGAATTTGAGGTCAGCCAAGGAGTTGCCAGAAGTAGTTGCAGGTAAGTTGAGGAAAGAGGTGGAGGAAGTGAGGACAGCGGGCCCATATGAATGTTGGCCCATGGAAGAACTGATTATATCGCCCCTGGGGGTGGTCCCTAAGAAGGAGCCAGGAGAATTTAGATTGATTCACCATCTCTATTGGCCGGAAGGAAGGTCCGCTAACGACTTCATTTCCGTGGAGGATTCAAGGGTGCTGTATGCTTCTGTGGACGATACGGTCTGCCTAGTGCAGTTGTGCGGGAGTGGTGGCAGAGATGGCCAAATGTGATGTGAAATCAGCCTTTCGCCTCCTTCCCATACACCCCGCGGATTTCTGGTTACTGGGGATGCAGTTTGAAGGGGTCATTTTTGTCGGAATTTCATAACAGGTCTGTGCTGTTCCATGTCGACAACATGACAGTTGTGGAACTGGTGAATAAGCAGAAGGCGAGGGACTTGCAGGGTTTTGCGATTGTTGCAAAGTTTTATGCTGCAATGCCTGCATCTGAATGTAATCTTCAGCGCAAAACATGTTCCAGGTAGGTGCAAGCAATGACACTGCGGATGCAATGTCTCGTTCGCAGTGGCAGTGTTTCTGACGTTTGGCCCTGGGAGCGGATGCTTGCAAGACAGAGCTGCCGGACGGCATCTGGGCCTGGGGGGGGGGGGAGTGAGAGGGGTGGGCCTGGTCGAAAACTCCATAGCAGACTCTACGAGGTACAGCTACAGGCTGGGATTTCTTTCTATATGGGTTTTGATTCTGCTAAGGATGAGTTACTGAGTAAGATGTTGAGAGGTTGGGGACGGGAGTGGAGGGAGGGCACGGAGGGGGGCTTCTAGGGAGGCGATTACCTTGGATTTGTTACAGAGTTTGTTGACTGAGATGCCCAACTGTTGCTATGATGATTACGAGGTCTCAGTGTTTCGTTTGTGCATGGTGTGGATGTTTTTTGGGGCTTTTCGGGTCTCGGAGTTGGTGGGTACGAGAGGGAAGGCTGGGAAACTGTATGATGAGGTGCGAATGGATGGGGCGCGTCTGGGCATTTGGCTGGGACGTTCTAAAACTGACCTGGCTGGGAGAGGAAAGTTGGTATGGTTGAGTAAAAGTGGCTGTTTGGGGGCGTGTCTGGTGCAAGAATGGCACGTTTTCCTACGATGGGCATCGGGTGAGATTTTTTGTCATGGTTCACAGGAGCGCTTGACGGCTTTTCAGTTGTTGGCAGTGCTGCGGATGGCTTTGAAGCGCTTGGGTAGGGATCCTGCTAGGTTCGGTACTCATTCCTTCCGCATTGGCGCGGCGGCGTGCCTGGGGAGGTCTTGGGACAGGACACGTCAGATCGGGCGGTGACGGTCAAGGTGCTGCGAACGCTATGTGCTCAAATGAGTAAGGGTTGGCATTGGGAGGTGCTGGTTTCTGGGGCTCAAGGGGGAGTCACTGTGTTTTTAGTGCACTAACACTTGTTTCCTTATCAAAGGTTGCGTGGAGGGCTCAGGGACCAAAACGGTCACCTGGATCGTTGGGCATTCCTTTGAACATTGGGCAGCGAAGTATGCAGATCGGCAGGTTCACAGCCGTAACCTGGGTCTCAGAAGCAGCCATCATGAGGTGCATTGGCGGGGAAAAGGAGGGATGCGCTGGGGAGCATTGCTGCCCTGGCTGACGAAAATGATCTCTCAAAGAGGCTGTCCGGATACGTTGGTGTTGCACCTGGGCGAGAATGTCTTAACCAGGCTGTCAGGTCTGGCTCTTTTACATTTGATGCAAAGGAATTTGGAGGTCATGAAGAGCAATCTCGCAGGCACGTGCACTGTTTGGACTGAATTTGTGCCGCAGAAAGTTTGGAGAGGGGCTCTGAAGCCAGCCGCTGTTGAGAAGGCCCGTAGGAAGCTTAACAGGGCTATGAGAGTTTTTTGCAGTACAAGGGGCATTAAGGTGATTGCGCATGTAGGGTTGCGGCTGGAAGAGCCATTGCTGTTTCGTGATGATGGAGTGCACCTTTCACAGATGGGCAACGCTTATTATATGATGGAGATGAGGGATGTCATTAGAAAGTTGTGGAACAAATCCATTTGGTGTCGCAGGGACTGAGGGGCGAAAGGTGCACTACAGAAAGGGGGCAGGTAACCGCCCTACGGGGGTTCCCGGGTTGGCATTATTTTGGAGGGGTGGGTAGTCAATGACAGGCATACTCCCCCCTCGGGGGAGGGGGATATAGGTGCATGATGGGGGTGCGGGATGCATTAGTGTGATGGCTGGTGATGATGGAGAGGAGGTTGAAAGCTAAGTGAGGAAGTAAATGGAATGAGGGAGGAGGTTGCAGGGTGAAACGGGTAGAGAGTAACAGGAGTGCGGGAATGGATGGTGGATGAAAGGTTTGAGGTGTGGAATTGTTTATAAGTGTTATAAGTTTAATTATGTTTTTGGTTAAAGTATTGTGTTGTCAATCTTGTCCTAATAAATGGCCTTTTACGCTAACATACAACATGGAGTGTATTTATTGCGCGAAGGAAGTTACATGGCTCGAGAAAGCCACTGAGATTTCTGCCGTGTTAAAGGTGTTTGCAGCTCATTTTCTCCATACTTAGAACTAAAAGAAGCAATGAGAGGTTCCCACAATTTTTCCCCACTAAGTATGCCCCATCTTTCATTCATTCCACTACCCCCAAGATACTGAGTTCGAGATAGATTCCAGACTAAGGCCCTTTTAGGCTCCAACAGTTCATTGCAACAGAGAAGCTTCAGTTACTCAAATCACCAGGATAGCTCAGGCTGATAACGTGCTTACTGCACATTTATGTCTATCACACGGAAGTCACACATTTGTGCCTCAGTTTAACCGATTCACCCTGCGGATGTCGATACCATTAATAACTAGTGAGCTGATAACGGTGCAAGGGGCTAGTAAATAAGCCCCAGATGTGTAGTACTGAATACTTCAGTGTAAAATGTAGCTAAATGAAATACCGGTTTTTACCATTATTGCTCTTTCTGACACATGGGCGGTGGAATGTAATCTGCTGGACTCAGTTCTCCCCTGTCGTATTAAACACCACGCAGTTCCATCTATCGCACCAGCAGAGAAAAACAAACCATAACATCCCCTGTGCCCTGCCAGCCCCCTTGCGCTGAGAGACATTTACTTTGTAACTGATGGCGTGGGCTCGGCGAGGCCGGGTTTAAGCCTGTTTAACGCGCGTGCCAAAAAGTGGATAACAGCAAACAACAGAAGCTTCAGTTAGTCAAGTCACCAGGATAGCTCAGGCTGATAACGTGCTTATTACACATTTATGTCTGTCACACGGAAGTCACACGTTTGTGTCTCACTTTAACTGATTCACCCTGCGGATGTCGATACCATTAATAACTAGAGAGCTGAAAACGGCACAAGGGGCTAGTAAATAAGCCCCAGATGTGTAGTACTGGATACCTCAGTGTCAAATGTAGCTAAATGAAATACAGGTTTTTACCATTATTGCTCTTTCTGGCACATGGGCGCTGGAATGTAATCGTAAGTCGTATTAAACACCACGCATTTCCCTACATCGCATCAGCGCTTGCCATCTGTTTTCACTCAGCCGCTTGTTTATATTTGCATCGTGAAAGCGCCATGCAAAAATAAACACGGGGCTGAGTGAAAACAGATGGCCCCTATAAAAATAAGCAATTGCTTTGCGACAGCAGCAAAGCAGACAACCCTGTCCGTTTCGGCCGGACGAAAAGGCGAAAGGGCATTAATAAAAAAACCTAATTTCCAAAAATAGCATAAACGGTGACGCCAGCCAATGAAAATGAGGGGCGGGGCTTCAAGTCCCCTTCTCAAATCTACTCTCTTACAATATCTCTTGCCCAGCGCGCCAACGCCAGGCGAGACCTAAAATAAGCGTTATGGGAGAGCATGTCCGTCTTGCCTGCAAACAGCAGGCAGGAGAAAGGCGTTTAAGAAAAATAGTGTTCCCAGGCTGGAGTTAAAGCATACCATGTAACAACACATGTAACAGGGGGAGTCTTCATGGGAGGTTACAAGAAGCGAAAAGGCAGTACTAAGGAGGAGCTACTAAGCCTATTGACCAATGGAAAGCCACCATTTATACTAGGACAGTGATAGGAACCGATTAAAAAGATGCGTGGAAACTGGGCGGAGCTTCATGCTCATATCCTAAATACACATGTCTCAAAGCGCTGCCTAGGCAAGACCTAAAAATGGGGATAAAACCGCAATTTGAGACAAAATGTAGCATCCTGCTCGGATCCGCGGAAGTCACCTATATAGCCCCGTTCTTTGAGCCTTCCTCCTGTAGCTTGTCTGTATATTTAAATATTTGCCAGCGCCCACAGGCACAAGAGGATAAACCCCAGCTTCGGAGCAAAGTTTATCACTTATATCCAAGCATCGGTATTTCAACTCCTACATATTAAACTTTATTCTCTCCCTGAGACGGGATCCTCCAAGAAACTATTTATAGGGAACTGTGTTGAAGTTTTGGTAAACCTAATTTTGTCGGAACCGTGCTTGTTAATCAGCTCAAACATGACAAACAAAGATGCATTAAGGTTTTGCCATTAGGTTTCTTTTACTAGCCACCCACTCTTCAGTTTATGTCACTTCCTGGTCTTGCTGCCCGTGACTATGTAAATATGAACAGTAACCCAGTACCGCTGTTTAACAGAGTTTCATCTCTACAGGGACTGTCCGATTTAGTCTGACAGTCATTTCCATCCCGAAAAGTTAACTCTGACTCACAGTTAACAGCGAGAATTGGGAGTGTCTATTCATTTACTGCTCCAGCCCAAATGAAATATATTTATCTGCTGGAAAGTTGCTGGGATAGCTTGGAAAGTGTGTGGCAAAGATTGCTTATCCTTTATTAGAACATTGGAATGTTGAGCGCTCCTTTGAAGACAATGGAGTGCTCCGGGCTTCTAATGGCTTGTAGAAGCCCAGAGAGTAACATTCCAATGTTTTTTTAATTTCACAGCTATTGCTGTGAACAGAGGCCTCTCGGAGCCCGAGGGGATTTAAACCCCCTCGGGCTCCGAGAAGCCTTCGTTTTTACAAATTAGAACAATCTGCCCTCTAGGGGTGGAATGTTCTAATAGCCTTAGAGCCTTCCATAGTGGGCTCTACTGGCCTGCAACAGCCCACTCCCTTGTTAAAGGCCCTCGCATTCGGCTCGGGCTTTTAACCTTGAAGTGGGCCTTTAATGGCCAGTAGAGCCAGTTAGGGCAGGCTTTAAGGCTATATTATTACATAGGGCATCGTTGTGCTGTAGGAGACTTGTGGCCAGATGTACGACGTGATTTTGCATGCGCAAACAGGTTTGCAAACCCGTTTGCACATGCAAAATCACTGTTGGCAATGTACAATTCCTGAATAGCAAGTCACAATTGATTTGATGACTCGCTATTTAGGAATTACAGGTCGCAATTAGGAAGGGACGTTCCCTTCCTAAGTGCGTCCGAAAAGCTATGTGTGAATGTTTTGTGATCGCAATTGCAGTTTCAAAACACTCGCAAATTACCACCCTCTTCAAGAGGGAGGTGATGCAGTCGCAATTTGGAAGGGGTGACCAGGAGACCCCTTCCACTTTGTGACTGCCTGCCCTTAAAAAATAAAATGAAAACATTTCATTCTTTTTTTTAAAAATACATCCCGTTTTTCTTTAAGGAAAATGGGCTGCATTGTTAAAAAAAAAGATGCTTTATTAAAAAGCAGTGCCAGACATGGTGGTCTGCTGAGCCCAGCAGGCCACCATCCCAGGGAGGGCTGGCATTTCCAATGAGCTTGCAAATTGCGAGGGGCTCATTAATATTAATGAGCCTCATAATTTGCTACCCCATTGGGAATCGCAAAACAGTGTAATAACACTGTTGTACATTTCATTTAGAGCCTCGCAATTTGCTACTCGCAATGAGTCGCAAATTGCGAGGTGCTAAATAAAAGGGTCGTACATCTGACCCCATGGTCTGTTAACGATCTTGTCTTAGATGGTTACAACTGCTTGTCTGACCCAGCCTTTAGATAAAATTCCGGTCGAACAAAGGATGGTCCTACAATTTGGTTCAAGCTTGCTCATAATTTTTTTATTTTTTAGCTTTACTGCTGAAATCAATAAGACACAGGCTTTCTTTATTGATTGTGACACAGATTTAAAATGTTTTCTTGCTAACTTCTACAACGATGATTTTACTTATTCCAGTGTCAATTTTAGAGAGCTGTATATTTTGTTGATTCATTGTTAGTTACATCATGGTTTCCTCTTATGTTCACTAACTGGGTTATTTGTGGTTATTTTAATGAACAGATAGGCATGGATGATAATTTGAGAAGCTATTTACCATGCTGTCGAGCTACGAAGGCACCAATGACCTGTGGTAGCAAGAGAGGGACTGAATTAGGAGAAATGTATTGCAGCATGGTTTGATCAATATACAGGAGAGATTAGATCCCTTTATCCCAACTTTCCTTGGCAGAGGTGTTCCTCAATAATTGATTATATTTCTTTTCAGAAGTCTCCTGAACTGTTTATTGGCTTGCAATATCCTTGACATGCATTATGGGGATCATAACCCTGTGGCAGTGGTCGTATTATGTCCTTTGGCAAAGAAGCCTAGCAGTTCTAATGGTCTCAAAGCTCTCAATACTAAAAGCCACAACTGGCGTCTTACATGGAAATTGTCAAATCCAAGCTCATATTTTAGCATTTTAATTAAATCCACTCTTAGTTATTTTTATATCTGCCTCTCAGATTCGACAGGGAGATGCACTTTTGTGGCCTCTGGAGTTGTAGGCTGCCGCTAAATATTTTTTATTAAAGCCTATCAATGCCCGGAAGCAGCACTCTCCTAGATGGTTCAATAGAGTCTGCATCGCAGCAAAGACGCGATTGAGGGATACTCTAGTAGCAAAACCAAGGGATAAAAACCTAATAGCAGCTAAATGCACCGAGAACCTAGGTCTAGTTGTAAAGAGATAAAGACTATGAGTTGCCAACAGTTTATTCTTCCTTCTAGAGATATCAAAGTCTTTTGGGATACTGTGAACTGCACAAGAAAATTGCAACAATTCCTTGACCATTATCAGTCCTCACATTCCGGTGGAGTTATGAGTGATGTATTTTTCCAATATTTATTCCCTCTCGACCAACTGTAAACCTGGAATGCACTGTAATGGTTCTAAGCATCTCTTTTTGAAGCTTGAGATAGAGCTTCAGGAGGTTGTTACTGTTCTACACCAATGTCTGTCTGACAAGGCCACAGGACTAGATAGAATTCCAACTGATTTGCTTAAAAGCAACTTCAGCTGACGTTCTCCCTTGTTGACTAGCATTTTTAATAAATTACGTGTTACTAATAAGCCAAACTTCTGGTCTACCTCAATCATTGTACCTATTTTTAAAAAGGTAATCATGCTAATTTGCTATCAGTCGATTTCCTTAGTAGACCTCTACTGTTAAAGTTTTGGGTAGAGCCATATTTAACAGACAAAAGTCATGGGCCAGTGATCAGGCTATTCTGAGCACCTGCCAGGAGGGGTTTAGAAACTGCCTGGGCATCACAGAGCATTTCCTGAATTCACACTTCATTTTTAGCATATACACCATTGCTAGGCATTGCCTGTTATACCTGGTCTTCATGGACATTTCTAGAACATTTGTTTGTGTAAATAGATCAAAATTATAGCCACTGTTAATGAAATTGGGCCTAGATTTTCAATTGATCAATTTTCTTTTCAGCTATTGTCAGGGTTGCTCCTTTCGGGGGAATAAATGCACTGACCTACATAAACTTGAGCCCGATAATTCTTTATTTTATACTTAAATACATACATAAGTAAATTACTTTGTCAGAACCTGGCTGTTCCCATCTGTTAGAAGTGGGGGTCTCTAGTTGGCAGAGGTAGGTTCCTTTGTCCAAATAGGGTCCCTTGCTTCTAGTCAGGGTAAGGGGGATACACTCCTAAAATAACCCCTGCTCACCCCCTTGGTAGCTTGGCACAAGCAGACAGGCTTATCTCAGAGGCAGTGTGTAAAGCAGTTGTGAACACATACAGTTATACAGTGAAAACACTACAAATGGACACCACACCAGCATAGAAAAATAGTAAATCTTTATCTAAACCAACAAGACCAAATACGTTAAAAATCCAACATACAATACTCTGGAAAAATAGTACTTGTGTAAAATAACATTTAAATTGCAGGAAAATCAATAAAACACAGTTCTTACGACTCATAGCTCCTCCTGGGGCTACTACAATACTACTAAATACGACAGAGTCTGACAATTCCAGCCAATCACGTCGATATGGGCCAGCTAAAGCGTCGACAGACTCAGCCACAGTACCTTTCTTGTTGCGACCAACACATCGGTGCGTGTCAGTCGGGGCAAACATCACGGTTACGTTGTGAAACGGAGCATTACGGCGACAATGTCCTCATGATTCGGTGCAGGCAGCGGCTCATTGACGTAGTCCATGAGACCAGGGCTTGCGTTGAAGTGTGAGACGGTGCTCGCGTTCGGGTCGGGCAGCAACAGAGTCGGTGACGTCATTGCAGCATGTAGCGAAGCGTTGCGGAGTGCGGTGCCCACAGGACGCAGTGCAAGCAACGGCTCGTTGACGGAGTTGGTGAGACCAGGGTTTCGTTGCGAAGCGAGGCGTTGCTCTTCGGCGGTGCTTTCAGGACACAGAACCCTGCGACGGACTCGATGACAGAGTCGGTTACCCTTTTCTTCTGCGGAGACGATCAGAGACGGTGCTCAGAGACACGGTGAGGTCTTTGCTGTTCCTGAGACCTCTAGAACAGGGGTCAAGCTCAGTTCAAGCCCTTGGAGATCTTTTCTTCAAGTAGTGGGACAAAGCAAGCAGCAACGTCCTTTTCTCCTTTCCTTGGCAGCAAGTAGCCCCTGCAGGCCAACCCCAGGCAGCAAACAGCACAGGGGCAGTAATTCCTCCTCAGCTTCTCCGGTTCTTCTCCTTGGCAAAGGTTCCTCTTGATTTCCCAGAAGTGATGTAAAAGTCTAGGGTCTGGGTCTTAGGCTGCCCCTTCTGGATTGCACACCTTTCTTTTAGGGTAACACTGCCTTGATCAATTATGGACACTGACTTGCTCCTCCCTAGCACTGCTCAATACTGCAGAAGGCTTCACAATGCTATAAGTTAACCTAACCCCTTGTCTCGCTGGAGAAACTGCGTGCTTATTCAAAAATACCTCTGCAGTAATTCTCTCTGCATTTGCTATTGACACACCCCTCTCAAGGGGCGGCAGGCCATATGACTAAAAACTTTGGCCTAGTTGCAGCCTTTGACCAGCTTCATTTGAAATTCAAGAGTGCTTTCCAATACCACATGCTCGAACTGGTGCTTGTTCACGCTGGTACAGATGTGGCCCACCCATGCACAACAACTCCTCTTCGCCACCTCTTTACAGCCAGGCTTATACTAACAGCACAACAGGATGCTGCAGTCACACCCAGCTGCTCCTCCTTCTCTGAACACTCTCTCCCAATCAGCGTGGCCTCATAGGTGCATCACACCTTAACCCTCACCAGCCCCAGTTAAGGAAGGACCAACAGCTCCCCCTAGCACAGGGGAAACAACAGCTCCCCTTCCTTAACCCCTGCCCCAAAATGCAGAAAGAAATATACCAGATTACATCCTATGCTGCAAATAATGACAGAATATCTTAAATCTGATACTATCCCCCTTGGCCTGCAGGTTAAGAATATTCCTGGAGTCTTCACTGAAGATAAGAAATACAAACATGGTTTTAGCCATTTAGGGATCACCTGCTCGAGACATTGGATGGTCCTAGGTATTGACACTGTGCTCGATCACGCTAAAGAACTTCTGGAGGAAATTTCGGATTTAGAATTAGAAATGAAAGGGTTTTAATACCTTAACTTAGACCATCCCCCTGTTTTACCTTATAAGCCCATTATTTGTCTCCTGATTATTTCTTTCTTCATAGCAAGGGTTTATCCTCTATTCCAACAGAACACACAGATTTCTTGGGACTTCGAACTGAATAGCTGAGATTTTTTAGACAGATCAGATTTATAAGCATTCTTTTCTACATGTCCCTCTAATTATAGACTAGATATCACAGGCCTATGTCCACCGTCTACCTTCTCTCCATTCACCAATACTCTCCCCCAAAAGTTTTCACTTTTGAGAAGCTTGTCCTGAAGGATATTTTAAGTTTGGAACAATCATCCATATTTACTCCTTCCAACATGTCTCTCTGAATCAGGTCTGCCTAAAAAGCACTCAAAGCTTATAAATTAGCGATAATAAACCCTGCAGATAAGGACGGAGGAATAGTTTTTCAAGAAAAAGACAGTTACAGAGAGGAGATATTGAGACGACTGATGAATAGAGATCATTATGTATAACTAGCCACACATCCCACAAAGGAAATCCAAAAAACCATCTTCTCCGTTACCAAAAGGGAAAAGAATTAAGGGCCCTCCAGGCAAAATGAATGTTTAGTCCCTAATGTCAAAAGCCCTCATATGCCACTGAGATACGCACTCCTCAAGGTGCACAATAACACACAGTCACCTCCATTTAAACCAGAGGTCTTCAAACTTTTGGATGCCGATACCCCCCTGTCAACATTTTGAGGCGTAAGGACCCCCTCCTGACAAAAATGTCTAAACCTGCACTTACCAACAATGCACCTCATCTCTCTATAGCACCTTTCTGACAAACATTTAATTTTTTTATAGCGCTACTCATAGTTTACTCACACTCATTTCTGTGATCTGCATGGTACATATTCTTTGTAGCAGGCACATTAACCCTCTGCACTGTGTGGGTGACAAGAGTGCCCATGTGAGTGCACGGTGAGTGATGCAACAGCGTGAGAGTAGGGCAAGAGGAGTGACTGCCGGGTGAGTAAGGTATGAATTTACGTGCGGATGCAAGTTCAGAATGGGATGAAAGAATGTATGATTACTGATGGGCTTGTTTGAGTGAGTTGCATATTGAGTAGTGAGGGGAACAGGTGAGTGAAGTGTCACATGAGTGCAGGATGAGTAGTGTACTTGTGTGACTGCAGGGTGAGGTATAGGGTGAACAGCGCAAGTGCATTGTGAGTGCAGAGTGATCACTGTGAGTGCAGGGTGAGCGGGTGAATGGTGTGAGTGCATGGTGATCAGTGTGAGTGCATTGTGATCGCTGTGAGTGCAGGGTGAACGTGAAAGTGGAGGGCGAGAATGAGGAATGAGTTGTCTGAATGCAGGGTGCATTCCCAGACCCAGGAAGTAACTCAGCATGTAATTGAAGGCGGCGTAGAGTTTAAGATCTAAGTTAAACTATTGCGGCATTAATCGGGGATCGAGGGTGAAGGAAATAAATAATGTGCTGATCCTGCAACAAATTTACAGTCCTATGGTTAGGGTTGCCAGCAGATTATTTTGATGGCCCAGTCGGTACAAAAATAAGCAGTCACCTAAAGCTGTATTTTCAGCATTTATCTGTGCATACTTCGAACAGAAAATATAAATAGAAAGCACTTTTAATTGTGTTCTAGGGCTGCCTCAATGATACTGATAAAGAGAACAAAGACAGAAAAGTCACATAACGAATGCATACATACTTTTTTATTTATAAGTCTATTTAGTGTCAAGAGGAGATCTTTACAGGCTCTTTAAACAAAACATGGCATGGCATTTTTCTTTTAGCAACCCTACTTTATATTCCTTTTCATTAAATGCATTCTTACACTACAGCAGTAAATGTAAAATACAAATGCAAGGAATAGGCCGAGTGGGGACCCAGGGGGTACTGGAACCAGGAAAAAAACTAAGCCTCTGTAACTAGTTTACAAAGGCATGTAAAAATGCAAATGGTCTTTAAAGACCTGTGAAAAACTTGCCGGAGATAAGACTCCAGACACTGCCCCCAGCCCACAGCAGCTCGAGTTGCACTGCAGCAGCCCGGGCTGAGACACAGGACGGAGGAAGAAGGGGGGCTGAAGCCCTTGGGCCTGGAAAGAAGTGTGACTGGGAAGGCGCGACCCCCTTTGCATCGCTCCACGGCCCCCCTGGGGGTCGCGCCCCAGAGTTTGAAGACCCCTGATTTAAACCAACTATGTCCATCTGTGGCTCTGTTTTGGAACCTGCCGGTAAATATGTAGACCGCTTCATCAAAGCCTTTGTTCAAACTGCTGCCTGTTATGTGAGAGACCAGCAAAATACAACAGATGATGGACGGAATGTTGCACATTGGCAAAACATTCACCCACAGTCACAGATCTGGGTTTGATCCATTGTTATTTTGCTCACCACGCCACCCCAGTTCAGACATGGCCATATGCAAATCAGTCTTGACCCTGTGCCTCATGGGAACAGTCCAGCCCGAACTGCCAAGCCATGTCTTCCCAGGACCGGAATAAAGCTTCCTAGGGCGGGTTTCGGGGTTTCACCCCTCTTCAGCCAGGATAGCTTGACTCCAGTGGCGTAGTGAGCACGGGACCCACGTCTGGGCATACCCTTCCCACATAGGGCGAACAGCAAAACACAACAGATGATGGACGGAATGTTGCACATTGGCAAAACATTCACCCCCAGTCACAGATCAGGGTTTAATCCATCGTTATTTTGCTCACCACGCCACCCCAGTTCAGACATGGCAATATGCAAATCAGTCTTGACCTTGTGCCTCATGGGAACAGTCCAGCCCGAACTGCCAAGTCATGTCTTCCCTGAACCGGAATCAAGCATCCTAGGACCGGTTTCGGGGTTTCACCCCTCTTCAGCCAGGATAGCTTGACTCCAGTGGCGTAGTGAGCACGGGACCCACGTTTGGGCATACCCTTCCCACATAGGGCGAACAGCAAAACACAACAGATGATGGAGGGAATGTTGCACTGGCTGAAGAGGGGTGAAACCCTGAAACTGGTCCTAGGATGCTTGATTCCGGTCCAGGGAAGACATTGCTTGGCAGTTTGCGCTGGACTGTTCCCATGAGGCACAGGGTCAAGACTGATTTGCATAAATAAGGCTTGTTTTTTCCTAGTTCTGGTGGGCGTTCCTCTGTCTACCCAACTTCTTTCGGAATTTCAAACCTTATACTTAAACTTTTTTCAGAGCAAAATTTAAATAGCATTTACGAGAGACTGATTTCAGTGTAAAGCTTTTAATTTGTATGTATTCAACAGTTATTTTAGCTTTCCTTATTTTAATTTCTATTTGTTTGCTCTTTTTTCTTTATCAATTTACCCAGTACTTACTCAGGCCCAAAATGATCTTTGTCCTGATAATGATTGGATATTTTTAGGGGATTTAAATGCATTCTAATAAATACTAAGACCCAGTCACATGAATGTAATTTGTAACACTGGGGCTGTATTTATGCCTTATACATTGTTATACAAACCTTGCCTGATTTACACATATGTGTCATCTTTGAGCACTGAGCGCATTTCTCCTCACTTCACATTTTCAACACCTGTCAGATTTGTACATAATGTGTGATCTGCATTTTAACTTTATAATTAAAACAATGTTTTGAGTTTAACCTCTTGTTATTATATGAGTGCTCACATATTTAATAGGAAGCACTGTTTTTTAAAAAAATTGATCCCTGGAAGGGTAAATATTATGTTCAAGATTGCTCTGCTGTGTATGGCAAGCCTGACATTTGTTGTTAGAAGCCAGGAACCTGCAAATGTGCTAGGTACTCCATGGGCCATTTCAGGTCAGTTCAAACAAAGGTTTAAATTTCCTAGGACACTAGGTGACTGCATCAATTAAGGCGTCAGAGAAAGCCTTGGCGAGCATGGAAGGCATTTATGTATTTATTTACTTTATTTCTGAATGACAAGTAATCCGCAAAACAAACAAAAATAGCAGACAGATTTAAAAAAATGGAGTAGCCCAACATGCCAGGCACCCAAATCCTGGCCCAATAGTGCACTTCTTTTCAATGTGATCAGGATAACAATGTAATTACTCACAGTGCAAGACAGCCAGTGGATGAAATGGGTCAAATGATTGCCCTATGCTGTGATGAACGGAAGCAAAATTTGAATGTCACCTAAAATGACCGGAGGATGAAGAAGGCAGACCCAAAGCACCTGCATGTTTGTATGTATGTTTTGTTTATGTTTTTAAGATATAAAAAAAACCCGCACGGCTGAACTAGGAGCTAAAGCTTTTCTCCAGGCCAAACCTAACAAGCATTTACAATGCAATGGTCTCGGCAATATTATAGGTAGAGCTATTGGTATTGCTCATTATTTTTTTATTATTTTTGTATCCCTAAATAAATGGCATTGTCATTTCTATTGGCAGTAGCTTTTTTTTGCATATATGATACCTATTGCATTAGCAGAGAGAGAGTGAGTTAGTGAGATAGAGAGAGAGAGTGAGGTATTGAAATAGAGAGTGAGGTAGTGAGAGAGAGTGAGGTAGATAGAGAGTGAGGTAGTGAGATAGAGAGTGAGGTAGTGAGGTAGTGAAAGAGTGAGGTAGTGAGGGAGAGGGATGTTGTGAGGTAGTGATATATAAGCATAGAGTGATGTTGTGATGTAGTGAGATAGAGGTAGTGAAAGAGAGAGTGAAAGTGAGTTAGTGAGATAGAAAGAGTGAGGTAGTGAGATAGAGAGTGATTGAGGTAGTGAGTGAGAGAGAGTGAAGTTGTGAGGTTGTGAGCTAGAGAGTGAGGTAGTGATGTTTTGAGAGAGAGAAGTTGTGAGGTAGTGAGATAGAGTGGAGTAGTGAGGTAGAGAGAGTTATGTAGTGAGAAAGAGTGAGGTAATGAAACAGTGATGTAGTGAGGGAGAGGGATGTTGTGAGGTAGTGAGATGTAAGCAGAGTGGTGTTGTGATGTAGTGATGTAGTGAGATAGAGAGAGGTAGTGAAAGAGACAGTGAAAGTGAGTTAGTGAGATGTTGCAGAGTTCTGATCCCGTGATGAGGAGCACACACGCTGCTGAACTTGGCTCCGGTGGGAGTATAACTTTTGCTTGTTTTCGTGTGCAGTGTTTGTGCAAGGTAAGTTTGCACATTCACGCTGGAGCAGTTTAAGGCAGCAGGCATGATTCTTGGATACTTTGTGTTTCTGACACTGTAGTGTCACCTGTGTGGGAAGAGTTTGGTGTTGCGTATGATGACCCAAGTGGTGCTGTTGTTCTGACATTCAGGGAGACAAGCAAAGAGAATCCAGAAGGTAGGTCAAAAGACAAGGGTATGGTACAGAATGCTATTAAAAGCCCTCCACTGAAAGTGGGACTGAGGGACGAGAGGTTAACAACCTGATGTGGTCTCACTACGAAATAGAAAAAAAAAAAAAAAAGAAAACATGCCACTAAGCTGTCAGTGCCCCGATGCCGCTTCACTGCTCACGCCATCACCCTGGGACCTTCATTTGTTTCCATAATTTATATCCTGAAAACATGCTCTTAATTCCTTCTAAGCATTGGCATCCTTCGTCCTATGTGTTCTGAGATGACTGATCCGTGTAGCAAGCACGTTTGGTTTCCGTTTTCCCCAGGGCTCGAGTCGGGGTACCACGCCGGTGGACGGCGTCCCCCCACTTATTTTACCGGGTGGACGCCATCCCCCCTGCCCAAAAGCAGGACTTTCAACGATGGCATTACTTCCCCGCATGGCTGCCCCGTCGATCTCCCAAGTACGGGGCTGGCTGTCAATCTTCTGTAGCGCGCGATCAGAGTGACCCTGCCCCCATCGCCTTGTAACCTTTGTTATGTTGAACCTGGGCAGCAGCGCGTTGACACCTGATCCGTCAGCCACTGTTATGCAACATGTAACCCACCCCCGCACCAGCTGCTCTCTTAAAGCAATATGTACCTCTCTTGGTAAAATTAAAGTCACAATACAAATGTCGCCGCCTCTCTGTTGCTGGCTAACATGTTTACTTGGTTAGATTAAGGCTAGTTTGAAGATAAACAATGGCGATACCTTGCCCGAGGTCTACCAACAGCAGGAGTTCCTCTCACACAACTAAACACTCACTCTCCTGTCGTCTCCAAGAGAGAACCCACCCGTATGTCCCGCACATTTCAACAGCGGACGCCACACTCTCAGCTGTCTCTCTGGCCCGAATCAGCCCGAGCACCCCGGTATCGGACGGATTACTTGTAAAGTTTCCTCATGTCAAATCACTCCACTTTTGGTGCAAATCGGAGCGTAAGATTTATCTACTGACGCAGCAAAACACTTATTGAAAATAAGTTTATGGAACAAATTCATATATCCACCGACTTGAAATTGAAAATAAGTGCGTGCAAGCCTTTTGCCAGAGTCTTGTAAATGTCTGTCCTCCATAGAAGGCTGACAGCACTGCAGGGGAGCACCGGGAATCTGCGTCTTTGGTCTGAAGGAGGACTGTCGTACCTGCTGTGACCAGGGCTCGAGTCAGGTCTCCAACGGCCCCGGGCACTAGATCCTGGGACTTGCACAGAAGCAGCCTTCGCCATCTCCTGGCAGTGAGCATCATCCCACACTTGCTTGCATGGGGCATGAACACGGCGCCGGACGGATGGATCCTCACGGCCAGACGATAGGGAAAAAATGGCGGATGGAAGCTCCGAAACTTTTTCGGATTCGGGGGCGTGTTCCTGCTGTTCTAAAATGGCGTGGCTAAAAAGTGGAAAGGACAGCAAGAAACACGCCCCCGAATCTGAAAAAGACGGAGCCTATTTGGAGGGACGGCTCTCTCCTCCAATGGCTGGCCTCCGTTTAGGAAGCCAGCCAATGGAGGAGAAGCAAAAAGAGAGGCGGGCTAAATAGCCACTCTAGAAAACATTAAATCTTCCGACTTCCGGTTCTGCCTTCGGCAGACCGGTAGTCCTCGACCTAAAAATGATGCACTTACTTGCTACTTCTGTTTTGCCCCCATCAATCTAGCTGAGGTGCACCCCTTGAAAATCGTAGAATGGGTGGCAGGGCACTGGCTGTGCAGGAAGTCCCTGCCCTTGTCCTGTGGTTGCAACATCATTTAAATCTTAGCTACTCGAATAGTAATTGTTTAAACTGCTGATCTTCGCTAGCGGTTTGCGAAATTGCATCTTTGATTTCTGCAGGTTTTGTAAAACTTTGAAAACATTATGCGCGTTTACGTGAAAGTATGCATGAAGTGAAACGTGTGGTTTGCCAGCATTCCACAAAGAGTCCTAGAAAGAGAGTGGTTGGAGAAGAAAATGTTTCTCAGTTAGACGTTTCTCTATTCCCCCGGAGGCAAAAACACAAATTCCATAACGGTAGATTACACATTTCAGGAACTTGGAACATTTTATCAGCATAATTTAAATTTCACCCGACAGACCTCCACGATTAGTCAGTGCCAAGAAGCTGCTGAGTGAATGTGCAATTTCTCAATACAATAAATACATAAACTAAAGAGAAAGTACATTTTGATGCTCTTAGAAACAAAGGGAATTGGTGTTACACAGCATAAGTTACTGATACTGATGAAATGCATATATCCTTCCAACTTACATTCCTTGTACTCTTGGGCACTTTCTTATTCTCTAAACCCACTTGGCCACAAAAAGACTAAACGGTGGTCACATGCTAAAAGACAACATGTTCATTGGCCATGAGCCCAGGGTGGTCAGCATTCGAGTCGAAGCCCACCTAAATGCTATTTTAAAGAAAAATTAGTTAAAATATGTTAAATCTCAATTATATTAATCTTTCTGGTGAAACCCTAAGGCACGAATACAACTTCGCCCGCTTAAAATGATTGGCAACTTTAGGTGCTCCAGCAAAAACTTGCAGGTTCATCCACCTGTGGCAAACTTGCCTCTCTTGCGGCCATATCTTCAAAAGCTTTGAATAAAAGGCAGAAATACAGTCCCATCCGTTTCTTTGTAGGTTTTGAGCAAACTGCTACTGTCTGGGAATTCTCAAAGAATTCCAGGAGTGGTCAGGGAAAGTTGGAAATGTCCTTGCGTAGTGGAAAGAACAGGCATTTGAGCATGTGGAATTGTAAGAGATTTGCAATACTGAATATGTAGCATGTGCATCAGCGTTTAACTTTTTTTGTTTCCCTATGATGAAAATATTCTCACTATTATGTAAACTCATCTCCATTCAATTTTCAGGATATTATTCTGGTTTCATATTGAAGGTGTGAAACTACCTGCAGAGCGCACCTGTCTATGCAGTAAGACCTACTTAGAAACATCTGACAACCCCCATCTCAGGCTGGGGTTTGAGATGCAGAGATCCGGCCACACTTGCCACATTTCTGTGCTTGAAACTTTTGTTTGTGACGCAAAACTGTGAATCAGGAATAGGGCTCTTTGCAAATATTTTATTGTGCATAAAAATTAGAATTAACATACTCAAAAGCCCTTCCGAATCAGGCCCTCTGTACATTCTCAAGTGAAGATACACACTTAGCACTACACGCCATCGAAGCTACCAGGCGTGGAAATGAACCAGGGTCCCCCTCTCTTTGTAATCATCCATACTTCTGTTTCACCATTTTCACCAATATCTTGGCCTTTTCAAGGATGTGCAGACCTTCATTTTTAGGTCGAGCCTGGGCAGCGTATGTGCTTCTCTGTGACCCATGCTGTATTTGAATATGAAATTGAAGCTGATCCCACTCTCTGCCCATATTTTTCATTGGCTTGTGTAATTGTCCTTCGTAAATGCTAGCTTCTGATTCGTTAATAGGTTTGCTGATCCCTCCTTGGTACTGCATTGTCTTCATTTATAACCTCCCATGAGGACTGGCCCATTTACTTCTGTTGTTACTAGGTATGACTTATTTAGTCTGTAAGAACTATTTTCTTAAATTAGTTTCTAGTACTGCAGGCACAACGTGCTTTCTTGCAACTTTCAGTGCACCATGCATGCTTGCACTTTCAAAGCAGCCCGGGACAGTCATGGCTTTTTCTTTGCAATGAAATAGGTCTCGCATTAACGAGAATTTGAGACAACCTATTGCATTGCAAATATTTTTTTGTAAAAGTGCCCCATATAGCACTTTCACTTTAATGTCGGCCTTGCCCCTTTCTCTAGATGAGCTATATCTAAAGAAAGGTCCTCGGCCGCTATTAAAGTGAAACCGTGGCATGGGGCACTTTTACAAAAAAAGACATTTGTTTGTTAACTTGACAAACAGATGCTTTTTTTTGTAAAAGCGCCCCATGCAGCGCTTTCACTTTAATGTCAGCCGCACCCCTTTGTCTAGACATGCTCGTCTAAAAAAAAGGGGCGTGGCCGACATAAATGTGAAAGCATGGCATGGGGCGCTTTTCAAAAATTGATTTTATAATGCAATAGGTCTTGCTTTTACTAGAGTTTAAGATATAGGCATTGTCATTTACAATGCCAATAGCTCAAACTCTCGTAAATGCGAGACCTATTGCAATGCAAATGCTTGTTATTTGTGCAGTCAAGAGGAGGCGGTTCAGCAGGAAGGTGGACCTACTGATTTAGTTAGTGGTATGGATGATTGGAGTTTGCGAGGGCAGAAAAGATGGGTATTGCGGTTGTGATATTAGGCTAAGACTCATCTTCATCCCCAAGGAGGGCCTTCTCTGTGTTTGAGGAGTTGAGGGAGCCAGTGGGGAACTCAATGTTATCTTGTGGAGAAACACAAGATTTTACAGTGTGGATGTTCCCAATAAATATAGGTTTACCACGAGGACCCACCACAGTATCCATACAGCTCCAGCACTAATGACAGACACCAGCAAGTACAAAATATATGCGGCAGGTCACACGTGCGCTCACCAGACCAATAACAAATTGGCAGAAGTGGAATGGAGCTTACTGTCAGCAAAACTTTAACACTTCTTCTCCAGTTACTTTTAGAGAGTACTAGGTTCATGGGCGGCAGTTTCACCTGACATTTGTTACATTGCTGCACCCACTCAGCATCTCATCGAGAATATGGGTGCTCTAGTGAGAATACCACTCGGTACTAGGACACCACATAATTGCTGGAGCTAGAAGAAATTGTGATTGCACTTCACAAAAGAAGTGGGTTAGAAATCGTTACACTGAGCTCACATCGCGTCACATCCCATCTCAGCAAGTCATCATCACCTGCCAACTTCCCTTTACAGGGCGCCACATGTTAATGCACAGGGTGCTGTCCTGTTCAATTAATTTTCACCACAAGAAAAATGTTGGCCTTGTACAACTGGATGCTGTTAGGTCTAACTTACCTTTTATCCGGCTGGGCCATCTGAAGTGAGTTGTTGACGGGTAGAAATGATAAAGTGCAGCTCTCTGATCTGCAAAGATATTACAATGGTTACTTGGTTTCTTAGTATACAGAAAGCTATCATTATAATAGAAAAATACTCAAAAGGAAAACAACTTTAGTATATAATGTGATCACAGCGCATTCTTGTTACCGTACATTTCAGGTGTCTTTTGTAAACTTCCTTACAAATGGAGGCCCCAGCAAACCACGGCCTGGCCAGTGCAGTGATAGATTTCCAGTGCACCATATAGTTTAAATGTATTCATGCAAAAATGTGTATTTGCACAAGTACATTCTTTTTTTGTTCCTTGAGTAAAATACTTACCCCAGTGGAGAAGCTTCATTCCTTACCCCGTTGTGAAACCACCTGCCCATCACCACCGCTTCCCACCGCGTCCCAGCCTTATACAGCACATACTCCTGACTTCACAGGAGTAGTTTTATGTTTATTTTCACGGGTGAGTAACTACCTGCAAATGTCTGACTAGTCACAGATGTATGTTTGTGGCGCCAATTACATGTTGCAGAGCTGTCTCCTCTAACCATTACTAGCCATAGACTCTAAATTTATGATGATTCATAAATCAACAAACATGTGGACTAGCACCACAAATGCAAATTGCAATTGAAACATTCCACTAACCCTGACTGTGAATACAAGGATGTGGATACGACTATAATTGCACTTTCAGGTACCTTTAGTTCCACTCAGGCCCTCATTACAAGTTTTCCAGAATCCAGTACAGGGATACCTGCTCCAAGTTCCAGTTACTCCAAGTTTTGAACTACACATACGTGAGCCTACTGGGTTCTTTTACGTGTATTTTCCACATTTCGAGGGCAAATCTGTTCACATTTTCTGCCTTCTGCAGGAAGGGTGGCTGGAATTGGAGGTAGGGGCAGGTAGGAAGGCTTGCACTGCACGTTATGCATGTAGTATGTGTGCGGGTAACATGTCTTTCTGCAATCAGTAGTGCAGATAATCAGTGTGTGAGAGAAGCTTGCTTTGCTGCCAGATCGACAGTAACTTCTCAGTGCTCATTAGTGATGCTAGTGAGCAGTTTTGAGATCCGGTATAAAAATTATAAACTGTTGCCTTTTACCCATTTCTGGTTTTAGCACATGCTAGTCTTTATGTTTAACATGCTGTGCAAATAAATCATGCACAGGGCACCAAATTTATATCTCATCATAGACCCACTGAAAAAGACATTAGTATCAAGAACAGTTGCGTTGTATTGCTTAATTTAGAGACCAGCATGAACTGCCTGAACGATGAAGTATCAAATACAGAGACAGCTGACTATGGGTACCATCCTGTGCTGATTGCATTCTGCTGTTCTTTGAACACATTTGGCAGATACCCGACTTCTAGAGCTACCCTTATAAAGATGTATATTCACTATCATCTGCTGCTCAGTAGATCTAAGAATGTTCTGCAGTTAAGTCTTAAAAACACCCTGTACCATTACCAGACTATATAAAGATCATCTGTAGTATTAATTAGATAATCTTAATGTAGGGCAGGAAATTGGCAACAATTCATGCAGGCTGATTTTACTTCCCCATTAATATGTCATGTTGCCTTGTTTAAAAATTCTTTATTATACAAGACGCATTTCAAAGTGCCACACCCTTGAGAGGCTGTTCCTAAACCCAGAGCTGTAAAAAACAAAATGCAAGTTACATCATTGTTATAAAAATGCTGGCATGCACTGTTCATGTGGTTATGTTGGATTACTGTTCAGTGTTAGGCCAGGCAACCAGACTGAAAAGCTTCAGCTCAGGTGCGGCTCTCAAGGCCTCAGAGCAGTACATCATTTTCATTGCAGTGATACCTGGAAGATTAACTTGCGCACGCATTATTACAAGATGTACCAGACAATGAGTGTTGGCACAGTAGGACTTTACGAAGAGAGCAGTGGCTCATGGGAGAGGGAGGTCAATTATTTTCACATGGTGCACTAAACGCTGGATTTTTATGCACACGAGACATGTGCAAGACACAAGTTCAGTCACCAAACAAAAATGTCTTTAATATTGTGCTATGTTAAATGTACCCTCATGCAATCAAAAAATCGTCTAAAAGTTTCATAAACGCAAATGTGCTTGGACTATTGTAGAAGGGTTTGCACTTTTCCACTTGCGTATTACACCTTCTGCAGATGGCAAAGGTTTCACTTTATACAAATTAGCTACAAAAAGCATGACTTTGTTTTTGTTTTAATACCTGCTTCTATATGAGCCCTTCGTCTGTCCCCAATAATGGCAACTGAAATCTTGTCTAGGTTGCCCCCTTGTGCATGACTCACCCCAGGATTTTTAGTTCTCGGCTAGCGTGGCTGTGTACATGCGCAGCTCGCTCGGCGAGATTTAATGTTTTTGAGTAGCTTCAGTAAAGGGCTTTAAGCCCCGCCCCTCTTTTCCATTGGCTGCCATCACCGTTAATGCTAAACGGTGGCCAGCCATTGTAAAAGAGCTTTCCATGTTGCCTTCCTTTGGCTTTTTCAGACGGCCCACTTGGACGGGCTCGTCTGCTTTCCTCCCGTCGCAAACGTATTCTTATCTTTATGGGGACATGTGTTTCAAAAACACGTGGCCCCATAAAGACAAGCTCCGGCGCGATCCTGCGACAGGGAAGGGATGTGGGGTTGGTTTAGGAGGCGTAATGTAAACTGTGCACATCTCCGAGGGAATCTCCTGACATGATATTTTAGTGGTCACATCGCACAGCTCTCTTCAGCTGCAACACTTTGTGAGTGATGAAGGCAATGTCTGTCCCCCTCACATGTCTCTCTGCCCCACACACAGCTATCAGCAGCCGCAGAGTCCTGATGCCAGGGTACTAGCCCTCTCACAACTCCATTTGTATGTTTGTTTATCAAGCAGTGCACGCTAGGAGATAAAACACAGCAGTTCTGAATCCCAAGAACTCCTGGCTGCACACCAGCTCTTCCAAACCCCCATCAGAGGGACCTGTCTCCTCTATCGTGCGCATTACGCCCCACTCGGCTTGCTTGCCTCAATCCAGGTTCGTCCAGGGCCCACGGCCTGGCAGGCTCCACCATCTCAGGCCTGGCCTCCTCGTCCTCGCCACTTCCCATTAGTAACAATATATACTGCCTCTCTACCCTCTGGCAGTCCAGCCCCCTCTTACTCCCTCCACCCTGCAGTCCCATACAGCTGTCTTTCCTCTAATCCCCTCCGCCCCTCCGCCCCTGCAGTCCTGTCACGCCGTGCCCTCTGCTGCTGTGGGTCAAGGTGTGGGCTCTCGCTCCTTCTTCCCGGATCAGCAGTTTCTCTCCGCAGTCTTGTCGCTATGTGATGCTCTCACACGGATCTGCGAGGCTCTGCTGTGTCTGCAGCTTTCATCTGCTGCAAAGGATGCACCGCCAGACCAGGGAACCCGGCAGTGATGTCACTCTCTCCTCTTGTCACTAGAACCAGGGCCGGCAATTGGTGGGGTTGGGAGCAAAAAGTAAAATAGCTCACTGTGGTATCCTTTCTCTGTTTTATGTGCTTTGTTGCTTTAAAGAGTTCTGTTCTAAGATGAATGACATCATGTGGAATGTTCATGCGTTGCTGGGTTTCTGGGGATGAGTATTCTTTGTCTTGAAAAGCTGTTGGCTGGGGCGGTTGGAGATTGAGGGAGATGCTGCCTTGATGTTACCCAGCTGTGTAGCTATTTCTACAATTAAACGTGATGAACCTCCAGAGTATCTCCACGTGATTTACTACAAATTTGGCGACGATCCTGCTACACAGCGATAACAAGAACCTAGCGTGCACCTTGCTTTAATTGAGAAGGACTGGTAAGACTGTTCTTATTTTTACCATCCGCCACGCATAAAAAAAACCCCCAAAACATCAGGGCGCATACTATCTTGGACATTGGAATGCGCCTTGTTTTTACGTCCATAATTACCCACAGCGCATCGTAATGCATGACTTTATTTTTAATCCTATCACATAATCTTTCATGCCGTGTTCATCCCGTTAACATCTGTTCGTATTTAACAAATTGGAGACATTTCAGTACGAAACGCATGGTGTTAACTTGACTCACCGTAGTTCTCTCGCCTACGGCGTCTCAATGAATATGATGACGCAATCATCTGCTCCTTAATTCAAATCGCGCACAGACCACAACACACGTGACATCGTAGAACAGTCTACGCAGCAGGAAGCCATCTTACGCTTCGGCTTCACCGGGTTTCCATGGTTACGGTCCTGGCGCTTCTGAAACGTAGAACAGTCTACGCAGCAGGAAGCCATCTTACTCTTCAGCTTCGGCTTCACCGGGTTTCCATGGTTACGGTTACGGTGCTTCTCTACAGATTCATTGTATCATCGTTACTTAAAAGAAAACAAAATAATTCAATTTTTCTCTCTCTTGCAAAGGTGGGCGATCATCAATGGTGAGTGCTTGAATCTGATAAAATCGGCACAGTTTTGGTTCAACTGTTTTCATGTCATTACGCTGACACGCTCAGCTTCATTTGCGTGTCAATGTGTTACCTTCGTATTAACTTCACGATGATACACACAGCTCAGGTGTAATCATGAACAATCACACAGTACTGTGCATTTATTGACAACGCTGACACGCTCAGTTCTATCTGCGTGTCCGTGTAGAGTATTTACTACATTTCTCCACGCTGATACACACAGCACTAGTGTATCTGTGTGTTTGCGACTCTCTCGTTGATACACACAACATCTTCTACAAGGTTATTTTTTCATTTTCTTTGGATTCAGCTAGCTCCACGTCACATTCTACTTTTATTTTAGTTTCAGTTTATACTCAAGGTGACTCTTTGTTTATTCTACGTTATTCATAATTTACAATTCACTTATCTTCTGCATATTTTTTGTATGTGTTTTTCCTCACTAAGTTTCAGTGTGAGTTTTGTTGTGAATTTTAAATATTTTTACATAGTTTAATTTACAATCTTCTGAGACAACAGCTCTGTAGTTTTCAGTCCTACCAAGAGGATGCAATCTGTTACGCCTCCTCCCTCCTTTTTGGAATCTCCTGGCGAACCTCCTGTTCGATGGGAGATATGGTTTGACGCTTTCCAAACTTATCTTGGTGCCATAGGTGCTTCCAGATTCAGCAGTGAGCGCAAAAAATGTCTTCTTCTGCATTCTTTAGGATTCGAGGGAGGGTCGATTTTTAAGCACCTTCCAGAAATCAATCATCCCCCAGACAATGATATTGATGTATACGATGATGCCATCTCCAAACTCAAAACCAGGTTTGACAAACAGCCTAGTTTGATGGTTCTCCGTCACAAGTTTCTAAAGAGGCATCAATCTGAAAACGAGGGCGTCGATACTTACATCTCTGCTCTACGTAGGTTAGCTTCAGTATGTCAATTTGAAATGTTTACTGATCAACTGTTCAGAGACCAGTTTGTTTGCCATTGTAGAGACAAACACATTCTGCAGAAATTGTTGTCCTTAGCCAATCCCTCTCTTGAAGAATCAATCAAAATTGCCAAGAGCATTGAGACTTCACAAGTAGAACTGAAAGAACTTGAAGTCAAACCTGCTGAACCTGTCAATGCGGTTACTGAGAACTGTAAAAGCAAAGGTCCTTCTTCCCAACAAGGGGCTGTGAAATTCAACCCTTCGAAGAATTCTACTGTTAAGAATAACTCTTCATTCAAATCTAATATGGAAAATTTAAAACATATATGTTATCGTTGTGGGAACCCTCCTCATCAAAAAGGGGGGAGGTGTCCTGGTGCCAATGCTGTTTGTAATTATTGCAAAAAAACTGGGCATTTTGAGAAAGTGTGTTTAAAAAATAAAATATCGTAGGAGAACTGTAGCTTGTGTTGCAGAATCAGATCATGAATCTGATTCAGATGTAATCTCTGTTGTTACTGATAACCATGATGTCATATCATCTATTCAAGATTCTGCAGCGTGCGTTGACCATATTGTTGAGATTGTTATTGGGGGGAAACCTTTAGATCTCCTTGTTAATTCTGGAGCTAGGATCACTATGTTGACACAAAAATTGTTTTACGAGACTTGGGGTGACAGGATTCTTCAACCTCCTGATCGTTCCCCTGTATCTTATGAGGGTCGTAAAATCGATCTTCAAGGTTTCTTTGAAGATGAATTGGTTTTCAAGGGGAGAAAAATTTTGGGGAAAATTTATGTTGCTATCAAAGGGCTTAACATTTTGGGATGGTATCATCAAGGTTTATTTAAGATGATCCTCAAACCAGGTGCATCTGAGCAAGTTCTTGTAGTCTCAGATGATCATGACTTAAGAGGATGGATGGAACGTTACCCAACCGTTTTTTCAGATAATCTTGGTACCATATATGGCTTCAGGCACAAGATTATCGTCAAGGATGGAGCTGTTCCTGTAAGGCACAAATTAAGGGGTGTTCCTTTTAGCGTAAGGGATGACCTGGAGTCCGAACTTAAATCTCTCTGCGAACAAGGTGTCATTGAGCCTTCGGAATCATCACTCTGGCTGTCGCCCTTGGTCGTCGCACGCAAAAAATTTGGAAAATTGCACGTATGTGTGGACTTGAGGTCCCTCAACAGAGAGATTTGGGTCGACTCTCACCCGTTACCCAAGCTTGATGATCTTTTTTCAAGTGTCAGGGGTTCATGTGTTTTCTCAAAGCTGGACCTAGCTAGTGCATACCATCAGATTGAGTTAGATCCAGAATCATGCCCTCTCACAGTATTTGTCTCGCCTTTAGGTACTTTCCAATACAAACGTATGCCTTTCGGTCTTTCCTCCGCTGCTTCTGTTTTCCAGCGTGTGATGCAAAATATGTTGGGAGACATTGATGGTGTTCTAGTCTTTCAAGACGACGTGTTAATACATTCCAAGGATGTTAACACGCATGAGTCTATACTAAAAAAGGTTTTTGATATATTCAAATCTCGTGGTGTAGTGGTCAAATCAGAGAAGTGTAAGTTTATGTGCAATGAAATTGAGTACCTGGGTCATCTTATTTCTGGTGATGGAATCAGACCTAGACAGGGTCTGTTGGATGCAATTTTTTATGCACCCGATCCGGTTGACAAAACAGGTGTAAAGTCTTTGCTTGGACTTTTAGAGTACTACTCTAAATTTATTCCAAACTATGCTACAATTGTGCGTCCTATGAGTTCCCTTCTCAGAAAAGGAGTTACTTTTGACTGGAGCAATGACTGTGTTTCTGCTTTATGCTCAGTCAAGGAATGCTTAAAAAATAGCTCTGCTCTCAAGCCATATAATCCAGGTTTATCTTCTTGTCTTACTGTTGATGCGAGTCAAATAGGGCTAGGAGCTGTACTTACCCAGAATGATCACATGACTGAGCACACAGTTGCATTTGCCTCTAGATTACTAAGAGATAGTGAACGTCATTACTCGGTTATTGAGAAGGAACTTTTGTCTTGTGTGTGGGAAATAGAAAAATGTCGTCCCTATGTCTGGGGTAGGCGTTTTCTGTTGAGAACCGATCATAGACCTTTGATTAATATTCTTAGCAATGGTTCCAGTAAAAGCTGTTCTCCAAGAATTCTTAGGATGGTGTCACGGCTCATGCAATATCAATTCGATGTTGTTCATATCTCAGGAGGGAGGAATGTCAGGGCTGACTTTTTCTTCTCGTTTCCCTTGTGATGATGGTGAAAAAAACTATAACTGTGGAGATGATGATTCAGATGACTGTTTTATAGCTTCCATTGATTTATGCGGGCAGGGCATTGGTACAGAAGATAACTGGGTGGAAGCTCTTTCTGACGATGCCGTTCTGCAGCAGGTCATTGAATGTGTTAGATCAGGGTGGCCCAGAGAACGTGTTCTTCCCCAAAGTTTACAACCATTCTGGAAGGTAGAATCGGAAATTTCTCTGGAAGGTGGGATTCTACTTCGTGGGGACAAACTTATTCCCCCACAAAAACTCAGAACTGGTATTATCACGAATGCCCACGAAAGACATTTAGGGTCTACGCTCACTAGGAGGCGTATTAGAGAATGTTACTGGTGGCCCTCAATGGATAGTGATATCAGTGAGTTAGTTGAGATGTGCTTAGTTTGTCGGTCAGCTGATAAAGGTCTTAAGGTAGTCACACCACCACTGATTCCCGTTGAATGTCCTTCCGGACCTTGGTCCAAGGTGGGTTTAGATGTCATGGGTCCGCTTGATATATTGCCTGGTGGTTGTCGTTTTATTCTTGTCCTCATTGTCCTCAGGTTTCAATTCAGGCAGACAATGTAGAACAACGCCAAAAAATGCAGGTACATAGTGGAGAACACCCAAAAATCTAAGAAGAATTTAAGAAAAAGAATGCCACCCTTTTGTCATTAGATGCAGAAAAGGCATTTGACAGACTGAACCTATATGATGGCGCTCCTACAGCAGATGGGGCTGGGACTCCCTGTTGACTTTTCTGTTCGCCCTCACCCTGGAGCTGTTTGCCAACGCAGTGAGACAGAGGGAGCTCATATAAAGGGGTTACCACTGGCAGAGACACAGTCAAACCTACCATGTGTGCAGATGATATTATGCCATCCTTGATGGACCCTGATCCCGAAGTCATCCTCCTGGAGGGTATTCGGCTATAAAATCAACGTAAATAAGCCAGAAGCCCTCCTGTTGAACCCACTCACATGACAGCAAGATACCTTATACAGAACATGGCTACCCCGTGGTCAGCTGACAGTGTTCGCTATTTGGGTTTCCTGATTGCAAACACCACTACCCAGATGGTCACAATGAATTATTCTAACCTTCTTAAGGCTTTCCAACAATATTTTCAACACTGATATACCAAAAGGCTCTTGTGGTTGGGCAGAATCGCAGTTATCAAGAGGAGGGTACTACCTCCGGGACCTGATGTGCAAAATGGCGCTAGCAGATAATTAGCCCGATGCCAGCCGAATTAGCCCCCAAAGCGACTGGACAGTGCAATCCTGCTATGTTTCTGGGGCGATCTGCACCCGACTGCGTGGCCGAAGCCTGAGAATATCAGCGGGGCTCCAGCCCTGCCGACGTCGGAGATGCCCTGAGCAACACCAAAACTGACCGGACACATCGAGGCGGGCATGGCGAGTGCGTGTAATCTTTCACCTGGAACAGGGCCTTGCTGTGCTGCTCGCCTTCTAGGGTATGTGCTCCTCTGGAAAAAGTGCTCATCCTGTCAAGAATTCCTGCTGGACGTCGTCCTGTTTACCTCAGCGTCCGCACGTTTGAAGTAGACTATAATAATCCCTCAGTTCTGAACATAGTGACGGGGATCTCCGGGCAAAGTAAGGAGAACACCTCCCCCGGCCATAATGATCCTGGATGCGGGACTGGTATGAATGGAGTGATCTGCCCCTCCGGCGCTGCCTCCTGCCACCGCATTTTAGGGCTGTTTACATCTCCCACCGCCGGTGACGTGCGTGACTGCTTATATGCCTGGTGGCAATAGGAGTTGATGCGGTGCTGTATGGTTGGGGGTGCTACAAGTTGAGTCGTAAGAGTACCTGGGTAGTAGTGGTTACTAAGCATTACTACAAAAACAGTAGCTGTGATGATCATGAATAGTGCAGAAGTGGACTGTGGCATGAAGGCTGCAAAGTTTGGCGAGCCTGACAGTGGCATGAAGGACACAGAGCAGTAAACTGAGACTTAATCCCCAACATACAGGAATCCCATCTCAGAGCGACCATAACTGTGGGACCCGGAGGGAATGAGACGTAGGGTGGGACCTAATGGTAGCAGCACACAGCAGCTGCAGAAGAGCCTGAGAATGATGGGTGGCCTGAGAAACAAGGGAAGCAGTTTTGAAGTCGGATGCTGCAATAGCAACCCCTTGCCTGACCCCAAGATGGCTGCCACAGTTTTCCCTACCACCGGACTCCGACCAGACCTTGAACCCAGCCCCCATCACCCTAAATGGCAGCCCCAGCTCCTTCTCTGGTTTGTTTTTACTCCCTCCCCCCACCTCCTTCTTTTACCTCTATCCCCTAGTGGGGACATGCTCTTCCACTTCTTGATTCTGTTACTGTAGCCTATGTATCTATTCAAAACGTTTTTTCTCGAACGTTGAGACCTGAGCAACATGGCTGATGCCCTGTGGAGTTGCTAGACAGCTAATGAGGAGATTGGCCCTGGTTTCCCCATAGACCGTCACCAACCCAGCCGGACATTGGTCACAGTTCTTCCTCGTCTCCCTGCTATGGCTCCTTCCTCCCCTCCTTTCCCACAGATTCTCTCAACCTCATTGTTTGTTTACTGTACCTAACTACGCTATTGTAACTGATGTAACTTGTAACGCAATGTTCCTCTGGTATAGCGCTCTGATACCTCTGGGTCTAGCCAGCGCCATATAAACCTTTTTAGATCTACCTTGTATTGCAACGAGCCTCTGGTTAAGCGCTCTGATACCTCCGGGTCTAGCCAGCGCTATATATATTTCTCAAATCTAATAAATTCAAAAATTGGTTTTCCTGAACGCTGAGACCTGAGCAACATGGCTGATGCCCAGTGGAGCTGCTAGACAGCTAATAAGGAGATTGGCCCTGGTTTCCCCCCTTGACCTTCACCTACCCAGCCGGACATTGGGCATAGTTCCTCCTCGTCTCCCCGCTATTACTCCTTCCTCCCCTCCTTCCTACGAATTCTTGCAAAATTGTTTATGTGTACTGTACCTTACTATGGTCTTGTAACTGATGTAACTTTTAACACAACGATCCTATAGTAAAGCGCTCCGATACCCTCCTGGGTCAAGTTCTCGCTATATAAAACTTTATAAATAAAATAAACAATAATAAATAAATTTAGGTTGTTCAAACTATAGTGCTTTCAGTCCCACCCACTACACTTAAACAACTCCAGCGCTTGATCAATTCCTACATATGGCAAAGGAAAGAGCCAGCGCATTGCGGCCAAAACCCTGTACAGTGCCCCCAAGAAGGGGGGGGGGGTGTTAGTTCAGCAATAAATCTCCTATTTCCAATCTGCTGAACTGCATTTCCTGGTCATGTAGGGGAAAAAACAGACCTTGAAACAGTGGTGCTTCATTTAACAATTTATAGTGTGAAGTCCACTATGGTTAACCCCCATGGTTGAACACTGTGTGAAGAGAAGCTGGGGCCTGCACTCATCCCCAGTCACCAGGGTTATTCCCGCCATTTGGCACAAAGTGGCTAACAGGAATGGCTTCACCACGTTCCATTACCCGTTCACCCTTATTTCCTTCGATACTGATTTTACTTCAGCCATTGAACTGACATGCTGTAGACAGTGGAGGGAGAAGGGATGTCTGATGTTGGGGTTATTGTTTTAAACGGCAGAGACTCTCCTATTTGGGTCCCTACGGCAGAAATGTTGCCTTCTTGAACATGAAAGGTTTGCATACACACAGGTGCGGTATTGGCTTATGCACATGAGAATGAAGGCGGGAGCTTCCTGAGCTCTTACCCCAGTCGAATGATGGTTTAAAAATGGCCCCAGACAAATGCACAAATATCAATACTATATAAGCTTCTCATTGACACATCCAGCAGACTTAAACACCAGGACAACAAAGATGGGAGAAGGAATTAGGAGGAAAACATCTCATTCTAAGAATAAGGTAAACTGTTTGAGAAGGCACGTGCTTTCCCCCTCAATGTCCACACACAAAAAACCTGATACAAGATATTTTGATATTGGTGTATCACTTCGGACAAGTGGTAAAATGCAATAGTACCAAGGATAAGCTATGTTGGAGAGGCTGTGGATCAGTGGGATCTCTCCTCCACCATCTGTGGCTTTGTCCTACGCTTGAGGGGTTCTGAGATGACGTGATTACTGACTTGGATCCTGCCTTCAGGACACAGATACTGAGAGACCTGGGAGCAGTCTTACTGGGAAGATCATTCGCTTCTAACAGATCGCCAAAATCCATCAGGGGCAAACAGCTGACTATGGTACTCTTAGCAGCAACACAATTAGTCCTAGCACTTTGGGGCAAAGACACAATGCCTCTATTCGTGGTTTGGCTCTACCACCTCTAGGATATTCTAGCTATAGTAAAGCTGACTCTCTCGGTAGATAATAATCTTAAGGCCTAAGAAGCTGCACAGCAGCCATTCATATAACGTTTGGTGCACGAATTCTGAGAACTGACGTGCATGATGTACCTCAAGGTCTTGAGAATCATTCCTTTTTTTTTATATTTCTTTTTATTAAACCATTTCGACTGTCATGCATAAAAGGACACAGTAGCAGGCGATAGCAAGTCCAATCAGATTAGAGTCTTACAGTTCAAAAATAATTACAAGCATCTTTCCTGGCGGTTAGGGGTTGTCCATAGCCTCATCCTCAGTTCGCTGGCAGGGTGGGGGACATATATTCCCTCTATACTGATTCCAGGCTCCCCATATCTTGTTCCACTTCCCAGGGCACCCCCTAGCTACAAACACTGATTTTTCTCTAAACATGCACCAGTCTAGGTCCTCTTTCCACCTCCCCAAAAGGGGTGTCCGGGCGGCACCCCACAGCTGTGCAATGTTCCTTTTTGCGATCATGTACGCCAGCGTGGCCCATTGCTGAGTGTACGTGTTAAGGTCCGTAGGCTCCCAGACATTCAGCAGGCACCTCCGCGCCTCCAGCCGAAACTCAACTCCCAACACTGCCAGCATTGTACGATGTACCCCTTTCCAATACCCTTCTATTCGCTGACAGCTCCACAGTATATGAATAAAGGTCCCCTGCTCACCACACCCCCGCCTACATTCCCCACTTTCCGCCCGTCCCATGCGGACCAGGCTGGGCCCCGTTATATATGTCATATGCAATATTTTTAGCTGCACTAGTCTCAACCTGGCCTGTGTAGCCACTACCCTCGGGGAGGAGACCGCCTCTTGCCAGTCCTCGTCGTCCAATTCTAATCCAGCACTGTTCCACTTGCCCTTAAGGATCTGCAGTGGATCTTCCATATTGTTAATTAACTTCTTATAAATTAGGGAAATGGTCTTCTCTGGGACATGCCCATCTAGCACTCTGTCCTCCAGTGGGGAGGCCTCCGGTAGTTTCTCGCCCCTAGGAACATGCGTCACTAACGCGTGGCGGACCTGGAGATACCGATAGTATTCAGTGTCTGACATGCTAAACTGCTTCTGAAGAGATGCGAACGGCAAGACCGTATCCTTCCCCCAGACGTCTTTGACGCGCGCTATCCCGATTAGGTCCCATTTATCGAAGCCCTTGGACCTCCAGAGGCTCCCCAGCTTCTCCGAGTTCAACAGAGGCGTGGCCCGCGTGAGCTTACCATCCCAACCCAAGTGTTTATTGACCGCATGCCATACCTGGACAGCATGTGCTGTAGGGCCCGTCAACGGGAATCTACCGGGTCTAGCATACAAAGCCCTGGTATAGTCTCCCCCCGGGAGCAGCCACTTGTCCATTGCGTATCCGGGGTTATCTGGGCTACAATATGTCCCGTGGTTGATCGCCACGAGCTGCGATGCCCAATAGTACTTTTTAAGGTCTGGGAGACTAATACCCCCATCATACCAGTTCAAGGTCAGCTTCGAATGCGCGTTCCGGGGCCTGCCATCCCAGAAGAGTGTCCTCTGCAGTCCCTCGATTTCTTTAAAATAAGACAGTGGGACCAGATCCATCGTGTTCTGGAGAGCATACAAGAACCGAGGGAGGGCCATCATCTTGAAGAGGACCGCCCGTCCCAACATGGAGAGAGGAAGGGACCTCCAGCGCACGACATCTGTTTTAAGCCGTTGCAGGGGTGGGACCAAATTATGAGTAAAGCGCAGTTTCGCATTCAAGGTGACATAGATCCCAAGATATCGGAAGCCTTCCGGAGCAATTTTAATCGGGCAACTCAGCGGTATCACTGGCGGGTCCCCTGCCAGCACATAGAGTACTGACTTGGACCAATTAACCGTAAACCCCGAATACCTACCAAAAATAGCCAGCACGTCCAATAGACAGATCAGTGATGCCCTAAGAGTGGTGACATAGAGTAGGATGTCGTCCGCGTATAGGGAGATCTTGTCCTCCCACTCATAGGTTCATCTCAGTCCCCGGATTGATCTATCCTGTCTAATCCAGGCTGCCAATGGTTCGAGGGCCAATGCGAAGAGAAGCGGTGACAGGGGGCACCCCTGGCGAGTGCCCCTGCTTAACTGGAAGTCCCGGGACCCACAGTTGTTCACTATCACTCTGGCCATCGGGCAGGAGTAGAGGAGACGGATCCAGCCCAGGAATTCCGGACCAAATCCGAATTTGCCCAGCACCGCAAACAGATAAGGCCACTCAACCATGTCAAATGCCATGGTGGCATCCAATAAAACCAGAGCCGCCGGCTCCAGTATGGTGGACGTTCTGCCCAGTACTCCATGGAGGCAGCGCAGGTTGAGAGCTGTATTCCGGTGTGGCATTAAACCTGATTGGTCCGGGTGGACAAGCGTATTAATCCCCTTAATCAGCCGTGTGGCCAACAGTTTTGCCAGGATTTTAGGTTCCGCGTTTAGGAGGGATATCGGTCTATACGCGGCGCGATGCGTCCCAGGTTTACCCTCCTTATGGATGACAACTATGTTAGCCACCCTCTGGTCGTATGGCAGGACTCCCCTCTCTTTACTCTCCTCCAGCATCGCACGGATATGGGGGGCGAGCGCCTGAGCTTTCAGCTTGTAGAGTTCAATGGGGATACCATTCGGGCCCGTGGCCTTCCCGGATCGCACGCCTCTAATCGCCTGCGCCACCTCATCATCTGTCAGTGCAGACTCCATGTATGCCCCATTGTCAGCCGATAGTGCGGGAAGTCTTATGTCCCTTAACAACGCGCTGTTTTCGTCTTCCGAGTACCTCCCCGAGGCAGTATACACCGATTGGTAATAATCCGCAAATGCGTCTGCAATAGCCTGCGGCTCAGTAATAGGAGCCAAGTCGTCTTCCTGTATCTCGGGCACCAAACGTGACGCCCACTCCCTCCTATCAAGCCACGCTATCAACTTACCGGCCTTATCCCCCATCTCATACACTCTACTCTGAAACCCCTCCATTGCGCTCGAGCGCCCTCTTTGGCTATGATATTGAACTCCTCCTGCCTCAGCTTCAGCAGGTGGAGACCTTCCGGGGTCTCCCCCTGGGTCACCTCCTCCTCCGACCGCAACATATCCTCTTCCGCTCTCACCAGATCCGCCTGTTTGGCCCTTTTGCTACCAGCAATCAACGAGACAACCTCTCCCCGTATGACTTTTTATACGCTTCCCAAAGGGTCAACCGAGCCCTCATTTTCCCAAAAGTAATCATCTGTAGCTTTGATGGTGTGTGTGCGGATGCTCGGATCCCTCAGGTACCATGGGTTAATTGGGGCAATCTTGCCTACAATGGTGCGACCCATTTCCATTCAGAGCCATACAGGGGAGTGATCGGAGATTCCCCGGCCCAGATGACGGATCTCTTGGATAGCATGGGCCTGCAGTGCTGGGACTAGGATGTAATCAATGCGCGATAGACTGTGATGCACGCTCGAAATATGGGCATACTGCGCCCTGTCGGGGTTAAGAGTCCGCCACCCATCCACCAACCCCATTGTATCTAGAAAATGCGACAGCCACATCTGGGAGGGTCGCAATTCTCGCGGCGGACGCCTATCCAGTTCCCCGGCTACCACTGCATTAAAATCACCCCCCAATACTAGGATACCCAGCGGAAATGTTAAAAAAATGGAGACCAGGTCGTTGAAAGTGTCCGCTTGCAAACCGGGTGGGACATATACAGAGACAAATGTGGCTTGAGAATCATTCCTGATGACAGCATGGGATGGGGGCATATTAGGTTAAACTTTAAATTAATGCTTCAATATAAAGCATCTCTAACAATTCTTGTGGGCTGGACGCTTGTAAGTTATATTTCAAAGCAGTAAAAATACAGTTAAACTAGCTTGACCCTTGCTACTCCAATCTTGCTGTCCCCTGATAGCAACAAAAACAGTGTTGCAACAAGGTGTAAGTGAAGGCATTCCCAGTTCATAGAGAACGGATTTCATCGCTGTGGAACATCATGCCAATGAAGAGGCTAACATAGTGAATTCAATGTTTTTCAAAGCAGTTACAGCTTCCATACTTGGTAGCGAGCTTCCATACTTGGTGAGAGACAAAAGAGAGCAATCATGTCGAGCAGAAATGTCCTATTCATTTGAGAGTTTTGCAGTTGTTTGACTGACTGGATATGCCAGGCAAGGGTCATTCTTTAGAGTTCACTTCAGGAGATAGCTGGTGAATGTAGGGGGTTGATGCTTTAGGTGTTCTGTAGGGCTTTTGGGGAAGTTTAGGTTTAAAGAGACTAAAAGTGTGATGGGAGGTGATTATGCAACAGGTTTGGAGTCATGTGCTCCTATTGCTCTGGTCTACTCTAGTGTATTGTAAAGTGGTTTCTCGTTTTTGAAAATTTAAAATAAAAAAGTAATTTGAAAAATGTAATGTATTTGACCTACACAAATATACGTTATTTGATGTTGTACTAGTGCTAAAGAAACAAATTTCACCCACATGACAAATTATTGCCTTACTTGAGCTTTGCTAGAGTTCGAAGTACAGCAAAGTCTGTCCTCTGGCTCGATGGCATCCATCGATTCTTTTCTGCCAGGGCTAGAGCCCTACTACCAAAACCGAACATGGATGAGAAACCAAAGCGAAGTAGTCTGTCATTAGCACTGAATGTGCAGACATCTACAGGTTGGAAATGCCCTGAAATAATAATGTAAACATGCAAATATTAAAAGTGAATTTGAGGTTAAGCAAATAGCACAGACAGATTAGTGAAGACAAAGAACTAACAAAAATTCATTAATTTAGGCAAACAGACAAGGTAAGTTTTGCAGGTCCCCAGCAGCAAACATTAAGATAATTTGTGTAAACCACCAACGAGGCATAAAATGCTTATAATATTAAACTCCTATTGAGGTTTACAATTTTAGCTACAGGAGTGACTTCAGTGATGACACAAATGGAACCTATTTAATTATAGGTTATATGTTTCGTATGACTACCTCTTGAAATATAACATCAAACAGTCCCAAGGAGTTCACCATGGGAAGGTAAATCTGAAGAAAAATTGTATAGTTCCTCTACATCTATTGGTGGAGCATGAGAAAGATCACCTTAATATCAGAGATATGCAGACTCTCTAGAGGCTGAGACATCAATTTCACCAACAAATCCTACAGATGCCTTAACAATCACTTTCCACTTTGTTCTAGTTTTTTAATTTTCTAATATATAGGGTCTGGGTCAGACAGTGTTATTACACGTTTACAAAGAGCCCAAATCTTTCTTAATGCTCATACTAGGTTATAAGCTATTAAAGGGGCAAGAACTTGTGACTAACCTTAATAATGTACCAATGAGGAAGATGCAGGCAGCCAGCAGCAGTTATGTTACACATTCTGGTGATAGGTATATTCTCCCAGGTCTCAGATAAGATTCTAGTATTTTGGAGCAGTCCCAGCAACTGTTTCCATTAATTTGCCTCCGAAAGTCAGAGAGTGAGATAACAAGCTAGAGGAACAAGTATTGGCAATGCCAATAGTGCTGGCTTATGTATGAAAGTACCTTGTGTGTCATTGATCTGTTTGGGTGCTTAATATGTCATTCTATATGCACTCTGTGACTCATCTTTGCACTCATGCATCTATTGACTCATTCTTGCATTCATCCTCTGAACAACCGCAATAAAACACACACAAACTCAATAACATATGCAAGATAAATTAAAATAGAAGTACAAAAAAACAGAAAACTTGCTGCCATTTAAACACAGCAAGTATATGTTTGCAATAATGAAACTAAACATAGCAGTGGGTGTCTATCTTGCAAAGGTTATGCAAATAGTCTATTGTTTTTTAAAGTTCAAGCATGGACGCGACATTTAGAACCAACATGTTCGCCAGCTTGGAATGGTAAAACAATGATACACTATGGAGAACAGCATTCCATAATGGTCTCCTAGTTTGGAGGAAGTAGAAATGCGAGAAGTTGCGCACTGCAGATGAAATGAGCCGCAAGCAGGTGACATTAGTACTGACTGGTGAGCTGCAGAAACATTCAAATAAAAACAGGCAAAGCAAAGAAATTAAAGGGGAACTATAAAAGGAGAAAGGTCTAAACTAAAGGACTGGCCAATCAGCCCTGATATTGAAGCACACTACTTTTCAGGTGAATGTACACAATGTGATCAGAAAATGTCGCCTTTCACAGTGACTGATGTGGACTGAACCAATACCCCATGCTACATGAAAACTCTCATATTACTTAAGTAGGCAAATGCTTTGGTGTTGGTGACCCTCCTGAACAAACCATGTGGATAGACACTTTGCACTAGGGTAATCCTTCTTATGCTTCATTTGTAGATATTTTATATTGTTTTGAAAACTGCATTTTGTACATATTTGTAATTTTATTATGGTATACCTAAGAGTTACCTTATTGGAAGGCTTATGAACCGTCACAGTAGGTGTGAGTTGCTTATGGTGAAAAAACAATGATATTGCTTATAGGCCTGATTGTTTATCATGAAAAGTTACAATCATGTCAGTAGGCCTGATGTACTGATTTTGAAAAACTTTAAAATCAATAGGCTTTTAAGGGTAGATTATTATTCCTCTTTATTAAAGCCTACAGATAGGCATTTTGTTACATGGAATCTCCCTGATTATCGCAAGGAACTGGGTGCTGGTTCCCTCCCTTACAAACCTTTGGTATATACAATTTGTGCTGTCAGAATTTTTGTACGCCCATCTTAGCAGTGATTATATTTTGCTTTGCCAACTATAATTTTGTATACTATGTCATTTTTAGACTGCAAGGCTGATGTTTGCGCCTTTTGGGAAAACGTACGATCAGTACAGGAACTCTCAGTTGGCTATGGTTGTAAGTCAATAATAACCTCAAAAGACCTGATTGGTAAACTTGGAAAAAATATTTCTCTTCCCACAAGACTGATCTGTTTATAATGATAAACAAATTATGTCTGGCATATTGATTGTGAAAAGCATACGTTAAACTCAACAGACATTTAAGGATATATTGTTATTTCTCTGTATTAAAACTTACAGATCGATATTTTGTTACATGAAATGCCACAGGTTACCTTTGTAAGGAATGATGTTGGTGTTAATGCCTCTGACAACCACTAGGGGGAGAAGATTTGCACTGTAACAAATCTTGCTAGAATCTCTTCTTAGCTATCTGCCATAGTCTTGTCGTAAAACATCATTAAATAATTAATAGCTGCATATATATATATATATATACATACATACATATATATACATATATATTACCTACTGGCGGTCGCCAGTAGGTAGTTATAGTTAGGACCCTGTTTCCAAATCCGCAACATTCTATTTGGAATAACTTTGGCGCCGGTCGACGAATCCTCGCGAAATTTTCAAAACTAATGGGGCGCTCCGCTCCGCTCCTACCCTGAAAGTCTCGGGGGGATTCGTCAAGCGGGGGCTGAGAAAAAAGGGGGGTCCCAAAATGCGTTTTCCCCATGCATTTTTCCATAGGACCTTTAGACACAGCTACAGCCCGAACGGCTGAACAGAATTACTTGTAATTTGGCAGAGAGGTAGTCCTCAGGTCAAGGAAGTGCCTTTTGTAGGTCTGGTGTAAATCTGTTCAGTAGTTCCTGAGAAAATAGCATTTAAATCAATATATACATCTGTAAGCGCGCTCCGAGCGTGCACCGTAAGCTTACCGTACGCGTACGGTGCCGTGCGCGAGCGCGATTCTGATTGGCTGTTAGATCTTAGTAAACATTCGAATCGGTCGAAACCAGGAAGTGTCGGCCGCCATTTTCTCTCTCGCACTCTGAGGGGGGGATGAAAAACAAAGTTGGATATCATTAAAAGGGGGCAGGCTAGACAGATCCTAACCACCTAGCCTTGGTTATGGTGTGAAAAAATGCCGAATACGCTTTCCGTACGCTTACGGTAAAAAAAAAATAAAAAAAAAATAAAATCCATATTATCCCTCCCCTGTGTGCAAAAATTGCCCGCAGGGCACCTTTTGTGCATGGCATATTAAATTTTAGTGAACAATTAATAGAAAACCTTTCACAACGAAGCGCATAATATGTCCTCCGTGTGCGGACGGTGCGCGAAGGGCATCGTGCGTACATGACCCATCCAGCGTAACGTGGGCACGCGGTGCGCGTAGCGCACCGCGTGCCCACCGTGCGTGCACGGCACTAACTGCGTTAAGTGGGCGTGCGGTGCGCAAAGCGCACCGCGTGCTCACTGTGCGCGCACGGTGCGCGAAGCGCACCGTGTGCGCACGGAACGAACTGCGTGAAGTGGGCGCGCACGGCACGAACGGCGTAAAGTAACTTAGCATTTAAAAAAACCGTACAAATTCACTGAAAAAACCATAGGTTTCACACACGTTATAGTTAGGAATTAGCATTTAAAAAACCTTGCAAATTCACTGAAAAAACCATAGGTTTCACACAAGTTATAGTTAGCTGTACATTTCACTCGTAAAAAACCAATGAAATTCCACGTTATAGTTAGTGCAGGCAACTATAACTCACGCGACCGCAATCCTCTGCTGATGACATATGTGTCTTTATGAAAAAAAAATATTTGTAATATATGTATAGCTAAAATTTAATGGAAGAAGACATGGGCAAATAAGTGTCTAAATACAGTATTAGCATCAGCAGAGGATTGCGGTCGCGTGAGTTATAGTTGCCTGCACTAACTATAACGTGGAATTTCATTGGTTTTTTACGAGTGAAATGTACAGCTAACTATAACTTGTGTGAAACCTATGATTTTTTCAGTGAATATATATATACATACCTACATATACACATACATACATATATAAATACACATACATACAAACATATATATATACACATACATACATACATATATACACACACACATACACATATACACACATACATACATATATACACATACATACACACACACACACATACACATACATACATATATATATATATATATATATATATATATATATATATATATATATATATATATATATATATACACAGCTACGTAGAGGGCCTTTGGATCATCTCTGTTCTGCCATTACGGTTGGTAGAACCATATACAACATCTCTCAATAGGGCCCAAAAAGATTCACCACAGTGAAATTCTACTCCTGTACTGCTGTGGTCTGTCAGAGTGGGTGACTGTGGTATCTCCTTTGTGATGTAATGGGGTATGTGTGAGCAATCTACTTGCCTCTACTTCAACACTGATTGGTGGACACCAATAGAATTGAATAGGTTGTTCTGGTTTCCATGGAGCTGAATGTGTGATGGTTGGAATGTAGAGAGGAGATAAGGACATTGGAAGCAGAGGCAAGTAGTGGCTGAAGTGATTACTTATAACTTGAATAAACCTTCATCATAATAAGCTTGCAAGATCACGCTACTTAATTTAATTGGTGATGATATGGAACGGAGTGGATAACCCCAGTGCTTTTCGTGCATCCACCTCAACTCTAACTCTGCCATTTACAGGACTGCGCTCCTACACGTTGAACTTCTACACAAATGACCGCCTTGACCTGTGATTCTGTTCCTTGGTGGGTGCTTGCTATTCAATATTTAGAATTCCAGATTTCGGGATGCTCTCCTGACTTCTAACTATTCTTCAAAACATTCTGTTTGGAATACAGAAGAAAAGGATCTATATCTGCTTGTGAACCTATTCAACCAGGTAGCTCCCACCAGTTAATGTTATGGGCACATTACAGCATTTTTACTAATGTTTAAAGTCTGTGCAGGCCACTTCATGGGCTTAACTGGCGCTACACTTACCGGCTGTGTTATCTTGTAATTATTGGTGAGCTTCACGAGACTGTGAGCCTTCACATGTAAATGTAAATGTGATGTACTTGTATAGCGCACTGTTACCCTAGGGTGTCCTGGCGCTGTACTCATACCTCTGTGGAACCCTTCCTGGCTTTTCCCTGTGAAATGTCCACTCCTGGGCACCCCCAAGGTGAAGCCAGGCATCCCAGCGCTGTTGGGGCCATTGTGGATATTAAGCAAGCTATTTTTTTTTTTTTTTTTTTTTTGTCCTCATACATACGCCAGATAGTAAATGCTCTAGGTGGGAACTATCCAGGCCCTCCAAGCTGACCATTTCGATTCCGATTCCTGCCCTCAGGGCTGCTGGATTCCCCCAGAGAAGGGCTGTCTCCTTATCCATTTCCATCAACCACTGGGAATCCCGTTGGTGCCAAGAAAGGATGGACCACAAACCCCTGGCTTAATCATTGGACTCATCGGTCTTTCTTTAACCAGGCCAGAAGAGGAGACCAAAGCGTCTCCGCACTTCTTTGATCACACGCAATATCTGACTGACTAATCCACATGATATTTCTCATACAATCAACAAATTTAGGAGGAATCTCAGACTTCCATAGTCTACAGATTTCTCTCCTGGCAATAACAATCACATAAAACACGAGTTGTGCAGCAATATTTGAACAGAGCCCTGGTAGAGTACCAAAAAAGATCAATCGGGGACAACTTATAATTGGTATACTTAAAAGCTCTTCCAGAAAACGGCAGACAGACCCCCAGTAACCAGAGATCTTAGGACAATTCAAAAACATATGGGTGTCATCTGCTAACGGAATCTTGCATCTTGGACAAAAGTGATTATCAGATGAAACCCGGGACAATTTAGCCGGGGTCCAATAGACCCTATAAGCTGTAAACAAATGGTTTCTCTTCAGATTAGCGGGTTTAATGATTCTCTGAGACATGTGAAACGATTCTTTCCAAATTTCTTGTGTCTCCTTCGTATTCCCTATTAAACCATTGCCCCAAAGTTTCTCTACCTCTAATATTAAACTATCTCCAAAGCCAACCAGTGTTTGATACCAAAACGAGACTTCCCGTTTCCAGCCTCCCGCCTTACATATAGCATCAAAGATTGGGAAATCAACTGTCGGTCCCCAATATTGTCTAGCCCACCACGCAGACAGTTGGTAGAACTTAAACCTAGTCAGGGATCTATTTGTTAGCTTTGCTAGAGACTCCCAATCCATAAGCCTAAACTCACAACACAGGTCACCCCATACTTTGACCCCTGCTAATTTAAGAGGCTGAGATAATTGATCCAGGAGGCATTCAGGAGTGCCTGGGGAATCCCAGATTGGAGCATATAGATTGAAATAAGGGATCCCAAAAGTTTTCCGAATAAATCCCAAATTTTTAAGTGCTGTTAGTAAAATCTTGAGGCGGACCTTTTTGAAAAATTTTTGGTCTCCAAATTTAAGGAGAAAACATTCGAAACCATGCGGTTGATCATGTAATAGAGCCTGAAAGAGGCGCCCTTGTGAAGAAGAGTCCAATTTATTGGCTAAGATTCTAAAGTTCTTAAAGTGAAAGGCATGGCAGTAAATTAACAAGTCAGGTAGAGCCAATCCCCCTACTTTCAAACCCCTCCTCAGCTTCTTCCACGCTATCCTGGGCGATTTAGTGGCCCATATAAATGAACTAATCTTTCCTTGAAGAGAGGCAATATCTTTATGGTTGAATAACAAAGGGATAGCATTAAAAAGAAACGTTATTTTAGGGAGGATAATCATTTTTATGCGATTTACTCTCCCGTAGATGTTAAGCGGGATATTTCCCCATCTCAACAATAGTTTACAGACTTCCTTTACAACCTGCACCCAACTAGTTTTAGAAATATCAGCCAATTTCTGAGTTAAAAATATTCCTAAGTATCTGATTTTTTGTTTAGCCCCTTCTATCGGGATTAAGTTATTCCATCCCATTATATCCGTTTTTTCCTTGTTAACTTTATACCCCGAGACTCTTCCAAACTCTTCCGCTAGTTCAAAAAGCCGTGGAATTGCCTCGACATGGTTAGAAGTATACAATAAAAGATCATCTGCATACAATGCGGTTTTCAACTCCAATTCGCCGATTTTAAAAGGAATAATTGTATTATCTCTTCTAAGTGTAAAAACAAAAGGCTCTATATAAACATCAAACAATAATGGGGACAGGGGGCAGGCCTGCCTTGTACCCCTAGTTATATTAAACCAGTCCGATAGCCCGCCATTTACTAAGACTTTTGCACGAGGTCCAGAATATAAGGATTTGACTGCCTCTATAAACAATATGGGGAAACCAAACTTCCTCAAAGAAGCCCAAAGGTACCCCCAATTTACCCTATCGAAGGCCTTGGCTGCATCTATTGCTACAATGGCAAGCGGCAGCCCTTTCACTTCAGCATAATCAATGGCTCCTAAAACCTGAAACGTAAGTTCATTAAGCTGCCTCCCTGGTATAAAGCCTCTCTGGTCAGAGTGTACAATTGTTTTAATGGATCTCGCCAATCTAGTGGCCAGTATCCCTGAAAACATTTTTAGATCCGAATTTAATAAGGAAATTGGTCTATACGACTCTATTTTCTGTGGGTCTTTGTTTGGTTTAACTAACAAGGTTATGGTAGCCTCCGACCAAGATGGAGGGATAGGCTCTCCTTTTAAAAGGACACTATTAAAAAGTATCTTAAGCACAGGGACCACTATTTCAAGGTTATCAGCATAAATTTCTATCGGGAGCCCGTCTGGGCCAGCGGCTTTCCCTCTACTCATTTTCTTTACTTGTTCCAGTATTTCACCCTCATTGATCTCGCTGGCTAAATATGTTTTCTCTAACTCTGTCAGTTGAGGCAAATTAACCGAATTGAGTCATTCATCCACCTCATCCAATCCAGCTCTAGTATCCTCTTGATATAGAGTAGACATAAACCCCATAGCCTCATCTCTAATCAATTCGTCCTCTGAAGTTAATAAGCCAGAATCCCTTTGTATTACAGCCTTTATGTTATTCCTCACCCTATCTGCCCTGGATTTCCAGGCTAGAAGGGCTCCACACTTTTTCTCCATACTCAAAATTTCTCAGCCTACTAGCCTCCCATTTTTCTTTGTTGATCTTATCACACCTCGCGCTAAACGCAGCTTGTAGTTCCAGCAACTCTCTCTCAAGTTTGGGGATCCTCTCCCTATCTATCAGAACAGCCCTTTGTAAATCCAATTCTTTGTTTTTTATAGCCTTGATACCGTCTATTTCTTCTCTCTTACGCATCTTTCTCCTGTATGACATTTGAGAGCTTAACAAGCCTCTTAAATAAGCTTTGAAGGACTCCCAAACCATTTGTACTGTGGTGGAAGCAAGATTAAAATTAAAAAACTCAGTTATTCCCGTATTTACTAGGATCTTTACTTCATCATCCGCGAGAAGTGATCTATCGAGTGTCCATCTAGTGTTGTAAGACTTAAACTAAGAACAAGTTCGACCACTGAATGGTCAGAAAGGCCTACCGAAGTATAGGCAATCAAGACAGTATTAGAAAGCAAAGATTGATCTATCAAAAAGAAATCTATTCTAGAAAACTGCTTGTATTTTTTACTGTAAAAAGAGTACTCTCTTTGAACTGGATTTTTCGCTCTCCAAATATCCAAAAGCGCATAATCCTTCATAATATACTTCAATGTTATCCAAGTTTTAGTTGGAACACAATATTTAGCCCTTGAGGTCCGATCAACCTGCCCGTCAAAAACTAAATTAAAGTCTCCCCCTAAAATAACCGGGGCAGGGTACTGTAAAAGGCATGCATTCAATTTTATAATGGGAGCCGAATCATCCTCATTCGGGCCGTAGTATACTGCACATGTGAAGGCTAAACCGGCTATAGAGAGAGCCGCCACTAGCCATCTTCCTGAATTGTCTGTTTCCCATTTCTGGACCTTGATCCCTCTATTCGATCTAATGATTAAGGCGACACCTCTGGTACAACCTGTCTGATATGAACATAATATATCCTGAACCCACCCTAATGTGCGAAAAGCTTGTTCACATAATTTTACCTCTAGGTGAGTTTCCTGTAGCAAAATAAGATGGGCTTCCGTACCCCTTAAATACTCACGGACCCTCCCCTGTTTCCTACTGCATCCTAAACCATTGACGTTCCAGGAGAGAAATTTTATATTAACTGACCCACTCATACAATCCTGATCTTACCCGACCTCTAGAGCAATTAAAATGGAAAAGCAATCTTGCGCAATATGAGAACAATTTTAAACATTTCCTAACCCCCCTACCCCCCTTCCCACACCCTCCCGTGAGGAACCCACCCTTCATACCTGGCGTTGGAATTCGCCTATTCAGGAGCCCAGACCCAGTGGCAACAGCATGCAAACAACATGCCAAAAAAAACAAAAAACAGAATAAGAGTTAATCACCCACAGTACATATTACTTCATATGCCAATTATACTTACAACAGAAACTTTTAATTATATCTGTCTATCTCCTACTCCCATATTCCATATTTTTGTTTATTTTATTTTATCTTATATCTATGTCTATGCCTATGTATCTATGTAACTTTCCCCTCTTCCTCTTTTTTTTTTTTTTTTTCTCCTTCCCTTCCTCTTTTTTTTTTTCCTCTTTCCCTCCTCTTTGTCCCACATACCTCTCTCCTTCAGAAGCCCCTTTTTTTTTCACTCTACTCTCTTATTTCAATTCCCCTTGCCTCCTTCTTCCTTTATCTTAGATAGGAAGATGTCTACGTCCTCTGGCTGGCTAAAATTATACATTTTGTTCCTCCACATCACCTTTAGAAGGGCAGGAAATTTCATCTGGACTTGTACACCCAAGGATCTTAGTTCTGGCATTCTAGAGCCTAACTCCCACTGCCTCTGCGCAGTTTTCCCGCCAATATCGGATCTAATTTGATATGGATGTGCATTGTGGAGGAGACTAGTGCTGGATAGGCATCTGCCTAAAATTAATTCTTTCACACTGTAAGTTTGAAAATTCACCAGAATCTTTCTCGGAGCTTTCCTGTCTGAATGCAGTCTAAACGGGTCCCTGTGCACCCTTTGAATTTCACTCTCCAAAACAATATCAGGACGGTCTTTCAGGACCCCCTCCCTCAAAAGTTTACAAACAAAATCCTTAATGTCCTCGCGCTCTTCACCTTCCGGAATCTTCAAAATTCTGAGATTATTCCTGCGCGCTTGCGTCTCTAGCCGTTCCATGTCCATCATGAGAGACCGGTTCTGCATTTTTAAAGTGTTAATCACCTTTGTATTTTCTTGAATCGACTCTGACAATGCAGAAGTTTTAAGCTCCAGCGAGCCCGTACGAGCACAAATGTCATCCAACCTGGACTCAAGAGTGTCAAATCTGTCATGTATGCTCTTTTGATTACTCTCAGAGATCTCAAATTTAGCCATAAGGTCACCCTTCAGGGATTTTAACAGAGAACCTAACACACTCTCCCCTCCATCGGAATTACCCATCGAACCATCTACAGGCGGAATAGGTGAGGCCCCTAATGGGGGATATGGAGGTTGGGATTGGGATAGAGGTAAGCTACCTGCCAAAGGCAGGCCCCCACCTCCACCTTCGCCGTCCCCCTCCGGAACTAACATATTCTCTAAAGGCGCATATCGGTTTATCAGCTCTAAGGGGGAACTACCCATACTACTACTTCCCTGTATTGGTGCAGCCCCCTCATCTCCAGCCTTCGCCTGTTGCATAATTTTGAAAAAGGTCTTAAGTGATGGTGTATTCTTCTGAGGTTGTGGACCCCTATGGGCTTTCGTTTTCTTAATGTCACCTTGCTTTCTCTTCTTCTTAAGTGGAGTAAGCGGAGTTGGACCCTCCTTAATGCCGGAATCTAGCACCCCGTTTGACATAAGCTCCCGCTGAGACCTCAGTTGATATCTATTTCTACCAATTACTGGCGATCTTAATGAAGGTCTATGTACAAGATGGGAGTCACTAGAATCTTTCCTCCTCAAATACACCTCGACTCCTCCTAACTTCTCTACTCCCTCAACCTCGCTCGCCACACCACAGGGAGTATCTAAGTTAATTTCCGCAGAAATCAGATCCATGTAGTCATACGCACCACCTTTCCTTCTCTGGAAGCTCCTTACCCAAGTTATCCCTGTTTGGCAGGAAAGGAGATACGGCATACCGGACCACGGAATTGAACTGATAACAGAGCAGCTCGCGCCCTACACCAAAGCGTCCTCCTGCTTCCTCCGGTCTGCTGTAGAGCTGAAATCTTCTTCACCCCCTGTACTGCTTCATGCAGCCTCTCGTCTCTCCCCGCCAACACCACTGCCTCCGCTGCCTCAGCGTCGACGAGGAACATCCGGGTCCGTGTCAGTTTCGTGTCTTTGCTGGGTCCTAGTGCCCCCGAGCGCGATGGATCAGATCAGATCTTCACTCCAGTGCCTCGACCAACGGAAAAAAAAGGAATGAAAGCAGGTTATCCGATAGTTGGTAATGTAGGAGATAACCGATATCTGCTCACCTAAAATGTGGGAGAAACTCCTCGTCGTGTAGTGTTCATTTGCTTGCTGTGCCTATCTGCCGGCCTCGGGACTCCTACGACGGGCGTCAGCCTGCCGCCACCATGTTCCTCTTCCGCGTGCTCACCGTGCGCGCACGGAACGAACTGCGTGAAGTGGGCGCGCACGGCACGAACGGCGTAAAGTAACTTAGCATTTAAAAAACCGTACAAATTCACTGAAAAAACCATAGGTTTCACACACGTTATAGTTAGGAATTAGCATTTAAAAAACCTTGCAAATTCACTGAAAAAACCATAGGTTTCACACAAGTTATAGTTAGCTGTACATTTCACTCGTAAAAAACCAATGAAATTCCACGTTATAGTTAGTGCAGGCAACTATAACTCACGCGACCGCAATCCTCTGCTGATGACATATGTGTCTTTATGAAAAAAAAATATTTGTAATATATGTATAGCTAAAATTTAATGGAAGAAGACATGGGCAAATAAGTGTCTAAATACAGTATTAGCATCAGCAGAGGATTGCGGTCGCGTGAGTTATAGTTGCCTGCACTAACTATAACGTGGAATGTACAGCTAACTATAACTTGTGTGAAACCTATGGTTTTTTCAGTGAATATATATATACATACCTACATATACACATACATACATATATAAATACACATACATACAAACATATATATATACACATACATACATACATATATACACACACACATACACATATACACACATACATACATATATACACATACATACACACACACACATACACATACATACATACATACATACATACATACATACATACATACATACATACATACAGACATATATATATATATACAGCTACGTAGAGGGCCTTTGGATCATCTCTGTTCTGCCATTACGGTTGGTAGAACCATATACAACATCTCTCAATAGGGCCCAAAAAGATTCACCACAGTGAAATTCTACTCCTGTACTGCTGTGGTCTGTCAGAGTGGGTGACTGTGGTATCTCCTTTGTGATGTAATGGGGTATGTGTGAGCAATCTACTTGCCTCTACTTCAACACTGATTGGTGGACACCAATAGAATTGAATAGGTTGTTCTGGTTTCCATGGAGCTGAATGTGTGATGGTTGGAATGTAGAGAGGAGATAAGGACATTGGAAGCAGAGGCAAGTAGTGGTTGAAGTGATTACTTATAACTTGAATAAACCTTCATCATAATAAGCTTGCAAGATCACGCTACTTAATTTAATTGGTGATGATATGGAACGGAGTGGATAACCCCAGTGCTTTTCGTGCATCCACCTCAACTTTAACTCTGCCATTTACAGGACTACGCTCCTACACGTTGAACTTCTACACAAATGACCGCCTTGACCTGTGATTCTGTTCCTTGGTGGGTGCTTGCTATTCAATATTTAGAATTCCAGATTTCGGGATGCTCTCCTGACTTCTAACTATTCTTCAAAACATTCTGTTTGGAATACAGAAGAAAAGGATCTATATCTGCTTGTGAACCTATTCAACCAGGTAGCTCCCACCAGTTAATGTTATGGGCACATTACAGCATTTTTACTAATGTTTAAAGTCTGTGCAGGCCACTTCATGGGCTTAACTGGCGCTACACTTACCGGCTGTGTTATCTTGTAATTATTGGTGAGCTTCACGAGACTGTGAGCCTTCACATGTACATGTGATATACTTGTATAGCGCACTGTTACCCTAGGGTGTCCTGGCGCTGTACTCATACCTCTGTGGAACCCTTCCTGGCTTTTCCCTGTGAAATGTCCACTCCTGGGCACCCCCAAGGTGAAGCCAGGCATCCCAGCGCTGTTGGGGCCATTGTGGATATTAAGCAAGCTATTGCCCAGAGTTGCAGAGTGGGACCCATGATTAGAATAGGCACCGAGGCGAGAATTAACAGGTCCGAGGAAATTGAGCCCAAGACCCGCCGAGGCGGGAATTGAACCCTGGTCCCGGGCCAGACCTCTGCATCAGGGTCTGCCGCTCTAACCATTGAGCCACACTTCTCCACTTGTCATTTCTGTGGGTGCACGCAGATGTGCAACATCTATCTCCCATAGAAACCAACCTCAGCTTTGACATCCCCACATCACAAGCTTCATCTTGGGTCAATTGGGATCTTCCTTTGCATTTGACTTGTTAGTAAAGGATGTTGAGAGCTTTACCTGTTCGGTAACAGGCACACGCATTCTTGAGAATTGTACTCGGTAACGGGCACACAGTTACGTGAACCATGTATTTTTCTTGCTCTGTGACGGGCTCACCATTCTACTGTTAAACAGCCATATCTCATCTTGTTTTGCACATTTAAGGATCCAGGTATTTCACTAGATCGTTGATGGGCACACAGTTCTAGAGTTAAACAGTCTTGTCTGCTTTGTGTTGGTGATGGGCACGATTCTACAATTAAACAACCTTGTTTGCTTTATGCTCAGAGAAGGGCACACCTTGTTGGACATGTTTTTATTAAGTGACAGGCACACCTCAATTTGTCTGTCTGGAGCACTGAATTCAAATGGGCTGCAAGTAAGCATAATGTACTGTTAAAAATATGTTATGGGTTGAAGTATTATTTTGGTTTTGAACACTTTTGGGGTAGGTTGTGTTTGTGCTGTGTTACCATGCAGAAGGTAACACCTCATCCCCTCTTCTTGATGAGTCCAATACCCTGGAAGAAGTGGAAAAGTGCTTTTACACATTATTCTAGAGTGCGTGGTACTTCGTTAAATGCTGTACGTAGAATTTCTTTACTACTGCATTGCTTGGGGCCTGAAAGCCAGGAGGTTTATTGTTTTGAGCACCTACCTGATCTCACATTGGATGTAAGTGATAAGTTGAATGACTATTAAATATGCATAAAAAATGGATCTGCACTACCAACGTAAGATCGCAACAGTTTTAGAGAGGTACCAATTGGGGAAGTGTCTACAAAGGTCTGGAGAGTCAACTGAAGAATGTATGTCTGTATTACGGAAATTGGCCTTGACCTGTAATTTTGGTGAGATTAAGAGACCAATTTATGTTGAGTTGTAGCTTGGAAAAAGCGAAAGAATCTTTTTGTCAAAAAGATGACTCCTCGCTCTCCAAAGTGGTGACTATTGCGAAAAACTTAGAACACAGTCTGGCATGTGTGGAGGGAATTAACAAGGGAGGTAGCAACAGGAAAGAAAATTTGGTGCAACCAGTTCCCTCACACAAAAATTACAATGATCAAGGGGCAGGTCAGAAACACCGGAAAGATTTAGGAAAATACATGAAAAAACTCAAGTGAGGTGTTTTAGGTGTAGCTAATTTGGTCACTTCGCTAATAATAAAGAATGTGTGGTTTGGAAAGCCCCTTGTAATAGTTGTGGGAAGAAGGGGCATGTCTCCAAGTGTTGCAGTCTTGAAGAAAAAGAAAATTCGAGAGGTCACATGTAACAAAGAAGACTCATCCAGTGAGGAAATCATCTTGCAGGTGAAAGACTGCATAAATGGTCCCATGGAGACAGGGCATATCGAAGGAGTGCCAGTGTCCATGTTGTTTGAATCTGGGGCAAACATCCATAGGGAAATGTTTGTAAAGAATTTGTTGGGTGAGGTCAACTTGTCTAAACCTGACATTTGTCCAAAAGGTTACGGGGGTCAACCCATCAGATTGTTGGGTTATTTCAGTGAAACCATCCAGTTCAAGGACAGAATAATGGCGGGGAAAGTATATGTCTCCATGAGAGGCAACTCTCTCATCAGTTGGTTTTAGAAGAGAGACCTCATGGTTTATCTTGTAGCCAATGAGAGTCCATCGGTGAGACTGAAACAAGTGGAACAAATAAGGGAGGTGAGCAATGATAGGCCGCATTTTGAACAAGAGTTTCCTGAAGTGTTTCAGGCTAAGCCAGACTGCTTAAACGATTAGGTACACAAAATTAAGATAAAGAAAGGATCAACACCTATAGTGTGTAAGGTGAGAGGGGTGCCATTAGTGGTCAAGGACAAAATGAGAGCTGACCTAAAAAAGTGAAAGTTAATGGCATAATTGAGGATGTTGAGGCCACGGAGTGGCTTGCTCCAGTGGTTATGGCAAAGAAAGCCAATGGTGAGGTTCGACACTGCATGGATTTATGGTAGCTGAACATGGATTTATGGTAGTTGAATAAGTTTGTGATTGTTGACAATTACCCGTTGCATAACATCAATGAGATTGTGTCAAAGTTAACAGGAACATGTTGTTTTTCGTTGGTCAATTTGACTTCTGCTTACCAACAGGAAAAACTACACCAGGACTCACAAGAGCCGACAGCCTTTGTCATATAGTTTGGAACTTATAAGTTTGTACGCATGCCATAGGGTTGATTTCGGCGCAAGCTGTTTACCAAAGAGTGATGAAAGGAATACTGGGCATACATATCTACCAGGATGATGTGTTGGTATATGGAAAGAATGGCAAAGGAGAGTTTTGATGATTACTTTTGCTTATAATGCAAGGTGGTCTTTCTGGTTGAGATGAATGAATGAATGTTTAAGAAGCAGCTCTGATGGCACATCTCTTACGATGACCCAATAGTAAAGTGAAAATAATTATCTCAAAGCTAATGTGTGAAAGGAAAAATTGGAAACCTTCAGAAGTAAACAAGCAAAGGGCCTAAAACTACACAGGCAGCAACAGACAAATTAAACTGGTTCCATCCTTGTAACTTTCACATATTCAAGTACATGCGCTGGAATTATCAATTTGTCAGTGCTCACTAAACATCCGTTATTCCTAAAGTCATGGGTCTGTATTAAATTCAAGGGTTCTAAAAGTCAGTGAGCACTGAATGTTATGTTGCTCTTGCTCCCAGCTTCCTCACAATTTTTGTATTTTCAGCAGCACACATTTTCAATGCTTGTTCATTTCTCGGATCCTTCTTCATTACTGCAACGCTGTCTGCTGCAGTGGTGTAGAGGACACTGCATGCTACCGGAAAGCATGAATCCTGCTACCACCAATCACTAGAACTGTTTGCTTGCATAGCCCTACCACAACAACCAGTGAGGGCCAAACACCATAGTTTTCAACCACAGCCAAAACTGTAAAGATTCCAGTGGAGGCTGGTATTTGAAGACGGTAGGGCGGCAAGTCATGAGGGTTGGGGGGAAGAGGAAATTAAACAAATAAAAATACAAATTTACCTGTCTGCTGCTGCCGCCCGCTGTCGCCGCCGCCTCTGCCTCCTCTCAGCCCTCTTGCCCGCTTTCTGGAAAGGATACAGGAAGCAGGTTGCAACCGGCCCACATCCTCCCGATAATCAATCACAACGCTGCAATGCAGTGTTGTGATTGGTCTGAGCGCCGTGGATCGGCGCTCAGACAGAGAATGGAGGCTAGGCATGTTTTCCATGCAGGCTGTAATGCAGGCTGCATGGCGAACATGCAAAATGCGCATGAATGTGCGCACTTTAAGGTATGCAAACGATTCCTCCCCTCCCCCACCTGCACTGTCAGCAGAGCAGAGCAGACCCATCCCGTCCCATACCACCCACAAAGCTGCCACAACAGGGAAAAAATTCAATGATAAAAACTTAGAGTTATTATCATTTTATTTTTTCTTTAGTGACACTGCTTGAAAGCGGTGGGGTGACGCTCCTTGGCCTTAGCAGAGGAGCCACCACTGAAAAATTCCCAAAATGCGCTGCAGACACCAAAGCCCTGTTGCTAAAAAAAAATAATAAGCAATGACAAACTAAAGCCTAAAACCAAATCACATTACACTGGATGTGGGGAGCAGCGGGGCTCGGACACTATCTTGCTCCAGCACACTTATGAATACAGAAGTGTCATATATTTAGGGAAGCAAAGAACATCTGATAAAAGAGGGGTTCTTAGCGATATAACTAAGACTGCATCTGTGTGAATACTTACCCATTATTATATGCAACGCTGCCGTCACTGGATGTTTAAGTCCATGCAGCGTGTACGCTATAATATTTGTTGAGCCTGCAAAAAAAACACATTATTGATAATTAATAAACACCTGCGAGATTTAAACACTAAAAACTACTGTAAAATAACTTTTTCTGTAAGGCAGTATTTTTAATTTTTAGCATAATATCATAAAGCACATTTACTTTTGATGATTAGTTGTTTTCTCGGATTTAATTGAATGATTCATGTCCAATATATGGTTAATCGGAAGTGCAGTTGGATGATGCATCCTGGAATTATGTTCCTACTGCAATTAGAAACAATCTAACAACATATATTAAGGTCAACTGTATCAGCTTTAATTAAATCCTACTTTTGGAAACAAATGGTTAACAAATAAATCCAGTTTATACAACCTAGTAGGTTGGATCTCAGATACCGGTTTTATGTATGTCCTTTTTAAATTATCTTGCGATGTTGGGTGGGAATGCAAAAAAGAAATTCTAGAATGCTTCAAAACGATGCCAGTCCCCCTGTCTGAATCAGCCTTTGACATCGGCACCATTGTACTGGGAAAAAATAGCAGTCTACGTGATGGTTATTAAAGCAAAGTCTGTAAATGAGGGAATGGTAGCACACCAGGTGAAACTAAGAAATTAGAGATTTCCCTTCACAAGCAACGTGTAATTTATCTCATTCATTACTAAGGCCGCCTAGTGTGAGAAAACCTAGAGTCAACATATTTCTTTGCATTCAGTGAAATGGTATATTAAGTAGGCAGCGCAGCTACCATTCACTCAATGTGCATTTGTATTTTACTGTCCTTTAACCCAAGGGTTAACGTTGAGTGCTCATTCGCTGTGGCGAAAAGAAAGGAAGGTTGCCAAGGTAGGGCCGCCTACCTAAATGAACAGCCACCTTAACAGTTCCCGCTGCACTTCCTTGTAAAAACATACTATCATCTTCCTCTGTAGCCAACCATCTGAACCCACTTGCTTCACTGCCTTGAAAGAACCTGCCACACCTGCCTGTGGAAGAATACATGCCCAACAGTATCTTCTGATGAGAATCTTAGTTTTTTCTGAACAATGTCACCAAACAGCAAATGTCTGTCGTTTGATATTCCTTTGAGACATTAAGCACACAGTTGGTAAAACTTTACACCTTTTCAGCTTATTTCTTGATGAAACAAAAAAACAAACACTGATTATCAAAGATTCCAGCCTGTCTGTTTTCAATAAAAAAGATCAATTTCACAAACCCAGTGACTTGTCAAACAGGTCAACCTTTTCCTCAGTACCAGTCCAGGAGCAGCCGCACTGACTCTAAAACTTCTTGTTTAGTTCTGCAGAGACTCTGACAGGCAAACCACTTCTAATCTGGCAAGGAGGCTCGATATCATGTGACTGATGCTTCTTTCTAAACACATAGGCACAAAATCAAATTTCACCTGATATGAATCATTACCATCGCATGGAAGGTTAAAGAAACTCCTTGTAAATCTGTTAACCAACCTCTCCACTTGAATTCTGAATTGCTAGAATTTAGCCCCAGAGGAATTGTAGGGAAGCCCAATTCCCCCTAAACAACTGATATAAAAAGGTTATTGTCACCAATGTATCATATTTGGGGTCCACAGATCCATACTGGATCTGCACAGTGGTCAGAAATGCTTTACTCGCAGGATTCCCTTGTGTGATGTTATAAAACACTTATAATATTTCTAAAGACAGTGGTCCCTAGACAATGTTAATGAGAGCAAACAATAAATATATACCCAATCAGTACTATATTTTACAGCTGTCCAGCCGGACAGGTGTTTTTAATATATAGTTGCTTAAATATACACAAAATTCAGCAAGAAACAAATAAAGTGGGACACAAGCCTGTATCCAACTTAGCAGGAAGGACGTACAACATGAAACAAAAAGGCTCAGGCAGAGTAAATTGTTTGAATGTGACACATTTGGTAGGACGAACAAATTATGTTGTTATGAAAGCAGTGGGCGACACCCCTCCGCCGTTGAGGAGGAGCCGCCACTGGACCTGAGAGGAGCCCTAACAGACTGGACCTGCTCCCTCTTGTACCCAAGATACAGTGGTCTCCATGGGAAATAAGGCTGACCTCTTTTTTAAGCTACACAGATACAACGAGCTACAAGAGGCCGTTCCTGCAAATGCCCAACTAATTAGTGTTCTATCGTGGACAGCGTCAAATTGCAGCTGGGTCCCGGTCTACTGTCACAATTGAATATCATTGACACTGTGTTCTTCTTGGCATGCAGCCGACCTAGATGGCCACGCAATGGCAGGGCATAACCCAGGCAAACATCCAAAACCATCCACAGGCTACTGTATAGTGCATGTGGCTACCTTGAGAGAAGCTCCACGATGTGGGGGAAGTCTCCTCCGAGGTTCGGGAGCGTCTGAGAGAGCCGTCGATCCAGAGGGCCTACAGCACAAGTGGCCCATGTGGGTAGAGACCAGAGCAGATCCCCCTGGTAAGACGGAGTGATGGGCAGGAAAAACAAATTGCCCCGGTGTATCCAGCAGAACGGCTGGGTGAGGCGACAATCCCCACGGCCCCAGACGGAACACGGCTCGAGCGAGAGGATACAGGACTACGGATCGGCCGGCGGACCAGTAGGGGTGCGGCGGCTGGGGTGCAGCCTAACTCCGAGAGATCGTTGCGACTCGCCGGGTGGAAGTCGGGTGGTTGTAACTGGCCTCCCCCGTCCCGATGCGGAGTCCAAGGGCCCCCTAAGTTCCAGAGAGACTGGGAAGAACTGTGGTCAGGAACCAGCTGAGTTTAGCAGCAGCGGTTTTTACCCCCATCAGGGGCCTCAGGCACAAAGGCCATCGCGAACAAGCGAGGGGTGGCGACCCTGCAAGAAGCAGTGAGGGGCAGCCCTCCGATTAACACCAACCCGGGGGAAGAATAGAAAAATAAAACAAAACTCCTTAATACGCTGTTGACTCCCATTGGTGACGGGCTGTCAAGGGCCTGTAGAGAGAAGCTTGGAGTCACCTGGGGCCCCAAACTAGGAGACCAGGGTGGCCCCCGCAGGCCTCTTAGGCCATAAATGTCAAGAGCTACCACACCGGGGCCTAGGAAGTGGCCTAAAGGGTGGTGACCTGATCCTAACCCCAAACTCAGATTCAGTGCGTCACCCCTCAGAGTGGCCCCCATGCCTGAAGGAAGCACCTGAGTCTGCTGTCAGCCAGAGTGCCCACAATGGTCTGCACTAAAGGTACACACCTGAGTAAATCTAACCAAATAGAAAGATAGACAGTGGTGATGGGACAACTTGGGGGGGCGAGACCTCTGCCTGATGGTTCTCCTGGAGCTGTGGGCAGGGATACTACATCAGAGCCCTCATTGAAAGACATTATGAAGGTGATAAGAGAGCTATGCACACCCTTGAACCAAAGTTAGATATGGTCACGGAGGAGGTGAACCCACTGCGGGTCGACTTACGCAAAATGGTGGACAAAGTCTCCAAGGCAGAAATAAACATAGGAGGTATTCAAAGCAAAACCAAAAGGCTGGAAGAACAGGTGGCATGCCTCACAAAACAACAAAAGGACATGATGGCCTGCATCAAAGACTAGGAGGGAAGGGCCAGATGCAACAACATCCGCATGGTGGGGGTCCCGGAAGGGGCGTAGGGCCAGTCACCAGATCTTAGCCTGGAAGACTTGATCCTTCATACCCTCCTGCCCAAGCGCCTGTCCAGGTACTTTTGAGTCGAGCAGGCACACAGAGCTTCGGGGCCACTGCCGTGCCCGGGAGCCCCCCCTACGAACCATTATTGCGAGAATACTGAACTTCCGTGATCGCAACGCGAGCCTGCAAGCGGCACGTTCGCACAGCGATCCACAATATGAGACTGCCACAATCCAATTCTTCCCGGACTTACCCTCCAGGTACAACGCCAACGAAGATTGTTTGATGCGGTCAAGAAAGCCTTCGGAGACAAAAATCTAAAATACATGATGCTTTTCCTGAAGAAGCTCAAGGTTCTCACGGAAAGGAGGCAGCTCTTCTTCGGGATGCCAGAGGAAGCGTGGGACTGGCTGGAGGGTGGTCGGCAAGGGGAAAAAGCAGAAGAAACCAACTGACATAAGGGCCAGTCCACAGAAAGGCACTGTCCGGGGGTCTTCAGCCCACCAGTCGGACCCAGAGGTGGATAGGGATGAATGCTGATAAACGGCATGCAGCATCCTATGGCTACATAGAGTAACAGATTTCTTGGCTGGGCCCAACGGGGGATCGAATGAGACAAAGAGCCCTAGGAACAGTGGGCCAGAGATATCTACTTATGAAAAAGAACAGTAGTTAGCCTGTCATGACAATGGCCGGAGGTCATTAGGTTGAGATGTGTTTACATTTAAAATCTTGAAACGTAGGTCAGTGTTGAACCGCCCTCCATTTGCTAAATGCACAGTTTTGGGTGACAGGCACTCTGCAGGTTGGGGTGGTGGGGGGTGTTCTCCCATTAAGCAGGGGTACAGGGAGGGGGTGATTAGGTCTTTCATTGACAGTAATTCTGGGGCAAGCCCAGGCCTTGATAGGTGGGAAAAAGAAGGAGAAAACAAATGGTATGTAAGACAATAGAGCAGGACATACTAAGGCTGGAACGAGAGGTGACAAGGAACAGTAATGCTGATCCCCGGCACAGACTAGCCTTGCGGCAACAGGACCTGACAAACCGGGCAGACAAAATGGCTAATCAGCAGGCTCTGGCCATGCAGTGCCGACTGTACGAGGTCGGGACAAGGCATCCAAGCTGTTGGCCTGACTGGATAAGAGGGATAGGGACAGGTCTTGGGTGGCCGGAGTCAGGGACCAGGAGGGCATCCTATAGACGACGAGTACAGCAATAGCAAAAACCTTTGCCTCTTATTATGAGGACCTTTACCAGCCCAGGAGTAATAGGTCATACTCTGACTGTGAGGAGCTTCTCAGTGAATTCACAAACCCAATGCTGTCGGGAGAGACCAGGGATAACCTGGATGCGTAACTGACAGAGGAAGACATAGCAGCGGCCCTGTGTTCACTGCAGTCCAGGAGGACCTCGGGCCCCAATGGGCTGCCGATGGACTTATACAAGCGGCTTTCTGGTAAAATTTCAGGGACAATGTTGGAGATGTTCTGAGCGGCAGTAGAGGAGGGATCCCTCCCCAAGAAGACTAAAGAACGGCCACGATAGTGGTTATCTACAAAATGGGTAAACCCCCAGATTAGTGCGGTTTCTATAGACCTATTTTCCTCTAAAATGTCTAGACAAAGGTCATAGCGAAGGCCCTAGGGGCGAGACGTACAACTTTCCAACCAGACATAATACACATAGACCAGTTGGGCTTCGTGCCATGAAGGAGCACCAGACTCAATCTGCGCAGGATGGATGGAGTCCTGCATATGACTAGAGAGCTCTCAACTCACCAGACTGCACTGATTGCACTGGATACAGCAATGGCGTTCAATAGTATAGATTGGCCATACTTATTCGCTGTTTTAGCCAGATGGGGTTTTGGCCACAAGTTTTGAGCCTGGGTAAAACTGCTATACCAAGCCCGCTAGCCAGAGTGCGGGTCAACAGCGTGATCTCTGGTGTCTTGTCAATGGGCAGAGGCACTAGACAGGGCTGCCCACTGTCACCCCTTCTTTTTGCCTTGGCTCTTGAGCCACTGGCGGTGTGGATACGGGGAGACCCGCTGATATGGGGCATACCCTCATCTGACAGCTGGGAGGAACGGATCTCCCTTTATGTAAACGATATAGCCCATAATTTTTCCAGACCTTATACCTCCATTGCGTGCATTCTGCACATTTCTGACCTGTTGGGACAAATCATTAATATTCCCTTTATCGGGACCCCCACTAAGGCTTTCACTAAACTGTGTGGCACCAATAATCCCAGAGAGATTTAAGTATTTGGGGATTTTCATCACTAGAGACAAGCAAGTATTTGTGCAGCAAAACATCACCCCCCAGTTATTCTGCCTCCGGGCAGACGTAGCACACTGGCGCTCCCTTCCCCTGTCACTCATGGGCAGGGCTGCACTATACAAGATGATGTCCCTTCCCAGATTACTTGTCTTACAAAATACACAGTTTAAGGTAGCACCAATCTGCTTTAAACAAGTAGCTCACAAACTCAGTTCACTGCTGTGGCAAGGGGAGCACCACGCATAGCCCCAAGCAAATTACAAAGAGGCATACAAACAGAGGTTTGGCAATCCCAGATATTAGAAATTACTACTGGGCCTCAGAGCTCCTAATAATTCATGACTGGATATACGCAGACCGGCGTGAGCGGCCTAAAGGGTAGATTGAGAAGCTATGCCAGCTGGTAACCACAAAATTAGCATATACGGGGGAAAAAAGAACCTGGGATTGCCGGTTAATACCGATACAACGGTGAGTAGCTGGATAGACGCCAATTGATACCTGGGTTGGAACTCCGAATTGATGGCTATGACCCCTCTATCGCACAGTGAACTGTTGAAGGAGGTATCCAGACTGCAGGGGTTTTCTCAGTGGGAAAGGATTGGGAGATGTTTGGAGAAACGGTTACCTGCTCTCATTTGAGACTCTTAGCCAGGAGTTTGACCTTTCCCCCATGCAGAGATTTCGCTATCTTCTGCTCGGTCACGCGCTTAGGAAGCATATCCAGGAGGACACCCTCCTTCCTGATTTTTCCCCCCCTCGAGGACAGACTGTTGGCCGACCCCATCCCTGAAACAGAAATTTAGGTGATGTACCGGAAACTTATTAATAACTACCCAGATCCGATGGGACAGCTTCAATAGGGTTGGGTGGAAGACATAGGTGACATAGACGACGAGAAGTGGGTGGACGCTCTGCAAAGCCCATGGGACATAGCCATCTGGGCCAGATTCAGACTAATACAATTAAAAGTCCATCACCGTTCGTATTATTCATGCACCATGTTGCACAGACTGGGAAGGGCAGAGTCACCACTGTGAGTAAGAGACTGCATACAAGAGGGATCGTTTTACCACAATCTCTGGAACTGCCCGGCGATACAAAGTGACTGGAAGGGGGTGACAGATAGAATGGCTGGGGCCCTAGGACGAGGGTACCAATGAGCGCAAAGTGACTAATACTGATGATTCAAGGTGGGGAAGAATGGGCAAGGCACACTAGGATATGGCTGGCTCTGGCATCTGTGGTGGCAAAGAGACATACTGCAAGGAAATGGGGTGCTCCTCATCCCCCGACAGTAGCGGAATGGGAGGCAGAAAATTATTTATAAGGCCAGAGGATGCCCCAAAAAATGGGACAAATATGGTCCCTATGGAAGAATTATAGAGGGACAATGCTGGGGCCATGATGTACCAGGGAATTCTGACAAAGCCCACGCTACAACAGGGACATAAGACTATCGTAGATTGGACACATATTAGGGGGCAATGATGATAATTTCAGATTCAATTTATGCTATCTTAGGCCACTCCCGGAGATGATTAATGTATCAAATGTGTGACGACAATTGTACTGTACGACTAATATGCATAATGTCTAATGCGCATGTTTATTACAATAAAAACATGTTTTAAACAATGAAAAAACTTTTAAAAATCATGTACACAGTTTCCCTTTTTATATTTCTGAAACGTTGGTGTCATTTTGTTTATTACATTTTAAATTAGTTTTCTAATGTTGTTTAGGAATTTTATTGTTTTGTATTTTAACTTTATTACTGTTTTGGTACTGCATAAATACTTTACACATTGCCCCAAGTCAAGCCGGTCTGCTCTGTGCCATAGCTACCAGGGGGCTGAGCTCAGGTTAATTTTGTGACTTTGAGGGTTTGCCACCACAAGGGTTGTGATTATTCCTTGAGGTGGGTAGTCACCCACCCCAAATAATAATCTTTTTTTTTACAATAAGGTAGCACAGGTCACAGTTTTTTCAGCAAGTTATTACAGGATGATGGTAAAGAGGATACTGGATTGTCCAGCTGCAGGGCTGAATCTATCTATTTTGCTGCCTATGCTTTTCACACCGTGACAGGGTGCTAGGCTTGGCCCAAGATTTTCTGACTGTATGTTTGCATGCCAAAGATCTTATTTACCACCTTCAATAAAAATTTCTCTCTTTTCAAGGCTGAACTTCAGCCATTGCAGGCCCATCCAGTGTTTAACAACAGGGAGACATTGTTGAAGTGAGAACGCATCGGAACAGAAGCCAGTCTGTTGGAACAGCAGTTCTGTGATAGTTAATTAATGTAAGGCTGTGTGTGCGAAGGATCTAACAAATTACCTGCGATCTATCTCTTCTAGGGGGGGGCAGAAAGCCCACCAGACACCAGGGGTAAAATGTTTTAAAAAGATAATGTAGGGGTGGGGCTGCAGACTTTCTGCAACCCAGAGGGCGGAGAGAGTGATTATTCCCAATCTGCCTCCCCTCCCCCCCCACAAAAACCAACTAGACACTAAGGAAAGACTGCAGGGGTGGAGGCTGTCCGCCATTGGCATGCCATGCCCCACCTCAAAAAATTCAACAACAGTTTTTCTGCCTCTCTCCCCCGTGGGGGCAGAAAGCCTACTAGACACCAGGAAATATTTGCAAAAGTAAAAATGCACAGGAGTGAGGGTTCCCCACCATGTACATGCCATGCCGCTCATAAAAAAAAAGAGGCATCAGGCTTTCTGTCCCCCCTGGGCGGCAGAAAGCTCACTGGATGACAAGCAAAATTAAAAAATATCAAATCTAGGGGTGGGAGCTGCCCACCATGTGCATGGCCATGCCCCCAATCCAAAAAAATGAAGTATCAGTCTTTCAATTGGGGGGGATTACCTCGAATCTATGCCCCCCCCCCAGATAGCAAAAACATTTTGTAAAAAAAAAAAAAAATGTACAGGACTAAGGGCTGCCCACCATCGGCATGACCATGCTCCCATCATAAAAGGACACAGTCTTTCTCCCCCCCAAGGGGGGGGTAGATGGGGCAATTACCCCTAATGTGCCCCAAGGCAGACAGAAAGTCCCCTAGACACCAGGGACTGGATTATGCAGTGTTTTTGCAAGGAGTGACCCTCCTGGGCATGAGCCTGTGCCCGTGACGGACCCTCAATTAGGGCAGAGCAGAGCTGGCCCTCGCCACCATCCACAAAAACAAAACTTGTTTTATTATTTTATTATCGTTTTATTTTATTCCCCATGGACCCACACCCAGGACTCTGACGAGTCTTGGGGGCGGGTCCAGGGAGATGACACTGTGGGCCGTTTCAGGCTAGCCAAACCCTCATGCGCAGGGAAACCCCAGCTGCATTGCTGGGGCTGTAGAAAGCAGGCACAGCCTGCGTGGGAGCACAAAGTCCCAGCGCTCAGGCCAATCCTGGCACTGCTTTCATGCAGCGTCATGATTGGCCTCAGTGCATTCTGAGAGCCTGTAGCCGGAATAGCGAGATGCAGCTGACCCCTGACTGATTATTAATATAAACAAAGCCAGAAAGAGAATGCTAAAATTAATACAGATAGTTTCACAGTTCTACTTAAGAATCAGGTTCGGGCCTTTGCAGAATTTTATAACGTGAACAAAGGGCCAGTATTTTTCTCTACTAAAGGCGGCAACCCTTTCTGACTCCTAATAACAAATGTTTATTATTGTTAGTCAATTCAATGCTACTCATATCATCGGTCTCAGCAGGCCAGAATGCTGGATGGACTCTACAGCTTTCAAAATTCAGTTTTAATGTGTAAAATAATAAGTGCTGGTGCCCATAGCTCTGCTCAGAAGACCTAGGCCGGAGCCATTAAATGTTGATGTGCCGAATAGCTAGGCTGTGCAGTCTTCAATCCATCTCATGCCTCTTCAATCCACAACAGACACTCCCTGCTCCTTTATGTCACTCTTGCAGGTTCCTGCTGTCTCTATGTTGATGGTTCTTTAATCTTTCTGCTCCTCCTTCTTTCTCCTTTATGTGGTTTTCCTTCTTAAGCACTCACGAAAAGTCTGATGTAGAAAAATAAGCACTGGTCCCCTAAAATGAGTCCGGGTGACCCTAACCACTCAAAGCCCTTGTGACCATTGGATAAACACAGATCCTCTTTGAAAAGGAAGGATACTTCTTTGAGAAGAATCACACGTGGATACCTACATCGGGATTACAGCAACTGCTACTACAGTGGCTTTAAGACATAAGTGTGTACTTCAAGGATTAACTTCTACATGACCACTTTTGAGGTTTATTTATTTACATAATAGCAATTTAATGTAGAACATACAGAACCCAGGGGTGTCAGGTTGCTTTACAATATCACAGGAATGTTACAAACATTAGGGCATACAAGATGTTCTTAGAAAAATCTACAACAATTGGAGAGGAATAGTAATAGATTCTTTTTACAGAGGGACAAGGAGTGAAGTTAATAGGTATTTTCATATCAGTAAGACATCTTGTTCTTGAAAATTTTGATCAGGGGTTTTGTTCGTATCTTTGGGGGTATCGAGTTCCTACTTCTGGGTGCAATTCCAGAGAAAGATAGGGAGATTGTTCTCTGTTTTCTGAACCTGGGTGGTAGCAGGAATAAGGATTCAGCGCAATGAAGAGAACGGGTATCCCAGATATGTTGAGGTTTTGTGCCAGGTATTTACATAGTACAAGGAGAATGTAGGGGTGTAGCCCTTGTGCAGTTGCCAGAAGTGCAACATCTCACATAACAGTTAAAAAATGAACAAGATCCCCTGGTCTACTTTGCACACACACACACACACACACACACACACACAAACACACAAACACACACACATATATATACACACACATTAAAAAAACATATTTGTTTCAAGTATATATCGGATTCAGACATCATTATTTAGGGTTGTATATTATAGATGAGCTAGTACAATTGTGCATACCCTATAGACATATTTTTCTTAAGAACTTGCAACCACATCATTAAACCACAATCAGTGCTGTAAACATACTTTAGGAAATCAAAATAAAATAAACATTACTGTGAAAAGACCAAAACGACATCAAACTTAAGAGATACCTTATTTTTAGACAAATTTGAGGAATCCTTCTCAGGGCACGGGAAAGTATCAGCCTAAACCAGAGTGGATTTCCCTACTGAAATGAAAACATGTTCCATGAGATTTTCATTCCTTCTTAGTCCTTGGAAAGCCACCTCACTAGATGCTTGTCAACACTTGGCATGACACGTTGCGTTTCAACCCTTTTTGTGTGGTGATCATTCCCATGCGGTCTTAATTAAGACTTGGATCCTTACACAGATATTTCATTCCAACTTCACCAAAAGCTGTTGCAGCTTCTTCTTAGGGCTTTGTTGGTCATCTTCAACAGGTGAAGTACTCTTACAGCTCTCCTCACACATGCATTGATGCAGCTGATAGTTCCCATTAACTGGAGAACCCCTGGATCAATTTGATTGATTTCTTGCATGCTGTTTGCATTGGCTGTTTTCTGACAACTTACGGTGAACATGAGTACAGGCCATAAAGCAGGCCTTGTGTGTAATACAGGTCACTTTAAAATACTTCTAAGTTCTGTTGGAAGCCAGTTGAGAGTGACCGGCATTGTAATAATGTGACTGGAGCATCTGCTCCTGAGATCAGTCTCACTGCAGCACTGAGGGTTGCTTTCATTTGAATCAGGTACATTTTCAGGATTCCTGTGGGCTGAGTCTTGCGATGACTAGAGATTGTACCACATAGTAAAAACCATTTCCAGGATTTAAATGTTTGATATTTCAGAGAAATCAGAGCTGGTGCAGAGCACTCTGTTGTGGTGTTTATGTAAATTCGTATGTTCACACTAGTAGAGATTTATACCTGGAGATTCAGTGCATTCAATGATTTTAGGTTAGCAGTTCAGTACAATTAGTGATTTCAGCCAGTCTTGGACCAGAGTCAAATAATTAAAGTGGGACGGAAAAGAGAATTGTGTCTTCAGTGAGTTTAGGTTCAGGTGTTTGAAGCCCAGCCAAACTTCTTTGTACTTTACAATTTGCTTTTGAAAGAGAATGTCTTCTTGAGACAACACTTTTAGATGTAGCTGTGCATCATGAATAGAGATGGTATAAGAGGTTTGAAAACTCTAGAATTGAGATCAAAGGGGTCATTTAAAAGTTGAAAAAAATTAGGCATTGGACAGATACTTGAGGAAGTCCTCGGTCAACAGAACTAAACATTATTGAGTCCTGTTCTGTGAGGTTGTCAATGTACAGGTTTCCATTGCCTCATGATACATATGCACAGACATCAAGCTTGGTATTACAACACTACAAAATCTTTGGACTTACCTATGCTATGCTAGCAGCAGGACTCTACCAACTTCATTGTTAACCTGAACATTTCTGGAAAGATTTTTTCACTGTTTCACAGTGGATTATTGGATCAAGGTTTCTATTAATCTGGTTTTACCTAGTCTCCTGTCCACTGTCTTTCACAGATATTTCAGTTGCATGGTGTATATATAATGGCAGGGTGCACAATTATTATGAACTTCCTTTTGAAAATTATGTGGAACTTTTCCATGTTGACCTGAAGTATTCTCAAATTGTATCCACAATACCTTTAAGCACCAAAAGGCAGGTCCACATTCTGATGAGTTAACACAAATGCGAGAGGCCCGCATTTTGTGAGCATCATTCTTATGTGGGGCTTTATACTGCAGGGCCCTCACAGTGGTAATGGTAGGTAGTGGGAGAAGGAAAAGAGGAGGAGTTCCAAGACCTTAGCCCTGTACATATCCTGCCACAAAATGAAAGGTCAGGTCCTTTTGACCAATTGGTTTTCTTGGTTGCCATTGCTATAAGTCATTGACAAAAAATAAATTTTCTTTGAAGCATCAACCAAAATAATAACAAAAAAGGTGCAGTGACACCGTCAAGTCATTTCGTAGGAGCATGCATGTGTGATGACCGAGGCACACAGATGCATCTACAAGCAAGCACACATATGCATCATCAAGTAAGGGCACACATGACACCACGCATGCACGGCCTACTATATGACACAGGTGCCTTTTTTTTAATTTACTGATCCGAATATAAGTAAATAGAAGATAATACTTCTGGAATCTTAAGGTATTTTTAGGTGGGGGGCCAGCAGTCATTTGCTGCCTGCCAGTCCAAAATAAAAGTGAAGGAAAAAGGTCTACATGGGAGGCGGCGGAGAAGCGGGTGGGGTGGGATTAACTGGGAGTGGGCTGTGGCGATAAAATAAAAATAAAGATGGATGGTGGGAGGAAAGGAAAAACAGCACATGAGGAAGTTAACAACACGGAGCACGGAGGAGACCTGGAAAACACGTGCACTCTAATATATTGATTAACCTAAAAGAAAAAAGTAGTTTTCAAAAAATGAGTAGTGAAAGGATATAAGTCAGCCAGTCAAAATGATGATAAAGACGCTATGCACGAGAGGAGGGGCAAACAAAAGAAGACTAAGGAAAGTCATCAAACAAGAGGCAAGTAAATAAGTGTGGTTATATAGCCACCAATGGAAAGCAAAGGGGAGGTGTAAGTCCACTATAAGTTGTTGGTAAGCCCACAAAAGGTCTTTCACAACCAGACAGTGCAAGGTGAGACTTAAATAGCATTATGAAGCAGTAAGTTAGCCAGAGCACCAGGTGATGCGGAATGCTGGACCTGCCCTGTAAAGCCACATGATTTTTCAAGAAATCATGACCTGGGCCCCTTCTGACAGGCCTGTTATTTTTAGTAGGTCCAATAGACAATAGTTCAAGTGATCCACATTTGGAGTTAATGCATCCAGTCCATATCCATCTTTAGGCTGTCACTTTTTTCTTCTCCTCCCTTTAAAACATGGCTGTGTGAGATGACAGCAAATGTTGTCCTTGAACATAAAATGCCAGAGCAAGAATTGGTAGGTGTAAACTGAAGCCTCTTTCACTGTGACACAGCATGGAATTTGTGGTCAGAAAGAGCTGTAGAAACTATCTAAAAAAAATTTAAGGTGACATAGTAGGTAGTTTGCAGTTGAGCAAGAGTATGTGAATAACAGCTTATACTGCTTTTCATAATGAATTTTTGTAATTTCTAATATCTATGTTACTAAAGCAAAATCTGACAGAACTCAGTTGGATGGATGTCAGGCTTTCAAAGGTAAGTGCCCCAGTCACCTATCTCACACAGTCGTCAAATGAGAAAGGACGCAATGGGTGCTATCGAGCAGAAGCTTTGGAATTTACAGGACCAGAGAGCCACTCTACAAAATCCATCTTGTTTTAGGATATTTTCCAGTATTTCAGTCCACTAGTGCGAGATAGATGCATCATCTCACGAGAATCTTAGTCCCATGTTGTCTACAGAGCTGTTTTATAGTTGTTTATGATTTGTTTTTTCTAGACTTATTTTAGCTTCTCTATTTTGTTTTCCTCAATTTGGTTACTGCCTCAGTGTGAGGGAACTGCACTCTTATACTCAGTTGGCCACATTCACCTTGCTTAACTTACGACGTTCTTGGTTGACTCCATCTGCCTGCTCATCACGGTGTTCATCCTCCCTCCACCTCACCAAATTCCTCTCTTGGGCGCCATCACCACTGATAGCATGCGTAAAGTGATTGTCAGACTGGTTTATTATCCTTTCCTGGTCTCCTTTCTCCATTCCCAGGGCTACTCTCTGAATGGTACTTCCTGCAACAATGGGGGATAATGTGGCCCTATAAGGGACCTGATTCAATCATTCCATTTTGCAACTGAGGTATGCTACACCTGCCTGCTGCTTTCATGACATTGACATGCATTTCAACCTGTATGAGTTTCCTTGCTCTATAACTGAATATCTTAGTACAACGGCTGCTGTGCTATATATCTACCTACTTCACAACACTACTCTCAAAGGAGTAGTTGTCCAACAGGGATACTTTCCCTTTTGCAAATTTCCAGAATTTGGTAACTTTTCAATGGTTTACAACCGCAGTTGTGGTCCCAAGCCATTGGCCCAAGCTATTCCAATGCACAATTACGAGGTGACACTGCTTTTACCACTTTCCTAATTGCAATTCAGAATAGGTTGATAAACCTCTTTTGTGATTCGGGTTTAGTACATATCAAAAAGCTTTTAATGGTGGTATATCCTCTGGTTTTACAAATCACAAGATTTGTGACTGAAACATGTCTTTGTACTTCTATGCCCAGATTAAATCAGTTTTGGAACTAAAGTATCTCTACAGATACTAACAGAGTTCGGGAGTCTGTCTTGGATATTTGGTAGCCTCTCTGAATAGGAGAGTTCTAGAATGATTTTAACTATTTAGCTGACTGTATGGATTAAGCAAAATAGTTACCTTTTTCGAATCACTGGTAAGGACTGTACCTCTAGATTTTGCTTGCTTAATTCTTGTTGTTTTGAAGCGTTCACTCTCTTCTAGAAAGGCATGGGGTTAATTTTAATTTAGAAATAGGAATGCAAAAGAATTCCATATTTAAATTTGACTGGCAAATAAGGAGAAATAGAGGACAGCAGAGAGAACGAGAGAGAGAGAAAAGGATTACCCGGAAGGAGAGTGGTCTGAGAAGGCGAGGTATCCATTTAAGCTTACGTTTGCTTGTCTAGGTGTATTTTTATATAGAGCCTTGTGTCCCATGCTTTGCCTTATTTCTGCATTGAAGCCCCCTTGAAGCAAACATTTATTCTTGCTCTTATTTTTTATGTATATATGTTACAATGCATTATTTTATTTATTATTTCAATTAAATATATTCACAGTATAGCGATGTTTCTTATACATTGACAGCATATCAATGATCAGTATGTTACATATTCATAATTATGATGAGAGAAACACAGAAGTAAGAGAAACCCAGTAGTCAGACAATTCTGAGAGCAAATTCACACATTTCTATTCACACTTTACAATCACAAATCACGAGGCTTTTTTTCTTAGAATAATGTTGAGAAATAGTATATAAGGTCCCTGCAAGAACCTCTCAAGAAGAGTGGAACTTCAGCATTCCAAATAGAACACATGTCCCACCACTGCCGCTTGTGTTCAAGTCGTACATCGGCACTTGCTGGCACCAGATATCTGCATCTCGAAAGAACACTGACATAGCAAACAAAGGCTGGCCTTGCACCTCTGAGCAGGCAGCAGGCTGGGAAAACATTTAATTATGAACAGATGTGTATGATGTGGGCCATTTTAGGAAGCTTCTAAGTTTGGCATGATTTTGGTGCTAATACAGACATTAGCTAGGGCTAGAAAAGAGGGGATTTCAGTATATGTTTCACACAAAGATTTCCTTGCCTTTATATTACTTACCATAATGTTTCTATCTGTAATCACTCTTACTTGTACACTGCACTGAAAAAGGGCTCTAACATAATAATAAAGCCTTTTTAAATAATAGCGTATATTTCTTGTGTGTGTGTGCATCTTTCTGGGAACAGGCGTTTCTGCAAATCACATCGAAATAAATGCATTCCCGGCAGTCTTTGAGTGGACTGAGTTACCAAATTTGCATTATCTCCAGGTAAGTGACGAGATATGCATGCCTGTCTGTCTTTCTAACATAAGCTGGTAAATTGGTTCTAACCTGATGGCAAAGGAAACCTACTGGGCCATATTTACAGGAAGACTTGTAAAATCCTATCAGTCTCAACCTGCCTTTCTGACATTTCCAAGCACTATTCTAAGGAACTAATCCCAGATTTATGGTACTCAATTTTTAAAACATTTTTTACCACACATTTGTTTAGAACGCATATGCTTTTACAACGCATGCCGTTACCACGCATTGATTATCTATATTTATATATAATGAAAAAGAATATTTGTGGGTGGAACCCCCCACCCTTCCAGAACGTACCTTAAATCCGTTGTAAAGGCATGCGTTGTAAAGGCATATATGTGGTAAAAATAAGCGTGGTAAAAAACGTGTTGTAAAGGCACAACGTGTTAAAAACCTCGATGTAAAGGCTGTTCCCCGGAAGGATAGTAGGCTAAGTCTGCCTTGCCGGAATTTGAAATTAGCACCTTGAGATCAATGTAGATGGCTGAGGCAAGATGTATGTATATTATATAATCTACTGGGTTGAGCTTTCCAGACAAGCTGGAGAGTATGGTTTCATGCTTTCTGTAGTTTACCAAGATGTTGATTGGCACAGTGCTTGTGCTGGGATCAGTACAACATCAGGGGAGGATGGAGCTTTCATGCATCTATGGAATAGGCGTGGAAGGGAGCTTCTAGCTCCTCCAGCCTGAGTGAGCTTTACACAGACAAAGGCGAGAGCAAAACACATCAGTCCCAATGTGTGTGCAACTGCATAAAACAATAATCCTGAAAAAGAAATGTAAAAAATAAGGAAGAGGCATAAATTAACTCATGAAAAACATGGATAATGAATCTTTTCAACATCAAGATTGATATTTGGTGTAGGTCTGTCATTCACACAGTGAGTATATTGAACTGGTTCTTGGCTGACAAGACTTGACAAAGACCCATAGTGAGGACATTTGATTTTGGATATAGATGATCAGGGAGAATTTATTTCTGTTCTTATTTACAAACCAATCTGATGAACGTATTTGGTGCGGCTCACCAATGAAGCATTGATATTTTCATTGCAAGTAAAAGTAAATAAACTCATACCAATTAAAGATATATGTAGAGTATAACTGGAAATATATTTTAGCAAACCAAGTGTAATGTATCAAGTAAAAGCCAAGCAACTGGCATACAGAGAGCTTGCTTTTATTTAACTTACATGTGGTCTACACGCAAAATCTATTTGGTTTTGTTCTATTTAGGCCATATGAGGTTTATTCTAACAGGTGATTAGTTACAGTCGCAGGTCACAGACTTTAATAAAAAAAACTAATCACTAACTCATGGTATTTGAATATGGTTCTATTTTGTATACATTATATGAACCAGACTATTTAATGACTATTCCAACTGTTGACATAGTTTCTAGCAGCCAGGACTACAGCGTACGAAGCACAAGGAAGAATTGGTTGGCTGCATGGCCAAGCAAACCAGAATAGTCTCTTCTCACCTGCTGGGATTACGCCAAGAGGAAGTGACGCTCTGACAGGCGTGAAATCAGAACCGGTACTCCTCCCGGCATCCATCTGGGCTCTGAGAAGTAGACCATGGGCCACCTCGTTGGTGAATCCATCCCCACCAACACAAATCAATCTGAAACATAACACAATTTTCACCTTCATTTTTAGACCTAGCCACGTTCATAAGGCTTTAACTAAATACTACTCATCATATAGATAGTAAAACATGGATTAACTGCACATAGGTCACGCAAGATTAGATAACAGTTGGCAACTAGGGAACGGCATGAGTACACAGTGGGTAAATTGCTGCCTTCCGTCTTTTTTTTGTTTTGATAAATCACTTAACATCCTGTTCTCTTTTGCCCCATACCACAATTCACCGACAGGTTTTCCTCCCTGATGGAACTTTCACTGGTAAAACCCGATTTTAAATCAGCCAAGCACCAAACCTGATTTTCAAATCCAATTGACAAGTCTATAATAATTTAGGCCATGTTTTTACTCAAACCTTAACTTCATTTTATGAAAGGTGCACCGGCCACATTTGTGGCCCTTTTTCTTACATAATATCAATTGCAACATTGTTCAAACTATAAATTCTAAAATAGATTAGGAAATTAATTTTACAAAAATGGGAACTATGAGTAATTACTTTCTTTACATTGCTTGAGAACTGTTTACATGGAGCAGATCTACCAAAAATATATGGATACCATACAAAGTCAATCCTCTTGTCCACACCTAGCATATAATAATCCGTATATTACACACCTATTTAAAAAAAAAAAAACACTACAATATATAAAACAGTACTAAGTATATTAGAGCCCAAAACCATCACAATCATACATACATTCACACAATCAACACCCCTACTTCATACCCGACTATATTTCACATAATAGCACACTCACAATCCTCCATCCATCAACACAACATCATATATGGCCACAGAAACATAATTACTTGTGTATGCAAATACCAGTGGATGAAGACACACTCACTATCACATAACCACATTCATTAGGCCATACCCAGTGACATACATCAATCAATATAACCACAATCAAGTGGGCACCATTTGAATAAAATCATACCGGGGGTTTGTTGGGTGTTGTGGGTGTTTCTTTAACACCCTTTAATCACTGGCCTAAACTACTAAAAACAATATTCTCAAACACTGCTGGAGAGTTTGCCAAAAAAAAGCTGCTTGGGGAGGGTGTTTAATATAAATCCCACATCGAAAGGGGCACATTTAAACCTTGTACACCCATCTTTCCCAAGGACGTCCCCTTCACCATGCCTAAGTTTGGGGGAGATATGAACCCTCTACATCCATTTGCCCAAGGGCAAAGGGAAGTTTTGCAAAAACCAAAAAAAAGGAGAGGATGCCAGCTTGGCACCTCCTTCTGCATTCTGTTCACAATTGTAAACTTAGTGCATAGAGGAACCAAGGAAAAGCAGATCAGCTTGCAATCTCTCCTATGCCCTGTTCCTAATTGTGAAAACGAGACAGGAGCATGTCACCTTGCACCCACTGCTACATTTTGTTTACAACTGGGAAAAGGGTGTCAGAGTGGCTGCAGCTGACCCACTCCCTCGTGACCTGGAGATGTGTGCAGGTCAGCTGTCACCCAGAATTCCAATCATAAAAGGCGAGTGAAAAATGATTTCAGGATCGTACTTTTAATGTTTGAACCGCTTGACCAATCTGCACACAATTGGGCATGGTGTAAGATGTTACCTTACTCATGTTTACTTGAACTTCGGTGCAGTTTAGTCAAGGGGTGATAAAGTTTGTGAGGATAAATACATATAGATGTAGCTAAACGTGATGGGGTAAGGCAAGAAAAAGCCTGACACTTCACCTCCCAAATCCTTAGCTACTGCTAGGGAGATTGTTGTATTGTTCAATAAAATTAGATGTAATTTGGTGGTAATAGGATACCAACAAAAACATTTTTTCATAAACATCCAGTACTTTATTATAAATCATAGTCCATGCATTTCTTACACTGCACAAAGAAAAAAATGTGGATCAATGTATCTTCACAATGTCTATTCTTCGCAAATTGCCATCAAATAATCTTTACAGCCAGCCAGCATGTGTTCTGCAGACACCCTGCTTTTTCAAGGTTGGCAAAGAAACATACACCGTTTTGATCTTTTAAAAAACTATAAATGATTCAACACATTTAAAGTTTCATTATACATAATCTAATTCAATGCATTGATTCACATAGCAATCCCATATATACACATTGTATCTCAAATTACATTACATAGACACATTATTTCACATTATGAAATTATCCACACATAAAAAAATATAAACCTCCAGGACCATGTTATGAAATTACCAAAATTATCATGAAAAAAGGTACATCCCAAAACCCACAAACAACCAACATTACAAAAATACTGGTGTACAGACAACAATGAAAACCCATATAAAATAAGAAAAGTAATAATATAAAGGGGCACAGTAGAATGTTATCAATAGATACTGATACTTTCTAATACATGAAACAATTATACTCTCATTGACAATTTTACTATTCATTAGCTACTGACAAATAATCTCAAGTACTTTAATAATAACATAGTTTCTAATTGAACTATATAATCTCAAACCTATGTACAAAGAGTTTAGTCAAGTAAAAATTGAAGTTAATCAAGAGAGGAGTAACAAAAAGACAATAAATTCAACCAGAAGTCAACAGACACAACTTTTCTAAATGAAATACATATCTAAACTCCCCAATGTAATCATATCCAAGTTCATAAATAACAATAGTAATGACAAGAATCACTGCAGAAAAATACCAATTATCAACTCACAAAACTTATCAACTCCAAATAGGCAGTGCACAGCCTTATTTATGCCAATCACTATATTTTATTAGCGAAATCCACTTCAAAGTGTATATAACATAAGATAATCAATACAAACTACCAAATTAGTAAACTCGCGAACAAAAAAAAGGTCTTACATTCATCTCACCTAATCTTCTGCGAAGTCTTCAAGTTATAATTATCCACTTGTATCTCTTGGAAAGCTTTGCGCTGCATCTTCGTATTAATCTATTTTTTTTAAACTTCTAAGCTGATATATAAAAGTGCATACTTATTAGAATAGCTTAAATAATTAAAGTACTCACCTGAATAAACAATAAACTCAAATATTAACCTCCAAATTGACATACCTGTGATTTACATGATGGAACGTCTTGCAATGAGACATCCTTTTGGCTTCTATCAGTAACTAAACAATGCTCTTGTTACCATGACTATTTACACTCTCATGTTAAAGCCAATTCTTCATCACGTTACTTGACTTAAAATGCTGAAATGCTCAAAGGCGCTACTAGTAATAATCACAAAGGTGCCTCCATATTGTGTGTGTCATGTTCTCTAAAGGTTAACTATAAATTCATCTCCCTCAAGAACCAAAATCAAAATCTCATTATCCCAAAGAGTCCTAATTTGAATATTGTGACTTTTCTAAAATGCAACTTACTATACAAAAGCCAGAGCACCCAAAAATACTCATCAAAAAAGAAATTAAGAATAGTAAAAATACTTGCTAAGAATAGTAAATCTCTTCTTAAAAATTAGATACCCAATCAGGGTCAGACTCGAACCCTTGACCTTATCCCTTCTCACGCCATTAAAATACTGGTGTTATTCAGGCACATGATCTTCACAGTTGCACAATAAACCACAAAATCAAGTTCATAAATTAAACCTTTCCAATCAAATTGTACATACGTTTGCGTGTCAATATTGAAAACTTCAATACTAAAATATAAAAAACATCTACAATTAGATGTTGATCATGACAAATATTTTTCATAAAGACTCAAACCCTAAACTTTAGGATTAAATATTCTCATGCTCCACCCCATTTTAATCCAATTTATCTTTTAAGTATCGGTTATATTTTATTATATCAACATAAATTTCTTCAAACACTAAAATTATAATTATGATGTAGCATAATAAGGCCATCTCATATATTCTCAAAAATTCACTAGTATCACAAATACAAATAAATTAAAAAAACGGCTCCTCATAGCAATGTGAACAGTTCACGATCGACTCCGCTTCTAAAATTTTCAATGTCTCTCTACTTCTTACTTTCAATTTTATAAAAGCTGCACAATGATTAAATTAAGTGTGCTCAATGGCTGATAATCTCATTTAAAATGTAAAGCCCACTGATATTTTGCATCACAACTTCAGTTTCCGAGTAGTTGATTCAATATATTGAACCCACACACATACAGACAATAATATGTACACAATTCAATGTATTGCAATTCATAAAAAGACTACAACTTGTAAGTTCTGGTCTGATAGATATCCTTAAACTCTTTCATACCATTTAGGACCAATTTACAACAAATGCAATTTCTGCACTTAAAATACCCTTTAATTGGGTCTTTCCTCCTACCAAACTGATCTAATTTATACACATTGTCGGTATACCTAATGGCATCACTAGGACTTAAAATATTTCTTAAAATTGGTGCTCACTTATATGTGATCTGGGGTTGTTTTGCAATAAGTCCCTCTCAAGAGATTGCATCTTCCAATAGTACTTCAAACTGTTGTAAACATTAATATGTCTAGTAATAAATCTAATCAAATCTTCAAATTTTCCATTATGTGTTTTATCATATAAAAAGAAACTAATTTGCAAGTCTGGCCTGTCTCTTAGAATGATTCACAGTCTCATGATGATATGCTCTATCAATGAATTTAAAATAAATAATTCCCTCTTCCTTCTCATAATCTGCTGCAAAGCTATAGTTCCTCCTAGCCTTTAAAGCAGGGCCACTGGAATTATGCAGCAGCGAAGGGACAAATTATGTGGCAGGGTTCACTAAATTAAGCGGCAAGCAAAGGCAAGGTATGTGGCATAATGCAGCATATTTTCTGATGATATTACTCAATTATTTTGACATTTTGTAACAAGTTAAAGCTGTCTGGGCATAGGTTACACCTAATTAGTACCAGTTTAACACCCAAACATAGCAATAGGCAACCGAAATGCGACCAGTCAACATCTGTAAAGTATCTGTCACTGTTTTGCAACACGTGTCACTGCATTTTTAATAACTTTTGAAAAAATATATATATTTTTTATTTTATTTTTATTAAATAATTGTGATGAAATAATAACAGGTCATAGGATCACTCAGCAGTATCAAATCACAAACAAGGCATTTGCACATGTTTACATCGCAGCACATTATAATGTGAGATAGGAAAAGCATCAATGTCATTAACATTTTTCCCTAGTTAAACTGAGGGGGAAGATACAAATACCGCCTCTGGATACATTCGACTTTGCCCATTTATGATCCGACTTTGCCGGGCACCCTCGATGCTTAAACACGTCTTTTTCTGCTATCATGGCATTGTCCATATCTTTGGCCCATTTCGAGTATTTTGGCAGGACACCAGTCCCCCACCCCTGAGTTGAAACATTTTTGCTAGAAAAACAATATTTTAAATAAAATCTGCAGATTATGCAGCAGATGGATTAAGTGGCAAATACAGCAGAACCTAATTTTGCAAAAAAAACGACACACAAATAATTCAAGATGCCCTAACTCAATGAGTCCCCATATGGGATATTCTCTTTTGCTTGTTAGGATGTCCAGATTTCCCAAGAAGAACAGAATTTACTAAAGTAGATATTCTGTAAATTTTTGATTGCAACATCATATTATCCACAAATAGCTCTAGAGAAAAAATTCGGTCTGAACTAAATTCTACACTTAATGCAACATTAAAGGAAGTGTCATTAAGCTATTGACAATATAACTGAAGCTCTTCTATTGATCTTTTTCAAATCATAAAAATATCATCAATAAACCTAACTCAATGAACGACATTTTAGGAATTATAACGAGACCAGGACCAGGCAGGCTCCCTCTCATGCAACATAGCAAAGAGGTGTGCCTAAGAGGGGGCAAACCTGGAACCTATTGCTGGACCACGTACCTGATTAAATAATGTTCTCTTGTAGAGGAAAAAGTATTTTTAAGAATGAACTCTGATAGGTCTATCACGTTAGAGTGCATAAAAAACTGACCCACTTCATCTGAAGAAAAAATTTAATTGCCTCTTCATTGGATGTGACAAGAAGATAGTCATTTTCCCATGGATCATAGACATATATATATATATATCTCAAAAAACGAAAATCCAATAAGGCGCACACTTGGAATGATGATTCGCTCGTGCAGAGTTTTTATTACTCAGTTGCTACACGTTTCAACAGTAACACTGTGATCAAGACAGTGTTACTGTCGATATGCGTAGCAACTGAGCAAAACAAACTCTGCACGAGCAAATCATCATTTCGAGTGTGCGCCTTATTGGATTTTCATTTTTGGATTTAATTGTCCGGCTGTGGTTCCGCTGGCTTTGCGCACCACCTGACAACGGGCCCGATATATATATATATATCAAGTTCAAGTTCAAGTTCAAAAGACTTTATTCGGATTATAAAAATCCATAAAAGCACAAGATACAATTAACATTGCAAATATACAATATGCAAGTATTTACAGAATAAAACAGCAGTTCATTCTTGCTCTAAGACATAGTTAAACGAGCACGAACCGCAATTTTTAAAAAGGAACCCACACGGAAAACAAATTCAAAATCATCCAGGGTTAATATCATTGAAAGTGCAAGATCCAGGCTAATCGGTTTTAATTTTTAAAAATACGGAATTAAAAACCATTTAATATATTTAATATAGAATTTACAAAAAAATAAGAAATGTAAAATTGTTTGGTCACTCCGGCAATCACATGGGCACGGCTCGGCAATTTGATCGTTATAGTTCCATAGCGGGAAACTCAGAGCATATTTAATAGTGCCAGCCCTAAGGCGAAATAAAAGGCCTCGCTCCCAGTGGCTCATTGGGAGAGTTAGGTAGCTGGGCATAGAAAAAGTTAAAAGATTACGGGCTAGGTATCTAGTGACACTGGATTTCACGAACTCTCTCACAGCCCGTTCATCACTAAACAGTGTATAGAGAGCTTGTTTAAGTACAGACTTGGGTGGGAGCTGGATGGTGGTAGGATCAGAAAAAACATTTTGGAAGTTCACACTACCAAGAACGCTCTGCACCCCGGAGAGCTAAGGGATGGACATGCCTCTATCGCAACATAAACAATCCTCTATAATGTCCCTAGTCAGTTTAGCAGCAGGGTTTTTCCAAATAGCCAGCCAAAAAAGAGCGGGGCGAGCACGGATAAAATCCCAATGAAGTGCAACCCCAATTCTTTATGACAAATGTAATGTGGAGAAGAGATAGGGGCACAAAGGAGCTTCCTGCAAAATCTATTTTCCTCTGCAAGGATGTGCGGACATCTGGCTGTTCCCCAAACCTCAGCTCCATATGTTGCAACCGGAACGCATTGGGCCTTATATATTTTTAAAGTGGCAGCCAATGTGCCCGTCCTTTTAGGGCGGGGAAGGCTTAGGATGGAATTAATGGCCTTTGAGAACCTACCCCTGGAGTGGGCAATATGCCCACTCCAGGAGTTGTTCGCAGCAAAGACCATTCCCAAGTACGGGAAGCTGCTAGTAGACCCCAGTCTCTATGTCCCCACAGTGATGCTTCCAATGTGTTGATTCTTTGGGCCATAGGACATGACAAAAGATTTCTTAAAATTGGTCTTTAAGTCCAAGGAGTCCATATGGTCGACGAAACCGTTCACTAGAATACGTAACGCGTTGGGGGTGCGGCCCATAAGGACCGCGTCATCTGCATATAGCAGAGCAGGAAGGTAATTGCTCTTTATTTTGGGAACATCACATGTTAGAGAAACCAGGGACTTGTGTAGCCCATTAATATAGATAATAAATAAAAGAGGGGCTAAAACACAGCCCTGTCTAACCCCTCTATGCACTCTTACCACATCAGTCATCTCACCCCATTGGCTAATCCTAATACGGGCCTTCAGATCTCTATGCAAGTAGGCCAAAAAATGAACCAAAGATTCATCCAGGCCATATTGCAATAGGGCCCTCCAACGCATCGACCTATTAACGAGGTCAAAGGCAGTGGATAGATCCATGAAGGCGAGGTAAATTGGGGATTTGCGAACTACGGTATATTTGCCCAAAATAAGGTTGAGATTAAGACATTGCTCTGCCGTACCAACCTTGTTTCGAAAACCCAGCTGGCAACTCTCTAAAATGTGATTATCCTCGGCCCAGGTCAAGATTTTATTGTATAGCACTCTGCCTAGTATTTTTAGGGTGTTGTCAATAAGGGAGATAGGCCTATAACAGGATGGTTGGGACCGGTCTCCCTTCTTAAAAATTGGCACTATTGTGCTCGATGACCAGGTTGGTGGTGGAGAGGTGAGTGTTAGATTGTTAAAAACATTCAACAAGAGGGGGCCCCACAAGTCAGGACAAGATTTGATAATGTCAATAGGGAGGCCATCCGGGCCTGGGGCCTTATTACCCGCACACTGAGTGATTGCTTCTTCCACCTCCCATAATGATATTTCTACCCACGGGGGGTAGTTAAATACAGGAATAGCTGTTACTGAGTGCGGGGCGGAGTAAATCTTAGAGAAATGATCCATCCAGGCTGCACCAGAAATGGTGCAGTCCATTGGGGTCAGAAGCTGGCCTGAGCAACGCATGTCTTTGACCGCGGCCCAAAAGATATCCCCCCTTCCACGGTCAGCAGTTCGTGCTAACACCTCCCAATGGTCTTCTAGGATCTCCTCCTTCCTTTTCGTAATAGCCAATTTGTAACGAATCCTAGCATTTTTCACCTCAGTCGGGTTCCTCGGGCAGGAAGATAAAACACGCCGCAAGTCGCGGTTGGCTAGAGAACACTCGTGATCAAACCATCTCGGGCCATCCGAGACTATGTGCCGCGGGGTCATGAGTTGGGCTCGACAAGCTGAGCATATTTTAGCAAAATCCTCAACTGCCTCGGTATTCGGATTAAGGTCAGACAAACATGAAAGGAAAAGGGGTAAGTTATCTCTAACCAGTATCTGAAAAGCCCCCTTAATATTAATGCCTCTCCATTTTAGTCTAAGATTGTTTGAACATATGGAGAGGTTCCTTGCTCTGCATTCCTTATTATATACCGGGCGGTGGATTGATTTTAGGCAAAGCTTAATGGGGTTATGATCCCCTTGGGGCATAGGAATTACTATGGCCTCACTAATACGGTCAGCCAACCCAGGAGAAATAAAAATATAATCAATAATTGAAAAACAATCTCTGCCTCTGAATGTAGGTACTAAGGGAACTGTTAACAGACGATTGGCCATTATGTCCATTACATTCTCCAAATTGTGTGAATTCAAGAAAGAGATCAATTCCACTCCCCTTTGACACCCAGAACCAGAGCCACTTTCCTCCATGGGTGGACAAGCCGCATTAAGTTTTGCATTAAAATCTCCTCCCAACACAAGCCCGCTGGTATCATCAAAGTCGTGCCTAGATTCCAAAGTGGTGATAAAGTTAAAAAGATTCATTAAATTTATGTTTGGCGATGAACTAAAATCATTATTATAAAAGTTAACCAAGAAAAAGCTTATTTTCTGGGTAAATAATATAGCCTGGAAATTCTGTTTATGCGTTGGTATAACCCTGGTAATGCCTCCAACGGTGATTTTGACCCAGATAGATAAACCTCCAGAAGGACGAACCATTCTAGATGTGGTTGCCAGAGTGTTATAGCAATGGAACCCGTTGGCGTGCAGTTCCGTAGTAGCCCATGTCTCCTGTAACATAATTATGTCATGACTTTGAATTAAGCTGAGCCACCCAGGGTCGCATAATCTCTGCTGGAGGCCTGCTACGTTCCAACTTAAAACATTTCAGGTGCCCGCTTTTGACACAACTCTCCCTGGGTGACTGTCTAGGCTATTTTGAGTAGCAAGTACTAGTGATGGAGAAAGAGCAGGAGTAGCCTCAATCTGTAACAGGGTAGAGTGTTCAACACTCACTCTTGGTTGTCAGTCAGGAACATCTAAATCTGACAAGACTGAAAAGCGGTTAACCAAAGGGAGGGTCTTGGACATAGGGGCATATGCATTGATGGTTGGTTTGTAAAAATAACCAAGGGTGAACATACATATATTCGACTGTAGGCCCGGCAATAACTCACAGGTTTGCATTAGGGACTGGACGGTGTGAGGACTACAAAAATTGATAACGATACAATCGCCTGTAATGTTCTTAGCAGATTCACCCACCCATCCCACTCTTCGCACCATTAAGATTTCGTGCAGTTTGGCCGGGTCGAACCCTTTGTGTTTCCTCAGCCAATCCACACATTTGTTTCGAAGATCTACCCATGACTCCTTCCTAGAACCTGACAAACAGGGAACTCCTGCCAAAACTATCACATAAGGATAGGAGGCAGGAGGAAGATTCAAAACCTCAGATTTAGGAAAAGTCTTTGGCGGCATTGGATCTATGGTGGATTGTCTTGCTTCAGGGTCCGATATTCGAGGGGGGACAATCGCAGAGTGCTGTTGCTGTGAGCTACTAGATGGACGCTGGGTCCTATTATTAGCATCAGCCGTCCTGAAACCTAGGTTTGCAAAATCCCCCTGCGTGTTTGTGGTTAGTGGATTACAGTTATCAACCTGGAGATCAGGAACTGGCTCCCGGGTTAACAATTGCTCCATACGTGCAAGTCTTTCCTGTAAAAAAGAAGAATGTTTATCAAATGAAGCCTTGAAATGGCTAACTATTGCTCTCAAGCCCGACTCCAGGGCAACCATAATGTCATCTTTACTTGAAGGGCAAGTAATGTCATCAGTTTGAGTACCAACGGACGCGGTAGTAGAAGCGGCTGAAATTGGTGGAGGACCAACACTAAGAGCTCCAGAACATTGTTACATTTGGATGTAAGGTTGGGGCCCCTTTTGCGTTTAGCTGGTGGTTCCTTAGATTTGGGCTCTGTAGAGATGTTACCATTGCGGGACCGAGTCCGAGCTTTTTGTCTGCTTAGAGTGGTAACAGAGGGAGAATCCGGGATTACTAATAGGGAGGATTGAGGGATAGGTGCCTCAGGCATAGGAGAAAGTGTAGGTGATACAGAGAGCCGGGGATGCAACATGTCTCCCTGGGTTAGAGCTTCCAACGAAGAGCGTCTTTGAGCCGTTAGTAAGTCTAAAGACAGCCGCCGCTCAGTTAGCTCGATCTCATGCGTGAGTAGACTCTCTGCCCTGATCATGAATGCATCCAGTGTCCCCACCGTACCATTACGTCGATTCATGCTTATGCGATGCTAAACACACCCTAATGTAACAAACAGCAGTAATTTACTATGGCAGCCGCCCATATGCATGTAACAGTCACCTGTGGGTATGAGATGTGTAGAACTGCAAGACCATAGGGGGTGGCCCAGCCCGGCCTCCTCCGTCCTCGGACGGCCACAGACGGCCCGCCCTTTGCCCGGACTTAGCCCGGCGCCACCCGCGCGCGTCCCGCGTTGCGGGAGGCGCGAGCCACAGATAAAGTTTCCCCGGTATCAGGGGGCGGGGCCTCAGGTGTTCGCTAAGCCCCTCAGGCTCCTGGGGCGATGATTGCTGGCGCTGGCTGCTGCACTGATCCCCCGTAAGAAACGAAGCGTCTCCCGCGAAGTGGGAGGCGCGAGCCACAGATAAAGTTTCCACGATACCAGGGGGCGGGGCCTCAGGTGTTCGCACAGCCCCTCAGGCTCCTGGGGCGATGATTGCTGGCGCTGGCTGCTGCACTGATGATATATATATATGTATGGGGTCAGACAAGGGTGGCAACGTTGTAATTTGGCCACGTGATCAATATACTCAGGAGGCCTACAAACAATTGTCCAATACAGACTGTTATGCTAAAGCTTCTCTGGCTGAATATCATAAACCTAAAGACACCCTTAAAAAAGATCTCATGGGATGGAAAAGGCAAGGACTTATTTCTAATCAGGAATTTAAATTTATGATGAATGACTTTCCTACTATACCAACATTATATCTAATACCTAAAATCCACAAAGAGCTGAACCCCCCACCAGGTAGACTTTCGGCAATTGGCGGCATTAGCGAATATATCACTGAATATGTGGATTATTTTTTGCAAACTTGTGCAGTCACTTCCCTCGTATATAAGGGACTGGGGATTTTCTGGAACAAGTCCAAGATATGACATGGGAAGACAACTTACTGCTCATTGCGATGGATATTGAATCGCTCTACACAAGTATAGACCTCTATGCCGGACTGACTGCTGTCAAACACTACCTGAACAAAAGACCTTTAACCTTTTATAATCACAACATGATGCTTCTAGAGATGGTTAAGTGGTGCCTATTTAACAATTTCTTCATGTTTGACAACAATCTTTACTGTCAAAAACGTGGGGTGGCTATGGGAGCCTGCTTCTCCCCCAGCTATGCGTGTCTGCACGTAGGCTGGTGGGAGGAACAGGTTCTCATGGGTACTTTGGCCAAAGTATGTGAGGAGCATGTATTGTATTGGCTAAGATACATTGACTATGTGTTTCTAGTATGGAAGGGTGACCAAGGTAATGCAAAAGCTTTTATATCTGAACTAAACAAAAACAACATCAACCTTAGTTTCACTGCACACATAAGTCATGAACAGGTGGCATTCTTAGACACTAACATCTACGTATCAGGCAATCAGATAGAGTCTACACTATACAGTAAACCAACTGCAGGGAATGCCACCCTTCACGCCACTAGCTCACATCTCAGCCACCTCATCAGGAGTATCCCCTATGGGGAACTCCTTAGACTGAAAAGAATATGTAGTACCAACGAGGAATACACCAAGTGTACTCAGCAGACACTGGCCAGATTTAAGGCAAGAGGATATAGTGATACTTTCCTTCAACAAGCAAGAGATAAGGCTGCTCTAAAGACTAGAGAGTCTCTTTTGGGTTCTCACAAGAGAACCGAGGTAAATGAACACAAGATAGGGGGAGAGGATAACAGTGCACCTCGCCTTATCACTACATTCAATCGGCAACACAAACAGCTCAGGGCCATTGTTAATAAAAATTGGCCAATACTTAAAACTGATGCAGTGTTGGCACCCAGACTCCCGACCGTACCTACCATCACCTTAAGGCGGGCTGTTTCCATGAGAAATCAATTGGTCAAAAGCAGCCCAGAAGTCACACTTAAAGGGACATGGTTACAACCCATAAAAGGCTTTTTCAAATGTACCTCATGTAGGGCCTGTAAATTCGGAGCCAACAGAACCCACTATAGCACTCCATTTAGTCCTACACCAGTACAAATAGGAGGACATTACACCTGCCGCACTGAATATGCGGTTTACGTCCTTACATGCACTTGTGGCCTTAATTACGTAGGCAGTACTAAACTCCAAGTGCATGCTCGAATCCTGCAGCACTTGAGAGCAATTGTGAACAACGATGCCACCTACCCGGTGGCATGTCATTTCAAAACCACACATGAAAATGATCTTAACTGTCTTACGTATTTTGTGATTGATGCCATCCCCAAATTAAAACGGGGAGGAAATAGAGAACGCATGCTGAGGCAACTGGAGACCCGCATGATAGTAGAACTGGACAGTAAAACCCCGTTTGGTTTGAATACCACGGAGGACCTCCATACCTTCCTATAATACAGATGAACTCTGGTGACTCTATACTCTATTTACAATTAGAGTATAATACTAGCATTGACTTGGAGCATTCTCTTTTTTTATATATATTTTCTTTTATATATATTTATACTCCTGCACCGGTATTAATTTTTATCTTGTGTACTATTTTCCTTATCTTAGTATTGTCTGCACTTTACAGTAACTTATTTATTTGGTTTACTCACACCTCCCCCATGACCTAATTGATTGTGTATATTAGATCTAGACATTTTTTGCACATTATTAGCACTTTGCACTTTATGGCAATCTTTGCACAGTTATAAATATGCATGAATCATTAATTAGATCAGCCTCAGGGGGGGGGTCACCTTTCAGATAGACTGATATTCGTATTTATTTTTCTTAACTGCAGTCTATCACATCCTATGACTATATTAGTGAGTATATATTTTTCATGGTACCACCTCACTCCTCAACATTATCTGGAGGTATAGCATAAGTTAAGTGACTATTTTGTACGATTTGCATTCATGCAATAATTCTATGTTGCCCTTTATTTTTATGTGGTACCTCATATTTGGCTATAAGAATTGTTTTAGAAGACATGCCTGGGTCATTTTTTCAAAATATGAAGTATTTATACTATCATGATATTTTTAAATGCCCTTTTTTGCATTTTTAGACAACCTACACAGTGTAGCGATAGTATTTCTAAGTATTCAGCATTTTATGCATTTATTTAGTTGTAATCACTATCACTGTAGCAGCAGCGTCATCATTATTAACCTTTACTTCACTATTTTTTAAGGATGTGTGTTATAAAACTTAAAAAAACAGTTTAAAAAAAACTGTTATGAAACTGATATACTATTTATGCCTCCTATTGTTTTAGTATATATTTATATATTTATTTTTTGCAGTTAAGTCTGTTGATTAAACAATATATCCTTTATGTCTATTTTCACATGACCCGGGTGTAGCTACTTTAAAAATGTCTCTCGCAAAGCCAGCCTCATGTGATCAAGGCCGTTTTACCGGCTGAAACGCGTCATGGCAGGCAGAAGGGAGCAATAAAATTTCTCTACCTACCACGAAGAGGAGTTTGTGCATTCTTTTTCGCCATGAGCTGGAGATCTTAGGGTGCTTTGAAGTTGATATATATATATCCGAGCTGACTCCTTCCCACTTGACCATTCTTTCCAGGACGCAAAGAAAGAGCGCAGACCACCGTAGTTCGTCAGCTGTAATCTTTATTTGAACTCCCAAACCGATGCAGCAGCCATGACGCGTTTCGTCCCTCACAGGGAATTGTTCACATGACGCGCTTTTGGCCATGACAGGTCTTTAAATATGTTTCACTTTTTTTCAAATAAACCAAGTGACTAATTCTTTAAAGCGACCTGTGCATTTTAAACAAGCAGCAGACATACAAAAGTATAAGAGTAGTTGCCTTCCAATGTATAAACGGCAATTATCGACACTCCTAGACCGAATGTTTGTTGGTTCAAGTCCAGTACATCATCAACATTGATATGTGCATACATGCATTTTTTTGAGAAGCAGCAAGTTATATAAATAAATATATCAATAAATATATCAATAAATAAATATATACTATACATATATAAATATATATATATAAATATATATACTCTATTTTTACAATAAATATTAAAACAGATCGTATTGCCTTGCTGTTTGTGGTCCTGGTTTAAATACCTGAACTACTCATAAATACATGTCTATGTACTGAAACAAACATCGTTTAGGTATAAAATTCCTTCATTTTATATAGCTGCGGCAACTCTACCTCTTTCTGTTGCCTGTACATTTTTGTTACTCTATCTAAACCAAGTGAAAAAAGTGACTTGTGCTGAACATCACACTATGTGCCAACTGTACATAACCAAATAATTAAAAGAAAATACATAAATGGCGGGTTGAGCGGCCAGGCTAGGCTACAATCAAATTTGTTAGAGATTTTTATATAGGATAAATGGTTATCTAAATAAATATATATATATATATTATATGTATATATATATATATACATACATATATATATGATTAAAAGATCTATAACAATCTGATTGAATTAATTAGTGCAAAATTTGAAAATTCAGTTTATAATATAGGATAGGACCCCAAGCGTTTTAATTGTGTAGACTGGCATGTAATTCGTCCGTGGCATTTAGCCCTTTGGGGTGCTTAGTATCGAGATTTAAAATGTATTGCATCTCTAATTTACGGAGTGCCTTTTCCCGATCTCCTCCCCTTTTGTTGATCTATTAAATAGTATTGCAATTCCTTAGGGTTGCCAGCATGACTTTCGTTGAAATGACGAGCCACCGGATATGCCTAATCATTGTTCTTAATAGCTCTTATGTGCTGGAGCACCCTTTTGTGGCCCTGTAAAATGGTAGTGCCTACATATTTCAATTTACATGGGCACTCCAGCACATAGACTACATGATCAGTTTTACAGTTTAACACCTTGTCTATCTTTATGTCTTTTTCACCAAATGGGGTCTTGTATCTGGTCATTGATACACCATGTTGACAGGCTTTACAAGTTTTGCACCTATGGAATCTTAATCTTTGTGATAACCATATACTTTTTGTTGGAGGGCCACATGGATCACTCTTTACCAAGACATCTTTCATTGATTTGCCCCTGCAGTATGTTATTGCGGGTTGCTTGGGGACTATGGTGCCAATTATAGGGTCCTGTCTAATCCGTGCCAATTCCGACCAAGTGCTAGTATGAATGAGCCGGAGAGTTCGACATACAATTAAATTAAGATGCAGTGGTCTATACTATTTAGATACTTAGACCATTTGTTTAGCTGGCAGGTGCGGATGTATTCAAAATGAATATTTATAGTGTTAAGATGGCCGCCGCGTTTTACATATGTTTTTGTTCACTTTTGGTGTCACCATAAGTCCCTTTTCTATGTTGTATATCACTGGTTAAATGCAGTGACAATACTGTTTGGCTTCGAGCGTGATCAAGGCGAAAGCTGAAACACGTTGCATGTGCAGTTATTAAAGATATTTGCTGCAACTTTCCAAGGTGTCCGTGCCTCTTTCTGGGATTACAAAAGTTCGCTGTGGCATTTTTAGGGGTTTCCGGTACCCCGTGCATGGACCGCCCTAACTGACAGCCTCCACCCCTACCGGGTTCTGTGTGGTGTCAATTGGAAGCGAGGCTGACCCCATAGCAGACTTAGCTGCCGGGACATCTAAGAATCCAGCTTCACGGAAGGATTCGGGAAACCTTCTGACCGCCGCACTGGGAGACTGTTCGGCGGTGAGTGTAACCAGCTGACTAACATTAAAATACGAGCTGAGGAAAGCGGCGGCTTTCGGGCGTGGGAGGAGTGTTTCCACCCTTTCCGGCGGGGCAGTTACCGACGTCGGCTGATGCGGTGTCTGTCTGAGCACGGGTGAGTTCACTCCGGTCCAGGCTTTGTTTTGCCGCATTGCCTCCCAGCGTGTCTGAACAGGAAGGGAGCCGCTACGATTACAAGACCGACGGGTCTTGAAGGCGGCATTGGAAGTTGTTGTGTGAGTTGTTGTGCATTTCAATGGCTGCAGCTCCGGAAACCTACAGCAAATAAATAATTTTTTTCCACAAGTGGGTGTAAGTGGCGATGTGAATAATGCATCAATGACCATTACTGATGAGATTAAAACTCAGACGCTATATACTCAATTGGAGAAGTTACATAAGAAGGAACTCTCCAAGTGGTGGGAAGCGGAGTCATTGCAGAGGTACATCGATGTGGCACGTGTACCTAGAAGTCTACGTACCTTTACTATACCAACATATGAGGACCCTGATCCAGAAATGTTGGAGGAATGGTCCAACAATTCGAATGCTTGCTCCACCACAATGATGCGCATTCTGGTCAAATATGCCCTCAAAGATCGCAGCAAATTACTGGCAGAAATTGACCTTGTGCTTGCTGAATTGGAAAAACTAGTTGCGAAGCATGTACTTGAAGATTTTATGATTTCTTTATTTTTTTTAAATCGAATGGACAAATTAGAGGAAGAGATCACGGCCAAAAAACAACGTAAATTTCTTAGAGATGACAAAGATTACCAATCTGGCCGCACTCTGTCTTTCCACAGAAAGTATGATCATCTTTTTGAGAAGATGGAAGTGGATTGATCCATCCCACTACAGTACCAGCGAGTGTGGAAATCTCTGAGAGTGATGTGTCTGACGGAAGTCTATCAGATGCATCCACATCAGCAGTCTATTCTACAGATAGCCAGGTCCAACAGAAAAAATCAAGTAATTTTTTGCTCTAATTCCAAATGATGAATCAGGGATGGACAGAACATCTCCAAGAGCAGAGTGCTCAGAGAGGCAGAGGGCGAGGCGGCAGAGGAAGAACAAGAGGAACAAACAGGCCAAACAAAGAAGTAAAAAAAATGCAACAACCCCTATGGGAATGGTGACAAGGGGCAAAACGGTGCAATCATGACTGTCGTCAATCTCTCCCAGCGGATCCTCTCGGTAGAAGAAACTGAACTCCTTGGACTAGGTTTGTCCTTTTGCCCTACCATTTTGCTCAGACTAGCATTGATCTATTTTATTTCTCACGTAAATTGAAATTAAAAAAATGGTTTGATACTAAGCATAAGACAGCTATTCCAGTATTTGAGGGAGCACCTATGAGCAATCTCAATATTGATGATATTGAAGTTCTACATGCCCTGGCATCCCAGTGTGATGAAGTGATGAATAATGATGACGTGATTTCTAACTTACAGCAGTTTGATATTGATCTGGATGTTAATCCGGACAGTGGTTTCAAGCCCAAGTCGGTATCCCTACCTCATAAAGAATGTGATGCTATAGAGGTATTTGAAAGGGTTGTTTTGGGTGATCTAAAGAAAATCAGGCACAAAAAAACTCCCTTTGGTAAGAAAAATCTCAGGTGTGAGCAGATACTGGCATCAGAGAACTTAAAATCGGGTAATACCATTGTGATTCGCCAGTCTGATAAAGGCGGTAATGTTGTGGTGTTAGATAAACAGGCCTATTTGGCGGAAGGCCTCAGACAGTTGACTGATGAAACTTGTTACTTACTGTAGCTCTGATAAAAGTGCAATAGCCAAGTCCAATGTGAAATATGGTGAGTTGTTGGTTGAGACAGCGGGGATTACTGGAGTGGGAGGAATATAATTATCTTAAAATGTCCCCATCCCAAGATCCCTATACTTTATCTACTCCCAAAACTTCACAAGGCCTATTGTTCCCTCCATGGGGACATTACTTGAAAATACATCTCGGTTTATTGACCATTATTTACGACCTTTTGAGGTTAGTTTACCAGCTTACCTGAGAGATACTACACATTTCTTGACCGTCATTGACGGGATCTATTGGGAGTCGAATTACACCTTGGTTACTCTGGATGTATTTAGCTTGTATACCTGTATTCAACATCAATTTGGTCTGCAAGCTATTAGGCATTTTCTTAAAACCTGTTCTATTTCCCTATTTTTACATTCAGAAATGATACTTGATATGATCGAATTTTGTTTAACCAACAATTTCTCTCTGTTTGATGATGTCATCTATCGGCAGTCACAGGGCACAGCCATGGGTACCTGTTTCGCCCCCAGCTGTGCTAATTTGGTCATGGGCTGGTGGGAGGAGCAGGTGGCCTCACAGATTGAAGAATTTGCTCACTGTGTCCTGTGGCTGCGTTATATAGATAACATTTTTTAATCTGGAATGGAGATATTGACTCAGCCAAAGCCTTTGTCAAGAAGCTTAATGACAACAGTTACAATCTTGTTTTTACAGAACATATCAGTAAAAATAGAATTGAGTTTCTGGATGTTTTAGTTGAAGTTACAGATCATACGATACAAACTCAATTGTTCCGTAAAACAACTTCTGGGAACAGCATCTTGAGTGCGTCAAGCTCCCATCCTCGTAAATTGGTCTACAGCATCCCCTATGTCGAGGTGTTGCGCGTCAAGCGTTACTGCAGCTCTGAAAGCATCTACCTTAGAGAGAAAGAAATCATGTCCCAGCGCTTTAGGGAGAGAGGCTACAGCCGTAGAACTATATTTGAAGCATGTAATAGAGTAGAAGAAGTAACTCGCAATCAGTTATTACATCATGTCAAGCGACAAACAATGTCCGACATGCTGAGATTTATTACGACCTGTTCAGGACAAGCACAGGATGTTCGCCTGATACTGAGAAAACATTGGCATGTATTGTTAACCGATACAAGTCTACAGAAACTCCTTAACGGCTGTCCTCAAATTACCTTTCAGAGAAACCGGTCATTAAGAGATGAACTTAGTCCCAATCTAGTGACCAAGAACACCAGACCCACCAGTGGTAGCCGTCCTGGCTTCCTATGCTGTAAGAACTGCAAAGCTTGCAGTAACAGCATCAACTGTACTACACTTTTGATATCTAGCGGCAGAAGGGAATTGGTAATGAAGAAAGCCCTCACGTGCAATACTAAGTATTGTGTAAATGCGCTTATTTGCCCTTGCAATAAGGCATACAAAAGTAGCACAATCAATCGTGCTAAAGAAAGAGTGCTTGAACATATCAGGGCTATCCGACATAATAATAGGCAGTACCCTGTGGCACAACATTTCTTTGATCAGCACTTCCAAGATTAAAAACTTCTGAGAATGGTTGTTATTGATGCCGTTCAGGAAAATGTACGAGGAGCAAACAGACAACTCTCACTACGGCAACTTGAGTCTAAATATATCATTGACTTAGAAACCATGACTCCCTTGGGGTTAAACTCAAGTGAGGAATTGTCAGTACACTTGCATTACAACATCACATGTGCAATGGCATTATCTAATTGTGTTTGCTGTAATTTATGTGCTTTTTTGTAAATAATAATTTTGTAATTTCTTCACATTTTAGGTACTGGCCACTTGTTTAGAATCAGGCCATCTGCTTATCACTGATAAAACCCGTATGGAATGAATCGCCCACTTGGGCAGAATTGTTTGTTGAACTCTCCGGCTCATTCATACTAGCACTTGGGCGGAATCGCTGCGACCACCTATTGCTAAATATTTTATTTGGTATATCTTTTGACGCTGTCTAATATTTTCAATATTTTCGATATGTCTTGTGAATCATGCAACTGTTGGCTCTTTAATCACTATTGCGTTAACTGTATTTCATACATGCATGACTTGTCATTATTAGGTCACACAGGCCCACTTGCATCAAATCAAAAACCGGTCGCAAACCGGCAGATTCTCAAAATCTGCCCCTTTGCGACCAGTATTTTTGCATTTGGGATGCAAAAATCGCAATTTAAGTAATCTCTAAATTGCGATTACTTAAATTGTGATTGCATTTAAGAAATCTCAAATTGAGAATCCTTAAATGCAATGCATTAAAGTAAAAATATAAGCGATTTCGCTAATAGGGGGAGCAAATTACTATGAAGTTAAACTTCATGGTAATTTGCAAAAACTTTGAAAAATGCACTAAAGTGCCCTTGGAGCATGTGTGTGTGCAAGATGTACTCATATGCAGATTTCAGGGGTGCAACAGGGTGTCCTTTTGACACCCTGGCACCCTTGAAATTGCATGAGCAATTTGCGATTCTCTAATTGAGAATCGCAAATTGAGAATGTCTTCCCATTTATTCCTATGGGCCTCTAGACCGATAGGAATGAATGGGGAGGTATTCCTTAATTGCGACTCGCAATTTGCGAGTCGCAAATAAGGAATGTTTAGAAATCGCTATTTTTTAAGCGTTTTCTACATGCATAGCATTTTGCTATTCCTTATTAGCGAATCCTTATTTTTCGCTAAAAAGGAATCGCAAATGGCATTGTTGATGCATGTGACAGACGGTTGTTTAAATCAATATGTACTGGTCCGTGCTAATTCAGACACTAGGGCCTTTAGATGAGCTGACAACTGCACATATATTCAACATAGATATTCAGAGTGTTGGCATGGCTACCGCATTTGGCAAATATTTTTTTGTTGAACCAACTGTAGCCTTTTATTTTGCTTCATGAACTATGCAACTTCAATTACCATTGCGTAAATTGTATTGTATTCTATGTATGCATGAATTTGCTCTATTAGGTTACATAGTAGGTTAAATTAAGATGCAGTGGTCCATACTATTTAGATACTTAGACCATTTGTTTAGCTGGCAGGTGCGGATGTATTTAACATGAATATTTATAGTGTTAAGATGGCCGCCGCTTTTTACATACTATTTTGTTCACTTTTAGTGTCACTATAAGTCCCTTTTCTTTGTTGTATATCACTGGTTAAATGCAGTAGCAATACTGTTTGGCTTCGAGCGTGATCAAGGCGAAAGCTGAAACGCTTTGCATGTGCAGTCATTGAAGATATTTGCTGCAACTTTCCAAGGTGTCTGTGCCTCTTTCTGGGATTACAGAAGTTCGCTGTGGCATTTTTCGGGGTTTCCGGTACCCCGTGCACGGACCGCCCTAACTGACAGCCACTTCCCCTACCGGGTTCTGTGTGAGATATATATATATATATATACACACACACATTAACACACACACTAACACACACACTCTTTTTAGGAGCAGTGGCAATGAATAAGGTTAAAGATGTAATGAGCACTAGGTCCATCACTCTACATCCACCAACAGCATATCATATACATACATTAATATTATTGCACTTTGTCTGCTTGTCCGTGCACCAATAATAACATGCTTGGCCTCAATTGCAGAAACCAATGCCATCACGCTTTAAAAAATACCAAGAGCTGACTTCATTTTGTTGAGTTGCTTCTTACTTTCATTGAACATGCACTATTGTGGCAGGAGAATCACATACATAACAAATGAAAAGATTTACATGTTATGATGTATGAGGTGAGGTTCACCACATTGCAGAAACCAGAGCGTCACTGGGGAAATAAGGCATGTATTTTGCATAGTACCACAAAGCACACTGTAAAATTGTCCTTTCTCATTTTACATATTTACACTACCTGCTCAAAAGTTTAGGTAAATCTTTAAGTAAAAGATAATATAATGAGTTGTCAAGATTTACAACAGTTTTAGTCAAGTTCCAAAATCCAGTTTAGAAACCAGGCCAGGAAGTTCCAGTGTTACCTACATAGTCACTAACAACATTCCCGCTTCAACCACTGCCTCTTATCATAGGAGTTAAGATGCTGACTGAGAAAATGCAGTCAGTGCAGACTCTTACTATGGGAAGCGCATAGAGAAATTGAAAGTAAATATTGCCACACACCAATCGAATTCTACTTAAGATTTACAAACTAAAAGGCAATATAACTGAATAGGATGCCTTCATAACATCTAGTGTGGCCAGTGGTGCTGGATTTGATCAATCAATGCAAGTTCAGTTTCTATTAAGTAAATCAGTCTGGTATAAAGCCGAGTTTTTATCGATGTAATAGTTGTGATGCTAGTGTATCCAAATACACATTACAAAACCCAGCCACCATAGCCCTCATCAATGGAGATCTTCCTACCGCAAATGCCTTCTACCCATACCAATTCCACACATAAACAAATTGTGGAATCTTGACTTCAGGTTTCCTCAATCTGGAGCTGTAGAAACAATCACGTTATCTCTTGAATGATTTATTTATTTATTGATCTGTTATTAATAAGTCACCATCATCGTTATCGAATCTCAACTTCTTCTGCAGAAATGTAAACTCTCCTGTGTCTCTACCAAATTCATCTAGTCCTGGTCAGTGCCAGTGGTGGCAGGCACGGATCTGGGTTGGTGGGGTGAGAGGGTAAGGAGGAATAATTGCAAAACACATACCCACACACCGGTTTGTACCACGTCGTCTCTCCTCCACCGAAAAGGAAGGAGCCAGGCTCTCTTGAGCCAATCACAATGCTGCAATGCAGGGTTGTGATTGGCTCCTCTAAACCAATCACAATGCTGCAATGCAGCATTGTAATTGGTCTGAGCGCCATGGTTCGGTGCTCAGACGGAGACTGGGGGCCTGGGCATGTTCTCCATGCAGGCTGCAAAGCAGCCTGCATGGAGAACATGCTAAGGTGCGCATGACTGTTCGGCTGGCCCGAGACGGCCGGTCAAAGCATCATTCACACTTCAGTGTGCGGAACACTCCTCCCCTTCTCTGTCAGCAGAGCACCCCTGTGCGCCCTGCCCTCATAATGCCGCAGCAGGGAAGAATCAAATGATAATAACATTCTGTTATTATCATTAATTTTTCTTTCTTTTACTGCTTCACAGCAGCAGTGGGGTGATGCTCCTCTGCCTTAGCCGAGGAGCCACCACTGGGCAGTGCTCACAAGTCTCATCTTAATGCAAATAAGCCAATTTTCTTTTTCACCAACCCACATCACCTTTCCTGGCCTATCTACCTTCCTCATTATCTGCCTCTTTAGAAGTATACTACTATGCATATAGCATTTGAAGGCTACCTATGTACACCAAAGCACTGGCACAGAGGCTGTTCGTGCTTAAAAAAAAGACAGCTCTTCCCAGATTGAGGGTCTGAATTGAAATTAAAACAATGCTATGCACTTAAATCGAAAGTTTGACCCCATCATCTGAACCGTGACTATATGTAGCAAAATGGCCAAAAGTGAGAGGTCTGGGTGGAGTACTAACAGTCTATCCTAAAAGCAAAATAGAGAAATGCATTTGGTAAGTGAACCCCAAGTTATTTCAGCAAATCAAATAGGTTGCAAAACTCTCCACATTCTTGAATCCTCTGTTCTGATTTAAACATGACACTACAGTTTGTACAGATTGAAATATGGTTCAGAGACATTGCTGTTTGGAAAAAAAAACCTTGTGATCTCTCTTACTAACCCATAAGCTATGATGAGTACAAGGAAATACAATTAACTGTTTCATTTGCAAGCTTAACATGAAAAGGAAGAAACATTCACACTTGTTACTACTATGAAGGACCAACTTGGTCAATATGGTCATAGTTCCAAGATATTAAACATTTGTGAAGAATTCTTTTCTTTGACTCATATTTGTATTTCTCTAAATTCAACACCATTCTTTGTTCCTTTATCTGTGAACACAGGAAGTCGATGTTGGCCTGGAACTTTCTTCAGCTCCCTCTGATAAGAGGTAGCTGGGCAGGTCCTACACTTACAATTAAATTTTTGGTTAGTTGTCCTTGTTCAGAAAATTGCCCATATTTTCACATGGTAGATATAGTTTTAAACCCCATGACTGCTTTTTTACTAAGATGTTTCAGTCCCTCATGCCACCCCAAACTTGTTGAATATAATGTCCTTCAAGACCTACGTTGGGTGTGGTGCAACATTTTACTCCAAATGAACTTAATCAAATAGTATGGCGCACTCTAGTCTTTCCCATTCTTTACTTCTCTTGTCTGAGATATATGGAGCTATGTTTGATTTCACATTGAGATCCCTCTGCAATGTGTGGTACAGCATCTTTCTTTCATTAAATTATATTTAAACCTTTTTCCATTTTTCCCTAAAGTGAGCCAGGTTTATAACTCCTGTATGAATTAATGAATGAAGAGCCACTGATCAATCACGCAGCTGCTTCATAATGAAGCATCCCCGTGCTCTAACCCATGTCAAAACAAATATAAAATGATACAGTTATAAACAGGCTTCCCTAAATAGGTGGGTTTTCAATCTTGATTTAAAAGTCCGATCAGAATAAAGTAGTCTCAGAGATTTCAGCTGCGAATTCCACAATTTAGCTGTGAGAAAAGAGAAGGATCTACCACCAGATCTTCCTTTGTGAATTCTTGGGATGCAAGCCTTTTCTTGATTTGAAGAGTGAAGAGCCCTAGCAGGGGCATTTATCTTGAGTCTTCTCTGAAGATATAAATGCAATTTGTGATGAAGTGCTCTAAATGATTTTAGCATGGCCTTAAAAATAATGATTGGATCAATCAGAAACCAATGCAACTGGTCTCCCTTGTGGATTACCTTTAAGGGCAGTTCAAAATCAATTGGGCAACAGCCTTTTAACCAGCTGGAGCTTATTCCGATTTCCTGCTGGAAATCCTAAATAAAGTGTGCTTTCATAGTCCAGCCTCGAGGTGACCAGGGTGTGCACCACAGCTGTCTGGGTGTGCCCAGGAAGTAAATTCAATGTCTTTTTAAATGTTTGAAGCAATGCGAAACAAATGGCATTAATGGCCCTGAGTTGAGGTTTAAAAAGATAAAACTTTGTCAAATTTATACCAGAGATTTCTTGCTTCAGGTTTAGGAACATGTGGTTCACCAAGATCTTTTGGACATAACATTATAATGCCGATGGGAGTTGATTTGCTAAACACCAGGATTTCGCATTTATCTGAACTGAGTTTCAGACAGTTGTGCTTCTTCTAGTTGGCCATCATGGTCAGGCAACCTTGGAAGTTGTGTACCACCGTGTTCTCAATTTGATGAAATGACACTATTAGATGGGTGTCACCTGCATAGGAGACCAAGTTGAAGACCCATTGTTCACACAATCCTTCCCAATGTATTACCTCAAGTCAGGTTCTTTGCTAGTCCACCAAAATTATATAAAAGGCTACCCTATGCAGCATTGATTTTTGATTGTTGTTATTGCACTTTGTATATCACCCTATCAGACGTACCGCCAGTGACAGATCAGCAGAAAACTTAGCCCTATTGCTTTGTTAATTACATTTTCACTGTGCTTTACCTACTTGTGGCTTCTTTTACTAAAAGATAGTGCATTGGTATGTTTGTGAGTCTTCTAAACTGGCTCATGGTACCCAAAACACTTTGTCTGCCTACTAATACAGGATAATTGGAGAGCTATATTTTCCAACATGCTAGCCGTAGAAGACCGTATAAATAAGGCACTGGGCAGACATTTAAGGATGTTCATTCTCAAAACAATCACCCGCTCCTTGTTGGCTACCTTGAGGGCTACACTGCCCCTAAAGTCTAGCAGTCTGCAAACATATCCTCCTGAGCAGCCTGTAAAGTCTCGAACTTTGGCTGCTGTACTACTCAACAAGATGGTTAGATGGCTTCCCCAACTATCAAAAATGACAGAACCCATATAGTTCACTCTAGAACACCCAATTAACTTCTCATTAAACCACAAAAAACACATTCAGATCTTGAGGGCACTGTCTTGTTCACTCACTCAGATTTGCAAGCATTTACTGATGGGATTGCAAGCCAGGCACTCAGGACTAGACTGCATCAGCAACAAAAACAATACCTCTTCCAGACTCAGTAACACCAACCTTGAGGTTCCAGAAACCAGGTATATATCTCCAATCAGAGCATAAGAACACTGAAGGAAGCCCAGCTTGCATGTCCATTCCAATGCTTAGGAACATCTTGAGCAAATATAGCTATTTGCTTGTGCCCATAATTCATTAGACACCCCTAAAGAAATAAAGTTGTTTACGGAATTCATGCAGAGCAGGTGAGAATGGCCTCATTTCAGCACTCCACAACTCACCATTTTAACAAAGTTCATGGAGATCTATCCTCGATTTTAAGTAGGACACAATATTCTGTTGCAAGGAGTATGTTAGCTGTGAACTATATACTGTGATTTGAAACAGATTTAATGGATTATTGTTTTGGGATTTCTTGAAGGGTATGGTCCAGTAATAGGTTAAAAAATAGCACTATTAAGAGGGGATGTAGGAGATGACGAAAAGTGTGCTTGGAGAGTTTTAGAGAAAGAATAGAAGAGAAGTGGCCATGAAGGAGCGTAGAGAAAGAATGTGCGCTGAAGTCTAAAACGTTTAGGGGCAACCTTTTTAGGTGTTGGCCTAGTTGTATCTAGTAGAGTTATTGAAATGTATCAATTTCTGGCAAGTGTAGAATTGCATATTGATGCAAAATGAGGTGAGAGAAAGACATTCTTGGTCAAGGGTAGGATTTAGTTAGAGGGAGAGAATATTGAAAAAAGAGTATACTGCCCTCCTATGACTGCATGATGTACACAAGCGATATTGTCAGTAACTGAAGTATACCTGTCGGATACAGTGCAGCAAATCATGAAAATAAAGGGATAAAAATAGTGTTCCTAAGTCTAGAACTTCAATGTAAACACACAGCTTCAAGTCAAAGACAAGAATGTGTCTGCTAGTGTTAGAAAGCCATGGAAACAAATGTATGTGGGGAAACAAAACATGAAGATGCATGAGTAGAGAAAACAATCGGTTATCACAAATGGAGTGCCTTGTGTGAGTATCTAAGGTTTTTAAAAGATGAAAGTTCCCTTTTATGACATTACTGAGTAAAGTTCAAACATTGTTTCTGGATCATCTAAAGGAAACTACTTTCTTTTGCCCATTTGCATATTAATTTATTTATATGGGTGATTTGGAACAAAACATAACTAGAAGATGAACTCCAGGAAGCAACAGCTGGGTAAACGTACTTACACATTACATAGAAACTACAAGGGCATACAAAGTACAGAGATCAAGGACTAGCACTATTATTTTATGCAGGGGAATAAGATAAGTATAACTTTCTGTAATTAGGGAATTAACAGTAATCTTTATGCCCACAGTTTATCTCCCAATTTAGCATGACATTAGGATGTCAGTGTTCCATTCCATTTCTGCAGAGCTAAGAAAGACATATGAAAGAAGAAGATCGGAGCAGTATAGCAAGCTTTAGACCCTTGAGTTTGGCCCCATGTGATCCCATTTGGCTATTTTCATCTTCGCATTACCCACAACATAAAAATTAGATAAACTCAACATACCCATCAAATTCTTGGAGATTGAACTCTTTTAATAAACAAAGAGCATGTCCTTCATATTCGGTAACTAGAGAAGAAAAACATATTGGTGTCAAGAATGCACTTTTAGGTTAGTTAAAAGTGAGCAAAGGAAAGATCCAAAATTAGACTTCTGTGTTTACATGTTAACACAAGAGAAAGGTTTTTTTACAACACTTGCCTTAGCCTTTATATCTGATATTATCAAAACATGTAGACAGATTAAGAAAGTTAAATAATGTTCACAGAATTACAAATACAATTGCCTCTTACATTTGTAATCACTGCCCCCCCATATATATGTGTATACATGTATCTAGAGCAAGAAAGCGATCTCTTAATTAAACTAGCAAAATCAGACTGTCACTTCTTCAAGCAGACTTGAAATTAAGCTTTTCTGAGTTAGCAGCACATATTAAAAGGGGCACTCTCTTATCTTCAGTTACTGTCTATATGATTTGCTGCAGTCCATATTCCTCTTAGAGAGGATGTGTCCTGGCTTCCCTTTGTCAGGTCCTGCTTTCTCTATGGACCTCAGGTCTTGATACTACACTGGCTGGGGCCAGTGTATTGGTGATTTGACAGCCCGAGGGAAGCAGGAACTTGTCTCCTGTGTCCTGTCATAGGCTGTACAGATAGTACCACTTCTGTTCATTTAATACCACAATGTTGCTTCCATACCTGCACTCTTGGAGGTAAGAGATTGATGAATTGTTCCAAGTAAATCAGTTGAAGAAGCTCTTGCTTCAGATGTTTTGGGCATAGCCTGCAGTCAACTGCTTCCTAAACTCTCCAACAAGAGCTCTGGAGTTATCTTCTGGTCATAATTTCTAGACCAATCTTATACATTCCAGGAGGACAGCTTTAGCCTCATCATAACGTGTAGGTCCTGCTGATTGGCTGATCGATATGCTGGCTGAAGTTTACCCCTCAGAAGGGAAGAAACATAAGAAGTCCAATGTACACTGGGCTGATTAGCTTGCTCTGCTACACTCTTGAATTTAGAGAAGAAATACCCCAAATCTTCATTTTGCTCATATTTCAGGAGTTGATGAGTAAGGGTAGTAAGCTTGGTGTGGGCCAAATTGAAAGCACCCTCTGTCTTTTCCATAGATTTGACTTGTTGGGTTCAGGCTGCTTCATACGACCACAGAAGAAGCCATCTACTCCAGCTTGTTCTTGCAGACGTGTCTGTCCTTCTATCAAACCATGCAAAAGCTGTTCCATATTCGGGTTCAAAGTTTAGGTGCTGCTCCCCCAAAGACTATTTTCCGCTACCTGTACATATCTGAGGATGGTAACAAATGGGGCAAGCCACAGCAGATAGTTTAAGTAAGTCTTTATCTTTTATTAACTCTATTCACTATGGCAAAATACAGTTCTAAGTAGTAAGGTTGGGCTCTTGGACTGCTACAAACCCCTCAGCAGCTATCAGGCCTGCTGTTAGGCAGACCAGTTTGCTGAATGAGATAAGCAGAGATAGAAGGGAATCCTGGACCAAGCACATGTCCTTGTTAGGAGAGTCAGGTAATTCAGAGGAGGCTCAATTAGAAACGGATTCCAAGCCCACCAAAGTATCCCCTGGAATGAAAAAAGTGGGAAAGTCAGGCATAGCAAAACTGGACTCGACCTCAGGAACTGGTGTGGTGTGGTCTTTGGGCTGGTGGATAATATATTGGTTGTGAAAGAATCACCCACACTAATTGGCATGCTCTATCATAGACTCTCTCAACAAACCCTGATAGGATTATACTAGCAGGGTGGACTCGACCCTAATTTGAGGAAGTTCTTCGTAAAGAAACAACTCAATAGTAGCGGGATGCAGATAAATACTAAAAATGCCTTGAGATAAACCTCAGGGATTTCTTCTTATTGAGAGGTATCTGAGGTATGATTAAAATAAGTTGTTGGATGACTATGGCTATAGAGGTCTAATCAGACTGAATGATCTTCTAAGCACTGTCATGGGCAGAAACATGTTGGCTCAATGACATTAATTCGGGCTCAAGTGATCTCTGCTTCTATATTAAATCATAATCATGCATAAGTGGGACAAGGACTTCCTTACCTCAACACTTTCTCTAATAGTGGCCTAAGAAAAAATTAAAGTAGCAATGATCAATTGAGCATATTGTTCAGTGGCAAATTCATGCAAATGCCATGAATCATAATGTAAATGCAATCCTAGAAGTGGCACACTTGGAACACTGTACTACAAACGTAAAAAACACTAAACATGTGATGGTGAGAAGAGACGTGGACACAAAGAGAATAATCCTTACCCTAACTTTACTCTGTTCTTACCTCATAGTCTGGTCAGAGGGAGCTCCTTCTGTAGTCACACACTTTGTAAATAGAATATTTAGTAAGGTATATGGTAAGAAAGGTTGGTGCACAGAGCTGATGCTCTGGGAAGCAGCATATTAAGAATTAACAAAACTCAAGATGTTTTGGTAACTATTGTAAAGATACCTTAATGCAAGACATATCGCTATAGGCCGTGTCAGATAAAGAATGTGTGAAGCCACTTAGTTTTAAGCTTTGGAAAGTGACATATTGAGAGTAAACCAAACTTCAGATGTTTCAGTAATAACTCAGCAATCACTCCAAGTACCAAAATCATTGGTGGCAGTGGGTCACACACTCCTGAGTCTCCCAGGATGATTACACTCAATGCACATCACTATAAAAAATAACCACTGAAACTAATATGCCTACATATTTGAAAAGTCTAAAGGCTTCTGTCATCTATATCTGTTGTATAATAAGATAATGGATATTGCAACTGTGTACTTTTAAAGTGATATGGTTACAAATGACCTGGCTGCACCATGAATCTCCAAAGCACCCTAGGCAATCAAATTCATATCGCTCAGTATCAGGCCTCAACAAACCTTTTGCTCTGCAGAAACCACAAAAAGGGGTTAGTACTCCCTTTGTCAAGAGGAGGGTCCTTCAGAATTACCTACTCATCCTCTGATGTTCCAGCAGTGTTGTAACGAAACTTGAGGTGGCCTCCCTGCAAAGTACATGCAGTGATATGTTTCTGTAACTGACAACTTTCCAAATTGTTTTCAAAACACGTTTATGAATATTTGCTGATCCCTATTATTAAAGAGAGTGTTCAAAGAAAACCAGTGTGGTAAAGTGTAATCAGTATTGTAATCTGGTGGTAGCATAGAGTTTGAGGTGGCCTAGCCTTACAGATGTTGGGGCCCATCCTCAGTTGTTAGGATAACTTTTAAAAAGTTGGCATTTTCCTGCTTTAGCCATTTAGTGCCTGATGCCTGTCCCTGTGTAACAATACTGGGTAGCTGACAGTTGGGCTTTGTGTATTCCTCCTAGAAAGCCACACACAATAGAGGGCTTAGGTGTGCCTGGATTGGCCATACCTAGCAGATTGGGAGGGCAGAGATGGGCACAGTCCTACTTACACTTGAATACACTATGTCCTGCCTGAACACAAAGGGCAACATCACAAAATAAAATAATGTACGGATTCTGCCCAGCATTTGTGTGTCTTTTGCTTTTTTGCCCTAAGTGCGCTGGGTATGCCCAGGCGTGGGTCCCGGACTCACTGTGCCACTGGATTCAAGCTAGCCTGGCTGATGAGCTGATACCCCAAAACCGGTCCCAGGATGCTTTATTTCTGGTCCAGGGAGGACCTGGCTTGGCATTTTGGGCTGGACTGTTCCCATGAGGAGCAGGGTTAAGACTGATTTGCGTATGGCTGGGTCTAAACTGGGGTGGCTTAGTGAGCAAAAGAACAAAGGATTTAACACATATTTATTGACTGCGGTGAATGAATGTGTGATTTGTTCTGCATTCTGTCCTTTGTGTCAATTTTGTCATCTACACAAAATTCTGCATACCACTGTTGTTAGTGTGGAGCTAGGGCAGGTAAGACAGGAAGCCTCTGAACTTCAAAGGGAAACCTCTACAAGCTTTTCCCACTTCAAAGGAACAGCAAGGTATAAATATCAGACACCAACCCTTCAGTACACTTCTGGACCTGTGGCAACTCTGCCAGGAAGGAGGACTGTTGTGGTACTGAAAGGACTGCCACTCTACTGGACTACTGCCTTGTTAAATTACTGTCTTTCTGGACTGCTGCCTTGCTGAATTGCTACCCTGACCTTCTGCCTGAGTCAGAGGGATCTGGACTGGCACCTGATCCCAGGACTCCCAGAGTGACCCCAAAGGCTAGTCTGCTAGCCTCCTGTTTAGAGCCAGAGATACCAGGATCCCAACCAGTGCCCAGATGAGCAAGCCCCGTGGGCCCCCAGGTGGTGCCCCTCAGGTCCTAGACTCTTGTGTAGCCGCAGAGCCGCTGAATTTAAGTTTTTAGGCTCTTCGCGACCGTGAACAGGATCATTGGTACCAAAACCTTGTCACTTGCACAGTCCACCAATGCAAAGTTTCATCAGTCCGACCCTTCGCATTACTGCATTGACCACTTGCGGGGAGTGGCAGCATGAAGGACCAGCCCAACGGTTCATGATGACAATAGGATCTTTGCAGCTACAGTGACGCCTGTCTGTGACGCCGGCCTGCTCTTCGTGCTACATCAATGACCATCGACGACACTTCCATGCTCCTTGCCTCCCCCTCCACGGCAAACTGGACTTTTTCGTTGGACTGAAAAGGAAACATTTCAGCAGGACTAACCTCGTCCCTGTATCTGACTCACACTCCATCGTGGTCGGCCTGAATTTGTGACTTTCTCACGGTCTCTTGTGACTAGATAGCCACAAATAGCACTTTGGGCTTTTTGGTGCTATTATCACTTACATATTTTAAATTGCATATCCCTGAATATACCGATTGGATTTTTGTTATTTTGTTATTGGTTTATTTATTGAAATCTATTCTATGTTTCTAATTTGGTGTGGGGTCATTCTGGTGTGTGTTTTAATTTTATTATTGTTTGAAACGTTGCACAAATACTTTACAATTTGTCTCTAAGTTAAGCCTGACTGGTCTGTGCAAGCTACTAGAAGGTTGAGCAGAGGTTAATTTGGGGTTTGCTTGTAACCTCCCCTTGACAATGATTGTGGTTGCTGCTTGAGTAGGGTTTCACCCCCCCTCAACCAGCAACCCAATTTCTCACAAGTACCCTCCTGCGTAATTTGATGAGAGGCATATAGTAGGACATTGCGCAAAGGATGGCTCAGTACTGCTGATGGAGAAAACATGTTTATGGGGAACGAATGAGCTTATGTTATCATTATTTCTACTCTTTTCTCCATACTGAGTTTCCGACTTTACTTTTGAATCTTGGAAACCATGGTTTAGAAAGGTGGAGAATTGGCATTTTTACGTTCACCCCAAACCTAAGCAAAGAAACAGAGAGACATTACTGAACCTCTAAAGCACTCATATGTATGACTACACCAATATTAGTCAATCACAGTAAATAAGCGGCCAATAGCCACCACATATTTTGAGAGCCTCTTTAGGGTTAAGCCAAGTCTTACTTATTGAACGGATATAATTTGTCTGATGATGAATCAAATATTTTCAATACTTAGGTTTAATCAGTATGTGAAAATGGATCTTGAACGCTCAGGGTCCATAAAAATCACCAAGAAGTGTGACCATTCCGAAGTCTCTATTTCAAATAAACTTGTTGTGGTTCTTCAAGGGGGGATGAACACTATTTCTATCTCAGTTATGCACTTCGTAGATTTCAACAGAAGAAGCAGACTGTTGAATGTGTGGAGTAAATCGTTAGTAGGCAGCATAGAGCTTTTAAGTAGCTACATGAAAGGAACAGTGTGGCTGGTGGACAGAACAAAATAGCGATTGTGGTGTCTGTCACTGCCTCTAGCTACACCTATTGACTGCAGTTTCACCTACCTGTTCTTCAATTGGGTTTATGCAGTCAAAGGGAGCCATTTACACTAATGCTCCTAAATTGCATCCGCTTGAGGATGCCTTTAGTCTGCTCCTGTGGCAAAGAAACACATAAAAGTCTCGTCTGGCTGTAGCAATCAGAGCCACCTGTGTTCACTCACAAATGGGTGGGTTCTGTCCACAAGCAAGACACTGGGGATGGCAGGAAGGCATAATGGAAAAGGTCTTCCTTTTGGAGACCACAAGCAGGAAACAAAGCCATAGACTGTGCTAATACATAAACTGCGCTAATCATTCATCAGATGTGCTGTAGCACCTTGGAGGGAGGAGATGGGTAGTTTTCCTGTGCGGTGAGGTGGGCTAGGCTCATCAGACCTGCTTCCGGAGCTCGCTTGGACAAATTATTGAACGCAAGAGCAGAAATGCACCTTTCAATAAAGGATGACCCAGTGTCTATGTTCACAGTCATCATTGTTACTGCAGACTAAGGCTCAATTCATTGTCAACATCTCAAAAGTAATAAGCGTGCCCAGGATGCAGTGCACCTTAAGGGAAAGAAGCAGAGGGCGTGGCCTTCCAAGCAGTAAAGGTCTCCAACCGAACTGTAGTCAAAAGATACATCCAATGGCCCATCAGTCAAAGTCTTGCCTAATATGGAGGAGCCTATTTTTTCTCATGGCAGTATTCTATGATCTGCTTTACAGCACCACCTAAACTATCTGCTGAACCAGCTCCTCCACCTTTCAGAGCTGGGTTTGAGAATGGCTGAAGTTCTCCTATTTCTCCATGTGCTGCAAACAGCACCATTTCCACAACTTGTGATTCTGTCATGCTGCAGCAAAGTCACTAGCTTCTCTGCCATATATCCTCCTCAACCCACCAGCTTCTCTGTCGTATTCCACTCCTCGCGTTATGGTCCCTAACAGGCCTAATCAACCTGGGACGCGAAGCACTCGGTGGAAATTCAAAGCTCCACTGGAACTCAATGAGTGCCAGCCACCTCGAAGCCTGCTCTCCCATGCTTCAGACTGTTGTAGTTTAAGGATGGGAAATAGTTTTCCAAGAATTTTAACCAGGGAGAATTCTAGAAAGCATAGCAATCCTTTGAACCGTCCAGAGTTGAAGTGCTTTGCTATTAAGGTTAAAACCACAGGACCTCAAGAGTCACCTGGCTTCTGCAAAGACCTAACAGATTTTGCTGCAAAATGCACACAATGCTTTCAAGGCATATGCATGCTTAGGGTTTATATAATGTCAAGAATGGTACACGATTGGGAATGAGTCGCAAGGTGTATTCGTGTTGTTCACATCCAATACCATGGTACAAGTAAAATACTTAACAAATTAAATGTATCAAAATATGAAATTCAACAGAGCAACTTAACCACCAGCGGTGAGAGTAGGCGAAGTGATGCTAATGGACAGCAATTATCTGTTTAAGCATTGAGCAGTTTCGAAAACAAAACACAAATCGTTTTTTTTTTTTTAAATGGCTATACATTTCCAGATTCGCTTTTGTTTTAGAAATGAGCTGATGATGTGCTTACTAGCAGTGCAGACGTTTCAGTGGAAAACTGCTCAACCTTTCCAGGCATTGGGTATGATGCACAAGGGCAGGAGGAGGTGTGTAACCTGATGTACTGAGCTATATATAGGCACAGAAAGCCCAGCAGGATTACCTGAAAATTCAGACTATCTTTGTTGCTCAGCTACAGGTTTCTAACGCAGTCCATTAATTGAATTTAGAAAAGTAACTTACTTTTAACATCAGTCTGAATGTCGGCAAGCTTAAAGAGAGGTTCAACTTCTTCGGAGTAGACCCTGGGAGCTTCTCGTTTATGGCTGTGCGGGTTAATTATTATTTTTAAAGATTTTGGTCTGTTTGGAAATCCTAAAAAATAAGTTGGACATTATAAAGCATTTGATATGGACTGCTTGTCACATCCTAAGATATTAACAGTACAAAAACCCCTTGGCAATAATTCACAATAAAATATACAGTTGGGCAATGCAGCATGAAGATTCTGTCCTGGCACTTGGTATAAGGTCTAATATATCATGGGTTTGCAATGAGCAAACAAGGCACAAACAAGCCTAATTATAAACACAACACACAATCATATAAGATGTGTTGGCTCTGTGGACATCTTCCTGTACAGCTCCAGTGTCCACCACACAGAAGACATCCAGTGAAGCCAAAAAGATTCATAAGGAAAATAAATTTTGCAGAGAAACATGATGAGTAAATCAGGGAAATATTGTTATTTGGTGCTTGTGTACCACACAATCTATGGTTGATAGGGCATCACCACATCTTTGGGTAGTTCCAAGGTAAAATTCTAGACGGTTCAGAGCTTTCCAGCAAACAACACAGTGTTGATTTAGTTAATTCTGTCTCCTTACAACCTCTGTGCCGTAGAGTGGTAGGCCATCTGGCAGCATCTCACAGATCTTATGAATGCTACGCCATTAGGGTGGCCAGCTCACAGCAGGAGAAGTGAAAAAGAAGTGTCAAATTAAGAAGTGTGGGAAGGAGAATCCACCGGGATTCAACAAGCAGAAGCATTTACAGATCATCATACACCCCCTGTTGTACGGTTTCCACCTTTCAGTAGGAACTGTTCGTTTGTTGGACAACATAAATGTTGGGATGGTGCCTGACTGATTCCATGCACCCCCTCAATATATGTTGGCCTATAGACCTGTTAGCTCACAGTGTCACCATAAGTATCCCTAACCCTAAATAGGTAGCAGATGGTTTGTGCAACCTCAGAACTTGGCAACTCCAGCTCCAAAGAGATTGTGGTAACAGATCTAAAACCATTTTGCTCAGTCACTCGTGCTCACTCAGAGAGATATACAAGGAATACACAAAGGGGTGTTTTCAATATTTAATGAACCATTTTGATTCTTGTATAAAATATATATATGCTGCATTGATTAATAGACAGAAGCAGACAAAAGTGATTAGCAATACAAGGACAGTGAAAAGAATGAACGATTACACCATCATGCTAAAAACAGTATATATATGCTGGCATATATATATACTGTATATGGTGTACTCCTACTAAGCGTACCCAAACCTAGTTGCCTAGGGTTGGTGTTCTACTAAGAATCCCCTATTGGATTATCTAAATCCCCATTACCTAAAGGCAAGGTATGCAGGTCCTGTCTTGGTCACAAGTTGGACATCCCTCCTCGCAGAGGGCAAACAGGAACCAGCTGGCCTGAGACTCCGACGATCACGATGGCCTCGCAATGACAGCAGAGTGCTCCTCTATAATTGGAGTGTGGAAGAATGTGTGTATTTATAACAACAGAATTCATATTTCTGTGTCGAAGTTTTAGCCAAGCTGACATTGTTTATTGTATCTGTGATTGCGTCGTCATCTTATCGACAACATTAAACAACATAATTTGCTTAATGTGTGTTCAGGCCTTGTACTGACTGTTCAAGTTGTCGTGATAGTGTACTTATGAAGTGGTATTGTAAGCAATGGGGTTTGAGAGAAACTAATCCTGCACTGTCATGCAAGCAATTGTGTGTCAAAAGTCATCATGTGCAAAAAGAAAGCACCTTTAGAAATGTGTGCATGTAAAATCGCAATGTTTCCGACTGGGCATAACCTAGCCATCTGAAACCCCCATAAGCAGCAGAAACCACAGTGTTCTAAAAAAAAAAAGATCCTACTTCAACGGTCCCTGTTACTTCAACTCCATGTCACACCCTACTTAAAATCTTCCGAATAAACCTTGACTAGCCAGTCTCCTGCCACTCCTCTCCTTCTGTCCCTGATACAGTTTCCAATCTTCTGCCGACTGTTATTTGCCTCAACCCTGCAGATTATCACAAATTTGTGAAATGTGGCAACACATTAAAGGTGTAAAATACCATCACTCTTTCAACAATCAGCCCTTGGGTAACAATGGTATGGCTCCCATACTCTTTCATCAGTGGGGATGGTGCCATGTTGCAGACTAAACTGGCTCATCAGTCATGCACTGTGGCAAGATCAGGGAGGTGTCAGAATGTCATGGTATAGTATGACAAGCACTGCACTCCCTGCCTTCGTACCAAAAACCCTCCTCTACCCACACTCTCTCCTAATGTGTTTCACAAGGTGCACAGGACTGTTACCCATCACAATATGTGAGCTCACATCATTTCCAATAGGCGTACCACTCGGAAACACTAATTTGCGCCCACCTACTTTTACTGGCTGTTCCTTGCAACACTTGTGGAGTTTCAACTGGACCATCAGTAAGGCCGAGACAAAGTTCAATGGGATGGCAACGCATTGCTATCAACAAGGTTTTGCCAACTGTTGCCAACTGGATCAAGGAACATGATAATGTGACACGATGGACAAAATGTAAAGAAACCAACCAATGAAGAGCAATCTCCTGACCTTTTGCTGCAGACACACTGCAACATGCAGCAAGAGTGAAGTACTACCCAATAAATAAACTGTACCATATTGCCACATCCCAGGAATTGTTTGTCCCAGGCTTAGCCTTTAAGATCAACTTGAAGCTATTATTAAAATCTTAATGCGGTCTAAACATCATCAACTTGGTTTCAGCGGCGTTGTTAACCAAACCCTATTGTCTGAAGAACCCATCATATGTATCCAATAGCCTATGTAGAGCATAGAGTATCTTTGAGGCCAATAAGATGTAATTGGCAAACAATAGGGCTTCGGATCTTAGCCTGGCACGGCACAGGTCCAACATTTGTGCATGAACTAACCATCTCTTCCACTTTGCTCAAGTACAATTGGGTTTATGATCTCGTAACAAGAAAGATATTTACAACTGCTGTTCTAAAGATACACCTAACAGAGTCAAAATCTTGATGATGTGATTAAAAAGGCCCTCCTGAAATTTAAATTATGCTGCCATACTCTTTCCTAATTTCAGTACTTGTGTTTTATGCTTGTAACCCGAAATTCAAGTAATTACACTTTTATGCCACGATGTATAATGACATTGCACTTGTAGCAAATATTTAGACTGAGTGCAAAGGAACTAAGCAAGCAACCAGAATTTGAGCTGCTTCTGTTTGTGGTGCTTGTATTTTTGCCCATTTTTTTGTGAGATATGTGTCCTTGAATTCAAAACAGACACGAGAATGAATTTTACACCAAAATGTAGCACTAAATGGCAGTTTTGCATTTCGCGTAAGTTTGCGCAGACTTTCTAAAATTCTGCAGAATTACACAAATGCGATCTTCACACACCCATATAAATGGGACTTCTTAAAACACCATGATTGTCATTAAAAAAACTATGTTTCTAATTTAGGGTGTGGCTCGGGGATTAACCAGCTACTTGTCTTGAGAATTTGGACACTGCTCATCTCAAAATTAAATTATCAATGTTGTCAGTGTTGAGTTTTATTTTGGATACAATGCACAGGCAAATGTCATAATTGTCAGGGAAGTGAAAGAGCATTTTTATCTTTAGGATAGGGGGCAATAGACTGTACACCCTTAAAACATCAAGACTTATTAGCAAACATAAGACATATACAAAGTATCATTGGAAGGATATCCTTCATAGGTATGCCTCAGATATAAATATAATGCATCATATATTGATGGGGTCACAGCAGATACAGGAAGCATTGAGTTAATACTCACCACTTAAAATTTCTTTCAACTGTTTGAACCATACATTGCAGTGGTCTTCACTTGTGTTGCCAAGATCGAAGGCTGAATCCTTTAATTTATTGTGTCCTTTTCTTAGGCATATAAAAATTGTGATACCCAACAAAGTTCCACCTTTGTGTTTTCCAGCACAACAACGACGCTTCATTTTCACAGCAAACATATCTTTTAAGTCCAAAAACTCCTCTTTCTGTTGGGGATCTAAATTGAGATCCTCACCTGAACCGAGAAAAGAAAAGAACAACATTACAATAATGTTTCTAGAAGCAACATTATTAAATTAATGTAGTGATTTAATTTAAGATAATGAAATACTTTACTGTGATGGTTTGATAATTTAAATTAAATGACCAATGCATGTGGGATTCAATCATAGTAGAAGAGGATCAAGGTCAAAGGGTTACCAAAGTTTCTAATTTTTTCTTTCGAACTGCACATCTTTTTAGGACACGGCCCATGAGGACCCCATCAGGGATAAACAACGTTGTATAAACTTTGTGGAAACAGTACTTTTAAACAGCATTTATGTTTTTTGCATACCTTCAAGACACCAATTACAAATGCACATACGCTTGTAATTGGAGTAGTTTCTTGTTATTAGTGTACCTACTTTAGTAGTTTTATTTTTTGCCAGTATCATGTGGCAAGATGGAAGATGATGTTATGTGGAACAAGGACTACCTGGTAAGGTCCTAAAAAACTGTTTTTTCAATCAGGCCAGCGGTGTCTTCAATAATTCATAAGCAATGACCCACAAGCTTCAGGAGGTGCGCCTGGGATGGTGGGAGGAATCACTAGAAGAACTATTGCCAAACTGTTAATCAAGAAGGTCAAACATGAATTACCTTGTCCGTTACAGAAGGTCAAAGGCTTTATGGGGTGATCTCCGATGTAGGATCATGATTTTGGGTTGGATGTAGTGTTTAACACTCTCAGCAAGCATCCCCAATACTTCCAGAATAGGCAAAACCCATCAGACTGATACATAAAAAAGGGTAAAGCAGGTCACTAAAGCAGTTCTTTGAAAAAGGCCATCAGCGACAGAGGTTCCAGGTGTTGATCAAAGTACAAAAATAACTACGATCTCCTAAAATAAACCCAGTGTTTCTAAATCTTACCCCAAAAGTATAAAAGGCAAGAGTAGTCAAAATCATGCACTCTCATTGCATATATATTTATGAAAAATTACAAAAAAAAACATTTACTAACTTCATGCAAAATTACTTGAACCTAGTGAACCCACTGCTGCCCCAGGTGTGCATTTTTAATCAAACTGAAACGTCTTGTTCAAAATCAGTGTATGCAACAAAGCATAAGCTGCACATCAACCAAGTTACAGTTAATAAACGGCTTCCAGCTACTAGGTTGTTGGATTATGTGGATGCTTTACTATGAATTCCCAGTCTGGTAGTACTTGAAGGTCACTTGATTTAAATATCCCACCAAAACATGCCTCATCCTTGAAAAAATCCAGACTTTTAAAGGCAGAGCGTATGTGCAAACAATTATGAAAAAGCGTGCTTACATCATCTTATCCATGTTACATCATTTCACAAAGACTACATAGCCAACGCCATTTTGCCACCATAGCAAGGTGCTGTCATATTACCAATGCAATAGGGATTCTGCATGTTGAGAGAATACAATGTAATTAATCCTTGTCACCAACTAGTGCAAGATGTGATCTTAAGTTTGGAAAGAAAAATGTCATTAGGTGTACTGCCTATTAGCTATGCTTGTAAGGAACCACTCGCCCATGATTAGAACATGCCAAGACAACGTGCAGAAAAGTTGAGCTTGCAGATTATGTGATACATCAAGCGCACAAGCAAAAGACAAAATGGTGGTGGCAACAAAATATTGTTAAATTATATACTGTTGTAGAAGAAAGTGAAAATGGCTTGAATATAAAAGTCCAAGAAAGAGTCAGTATATACTCACCATATTTAATTATATCAACATAATATTTCATTATAGCGACATTATAATTTACTTACAGTACAAAAACTCATCATGTCTTGTAAGAATGGAGAGAGAGTGGCTATCATGGGTGATAAGATTTGATAAACTACATTTAAAAAATGATTTAACAGCATAACACAAACAGAAAGCGTTTCAGATCCACGTAACATCTGTAGCTCAGCAGCAGCTATGATACTATTCACAGCTTAAAACGTGACACTGAGGTCCCCAGATAGGTCATTCTTTTCATTATAATGAATAGAGTACCTAGCATCACAGTGGTGTACAACACCATGTGCCCTCAGATTCTTACGTTTAATGTCCGCGTGGGGCTGCCCACATATGTTTTCTCATAAGGGCATATTCATACATATACCATGTATCTCATTTGGCAGTGAATAACTTGCTTGGGTTTGTATGTGGTATCAGCATTATATATGTATGAGTTTTATATATTCATAGAAGATATCTGTATACAGAGCACATCTCACATTCAAAGAAGCTTGTCAATGCTTACTACAACTATGAATGTGTGGTTCTTGGGATGACTCAGTAGCTGGAAATAATTAGATTTGCTATGGTGTTACGATAAGGCGAGCTCAAAATTTGTTCTGCCATCTGTGCTGGTCAGAGCAAGAGTATTGTCATTGTTATTCATCTTTTTGGTTTTAGATACTTAAGTGATTCAAGTTTGATGTTTGCTACTTTAACTTTGACTTTGTAACAGTGCTCAAGTCATACTGGTGAACAATGAATCTTGGGCCAGATTTACGACCCTTCCATTTTGCGAGTCGCGAATTGCAAACTTTTGCGACTCCCACAATGGAATGTACAACAGTGTCTCAGTCACTGTTTGCGATTCTTAATGGGGTCGCTAAAGACCTACCTCGAGAATATTAATAGGGTAGATCGCAATTTCCAACCCCTTAGGAATTTCACATATCACAGGGATATTGGCCTGCTGGGGACAGCAGACCACCATGTCTGTGTTTGCTTTTTAAATAAAGCAAGTTTTTTTTTCAAATGCAGCCCGTTTTTTTTAAAGAAAAACAGGGTGATTTTAAAAGAAAAAAATTAAACATTTTCTTTTCATTTTTTAAGGGCAAACAGTGGTCCACTCTTAAAAAATATTTTTGCATACATTCACAAAGGGGAAGGGGTCTGGCTTACCACCTACTTAAGTAGGTGGTAACTGCAACTTTTTTGAGACTGCATTTGCAGTCGCAAAACAATCGTACAGCCCTCTGTGACTCGCTATTAGGAAGGGACGCCCATGGCACGTCCCTTCCTAAAAGCGAACCCTATTTTGCGAGTCAGTAATAGGTCATACCACAACCCTTTTTAGCAGTCGCTAAAAAGCCAATTTCACGTTTGTGTCCGCTAAAAAGAGTAGTACATTTGGCCCCTTGTTCTTTGCTACCGCACTGAACTGCCGGTGTTACCTTCCTTACTGGGCTCCCGTTTTATTACTACTTGCACCTATTTTAATTGTTTGTGTTGCGCCACATTTTTAGGGAAGGGGGTGCTCTAATTCGTATCTTTTAATATTTCTGTGCTCTCTGGTTTGCAGTGGCTTCGACCGAATATGCGGAGAGAGCGGGGCTTCTCTCTTCCTGGTGGCCACTGATCCGCTGCCCTTTTGGCAGGTCGGCGGTTCAGACCCTCTACGCATTTTAAACCCATACATGCCAACATTTCAGAAGAGCAAAGTGGGAGATTTTTTCGAAAAAATCGGGAGAATGGGGCCTTGAATCGGGTTACTGTCATGTGTGGGCTTTGGAAGTGTGCTGCTGCAGGATCGGACATTTGAAACACAAATGCACACTTTTTTAGGTCTCGCCTGAGACAGCGCTTTAGCGCTGCTCTGGCGAGACTTATAGTAAGCGAGTTTTGGAAGTGCAAACAGTGGCTTTTCAGGCCTCCAAATACAGTGCATGTGCGTCGGCCGGGTGCGCGCACCATTTGGAGGCCTGAAAGCACTCGTTTGCTTTCACTTTCGCGGGCCGCACGGCCGCTTTGATGTGACCCCTTCCTCTTAGCTACAAAACACCACCCCTCCACCCCCCCCACACACACCCCCGTCAGCAGCCAACAGACGCTCATTGGCCTGTTTATTATGCATGCAGAGAAAACTCACTTTTCTTCCCCCTTAAATCCGCCATTACAATTAACAAAACACAGAGCCCTGCTACCACATGTGGCGCCCTCGAACGTCTCATCAGGCCGCCCACACCCAATGCCTCAGAACTTCACGCCAGTTTTGTGTCCAGAACTCTCAAACGGGAGCTTTGTCTACACTAAGAATTGAAAGCTCCTTGTTAAATTAAAGTTCTTAAATTGCGCTATCCTCAAAAGCGCTCCGCCATTGGCCTGTTTATTATGCATGCAGAGAAAACTCACTTTTCTTCCCCCTTAAATCCGCCATTACAATTAACAAAACACAGAGCCCTGCTACCACATGTGGCGCCCTCGAACGTCTCATCAGGCCGCCCACACCCAATGCCTCAGAACTTCACGCCAGTTTTGTGTCCAGAACTCTCAAACGGGAACTTTGTCTACACTAAGAATCGAAAGCTCCTTGTTGTTCTTAAATTGCGCTATCCTCAAAAGCGCTCCGCGCTTAAGGACGAGGAGTTCTCAATGCTCACCTGAGAGACGACCCAGAGAACATTCTGCTGCTGTCTGTACTTCTAACGGCGACGTTAGCATGAGATGGAGGAGGTAAAAAAAATCCTGCCTGTAACGCAGCACTCTCAGACACAGCGCATGCCTAATGAAGCATGAACAATGTGTGCCCGCTTTCAGCTACTTTTTGTGTCACGCGTCAGATTATCCCATTGTTAATGTGACGCTCAGGGCGCACTGTTGTATCACATTAGTGAACATGCCACAGGACACCACACAGCGCCACAACGTTTTTATTAACAACACACGTTAAATTGGAGGCTGAGTTATGCATCTGCATGAACATGTTGTGCGTATGGACCCAGCACGTTTGAAACATCCCAAACTAGAAAGCTTTATTACCCAGATCGGCAACGGAGAATTGAAACCGAAACTTAAAGTAAAATTATTGCGCAAGGTATAAAAAACTAGCGGGCTGGGTTTATATCGACAGCTGAGCAAGGATGACATAGGCCTGAAAGCACTCGTTTGCTTTCACTTTCGCGGGCCGCACGGCCGCTTTGATGTGATCGCGATTACTTTCACACACGCACATCTTATCTGCCCCATCCCTTCTGCTTCTTCTGTCTCACCCTCATACCCCTATCTGTTTTTTCTCCCGTCTCCCCCACCCCACTTCTTTATGTTTAAGCACTTCAATAGTGCTTCCTACTTTGGTTATGTTCCTATTACAATACCACCAAATGCAACTGACTGTATTCGATGCTGCTTTCCTCAACCCCCCATCCCCTCTCAATTGCGGCGGTTGGTTTCGCTTCGCACTTGAGAGTTCAGCAAGTGGAGACGCTTCAATGCTTTCCAGGCAGAACACAAACTACAGCAAAAATCAAACAGATAGTATATAAAAGCTTTAATCTGATAAGATTTTAAAGCAAAAATGATTTTGAAAATTTGGGCCCACTACCCATGCAAAATGCGCTGTCTACCGGCAACTTATAAAAATACTGCTAGTGTGGCTGAAAGACAATTAACAAGAATTTGCAATGCAATAGGTCTCACATTATTACAGTTTGAGCTATTGGTGTTGCATTATTTAGCAATGCCAATAGCTCAAACTTAAATAATGCGAGACCTATTGCATTGCAAATGCTTGTTCTTACCTTTCAGAAGCATGGAGTGCAATGGCAGGCAGAGAGAGGGTGAGGCAAGTGTTATGCACTTGCCTGGCAGGTTTCTGGCAGTGCATACACCAACCCCCCCCCCCCCCACGCCCCTCCCCAGTGTGTGGCAGCCCGGGCTGAAACAGCTTCCCGGGCACACACACAGCCTCCCCAGTACTTCACAGGTCTTTAAAAGACCATTCGCTTGTTAATGAGGCTTTGTTGGTTTATCATCCCTTCTAGAGCCCCTGCATCGCCACTGACTATTGCTGGAAGAATTAGCACGATACACAATACCAAGCCCTGTCAGCTGAAACCCCGAGGAATCGGGCTTCTGGATGCTTGAATCGGGAGGCGGGGGACTAGCCTTGAGATCGGTAGTCTCCCGCCTGAATCGGGAGGGTTGGCATGTCTGTTTAAACCTATAAATTAGCAGCAAGGCATGGACACGCTGTCAGTGCACGGCAAGTGTTCCCTTCTCTACTTGGCTGCCGTTTTATTGCTACTTGCACCTATTTTAATTATTTGTGTTGCACCACATTTCTAGGGAAGGGGGGTGCTCTATTTTGTATCTTTTAATATTTCTGTGCTCTGTGGTCTGCCGTGGCTTCGACCGATTATGCGGAGAGAGAGGGGATTCTCTCTTCCTGGTTGCCACTGACTAGCTGCTCTTTTGACAGGTCAGTGGTTCAGACGTTCTCCTCATTTAGGCCTATAAAATTAGTAGCAGGACACGGATGCGTGCAGCGCGCGTGCAACCGGCGCACCATATGCTAATCCATCTGTGCCGGTCAATTACTGGACGTTGCCAGTCGCCAGAACCCCATCTCTGTTGAGCAGGCAGTTTTTTCTCAACATGGTAAGACCATTTTACGTCGTTATTCTGCTGCTGAGCTACTTTTACTATCCACTAATGTTATTGCTTCCTGCAGGTCTCCTCACAGCTGCCTCCTGTGTTTTCCACCTCAGAGGGCCAGGTGTCCTGTGGAAAGTGCAAGTTCTCTTGCTCTACTACTCCTTTCACACTCGAAGTGAGGGATAATTTTGTTCCCCTTGTTATCCTTTTTATTTTACTTAAACGTCAGCAGTCATTACACTACAAACAGAATGCTCACCTTATGCCTACCCATGGCATTTACTGTAACATTAGATCATTACCGAAACATGCAATTGAAATATGGGATCTTCTATCTTCTGCTACTCCAGATTTTTGTTTCTTTAGAGAGACTTGGTTAAATGCCTCGTCTCACTGCCTGATAATTACCAGATAATTAGACTGGATAGGGAAGACAGACCAGGTGGGGGAGTTGCCATTGCATTTCAGAACTAAGCTAAGATTCAAATCATTGACTCCTCCATAGAGGAGTAGGCTGGAATCTGAGTATTCAAATTAGAGTTATCGCCTGGTCTCCATTGGAAGGGTGCTCTTATCTACCGGCCTCCTGGTATGAAGAAAAATTCCAGCCATCTTCTGGCTGAATGTATTGCCCCTTTCACATTGTCCTCCAGCAATTTTCTTTTGCTGGGTGGCTTACATTTTCATGAGGAAGATGTTACTAGCCCAGAGGTTATCCACCTACGTCTACACTTTTAAAAAGCAAAGATCTTCTCCCTCTCACTTGGACAGACCACTATCTGATCAAGTTTCAGATTGATACGATGGATGTCATGCATCAGCCGGCGACTGTGGGGCCTAAGGCATATCGAGCCTGGAATGCCATCTCAGATGGGTTTTTAAACACATTCAGCCCGGGAGCTGTGACTCCTAATTCAGGTATTAACGAAGCGCATTCTAGCTATTATAACGCTCTCACTTCAGCCTTTGACAAAATGGCTCCACTCATACAATCTAGGCAAACCTCTTCCAGGCCACATGCCCCATGGTTTTCTATGGAAGGGACTACTCTGAAAGCTGGCTGCAAAAGGCTGGAGAGACGCTAGCGCTCTACTAAAACCCCAGCTGTCAGAGCTGCTTACAAATTGCCATTATCCCAATACCATATTCAGATTTGGAATTATATATCAGGCAGAATCAAGAAGGCAGGTAATTTTACCAAAGAGCTTTATAAAGTGCTCAACGAATTCACAAAACCTCCTGCCTGGATCTCGGATATCCCCAGTCTCCCAACAACTATACAACTCTCCGGCAGACTTTTTAGGGGATAAGATCAAAGCTATTTATCAGAAGTTCCCTTCTAGCCAGACTCAGATTAACTGAACCCTTTTAAGTCTGCCTCCCAAGGTTGCATTTGAGAACCTAGATAGGTTCCAAATTTGCACCTTGGACCAAATTCCGGCGCTACTGATTAATGCCAAATCTGGTTCACCTGCAGACCTTTTCACCCTCAGAGTCTCTGCGAATCTTACAACCTTGATTGTCCCTTCTATTCTTTCGCTATTCATTCCCTCGCTTAAATTGGCCAAAATACTACTAGCTTGGAAGGCTGCGCTGGTTTCCCCTATACTGAAAAAATTGAATGCCGATTCAAATAGTTTGTCTAACAGTCACCCCATATCTCTTCTACATTTAATGGTGAAAATGCTGGAAAGCTGTTTTAATATACAGCTTATGGCATTCTTGGAGGACCACAAGATTCTGGATCCTGCCAATTGGGATTCAGAGCCGTTCATAGCACAGAGACCCCACTGGTGGCAGTTACGGATGCTATACGTTGTATTTTGAATGTTGGTTTCCCTGCCATGCTTGTGATGTTAGTCCTTTCGGTGGCTTTCGACACCATTTTACATGCAGTATTGATCAGCAGACTGCAGGTGATCAGTGTCGGGGGAAATGCTCTTCTGTGGCTCACAAACCTTTTAGAGAGCCACACTCAAAGATCATGTTGTGTTCATTCAAATTGCGTATTTCTATCAACAAGTGGGTGCCCCCCTGGCCCAGACTGTTAAAACTTGTGGCTTTGATGTAATCTCATATGCTGACGAGACTCAGCTGATCATTTTGCTGGGGCAAGACACTGACAATGCTAAACACCATTTTCAAGACTGCCTGAGGAAAATTGCAGCTTGGATTACAGCTAATTGTCTCCAGCTGAAATTTTGCGGTTTGGAAAAGCTCAGCTCCTCTAGACCCCTACAGGTGGCCTGCGAAGCTGGGGCAGCGCCATCTCCAAGTCATGCCATAAAAAATCTGGGTGTGAAACTGGACCAGTAACTTTGCATGAAGAATCACACCGTTGCAATTTGAGGTTCTTGTTTTGACGCTATCTATGAGACCTCTGAGGAGGATTTTTCCTTTGCTACCATCTTTTGTCAGGAAAAAAGCTGGTCAGGCCTTGGTTATAAGCCACCTTAATTACAGTAATCTCTGTTTATGGCAGTTAATGACACTTTACTGTCTAGCTACGGGTGGTGCAAAATATTGCTGCCTACCTTGCTTGTAATCTTTCGGCAGGCTCCCCCTCAGTTCCTATTCTGAGAGATCTTCAATAGCTTCCTGTCAGAAAGACTCTTTTATAAGACTTGTTGTCTTGAGTTCTTGATGGATAATGCCCCTTTATGCCTAAAGGATAAACTGCATTGCTATTGGTCTTCCTGCACTTTAAGATCTAGTGATAAGGAGCTTCTGAATGTACCCCATGTTTGCACTTCTAGATACGGTAGTAGAACCTTCTCCTTCACGGCCCCTACTGCCTGGAATTAGCTGCCTTTCCATCTTCGTTGTTGCGCATATTTCATTAGATTTAAGAAAAATTTGAAAACGTGGTTGGTTTATTCTCTGGTTGTTTGTTGTGTGCTGACTGAGTGGCGACATATACCTTTGGGTGATTCGTTGCGCTTTGTCAAGTTATATTAACATGACATACAGCTTCTACAGATCCTCAGGATGGCCACTTGTGGACTTTCTCTCTATTGATGGGAAAGGAGGGTGCGAGCAGTATGTACTATTGCATTATTTGATGCGTTCTTGTAATATAAAAGTTACTGCTCAATCCCATTCAATACACAAATAGCGCAAGAGCCACATAAACTATCTTTTACGGTACTGTGCCTTACAGTAAATCTGATGTTTTACTCATTATGTTTAATATAATAAAAAAATGCTACAAGTTCTGGAAAATGTATTCACTAAGTCATAAGGAAATCGATAAAAGATCCTGATATGGAATTATTTGCAGACTGAGAACCAGGGGCCTTGAAACTGTATCGGAGTGACATGACATAATGAGACATAACACACTAGTAGTTCTCTGGTGCCTGATGAGCCTTGTAAGTGGTGGTATGTACAAACTGCTGTGAATTGCATGAAGTGAGCGACCCTGCCTTTTTCCAGGGGTGTTCAGTGAGGGTCTGGCGCCCCCCCTTCATCAGATAAAAATTTGAAAAATTTACAAATAGAGTAATTTACAAAATCATTTGCAATTGCTAAATAGAGCATAGATTGAGAGGAGACGGTCATGAAATGTTTACGTGCAAAATGGGGTGCAGGGAAAACTTGACCCTCACTAAGTGTGTTAGTAGTTCACCCACTCCAAGATTCTTTACGGAAAACAGTGAAAAATTGACTTTTCAGCACAACTCCCTCAAAAATGTCTAAAAAGTTACAGGCAATTCAGGTAGTTCAGAAAACTCAATCTAACATGGCTGATCACCGTTCGACCTGTTTGAAACACTATGGCTCACCTTTCTTTCAAATAACGGAACCTAGTTTCCTCATTTATAAATCTTGCAACAGTGGTTCCCCGGGAATTGTATAAAATATCTCATGCTCTGACCAATCAATGTTTAAAAAAAAAAAAAAGACAATGCGAATGTCAAGTCAACAAATGACACAAGGATGCAAAAGAAAACAAGATGTTAACATTACAGGGATCTGCACCACAGTCAGTACAAGGAGAGCAGAGTGATTCTTCTCTACTGAAATAAAGAAAATGGAACTTATTTACTGCACATCAAGTGGGAAGAACACAATTGGTGGAAGCAAAGAACTATAATTCAGTACCAAGGAAATCTGTTCCATCGTCCTATTTCTGAAGCTCTTCAGAGCAATTGTGATCCCGAGACTTGAATACCAATAACACTGGTAAGAAAATGTCAATCGTTAGGGACATTCTGATCCTGATGGAGGACAATATATATAGCAATTCCAACATTGAAACACTCTCCTTCAGTCTCCTTCTCATGAATGCTATTAGCCTTTACACTGGCGGCCTGCGTGAAGAAGAAAATGGTGGGCCACGGTGGGAATAGTTTTTTTCCTGCATGATATTGAGGAATATTAATTCTTATTGGGAGCAATTCAGTGTTCACAAAGGACTTTTGCAAAGTCTCGAAAGCCCCACAGTAATGAGGATAGGGATGGGTTTTGAGTGTTTGGGGATTAAGGATGTGCCCTTGCCAATACTGAGCATGCAAAGCCATGTGAACATTTGAAGTTAGTTCCAGGATGAAAGTACTCAACCATGTGTGCCTGGGACATCAGAAGTCCGTCACGTCATAAATGACATTAGCAGCCTTCACTAACAAAGGTAAGCATCAACTGCAGTATAGCTCCCATTTCTGAGCCACACTTATATGAGCCTTAACCTTGCCAATTGCCAATTGCTATGTCAATGTCTCCTGTAGGATTTACTACCTATAGTTGCCACAAATCTATGGAAAGATGCAAAAAAATGATCTATGTGAAATCAGTGGGAAACATCCTTTACCCTGCATGCGTTACTTCGCAGTGCCATAACCCCGCAGTTTTTACACCGCAAAATCTTTTACAACGCAGGGCTTTACACCGCAAACTATTACAACGCATTCCCCAAAGTAACAACACGGTGGAGTTAGAATAGTAAATTGCGTTGTACTGGGGAATGCATTGTAATGGATTGCGTTGTAAAGCCATGCATTGTAAAAGATTTTGCGGTGTAAAAACTGCGCGGGTAATGGCACGCGGAGTAAAAGTGTGCAGGGTAAAGTGGCCGATTCAAAATCAGAACCAGTTATTCACTTAAATGACTTTTGCACTCCTGAGCCTTGGGCGCCTCGCTTCAGACTTATGGGGCATTTGGTAATTTAGGTCATCAAATTATAACACTGTTCAGATCAACATCCAAATAGTTTGTGGATATTATAGAAATAACACGAATCTGAAGGTAGAAGAAGACACAATAACAAGAGTTACTAAATGGAGTAAATTTACCTTACTCCTACATCCAGTCCCCCTTCAGATTTAAGAAAGCCTTTGTACTTAAGATGTTGGGATCTTCTTGAGATTCCATGGAGAAAGACTCTATAAGGTATTCCAGAGAACAGATTGCAGCTCATTACTTTCCTGACACAGGTAACTGCTATAATGACATGGTAAACAAGGTTGTTAACTGTGGGCTCAAACAGTTTAGGAATGATTAAACTGTGCCATAAGGTTCAAATCCCAAACAGGAAAATGTTTTCAAATTGAGGAGACAGTTGAAGAAGTCCATCCATGAAAAAGAGCCCACAATAGTGAAACATTCCCCTCTCTAACGTTCGGTGTGCAGTAATAAAGCATGGTAAGCATAGCAAACGCCTACTTAAGTTAGATTTTTCCAAGATGTAATTCAAATATCTCAGCATTATAAGATTGATGTTCTTATCTTCTTAAAACTATGGGATCAAGATACGAGAAATTAAGACTGTCTTTCCTATCAAGCAGAGTATCATCTTCTATGTTGGTGCCCATCCAGGTGGCAGAGAGGAGGAGGATTCTTTTTACCCTCTAAAGCAAAAATATTTATTCTGGGAAAAATCAAACCTGAAAACAAAGGCTCACAGTCCTTGATGCACTCAGAGAACTGCTCATGTCCCTCTCCCACTGACTGGAGACAAATATAACCAGCCATGGCAGAGCCAATAGATCTCGCCTACGCGCCACAAGCTATTGGCCTTGTTAATCTTTTTTGCCATGTAGTACAGCAGCGCAGCTTCTGTGCAGCATGGCTGAAAGTAAAAAAAAAATGTGATTTGACACCACCAGCGCTGGGAGTCCTAGTGCTTTGTTATTGCTGCAAGGAGTAACGGTGGGTGGGAGGCAACGTGGAAGGATGGGTAGAGTGCCACCTGTAGAGGGGGGGGGGAATAAAGTGCTGTGCCAAGGCTAGTGATGTTTGTGTAATAGCCTTTTTTTATTATGGCAGGTGGGGGCGGGCGAGTGACAACACAGACAAAGGAAGGAGGAAGGGCAGGTGGGCGCACGCAGATCATGGACAAGCGAAGGAGGAACGGTGGGAGTGGAAACCAGGAACACAGACGAAGGAGGGAGGATGGAGCCAAGCAACACAGATGAGGGAGGGATGGAGCCAAGCAACACAGACGAGGAAGAGAGGAACACTGAGGGGGGAGAAGTACATGAGGGGCCCCATCTGAATAAGATGCACCCTGATTGAATGCATAAACACAAAGAAAAAGGTTGTGCCTAAAAAAACGAGCAGTGGAAGGACACATGAAATACATCCATGCTCCAGGGGAGAGACTAACACATGAAGAGGAGGGAAGCCTGCAGCAGTCGAGCAATAGCAAGCAAATGAGAGTGACAATGAAGCCAACCAATGGTAAGCCGTGGACAGCCTCTAAGAACACTGTTAGGAAACAAAAGGTCACAAACAACTGTCTAGACGAGACCTTAACATCTATTCCTGGGCGCCAGACCAATCATCAGTAGTTCAGGACAGGGGAAAATCGAGGTGGGGCAAAGCACTCTCTTTGCCAGGGGCCTAAATGTACATGTTAACATAATATTAATTTCCCAATGTGTCCGGTCATGACTTTACAGGGATTCAAGAAATGGGCAGATAGGTCTTTTTTCTTTCAAAATATTTATTGAATTATACATAGAGTAACAAAAACAATACTCCACCATACGAACTGTACAGTGATTAAACTGTAATGGAAACTGAATCAGTATTTTACTGGGTAGGCAAATAACTCATAGCTGTTTGATATTAAGTGATGGTGAATAACACCAATAATCTGTTTTTAAACCAATACAGGACCTCTTGCACCTGATTAAACGGGGGAGGAGGGCGGAAGCCTACAAAGAGGTATGCTGGCAGCAGTAACAGTGTGGCGTAAGAGAATTACAGCAGAAGGACATAAACACAAGCTTGCAAGAGGGTGCTAGTTTTCCTAGAGTGAATGGAGGCTGACCGCGCGGGTCATTTATCTGCCACAGTACAACAGAGGTTGTTGGGTAGAGCTACATTCCAATCACACAAATGACAGGGCAACATTTGAAAGTAGGGCGGGATGTTCCAGTTACATATCTGCTCCAAGCCTGGATGGAGGGAAGGGGTTGAGATCCTGCATATTTCTTTTATTTGGACTTTTATCAAAGAGATCTTAACATGCTGCTAATAGTGGTGCTATAAACAACCCATCTAAACCACGCCAGCCCATCAACACACTTCTGTTTGGGAATGAGATGCATTTCAAACCGAGGCTTAGAGTCCTGTTTTACGTTTTCTGTTCCACACAGTTGCCCCTTAGCATCCTGTTGTTACTGTCTGCCGTTTCCAATCTTGAACCTAAGTCTCGCATTACTCAGCAGAGTCCTGGACACCATCTGTCGACACAAGCGGCTGTGGCGCGCATCTAGTGAATATCTTCATCTGTTTATTTCACCTTCCAATTCCTATTGTTGGATCTTGGAGGAGAAAATCTAATTACATGGAATAAAGATAATCCTGTCCGCCAGGCTGAGCATCCAGGAAAGCAAAACACACCCCGTCTGTTTGAGCTGGGTCACAGAGCCTCTGACAGGATCTTTTACAGATATGTACATACATATTCAACATTTAGAACATGTTTAATAGAAAATACTGCAGCAAAAAAACACCTGAAAACAGGTATTACTGAAAGCATAGAGCTTGTCTGGATCTCCTGTGGCACATCTGTGATTGAGACAGTAAACCGGATTAGAGATGGCTTCGTCTGCTTGACGCTAATTGAGGTAGCAGTGTCGGCACACGGCTGCTGCTCGAAACACGGCACGGGAAGCAAGCTCGCCTGAGGGACGGAATTTATGCAAAGATTTATGCTGCGCTAGGTTTTGAAGCAACGGCGGTATCCAGCGGAGCTTTTAATATTTAGATTCGCCGATTTAATCTGCTAATTAAGGAAATACAATTCTGTTTGAATAAACTCACACACACTGTGCAAAATCAGCAGGACCCGGGCGTAAAACGTGAGCTTCGAATAAATATTTGGGGCACACAAAAAATCAGGAAAATGCAGATAATTAGGAGGATATAAGGCCAAAGGAAGGTGATCTCTTAAGTGATGTGCAATCAATATTGCAACACAAAATAACAGGGACAAACAGAAAAAGCACAATTCACGCCTCGGGCAATTTATGAAGACACTAAGTGGCAAATAGTGTCTTAAAGCAGCATATCTATGCGGCATTTGCAAACTTTGTCCAAATACGTTTTTAAAAAGGGGTGAATTTAGAAGCCACCTATACTAGTAATACTATTTAGCTGTAAACGTGTATGAACACAACAGCAAACCGAGAAAAGATTCTAAATAAGCAAAGAACACACAATAGCATCTTGCCTAAACAAAGGATGGTTAAAAGGATCGGATGTTCTGCTTCTTATAGTGCAAATCCTTATCCGTCCATGTGCTGGCATAGGACTGAAGAGTATATAGATAAAATCATATCTAACTTCATTACTTAATAGATATCCTTAAAAAATGCTACCTCAAACGAAGGTGTTTTGGAACCAGTGGTGGTGGAGCAATGTTCAGAGTGGGGGTGTTGCCATCATTGTTATATTGCTGAAGTCATAGGGATTGTGAAAAATCCAATTGTCACACAAAGAACAAGTACAGCAAGTGAGCCATGCCAACACAGCAGTAGAATGGTAAAGAATGTGGTGTGCAGCTGGTGGTGCATTTGGTACACACTGTTGTGAATATATTACTTAATGTGAGAAATTGGGTTACTGGTGAAGGGGGGTGGAACCCTACTCAAGTAGCATCCACAATTCTTGTGAGAGTGAGGCACAAGCAAACTCCAAATTGACCTGTGCTCAATCCTCTGGTAGCTTAGCAGAGAGCAGTCAGGCTTAACTTACATGTGTAAAGTATTTACGCAGCACGTAAAAAAGTGATAAAGTGAAAACACACCACAACAAAAATGCCAAAGCAATTTAGAAAAATAGAACACATCTTAATAAATAAAACCGAGACCAAAACAACAAAAATAAAATCAATAAAACTGGAGACATGCAAGCTTAAAGAGTTCAGTCAAAATAGCACCAAAAAGCACAAAGCGCCAACTGTGCATATCTCGCCGTGCTAGACCGGGTCAATGTCATTAGTTCAGGCCAACCGCGATGGAGGACAGGCCGGCAAGAGGGACCCAGCTAGGCCCGTTGAACAAGAATACTGTAAGTCCTGGTTGAGGAGAATTGCAATTTCCTGAGTCGAGGATGCGTCACGGAGCCGACGCGAACTTTGGTTCTGAGGAGCTGTGAGGCTGCGATGAGAATTCCTGCATTATCGTCATTGAGGATCCCTTTGACAAGGGCTTGCAATGCGAAGTCCAGCATCAAGGATGCGTTGCACAATCAAGGCGATCTTTAGTCCTTAGGAGCTGAGAACCTCTTACTCGAGAAGCTGCAATCTACAAGTGATTTGCGATGAGAGGGCCTACATCAAGGAAGCTTCGCACAACAGTGGTTACAATGTGGGCTGCGAGGTCGATGCAGAGTCCTTGCCATGAGTGAAACCTTGCAGAAGAGTAGGACGGGGCAGTGAACTCCGCTCTGTTCATGGAGTTTGCTGAGTTTTCTGCACTCCACAGAGCTTGCGGAGTGCAGAAAACTCCGCTCCGCATAGTGAAGCAGAGTTTTTCCCCGCTCGCGAATGGTATGTTGGTAAGCCCGAACTGCTGCTCGGGTAGAATTTCTGCCCGAGCGTCAGGAACATTAGCCTGAATGGCAGTTTGCACTGCACTCCACCACTTGCAGAACTCCGCTGAGTTTTTTTGTGACTTTGCGAACTACGCCCAGGCCTGCAGCAGAGGTTCTGCTGGACCCACAGATGGGCTGGCAGAGCACACTCAGGCCCACTTTCAAGGGTCCACTACTGGGGTAGCACCACTTGGCAGGATAGGACTCACAAATGGCAGAGTCCAGGTGCTGGGTTCAAGGTTGGTGGGGCCTTCTGTCCCTGAGACTCTAGTCAGGAGGCCAGACAACTAGCCCTTGTAGTCACTCTGGGGTCCCGTGTTCAACAATGCAGGTCCTGTCCTTCTCACCCAGGCAAGAGAGCAGCAGGCAGAAGGGCAGCACAGCAGGGCAGCAATCTAGCAGAGGAGCAGTCCTCTCAGTTGCACAGCAGTCCTTCTTCCTGGCAGAGCCCTCAGGTCCAAAATTATACTGAAGAGTTGGTGTCTGGGGTCCAATACTTTTACCAAGGCCTTCCTTTAAAGTCAGAAAAACTTCTAAAAGTTTCCCTTTGAATTGAACAGACATCCTGCCTTTTCTGTTCTGGCTCCAGACTAAGTACAGGGGGGACGCAGCCCTTTGTGTGGAGGTACGACACACCCTATTCAAGCGTAAGTAGGGATGTGCCCAGCTCAGTCCTCCCATTCTGCTAGGAATGGCCCATCCCGGCACACCTAAGCTCTATATTGTGTGTGACTGCCTAGGAGGAATACACAGAGCCCACTTGCCAGCTACATCTAGTCATCTGACCGAGTGACAGACTGCAGGCACTAAATGGCTGAGCCAGGAAAACAGCAACTTTCTAAAAGTGCCATTTTCAAAATTGTAAAATAATATCCGACTTCACTTTGAGAGACAATTTTTTCATTACAATTCCCCAACAACAAACATGAACTGGTCCAGCTCCCATTTCGAAATTATGACTTATTAACTGGAATAAGGTAACTTCAATGTTAGTCTATTGTATAGGTAGTCCTAACAGAAGGGAAATTAATTGGAAAGTTGTTCACTACCACAACATGTAAAGCTAAAATGTACATGTCCCACTTTTTAAATACACTGCACTCTGCCATCTGGGCTGTCCAGGGCCTACTCTAGGGGTGACGTGCAGGCATTAAAAAGGAGGTTTGGGCCTGGCAAAAGGTTGATTTTGTGAGGTTGAAATGGGAGTTTAAAAGTGCACAGATATGCTTCAAAGGCAGACCGGAGACATGTTTAAAGGGCTACTTAGAGGGGGCGCAATCAGTGCTGCAGGTTCACTGGTAGCATTTAATTTACAGGCCCTGGGCACAGGTAGTGCCACTTTACCAAGGACTCACAAGTAAATTAAATAGACCAACTGGGTATACGGCAATTCTACCATGTTTTAGGATGAGAGCCCAAGCACTTTAGCAGTTGATAGCAGTGGCAAGGTGTGCAGATTCCTGAAAGCCAACAAAAACGGATACAGAAAACAGGAGTGTGAAGGCAGTCGAGTTTGGGTATGACCCTGCAGAAAGGGCCAAGAAGAACACTTGAGCATTGTGGGGGTAGCAAACTGTCATTTTTAGGCAGCAAAAGTCCCATTGAAATGGCCACAAAATGAAACTGATATGCAGTTTTTCAGCATAAATTTCTCTTTGCACATCACTACTCAAAGCGTCTTGATTTGTTCTGATCCTCATGATATATTTGTTTCCATCACACTTCAGAATTAAAACAAAATGTGCTTCATTTGTGCTTTCCGAACTGCTGATGTAGTTTGAAATATTTCTACAGTTCATTTACAGGTATTTAATTTTTTGGGTGTGTTAGTAAAAACGAACATTCTACAGGCTTCCTATTCGCTGTACCCCAGCAATATTGCCAGATAGTTCATGTTAAAAAATCCTCTAACTTTTCAGTCAGAGAAAGAAAAGTAAACACAAGTCTCCATGCTAATAGAATAGGCAGCAACTTGTCAGAAGACTAAGCCTGACTTTTGATCTCGATATTTGAACACACAGCAAATGTGACAGGATGAAAAAAGAAATTTTAAGGCATCTTTATTGCGCTTTCAGTTTCTAAACTCCAGCAAGGTTATTCTGGAGGTGCCGCAGCACCCCCTGCAACCTTACTTCCAGAGCCTATGCTTGGCACACAGACACCTTAAAACAAGGGAATCTTTAGACTGTGGGCTCATTTAAAACATGATAAACTTTAAGCACCACCTTTCACATGCTAGGAAGAGGATATGTCTAAGAGCTTGTTTTTGGATAGATTTATTAAAATGCAAGAGGATTTAAAGATTACAAAACAGTGGGTATGAGTGTTCTCTCACAAGGAACATGTTTCAACATTAGTGAAAAATTGTGAATTTCAAAGCACACTAGACCAACAAAATTGGTCCATACAGAGAAGGGTCTAGAGAAAACTTTAAAAGACACTTTGGGGATAGTGGTGGGTTATTGCATTCTGAAGCTTAATATACAAGTCCAAGGTTAGTTTTTAAAGAGAATTTTGGAGTTCTGTCCCAAGAATTGTTTTATCATAAATGTTTAATCAAAATCATTCATGTAACCTGGATAATCTAAAAATACAGTCCTCAACTGGAATTGGACTTGATAGTCAAACAATAATTGTAATTGTTTTACATCAATACCAGCGATCCACAGCAGGCCCTATAAAATGTTCTAGTTCTAAAGTGTGATCAACAGAGCCGTTGCCCAATCCCATTATTAGTCGGCAGCATTCTTCATATAATTTCCATATTTATTACCAAAATTTTTCATACCAATTAGTCTGAACCAGTGCATCAAATGAGCAGATAATCAATCCAAGTCTGCACATTGCCAACGTGAGCTCCTAATTACCCCAATGTAGAGATGGCGCAATTTACATATACTAGCAACATAAAATTAGGTCTAAAGTGGGCACATACTCAATTGATCTATGCTGACAGTGTAAAATAGCCCCAGCCACACAAAAACAAAATATTCTTATACAAATCACGTATATTTGTAGATTGTTATTTAGCCTGCATAAATTACCAATTCCTCACAGTGCCCTAGGAAAAAACACATTGTCAGTTTTTGTGCTGCCACTTTATTGCACATATTGCTTTCCACAATGCCCTTGTAATGACTTATTGCCAGTTTCTCTAATGCTCTAGTCTACACTTAAATGTCCAGTTAACACATTTAACCATTATCCATAAGGTTACATTATGCAGATATTGCCATTTCATGATGCCACGCTTAAGCATACATAGCAACCTACCATAATGCTCAGTATTATACATTGTCAGTTTCCATAATGGGTTCCCAACGCACATTGTCATTTCCAGAAAGGCCTGCAATATACTTTGCCACTTTTATTTTAATTCAAGGTAAAGAAAATTGCCGGATTTAATTTAAAAGTGCCCAACACCAATTTTTATTTTACATTTTTGTTCTATTATCAATTATCACAAATTAACATTTTGCACTGGGGCCCACTACCTTGACACCGAATTATCATATTTGAGACCATATCAGGGCCCCAATTTAGTTTTACTGTGATACAACTGTGCCACAATGCTTTTTTCTTGTCTTTCAGGACGATTCCTTAATTATTTAAAAACTGAACAAAAATATTTGTCTTTTTTTTAACAGTTTATTTGTATGGTGGTGTTATGTTACTCATTCATTACATTTCAAATGTATACTTCCTTTGTATTTGCCTTTATACTTTTTACATTAGTACTTTGGAACACCCCTATGAGAAACGCCGAAAAATAGATTCATTGTGCACAGCCTAGAATCAGGTATAGCTAACATTCTGACTATAAGTGACTAAACCATGAGGCTGTAGGACCAGTAGAGAGCTGCCCCATCATGCGATGTCTTCACCCTCCCTCATAATCGTGTCGATCACCCTGTTGCAACATAGTAAGCCGGGTGCTATATATACAGAATATAGTTAATAAATTGTCAGTTCTGTAACTTGCTCGGTTTATTATTGGTATAAAGCCTTGTTTGTGATAGATACAAAGAAACTTGTAATGCATATTACTATTCTAGTTTTGCCATGGATTTGCTTCGAGGGACAAAAAAAGAATAAATTGGCAGGAGTATAATGACTGGATAAAGTTCAAACAATTTTAATTATCTTCCATGAGTCAATTTTATCAAAGAACATTTGACATCAATTGGATATGACAACTGCGGCAGTCCTTAATTTAACACACAGTGAGCATTCACAAGACTAAACACCAGGCAGCCTTTCAAAAATGCTTGGTGCATCCAGATGGATGCAATATTCCTCCCATCAATGATCACAAATATCTACATATGGAGTCACAGCATCAATAAGAAAACGTGCAATATCACTTATGGACAGTAAAGTATGCATCTATAACCAAAATAGGTTACTGCGTTACAGCTGGTCATACAAGTCGCAACAAACATGGGTTTGACTTGATTTCTACATTTATGCTCGATTAACCTTTAATACGTGCTGTTTGGTGCATTACAGCTGTTCATACAAATCGCAACAAACATGGGTTTGACAGGATTTCTACATGTATGCCAGATTAGCCTTTAACACGTGCTGTTTGGTGACATGCACTTCAACACATGGTTCTCGGAGAAACACAGCCCAACTCTGAAAAGACTGAAAATACACTGTGAATCTATAATATGCAATGAGTAACAAATTGTAAATCTAAGAATTATGATTTGGCAAAGCAGGATAAACGCCAATATTACAATAGGAGTAATGTTGACTAATACCCACCAGTCTTGTTCTTAATGCCCCTGACTTCAACAGGAAAGAAGAAATGATTGATTGGCTGCAAAGTTTTGCATCTTAAAATTCGGCATTCATCAATGACATTCGACTTCCGGTGCATTTGGTGTGCTCCCCTAAGAAACCATCAAAGACCCTTATGATTTCATAATGTAAAACACGCTTGCCTAGTAAGTCCTATTAAGTATGCCTCCATGATGGCCACAACTCCTGTGCCAGGCCAGCTAGGTCTTCTTTTTGCATTTGTGTCAGGTAACATTGGTTCATATATGTAAGAAAAGCGGCAGGTGTTTTGGTCCTTCCAATTTATGAGTGACTTAACTAACTTGCAAGACTACTGTTTCCCAAACATCATACACAGTATGCATATATAGGTGGGATTTTGTTCAGAAGGCATGATCCATTGATCTGTTGACTTGTCCTTCGCATTTGCTTTCACCCCACCACGGCATACAGCATGGGGCAATGGGTCAATCAACTACACCCACAGCGCCCTTCATTTTAAGTGACTGCACTAAGCTTCTGCAAATTAAAAACAGCCATTTCCCTTCTGTGACACGGCTCTTTCAAAATGTGCTTTTTAATTTTATATATATATATATATCTTTAAAAAAATCAACTTTTTATTTTGCATGCACTTCATGTTGTTATACCTGGACTTTGCTCATATTGCACTTTGCCCAGAAAAATGACAAATGGCTGAGATTAATTCAAGCAATCCACCTATCTTATGTTACATTTTAAATCACACAAACACCCCTGGGAGCTATAGAAAAATGCTAAATAAATAAATACATAAGTAAAAGCAATGTCCATTAATAACTGGCAAAACACAGAGTGAAAATCTTGCCACAGGAGGAACACCACTATGACAGCTCAACCTAAGGTGCTGGATAGAGGGGTTTAGGGGGTGCTATGACACCCCTAAAATAACCATGCTGGAGTTCAGAAGGTGAATGATCAATAAAGATGCCTTTAACTTTTGTTTTTATCTTGTCACATTTGCTGTGCTTTGAAAGACAGGGGGCAAATGCCAGGTTATGTCTTTGGCCAAATCACTATTTATTCTTTTAACCTTGGGCTTCGTGTTTAATTCTCTTTCTCTGACTACAAAATTTGAGGATTTTGTGAAGTAGCCCATCTGACAATCTTGCTGGGGTACAGTGCGTGTGAAATGAAAGGCAGTAGGATACCAGGTTTCTTTATAAAACACAACAACATTTAAATACATCTAAATAAACTCTACAACAATTTCAAAATATTTCAAACTATCTCAGTGGTTAGGAAACACAAAATGAAGCCCATTTAGTTGTATTCTAAAGTGTGATGGAAACAAAGATTTGAGTAGGTTAAATTCAAATCAAGACACTTTACTCGGTGATTTGTGAATGATAAATATTTGATGAAATCCAATTACCACATATAATGATTCATGCAGTACATAGTTTGATCAGTAAAACGGCATGTCAGTGTGAATTTTGTCCCCATTGCAATGGGAAAATTGCTGCCTGTAAATGACAGTGTGCTACTGCACCATGCTTTAGTGATATATTTCCGACTGTGTACTCCAAAATGCATCACTGGCTACATACCACACCTTGACCACTCTACTACTAAATGGGCGTGGCTCATGTGCTATACTTGTTATCTGTGTGACGCATTAATTTTTCACAATCTCTAGATCTTCAGTGATGTAACATTTATGGCAGCAACCCCACTTTGTACATTGCTGCAGTATCACTGAAGTGCAGATCTAGACGATAATTCTCTTCACAAGCAAAGAGAATAGGAGTCACTGAAGCTGGTAGAGTAGAAGATCCAGGTGAGCGCCTCACATACACTTCCCATACCTACAACTTGTTTACCTATAAAACACTGCAGTACCACAAGTGCACATCAAACACCAAAGTGTATGACAAATTGCAGGACCAGATGAGTAAGTGTCACAACTATCCCTCAATCTAAAAACATTTTAACATTCCCTAGGAACAGAACGAGCCTAGTAATGTCATGTGTGTTCTGTTTGGTAGGCCACATATTGTACATGCCATCAGGGAAGTAGATACATAAGCCTGGGAACATAAGCACCACAACACAATGGCATGCATAAGCAAGTCATTGCTGTAAGTCTCCAGAAAGTATGAAATACCATTAAAAGGAGCATATATAAATACAGATCTTTAGATGCAGCCCCTATGGTGCACACCAAACAGGTCACCACGTTGAAGCATCATGCATGAGCAGAGTTGCAAGAGGACTAATGTCACTAAAGCATGCACCACTACTGTACTTGCAGATGACAGAGCACAGGACATGAAAAGACACTCTACAAATCATGGTCAGGCACCTGCTAGTAACTCAAAGGGCTGGGCATTCCTACAACTCACAGTTAGCATTTGATCCCCTGACTCCACATTAACAACAACTCCCTCAACTGGAAGAACCTCCACTGCTGTAACTAGTCCAGCTACAACCAGCACCACTGTTAAAACACAAATGCCAAGTCTCTCAACAGCACCCAGCTTGCCTGCCTCAGGTCATGTGGACACTGCAACTACAACATGCCTAATATCCATAATAGAAGTGGATACCACCACAACAACAACCATTGTCTCTGTATCCCTATAAGCCAGTCTGGTGGTTGAGAATGACCTCTAACCACAGGCGAACATGGCCCTCACTACATCAATTACTGTAGCGCCTTTACCACTGTTATCTGCACACGGAAGCATGCACAAAGGGGCTGACACTGAAAAACAGAATGTTTTAATGCCATGTGTATGGCTTGATGTAGCTTCCTGGAGCCTACGTGCAGATGAATACACTCCTAAACCACAAGGATCACAACACTTTACTGACTGCAGTAGCAGAAATGCTTGGGATGGACGAAGGAACAAATGTTACTTGGGGTCTTTGCGATGTAGGCCGGTCATGTGCATCTGCTAAGTAATCTCTGAGAGTTTACTAAGGCCGTTGTGGAGGTGGTGACTCTGCTGCAAACCTGGTGTGCCAACACTGGACAGTTAGTTACAGACCAGCAATGAGATTATAGGTTAGCCAAGTGTCATCACATGAAGATAAACGTTGACATGCGTTCTGCCTATTGGCAGAGCCTTGTGGTCTAAGCAGAATATAGGGCAAATCAAAAGACCATAGCAGCAGGCCACATGCTGTGCAAGAATTTAGTAGCCAAGTAGCAGGTAGACATTTGTCGATGTTGACTGTCCCAGAGTCATATACCCAAGCACTGCAACAGGTTCAATCAAGTCACCTACCCGCCACTTAAGCAGCCTGTTTTGTGTTGTGCTCGTTGTAGTATTTTATCTATGTGTGTAGTTGTTATGGTGCTCATTATTAGTGATTTGGGTAAAGATATTGTGTAGATAACATTGTTTTTGCTGATCTGACTCAATTACCACCTGCAACAGGAGATGTTTGGTACGCTTTCCTCATGTGAAAATGCTTACCATGCAACTCGTAATTGCATTTTTCCCACATGCAGGTTTACCACAAATGCCGTTTCCACACAGACAAACTTGCATAGGGAAAACTTGCGATTGTACGCAGCAAAATTATCATCATGAAAGCAAGTAATTTCACTCCGCATGACTCATAATCGGGGTCCAAGTGTTTCTACACTCCTGATATTACCCCAGGGGTCCTTTTCCATCTAAAATTGATTTTACACCCAAAGGTAATTTTGCATCTACACGTGGTACCAAAACCTTGCCTACTTTGCAAGAGTGGATTTGCACCTCAAAGTCAATTTGTACATAAGTGTACGCTCCATAAACATTTTCTAATCTTATGCCAATGTTGCTCCAAGAGTGCTTTGCACCCAAGTGTTCGGTCAACCAAATGTGTGTCTCACTGTTGCATAATTTTTACACATAATGTGACATCTTACTACCGCTCTGTTCAGAGTGATACCCCCATAGATGCATAATGCAGCCGTCTCAAACTAAATCTGCTTCTCAAGATACACAGGCTACATATTTGTGCATACTTTTATTATGGCCATCAAACTGAAAACAAACAAAGTTTCTTCCCAGATCGCACTCTTGAGTGAACTCCTTAAAGAACCTCTTTATTCATTGCCTACTAATGCTCTCACTACGACTAATACTGAGCCCTCGCAGCCAACCTGAAAATGTTAACTTGTGGCAACTATCAGAGTCTCTCATTCAGCTCCATTAAAGTTAACCTGTTATTTTATTCTAAGGGCATACCCGTCGGGACTGCTATACTAAGCTATTTCTTCGTCTTCTCATTAAACAAACAAATCTCTTATGGTAAAAAACTTACTATCTCAGATTACCATAAACAGAAATGTGAACTAGACATCAGCATGAGAGAATTATCATCAATGTGGGATATTAATATCCATATCTTCATCACATTTTTGATACCATCAGTGCCCTAAAAGCTTTTACCATGACAAGAGAAGTTAATACTGATACCTTGTCTATCATTATTTATTTATTTTATTTAAAGGTTTTATATGGCGCTAGGTGGACCCTGAGGTATCACAGCACTTTACAGACTTCATAGGTTCAAGATTACATAAAATATAAAACAAGGGAAGTATAATTCTACAGAGCAGCACACAATAATATATACATAGAATCAATTGTAAGGCCATTAAGGAATAACTGAAATGAGGTCCAATCAAAAACAAATTGAGGACCATAGTGAGAAGGACATCAGGAACAATAAAGGTGAACACAAAGAAATAAATAGCCAACAGATCAACAGAAGTATGAACTGATCACGAGAGCCTATTTGAACCAGGTTCAGTTTGATTCATGGGCTCCAGTATTTACTGAGGAGATGGCGTTTCGGGTCTTTTTTGATGCTCAGGAATGAGGGGTTGCAGCGAAGGTCCCGAGGGAGGGAGTTCCAAATGCTGGGAGCATTACCTATTATACCTATGGACTGTGAAACCTATCCCCGCCCCCTACTCCACCAGCTACCCACATCTCCTGGTTGTTGCCCACACATTCTCTCCAGGAATGATAACAGACACTTTGAATCAAGGTAGTCAGGACCATTATCTGGATTAAAGCTATTTTTGAACTGCCCAAAATAATGCCAAAGATCTCATCGACAGCCCTCGTAGTAGCCATCACCATCCCTCACTTCTACTTCCATCAGCCAACCACCAAGTCCAGTCCCAATGCACCAAAATAACAGCCCACAAATTGGCTCCACATGAAAGACATGACTTCCCACAGGCATAATTGAGTGCAGAGGTATGACTATTTGCCTTTGTACTCTATGAAACTGGGTTACATGCATGAGATGGTACAGAGCCAGCAGGCACAGACTAAGAGTCTGTCCTGGAGTGCAAATCATCGGCACTCAGGCCGCCCTAAGTTGCTCTTGTATGAGAGCAACTTCAGGATGGGCCGCAGGGCATGCTGGGGGCCTGTGCCTGCCTGTAGTGAAGAGGAGCAGAAGAGTGTGACGCGATGCTGGAGGGCAGCAGGTACTTTTTAAAAACAAAACAAATTCTGTTTGTCTCCGTCATCCCCCGTTACTCCCATCTCCTCCCCTGCCTCTTTTCCCCAATATGAGCCGCTCCTGTACAAAAAACAATAAAAATCCCAAAACAAATTGGAAAAATGAAGTTACATTTGATACAAAAAAAGGAAATAAAAATGACAAAACTCCAATCAGGGGAAGTAGATATATGAGTTGTGAAACTAGCTCCAAGAAGCACTAAGTACTAATGATACTCAAAGGTCACAGTAGAAAAAGACCTAGACTCAATTTAATGCTGACCAGGATGGAGCAAGGGTCGGGCACACTAACCAGGTTCATCCTGGTCAAATATTTTATCTTCTGACTTTAGTCCTTTAAAGAGGAACTTAGAGACTTAAAGGGTGGCAGGCAGAGGCCACCGGGAGTGTACAATCCAGGTCCAATTTCCATTGGTCAGCTGGGAAGTTGCAGGAAAAGGCCTCATGTAGCTTGGTGTCTCTGTAGCTTTAACAGGAGGTCAGCCATAAGACAATATGAGTTAACTTCTTTGTCTTGAGTATGAGAGAGAATGTTTAAGGTTGCAGACAGCAGATTCAGTTCTCTTCTGATCTTCCTTGGGTCTTGGAGCATTGTTAAGCGGGTGCCTGAAGGTGCCACATTTATGCCTGGCAACAGCTAGTGGGGGGAATGGCACCTGGGGATGGCCTAACCAATGGAGTAGTGGTTCATGGGGCTAACCCTACCAACTTTGGTAATTTTGAAGGAGGCCTATATCTTCTGTAATGTCAGTAATGTCAGTAGAGGTCCATGACTGGATGGGAAAACAACAGAAGGGCCTTCCCAGGTGTCACCTAATATTTACCTGTGACAGGGGAGAACTCTTGGAAATGTGCCCCAAGTGTCATATGAAAAGCCCCAGCAGATCTGTCAAGCAGGATGTGACATTCAAGCAGGACTTGACACTCTAATGTCAAAGAGGATCATCCAAGCCTCCCTTGCATATTTTCTCAGGTTCAGAGGGTCATCTCTGCCCATTCAGGTAATTCTATGCTTTTGCTACTGGGAGAAGGTACATTGTCATTGTAGTAAATGGCACAGTGGGTGCTGCAGTCCACTTATGACGTTTAACTTACAGGCCCTGGGTACACATTTGAACGATATACTTGGGATTTATAGGTAAGTTAAATATGCCAATCAGAAGTAAAGCAATTTTACCATGATAAAAAGAGGGATACAAGCACTTTACCGTTGGTTAGGAAGGTTAAAGTGCACAGAATTCTATAGCCAGCAAAAATAGGGTTCAGCAAAAAGGCAAACATTTCGGGGTGACTCTGCAGATAGAGCAAATGTCCAACAGTTTAGCTAAAAAAAATGACCACAAGTTAAAGAAAAAAATGGGAAAAAAGGCTTTCAGCTAACTTTTTGCACAGTTGGCCGATTCATAAAAAGTATATACCATTACTTTTGTTAGTCTCTTCTGGTGGCAGATATGCATCATGTTTGCATTTTTATCAAAAGCCCATGATGCCCAGAGCCAACAATCGGGTTGTGATTTACACTATTTTTTCAATTCATGCCGACCCTGCATCACTTGATAATGAAAACTCTAAGGAATATAAATTGGGGTCAATGAAAACTATGTATTTTTGAAATATCCTCATGAATTTGAATTCAGGGACACAGCAGCATTTGAACCACTTAGAGTTCAAGAGCACCAATGAAGCCTAGTCATTCTCATGAAGTCTTTTTAAACACTGACTTGCGATATGCAGTAAAAGCTACAGGAAGATTCATCAGATACCCATGGTCTTACCATATTGAGTTCCCAAATTACTCTTGATCACAAAGGTCTTGGTAGGTCTATCGCCCGGAAAGGAAAGGCCCATAAATGTGAACATGAAAAGCGCAAGAAAGAAGTTTGGAATTAGGTTTATGGGGATGGGGGAAGCTGCAGTCTTAGGAAAGTTCTGGAATTTGTAGGGAACAGCAACAGTGCCACCACTCAGTATTTACACACTTGTACCAATAAAAACCTAACATAGGTGGGTGTATCTAGCTCAAAAGACAGGAACAGCTCAAAACGTTGACCATATGAAACCAGTGTAGTTTTAATGGGGTCTTCACACAGTCAGAGCTTTTGGCCTATTTCTGTCCTGAGCAAAAGGCCCACCCAAACAATATGGGGTACCTTTTTTATCACAGGAAATTCGAAAACCATGGAATTTGGGTTTTTACCACTTACCAGAAGATCTGGAATTTGTTTGCCATGGACAAGTGAAGAAAACGTGATTTTCTTTTTTACTCCTACTTTGATGTGGTCTGGGCATTCTAGGTAATCATAACTATCAGGACTCATGCCACATAACCCTGGATTCCCCTGGGTGTCAACTTTTTTCAAGATGTCCTGGGCTAGCTGGTTTCCCAGGATGCCGGCAGACTCCTGGGCACAACTCCTGAAGTCATCCCCTATGGAAGCTTCCCTATCAAGAACACTAGGGTGCCTGTTGTGTGGCTCTCTGCTCAACCTTATTGAAAACCCCTGGTACCCCCACATTCAGGAGACTGATGTGAAAACAGACGTGGGTAAATCTTGGCATGGATATCTTCCTGCAAGAGTAAAAATGATTGGAATTATTATGTATGTTGTGGGGAACAAACCGAGAAAAACTGAGAAATTTCATGCTCATCTCATTACCCAACCAGCTAATCAGAGCAAAGGAGGCATGGCACCCTACAATAGAAACCTTAGCATATGTGGAGGTTGAAAATATATGATTGCGTTAGGTTTTCCATCAGCCCAGGGGTTATAACTGTGACCTGAAGACAAGTAAATCTAAAGCAGAATTTTGTATTCAGTTATAGTTCAACTTTCCCAAATGCAATACACCCTGTGTATCACCTATATACACAGTAGGCCCCAAGTAAATCAATACATGCCTACTGCCCCTGTTAGACCTGTCAGCCTTCGGGTGGCCTTCCTTCAAACTTTTTGCCTTCCTCCCCTTATTTTTGCTGATCTTGTTTTTGCTGAACTTAGGACTCTGCACTCTTTTACCACTGCTAAACAGTGCTAAAGTGCATGCGCTCACTCCTTAAAACATGGTAACATTGGCTTATCCCCAATTGGCATATTTAATTTACTTGCACGTCCCTAATAAAGTGGCACTGCCCATACCCAGGGCCTCTAAATTAAATACTACTGGTGGGACTGCAGCACGGAGCGTGCCACCCAATTAAGCAGCCATTTAAATATGTCTCAGGTCTGCCATTGTAGCCTGTGTGTGCAGTTTTTAAACTGCCATTACGACCTGGCAAAATAAACCTTTTGCCAGGTCCAACCTTTCTTTTAATACATATAAGTCACCCCTATGTAGGCCCTAAACAGCCCACTGGGCAGGGTGCAATATATCTACAAATTAGGACATGTATTGTAAGTTTTACATGTCCTGCTAGTGAAAAACTCTTAAAATTTGTTTTCCACTTCTGCAAGGCCTACCCCTCCAATAGGATAACATTGGAGTTACCTTATTACATTTAATAATCTGTCATTTCCAAATCGGAATAGGTAACCGGTAAATGTTGGGTGTCTGTGGAATTGTAATGAAAAATCCTGGCTCACGATTTTAAAATACAATTTTGAAAATTTCACAGTTGGCATTTTCCTGCCTTAGCCATTTAGTGCCTGTAGCCTGTCTCTGGGTCAGATGACTGGGTGTAGCTGACAGTTGGGATTTGTATATTCTTCCTGTGCAGCCACACATGATAGAGCGCTTAGGTGTGCCTGGATGGATCATCACTGGCAGGATGGGAGGGAGAAGCTGGGCATGGCCTTACTTTCACTTGAATAGGCTGTATCTTACCTCCACAGAAAGGGTGGCATAGCCCTAGTAGTTAGCCTGTAGCAAGGGAAGGCTGGAAGCCTGTGCACTTCAAAGGGAATTTTTAGAAGCTTCCCCCACCTTCCTGAGGAAGGGAACCAGCTATAAATAATGGACCTCAGACACGACCTCTTCAGAACACTTCTGGTCCTGTGGATACTCTGCCAGGAAGAAGGACAGCTGTGCTACTCAAAGGACTGCCACTCTGCTGGACTGCTGCTCTGAAGCACTGCTGCCCTACTGTGCTGGCTTGCTATCTGCTGTCTTTTTGTCTGGATGAGAAAAACTGGACCTGCATCTGTTGAACCCAGGACTCCAAAGAGACTCCAAGGGCTAGTTGGCTGGCCTCCTGACGAGAGGCTCAGGGACAGAAGGCCCCAACAACCTTGAACATACCACCTGGATTTTGCCATCTGTAAATCCTACCCTGCAAAGGGGTGTCACTCCAGTCCTGGACCTTTGGCAGTGGGTCTGGAGGTGATCTGCCAGCCCATCTTTGGACCCAGCAGAACTGACATCTCCTCTGCCGCACAAACCTATTGGCTCTGCTGCAATGGTTCTCCTGACACAAAGGACTCGTCATTAACCCCGCAGCTGCATCGTAGCTACCACCTGTGCAAAGCTTTTCTGACGCAGGCCCTCGCATTCCCTCGTCAACGCAGCCTTGACGGTGCCGCAGGTTCTCGCATCGCAGCCTCACATCTCCTCAGAACCCATGCATCAACATGACTGAACGGTGCATCCTCGACATCGGGCTTTGCATCGCAAGCCTCCGTCGACGGGATCCTCGATGATAGCGCAGCTCCGCATCTCGGAACTGATGCATCGCTTCGGCTGCACGATGCATCTTCGACACGGACCCTCACAATGCTCCACAAATCAGGATTTAAGGTACTTTGGTCAGTGAGCCGAACTGGGTTCCTGTAGCCGGCCCGCGCTCCATTGTGGTCGGCCTGAACTTGTCACTCTGTCCTGTTCTGGCCAGATATCCCCAGTTGGCACTCTGTGCTTTTTGGCACTATTTTCACTAAAATATTCAAACCTACATAGCTCCCATTCTACTGATTGCGTTTTCATCATTTTGGTCTTGTTTTATTTATTAAAGAATAATTCAGGGGCGGCTCCTCCACTAGGGCGGAGGAGCGTCGCCCCACTACTTTCTCGCAGTGTGCGAAAGCCAAAATATAAAATGGTAATAACTTTTGGTTATTGCCATTTTATGTTTCTTTCTGCATTGCAGGGTGGTTTGCCCACTCCTGAATGCGCATGACTGGTTAGGTCACTTAAACCAGTCATGCGCACTATGAACTTCTCCATGCAGGCTGCATTGCAGCCTACATGGAGAACATGCCATCCCCTACAGCCCCTGACTGGGCGGCGTACCGACCAATCACAACACTCCACTTGAGCATTGCGATTGGCTTAGGGGAGGGGAGGGAGGCTGCCTGCTTCCTGTTCCTGCTGGAGGAAGGAGAGCAGGAGGAGCAGTGAAGATGCGGAGCCAGGGCCAGCAGAAAGGTAGGTTTTATTTTACTTTATTTTAATTACTGACCCCCCTCCCCACGTGACCTCCCCCCTCCCTGTGCGACACCCCCTTCCCTCACAACCCTGTGCCAGTCCCCCCCACCCACGAGCCATGCCGGCTGCTTCTGGAATAATCTATTTTTCTAAATCCGCTGTGGGATCCTTTTGTAGTGTGTTTTTAATATGTTAATGTTTGAAGTGTTGCACAAATAATTTACACATTGTCTCTACGTAAAGCCTGGCTGCTCTGTGCCAGGCTATCAGGGGATTTCATACAGGTTAATTTAGGGCCGCAGGAGACAGCAGGTCCTTCATCTATTACAGTTTGCTTGGGGCTTCACCCTGAAAGGGATTGTGGTTTCTACTTGAGTAGAGCACTATCCCCATCAACCAGTAACCCAATCTCTTACACTCCCACTTCCAGGAGACCCAGAAAAGCATAGATGGGGGTCAACCTTTGGCAGGGATTTACACCTGCTTATGAGTTACTGAAGGAAATTACCATTATTTTAGAACATAATTTCTAAAACATTATGTTCATTCTGCTGGACAGTCAATTAGGGCATGTAAGGTCTGGTGCCCAGTGATTAAAAAAGTAGATTGTCTACATGTTCAAAATAAATGTGGTTTGTTTCAATATATCCCCAAATTGTGGCACCTCACACCAGCAATTCTCTTTCCTTTGCTTACCAAATATCTCAAATCCACTGTACCTAGCTAATTACTGGTGGGCACCCTGAACCCAGTGGTGGCTGGTGGAATTTGAAACTGGGGGGCGTATGCATAGCAAATGAACGTATGCGAGCGAGCGCAGCGAGCGAGACCGACGGCAATAAAGGGGGTTCGGGGGGTTCTGAATGCTGCACAATTGTGATTTGAATCCTCCCATTACTATAGGAAAACTGCACTGGAGTATGCTAAATACGCAGTGTTGTCCTATGAATACTGCACAACATTGTGACAAGCACACGTATAGCACTGTGTTATGCAAATCCAGAGCATTAACAGCAGGAATATTGTAATGCAGTTTACAAAGGTCACCATAAAATACAGAACTATCTTGTATTAAACCCCCAGGACTACCTTGCGGATTCTGCACTACAGTGCGCCATATCTGCATTATGGCCACATTAGCACTATGCTTTTGTGTGCCAAATCGCCAGCATGACCATATTAATACTGCACTCGCCAGTGCCAATATTACAATATTCTATAGAAACACTGCACAACTGTTTGTCAAACTGTTCTGCAGTGTGCTACATTCACATTTCTATAGTAGTATTTCACCATAGCAGGCCACAGCATTATCAACAGAATGCTGCAGTACAGTGTGCCAAAATCACCCAATCACCGTGAGAATAGTGCACTGTAGTGAGGTAAATCAACAGAATGGCCTGGTATACTGTATTATAGACACCCAAATGCACAGTATTACCATGGGACACTACAATAACTCGAATCTACATCATTGCCACATGAATACTGTCCTGCTGTGTGCCAAATGGATGACATGTCCATACGAATATTGCACTCGAGTGAGCCAGTGTCACTACGTATCTATAGGAACGTTGCACTGTGTGCCAAATTCTAGAATTGCCGTGGGAATGCTACTCTTGAGCGGGCCATTTCACATTTTAATTGAAGCGCTTCAGAGCACTGCCAATGGGATGTTGCACCACAGTGTCAGGAGACTGGAAACTCCACACACCACCAGCAGCGTGAATAACTTGAAATTAGACAATACTTTAAAAGGGGTATTCTTCAAATACGTTTGTAAACAATAGCCAAATGGTGAGGCGATAAGTGACAATATATCAGTTTACTTGCAAAACGTGGACAGTGACACCTTTTGCTCTGTCTCCGAATGCAGTCTGATTCCCTTTCCCCGCGCACTAAATTGCCGACCCACGAATTCACAACGACCTCACAGGAAGCAAACACGACATTTTTTCCAGTTAATATGTCAATAAATGAAACAGGAGCCCCCAACGTCCACGTGTAATGCAACAAACGATCAATCGCTATAAACATCCAAAAGAACACCCAGTATTTATAAAGGGGCACAGTGAGGAAGCTGTTCCACCCATCATATAAACAACTGAGCAAAAGTCCTAAATATGCGCTATAAAAACTCACCTCTCACACCCCAAGGGAGGGATCCCAGTCCCAGATTTTCACTTGTAGGAGCGGTGGGAGGGGGAGCAGTTGCGGCTCACGGGGGGGGGAGTGGGGGGGGGGGGTATGTGTGGCTGGTGTATGTGTCGCGCAGGGGGGGTATCGCGCGGGGGTGTTAAAATACATTTTAAAAAAATACTTATCCTACCTGAGGTCCTGAGCACGTCCGCGCCGCCTCGGGTCCATCCGTTGGAATGGCGCCTACAGCCCCTCTTAGGCTCTCAGCCAATCCTGGCGCTGCTAGCAGCGCCAGGATTGGCGTAGGGCACGGTTACTGCTCGCCCGCCTGCCTATTAGGAGACCGAGTTTTGAGCCTTTGCTCAACCCTCGGTCTCCTAATGGGCATGCGCCAGCCAGAGCAGACACAAGTGCGCATGGCTGGGCACGGAGCGAAAATTCGCTCACCTTCCCCAATCATGCGCACTTGTGCTGCTGCCTGTTGCCCCTGCCTGTCTGTCTGACAATCATAGAGTAGGTAAAGGGATGGAAAGGATAATTAGAACCAAGTGTGCAGAAATGTGTGAACTCTAGATAATGTGCTAGTGATATATAATTGTGTTTCAGAATACAATAGAAAACATGGAAGAAGCTACCAATTTGGTTAACAAAATGTTTTTTTCATTTTATTTATAGTATGTTCTTATTCTTATTATCTCATTTTTTGTTGATACAAAAATATATACAAGAACAATGAAGAATACAAAAGCAATTAAATTGTCTCTTTGTTAATACAAAAATATATGCAAGAACAATAAAGATTACAAAGGCAATGAAATTGTCTAAAGATTACACGAAATTATGTACATATACTGACATGTAACACAACCCCATGCCTGTTTATGCATGGAACTAAACAACACCCAATTGATGATAACTTTTCTTCGCACAACGCGTTTCGGCTAAGCCTTCATCAGGTGTCCGTTCTTATGTGATTGAACTAAATGAAAAAAGAATTTTTCAGCTTATTTATAAAAAAAATTCATTATCTAGAGTTGATCAGAATTAAAACTAATTTAATAAGTTTATAGCACACATATACATGTTTATAATAATAAAAAATTATTTGAGGTTCATACACAACTATACAACAGACAAATTTCACTTGCAAGACAATTATTAAACAAGTGCGCATGGCTGGGCACGGAGCGAAAATTCGCTCACCTTCCCCAATCATGCGCACTTGTGCTCCTGCCTGTTGCCCCTGCCTGGTCTGTCTGACAATCATGTCAGTCAACATGACGCCAGACCGCCCACCCCCGGGTGGGCGGTCCGACGTCATTCTGACTGACATGATTGTCAGTTCTCCTCTTTGAACTTAAGTAAACTGTTTCAGTTTACTTAAGTTCAAAGACGCGACGCTGCGGGCGACGCTGCGGGCGGGGGGGCTATGCCCCAACGCCCTAATGGACGCACCGTGCCTGCCTGAACCCACAGAAAACCCATATATGTGTGGTACCTCGGCGCTCAGGAGATCCACAGAAACACGATTAAGGAAAAGCATGGTCCAGGGATTTGTCCTTTGTGAGGCAAATGAAAAAAGAAATACTAAACCCCTAACAAACCTCATGTTCAGTGTGTTCTACAGTCAGTCACTGAAAGCCAAGCAAGGTCTGGCATGAACCAATAGACTCCTTATACTGCATTGATTTAGAAAATATAGCGTTTCTATACTTTCCATATAGTTATCAAATGAAAAGTGCACCAAAAACAGGTAGTCTGCCACAAATTTGTGATCTGCACTACAATTAATTGATTGATTGATTGATTGATTGATTGATTGTGTTATAGTAGACTACATTCCCAAGGAAAGCCCACAAATTTTTAGTCTTACTGCCCTCAAGACATTCAGAGCAACATTTCCATAGTTACCGTTCCAGAATTTATGTTTGTCTTTTTGAGAAATGCAACAACTATTAAGCAAATTTATTAAAAAATAAAAATGATCTTCCACATTTGTATTATATTTTCAAGCTCTAGAGAGATATTGACGCAGGGTTTGTACCAGTACAAAGCCCTGCTAAGAAAAAGTTATTGTTTGCATGGATGCACACAAGGACCATAGAGGTACATGTGTTTATGTTATAGTATTGTATGTTATAAGATTTTTTAAGCGCACATTTCACCCCAGGGTCTCAAAGCGCTAGCCTGCCCGAAAAACAGTAGAGGAGAAGGAATGAGGAGAGCAGGCAGAAGGAAGAGAACTCAGAACAGCCAGGTCTTGAGAGCCTTACGAAATTTTCTATGGTTGGTCTCCATACGTAAATGCAGTGTTTAAGCAACCTGACTCAGATGTTTCTAAAAAAAACAAAAAAAATAATCCAATCTCTGGCACATGTGCAAACATCCCTGAAGTGAAATGGTAAAAATAAGTCAGACCTGTTGGTTTTGCCAAGATTTTTCTTTATTTAGGTCCTCTAAAGGCTTTTTATAACAAGTGTAGTACAAGTGGGCGAACAATCAGTGCTCAATTTGTAAAAGAATAAGTGCTGGGTCTGAAAGTTTGTTTAGAAGCCGGTGGCTGGCGCTACCAAAGTCAGAGTGCCAAATACCAAGACTGCATAGACTAGATTCCACCTCATGTCTCTTTAATCTACCACCAGACACTCCAAGCCTGTTTATCTCTCGCTTCTACAGTCTTTTTTCCATCCCTGCTCACTCTCATTATCAATGTTTTTCCATCTTTCTCTTCCTCATTTTCCCTTTGGTGTTTATCTCCCTGTGTATCAAAGTTTGTGAGCAAAATAAGTTCCAGCCCCCACCTGCAATCACCAGTTCAAATTAAGCACTGTGAACAATGATATAAATGTTGTGTTGTATACAGCCACAATAACAAACACCTGCCTAAAGGAGATAAAAATGGGAGGGGCTCAATAAAAGAAATACAATTCCTATCAGAAAATGCAAAGATATTTTTGTCAATGAGGTTATTCACAGGAAATCAAAGACTGCATTTAAAGGCAATAAGCAAGGTAACAAGCACACTAGGTGTGGTGGTCTAACAGAAAGGGTTTCCCGGGATCAAGAGGAAATGGCAAAGCAGATTTGAAAAGGGATGAAAGATAAAGCTAAACCTTGGCAGAACATGGATTAAGAATATACAAAAAAAAGTAATATCTTGATACATTTAACATACCACGAGATGGAAACAGAAAACCTGAAGGCTGAAAATAAATTTGGTAAAATGCTTAGGCTGGAAAGATAAGGGTTTTTCTGATCGAATTTCAAGGTAATACATTGGTATTTCAAAGTGCTCCCACAGCAGGATAATTCCTGGTTCTATTTTTAATGAGGATTAGCAGCGAGGCCGACTCGATCCTTGGCGGCTTATTTTTCTCTAAGAAAATAGCCGTTTTACCAATTAAACATGTTTACCTTTGACGAAATCAATACAGATCATTGGCCCACCGTCAGGCGCAGGTAGCTACTGCTGATGTCAGGAACCTAGCACGCTTGTTCGCCAAATTTTATTTTTTTATGAATCAATTTGTACTTTGTAAAGATTTGTTTCCAGGATACAGGCAATTGTGCAGAGCGCGCCATCTGTTGCTTCGGGTTTTCAGAGATTTACAACGCCTGTTAGCTATTCTTTGCTACCTGCCTGGCTACAATGGGCAGATTTTAATGACAGAAAAGATACATTGCAAAAAGTACAAACACACCGTTGCTCATAAAAATACTAAAAAAAAGATGTAATAAGGAAACTCTTGCAGCATCAGACGTTTACAGACACTAAAACACACTTAGTGTGTCAATATTTACAGTACCAAGCCAGGAGGCATTTATTGAGAAATTGTAAATTGTAACTTTAGGAGTAAAAGGTCTTGAAAGCAAAGTGAGTATTTGCCTATTAATAAACGTGTGTGACTCCTTATTTCGAAGCCTACACAAAACGAGGCATGGTATATTAGCTAATAATGCACCACCATAAACAGGGCTTTATGAACACATTTGGAGCTATTTTCTTGCCACGGTGTTTGCAACACACGCCCCCATTGGCCGGTGTTTAAAATACCGTGCAATTAAAAGATGTATAATATATTATTCGAACAAGAAAGCAGAGGAAGGTTTCAAAGAGGAAGGTTTCAAAGAGAAGGCGCTTAACTCTCCGTTTTCAAAGCAGAGAGAGCTCGACATTTACAGAATACGTGCAATTAAAGTGATCAACATTCACCAGTAAACAAATTATGTGTTATTTGATGTTTTGGGCGCTGGAAGATTGTCACTCTTTCGTGGCACTCTCAAAGTTGCTTCCTATTGTGCTTCAAACAAACCCGTGCTCTTAATTGCAGCCCTTTGTGTCCATCTTGTGTCACTTTCCGTTTGCCTCAAGTCACGGTCCAAGCTCTCCAAGCTCTCATGAACAAGATTCATCTTTCTTCATCAAGTAAAACGGGGGGAGTGGTAATCAGCTAAAAGTGTGTGTGGGGGAGGGGGAGGGGGAAAGGAAAAGGGGCCTCAGTGGCAAAAAGACATCAGAAAAAGATTTAGAAAGCAGGGGTGCAGTGAGCACAGGGCATGGTCCCCTCCAGTTGTGAGATGTATTACTGCATTACTGAGACATGGAGCCCTATATCAAACCCTCCACCCCCAAGTATTCTCCCACATAAACATAGTGAGGGAAAAAAGCAACCAAATACATAACAATGCGTAAATGTAGGGTAAGGTTTTTGTACACACTTGCTGGAACGTGCACAGGGATATTTCCCCTCAGGCAGACGCACCTCTTTAATGCTTTCGAGCAGAAAATGACCTTGAATTGAGAAAGGAGCCCAAAAAGAATAACCACTGAAGAAGCCTTCTTTGTAGATAGAAGGTGGGCCTTCTAAATTGAAATCTAAGATGAAGGCCAACTAAAAGGCAAATTGACATTCACATCAATGCCCTTGCACTGCAAATAATACGATTATTCTTGAAATGGGGCAAGCTAACAATGGATTTTTACAAAAATGCAAAGGCCGTTTTACACTCAAAAACACAAAAATGGGCAATTGATTACTGTTTATTCACAGTAAAAGACCAAAAAACTCTCTACAGAGCTGAAACCATATGAAATAAGGATTGGCAACGCCAAGAAGGCAACACCAGTAGGGATGTCTTGATTTGAGTGCAGCTGGGGAAAGTCACTGGGTGCACTAAGTAGTAGAGGCCAGCAGCAAGGGAGAGGAACCACTAGACACATTAACTTTGTGAATGGTGCCCGAAAGGCAGAGGAACGGTCAGGGCCAGCTTCGTTGTTGGTGGCACCCGGTGCGACAAAGTTTGCCAGTGACCTGCTTCTTCACAGATTTCCTCACTACTACCCTCCAACAGTGCTGCCATCTCTTCACTGCACCTCTCTCATGCATTTAATTTTTCTTTGCGCTATTCATGCCAGTGTTGGGTGTAAATGCTGACACACATTATGCAGAAACAATGAATCATACATGTATAAATTGGTGTATATGAAATATTGAATAAGACAAAGAGGACTACAAGGTGTAGGTTTCACATGCCATCCATACTGGCAGGCTGTATACATGAATAGTGGTTGGTCTGGAGAAGCACAAACTCAGGATTTAACACATAACAATGTGTGTGGAACTGACTATAATAGTAATAATATATTTCTACTCAAATTAACACTTTTTAGCAACATTAAGATAATTAAAGACTGGGTAAAAATCATAACGTTCTAAACTATACCTTGCAGTTTGTATGCAGTTCTTTAATGCCAGTTCATAGCTCACTGTATTATATCAGGATTGTGAAAGTAACAAAAAGACATCTGTGACAAAATCAACAACACACTCTTGTACCTGACAGTCTTAGAGTGGTCTCCCCCAAGATAAGTGGATCCTCGGTTGTCCAGTTCATTACGGAACCCAGTGGATCCTGATAAAGTAAGTAACGATACCGACATATCGGCACATTAACATTTCCTTCATTGGCTCGTCCCCCCAGTTAGTGTTTTTTCTCATGACAAAATGACTGTAGAATCCCCCATTCATTTCTCTTTCATTATTTAAGGGATACCATATACATCGGGAGGATCCACTTATCTTTGAAGTACGCCGGCAGAAATTGGTGAGCACTGCATCCCTTAAGAATATTTACTTCTTTCTACACAGTGAGAACACTCAGTCTCATACAATATCCTTCTCTCAAACACAGTAGTTACCATGCAGTGAGCCAAGCCGAATTTTGCAGTTTTACCAGATCCCCTCTGAGGTAATATTCTGCCGTTTTCAGATTCATGTATTATTTCTTTCTGAATCTGAGACATAAGCAAACTAACATATTCTATTTTAGTTTGCAGTACTTGCTTTCTGGTCGTTCCAAGAAGTCTCCATTTATACCAACTCGTGGTCACATGTACTATCTAGCCACTTTGTTAAGGTACATTCATTTGATATCTCTGAGCGCTACCTGGCAAACTGTGCTCACTAAGGAAGACAACCCCCCTCCCCTATCGGTTAATTATTCTCGTGTTTTATTTGTTTAGATCTTTACCTTAACCCACTTTGGACCTACACTTCCAGACTGATTCGTATGCATCCACATACCCCTCTTCTTTGGAGACAACACGATCTCATTGAGGTAACAAACAGCACTAATGATGTTCCTTCAGTCGCATGTCTGCAGCGCATTTTCTCCTCTTTAAGCTATAGTCCCATCCTTTCGGTCTGATGTGGTCCCTTCTCCTGCAATGACCCCCTGAAACTTACCTCTAGTAATAGTGCAACTGCACACATAATTACTTCTGTACCAACCTATTACATTTCTGTTCCCCTCTATGTTTCATAGGTTCAGAAACCTTTTCTAAGATTTTGGGCTATAAGGTATCACTGTTACATATCTTTTTTCTTTCGTGTGGTTTTTAGAATTGTATAGATTAGATGGACTAGAAGTACTTTTTAACTAGATAAATTGACAGACATTACTAGCACATGACATGTAACCTGAACTGTTCTAGGTTAGACATCTGCTAGCACAAACAATACCTACTTGTGGACATTATTATTTATTGTGTGTTGTATATATTTTGTTTAGGATTACGAAACCACAGTTACATGGCATCCTGATGAAGGCTTCTAGCCGAAACGCGCGTAGGATCTAACATCGACCAAGCCATGACTATTTACAATTGAAACCTGTGATTTTGTATCAATTTATTACAGATGCATATCTGAGCTCATCCATCATGCCTGATTTTGAGTATAATTTTTGGACATAAATGAACTGTATATAACAGTATATGAGACACATGTTTCATTTATAATTTCTGTCTCCTTTGATTCCAAAAAATATACGAACATGATATGCAATCTTTTTTGCAATCACCATATAAAGAAATATAAATTAAGTATACCTTGTTACTTTGTATTTATTAGCATCTATCCAATTATTTTGTCCACTTTATAGGTCTCTGTGTTTTGAACACTGTTCCTAAATTTGGTTTATCTTATTACATCTTTTTATTGTAATTCCCAATTGTGAAGATATAGACTATAATTTAAAATCAGAACTTATGAAAAAGTCGGTATTAAAATTGCAAGTCTGAAAATGACACTTTTGTAATTTGCTTACTTCAGCCATTCTCTGCCTGCTGTCTGTCTCTGAATACACAACAGGTGTGGGTGACAGCTGGGCTTTGTGCATTCACTCAAGACAGCCATACACATAGGGAGCTTAAGTGTGAATGATGGGTCATCTACATCCTGATGGCCCATCCTCGGCAGGATGGGAGGGAGGAGCTGGACACAACCTAACATTTACACCTGAATAGGCTCTGTCCTGTCTCCACACAAAGGGTTGCATACCCCCCTGTAGGAGTCTGAAGCCAGGGCAGGAAGGGAGGAACTCTGTGTGCTTCAAAGACCTTTATTCGAAGTGTCCCCTACTTCAAATGCACAACTGGGTCTAAGCAATGGACTTCTGACACCACCAGCTCAGTACACGTCTGGATCTGTGAAGACTTAACGAGGAAGGACTGCTGTGCTGCTAATAGGACTGCCACTCTGATGGACTGCTGCTCTGCTGGACTACTGCCTTGCAGTACTGCTTGCTGTACTGCCCTCCTGCCTGGGTGAGAAGGACTGGACCTGTATCCCTTGACCCCAGAGTCATGATTGAAGTCTCGTGGACATAAAAGACTTCCAACTGCAACCTGGGCTCTACATCTGTGAGTCTGCCCTGCCAAGTGATGCCACCCCAGTCCTAGACCCTAGGAAGTAAGGCCTAAGGTGCTTCTTCAGCCAATCCACACATCTTCATCTAAACCGGTGCATCATCGCCTTTGCGGGGATCAGAACCAGCACATCTTCGCCTTTGCAGGGATCAGAACCGGCGCTTCTTCGCCTTTGCGGGGATCAGAACCGACGCATCTTGGCCTTTGCGGGCATCAGAAACAGCGCATCTTCGTTTTTGCGGAAATAGGAACAGGTGCATCCTTGTTATTGAGCGGACCTGACCCAGTGCATCGTCTTTGGAACCAGCGCATCGCCCTCAGAGTTGGTGCATCCTCTGCTACAAAAGCAGAAGCAATATATCATATTCGGTACCTGCGCATCGCCCTCCGAACCAACGCATCCCAAATTTGCATCGGGAAAACCAACGCATCTCCCTCTGTTGTGGGACTGGAACCAACACAACACCTCGGTTGCACCCCACATCTTCCTCGACGTAAATGCAAACCAGAATCAAGGTACTTATGTTCAGCTTACCCAAGTGGGTCTTTGTATCTGGCCCGTGCCCACTGCAGTCGGCCTGAGCTTTTGACTTTGCCATGGTCGAGCGCGACCAGATATCCCAAATATGCATTTATTGCTTCTAAGCGCTATTTTACAGTTTGTTTATTTATTGAATTAAGTTCTATTTTTTAAACCTGGTGTGGATTCAATTTGTGTAGTGTTTTCACTGTTTTACTGTTTGAAGTGTTGCACAAATACTTTACACATTGTCTCTTAAGTTAAGCCTGACTGCTCTGCAACAAACTAGCAGAGGGTGAGAACTGGTTAATTTAGGGTGTTTGTGACTTGCCCTCACTAGGATTGTGGTTCCTGCTTGGACAGGGGGCTTTCCTCTGCCAAACACAAACCCAATTTCTAACACGCACTGAGCTTTCTACTTATAATACTATTCTGTGATCTGCATGGTATACGTTCTTATTAGCAGGCACATTAACCCTCTGCACTACTTTATTTTGAGGGAAAACTGCCACTAAATGAATCCCTATCTCTCTACAGGAAGGACATAAATCACCAAAGATACCTTGATATTTTTATTGCTGCTTGAAAATTGCTGGTCATACAAGGAACACTTCAGCTTGTTCTTTCACACAAATACGATTTTCAAAACACAGCGCTCTCCGAGCTCAGTGCCAAGTGCAGTGGCAACTATCGCACCGCCCTAAAGTCGGCAATGGGAGTGGGCATGCAGGAATAAGAACATAATGACTGGGTACCTAGAAAGGAGGCAGCTGCCTGGTGCAGGAGAGGAGCAATAAAGTATTGACTATGTAAAGAGCAACTGTAGTTTTCAGAGCTGCTGAGCGTGCTAATGTCATGAACAGTAAATCAGTGGCCGGAGAGTAGAGCTGCCGGTTGTGCTGAAGTATTGAATGCAGGATGAGTAAATATCTTTTTCAGAAAAAAAAATGAAGGGATATGCAACGACAGGTTTTTATTTTCAGATGTAAAATGTTCTCCCGTGAAACACAATGGCGGTGTAGGGATACATCCAAGGCAGAAAGAGAAAGAAGATGCAATTAAAATACTCAAGAGCACAATCAATTATGTGATTTACAATGTACTAGCAAATCTCAGAAGTGTCCTCCTCAGCAATATAGTACAATGGCTAAAGGAGGCTGATCCAAAGACCATTATTTGTATATATTTTTGAAAAATGGATCACTGTGCTTAAAATAACTTAAGATTAAAAGTACATGCTGCACTTTCCTCATGTGTCCGGCGGGTTTCAGGTAACAATAAAAATGTCAAGATAATTGTCTAGTGGCAGTTTTGACACATCATAATGTAGCACAGAGGCTTACTCTGCCTGCTGAAAATAATCTGTACCATGTAGATCACAGAACTGAGTGTGAGTCAACTATGAATGGTGCTATAAAAAAATGTAATGTATGTCAGAGAGAGACTATGGAGAGATTAGGGGCACTGTTGAAGGGTGTTAGTTAGGGAATTAGCAGAGAAGGTCATTGGAGTGGCGCCAAAAAAGAATGTTGTACTCGGCTCCAGTGATGGATTAAACCCAGATCAGTTGACTGGGGGTGAGTGCTTGCAATGTTCAACACTCCGTCCATCATTTCCTTTGGTTTTTGCTTTGTTCGCCATAAATTGGCAGGGTATGCTCAGACGTGAGTCCCTTGCTCACTTTGCCACTGGATTCAAGCAAGCCTGGCTGAAGACGGCTGAAATGCCAGAAACCGGTCCTAGGAAGCTTGTTTCCGGTCCAGGGAAGACATGGCTTGGCAGTTCGGGCTGGACTGTTCCCATGAGGCCCAGGGTCAGACTGATTTGCATGTGGCCATGTCTGAACTGGGGTGGCAGAGTGGGCTAAAGAACAGTGATGGATTAAACCCAGATCAATTGACTGGGGGTGAGTTCTTGCAATGTTCAACACTCCGTCCATCATTTCCTTTGGTTTTTGCTTTGTTCGCCATAAGTTGGCAGGGTATGCTCAGACGTGAGTCCCTTGCTCACTTTGCCACTGGATTCAAGCAAGCCTGGCTGAAGACGGCTGAAATGCCAGAAACCGGTCCTAGGAAGCTTGTTTCCGGTCCAGGGAAGACATGGCTTGGCAGTTCGGGCTGGACTGTTCCCATGAGGCACAGGGTCAGACTGATTTGCATGTGGCCATGTCTGAACTGGGGTGGCAGAGTGGGCTAAAGAACAGTGATGGATTAAACCCAGATCAGTTGACTGGGGGTGAGTGCTTGCAATGTTCAACACTCCGTCCATCATTTCCTTTGGTTTTTGCTTTGTTCGCCATAAGTTGGCAGGGTATGCTCAGACGTGAGTCCCTTGCTCACTTTGCCACTGGATTCAAGCAAGCCTGGCTGAAGACGGCTGAAATGCCAGAAACCGGTCCTAGGAAGCTTGTTTCCGGTCCAGGGAAGACATGGCTTGGCAGTTCGGGCTGGACTGTTCCCATGAGGCACAGGGTCAGACTGATTTGCATGTGGCCATGTCTGAACTGGGGTGGCAGAGTGGGCTAAAGAACAGTGATGGATTAAACCCAGATCAGTTGACTGGGGGTGAGTGCTTGCAATGTTCAACACTCCGTCCATCATTTCCTTTGGTTTTTGCTTTGTTCGCCATAAGTTGGCAGGGTATGCTCAGACGTGAGTCCCTTGCTCACTTTGCCACTGGATTCAAGCAAGCCTGGCTGAAGACGGCTGAAATGCCAGAAACCGGTCCTAGGAAGCTTGTTTCCGGTCCAGGGAAGACATGGCTTGGCAGTTCGGGCTGGACTGTTCCCATGAGGCACAGGGTCAGACTGATTTGCATGTGGCCATGTCTGAACTGGGGTGGCAGAGTGGGCTAAAGAACAGTGATGGATTAAACCCAGATCAGTTGACTGGGGGTGAGTGCTTGCAATGTTCAACACGCCGTCCATCATTTCCTTTGGTTTTTGCTTTGTTCGCCATAAGTTGGCAGGGTATGCTCAGACGTGAGTCCCTTGCTCACTTTGCCACTGGATTCAAGCAAGCCTGGCTGAAGACGGCTGAAATGCCAGAAACCGGTCCTAGGAAGCTTGTTTCTGGTCCAGGGAAGACATGGCTTGGCAGTTCGGGCTGGACTGTTCCCATGAGGCACAGGGTCAGACTGATTTGCATGTGGCCATGTCTGAACTGGGGTGGCAGAGTGGGCTAAAGAACAGTGATGGATTAAACCCAGATCAGTTGACTGGGGGTGAGTGCTTGCAATGTTCAACACTCCGTCCATCATTTCCTTTGGTTTGTACTCGGCTCCACAGCACAAAAGCAGGCCCTGTGTGAGTCGATGTGTGTATGAGTGAAAGTCGGAGAGAGTGTAAGTGAAGGATTGAGTCAGGCTTAGTGAGAATGAGTGATAGGAAGAGTGACTATAAGCGACAATGAGTGAGAGAGAATGACAGTCATTATAACTGAAAATTGCTGTGTGTGAGACTGATTACATCAGAGTGAGACTGAGTGAGTCACAGGTTGAGTGAGTCCTAATGAGTAAGAGAATGAGGAGTGAGAATCAGTGAGACTAAATGAGTCAAAGTGAGACTGAGTGAGACCATGGGGGTGTGGGAGTAAGATTTAGTGAGTCAGAATGAGTGACTGAGAGTGAGTGAGACTGAGTGACTGAGTGTTAGACCTGGTACCATTGGTGTGAGTCATCCTTCCATTTTTTACTGATTGACTCCTCTGTTTTTGATATGTTTTGCTGGTTTAGATGCTTTGGGCACTGTGCCACTGCTATTCAGGGCCACAGTGCAAGTGGTCCCTATGTTAAATTGATGTATTGATTAGTGACTCCATGATTGGGTGATTTCATTTACTTGTCAGACCCTAGTACAGTGCACCATGTGTGCCCAGGGCTTGTAAATCAAATGCTGCTGGTGGGCTTGCAGCACCCACAGAAGCAGCCTGTAAAGTGTGTCTCAGGCCTGCCATTGCAGACCCTGTGTGTAGTCTAGTACTGCCATGTTGACTTGGTAAGTGCACCCCCTTGCCAGTCCCGAAACCTTCCCTTTTCTTCATATCAGACACCCCTAAGGTAGGCCCAAGGGCAGGGTGCATTGTAAGCATAAGATAGGACATGCCCTGGTGTGTGTGTGGCATGTCCTAATAGTGAATTACAGCCATTTTCGTTTTTTCACTATTGCAAGGCTACCAGTCCCCATAGGCCAGAATAGGCAGTTTGATTATAACACCTTATAATCCTAACTGACCCAGGGAACATGGTAGAAATTAGAGTTCAGTATGCCTGAACTCAAAATGATAAAATACATCTTTTAGTAAACTTGGTTTTAACATTCTGTGTTTGAAAATATCACTTTTAGAAAGTAGGTATTTTCTTACCTAACCATTCAGCCTGCCTCTGCTAGCTTGTGTATTCTGTTGCTGGTTTTGTGAGTGACAGGAGCTGGGAGATTCCAGGAGACAGGGTGAGTCAGCACAGGGCTGAATAGACCTATATGCATGTAGAGTGGTGGGAGGAGTAGCACCTGGGTCTGAATAGGGCTGTGCCTGCCTTTCACAATGCTGCCTCCACCCCCTGTGGTGGGTCTGATGTCCCTGGCCCACCCTGCCAAAAGAAAGAAGGAGTCCTGTAAACAAAGTGCTCCAGGACTGCACAGAACTGGTTTGGACTAGGTACAGGCCCCTCTGCCTTCAGAGGACAAAGAATTTAGTAGTATAAATATGGGGACCAAGACCCCAAGACTTGGAGAAGAACCAAGGAAGCTGTAGGAGTTGGACTGCCCCCCTGTCAGTGTGCTGTGTTGTTGGGTTGGCTTACAGTGGTGTCTTCAGTGCCAAGGAGAGGAGAAGAACTTTCATCATCTTGCAGAATATTACTCCAAGGGCTGGAACTTGTGCTTGCCTCCTGCTGAAGTCTCAGGGACAAAAGACTTCACAACCAGCTCCCCTCTGAATTTCTTTGCTGGGAATTCTGTTTGCAGAAGCCTGCGTGTCGCTGGGAGCTGGAAGCGCGACTCAATGAAGAAGAAGCGTGTCGCAGCTGTTGCCGTCGCATCGCCGGAGAAGTGTGTTGCCGCCGCAGAGGTCGCCGCCGCATCACCAGAGAAGCGTGCCTTCGTCAAAGCTGTTACCCGACGCATCACCCGGAGAAGTGTGTCTCCGCCGCAGAGGTCGCCGTCGCATCACCGGAGAAGCGTGTCGCAGGGCCTGTCGCGGTTTCCAAGTTACAGAGTTCGCTGCACGGCCACCCGGCATGCACGCATCGTCTTCACGTCGTTGCATCAAGGGCGCCATCTTATTGCATCGCACCGAATTGTCGCATCACATCGAGGCGCCATCTCGTCGCATCGTAACCGGAACGCAGAACGAGAATCAACGCATCACCTCCCCTCCGGTAAGGACCAAGACGCATCCCCTATTCTGAGCATTGAGGCGCGACGCATCGTCTCCCCCGAAGTAAAGAACCGATACATCCCCATCCCTGCCAAACTTTTGTTTGTTTTGCGTAACGCATCCATGTACTTTTGTGATAACTTTGTTGCATTTATCATCAACTTGAACTAAGTGACTTCTGCCACCTTTGAGTCTATTTTGAGTACAGTATTGTGGATTTTTGTCATTTGTGGTCTTGTGTTAAGTCTATATAGAGAATACTTATTTTTATAAAACCTGTGTGGTGTCCATCTGTAGTGTTTTCACTGTATTACTGTATGTGTTCACAAATGCTTAACACACTGCCTCTGAGATAAGCCTGTCTGCTTGTGCCAAGCTACCAAGGGGGTCAGCAGGGGTTATCCAGTAGTGTAATCCCCTTTCCCTGACTTAGATGCAAGGGTCCCTATTTGGTCAAAGGTACCTACCTCTGCCAACTAGAGACCCCCAGTTCTAACACTGAGAATTAGTGGGACTGAGTGGGACTGAATGAGTATGAGGGAGAGAGTGGATTGGAAGGGGTGGGACTGAGTGACTCGTGGGGAACGAGTGAGCTGTGGCAGATTCAGTGAGGATGAAGAACACTGAGTCAGAATGAGAGAGAGGGTGAGTGAAACTACATGAGAATGAGTGAGTCAGAAAGAGTGAGAATGGGTCGACCTGAGTGAGAATGAATCAACCTGATTGAGACTAAGTGTGACTGGGTGAGACAGAGTGAGATTGAGTGAGATTGAGTAAATCTGAATGAGTGAATCAGAGTGAGCCTGAGTGAGTCACAGTCTGAGTCTCAGTGAGACAGAGTAACTCAGAGGGCTAATCAGTGAGTGATTGAGTCAGAGTATGTGAGACTAGGTAAATCAGAGTGAGATTTAGTGAGTGAGTCTGAGTGCATTAGTGAGGCTGACTGAGAATGAGTGAGACAGACTTTGAATGAGTGGGGGAGAGCGAGTCAGAATGAATGAGAATGAGTGGGACTGAGTGAGACCAAGTGAGAATGAGTGAGTCAAAGTGAGAATGAGTGAATCAGCATGAGTGAGAATGAGATGGGCTGAATAAGAGTACATGAGAATGAATGACACTGAGTGGGTCAGAGTGAGAATGCGTGACACTGTGTCAGCCAGTGAGACCGAGTGAGATTGAGTCAGAGAAAGTAAAATTAAGTGGAAGTGCAAATGAGAGTAAGTAAACGAGACTGAGTGAGAATAAGAGAGAATAAAATTGAATGAAGCATGCGTGAGAGACTTTGAATGAACCCTCCTAAAAGAAATCAGGCATGCTTCCTGTAATTTGAGCTAAATATTATGCCCTAACACTTTTAAAGGGCACCAGCCACCATTGTTAATGCAAGTTCATGCACATGGTTGGTGGGATGAGTAAATAGTCTAGAGGGAGTTAGTTTCTGTTAGACTGCAGGATTTTGTTTTCTAAGAAGGAGAGGTTGTGATCCATTGGGTGAGAAGTGGGCAGTTTTCAGAAAAATAATAGAAAGTAAGGTAGACATGCAAAAGAGTAGGCTGAAAGGCATACAGAGGGTGGTAGAAGGAGGCTTTTGGGATAGCAGTCAACCTGAGGATGTAAAAACGGTATAAGGATAGATGGTTGCCACTTGTGGACAGATGCTATATGTTGCAACATCTTTGTTATTTTGCTTTGCTGCTGACGATGGTGTTGAAACTTTGTAGATTGATCTATAACACTAATAGCAAAGATTATGCTTATTTTTTTAAACGTTGTACGCAGTTCTTTCTAATGTGAAATACTGTGTTATGTGGGAAGTTCTGTTAATTGATTCATTTGTTTTGACAAGTAAGATTTGGAAGATTGAACCATATATGCAATTAGTAGGGGTCACTTTGTTACTTACTGGTTCTCATCAGATCCTAGTAAGGAGTAGGCCTGGGCAGAACTTGCGAAAGTTAACTCGACGGAATTCTGCGGAGACACAAAAAAACTCAGCAAGATTCCGTGAACAGGCAGCAAAGGCACGTCGCGATGCTCGCTCTGTAATTTAGCAGCGGGAGCACATTCCATGCTGAAAAAAATGCGGGAACGGCACCACGTTGTGTTCCAGAGAGTGCAGCTTCTAAAGTTGAATTCGCTGCTGCTTAAGTACATTTTATACTCGAGCAGCAGATTCCTGACCACGAACAGTCGCGACCGGTTGCATTGGAGAAATTTCGCCAGGTGCACAACTAGTGGCCAAAAATCATGCCAGGGGACGCCAAATCTCATTCGCACTTGCCAACTTACTGTTTACGAGCTGCACACAAAAACAAGCATTGGCATAGCCAATAGGTCTTGCTTTTGGGACCTTATAAGTATTTAGTTATGCAGCACAATATCCTTGGTGCAACAACATCAACTATTGCATGGCTAAACACTTATAAGGTCCCAAAGGCAAGACCTATTGGCTATGCCAATGCTTGTTGTAAAAAGCAGTGAAGACTCTTCATCTCCTCCCAACTCTGCAGTGACCGGATGAGAGTGATCCAGAATCCTGGCGGGGGCAGTGTCACCAGCCTGCTGCCTGCCAAACCCAGGAGAATGATGACAGCGAAGGAGAGCCACAGGCCACAGATGTCACATGTAACCCCATTTCTTAAGATCCATAAAAAGTCGGCATATCACACAACGTAATAAAAAAAAAAACAATTATAAAAACAATGTCACCCTCTTAGCTTTCAAAGCAAGAACTCTAAAACGTGTAGAGGAACTGACTTACTTCTTTTACTGTATTTATAAAGTATTTTATGTAACGCTCGCCCTTTACCTAGTTTTTTATCATTTCCTTTTCTAAGGTACTTTCACCCACATGTATTTCAGTGCAGTTGCATGATTGCATCTTGCCACACATTTCAAGCTGGAAAAAGGAGCATGGATGGGATTAGAGGACGCGGCGTGACTCATTCCGGCTAGGCCAGTGTGCGTGCTGCTGCATTCATCCGAGAAGGGAGGGGCCAGCAACCCTTTGTCTGCTTCGAGTTCATGCAAGTACACGACCCAGGAGAGGGGACAGCCCTTCACCTACTGGTTTTGCCATCTTTCCTTCACACACAGAAAGGAGAAATGTTGCCAGTGATTAAACTCATACACACAGTTTTGGCAAACATTTAATCTGATTTATTGCGGAGGGACATGCAAGAATATGTGCATTGTCACGAGCTAGATTGTATCTATATCATTGACACAACAATCTAGGGGAATTCTCCACTGGCGTTTATTTTTCAGTTCACATAGCTTCACTAATGTTAATGCAACTTTACACCAACATTTGCAACACCCGACAAAGTGAAAAATCACATTTTGCATCAATGAATCAGTCCAATTGCCAACGCAAAAAGTGCACCGGTGCCAGTGCGATCTATTTAATCTGGAAATATAAGCGATTTATGTGAATTGACTCCTGGGGCTGACAGCACCGAGCAGCCTATGTTCTTTCGAACATGAACCAATCCGATTGTGTGCAGCTCATATGTACACAGAAAAAAACAGCATAGAGAATGTGCTTTTGTTTCTATACCCTCGCATCGTTCCTTTGTCTGTATACAGAGCATGTTCGCACGGTTCTGTAATATCGTAATCCTCCTATCTGGTCAACATGAGCTTTTAGGAGAAAATGGTGTAGTTTAGAAGAGATGAGTAAGTGGGTGAGCAACTGAGTAGATGGGTGGATATGTCGGTGGATGATGGATGTTTAGATAAATACTTGGATAAGTGAGAGGGTGGATGATGTCTGGGTGAGTACTTAGATGGATATTTGGATGGATGTCTGGGTGAGTATTTGGATGAATGGATGGATGAATGAGTGGAAGGGTGTTTTGAATAATTAGGTAGGTGACGCATGGGTGGGTTAGTGCTTGGATGGGTGGCTTGGTTAGATGCTTGGATGGATGAATGATTGAATGGAGTGTCCTTTGATGAACGGATTAGGTATGGATGGAGAAACATAGGGGAAAAAAGCTTTCAAAATGTAAGTAACTTATTGGACGGTTGGTCAGAACTGGACACATTTCATATTATAAACGTTGAGGCCAAATTGTATATTAATCTGTGTGAATAATTGTGTTATTGTAAACGCGTGTTTGCGTGTTGTGCTTTTTGTAAAGCAACAGAGACAGCAATAAACAAGACAGCAAAAGTGAAAGCAGGGGTGCGCGCGTGGCGGCAAACACGCGAGTGGTGCGCGCGCAGCAGCGGAAAAAGTGAAAGCTCCAGATGGCACCTCGGGCGCTGAAAACTGCCGGCTGCTCACATGAATGCAAGCGCTAGGCCGTGTGGCAGCACTTTTAAAAGCCCTAACTAAATGTCTCTCCGAGCAGCGCATGCGCTGGCTCTAGCGAGACCTACAAAATACTGGGACTCGAACCTAGGGGCCCAGGTTCGTGATCAGCAATGCTGATCACTAGTCCACATCACCTCTTGAAGGAACATAAACCTTTTGCCAGGCCAAAACCTTCCTTTTTAATACATATATGAGACCCCTAGAGTAGGCCCAGGACGGCTCAGCAGACAGAGTGCAGTGTATTTGAAGACTTCTACATGTACATTTAAGTTTTACATGTCCTGGTAGTGAAAAACGCAAAGTTGCTTTTCACTACTGCAAGGCCTCCCTCTTCCATGAGATTACATTGGAGTTACCATATTACATTTAAAAAGCTGTAAAATGTAATACTGCTCGCACCTCAAGTCCTGTATACGAGAAATAGAGTCACTTACGCCAGGCTTAGAAACACTATGGAAACTGCTATTAGGCATAGGCAGAGCCACATGTGGTGCAACTGGCAAGGCGCTGTTGGAGACGAAGTCTCAGGAAGACACATACCCAATTTCCATATTCTTCTGATTTACCCAGAACAATATAAAGGGTGCCCCCCCACGGAGCAGCTTGGGAGGGCCTCAGAGACTGGGGGTTAGCGGGGTGACAAGACGTGATGACTTATACAACAGTGGGGAGCTCATGCCCTTCGAAGACTTTAGAGAGGGGTATGATCTGCCCCAGAGGATCTTCCTATTACATGCAGGGATTGCAGCGGCGAATCATGTGCCCTGGGGACCAGGGACAGCTGAACCTCCACATCACACAATTTTCTGCTACGTGGGCACAGGGGGTGGCAGAGTTAAGACAGCCCCATGCCTATACAGAGCCCTGAGCAGGGACATGCTAAAACCCTGACCACAGGATTTGAATGTTCCACTGGAAGGCAAACCATACGACAATATATTGATAGGGATCCCCAGGACCTCGAGAAACGTCTGTTTCTGACTCATCAACATTTTCATATTGCATAGGGCATACCTCACTTCAGGGCGGATTAATACATTTTTCCGGAGAGACGATGCAAAATGCCCGAGATGTGGAGAGGTGGGACCGGAACTCCTGCACATGCTGTGGACGTGTCAAGAACTGCAGAATTACTGGAAAGCAATCTCTGCCACCATTGGGGAGTTAATAGAGTACCCAGTCCCAAGTACCCCGGCACATTGTCTCCTGGGGCTATCGTCTACATAACTCCAAGTTGTGGGTCACAAGCAGGTTTCAAGACCTAGGTTTGATTATAGCTAAGCGTGTGGTTACACGGCACTGGAAATCTCCTGTAAGGCCTAGAATTGCAACGTGGAATACCGAACTAGAGAAATGGGGGGCCTGTGAGGGGTGGGTACTCCTTAGAAATGCCAAAAGAGGCATTGGCTCACTGGAGCGGGCCAGGGCTTGGGAGGCTCTGGTCAATAACTTAAAGGAGCCGGACCCAGCATCGGCGGAGATATCCCCATAGAGGGGCTCCCCACAGAGAAGCCCAGAACACCAGGGCAGGGGAGGAGAAGATGCAGTACATAATTGAGGTAGCAGTGCTTGACCGCTTTCCTAGGTCGACAGGGGAGGGCGGGAGCCCAGAGAACACAAGTAGAGGGCGGCGGGGCTAGAAGCAAATGTATAGTATTTTCATAAAGTGTGGCTGGCAGAGATCTCTGACGGGGGTGGGAGGATGGGATTTGGGAAATTAGGGTAGTTAGGGGTTCATTGCACTATTACTGCAATCACACTCACCCCTCATATGTTGAATAGACTCAAGAAATTGAAGAATGTGTATAGTACAAGGTTGATATTGGAAATGTAATGGAAATGTGATGAATACTCCATGTTTTTCAGAAACCACAATAAAATATGTGGTTTTTTTAATATAATACTGCTCGAACTCAACTGTGCCTCAACATGTGTGGGACAGTCAATACACTATTTTTAATACATGTCAGGCATCCCTATGAATGGCCTCCTGAGCAGAGGAGGCAGGGTGCATTATATTGAAGGTGAGAACATATAAGGGTAAGCCTCTATGTCTCTATAGTGGCGTTCTCCATTGGAAACTACCAGAAGTGTTAGTGGTCAATAGGATAACATGCGCTGCCACACACGCATTCTCGAGGTTGGCAGGTCCATTATCGCACCACTTAATATGTCATGTTTTGTATCAAACAACATTTCTTCTTACCGTCGACAAAAATCTTCTGTCATGGGTGATGTGGCATGCATCCAGGTGGCAACCTTAGAGGCTGCCCACCTGGTTGCCCCAGCTTCTCTGTGCTCTGGCTGGCAAACCCGCACTTCCAGTGTTTGCTGCTGCCAAGACAGGATTCTGACCACGTGCTAGACAGTGTGATCACACTCAGGAGTCAGGTACAAAGGCTTGGGCAGGAAGGCGGTCACACCTCCGTCCCCCCAAGCAAGCTAGTGAAGCAGCACATCAGGGGGGTGAGCCTTAAAGGCTGCACCGCCTTCATTATACATTTGGGCTGATTCCCAGAGGAGGAAACAGCCTTCCCTCACCCCAGGCACATCTGCACCCACACTGTCGGAAAATTAGATAGTTAAGGAGGTGTAAACCCCCAGAAGGATAGCAACACCTCCAGGGTGAGCATCCTGATCTGTACACTAAAAATAGATTTCTTCCATCTTTAAAAGTGGCAAAATAGAGGGCTAGATTTCTGCCATCTTTAGAAGTGGCAAAATAGAGGGTTCTGGGTAGGGAAGGTGACCCACACTCCTGGATGTGGTCACCTCAGGGGAGGACTAGCTGCAGGGACTGGCTGCCCAGTGGCTACTAGCTCCCACATCTCTGACTTCCCTAGGACTAGGATTTAAGGGACCCCGCTGACAACAGAACCTCAGTTCTGAACAACCTGCATCAAAGGAGACAGAAGTAGAGACCCGTGACAACAAGACTTGCACAAAGCAAAAGAGGGAAACCCTGCATCTGTGGCAACACTCTTGGAACGGCTTGATCGAGACTCATCCTAGGCTACTTGCTGGTTCCCTCAGACAGAGGGACCCATGTGGAAGCCTGGAGCACCTTCAGACTCTCCAGGACAAGTGGCACTAGTCACTGCACACTGCATGTAAAACAACGCTCCAGATCCGAAGAATCGCTGACCATCAGGCCCTCCGAAGGATTGCCCACATCCAGATGGTTTAGCGCATTGTGAGAACCGTAGTCCTGCCTTCCACGAAGTTACAGGCAGCTATGGCGTTCACCTGGACCATCAGAAGCAGAAGTTACTTTCTGTTCTACTTACCGCTGCAAAGGCTTTTTGGCCGCAAGTCCAGCAACCGATCCCTTTACTCGGCGCTGGATCAAGAAGGAACTCCATCCAACCTTCAACTGACGTCAGCAACAATTTGCATTGTTATCTTTTTGCATCGTTATCCCCGTCAGTAACGTTTCAGAAGTAAAAGCAGCTCTTCCATGGCTGCCCTTCAGCACCGGGGCAGCCAGACAACCCTGCCTCTGGGCTTCACAGGCCAGGTAAAATTGAACTGACTGTCATGGCTTGGTCCTAGCACCCACATCACCTTTACCCTGGAAGGGTACAACGCAACTCGACCTGCAAGTGACCATTGTTACTAGCGGTTTTCCCCATTGACCGTAATGTTAAATTGTCACTGTATTATTTTGAATTGATTTTCTTTTACTTCTAAAAACTATAACTCTAGTTGTATGTATGCTATTCCATTAGTTTTGGCACGGGGAGATTAAGTGATTTGCCCAGAATCACAGGATGTGGACGCGACTCCGAGGCTCGAACCTAGGTTTCCAGCACCAACAGCCCTGCCAAGTACCACGCATCAGGCGTTAGACTAGCGCATTTCAGTGTGGTGATACGCATCACCGCAATGAAATGCAAAGTAACGTATTTATAGTGCCTCCTCAGCTGTATGGAGTGCTCTTTACCACTGTGTGAGAAGAGTGAGCAAGGTAGTGGCAGCACGCAGTCTGTTCTACTTGGGGCAAGCTTGGGGGCTGGCTTAGCAGAGCTTCTTGTGGCTGGGCTACAATGTAACCTATTCACCCCACACCAGCGCAGCATTTGCACTGACGGATACCAAAGGGAATGATGGACGGAGCGCTTGAGCAAATCAAACACTCACCCCAGTCATCTGATCTGGGTTTAATCCATCATCATTCTTTAGCTCACTCCACCACCCCAGTTCAGACATGGCCATATGCAAATCAGTCTGACCCAGTGCCTCATGGGAACAGTCCAGCCCGAACTGCCAAGCCATGTCTTCCCTGGACCGGAAACAAGCATCCTGGGACCGGTTTCGGGTTCATGACCCCCATCAGCCAAGCTATCTTGAATCCAGTGGCAAAGTGAGCAAGGGACTCACGTCCGGGCATACCCTGCCAACTTAGGGAGAACAAAGCGATACCAAAGGAGATGATGGACGGAGCGCTTGAGCAATTCAAACACTCACCCCCAGTCAACTGATCTGGGTTTAATCCATCATCATTCTTTAGCTCACTGCACCACCCCAGTTCAGACATGGCCATATGCAAATCAGTCTGACCCTGTGCCTCATGGGAACAGTCCAGCCCGAACTGCCAAGCCATGTCTTCCCTGGACCGGAAAGAAGCATCCTGGGACCAGTTTCGGGTTTATAACCCTCATCAGCCAGGCTATCTTGAATCCAGTGGCAAAGTGAGCAAGGGACCCACGTCTGGGCATACCCTGCCAACTTAGGGCGAACAAAGCGATACCAAAGGGGGTGATGGACGGAGCGCTTGAGCAAATCAAACACTGACCCCAGTCAACTGATCTGGGTTTAATCGTTCATCATTCTTTAGAATTAGCACGGACATCAGGAGAGTCAGTTTTGAATTTGTCTAATAAGAAGGCAACAACAGACTTGTGTCAATCAGAACCTCACCTGTAGGCGGGCTGCGCGAGAGCAGGCACTGCAGTGCATACATTTTAAACTGCGCAGGCAGCTCCTGCCACTGCTCACATTATGGCTTAACCCCTTCAGTGCCACGCCCTTTCCCCGCCCTGTGCCGGGCGTTACATTAGCGGGCGGGGTTCATGACGAGATAGTCTCGTCATGGGCACAGCGCAACCGTGCTCCATGACGAGACTATCTCGTCATGGGCACTGAAGAGGTTAATGGTACTCCTGTTTTTGGACTCCACTCGCCGGAGTGGTGCCTCAACTGAGCCTACACTGCTGTCAGGCAGTGCACAGCCATTATGCCGTAGTGAGTGGAGTCCTGGCCCGTCCGAGGCTGTAAAAGGAGGATTCTATCTTGAAAATGATGGTCCTTGAACGAAGGTTAGCTTTGAAGACCTTTATTACATTTAAGACATGGAGAAAGAAAAACCCACAACCGTTCATCCTGATGTTCTCGCTGCAACTGTGAAACTGGCAGAAGCACGAGAACTCCAGAATGAATGGCGTATCAAATAACAATAGCGCACGAGGGCAGGCGCGTGGAACTGACAAGTTGTCCTTAAAGAAATAAGGACAACTTGTGACTATAACATCACCCTCTTTTTTTTGACAGAAAAGAAAAGGAGCATTATTAGCAAGCACTGGGAAAGTCAAATTTAACAAAACGCACAGAGCAGACAAAGGCAATGAAGAGAGAACAGAAATGAGTATTGGAACAGAAGTTGCATATGATGAAAATAATAGTCTATGAAAATTAATGGAGAAAGGCAGGAAAGACAGCAGGAAAGATAAATACAAACACCTCATGCACCTTTCTCACAAAAGATAAGCACCCACTCCCTCACACAATTAAATAAAACAACAACCTAAGTACAAACATAATGAGAGCTGGCCAGGCTAACAAGAGTGAAGTACAGGTTTGAGACAAGCAGTTGATAAAGTGGAATGATGAAATAAGTACAGGAAGATGTGAAAGAGTGGAGGACAGGTGCAGATATAAAAGTTACATGGAACGGTAATTGTAAGTGACGAATCCACGGAGAGGTGGAACGGTCAAGCTACTTTTAAATAGTAGAATACACTGTAAGTGACTAATCTATAGAAAGTGGAATGGTCAAACTACTTGTAAAATGTAGAATCATTCTAAGTGATGAATCCACGTAAAGTGGAACGGTCAAACAACTTGTACCCCATGAAACAATATGTAAAATGCGCAAGTGTGGTTGTACTACATGAAACAATGTGAAAAATGCGCAGATGTGGTGTAAAGTACCTCTGAAGTGTGAACATGGCACACTGAACAAAGCAAAATGTACATGTTAAGTACCTATGAAGTGTGAACATGGCACACTGAACAAAGCAAAATGTACATGTGAAGTACCTATGAAGTGTGGACATGGCTCACTGAAGAAAGCAAAATGGACATGTGAAGTACCTATGAAGTGTGGACATGGCACACTGAACAAAGCAAAATGTACATGTGAAGTACCTATGAAGTGTGGACATGGCACACTGAAGAAAGCAAAATGGACATGTGAAGTACCTATGAAGTGTGGACATGGCACACTGAACAAAGCAAAATGTACATGTGAAGTACCTATGAAGTGTGAACATGGCACACTGAACAAAGCAAATGTAAAATACCTATGAAGTGTGGACATGGCACACTGAACAAAGCAAAATGTACATGTGAAGTACCTATGAAGTGTGGACATGGCACACTGAACAAAGCAAATGTAAAGTACCTATGAAGTGTGGACATGGCACACTGAACTTATTGTATATGAAAAATGTAAAAACTGCAATATTTACGTAGGTGTGGCATTTGGCATATAATGCCAGACAGTATAATGTAACACCGTAGAACTACACCAATTGCAAGCTGGATGTAAAGGTGTGACAATTAATCACACGGCAGCAGGAACAAACTGAGCATGCAAATCATGAAATTACTTATTTCAAATATAAACGTGAAGATATCAGGAAATACTTTTGTTTTTTTTGGTTTAAAACATAACTGCTAAGAATATCAGTCCCATGGAGAATACTCAAACACTTTACCCGGCCAGGGCCGGGGAAAGTCCATTGTTGCAGCTGGCTGGCTTATTCCTGGGGCTCGCAAAGACAAGTACGTGTCACTTTCTCAAGTGAGTGTGCAGCGTCTGCCTCAGTCTCTCCTTTGAGAGTAGAAACAAGGTAAAACACAGGAACTTGCCGTGAATTACCATGCTGTAGAGGAGGCTTCGTCAATCGCTCAGGAGTAGGCCAGACACCTAATTTGATCCTGCTCCACTTGCAGTCAGTGCACCTACGAAGAGACCTGTAACCGAGCGCCGCCCTGCGCGCCCATCCTCTCGCTGTGCCTGAAGGGGAGGATGACACACCCTTCCTCGTCCCTTTCATGCCCACAGCAGGGGAACTGCGAGGACAGAGCCACCCCTGCTGCCAGGCTGAGGCAGGGAGCAGGAGGCCTAATCCCGGAAAAGGTCACCTTTATTCATTTACTAAGTGAAAATAACTTTATTCTGAACGTCGTGCATGCACAGTAGGAGCATATTTTACAAGTTACAGCAAACGTGTGACACTTCAATCAATGTCTTATGACACTTTGAAACTTTTTGCTCCATAGTTCCAGTGGTCGAAGTGGGGGGGGACGGCAGGGCACGGCGTGCCCCTACTTCTTCATTTCCAGCGATTCCGTTCCCCTACTTTTTTATTTTCAAAATGCGTACCGGGACGCAAGAAATCACCATCGCCTATAAAGCTCGACGTTCGAGCATGGGCGTAGGAAGTGTGGGGGACGCGGGGTACAAGGGTGGGGGGGGGACGAGGGGACAAAGGAATTTCCCCTCATCCTTCTGTTATCGCAGGGCCATTAGCACGCGAAAGCGCTACCTAATGGCCCTGCACTTGACCTGCCTGGAGTCAGAGGCCATCCGCCCTCTGCCTTTTGTTATGCTGCAGGAAGGCTCAGCCGTTCTGGGAAGAGCAGAGAACGGAGAAAAAATAAACGCTGCCTCTTTTCCTTCATGGCAAGGACCGTGTCCACTACTCCTGATCTGCCTCTGGCGGCTGCCCTCCTCTCTTTAATCCTACATCTCTTTCTGTCTCGCTCCTGCTTACGTGCTGATTTCAAGAGGCAGCTCTTAAGGTACTCTCTCTTGCCTCTCCTTTTCTTTATTTGTTCCCCTGTGAAATTGATCCAAAAAAGGATGAACACTTTGGCTGTAAATGTCCTCATTTTCTGACCGTTTTCTATTGAAAAGAAAAACCTCGGAATGGAGAGAAAAATAGTTAAATACCTAAATAAAGCAATACAGAGTGGACAGCAGACAGGCCAGACTGTTATTTACACCCACACACATTAGCGCCACTTTACAGAGTTTGCCAGTGAAAGCGCTACTTTCTTTTTATCTTCATTCTTTGAACAACATTGTTTTCCCTGGGTGGGTAAGTGCGCCATTCCTAAAGGGACTGCAATACCTGGTTGATGGGTAGAGTGGAAACGTTTAATATGATCGTTTTCAACTTTTTAATTATTTTAGCTTATAAAATGCGGCTCTGTGTTTGGGGATGTGGTCTTTTTTAAACCAAACTGCATACATTTTGAAAGGATATAAGCAATGGACATTGAAAGGGGTCCCTTCCTGGTCCTGTAGCCATGTCTTGAACTTTTCAGGCAAAATCACTTACTGATTTCTGAATAATGAGTTTAAAACCGTTAAGGTAACCATGTTTTTTTCTGATTACAGTTCACATGTTTTGCTTATTCTTGCATTCCCTATGAGTGTTTGCTTTTTCCAGGGTGTTATTCATTTTTTTTCAGGCAGCATTTTACTGTTGTCTAGTGCATAATTTGAATTTAGTCGCAGCACAATTGAGTTGTGCTGAAGGCAGTGCGAGTTTCTCTCAGTGGGGCAGTATGGTGTTCAGTGTGGGAGAGAATGTGGCACTCTGGCCAGAGCTGCTGAATTTGGAACTGGAGAACCATGTTCAGACCTTCATGACCAGTTCACCATACCACACTCCTGACGGGACTTATTCCGATGCTACACCTTAGAAGGCCCGATAGACCTTAGAAGCCCAGGTGTCTTAGCACCCGCAGGTGGACCTGTCCACCACAATCCATACTGCAGTTCACTTCCAGTCTTACGGGCAGGCATATGAAGAAGCACATCCTAGATCGACAGTGAATCTGTCACTGAGGTCACAAGACCCTTGAGGCCAGTCCACCTCACTCATTGGTACCTCCATTGGCCTTTTTCCAGCACTAGCAGTACAACTTGCCAGGGGTTGGCAATGTAGGATTTGCATGCACACCAAACTTAGGGGGTGATTATAATGGCAGTGGGACCACGTCGGTGGCGGTCCCACCGCCATTGGTGACTGCATCACAGTCCGCCATATTACAATGGCGGGTGGTTACCTGGCGGTCGGAAAGACCAACCACCACGCACCCGACGGGCTTCTTGAGCCCGCCGGTGTGGTGGAGAGGCTCGTGGTTCCTACAATGCTGGTGGTGCCTACCATGCACCGCAGCAGGGATTACGATGTCCCTTACCCGCCAGCTTATCAATGGCGGTTCACCTGCCATGGAAATGCTGGCGAAAGGGACATTGGGGGCCCGTAGCAGGACCCTTTACCCCTGGCCCCCAGACATGGGTCCTGGGGGGCATCTATGATGCCCCACAACATATCACTGCACCATGTGGCAGGCACCGATATATTTAACATGTTCCTTTTTTTTTACTTTGCAGCGGATAATGCAGCCAGCAGCACCTGCTGCAATGTAAAAGATATGCACTGCGAACACCGTAGTGGCAGTCGCATTGTAATGCCTATCGTGGGGCCTCCACCTTGAAGACCAGCGGTCCCATTCCCCGATTCGATGGCGGTGGTACTGAAGTCCGCCTGCCATCGTAGTCAGCCCCTAAGTTTGCATTTTATGAATATGATTCAGCGGGAAATAAATTGATGTTTGCAATTTAATTGACTTTGGTTGGCCTCTTATCTATGAGATTTCCCTGTTGAATGTGCCCTTACATTATACATTTTCGGTTGTATGAATTGATTGCATACTACACTCTCCTACAGGTATTAACTTTAGTGTCATTAGGAGTGTCTGGGACCAATTGTTTTCTTAGGAATTGTTTTCTTTACTAACCATTGCAAAGGGCCCTAAACTTCACAGCAACACAAGTCACATTTCTTTTAGTAATTTGGGATCCGTTTGAGCTACAAAATTGTTTTGGAGGAAATCGTTAGATTATGCAGCAGATGATGTATTATGTGGCAAATATGATACAGCCATAGTTAAGTGGAAAATATTTTTCCACTTAATTTTGCCCCAACATTGTAGTTGATCAATTTGTAAGTTCCCCAAACCCAAAAGTCGAGTTTGGGCACAATTTGCATTTTAAAAGCAGCCCTATAACACAGGGCTACTTTTAAACTGACCTCAGGCTTCAGCAGTGCACACATGCTAGCGCAGAAAGGGCTGCTGGCCTCTAAACTGCCATGCCTTATTATATTCTAGGGACTTAAAAGTAGTTCTAATCCCCCTGCCCTATTATGTACTAGGGCCTTATAGGAGAGGTCATGCCAATCATAGGGGTACCCTAACCCATAGTGCACCCTAGTGTATGTAGGTGTTTTCACTGTATTTTTAAGTGCCTCTTTCAGAATAGCACTGGCTGTTTAGGCAGAGGCCAGGGCCAGTCAGTCAGGTACCACCAGTACCAGTCAGCAAAAAGTTGGGGAGTGCCCAGGGCGGCTTTGCAACACTAGAGAAACACAAACTCAGAATGTAAAACAAAACACCATGGTTGGGGGCTTCTCTTCAATAATCAGAATTGATTTCTATCCTAATTAACCCATTTTCCAACATTAGGATAGGGAAAGACTGGGGAAAAATCATAACGTTCTAATCTATACATTGAAGTTTTTATGCAGCTCTTTGATGACGGTTAATAGCTCACTGTTCAATGTTAGGATTTTAACTTATAAACTTCAAATACCAAAAGAATATCTCAGACAAAAGCAGTAACTCACTGACCTTTTGAATTAAAACTTTCACTAGACAAGCCTTCGATCTCTCTCAAAAAAAGAACATTAATCACCAAAGTTATCTTCACATTTTTATTGTTGCCTGAAAATTGCTGGAGACCAGAAATGCAGCAGCAGGTACTTTTCAAACCATAATGCACTTGCAAACACGACGCCCCCACCCTAAGTCAGCGGCCTTTGTTTGCTTTGTGCATTAAGATGCAAGATTCATATATATGTTTTTTTAAACATTTGGTCTCATTACTATATGAATGTAAATAACAATAAAGCATACATGCAAACTGTGACTACATGCCTGCTTTTCTCAATATTTCACTTCGAAAGTATGCAATTGTATTTGTGTAACGGGTGATTTGTATAGGGTCACTGGAAACTGCACAAAGTTGTCCCTGTCCCCCCCAGAATTTTAGTGTCTCCTACGCCCCTGCGTTCGAGGACGGGCGGCAGAGAAGTAACAGGACTCTGTCTTTTTCTTGTTACCCAGAGAAGCAAAATACAGTGTCCGCTTCTGCTCTGTAGCTTCAGCTGCCTTCCCCCCTCCCCCCAACTCTTTCCCTCTTCCCTCTATTTCTGTCTAGCAGTTCTTCTCTTACAGAAAACCGAGATTTCAAGACAGGGTTTTCACTCTCTTTCCTCTCCTTTCTTTTATTTCGTTCCCTGTGAAATGGATCCAAAAAAGAAAATAATTTTTGCTGGAAATGTCCAGCATCTGGAATAAAAGGTTAAAAATAGGAAAAATAACTAAGTAAAGTAAGACAGACTGGTAGCCAGAGGCGCTACTAGAGCCAAATTTCGGGGGGGGGGGGCTTAATCTTTAAGCAATAGGCAGAGTGGAGCTGCAGGGGCTCCTGGAGGGGTGAAACAACAGCAAGGCCTCATTAACATGCAAATGGTCTTTAAAAGACCTGTGAAGTGCTCGGGTGCGGCTGTGTGTGTGCCAATGGGCTGCTGGTAGCAATCAGGTAAGCCTAATTAGAGGTAAAGTTGCCTTCACAGGGACCCACCAGTCGACGGACTAGGGATCGCGAAGGGACCTCGAGAGAAAACACAAAGGGCCAGCTCAAGGAACACTCATGGAGTGTAGGCGGGCAATCTTCAGTGCAAATGCTGCTCGGGGTCAGCGCTATAAATAATCCAAAGCTTAGCTGCAGGAGTTGTTGGAAAGCGGATGCTTCTGCAAAGTGACGTGGTGTCCAGGGGTTCGGTTTGCACAGTCGCCACGAGGGATACGGGCCTCAGACTTGCTGTGGGCACTGTTCGACCTCTAAGACCACGGAAACCCACCTCCTATGTTACAAAATTCTTCGGAGTCTGGCGGGAGCTTCGGAGCTGCAAACCGTTCAGATCTGTTTTGGTGCCTGCCTTGCAGGGGAGTAACTCCATTACTCCAAGGGAGATTCTTTACTTATCTAGTTCAATGTAGATCGTTGAAGTTCCAGGATTCAGTATCAGAGTTTCGTCCAGGTGTAATCTAAAGTCCTGGAGCCAGGGGTTCCTTTCTTATACCCAAGGAAGGGGTGGGACAAACTCTAGGGACCCACCTATGAGAGGGTCAGTAAAGAGGGGTGGCTACACCCATTTCCTTTGTCCAGTTTCGCGCCATTGCAGGGGCTGGACTATGTACAGGGACACCAAATGTGCCCCCAGTGCTGAACTTCAAAGCACTCTTGGAGTGCACCCACCCAGCCCCAATACACTAAAGTCTTTCTGGGAGGTGGTGACACCTCCCTGTGACAGGAAACCTATTGTCCAGGCCTCCCCTGCCGGAGTTTCGTCCAGCAACAGGAGGGCAGACTCATGTCTGTGGCTGGAAGCATCCATTTTGTGATGCCAGGGCTCTGTTAGCTGGTGCCGGGTATACCGGTACTGTCATGTCTCTCCCTCTAGAAGGGTGGGATCATACTCTCACACCAGTTACTGGTGTGGGGGTATGATTCCAAAGTGTTTGACACCAAATACCACATGTTTCCGTGCAGCCATTCCAAAGTTAGCATTTACCGTTTGGTTATAATGCACTTAAGAGTGTATGGTTTGGCAGCATCACAAACAACCCCAGAATAAAGGTTCTGAAGGCTGCTGAGGGGCTCTGCTCATGCATGGGCACCCTCTCACATAAAACCCAGCACCCTGCCTTCAGGATTGGTAATGCCTGCCATAGGGGTGACTGATAGGTTTGTATGTGCAGTGATATGGAGAGATATAGTGAACCTATATCTCAGTAAGGGGTGCATGCACCACCTTACCCAGGCTGCAGTAGCAGACCTGTGGTGTCATTTTGGAAGGCTTCCCAGGGGTGACACAATACATGCTGCAGCCCCTGGTAGGCCTATGGGGGTGCCTATGCCCTTGGTACATAGTATACCATATACTAGGGACTTATAAGGGTACCCCAGAATCCAATCTGGAGTTTACCTATAGTACTTGTAATCAATTTAAGGGAGAAAGCAGATAGGCTGGGGTCCTGAATAGCAGGATCCCAGGCAGACTAAGTCAAAAACCAGCAAAACACCAGGAAAAAAGTGGGGCAACCATGTAGTCAGATTCCACCTTCCTACACAGATCACAAAGTGCACATAATGTAAATAGGTCAGTGGGCTACTGCTTTTGTCAGAGAGCTCCTTTTGTTACTTGCAGTTTAGAAGTTAAAATCCTAACATACAACAGTGAGCTATTAACTTTCATCTAAGAGCTGCATACAACCTGCAAGGTATAAATTAGAGCGTTATGTTTCCCCCCCCCCCCCCAGTCTTTGATTATCCTAATGTTGCAAAAAGTGTTCTTTTGGACAGAAATCAATTCTGATTATTAAAGAGTACCCCCAACCATGGTATTAAGTTTTAAAATTCTGAGTTTATGTTTCTCCAGACCAATCACTATTAAACTATACCGCCTAGTAGTATGGTTGTCATGTGACTCCTACACCTTGTAGTCCTTAGTCTTATGTAACATTTTCTATACAGTGATTTACACACATATTGATTGTCTCTGAGTAATGTGTGTGATGTAAAGTGCTCTGACACCCTACACTGGTATGAGTGGCGCTGTAAATCAAATTAAATGCATCTGAGAGAGAGTGTGGTTATGGAGACTTGAGGGGCACTGTTAAAGGGTGGTAGTGAGGGAATCCATGACAGAGGTGGTCATTAGAGGGTAATAACAAACATTAATGCACAGGGCACCGCCAGTGCCCTTGAGGCCAGTCTGCCTCACCCATAGTTAGCTCCATTGGCCTTGTTTCAGAAGTAGTAGCTGCAACTCACTAGGGATTGGCAATGCAGAATTTGGCACGCACACCAAACTAAGTTCGCAAACTTCACAGTCTCTCTGCTTCATTCACAAGCACTTTAAACATGTGCTGCTTGCTGTGGGGCCACTGGAATTAAATATGCAGCAAAGGAGGACACAATTATGCCACAGTGTTGACTAAATTATGCATTTAAAAAAAGGCTGCAGCGTAATGCAGTATATTTTCTGATATTTTATTATTTTGACGTGTACACATGCTAACAGTCTTTGGAAAGATTTTGCCTTATTAGCACCAGTGTAACATACAAATGCAACAGTGAGAAAGATGATCAGTCAACCTTTGCAATAAGCCATCCACTCCGCAGCAAAACAAGTCACATTTTTTGTTAACTTTTGATACATTTGAGCTATAAACAATTTATTAGTTTAAATGATCAGATCTTGCATTAGGAGGCAAATATGGCAGAGCCAGAGTTATATAGAAAACATTTGCAAACTAGGATATTTTGCCATTCATGTTTGAACGGCTGTTGTGGAAAAAGGGAGAAGTGCTGATGATAAACACCATGGCTCTGCGACATATGGCTTGTGCTTCCACATTTTATCGTATTTGGGACATTCTGTGATTAGAAGCATATCCCACTTTGTGAATGTGTTTTACTGTCAATAACTCATTATAACCTTATATAATCATGTGTATCCATTGGTTGATTAAACTGGGCAGTGAAATGCCATACAAATACTAAAAATTGGGATATTTGCGCATTCTGGCCACACCTCTGGCTCCGCCCACTGAGCCAATCCTTGGGTTATTCCCGCCCTCTGATTCTCCGCCCACAGTTCCCCTACTTTTTTTCCCCCACTTCGACCACTGCACTGCATAGTTCATGATGCCCTTCATTCAGCCCATGCTGACTTTTATAGGGAATATAACATCGTATTCACGATTGTAGTTTTGCTTTTGATACTGTATGCTGGCTACAAACCTAATACACGCTGAAACTACGTTTCTGATAAATAGCTTCAAGGCTCCATGATGACGATCTATGGAATAAACATATTTATTTATGCCTTGAATGAAAGGTGTATCGCTCGCATCTCACAACCATGTTTGATGCACTGCAGGGCAAAATGGCCAACAAAAGTTGATTACCGGGTAGGACAAATTACATGCAAATTTATTTTTTCGACTGGCCCAAAATTAACGCGTGCTTTTAATGTGAGGGAGGGTTTGGTTACTGGATGTGACTTGATTTTGTTGACCTACTAAAGAGAGCAATAAATGGAAAGTTTTTGAGGCTTTTAATAGAATGGTACGACACGTCGTTTTTTGCTGCTCACATGGGTGTAGTTTCATATTTATGTTTCCCTTGCCTTCATTGCTTGATTTTTGCTCACGATGTGAGGACAGAGACATTTGAGAGGGGGGTATAGAGAGGTGTGCCCTGCAGCAAGCCACGCCCACGTATGTTTCATTTCATAACAACATTACGTGGCACTGCTGTCACCCGAAGAAACCAACATGTAGTAATTAATGGACGTTGTTGCACGAATCCCGGAGATTCCCAACAAGTTTCGGGTACCTACCAGGGGGTCTTTCGGGCAGGATGGGGCTCCAGACCAACATGCTGTCCGTCAGTTGTACGTCGCAGCTCTGCTTGCCGACAGAAAATATCCCGCGAAGCAGAACCCGCGGACCCCCGCCACTGTCCTCCCTGCCGGCTGCAGCCCGGGGTCCGCCCCGGAGCACTGCCGAAGAAGCATTCCATCCACAACTTGTCTTCTTCTCATGCGCCTCAGTACCTTCTTCTGTGCTTATTTCCCAGGCCTGGATCTTCCCGCTGCGTGCAGGGGTGTGCACTGTCCTGCCAGACATTTTTAGGGGGGCGAGAAAGTTTTTGCATAGATGCGCGCGGCCTCGGTTGCTAGAGTAACGGGTGTTGCATGCTCCTCAGGGCTAGACTTCCTCGAGTGGGCGGGGCTTTCGCTTTGCCAACCGCCATATTGGTGCTTCGTAGTTGTATGGGAGGAGACTGTTACTAGAGGCACGTAACGAAGCATCTTTGCATTTTCCTTCGAGCTTCAGCTTTTGTATTTTATGTTTATTTAACACCTGCGTGTTTACTAATAATCTGCTTGTGTTGGTTCTCTACTCCGGATTCCACATCAAGGTTAATTTTTTTAAATACATTTTAAGACATCCACTAATTTGAAATAGCTGAAAACCAATTCAAGTATATCGTGAACATTGTAGATGCAGTCGTACAGAGGAGTTAAGAAGTTGAAAAATAACATTTTGAAATAAATGCACGCTTGCCAACGTTTAGGCACACCTACAAGGGAAGTTTAGGGCAAACATTTGAGAATTCATTTCGTATTGGTGAGGTGGAAACTGTTTTAAGCTAGAGAAATCAAAATGGCACAATTCCTTTATTGGAAAAACTGTGAGTCCGCTTCCTAAATTCGTAGCATTTACATACATGCACTAAGATGCCCACACTACAGAAAACAGTGAGACTGCATTTGCTTCTGAAAATCGGCTAGAGATGTGCATGACTATCAAGTCACAACTGACCTTGTGTTTGCAGAGTTTGTGTCCCTCCTACGTCTGAACCAGAGGCAAGTGACTGCACGCAACCACAGTTCTTTCTCTCTGGGGGCCTAACAGACTGGGAGAGTGTAATGTAAAGTTGCTTCTCACAGTAGGAGGGCAGGTGCTACCCAAGGACACACTGGAGACAGGTGGTAAGGTTGTGGAAACCTTTATTCAACTATATATACACTTTACCGAGAGAGCGCCGGGCTACACGCTCCGTTCGCTGCTCTCGCGCCGCGCTGACTCACGCGCATGCGCAGTAGCGTCCGGTCCGGCCGCTACGCGCGTTCCTACCCCCTGACGTAGTGCGCGTCAACTAGACCGCAACACTACATATCTCCCCCTTTTATACCACACAACACTCTAAGCCTAGTCTGGTGGTCAGTCCATTTCATAGTCTCTGAACCTGGCTGGTCTCACCACAGCACGCCCAACCCGGGTGTGTCTTACCGGGGTGGTATGTCCTTCTTGACCTCCTTCTGCGACCGAGCTCCCTCTTCTACCTTCCGGAGTGCCCTGGCCCTCTCTTTCTCCTTCCTCCTCGTCTTCCCGGGCTCTTTCCTCTGGGGCCCATCCATCCTGTATGTCTCTCTCTCCGTCTTGTTCTTCTCTCCTGTTCTCTCCACCTTCTCCCTTAGGAGCTCCTGCTCCCCTTGTCGTGCCTTCTGATGGTGTCACCCCTTCCGCGTCCTCCCGGGGCCATTGTAAGATTTTGTTGCACTTAGCCATGCGGTCATGGGACCACACGTTTCCGTCACTGAGCAATGCTGCTCGGTCGTACACTTCTTCCACTCTTAGGGGTGGGGAGTACTTGCTTTCTCCTTTTCGCTGTAGGGTTGCCAGCTTCACTCTGACCCACTCCCCTTTTTCCAACTTTGCCTCCTTCACCTTCCGGTTGCGGTTGTAGTGTTCCGTGTAAATGCATTGTGCCTGTTCCAGATTGTGTTGTACAACCGCTGGAGACCACTTACTGGTGATTGTCTTCTCTTGCCAAGCAACATTGTCTCTGGTGAATGGTTGCCTTCCTCGTAGGATTTGGAAGGGGCTGTACCCTGTGCCAGTGGGGGTGATGCGGTATGCCCAGATGGTGCTTTGTACTTCCTTTTCCCAGTCTTTGCCCCTCGTGATGGCGGCCTGTATAGAGCCCATGAGTACCCTATTGAACCTCTCCACTTGTCCGTTGCTGGCCGGATGATAAATCGACGTGTGCCGGAGTATTATGCCGTTCCTTTCAGCAAATTTGGACCATTTGTCCGAGGTGAATTGGGGTCCATTGTCACTGATTATCGTTCTGGGGATGCCTTCCCTGAGGAACACCTCCTTAAGGAAGCGCAAGATTGTGTCTGTGTCCATGACCTCTTGGGTGTGTACCTCTGGCCACTTCGAGTACTTGTCCACCAATACGCATAGGTATTTCGGTATCCCCTGATCATCCAGTATGGGTCCTAAGATGTCCACTGCCACCTCTTCCCAAGGGTTGCTGGGAATCGCGAATTTCCCTAGTGCCGGCCTCATCGGCTTTAGTATTTTGTCCGCTCCTTGGCACTGCGCGCAGTCTCTCACGTGCCTTTCTATTTGCAGGTCCATCCCCGGCCACCAATACGTACGTTTGGTCCTGGCCTTCGTCTTCACAATTCCCAGGTGTCCTTCGTGTAATATAGATAGCAGGTCCGGTATTATATTCTCCGGTGGTACTACTCTGTTCCCTCTGTACACGAACACTCCGTCGTTCCCCACCGACAGCTCCTCTCGAACCTCATAGAACTGCCGGACCTTGGGCTTCTGTCGTCTTCTCTCCGGCCACCCTTGTATAATGTACTCCTTGATGTCGCCCAGATCACCGTCTGCTGCATACGCGTCTGTCCACTCCTGTTTACTGATGGCCTTTTCCGGGTCGTCCATCAGGGCTACCATCTCGTCTTCTTCCTCCGTGCCACTGGTGGCCCTTTCCATTGCTGACGCCCTGCTGAGGTAATCCGCTATCTTGTTCCTCGAGCCCGGGATATACTCCACGTCGTACCTGTACTCAAGGAGTTTCAGCGTCATCTTTGCAATCCGGGGTGTGGCACTAGCATGGCCGCAGGACGTCAAAACCTTCACTAGGGGTTTGTGGTCTGTCTTCACTTGAAAACGTGTGCCCCACAGGAACTGGCGGTACTTTCCCATGGCCCAGACCACGGCTGGCATCTCTTTTTCGATTACGCTGAACTTTTGTTCGGAAGACGTCAACGTTCTGGACGCGAAGCTGATCGTCTCCGTTCCACCTTCAGGCCTTTCCTGCATGAGTACCGCTCCTAGCCCTTTTTCGCTTGCGTCCCTCAGCAGTATAGATCTTCCCCGGGGGTCGTACCCGTGCAGCGGGATCGCCTGGCTGATTTCGCGTTTCACTGTGTCGAATTCTTCTTGCTCCTCTTCTGTCCATGCAAACACCGTCTTGTCCCTCGTGAGTTGTCTCATATTGTGTGTTTTCGTGGCGAAATGGTGGACAAACTTGCTGTAGTATTCCGCCATTCCCAGAAAGGACCTTACTTCTTCCTTGGACGTGGGCGGGGGCGCGTCACAGATGGCCTTCTTGTCCCCTTTTTCGGTGTTATCCCCTGTTCTCCTATCTCATGCCCCAGGTATGTGACCGATGTCATTCCGAAATGACACTTCACCCATTCCGCCGTCAGTCCGTGTTCCTCCAAGATCTTTAACACCACTTCCAACTTCTCGTCGTGGTCTTCTAGCTCCTTCCCCATTACTAGGATATCGTCCTGGAAGTATTGTACTCCCTCTACACCCTTGAATAGGCGGGTCATCAGCTTTTGGAACACTGCTGCTGCAGACGCTAGTCCGAAGGGCATGCAACAGAATTGATAGCATCCAAACGGCGTTATGAATGACGTCAGTTTCTTGCTCGCGGGATGCAGCACCACCTGGTGGTATGCCGATTGCAGGTCGATGGTGGAGAACCATTTCACGCCTTTCATGCGGGCCAACATTTCCTCTATGCGCGGCAAGGGGAATTTTTCTACCACGATGCATTTGTTTAATTCGCGGAGGTCCACACATAAGCGCACCTTGCCTGACGGTTTCATGGCCACCACCAGTGGCGCCAACCACTCCGCGCTGTCGATCGGTTCGATGATTCCCTCGTCTTCCAGTCGGTGTAGTTCCATGTCGTACCGCCTCTCTCACTGCAATCGGTATGTTCCTTACTCTGTGCGCCACCGGGCTGGCATTCTCCTTGAGGACGATCTTGTGGGTAAACTTCTCAAGTTTACCAATCTTGCCGCCGAACACTTTCGGGTGTCCGCTCCGCCATTTCGCTGCTGTCAACTCTTCTCCGTCCAAAGTCACCAGCACTTGGATGTCCCCTCCTGGGTTCAACTGTATCCCCAACTCTCCTTGGTCCATCCACCCTAGGACTGATGGTCCCTTCTCCGCGACATATAGTTTACAGTGGGCGCTGCGTTCTTTGAACTGGAATGGCAGTTTCCTGAATCCCACCATCGGGATGGGCTCCCCCGTGTAGGTGACTGGTCGTATGTCGGGGGGATCCAGGCGTGGGCCCAGTGTGGGTTCGAACTTCTCGTTCCATACCGATCTTTGGACGATCGTGTAAGGGGACCCCGAATCCGCCACAATGGTGATTCCTACCCCTCCGATGAGCATGTCGCACTGGGGCTTGCGCGCTCTTTTACTCTCGATGCCCAATACCTGGTCTTCCACGCACAGGACTTCATCGTCTTCCTCCTGGCCGTCTTCTTCTTCACCTATGTCCTGTGCTACGAATTTCCCCGCGCGTTGTTTCTCTTTCCTTCTGCACACCTTCTCGTAGTGGCCGACCAGGCCGCAAAATGCGCATTTAGCTCTGAAGGCGGGGCACCGTTTGTCATGTGCCGCGTGGCTCGGGCTCCCGCATCTGTAGCATCTTGCCGTTTCTCCTTTGTCTGGTTTCCACTGCTGTCCCGGTTTTCCTTTCGCCTTGTATGCTCCCCTGTAGTCTCCGGGCGCCGGTTTTCCTCTTCTATACTGGTCCGCGTCGTCTACCTTGTTTATCGTGAGTCTTGGGGCTTGGTCTCTCTTTGCTGCTTCTGCGCAGCGCTTGGTCAGCTCTGCCCTCTTCACTATGGCAATCACGTCTTTCAGCGTCGCGTCACCACTCGCCCACAATTTATCTTGCACTGATTTGCTTGTCGTATGCATCACGATTTGGTCCTTGATGAATTCGTCTTGTAGAACTCCGTATTTGCACGTTATTGCAAGTTTCCTCAGTGCCGCCACGTAATCATCTATTGTTTCTCCCGCTTCTTGCTTCCTCTGCTGGAAGTTGTAGCGGTCGATGGAGGTACAAACTGCAGGCCGATAGTGGTTGTCCAAATCTTCCAGGGCGTGTTTGAACACGTCGGTGTCCGCTGCCGGCCTGGCGACTGGTGTTAGGTTTTGGAATACCCGTATGCCTTTTGGTCCCAGGTTGTGCAAGAGTATCCTTTTCCTTCTGGCGCTGGAGAACGCCTCCTCGTTCTCGTCTTCCAGCGTTTCTAGGTAATTCTTGAAGTACTCCCTCCAGTCTTCCCATTTCATTTGGGGTTCTCCTGGCCTTGGGAGGAACGGAATCGGCATTGTTAAGGCTGATGCCTGCGCACTCATCTTGACGTCCGCTTGTTTCCTCGGGCTACCTGGCGCTTCTGTCCTCTCCCCTCTTCTTCGGGTCGCTGGGATCTCGTTGGAGCTACCTGCGCCTTCTCCACCCGATTCCGCCAGGGTCTCTGCTGACGCTCCCGTCCGCTCCTGGCTGTCTTCTACCACGTGGGGGGCACACTCACTGTTCTCGTGCCTTCCTCTGGCGTCCGTCCGCCGCTGCCGCGCTCTCTCGGTGCGTTGGGGTCTGTCCTCGACCTCCTGGATCTGCTCTCCACTCGTTGTGTCGTCCCCCTGCGTAGGGCTACCTGCTATGTGCTGATTGGGGGCGCCTCCTTCACTGAGGGGCACCGGGTCCGCTCTGTCCGAGCCTCGTCGCCACTGTAAAGTTGCTTCTCACAGTAGGAGGGCAGGTGCTACCCAAAGACACACTGGAGACAGGTGGTAAGGTTGTGGAAACCTTTATTCAACTATATATACACTTTACCGAGAGAGCGCCGGGCTACACGCTCCGTTCGCTGCTCTCGCGCCGCGCTGACTCACACGCATGCGCAGTAGCGTCCGGTCCGGCCGCTACGCGCGTTCCTACCCCCTGACGTAGTGCGCGTCAACTAGACCGCGACACTACATGTAATCCTGGTATGTTTTTGGTGCACCCCGCGGAACCTGTCTAAATTAAAATATTCTAAATGACAATTTCACTGACAAATGTGTAGAACCCACTTGGTCCTACTAGAATGACAGACAGGTAAGTCTTAAACCATAAAGGTTTTATTTTCAGAAAATTATAGTCGTTCAGGAATCAATTTAGCAAGGTCAAAGTCATGTAGGCAATCCACCAGAGTGCAAAGCTCAGTTGAAACACAGAGTCAATTAAGAACTCAGTAAAGTTCAAATTATCAAAATACAGAGTATAGAATTGGAGAGTGATCTGGCATGGATTCTCCTTCTAAGGTAAGTGAGAACGGGTTTCCTGTTACATTTAGAAAACACTCTTTTATAGGGTTATGAACAATATGTTTTATACATTCGCTACAGTTGTACTTCGTTGACATGGCCTAATTCAATCAGAACTGTTCAAAGAGAAACGTTGCAATCAAATACATTCAAAAGAACCATCATAATTCTACAACATAGAGCTTCTCACAGGTGCCACCTGTACTGGAACAAAAGTTCCTACAGCGTGTGCTATTTTCTTTGAGGTAGCTGGGTGCAACTTTGAATTAATGCACTTTTTTAAGAACAGCCTGTGACTGTCGTTGAGCTTTGTTAGAAAGGGGTAGACGGACCGGGAGGGTCGGCCGGGGTCAGGAGGAGAGGTCTCCGGGGAGAGCCGTCTCCAGCGATCGTACAGACAAGTAACTTCCCCCCCACAGACAAATACCACACACGGATAAGGTTCAGGGTTCTTTATAAGCACTTCTTAGGGTACGGTTGACTGGTACAAGGAGGTCTGGACTCAGGGGTCCCCTCGATTCAAGGCTCTCAAAGCAGGGTAAGGGGTAGCGGGACAGTCTGTCTACCAGTCAGGTAGTTTGGATGAGATGATGATTAGCTCACAATCCTCGAGCTTGGTTGGTACGGGCCGCGGCAGCGCCAGCAGGTCCCGGAAAGATGGTCGATGGACGGTCCGCGGCAGCGCCAGCAGGTCCCGGGGAGGATGGTCGTTACAACGGGCCGCGGCAGCGCCAGCAGGTCCCGACGAGGGTGGTCGTTACAGCGGGCCGCGGCAGCGCCAGCAGGTCCCGACGAGGGTGGTCGTTACAACGGGCCGCGGCAGCGCCAGCAGGTCCCGACGAGGATGGATGTTGTAGAAGGCCGCGGCAGCGCCAGCAGGCAGGATGATGGTTCACAAGAGCGGGCTACGGCAGCGCCAGTAGTCCGTCAAGGCTGAGTTCTCTCGGTGTCTCTCGACTCCAGGATACAACTGCCTTCCTGCTCCGGAGTTGTCCCAGTTATAGGGCAGGCGCCCTTTGATGTCCGGACCCTCGCACTTGGAGGTCGGAGGGCCCGGGATGAAGGTGTCCAGACACCCAGCAGGGGGTGGAGCCAGCGCCTGGGGGAGCTGGAGGCGATCGGCACCTGGCGGGGGAAGAGCTCTTGACACTTCGTTCTCCCATTGACCTGCCAAGTGGTCCGCTCACCTCCCGGGTGGACGGTGGTGCCGGGATGTCGGGGCCGGCCAGGCCCGGGGTTAGGGTCGGGGCGAGGCCACGCGGCCTCGTGGTGCAGGGCCCAAGATGGCGGCTTGAACCGGCCGGGGGAGCCGGTGGGGCTGGGCCCCGTGAGGAGTAGAGGTCCGAGGGCAGAAGATCCGTCGTGAGACGGGGTACCGGTGCTTTTCGTGGGTTATGCCTGGTGGGCCGGAGCTCGGGCCCTGTCGTGCGGGGAGGGAGCAAGCCCTTCGTGTGGCCTGTCCAACATGCGTCCCCCCCAGCTGAAGGCGGGGAGAGTCACCCATCTCCTTGGGGACTCTCTTCGTCGAGGCGGAAAAAGCGGGACAGGCCGTCCGCGTTGGCGTGGTCTTGGCCTGGTCGGTGCTCCACAGTGAAGTCCATTCCCTGCAGGGAAATGGACCAGCGCAAGAGTTTTGGGTTCTCCCCCCGCATCTGCATCAGCCACTGCAGGGGTCGATGGTCGGTTTGTACCCGGAAATGGGTACCGAAGAGATAGGGCCGGAGCTTTTTGAGGGCCCACACCACTGCGAAGGCCTCCCTCTCGATGGTGCTCCAGCGCTGTTCTCGGGCCAGGAGACGTCGACTGATGAAGGCCACCGGCTGGTCATGACCTTCGGGGTTTAATTGAGAAAGGACGGCTCCGATGCCGTGGTCGGAGGCGTCGGTCTGTACCACGAATTCCCGACTGTAATCGGGGGCCTGGAGCACAGGGGCGGTGCACAGGGCGGCCTTCAGCTTCTCGAAGGCCGCTTGACAATCGGGGGTCCAATTAATCCGCTTCGGTTGGTTCTTGGACGTGAGACCCGTGAGGGGCCCCACGATGCTGCCGTAGTCCTTCACGAACCGCCGGTAGTAGCCGGTGAGCCCCAAGAAGGCTCGGACCTCGGTCTGGGTGACGGGGGGCTGCCAGGACTGGATGGCAGCAATCTTAAGTTGTAGCGGGGCCACCAGCCCGCTTCCCACTTGGTGCCCAAGGTAGGTCACAGACCCTTGGCCAATTTGGCACTTGCCGGCCTTAATTGTGAGGCCGGCCCGCTGGAGGGCCTGTAGGACCTCTTGGAGGTGACGGAGGTGGTCGGGCCAGTGGCGGCTGTATACAGCGATATCGTCCAGGTAGGCAGCGCTGAACTCTTCGAGCCCCGCCAAGACCTGGTTCACGAGGCGTTGAAACGTGGCGGGGGCATTCTTCATGCCGAAGGGCATGACCTTGAATTGGTAGTGGCCATCGGGGGTAGAGAAGGCTGACCGTTCCTGAGCCCTGGGTGTGAGGCCGATCTGCCAGTAGCCCGCTGTTAGGTCGAAGATACTGAGGTAGCGGGCGGCCCCCAGCCGGTCGATCAGCTCGTCTGCTCGGGGGATCGGGTGAGCGTCGGTCCGGGTGACAGCGTTCAAGCCCCGGTAGTCGACGCAGAATCTCAGTTCAGGTGCGGTGCCGGGGGCAGCGGCTTTGGGGACCAATACAACCGGACTGGCCCAGGGACTGTCCGAGGGCTCGATGACCCCGATTGTAAGCATCTTGGCCACCTCCTCCTGTATGCAGGCCCGTACCCGGTCCGGTACGCGGTAGGCCCGGTGTCGGACAGGGGGACTGTCCCCGGTGTCCACGTCGTGCAAACACCAAGGGGTGACCCCGGGGGTGAGGGAGAACAGGGTAGCAAACTGCAGCAGGAGGTTCCGGCAGCCCTGGCGTTGCTCCGAAGTGAGGGCGTCAGAGAGCCGGACCCCGTCCACGGAGCCGTCATTCTCCTGAGTCTTCAGAAGATCCGGGAGGGGTTCGGAGTCCTCCTCTGCCCCACTGTCCGTAGCCATCAGGAGGCTGAGTTCTGAGCGCACAAAGTGTGGTTTGAGTCGGTTGGTGTGGAGGACCCGAAGGGGGTTCCGGGAGGTCCCCAGGTCGATGAGGTAAGTGACGGGGCTTTTGCGCTCGACCACTTTGAAGGGCCCCGTCCACTTATCTTGCAAGGCACATGGTTCGGTGGGGGACATCACCCATACTTGTTGTCCAGGCTCGAACTCAACGGAGGAGGCATTGTGATCATACCACTTCTTCATGTCCTCCTGGCTGGCCTCGAGGTTCGCCTTGGCCATCTCTCTGAAGCGCCGGGTCTGGTTGCGTAGGGCCAGGATGTATCTGAAGACGTCTGGAGGGGTCTTTAGGGGGGCCATCTCCCAACCTTCTTTTACTAGGCTGAGGGGCCCTCGCACAGGGTGCCCGTACAGGAGTTCGAAAGGGCTAAAACCGAGGGACTTCTGGGGAACTTCTCGGTAAGCGAAGAGGAGGCACGGGAGTAGTACATCCCACTGGCGACGGAGGGGCTCTTCCAATCCCCCAATCATCCCCTTGAGGGTGCGGTTGAAACGCTCCACTAGTCCGTTCCCTTGGGGGTGATAGGGGGTCGTGAATCTGTAGGTGACCCCGCATTGTTGCCAGAGGGACTTCATGTATTTGGATATAAAGTTCGTGCCTCGGTCGCTGACGACTTCTCGGGGGAAGCCTACCCGGGAGAAGATCCCCATTAGGGCCCGGACAACCACCGGAGCTGTCACGGTCCGTAGGGGCACCGCCTCGGGGTAGCGGGTGGCATGGTCCACCAGTACTAAGATGAACCTGTGTCCTTGTGCCGTGCGGGGGTCCAGAGGCCCCACGATGTCTATCCCCACCCTGTCGAACGGGGTGGTGACCACAGGGAAGGGTTGCAGAGGGGCTTTCAGCTTCCGACCACTCTTCCCGCTGGCTTGGCATGTGGGGCAAGATCAGCAGTGGTTCAGGACGTCGTTCCGCATTTTCGGCCAGAAAAAGTGGGTCACTAGGCGGCTGTACGTTTTATCCTGGCCCAGGTGTCCAGCCAGGGGGACATCGTGGGCCAGGTTGAGCAGAAAGTCTCTGAAGCGGAGAGGTACCACCAGTACTCGACCGGCCCCCAGCTCGGCGATTCTTTGCTCGCTGTAGAGCAGGTCGTTATCCCAGTAGACCCAGTGAGTTCCGGTGGAGTCCCCTGTGTTCTGGGCGCTGGCTTGTTGGCGGAGTCCCTCGAGGGAGGGACAGGTCTTTTGTTCCTGGCGGAACTGTTCTTGGGTGGGCCCCCCTTCCTGACGCCACTGAGCCAGGTCAGGAAGGTCCTGGGGTTGCGCGTCCCCTTCGGTCGTCGAGTCTGGGAGGCTGGCCTCGTCGTTGTCTTCTACTGGGGCGACTGGGGGCGGGGGTGCTGGCCATTCTGGTTCTTCTGATCGAGGGACGGCACGGGCGGCCATGGACCGGGTGGTTATGCAGGCCCAGTCCGGGAGGCCCAGCATCCCCAGGTGCTCTCTTCTCTCAACGGTGGCCCACGGGGAACTCTCGAGGTCATTCCCCAGGAGGCAGTCCACGGGGGCATCGTCCCGGACCGTCACCTTCAACAGGCCGGAGACCCCTCCCCATTCGAATGGGACGCAGGCCATTTGACACATACTTTCAGAGTTGTCTGCCGAGCGGACGGGGCAGAGAATGTTCGGCAGGATCTGCTCGGGCTTCACCAGGTGACAGCGGACGGCCGTCACACTGGCGCCTGTGTCACGCAAGGCCTCGGCTCGTTGTCCATTAATGGTCACCCACTGACCGTATTTCCTGGTGTTAGCGGGTAGGGGAGCTCGCGGGACCATGTCTCTTCCCCCTAAGCACGCCAGGACCATGGCGGCCGGTTCCCACTCTTGCTGGGCCGGCTCATACTCCTCTGGTTCTTCCAATGATCGCTCTTCCCCCAGGGCGGCGGCAGCTACCTGGCGGGGCTTGGGTGTTTGGTTCTGCGGGCAGCTCGGGTCATTGGCGTAGTGGCCGACTCGCTGGCATCGGTGGCACGTGACGTTGGCTCGGACCCCAGGACGCCACGGGGGGTTGCCCCGACCGGCCGGGGCCGGGGTGCTGGCCACGGGTGTTGCGGGCAAGGCGTCTCTCCCTCGCCCCTGGCCCCCTCCTCCTCCCCGAGGACGGTGCTGGCCTTGGTTGTTTCTGTTCTGTTCGTGTGGCCCCCTCCGGCCCACTCGGGTGCTTTCCCATCGGTCAGCTTCGGCGGCGAGCTGCCGGGGGTCAGTCAGCTTACTGTCGAGGAGGTGCTGCCTGAGCTCGACGAAACAGTTGTTTGACAGGTGCTCCCATACCATCAGGTTAAAGAGTTGTTCGTAGGTGGTGACCTGGCTCCCCTTTATCCAACCCTCGAAGGCACGGCTGAAATAGTTCACGTATTCTACCCAAGTTGTACCTGGGATCCGGGTGCAATCTCTGAACCTCTGGCGGTACATCTCGGGTGTGAGGCCGTAGCGGGTGAGGAGGGCAGCCTTCATGTGGTCGTAGGACGACATTTGGTGATCTGGGAGCTGTAGTAGGGCATCGCGACCCTCGTTGATAAACCTCCCCCAAAGTCCGGCTCCCCAATCACTCCGGTCGATCCGGTGGGAGGTCATGGCGATCTCGTAGGCTTTAAACCACTGTTGTATGTCGTCTTCTCGGACATACTCGCGGACAACATCCTTGGGGATGTGGACTTTTTTCTCGATTGGCCCCGGGGTGTGTGGTCGCTCAGGCACCCCCAGTTCTTTATTCTGTTTCCGAAGTTCTATTTCCGCCAGTTTGCGCTCGTGCTCGAGCGTTATTTTTTTCTCCTCAAGCTCTCTCTGTCTCTGCTTCTCTTCTCGTTCATCTCGGAGCCGCATGTGCTCGAGGTTGAGTTTCTGTTCAGCTAACTTGAGTTCCCCATCCATCTTGAGTCGTGCCATTTCCAACTCGTGCAATCTGGTTCTTTCTCTTTCTCGGATCTCCTCCTGCGGGAGGCCCGTTCCCCGCTCCTCGGGAGCCGTGGCGTTCTCCTCTGGTGTGATGCTGCTTTGGTCGGAGGGTCCGGCGACCCCAGTTTCTGTCCACGACTCCAGGGCGTGTTTTAGATCTTCTTTGGTACTCAGGCCGGTGGTAGCAATGCCAAGTTCTATGCAGAATTGTCTCAGTTCGCGGTGGTTGTATTCTTCTATTTTATCCATTTGAAATTTCTCGGTGGAGTTGCTCTCTTTGGCTGACATCGTGTTTTTGTCGTGGGGTGAGCTACTCTCTGTACGATTACGCGTTGATTCGGATCGCGCCGCTGGCCACCAATGTTAGAAAGGGGTAGACGGACCGGGAGGGTCGGCCGGGGTCAGGAGGAGAGGTCTCCGGGGAGAGCCGTCTCCAGCGATCGTACAGACAAGTAACTTCCCCCCCACAGACAAATACCACACACGGATAAGGTTCAGGGTTCTTTATAAGCACTTCTTAGGGTACGGTTGACTGGTACAAGGAGGTCTGGACTCAGGGGTCCCCTCGATTCAAGGCTCTCAAAGCAGGGTAAGGGGTAGCGGGACAGTCTGTCTACCAGTCAGGTAGTTTGGATGAGATGATGATTAGCTCACAATCCTCGAGCTTGGTTGGTACGGGCCGCGGCAGCGCCAGCAGGTCCCGGAAAGATGGTCGATGGACGGTCCGCGGCAGCGCCAGCAGGTCCCGGGGAGGATGGTCGTTACAACGGGCCGCGGCAGCGCCAGCAGGTCCCGACGAGGGTGGTCGTTACAGCGGGCCGCGGCAGCGCCAGCAGGTCCCGACGAGGGTGGTCGTTACAACGGGCCGCGGCAGCGCCAGCAGGTCCCGACGAGGATGGATGTTGTAGAAGGCCGCGGCAGCGCCAGCAGGCAGGATGATGGTTCACAAGAGCGGGCTACGGCAGCGCCAGTAGTCCGTCAAGGCTGAGTTCTCTCGGTGTCTCTCGACTCCAGGATACAACTGCCTTCCTGCTCCGGAGTTGTCCCAGTTATAGGGCAGGCGCCCTTTGATGTCCGGACCCTCGCACTTGGAGGTCGGAGGGCCCGGGATGAAGGTGTCCAGACACCCAGCAGGGGGTGGAGCCAGCGCCTGGGGGAGCTGGAGGCGATCGGCACCTGGCGGGGGAAGAGCTCTTGACACTTCGTTCTCCCATTGACCTGCCAAGTGGTCCGCTCACCTCCCGGGTGGACGGTGGTGCCGGGATGTCGGGGCCGGCCAGGCCCGGGGTTAGGGTCGGGGCGAGGCGAGGCCACGCGGCCTCGTGGTGCAGGGCCCAAGATGGCGGCTTGAACCGGCCGGGGGAGCCGGTGGGGCTGGGCCCCGTGAGGAGTAGAGGTCCGAGGGCAGAAGATCCGTCGTGAGACGGGGTACCGGTGCTTTTCGTGGGTTATGCCTGGTGGGCCGGAGCTCGGGCCCTGTCGTGCGGGGAGGGAGCAAGCCCTTCGTGTGGCCTGTCCAACAAGCTTGTCTACAGAACACATTAAATTTTTATTCTAGTAGGACATGAAAATATGAGTCTTCACGTGGTACAGTGAAACGTCAAAAGCAAACATAGAGTCTGAGGCTTAAACTCTACATTAGCCAGAGTTTGTGTTTTATTTATAAAAAGCATTCAATTTAAAAACACTGCTGTATAGCCCCCCGTATAATTCATTAGAATCATCAAAGAATCTGGTTTCTAGAAACGTCACAAGACAGTCATCATCAATTTTGGACTCTTCCTTATGGATCCTTCCAGTTCCTTCATCTCGGTATAATGCAAAATTGGATTTCCTCCTGTTCGAGGCCAGCCTAATTTCTTTTGTTTCTGCTCATTGCTGATAACTTCTTTTTCCTGCAAGTTATCTCAGCCTGTGATGAAATATATCTACATCCTCAAAGGAAGAGAAAAACTCATGCTACTCCGATTACTATTATTAATACAGGTGTCAAGATTAGTTTAAGGATTCCTCTATGTGTACTTTCAAACCACTCACCTATCTTTGAAAGTCCTATTCCAATGGAACTAGCTGGAGAAGCTATTTCCTCCCAAGCACGGAAACAAGCATCCTGGAACCGGTTTCAGGGTGTGTCACCTTTCTTCAGCCAGGCTAGCTTGAATCCAGTGGCACAGTGAGCAAGGGACCCACGTCTGGGCATACCCATCCCACTTAGGGCGAAAAGTGTTACAGCAAACAAATGATGGATGGAATGCTGACACTGCAAACATTCTCTTCCAGTCAAAAGATCTGGGTTAAATCCATCGTTCTTTTACCCACTACGCCACCCCAGTTTGGACCCAGCCATATGCAAATCAGTCTTGACCCTATGCCTCATGGGAACAGTCCAGACCGAACTGCCAGGCAAGGTCCTCTCTGGACCGGAAACAAGCATCCTGGGACCGGTTTCAGGGTATGTCACCCCTCTTCAGCCAGGCTAGCTTGAATCCAGTGGCACAGTGAGCAAGGGACCCACGTCTGGGCATACCATCCCAATTAGAGCAAAAAGTGTTACAGCAAACAAATGATGGATGGAATGCTGACAATGCAAACATTCTCCCCAGTCAAAAGATCTGGGTTAAATCAATCGTTCCTTTGCCCACTACGCCACCCCAGTTTGGACCCAGCCATATGGAAATCAGTCTTGACCCTGTGCCTCATGGGAACAGTCCAGACCGAACTGCCAGGCCAGGTCCTCCCTCGAACGAAAACCAGCATTCTGTGACCTGTTTCAGAGTATGTCACCCTTCTTCAGCTAGGCTTGCTTGAATCCTGTGGCACAGTGAGCAAGGGACCCATGTTTGGGCATACCCATCCCACTTAGGGCGAAAAGTGATACAGCAAACAAATGATGGACGGAATGCTGACAATGCAAACATTCTCCCCCAGTCAAAAGATCTGGGTTAAATCCATCGTTCTGGGGCACAGGGTCAAGACTGATTTGTATATGGCTGGGTCCAAACTGGAATAGCATGGTGAGCAAAAAAACACAATGGATTTAGGCCCAGATCTCTGTACTGGGGTGAATGTATGACATTGTTCTGCATTCTGTCCATCAATTGTTCTTTTTAGGTCTCGCCTGGCTATCGCCTAAGCGATCGCTCAGCGAGACTTCTGAAGGGGCTTCAGAAAATGCTCCCAAAGGCTTCCCAGGCGGATCGGGTGGCGGTTACGCGCACAACCACGCGCATTCCATTTGCCACCATCTACTTCCTGCGTGTGCGCCGCCTCACGCATTCAGAGAGATTTAGTAAGGGGCACAAGACCTTAGGAATACGGTTTATGGCCAGTGCATGTGAGGCATTCAAGTGCGAAGCTGGCATCTGGCATTGGACTTGAAAGCAGCAGACTGCTTTCGCCAGCGCACGCTCGGCCTCACTTCCTGCATCCCCTCTTACAACAATTAACTTTCGTTATAACTCACACCCCATATGCTCGTTCCCTCCCACCCTTCCTTTGATGTCCGCTTTTCTTGTTGTTTACAAACCACGCCACACACTGCTGCACGCCACACACTGCTGCACGCCGCACACTGCTGCACGCCGCACACTACCGCACGCCACACACTGCTGCGCACACTGCTGCATTACACACTGCTGCATTACACACTGCTGCACGCTGCACACTGCTGCACGCCGCACACTGCTGCACGCCTCACACTGCTACACGAAACACTGCTGCACGCCTCACACTGCTGCACGCCTCACACTGCTGCACGCCACACACTGCTGCATGCCTCACACTGCTGCACGCCGCACACTGCTGCACGACGCACACTGCTGCATGCCACACACTGCTGCACGCCACACACTGCTGCATGCCGCTGCACACCACACACTGCTGCATGCCCCGCACTGCTGCACGCCACACACTGCTGCACGCAGCACACTGCTGCACGCTGCACACTGCTGCACGCCGCACACTAATACACAAAACACTGCTGCACGCCACACACTGCTGCACGCCACACACTGCTGCATGCCACACACTGTTGCATGCCACACACTGCTGCACGCCACACACTGCTGCGCGCCGCACAATGCTACTCGAAACACTGCTGCACGCCACACACTGCTGCACGGCACACACTGCTGCATGTCGCACACTGCTGCACACCACACACTGCTGCACACTGCTGCATTACTCACTGCTGCATGCTGCACCACACTGCTGCACGCCGCACACTGCTGCATGCCGCACACTGCTGTACGCCGCATACTGCTGCATGCTGCACACTGCTACACACCACACACTGCAGCACGCCACACACTGCTGCATGCCGCTGCATGCCACACACTGCTTCATGCCACACACTGCTGCACGCCACACACTGCTGCACGCAGCACACTGCTGCATGCCACACACTGCTGCACGCCACACACTGCTGCACGCAGCACACTGCTGCACGCTGCACACTGCTGCACACCGCACACTGCTACACGAAACACTGCTGCACACCACACACTGCTGCACGCCACACACTGCTGCACGCCACACACTGCTGCCCGCCGCACAATGCTACACAAAACACTGTTGCATGCCACACACTGCTGCACAGCACACACTGCTGCACGCCGCACACTGCTGCATGCCACACACTGCTGCACACTGCTGCATTACTCACTGCTGCATGCTGCACAAGACTGCTGCACGCAGCACACTGCTGCATGCCGCACACTGCTGCATGCCACACACTGCTGCTTGCCTCACACTGCTGCACGCCTCACACTCCTGCACGCCGCACACTGCTGCATGCCTCACACTCCTGCACGCCGCACACTGCTGCACGCTGCACACTGCTGCACGCCGCACGCCGCACACTGCTACATGCCACGCACTGCTGCACACCACACACTGCTGCGCGCCACACACTGCTGCACACTGCTGCATTACTCACTGCTGCATGCTGCACGACACTGCTGCACGCAGCACACTGCTGCACGTCGCACACTGCTGCACGCCGCACACTGCTGCACGCCTCACACTGCTGCTCGCCTCACACTGCTGCACGCCACACACTGCTGCATGCCGCACACTGCTACACGAAACACTTCTGCACGCCACACGCTGCTGCATGCCACACACTGCTGCACGCCACACACTGCTGCACGCCTCACACTGCTGCACGCCTCACACTGCTGCATGCCGCACACTGCTGCACGCCTCACACTGCTGCACGCCGCACACTGCTGCACGCTGCTACATGCCACACACTGCTGCACGCCACACACTGCTGCACGCCACACACTGCTGCACGCCACACACTGCTGCATGCCAATGCACGCCACACACTGCTGCATGCCTGCATGCCGATGCACGCCACACACTGCTGCACGTCACACACTGCTGCACGCCACACACTGCTGCACGCCGCACAATGCTACACAAAACACTGCTGCACGCCACACACTGCTGCACGCCACACACTGCTGCACGCCACACACTGCTGCACACTGCTGCATTACTCACTGCTGCATGCTGCACGCAGCACACTGCTGCACGCCACACACTGCTGCATGCCACACACTGCTGCACGCCTCACACTGCTGCATGCCTCACACTGCTGCATGCCTCACACTGCTGCACGCCGCACACTGCTACACGCCTCACACTGCTGCACGCCGCACACTGCTACACGCCGCACACTGCTGCATGCCACACACTGCTGCACGCCACACACTGCTGCACACCACACACTGCTGCATGCCGCTGCACGCCACACACTGCTGCACGCCACACACTGCTGCACGCCACACACTGCTGCATGCAGCACACTGCTGCATGCCGCACACTGCTGCATGCCGCACACTGCTACACGAAACCCTGCTGCACGCCACACACTGCTGCACACCACACACTGCTGCACACCACACACTGCTGTACGCCACACACTGCTGCACGCCGCACAATGCTACATGAAACACTGCTGCACGCCACACACTGCTGCACGCCATACACTGCTGCACGCCGTACACTGCTGCACACTTCTGCATTACTCACTGCTGTATGCTGCACAACACTGCTGCATGCCGCACACTGCTGCATGCCGCTGCACGCCACACAGTGCTGCATGCCTCACACTGCTACACAAAACACTGCTGCACGCCACACACTGCTGCACACTGCACACTGCTGCACGCCACACACTGCTGCACGCCGCACACTGCTGCACGCCACACACTGCTGCACGCCGTACACTGCTGCACACTTCTGCATTACTCACTGCTGTATGCTGCACAACACTGCTGCATGCAGCACACTGCTGCATGCCGCACACTGCTGCATGCCGCTGCACGCCACACAGTGCTGCATGCCTCACACTGCTACACGAAACACTGCTGCACGCCACACACTGCTGCACACTGCACACTGCTGCAAGCCACACACTGCTGCACGCCGCACACTGCTGCACGCCTCACACTGCTGCACACCTCACACTGCTGCACGCCACACACTGCTGCATGCCGCACACTGCTGCACGCCGCACACTGCTGCACGCCGCACACTGCTGCACTCCGCACACTGCTGCACTCCACACACTGCTTTTATGCGAGTTTATGCTACTGACATTGTAAATGACAATGCCTTTTATTTGTTTTAAAACCAAAACATAAATAAAAGGCATTGTAATTTTACAATGCCAATAGCTCAAACTCTTATAAATGCGAGACCTATTGCATTGCAAATGCTTGTTGCATTTGTCACCCCGAGTGGGATGAGTATGCCCAGGCGTGGGTCCCGTGCTCTCCATGCCACTGGAGTCAAGCTATCCTGGCTGATGAGGGCTGAAAGCCCGAAACCGGTCCTAGGATGCTTGTGTCCAGTCCAGGGAGGACCTGGCCTGGCAGTTCGGGCTGGGCTGTTCCCATGGGGCACAGTGTCATGACCGATTTGCATATAGCTGGGTCCAAACTGGAATGGCATGGTGCGCAAAAGAACGATGGATTTAGGCCCAGATCTCTGTACTGGGGTGAATGTATGACAATGTTCTGCATTCCATCAATCAATTGATCTTTTTGCATCCTTGATTTCATCAGCATTTTCTTTCTCTTGCCTTCATTCCATGGTGAATTGTCTATGTGATGCACCCTTTCCTTTGAGGTACTTATGACCTCTGAATTGTGGAGCACGGTTTTGCCTTCAGAATCAAAGTTTAATCCTGCGACTTCTCTTGCAGTATTTTCCTGCCTGATCTGTCTCAGTTCTCCAAGACTCATCAGTAACTTGATGATATCTCAATCTTGATTCTTGTGTTTAGTTTTGTGCTAGAGGTTCTGTTATTTCTCCAGGACTCTGTTGTGGCTGTTTTTCAGATAAATAGTGTTGTGGACTCTCAGGTCAGTCCTCTTCTCCTTCTTACTCAAAGCTCAGAAACTTCGAATCCAGCTAAACCTGGAGAATCAGTGAATGTTGTGTCCACCTCTTCCTTTGCTTGTCTCACTCTCTTCGAATGTGAAGCAGTGATCTAGTTAGGAAGCCTGCACATTTCACAGCAGTGTTTGTAATAAGGATAACTTGGTGAGGTCCTTTCAAATGCTCTGCCAAGCACAACTTGTGAATGTGGTTTTACACAAGAACCCAATCTCCTGCGTTCAGGTCATGACACGGGTCAGACCTCACAACAAATGTCCCCAGGTCAACCTGGTGAGAGATAGAACGTACTACACCAGCCAGTCTTCTGCAATAGTTGAGAAGTATGCCATCTATAATATTCATAAGTGTGGCTGCAGGAACTGAAGGAATTCTCATGGCTCTCCCCATCATTTTCTCATGGTGGAAGAGTCCCGTTCTCCTGGGAAGGAGTTCTTCTAATGTTCATGAGTACCAACAGAGTTCTTCTTGCCATTTAAGGGACATGAAGGCACATGCTTTTTGCTAACTTCACCTTAATCAGCCCATTTACTCTCTCTACCACTCCTGATGTTTCCTGTCTGTACCTGCAGTGGAGTCGCTGATCAGTACCTAAGGCTATGCACAATAGTTGCATCACCTCACTCTTGAAATGACTGTCTTGATTTGATTTGATTCGCCAATCTGTGCGAACAACTGCCTGAAGAGTAGTTTGACCACTGTTGGGATATTCCATCATCTAGTCGGGTATGCCTCTTCCCACCTTGAAAATAAATATAACAACAACCAGAATATACCGCAGCTGATTACAGCGGGGCATTCCCAAGAAGTCAATCTCCTGCCATTTAAATGGACCATCCAATGGGTTTCCTTTACTTGACATCAAGATGTCAGTGGAATCTTTCATACACCCTGTTTCCTCCTACTTTGCTTTTTCAATTTTAGGAGCCTCATGCTGCAATTCTATGGGCTTGCTATATGCCAGTATGGTGTTCATAACAAGACAGTCCGACTTTCCACACTGCATGGTTCATCCAGGTGAAATGTGCTGAACTCAAGAGCACAATATCTGGCAACTTCATCTGCATATCTGTTCCCTGCAGTAACAAAGTCATCACCACTCATTTGAGCAGATCACTTCACAACTGCTTTATCTTTGGCCAACTGTCAGGCATTAGGCAGATTCATTACACACAGGTCACAGCACATAGGGGTACTAGAGGAGGTCAAGGAACCTCTCTGTTACCACACTTCTGAAGTTGTGCACCATGTCAAATCCATACTGGCTGTCAGTTTAAACGGTAACTCTCGACCCATCAGAGGTGCAGCATGCCTTTGTCAAAGCTAACAATTCAAACACCTGTGCTGAAGTTACATGACACAAGTAGGATGCTTCCACAACCCCATTTGCTGTACACGAAGATTATGCTGCTCTTAGAAAACGGCGTCTGTTTCTCAAACAAGAGACATCAGCAAACAACATGTGATCAGATTCCGAAAGAGGTACATCCGGAATGTCTGGTCTCGGCTTTGTGCACAACTCTGTTACTTAACTTAACTGTAATCAAACTCATAAACATAATTTCCAAGTGTAGGCAAAAGGGTTGCAGGGTTCAAATTATTGCACCTCCTAAAAAGACCTATAGGACATTTTCTACGGCCAAGATTACATGCTTATAAAGAGTGAGACAGCTATTTGTCATGTGTTGTATTCTGGTGCGAGTCATGAAGATTTTAATTGAGTGTGGTACCATGACAATGAGAGGATGCCCCATAACTATGTCTTTACTCTGCCCTGTGCTCAAACTGACAGCTGTGACTGCTTTGAGATAACTTGGAAGAGCTGTGGTCACTGGGTCAAGTGTAGTTGAAAGGTAAGCCACTGGACATGTCACCTCCCCATAAGTCTGTGTAAGAGCAGACAGAGCACACCCACCTCATTTGTGACAAAACAACATAAACGTCTTATTGTAGTCTTACATTCCAAGAGCAGGTGCACTACAGAGTAAAGTTTTAAGCTCTTGAAATGCTTCTACACTTTTTTCGTCCATTGGTACCAGGTCACTTATATTATTGTGCATAAGTCTCTGCAGTGGCTTCGCCACAATGGAAAAGTTGGGAATCTACTGTTGACAGTAACCCCACCATCACCAAGAACATTCTCACTTTTCTCTATGTAGTAGGGCATTTCACCTTAGGGACTGTGGAGATCCACTCATGCAACGCCCTCCTTGCTAATATTTTTTTATTTGGTGTCCTAAATACTGGACTTCTTTCTGACAGTACTGCAGTTTGTCAGGGGAGATCTTTGGCCCATCCACAACAAGGTAGTTGAGCATTGCAATCGTTTTCTGTCCTCATGCCTCTTGTCACAGGTGTCATAAGCAGGTCGTCGATGTATTGCACCAGTGTCAAACTGTAAGGTAAATGCAGGTCTTCTAGGTTTTTCTTCAGTTTGTGATTTAAGTATAAGGGGCTTTCCCTTGATGAGCTCTACACCACAGAAGAGTCTTATCTTGAAACCTGAACACAAAAAGGTATTGGCTGTCCTCATGTAGGGGATTGCAAGAGTATGACTGGCACAAACTAATGGCCATGAACCACTCAGCCTCTGGGGGGATTTTCAAAAGGCTTATGGCAGAGTTTAGTACCACTGGATAGCCTGGAATGACTATGTTGTTAATGTTGCTCAACTCCTGCACTATTCGCTATTTTTTATTTGATTTCTTAAAAACTGTAATCAGAGAGTTACATGGACACCCACTGATTTCTAACAGAATGCCTTGTTCTAACATGCTTTCAGTGGTCAGTTTTATGCCTGCTGTTGCTTCTGGTGAGAGCTTATACGGGTCAGTCTGTGGGAAAACTGCAAATTGCCATAAGGAAATATTGAGGGTTTGTGCATATTGATGAGGCCCATTTCTCTCCCCATGTAAGCCAACACATCTTCTATCACTGTCTCTTTTAAATCAAGGGGCAAATCCATCTTTGTGAGGAAGGGGTGCGGCCTGGTTTTGGATTCTTGCAACTTTATTTACATTCTGCACTGGCTGCTTGCATCTCCATTTCCACACCTTCTGGTGTGCAGTAAATAAAAAAGGTTGAGTTTGTAAAGCAGGCCCATTCTCAGTCGGTTCACGGTACTTAAATTACAAATTACAAATCACACCCTGATCAAACCTATTTTTACCAAAACTAGGCCGGAAACTTTATTTGTGCACTGCTGATTTGTGATGCCTACAACTTGGACTACTTTTCCTGAGAGGTGTTGGTTTGGGACCTCAAGTTTTCTAAGGATGGAGCGGATAGTATACGGGGTGGCTATTAACTCACCTTCTACGAATATGCCCCTCTGGTCTACCTCAAGAATTGCACCACATTCGCAATCCTTCTCCCCACCTCAGGCATCATCATTGTAACGGATCGAGTCAGATGGGACTCTCGAACATCATGGGCAACTAGGACACACAATAGCTAACTATAAATGTGTTCTGATGGAATCTGGATGGGCTGGAAGTTTGAACCTGCATTCTGCATCTGTGCTTGTATCATGGGCGATTGAGGCACATTTGGCCTCATATATCTCTCAGTTTGCATATTGGGCTTGAGCTTGGAATCTCTGCCTGCGTCATTACCTCTTGGTTCAGGACATTCTATACTTGAGCATTGAATTACTCCTTGTCAGGATTGTACCTACATCCCCTCTACCAGTGGCTGACCTTGTTACAAATGCAGCAAGTGGTAACCTTCTTCAAAGTACTAACATTCGTACCACAGAGATCTCCTCTGCCTCTCCCTTGTTCGAACACATTCCCTCCTTGACATACTTAATGGCAACATCCTGCCAGTTCTCGCCTGCACCAGAACCAAGGCTGAAATTTGAGTCTACCATGATCAAACCTATTGTCCCACCATTCTGTGCAAATTTTGTCTGTGCAACCATACGTTTCTCTTTCAATTACCTCAGTTTCCTTCTTGAGTATTACTGCAGTATTTTGCATGCTGTAGAATCTCATCAAGGAACTTCGTCTGCCAACAAATCACCTTTTATTGTATCTATAAGCAAATCTCCAGATGCAGATCAAGAACAAAAGTTGAGATAAAACTGCTCAAATTCCCAGCAATAGGTTTGTTCATTCCACTCTGCTCTCTCTGTACATCTGCATCAATCTCTCAAATAAACTATGCTGTAACTCTTTCTGTTCTTGTGTCGTTCCCAAGATCTTAGGCCAATTTACCTCTTTCTGTGGGACCTTTGCTTTCAACTACGCAATCACTGCATCATACTTAACCTTTACCAAAGGTGAAGGGGCATTGGTATTCAGTACTCACAGCGGCTCTTGAGTGGGCCCATCGCTTACACTCTGTCCACAAATCCCTCAGAACCACTACTCTAAAGAACATATCTAGATCTTCCCTCACAACCTTTGAAATTATCACAATTCTGTCCACTTGGGTGTCCCACTGGTCTGGGATCTCTCTGAGCTTCAGAAGACTGTTTGTGAAATAGAATAAGCCCCTGCTAGAGACCATGGGACATGCGCACATACTCTTCCCTGTACTGCTTTCAAAGGGTATTCCTTCACATCTACCTCATCTGTGCTCTTCCCTTTTCATCTACTTTTTTCTTTCTTACCTTCAACATTTAGTACTTTGACCATTTCTCCCTGAATTTCCCCAAATCTCCCCATTCTATGATACAATCGATCAGTTCTTAGACATGCGTTCTTAGCCCTCGCAACTTCATTGGGTCGTCTGTCAAGGAACCTAGCCAACCCTGCTGTGTGGAAGAAACACCGATCATGTTGAGAGATTGCATTTGTTTTGTCGCAAGAAGTATGTTGACAGCGGAAGTCCTCCATAGCCCAGCCTTTTCCTCCTATGATTTCCTTCCAACTACCAGTTGTTTAATCCAACAAATTCTACACCATCTTTCATACCACATTCCACACACAACCTTATACTGGCAGTTACTCCACATCTACCTTTAGAAGGGCCACCCAGGAAGAAAACCCTTACATGTACAGCGCCTAGAGACAGCCTATTGACCAATGACTTATGGTCTGCCCTTATAATGACTTTTACCCCCCACAAAAACATAGTGAAATGTTCAGTTACCCCAAAGTATGCAAGCAACATTATGGAGTAATTCAATTCAGCTGGACTAAGGGCTGAATTAGAGTCTGGCAGAGTTGATACTCCGAGTACCCTTTTCCAAACTCTTGGTCTGACTCCCTATTTAGGGAAGAGCAGGCCAACAGTAACGTAGACGACAGTGCCTACTCTTGGATGGATTTGTTTTGCTGCCCATTCACTGGTGAGGGACAGTAAACATAAATAAATGACCTCCACACCATGAGAGAAAACTTCTATGGTGTTAGAACTATTAGTTTTACATTGTTCAAAAACAAACTCCTGCTTTGAGATTTAGTTTTTGAAAAATGTGAAACTTTGGAAAAGTTTAATGGCCAGCAGTCATGTTTGGCGGACCCATCCATCAAATTTTCAAACATTGGCAGGAACCACCATCACTGCATTTGCTGCCACTGTATAGAGAAGTCCGTGAGGATGAGTTACATCTCTAAATTAGGTAGACGTGATGTCTGTCAAAGCAACAGCGTAAAGTATGCAGTGACCTTGATGGACATCAAACAATCCACCAAACCCTAAGTATTCTTGAACTATTAAACACTATCCATTCATTACCTCCATCAGCATCGCACTCATTCTAAAATTGCTTGCTTCCACTCTAAAAATGCAGTCCTTCCCAATAACAAATGACAGCTCCAACACTCTTGTGCCTTCTTACTATTCATCTTAATATGGATTTGGTCTTGCTGAATTTTCTCATAATTTGTGTCCAAAGTCACGTCATGGCTAAAGATCTCAATGTTGTCCCATAATCCACTATGTTTTCTCCATCAACTTGCTTTCTCAACTTAAATTGTATCCCTCCATAACAGCATTTAATGTTTTAGCATAATGTAAATTCATCTATCTGGCCGTGTAGGTGGAAACATCAACCTTACCAGCTTTCTCTAAAGGTCGTACGTTTTTAAGCTCAGTTGGCGGTTCTTCCAGACTTTATATAAGTGACAGAGGTGAAACAATGTGAGATTATTGATGGAAAAGATAAAGGGCATATACACTGGGAAATAAACTAATATAAATAAAGTAGTGATTGTCGTCTGAGTGCTAAAGCTTAATTAGAATTATAACAATGTTCTGGAAGGACAGATCCTCCACTAAGCTTCTGAATGGTATTATAAAGGCAGCATTCCACTCCCAATGTTTATCAGCATAGTCTCACTTCAAAAACCACCAAAATAATTCTTGGATTAAGAACCATGAATCTGTGTAGCACGACAGTGAAAGATGAGGCAGCTTCAATAGTGTTGGGGACATTAATTGTGTGTCACAAATTTTCCACACACTTGGACTACAACATGTAATGCCGGATACAGAGAGTAGAAACATGGTTACTGGTTATGGTGGGTGGTGGGAGGGCGGAGGGGATTTGTACTCAGTCAGCAAGCACAATTCTTTTCAGGGTGAAACACAAGAAAAACACAAATTGACCTGCGCTCAGCCCTTTGGTAGCTTTGCATAAAGCACTCTGACAGAGGCAATCTGTAAAGAATTCATGCAGTACTTCAATCAGTAATAAGCTAAAAACACAACACAAGAAAGTCCACACGGATTTAGAAAATGGAGTAAAATGTAATAAATTACTTGAGACCAAAACAATAAGAATCCAATCGGTAGAACCAGAGATATGCAGTTTTAAAGATTTAAATGAAAAGAATGTCTAGAATCATAAAGCGCCAACTGTGGTTATCAGGTCATGCTGGACTGGGACAAAGTGACAAGTTCAGGCCGACTGGAATGGAACGCGAGACTGGTGCACTGACCAAGTTTGGCCCACTGAGCAAATTACATTAAATACTTATTTAGGATCATTGCAAGATCCCACATGGAAGCTGCATTGCATGGGGCAGTTCAGATCAACTGCGGGTGGAAATGCGAGGTCCTGCATCAAGGATACATCATGCAGCAGCGGTTCTGATGAAGCCATTGATGAGGCTGGCGATGCAAAATCCTGTGTTGGGAATGCGCCTTGCAGAGCCAGTTTGGAGAAGCTTCAGGTTGTGATACAAGGTCATGCGTCCGAGATTCGTTGCACACAGTTCCAAAGCAGGGCTGAAAAAGATATGCATTGCGCTGCTTTGGTTCTGCCAAAAGACCACAACTGGGCTTGCCGAGCACCGTCAGACTCACTTCCAAGGGTCCAGGACTAGGGTGGCACCACTTGTGGGGCAAGACTCACAGTAGACATAGTCCAGGTGCTGAGTTCAAGGTGGCTAGAGCCTTTTCGGTCCCCAAGGCTTGATCAGGAGGCCATCTAAATAACCCTCGGAGTCACTCAAGGTGGCTAGAGCCTTTTCGGTCCCCAAGGCTTGATCAGGAGGCCATCCAAATTGCCCTTGGAGTCATTCTGGTGGTTCTGGGATCAAGATATTGTTATAGTTCTTTCCACTCAGACAGCAGAGTAGTAAGGCAGCAGAGTAGCAGCCCCTCTTTCTGCAGAGCAGCACATCAGTCTCTATGAGTCTTACACAGGTCCAGAGGTGCACTGAAGAGTTGGGTCTGAAATTTTAATATTTCTACTTGTTGCCAGCTTTAAAGTAGGAGAAAGTTGTGGAGATTTCCACCTGAAAAGTGTTTCGAATTTCCTGCCTCCCTGCCCTGACCCCAGCTTATCTGGTGGCACAAAAGACTAGTGCCAAATCTTTTGTGAATGCGCTGAGGCAGAGGCTTTGTGATGTGCAATTGTGGTAGGTGACAGCTCTGCCCCCCATCAAGTTAGAGGTGGCCTATCCTGCCAACACCTATTCCCCCTTTGTCTCATTGTCTGCGAGGAATACACAAAGACAACTGCCAGCTAGACCTAGTCATGTGACCCAGGATGAAGGCACCAAATGGTTGGGGAAAGAAAATGCCAACTTCCTAAATGTAGCATTTTCAGAATTGTGAATTAAAATCCAACTTTACCATTAAAGAGGGTTTTAAATTAAAAAAATGTAAACACCAAACTTGAGATTCCTATCTGCTCCCAATTGTAAGTTAGCACTTATTACATGTAATAAGGTAGCCCAATGCTATCCCATGGGAGAGGTAGGCCTTGCAGCAGTGAAAAACGAATTTAAGAGTTCTTCACTACCCCGACATGTAAAAGTTAAAATACATTTCCAAATATTTAAATAGGCTGCACCCTGCCTTATGGGCTATATAAGGCCTACTCTAGGGGTGACCTGTATGTATTATAAAGGAAAGTTTAGTCCTAGGAAAGGGTTTATTTTGGCAGGCTCAAATGGCAGTTTAAACTGCACACACAGGCTGAAATGGCAGGCCTGAGACATGTCTAAAGTTACTTAAGTGGGCGACACACTAGTAGCATTTCATTTACTGGTTCTGGACATATGTAGTACCACTGTACTGGAAATTTACATGAAATTAAATGTGCCAATGGGATGTAAGCCAATTATTCCATGTTTTAGGGAGTGACCACATACTTTAGCACTGGTTAGCAACATTTGATTAGATGGGTGTGGGGGGTGGTTTTGAAGTGGGGAGAGATGTCCAGGATAAGGGGGATGGGCGGATGGTAAAACTAAAGAGACTGCCTATCATTCATTTAGGTGTTGTTTTAAAAGAAACATTTTTAGTTTTTTTCTGAAGCTGCTCAACTTTTCCTCACAGCTGATGGTCTGAATCTGATCTCAGGTAGCTAGTTCCAGCGAGTGAGAGCCACACCCATGATTGGTTTATGTAGTTTGGCCATTGTCAGGTCAAATAGCCTGAGGAATGTTTTGCTCCTTAACTCTCTTTCACCCCAGGGCAAACACCAAGGGACTCCATGGCCCTTACCATGTGGCCAAGCACCATTCAAAGCAAAGAAGCTTTACCCCCTTTTTTTCTCCTTATTTGTTATAGTGTGCAGATGTGTGTACACTGTGACCTGGCGGTAATTGTTCACAGCAATGCCCTGTGGGTAAAGCAGTGCTACATAATAAAGTATATGTTTCCATGATGAGGGGAAGGACTTACTTAGCCTGACCAGAGATCCTCACTGAAATGACCCGAGGCATTATTTAGGGGCACCACTCACTCTGCAGATGTGTTATCTATCCGAGGCAGGTATCTATCCGAGGCAGGTCATCCTGCGGCTAGGGCCCGGGCTCATCATTACCCCATTATCAGGCCCCGGAGCTCCGCGAGTTACTTAGTAGGGGTGGCTGGCATGGCTAGATTGACAGCATATGTTCAGAAATAATGCAATTGCCAATTTGAAATCTAGCCTGTTTTCCTAGGAGATGGGTCGGCACAAGTCTTACCTGATTTACTGATTTGCCCAGAACTCGTGATCTGCCTTGGGGATGTGACGTGCATTGCTAATGGAAGATGTTGTGACCATGCTTTGTTCATCATTGTACAGCTCTGCCCTCCAGCCTCACTCCTGCGTCATTGGAGCCAATCTTCAAGCTGCTCCTTTGCTGTTGATGTTAGTAAACTGCATGAAAGCAGCGCAAGGATTGGCTCAGTCAGGCAAATCCAGTTCTCCTTAAGAGACTTAGGGGCTGTGGCTGTACCACCCGGGCTCCTAACATTGCACAGATAGGAGAGGGTTCAAGGGTTCATGTCGGGCTGGTCACAGGAAGGCACCTGTCTTACCAGCATGCACACTTCATTGCAAGACCCAGCTGGGTCTGTGTCACTGTCAATCAATTATTAAGCCCCCCCAACCATGTCCAACCTCACTCATACAGAAGGTAAACTCAGCCCTGGCATGCTGAAATAAAAGCAGTGAACTACCGCTGGACTGAAAACGGATTCAAAACATTTAAGGGCATAATCCCAGGGGCAACAAAACAAACAGTGGGTAATGCTCCCACGCCCCGATAAAGATACCACCCCTAGCTCCTGCGGCCCATGGGAGCCACCATACACCTTCACTCCCCCTGTTCATGCCACCCCACCTTCCAAGCTGAACCCTGCCATGCTTGCATGTGTGGCAGGGCTGGCTTTAGGCATGGGTGAGCTGGGCCCAGGCCGCCTAGTTTCAGAGTGCCGCAATGAAATTGCTTAGAAACCTGCTTTTAATAACTAAATTTATATTGCGGTTGCAGGCGTCTGCCCTTTCTCTTGATGCACTGCAAAAATATCTTCCTCCCCTTCCTTAGCCTCCATTGCGTTCCTCCACTTCTACCTTACTCCTCCTCCAAGGGCCTCTCCATTCCAATTTAACATCTGAATAGGTGAATCAGGTGAGGGAGATTAAAGGGAGAATCTGACGGAAGACTTGGAGTAAAGCATCATGGTGGGGGGTCGGAAGACTGCTAGGCATTTCCTGGGGTGGGGCACAGCTGGATGCCTGTGCAGCGTGACCCCCAACTTTTTTCATTTTTTTTTTTACATATTTCCCTGGTGTCCACAGGACTTTATGCGTCCTGGGGAACAAATTGTTTTCTGTCTGTATTTATCTGGAAAAATCAGTAAAAATGGAAACCTGGGAGCCTTAATCATGATGTATACTTTGCAAAAAACATCTTGGAACAAATTATAACAATTGCCAAAGGTATGGAACAGTCTATGGGCCGTATTAAGAGTTTGGCTGTGTGGGAACGGGACCGCCCGCACCACCAAACCCCTGTACAAACCGCCTGCTATTTCAGGAGTTTTCTCCTGCCAGGCTGGAGGTTCTTTGGCGTTCCCAGGACAGTGCCTATGAAATAGGGACCGCAATGGGAAATCAAAGGCAGTACCTGCAACAGTCCATGCCGTGCAGGTATTGGTGTGCAGGCACTCAGGGGGGCACCTATTGTGCCCCCCTGTGTGCATTCACATGGAATGAGGCATAGGTGGGCCCTGTAGGGCCCCCTTTGTTTCGTCACCGCCACACTCATGGCAGTCGCACCGTCATAAAAAGTGTGACCGCGAGGAAACTCGGCCCGCAAAGCATATTGCAGCTTCAATACCGCAGCGCCACCACCAGGGATCTCTGATCCCTGGTGGTTGCAGTGGTCCTAGGGTGGCCCGACCACCCTGGTCATAATGAGGTGGCCAGAAGACCACCACCACCGTGCCCCCGCAAGTCTGGCTGTCCATGAACCGCCAGACTCATTATAAAGCTGTTTGATTGAATCCACTGTACTGAATCAATCTATTGTCTAAAACTCATATGTAGCTCAATAGGAATCAACAAATACCTCCAAAGGACATTTTTTTTTTTTTTTTTTTTTTAAAAACCTTTATTCTTGAAAACATGGACACAGCTATTTAGCCGACATCCCGGAGGTTCGGCAGCTTTGAGAAAGCAAACAAGGAAACGTCCACAGTGCATAGAGGAGAAGCAAAAAAGGTTCTATTTTAAATAAACACAAACTCACACAAAACCCCAGCAAGGCGAATGACACTGAATACCACTGGTGATTGCCCCTCAGGGGAGAGCAGACCCCCGTCGTCTAACAGTCACAACTCTGTGTTAAGAGGAAAAAGGGGGGAAAAGCAGAGGCCCAAAAAGTCAATTATCAATCAGATACATATACAAATGCTGGAAAGAATGTTAAGGAGAGAGCTGTTCATCGGGGGGGTCCAAATCAGGGGCAAGACATATGCCACCCCTATACTGGTTCCACCTCCCCCAAATGGCATGCCACTTCCGGGGGCGCCCTCTAGCACAATATACTGTCTTTTCCCTCAGCATACTCCAGTCCATGTTTTCTTTCCACGCAGTCAATGTGGGGGGACCCGCTGAGCCCCACAGGCGCGCGATGTCTCGCTTAGACACCATATTACCCAGGGTCACCCACTGGGTCTGTCCCACATCGTGATCGGTAGGCCCCCAAACATTCAGGAGACAGCACCGTGCCTCCGGCTGCATAACAATGCCCGTCACCTCCCCCATCACCGTATGGACTCTCCTCCAGAATTCCCTGATAACGCCACATTCCCAAATGATATGCATAAAGGTACCCACCATACCGCATCCCCTCCTACATAAACCCTCCTCCGAGAATCCCATACGAACCAGCCTAGGCCCCGTGACATAGGTTCTGTGGAGTATTTTGAGCTGCACCAGCCTCAGTCGTGATGGGATCGCGACCTCCTTAGGAGAGGAGACCGCAGACTGCCAATCCTCGTCATCCAGTTCGAGCCCGTCCCTAGTCCACTGGTCCCTCAGCCCCAACAGCAGGTCCGCCCGAACGTTTATCAATTTCTTATATATGAGAGAAATCGTACTCTCCGGCATATGGCCGTCGAGGATCCGATCCTCCAATGGAGAGGACTCAGGCACCTTCTTTCCGTCTACGAGAACTGATCGCAGGGCATGACGCACTTGAATATAGCGGAAGAACTCGGATTTCCCCAACTCGTACTCCTGATGCAGCTCTTCAAAGGACTTCACCCTCCCCTTAATCAGCAAATCTCCAACCCTGGAGATTCCAATCAAGTCCCATTTATCAAAACCTTTCGTATGCCAGAGCCTCCCCAATTTTTCAGATTCAAACAACGGGGTAGCTAGGGTGAGCCTATCCTTCCAGCCCAACGAGTCAGTCGCCAACCTCCACACGCGCACCGCCACCCCCGTGGGCCCCGTGAGGGACGAGTCCAGCGCCCGAGAGTACAGCGCTCTATGATAATTACCGCCGCGCAGCAACCATCGGTCCATGGCATAGCCGGGGCTTAGAGCCGGGCCATAGAAACCATGATTAATCGCGCTCAACTGGGTGGCCCAATAATAGCGTCGAATGTCCGGAAGCGCAATACCCCCGTCGTACCACGGAAGCGTCAACTTAGCAATCGCTATGCGCGGCCTACCATCCCCCAACAACGATCGTTGGAGGCTTTCAACCTCCCGAAAGTAACTGGCCGGTACCCAATCAAGGGTATTCTGCAAAGCATAGAGGAACCGGGGGAGAGACATCATTTTAAACAAAGCGGCGCGCCCAACGAGGGAGAGCGGCAGCTTCCGCCAGCCCGCAACATCCCGCCGCAAGCGCGCCAGTGGGGGGAGCAGGTTTCTCTCATACCGCAGGGTGGAGTCAGTGGAGATAAAGATCCCCAGGTACACAAAGCCCTGCTGGGCAATCTGGATCTAACACGTTCGCGGGACAGGCGGAACCTCGCCGCTCAGAACATACAAATACGATTTACTCCAATTGATGACGAGACCCGAGTTCCTGCCAAAGGACGTCAGAACGTCACAAACCACTATAAGCGAGTTCTTGGGCGAGGCGAGATATAACAGGATGTCATCGGCATATAGCGATATACGGTCCTCGTGCTCAGGCGACCACCTAAGTCCACGTATATCCGGATGCCAGCGTATCCACGCCACCAGCGGCTCGAGGGCAAGGGCGAACAACAAAGGCGACAAGGGGCATCCCTGCCGAGTTCCCCTCCCAAGCTGGAACGGAGTCGACGCCCTCCCGTTTACCACAACACTCGCAAGGGGACCCTCATACAGCAACCTCACCCAGCTCAAAAAACCAGGGCCAAAACCGAACTTGGCAAGCACTGCCCACAGATATGCCCATTCCACCGTATCAAAAGCCATCGTGGCATCGAGAGATGCCACAATAGCTGGTTCTCGGATCGTGCCCGCCCTGGCAATCACTCCATGGAGGCGCCGAAGGTTCAACGCAGTGTTACGGTGCGGGATAAAGCCGGATTGATCCGGATGGATCAAGTCTCCGAGCACTCCAAAGGACATTTAAAATAAAATCAGAAATAAGTTTCTCTGTAGACTCAAAAATCCGAACTCCAGATGTGAGTTTCAATTTCATAGTGACAATGTTAAAACAAATGCCCATTGTGGGAAAAGAAATGCAAGAAATATGACAGGTTGAGCCACTCTTCGAAAATGTTCAAATAATCAAGAAAAGCATGCTCATTATTGGGCATGAGACTGGTCTCACTTGGAAGTCCTTTGCCTACTGCTGCATGCTGCCTTCTTGGGACTTGAGGATCCCTCTCCCTTCGCCTTTCTTTGGTGTGAGGTCAAGTCAGGCACTTTTCCCTGTACTCCTGGTTGCACAGACGTAAGAGAATGAACCTGCTCATGGATGGGAGGTTCCTTTCATCAGGTTTTCCCTAGGTTCCTTCTTGGTGAATGTTTCTCTAGTATACACAATCCCTTGGGATTTAACAATGTCCTGCTGCTTCTGGGTGACTGTCCCTGCTTTTATTTCCTGTGTTTAGTACCTAGATTGGGCTGGTGGGTACTTCTAACTCAATATTAGGTGTGGTGTGGTGTCAGTTTGTGGCAATCACTCTGTGCTTCCAAAGTGCTTGGAGTTGAGTTTTTTTGGGGCCTTGATCCCCAGTATAAGTTCTTGGCCTTTTTGTTTGGTCTCCCTGGCCCTGACTCCCCACTGTCAGCGTTGGTCTCTCCCCAGTGATCTTGTTATTGCTTGGACTACGATTCTTCTGCTTGGCTGGGGACCGTCATGCTGTTGCCTTTTGGTCCCATCTGTTTTTTTCCCCACTCTTCTCTGGTGGTAACCTTTGGTTTCCTTTGCTCTCCTGTTGTCTATTCATGCCTTATGTCTTTTGAGCTTGGCTTTTATTACTTGTTGGCTCTCTTAGTATTGGCTGTCTGGATGTAGTACTTCTTCCTTTGCATCTGAACTTTGCACTTTCTGGCTGGCTTCCGTGGAGGGTGATTGATGCTAGTTGACCCTCTTTCATAGATTGTCATGGTGTAACGATTGGAAAGAAGAAATCATGAGTAGGCACAGCTTTGATTACCTATCATAATCTCATTACTCCAATTCTACTTCCTCGATCCAGTCTTTACAACCCTCCCACCTGCTGCTGTTTGTATAGCTTTGATCAGTCTGCTAGGCTGGTTTGGTACTTGCCTGAAGAGATTGCTAGGTTGGGATTGAGGTGGTCCTCTGTAGGCACACCTGGAGTGGGAAGAGGTTTTAGGTAGGCAGTGAGTGCCTGTCTCTAGATTTTGGACACATGCTTCATAACCATTGGTTGCTGCATTTTTTGGTACTAAATTATACCACTGCTTTGAGTGGCAGTTGTAATAGATTCTAAACTTGAACTTAGAAACATTCATTCCCTTGCCCCAGGGCCATGTCGACGATGCTATTAGTGAGCCAAGACGAAAGTCCGTTATTTTTTGCCCCTGCATGTGGCCTAGGGCTTTACTATAGGTGAAGTAACAATGTAGTCTTTTGCTTTTGTGCAGTGCACACTCTAAAATGATGTATTCCAAGGAGCTCTAATGCGATGATAAAGAAAAAGGGGCCGCTCTGGGGAAAAAATTTAATTGCCTAAGATCACACAATGTGGTTAAGTGGAAGCAGGGATTGATGCAAAGATTTCTGGTTTCGCATTGTGCAGTTCGGCTACTATTTTTTCTCTTTCCTGTTTAGATCCAAGCTTAATGCTTTGTGTTTATTTGAGGTGCTAAATTAGTGCACTGATAAATACATCTGGGCTATGCATTTTTGGCAAAGATTGGTCGAGGTAGGGTGTATGAAGCACCGATCCATGGTCAGTGCATTGAGACCATTGCTCCACATGGCTAAAAGTCTTTATTCATTGTCATCCAATAGTGAATTCATTCATCAACCCACTCCTCACCCATCCAACTTGTTATTCTTTAATTGAGCCATTCCATCATGTCTCTAATCTCCATTCATCCATTTAATGATTGGAAAGGTTATATAATGAAAAATGTGTTGTAAAAACATCATATTTGACTTTTTTTGTAAGTTCTTGGGGGGAGCCCCCTCCACTTCCATCATTGCAGTGGTCTGGCTCGCTCGCTGTGCTCACTACATTCAGTGTGAGGGCTGGTATGGTAACATTTCCCAGAACTGCTTTTGCTTCTCAGTCCGCTTCTGGGTTTATTCCACCACAAAAGTCCACACAGCACCTAGTTGCAGAGAATCATCATTTAAGTATATCACCAACCAACAAAATCTCATTAGGCAGTGTTTCAAAAGGAGGCATGTGTGTTTCACAACCGGGCCAGTCAAAATATTATGGGGCTGACTACGTTGGTGGTCAGACAACATTTCGGAATTAGGTCCACCTGACAAGTAGGGGGCACTCCCGACCTTCAAATGATGATCCAACTACCATGTATTTTGTTGGAAACATGCCTTTTTGCATTGAAGCTTCTGCTGCAGCCCGGAAAAGGGCCAAAGCACAAGCCTCAATGCAAAAAAGGCACGTTTAGAAACATCCCTGCACTGTGTGCCTGGCACTATGCATGGATGTTTCAGGGGCACAACGGGTGCCCCTCGGGTCCTATATAACCCCTGGCGGAGACCTCAGATCCACCCGCGGAGTGTGAGGAGATTTGCCTTCTCTGCATTCCGCAGATAAGGCAAATCTCTGCACACTTCGCAGCGGAGCGGAGCGAAGTTGGCAAGCCCCCGCCTCCACTCCCCTCTTAAGAAGTAAGTTAACATTAATGAAAAATAAAAAAAACACTTACCTCTGTACTGCGGCATCCCCGGGCTGCCCTCCTCCTCTTCCTCGCCGCACTGGTAATGCTTGAGAAAACTGCGCATGCGCGTGCGCCCGCAGTACAGAGGCAAGTGGTTTAAAGTTTATTTTTAATTAATGTTAACTTACTTTTTAATAAGGGGGTGGAGGCAGGCGGCGTAGCGTAGCGGAGTTCCAAAGAGTTTGTTTGCAACTCCGTGGACCTCTGCGTAGCCCCGCTATGCCCAGGGTTGGTCCTGTAGCGGAGTCCAGGGGCCCCCCAAACTCGCTTTCCGTTTATCTTTTCATGGCGGTCGGACTGCCATGAATAGGCAATGGGGAAGAGACATTGTAATCCCGATGTCAGTGCCAGCGCAGGCACTGCCCCCATTGAGGGACTACCTGTCCGACCACCACCCTGACGAGATCTCCGATCCTGTTCGAGGCGGTGGTCTTTCCCCCTGCCTGCAGCGCTCCGACCTCCAGCATAGTAATCTGGCGGTCAGACCCAGCCCTGGATGTTGGGCAGACGGTTGCCGTCCATTCCACATTATAATCAGACCCTAAGTTTTGAAAGCCAAAATGTGGATAAATATATTAAAACTGACTTTGTAGAAATGGAAAACTGCTTATATTATTTCCTTGCACAAGGTAAGAGTCTTTCTGTTAGCAGACATCCTTAGCCAAAGCTAGCAGTTACAGCACAATTTATACAGCACTATGAAGTGATGTAACAAGCATGTCTAAGAATAATATAAATATTGATGCAGTAATTAAAATATTTGTATAATTGTGAATGTGGCAGAACCTTTCTTTCCTTCAGCCAGCGTTTGAACCCTCAACTGCACTGAAAGTAACTTCCTTTCACATAAAGCTGCTGCACACAAAGCTGTAGCTAAGAAACTAAATCACAGCTCTTACATAGCACTCTGCGGCCTTGCCCTGAACACATAAAGTAACAGTTATTTGGAAAATCATAAACTCAGTGTCGTAATGAAAAATGATGCCTCCTCCCCCTACAGAATGTGTTGAGGGCCCCATGACTTTCTCACAGATATTAATTGACCTAAACCTGAAAGTGGAACTCTTGAGGTGCCTCAGGGCTATCCTACCCCCAACAGCAAGCCAGCCCACCTCGGTGCTTGCGTCCCACCGGTTTTCCTTGGTGCCCGCCTGCTTCCCACCACCCAACACCCTTCCCCCATCCCAGGACCTACTTAATGGAGGCTGTAGCGTGACCCCTATTGAGCAGGTCCTGTTGCCAGCTCTCCCTGCTCAGTCCAGCAGGTCTCGCTGCACACTTGCTTCCTCCCCTGATCACCACCTCCGTGCCCACTGCTCCTGTGTGCAGTTTATTCTTCATAGCCAGCATTGTTAGTTCTGTTTTTGGGGCACTCGCCTGATATCATCATTTTGGGTCAGTTTCCCCATTCTGTGACTACATCCCGCTCACTGTAAGGACAGCGAGCAAGCCCACATCGCCCCTTGCTTCCCTCTGTTTCTCCTCATGCTCTCCCGCTTCCTGCCACCCAGCGCTCAACCCCCTTCATGGACTTAACATAATGAAGGCCACAGCATGACCATGCCGCCGGTGCACCAAAGTGCTCCTGGACTGCACCCAGAGCCAGGAACTCTGGCCCTCCAGACTCTGTCAGGGACTCCACCACAGTTCTCCAAGCCCTGAACCCTGGAGGCTGCAACAACTGCTGCCTTGCGCCTCCTCGCTCCACAGCAGGGCCATTCATCTGCCACTGCTGTCTCATCATCTGCAACCTAGGACCAACTGCCCTCATAGAAACCCGCCCCACCCCCATCTCGCTGACCGACATCACCCCAGAACCATTCCGATGCCTCCTGATCAACTCGATATCACTCTGAAAATACGTCACTAAAGTCTGAGACACCATCTCCACCCTTGCCCCCGAAGTAACCTTCATCACAGAGACCTGCCTCAATCTCTCCTCTGCCCCTACATCACTACTGCGACGCCCAACAGCTGCAAGATGACACACAGGGACCACATTAACAAATGCGTAGGTGGCATCACCATCATCCACAAAGAGTCAATCCGCTGCACCGCCATTGAAGATGGCACCACATCGATCGTGGAACTCCTCAATTTTCAACTCCACACCAATGACAAAACAACTATCAAAGGCACCCTCACCTACAGACCACCAGGACCTTGCGACACTATCACAGACTTCATCACCCCACTTGCCAATGAATATAAGCACTACATCTTCCTCAGAGACATGTACATCCATCTGTACGACCCCAAAGACGCGAATTACGCCAGCCTCTTGGCATGAATGGACAGCATCGGCCTCACCAGCTGGTTACAGACCCCATACACAGAGCAGGACACACTCTGGACCCCATCTTCATGTCCAGCAACTTCATGTCCAGAGTCAAATACAAAAAGAACAATTGATGGACAGAATGCAGAACAATGTCATACATTCACCCTAGTACAGAGATCTGGGCCTAAATCCATCGCTCTTTTGCTCACCATGCCATTCCAATTTGGACCCAGCCATATGCAAATCAGTCTAGACCCTGCGCTCGATGGGAACAGTCGAGCCCGAACTGCAAGGCCAGCTCCTCCCTGGACCGGAAACAAGCATCCTAGGACTGGTTTCGGGCTTTCAGCCCTCATCAGCCAGGATAGCTTGACTCCAGTGGCATGGAGAGCACGGGCCCCACATCTGGGCATACCCGTCCCACTCGGGGTGACAAATGCAAAAAGAACAATTGATGGACACTGTGCCACTGGAATCAAGCTATCCTGGCTGATGAGGGGTGAAACCCCGAAACCGGTCCTAGGATGCTTGTTTCCGGCCAGGGAGGACCTGGCTTGGCAGTTCGGGCTGGACTGTTCCCATGAGGCACATCGTCAAGACTGATTTGCATATGGCCAGGTCTAAACTGGGGTGGCATGGTGAGCAAAAGAATGATGGATTGAACCCAGATCTCTTGACTGGGGGTGAATGTTTTGATTTGTTCTGCATTCCGTCCATCAGTTTGTGTGTCTTTTGCCTTCTCGCCCAGAGTCAAATACAGTCATACCACGAAATTCACTTGGACCAACTACACCATAGTCCACTTCAGCATAGCTGGAGCAAAGTGACACAGACCTAATGGACGGACACCCTCAGCACCACCCAGCTCAACGAAGCAACCTACCTGAAACAGGTAGTCGAGAACTTCAACACTTGAATCACCAACACCGCTGAACAAGTTGCCCCCATAAAAACATCCAAAACCCGAAGATCCACCAACCAAGCCAGGTGGTACACCCCAGAGCTCAGCACAATCAAATGCAGCTGCGAGCAACTGGAGAGAAGATGGGTCACCACAGAGGCGATATAGAACGAGCCACCTTAACAGACCCCACCAACAACTCACAGACATGAAAAATCACGCCCTTGTAGACCATATCGGAGCTAGCACCAACTACACCAAGGAACTCTACACCATCGTCAGAGAGTTCTCCTTCCCAACAGCCACTGAGAACACAATCCCTGCTAACACAATCCCTCCCTCACAGGAACTTTGTATAACTCTAGCAAATCACTTCCACAGCAAGATATCCACCATCTACAGGAACTTCGAGCCCCAACCCACCACCTCCTCAGACTACTCACTCCAGCAAAGAGCAAAGGACCACCATCTTACTACATGGAAAAATTCTCACCACACCGGACACCACAGCCATCATGAACTCCATCCACTCGGGAGCACCCACAGACCCCGGTCCCTACTGCCTCTTCACCCTAGGAAGCAAAGAGATCAGCCAGCAACTCACCACCATCCTCAATGCATCTATCGATACAGCCACATTCACCGATGCATGGAAACATGTAAAGGTCAGAACTCTCCTCGAGAAACCCTCTGCTGACCCCAGCGATCTCCAGAACTACCACCCCTTCTCGCTGCTCCCGTTTCCCTCCAAAGTCCTGGAGAAGGTCATCAACCGTCTGCTCATCAAACACATCGAGAGAAACAATCCCGTTTCTGAGCAAACCACAGCACTGAGACTCCCCAGATCGCCACCACAGACAACATCCGCAGAGGAGAATTGGCTGCACTGATCCTTCACAATCCTGTACGCAGTTCTTGACACCGTTTCCCACCACATCAAGAGACTGCACCAAATCGGAATCAAGGGAGACACATTCAGATCGATTGCATCATTCCTTCTGGGACGCATGCAGAGAATCCAAGTCTCCCACTTTACCTCAGAACCCACAAGCACCATTTGCGGCACCCCACAAGGCTCATTCCTCAGCGTCACCCTCTTCAACCCCTATATGACGCCTCTAGCCGACATGGTCAGAACCCACAATATCAACATCATATCCTATGTCGCTGACACCCAGCTCATTCTCCAACTCTCAGCAGACCCCACCACCAAAAAAATCTTCCTCAACTGCATGAATAACATCGCAGCCTGGCTGAAAGCCAACTGAAGCTCTGCACGGACAAGACCGTAGTGCTGATCTTTGGCAACCATGCCTCCCTCTGGAATGACATCTGGTGGCCCATTGAACTCTGACTCACCCCCACACTAAAAGACCACATCCACATCCTCAGCATCATCCTGGAGAGCAAACCCACCATGAATCAACAGATCAATGCAGTCTCCTCTGTCTGCTTCCACACTCTTCTCATGCTCTGAAGAATCTTCTAATGACTCCTCAAAAACACAAGAATAACAGTCAGGCAAGCCTTAATCACCAGCGATCTGAAGTACGGCAACGCACTGTACACAGGAACCACCACCGAAATCATGGGATGGTTCCAGACGATACAGAATTCAGTGGCCAGATTGATCCTCAACCTGCCCTAATGGGCCCACATTACCCAACTCCGGAGGAACTTCCATTGGTTCCCTGTCCAGAAAAGATGCCAATTCAAACTGCTGACACACGCCTAGAAATCCCTCCACGACTAAGGACCAGCATACGTGATCGACTGACTGAACTCCACCAACCATCCAGAAACGCGTGGAAACCTCCACTCCGCCTCCCCCAACACCCACACCCCAACCAACATACCACAGGGGCTTGTTTTACACCCCTGCACAAACTGTTTAAAGATTGAGTAGCCGAGATATACAACTCACGTTCTTCGGAGAATAAGGACGACTTTCGGCTGCAAAGACTAACAGGACAGAACAGCTATAGCCTGACTTTGTGTTAATATTTGTGACTTGAAAATGCGCTTCAGCTCATAGTCAGCCAAGCGAACCATGTGTTGGATATGCCTCTAGTAGTGGATATATTAATAAATGAAAAAACACCTCCTCACCCTTTCTGGCCATTATATTTCCCACATGGCTACCTGAACACCGATCGTTACTTTCAAAACAGAGTTACATGTTTTAATGTTCATCAGGCCTATTCTTGATTTAATCTGAATAACATCAACATTCACAAGAAGATTTTCAAGGATGCTTGTATGTTGAAGTGGTTGTGTAAAAGGGAGGCGTTTCCTACTGCTATATGTCAAAGTTTCCAATGGCTGACAATACATTTTAGGTTTGATTTACCATCATTGCCATTCTACATAATCAGATAGATACCTTAAAAGTTCATAGGACAATTTCATCTGAGCACGAACACCATCTTGCATAAAATTTCAGATGTTTGCCTAATCTGTATTGGATAAACTTTCCTGAGGTGGGTTATCTTCAGCTATTAAAGAGTCGCATAGTGCAGTGTTCTTAGGAAGGTTGCTTGAATTCATAACAAATGAAAACCTACCATTCTTTCAAGCATTTTAAAAGGCACTGGAGTCTAGGACAGTATTTTATTCAATTCATTCGTGATTAACTTAATTGTGGTCCCTGAAGTTGTACGGTCTCAGAAACAGATTAAACCTTGAAGTCCAGGAATGGTACCGCTCACTTGTGGATTAGAGTGGACTGCTACACATGATGGATCCTGTGCTCCAAAGGACAGCTATAGCTAAGGCATATGCACCATGAGGGTTCATAAGTCCGAAATATCAAATTCATTTCATCCAGATAAACAGTCTTGTGGATCCCCAATGTTCTTGGGTGTTCCACCACTGTGTGCCTCACTTTGGTGAAGCATCGTTGGATAATTGTTTTTCTTTCTATGACCCCTTGTGAACCTTGAGTCTATCTTGTACTTTTATCTGTGTGGCTTCAGGATTCCATCTAGAGTGTGTCTAGACTGCAGAATGCTCTTTGGGATGGCAATACCGTGCAGATTGAAATAGGTAGGGTATCATCATAGGACCGTGGTTTGTATAAACTATTTCTGCTATTCAACCAATCAAATTATGGAGCCCTGATTGCAAGAGATGTCTTATTTTGAAGGGATGATTTACATCAAACTGCCTGTTTCCAGTCTGTAAGTGTTGGCAGATTCTGATTTACCCATTTTCTTCACATCTGATATCTAACCGATAAAACTTGATAGAATAGCAGCTTTTTTCTTTCAGTAGATACATTAGCGGGTGAATCACCTCTATGCCATCTTTCACAATTGCAGAGATTATGAACTCAGAGAGTTCACAGAGCTCCAGTAAGTAGGTAGATTAAATAGAATAGGAAATAAGATATCATTATTAAGGTACATGCAGCTGGTCAGTTGAATGCCTGCATGAAAAATAGGAAAAAGCAAGGAAAGTGGTCAGGAACTGGAAATGATCATTATCATCTCACGTTTGAAGGCCAAGCAAGTGGCCTTGATATAGGGCAAAATAAGGGACATCACTGAGGTAATCATGATGTTAGCAGATAAGATCTGGGAAGGATGCTTGCCACAGCAGGTGATACAAGAGTACTGACAAGTATCTAGCACATTACTATATAGAGCTGTTGATCCTGCATCACTTAGGCCACTTAGAAGGGCTATATTGGAAACCAAAGAAGCTGACAAATACCAGATCATGTGGAGTAGCCATTGAGTTGATGCTTGGTCAAAAGAGAGGGCAGTCAACTCGTATATCTGTTTTACCCAAATTAGCAGCAGAAGCTTCAGTGTGGCTATCATGAGTAGGGGTTCCAGTTACGCTGTATTTTTGTTTTTTTTACAATTCCGTCTGTATTTATCCTTTTTTATTTTTTGGCCATCTTATTGGTATTTATCCATATTTACGTTTTGTTTTGAGAATAAATGGAGTCGTACAATGGTATCTTTTCACATTTATTTAACTCTTAGACATGCACTCATGTGTGTATGCCTGCATGTTTTAGCGAATTAAGTAGCCACATATAACAAAACACTACACCCAGAGGTACATATTAGCATTATACTACAAATATATGTCAACATATACCTGTATTTAAAGAAATCTCATCTGTTTTTTTAACTCCCAATGTTGTCTATCTGCTCCGTTTTTTCCTGAAATTAATGAAAGACAGCATGGAAAGTGTCCCACTTTCAAACTAAATACAGACAGGAAACACTATGTTTCTGTCTGCATTTACCCGTAAAAATCTGTAAAAATGGAAAACTGAGTACCTTAATCATGAGGTAATCATCCTGAAGGTCCAGTCAGCCAATCAAGGCTCCCTGATGAAGAATGTCTCTTACACTTTGGATGCCTGGCTCCTTGAAATGCTGATTCAGGAGCCAGACATTGAGCTCTCATGACTTGTGACTAATATCAAACCACTGTCCTGTATTTTCTAACCATTAAAACGTGGCTCAGGAACCCACTCGAGCTGAGGGTCCCCTTTTCCCAATAGGTTTGACGCAGCCACATCCACATCCACATCCACTGATTGCTGTTCCTGTAGGAAGAAGGATACTCACTGAGGTCAGATGCTGTGAAATACAGACTCTTAGTCTATTTGCAGCACCCCTGTGTTTGAAGTTGAGAATATCCATTCCATATCTTTCCTCCCATGCAGTACTGCATTTGAGAATTCGGAATAGAAATTGTCCTCTCCCTTTAGTACCTCCTCTAAAATGTCCTCATGCACCGTGGCCCCTGAAGGTAATGAATGTGGTGAGCATTGTCGTTCATGCTGTTCTTCTGGTGTGGTATCCCTTGTTGGAAAATGCCATTGGTGCCTCCCACCACCACATCATTCTTTGCAAAAAGGTTCTGCTTGAAGACCTTTCTTCGGTATAATGGAGCCTTGTTAAAAGCTGTAAGTGTTGCGACAAAGGTCTCCACTTCCTTCGCAAATGAATCGGCAAACAAAACCCACTTACCCTTTCATTTTTTTTGCTCAAATAATGCCAAAAATGCAGTTTCTCAACTTGGGTGTATTCTGACTCCCCTTAATAATCATTGCCCTCTTAGTCGGAAGCTGGGTCCTGTCCTTCTTCAGGGCCCTGATCGTCCTCATCCTGGGAGTTCTCTTTGTGCTTACGAAATAACACAGACTGATGTTTAACACTGATATCTTCAAGTAGGGTCAATTGTTGAATGCATCCTTGTGGGATGACTGGTTAGTTTTTCCATTTGGCCTTTCTGTGTTTACAGGAGTCTGACCATATTTGGCACCATTATATTACTAACAGATAACTAATGGAGGTGAGAGCATCAGTTCATTTTAGCGCTGGGTCAGTTCCACTTACCCAAAAATCTGGTAATCATAAACATCTTTGGAACCATGTTTATTTTGCTTTTGAGTCTCAAAAGAAAGGAAGATTGGAGGGCATCCTCACCATCTTGCGAATGAGGAAGCGCAAATGTTCTAATGCTATTTTCAAACTGCCTTTCCCCAGCTTCTTGCACTACTTTGCTATTCACCTGGGAGAGGTTCTCTCATAAGCCCCGAGATTGGCTACAGGTTCCTCCCGCATGAATAGGCCAAGCTGTCCAACTGATATCCTACTTTACATAAGTACTACCGGTATCATTCATGCTGAATTCCTAATTGCATTGCACTGTGGAACTTTATTATAATAAAAATAATAATAATAAACCCAGTGTTTAAGAAGCGGGGCATAAATTGGAGCACCTGACAGCAGAGGTGTTGAGGTGGGCAGAAGAAATGGCAAATGTGTGCGGCGGCAGCAAAGGATGGAGTCAAAATTGAACGCATATGTCAGTCAGGGAAAGAGGACTGCTGCTGCTCACTCTCCGAACGAGATGTGCTAGGAGACAGTGAGCCTGTGAGTAGATAGTACTTGCAATGCCTCTTCAAAGTAATCCCTGTGGGCATAAGATGATGGGGACGTAACTCCAACCGAGTGGCGGCTGGCAAGGAACAGGGGTGGTAGGGGAGAAGGGGGTAGGAGAGGGGCTGACAAAAAAAATGAACTATATAAAAAAACACTTACCTCTTCACGGCCACCTTCTCTTGTCCATCGTTGCTTCTCTTCCTGGCGAGTCCCGGAAGGAGGAAGCATACAGACTCCCCTAAGCCAATCACAATGCTGCACTGCAGCGTTGTGATTGCTCTGAGAGCCATGCTTTGGCACTCAGACGGGGAAGGGAGCCTGTGCATGTTGCTGTGCACCACTCTTCCCCGACACCAGCCCTGCCCCGCCCTAACTCAGCTCCACAGCTACAAAAAATAAAATGATGTTAACAATGTTATTATAATTTTATTTTTCCTTTTCTCAATGCTCTGAGAGCAGTGGGGTGACGCTCTTCCGCGTTAGCGGAGGAGCCACCCCAGCTCCAACCCCTGAGTTTATTACTGGTTGGAGTCCTGACTAGGGTTGGAGTCCTGACAAATATGTTGCCCTGTACAGCAAATATTACTGTCCATAACATGAGGTGGTCATATTGATCACATGAAAGGATTTTTTTGTAGTTCAAAGAGTTCCACGTAGCCTTTGTGATTGTGTTTACTTTGGCTTTCATTTAATGTAAAGGAAAAAGAAAACGGGGGGATTGAATGAGATGTGCTCGCCTCTTTTCCTATTCTCCTTCCTCAGGCACTTTGAGTGGATTGTGCTGCCAAGCAAGGGCACATGAAATCAATTTGTAGGGTGGTGGTAAGGGGTGGAGTTTGGGGGCTTTAGTATGGGTGCTCAGGAGAGGGCTTCCATCTTCTTGCCTTTCCAGTGGCCTTACCATGTCCAAAGCAAAATGGTGGGAATGGGTTAAGAAGAAAAGCAAAGGCCTTTTTGTAAACGCAAGCAAAAAGTAAGCTCAAATTAAAAGGGAATTATACCAAGCAGGGCCGGCTTTAGGGCAAGGCGACTGGTGCGGCAGCACTGGGCGCTGACCTGTGGAGGGGGGCGCTGTGACCTCAGGGGGTGCTGTGTTTAGCAATATCTTATGATAGGAGTGATGAGGTGCACTTTTGCAGGTTGTAGTGAGAGAATCCAAGGAGGTGGTCATGGGACGTGGGGGTGCCAAAAGTAATTGTCGCACCGGGCGCCACCAGAGCTAAAGCCGGTCCTGATACCAAGAGATACAAGACAAACTGCAATTGTTACAAAGATTTAATGATTCAGGTATAGTTGTATCTGAAGACATAAAAGAAACCAGAATCAAGCTTAAAAAGTACAGACAAAGGGAAACAAACTATCTTGAACTCACAAGATAAAGTCTTTGAAGAAGACGAAAAATGTACAAAGTTTTTCTTTACAATAAGTGTGCACATTCATAAGGAAATGACAGAATTTTTTAACAATGAAGGGGTGCTACAAAAAAATATAGAAAATCTACAAAAAGTTGTACAAGACTATTATAACACTTTGTATAAAAAAAGAAAATTATACCGCAGGAAATGCTCTGAATACCTAGATACTATTCAAAATGTTTTATTTAATAAAGAAATATTTATTTACAGAGGCCACTCGAGGGTGAGGAATTCCTTGAAGCCCTCTCCCATTGCTCAATGTTTTCTTCCCCAGGGAAAGATAGTCTCCCATGGGAATTTTACAAGACATTTTGCTCAATATTATGTGGGGACTTTATGCATATGATAAAGGAATGTATAGAAAAAAATATTTCCCCTTATCCTTCTCTAAAGGAGTTATTTGTCTCATACACAAAAATGGGGTTAAAGAAGACCTGAAAAATTGGAGAACAATTTCCCTACTAAATGCGGACGGTAAGCTGCTAATAAAAGTATTAACAAACAGGCTAAAAAAGTCTTGAAAATTGTCATCAATGAAAGCCAATCTTGTGCAGTTCCTCATAGGAAAGTATGGGATAGTCTAGTGACTAATAGGGAAACAATGCGACTTGCAATAGAACAAAACAATCATTAGGAGTTTTATCTTTGGATTTACAAAAACAATTGAGATTGTCTGAAACACATTTCTCTTCTAATTTCTATCTAAAATGGGCATGCCAGCCTTTTGTTTTTTATATTATTCAAGCACTGTCCAGAGATGCATCAAGCCAGATTCTAATTAATGGTTTTCTTTCAAAAGAGATTACAAAAAGATCAGTTGTCAAACAAGGAAGCCCACTATCACCTGCCCTTTTTATCTGTGCCATAGAACCTCTTCTAAGTAGAATCAGAAAAGACTAGAACATTAAGGGTAAATTTGTCCCTGGATGGGCGGGAGTTAAATGTGTTGGCTATGTGGACACTGTAACAATCTTCTGCAGTGATGCTCAGGAAGTTAGTAGGGTCCTGAAACATGCCTCTTCCTTTTCAGAAGCGTTAGCTCTTAAAATTAATAGACAAATCAGTGTGCATGATTATTAGCCAATGGGATAATCTGGCCAAATATTCTGTTACTATTACAAAAGACCCTATTAAGATAATTGGTGTTTGGTTCAGTGCAGATACATCTGGAGAATAAAATGGGCCTCCAGTGAAAGAAAGAAGTATGGAAAAAAATATTTTGGTAAATTAAGAAACCTTACAATAGAAGGTAAAGTTCCAATTATTAAAGAAGTCATACTACCCATACCTTTGTATCTTTCAGTGGTTTTTCCACGAAAAACTGCCAAGTTAAATGGTCTGCAAAAAAATATTTTCAACTTTGTATGGAATAAAAAAATGGAATAACTCAAAAGAGAGACCATGTATAAGACAAATGAAAAAGGAGGGAAAGATGTTCCAAAGCTGAAAATGTTCTTGTTTTCTAGATATTTTCTGCTATGCTTGAATGCCTTGGAAGCTAAAACGTGTTTTGTTGCGGACTATATTATGTATTCAACTGCCCTAATGTTGAAAAAGTATGATTTGATTCAATTCAAGCAAACCCCATTGCCTTATGACACCCATGAATTTTGAAATTTTAAAAGTTTATATTGAACATTGCAAGGGAAAAGACCTTGATTTAAAAACATGTTTGGAAAAGAACTCTTTGAAGCAAGAACTTAAAGACTCTGAAACTTTACTCATGGCAAATAACCTGTCAAAGAAATTGTCAAAATAAGTTTGGAAACAGGTGAACAATAAAGACTCATCCAATCAGCAAAAAAATAACTTGTGGATAGTTTTAACTGGATGCCTACCAGTAAAGATTTTTTTTACTTAGAAGGAACTTAGTCAAGGATGCCAGATGTCCCAGACCATTATGTGCAGGGGAAGAACGTGTACCACACCTCCTATGGAAATGTTTGTTTGCACAGGAAGTATGGAAAAAAACCGGAAAACGAATTAAGAAACTCACCAATCAATCCACACTTTCTTATGAGCTAATCTTAAATGTTATTGGCATGGCATGCCCAATAGAGAAACCTATTGTATTATGGAGACTTTTAAACTGTGTCGATTGAAGCCTTTGGGCTTCAAGAAAACTTAAACTCTTTAAGCAGAAAGAGATCCCCTCTGACAAATGCATTAAATGTCATTAGATAAAAATCAAAATTATGTTTTTGTGGATGTTAGGAGGGAAGGTTAAGATTGAGTTCTAAATAACTGGAAACAAAAAGACTGGTTAGAATGAATTAATGGCCACGTGTAATAATGATTTTGTTGAATAAGACTCTGAGTTAATCTAGATGATAACTTTGCACATGTTCGAGCCGTGTCTCTGTCATAGATGCAAATTCAAAAAAGGATGCCACCATAATCGATTGGCTTTTCCCTAAATATGTCTATAATTTAAATAAAGCCTGTTGAAACCCCCCAAAAATAAAGAAAACGAGGTTGGTCCTAGGCGTTATCAGTAGGTTGATAGGCAGGGATATGGTGAGTATAGGAATAATGAAGGCGGGGGTGAGAAGAGCAAGGTTGGGGAAGTTAGTGGAAGCTTAGTTTTGTGGGATTGAAGCCAGATAGAAAAGCGGGTGGAGACGCAAGGGTGAAGGAGCATTCCTGTATGCTGCAGGAGGCTGGGTAGGGAAAGCTGCTAGTGCAGGGAGAACAGCTAGTGATGCAAGCAGGGGCCAGACTAGGAGACGGTCCTTTGGCATCATGGCGGCAGTGCTGATGATATGTTCCCTGCGACAAATACAGGAGTGAAGGAGAAGAAAAGCGATGAGGGAGGGGTTGGTTAGTGTTATGAGCTGGTGAAAAGCGATGCAGCCACGGAGGAATGCCCCTGCGATTCCAAGAAGCAGAGGTGGAGAGCCTATGTACACATATGGCATACATCAGGGCCAGCCTTTGCTAAGATAGTGCCCAGGCAAATACATTTGGCACCCTTTCTTCTCCTCTCTACCCTCTGCTCTCCTCTCCTCCCAAGGGTATCCCTTTAAACTTTTCTATGTGCTATATATAACAGGATTTACTATTAGGTTCCATGATTAAAAAAAAATGTTTAACAAGATAACCAAACTTTTTCTAAGGAAGTTGTGGCCCACTTTCCCCACTGATGCTGCTGACTTGCACCACTTGGACACCATTGCACTGTCCCTGTTTTCACTGCTAGCAAAAGGCCCGCTTAGAAGCAATAATAGCTGGTGTACCTGCTAAATAGGTTCTGTTTGGGTTCAACCCGAGGAGAAAAAAAACAGCACCAAGCTGAGAATTTTACAGCACTATTGTCTGATATTTGTTCAAAAAAATGAGGAGGCTCTGAAGGTGACGCTAAGCAACTATTCCAATAAATTAGCGGTGGTCTACAGAAGACATCTCTTATCAAAATGTTTTGAGCATCTTTCTTTACTTATTTTATTTACACCATGCCCCTTCAAGTGGATTATGAGCATGTACATTAAAGTAGAAAGGTGGACATTTTCCAATCTCTTGCTGTAGACATAAGTCCTCAACAGTTACACACAAAACATTTGAGTGACCCTTTCTAAATTTCTATATAGTCTACAGGTCAGGAAGCGATGCAGATTTCACAAAATATTCAGACATTCCAAACATTGGTTTGAAAAGACTTACATAAAACACAAATATCTGTCTTTGGTCCATGTAATCTGGGAGCATCCACATGTATAAATCTGTGTTAAAATTGGGCTCACTGGAATTATGTGGTAGAGTTTGATCCAATTATGCATCAGAGTTGACTAAATTATGCTGCAAGAAAATGCAAATTATGTGGCATATTGTGGCACATTTTGTGATAATATAGCTTCACTATTTTGTCATCTGACACATGTTAACATTGCCTAGGCAAAGGTTGCACCTCTTAGTACTTTCAACACTCAAATACAGCAATTATCACCTTTTCAAAGGGCCTTCCATTTTGTGATGGAAACACATGTCTCTGCATTGTTACTAACTTTTAATCCGTTTGAGATAGAAACAATTTTTATTTGTAAAAATCTGCAGATTATGCAGCAGATGATGGATTATGTGGCAAATGCGGCTATTCTATACTTATGCGGACAATTCTGCAGCTGCATAATCCCATAATTCTAGAAGACATGGCTGAGACTTAAGAACACTATGTGAGATATCTAACTAGACTGAGTACCAACCAATCAGTACTTTTATAGTAAAGCTAATCATAATAACCATAAGGGTATGCAGGCACTGGGTTGCTGGGCTTAGCCGAAAAGCCAGGTCTTGAATCTCTTCCTGAAGTCCGTCAGCGAGGGTGATGTTCAGAGGTAGGTGGGAGAAGGAACGGTGCCTGCTACGACTACAGCGGATGCACGGTGTCTGTGAAAGGGCGAGAGAGATGGAGTGGAAAGCTTCATTCACAATACACGCTTTCTAAGATAATCAGCATTTATGTCATAGCATTTTGCGCTCCGCAAAAACTGAGAATAGAGAAGACTCGCAGCGGGTCTTTGGGACGGGAAATAAGCAGGAGGAAGATGAGCAGAACATCAGAAACTTCATTCGTTCTAGTAAAATGAAATCTCGCTCAAAGACGTGGCATAACTATACTGCATTATTAATTACACTTCTAACCCACCTTGTAAGTCGGTTCAAGTGAAGTTAAATTAGTTCATCAATTACGACCGTAAGGATCATTAAAATCACCAATTTGCACAGTTTGTCACCCAAGTTTGCACATAAGAAAAAACTTTAACACATTCACATAAGATAAAATTGATAAGGGCCATATCCATCATCCAATACTGTACCAGTCCACAGAAAATAAACCACCTACCACCAAATGAGCAAGCATTGAATAACTTAAAAGATCTGTCACATGCAGATGGCAAATGTAAGATTTTAAATTAGTCCACCACTGCAGGTCCCAATTAGCCACACTGACAATCAGACATGGGATGATATTAACAAAGTCCCTCCCAGCAGATCTCTCCACCCTTTCCCCCTTTACTCAATGCCTGCTCAGGATCATCAACTTTAAACAAAATATTTCAGAATGGACAACCCAGTGCGGTAACTAGTTAAGTGGATCATGAGTGTAACAGACACCATAAAGCGTCCTGCAGAGCTGTTCAAAGCTGCCAGCTTGAAAATGATAAACTGCGTGCCTATCTCTCACACTAGCACTGCTATGTGCTGCAACCTCTTGCATGATAACCACACCTTGGTGATCCTCACTCATGACACACAAACACTTCACACACAGGGGTAGTAAGTGTGTTACAAGGATGGCTAGCATAAAATTACAACAAAGTGCTATATAGATATCACAATGCAATACAATACACTGCTGTAATCTTGCTTGATTTGGTCAGTATTACAACATTAATACGATTAGTAACTCAAGATGATTTTCCTTGAACATAAATAGCTCTTATGACAGAAAAGGTTGGAAAACCATGGTATAATTAGGAAAACCTTGTGACAAATGTGATCAGACTAAAGTAGATAGTCAAGAATTTCTTGTGGACATTGAGGGCCGAATGTACGACCCTTCCAATTTGCGACTGGCAAATTGCATCGTTTTAAGACTTGCAAATTGCGACTCACAAATTGGAATTTACAACAGTGTCTCTGACACTGTTTGCGATTCCTAATGGGGGACCACTGCCTGCTCGTAAAAAATATTTTCAATACCAGTCACGAAGGGAAAGGGGTCCCCTGGGGACCCCTTCCTATTTGCGAGTGGCTTACCACCCATTTGAAATGGGTGGTAAACTGCGAGTGTTTTGCGGCCGCAAAACAATCTTACATTGAAGTGCGAGTCGCTATTAGGAAGGGACACCCTTGGCACGCCCCTTCCTTAGAGCGAATCTCAAACCCTATTTTGCGGTGCGGTAATAGGTTACCGACTCACACAATATGGTTTGTAAATAGGGCAGACCTATTTTGCAGTCGCAAACAGGCCGATTTCCTGTTTGTGATCGCAAAAAACGGTCGTATATCTGGCCCTAAGATCTAATTGTCAGGGCTAGTGTACTTAGAATATTGTTTCTAGATACCCTCCTAAAACTTCATCTGGGATTACTAGCTGTGCAGGAAAAAACTCATATGTGGTAAATGTGAATGGGAAGAACTGCGTGGAAAGAGAAAAAATATGGGATAAAGTATTCACAAAACTCGAAATCTGAACATTAGACCTCATTTCAAACAGGGAAACATGGAACAGGGAGATAACAGCACATGTAAAATAACACTACATGCGGTATCAATATTTTCTAAGTGTGGTATCAACACACAAAAAACTTCTAGACTCGTAATGAGGCCGTCAATATTTCGAGTAGATTTTTTTTAATGTTAGTCCAATTTCCTTCATCTTTTGAATTTGTAACATTTACATGTATTCTGCAAATGACCTTCTACTCGCCACTCAGACCACTACAGAAAATCCAAAAATAATACATCAAACAACAAAAGCAATTAACATCCGTTAAGTGAGCAAGAGCTGTAAATAAGGAAAATAAGGAGTTTAAACAGCAGTCCACTTTATCCATGTCCTTTTTCTGTCCCAAAAGATATTCAGAACTGCTATGTTCTTAGTTATTGCAGTTCTTCCAATTTTTACTTGAAATTAATTGGATTTGTTTCTCATTACAGTTTCCATTAAGACGTTGGAGGGTGGCCAGTGCTGGCAGGGGAAGGCCAAAAAACTAAACACATACTGTGTTTTGTTTTTTCTAAATGTAGCCATGCTGCAAATATGGAATAAACACCAGAAAAGAAAGTGTTAGGTGGGAGTAAAGAAACAGTTTGCGGTGAGTTATCTCCCAATACTTACAAAACACATTAGAGGTTTTATGAATAGGTCGTTACATTTCCACTCTACCTTATATGTGCACCTGCATCCATTCTAATGCTTAGCAGAACCATGTCCCAGTACCAGTCATTACTTATGAGTTGAACCCCACCTAAGACAGGAAAACGAAGGGAGAGATACCTGAAGTGCACCCACACCCATCCCCACTAGGATCCTTCAGAACAGGCTGCATTCCCAGCATCCTCTTGGAATCGCATGTCTTACGGCAGAGGCGTGATATGACCTGGGTAGAAGGGCGGGTTGTAATGAAGGTTACCGGTAAGTAATCAGGTTATTATTCATGAACTCTAACTACATGGTCAGCTGAAGGAACTGAGAAAGCAGGGACGATAATTGTCCAATCCTGGAGCGGAGTGCTTCGCTCTAAATTGCTTTCGTATGTTAAGGGAAAGCAGGCATTGATGTCCAAAACAGGCTACCAAAATTGACACTACGGTGAAAAACAATTAGTTTTATGAGGCGATTACATAACCTAGTGTGAATGACAGCCACAAATAGGCCAGGCGTTACTCTTCCCGGCCCCAACAAAGGATGCTTTTGTTGGAATGATAAAATGGAATTATGCCAGCGGACTCAGAACGGTGGAGGAACTCGGGCCTTCCAAAGCTATTGGGTGAGTACAGCTCTTAAACCACACCACAGAACGTAAGAGCAAGTGCCTGCTTCTTTCTTTAGATTGATCATAGCAATTTCATAAAATATAGTAAACTGGAAACTTGGCATTCAACAGAGAGATCTTGCTGTTGTCCACCTGGGTCCGTAATATGTATATGGTGCACTTCCCCTGTTTGCGCCATGGCGCACCTTTCAAAAGGTGCGGCGGGTGTAACTAGGGACATTGCGCCATATGAGAAAGAATGCGAAGCACCCGGGCAGTTGTGAACTTGTTCTGCCCTTGGGCCAATGCATTCAAGTGAAATACGGTGCGGCTGCTTTGAAGCCGCTCCCTGCTTCATAGTGCAGGCAGCATGATGCCTGTACCTTGAAGAGGGGAGAGCGATCCCCTTGCAGGCGAGTGTAGTGAGTGACTGCACCCATTGCAGTGGGTTGTCTGGGGTGCCATGAGACCTCCTTTCTTCCCTCCAGAGGACTTCTATTAGGAGGTGCACTAAAAGTGTGCCACCTTTTTGTGACACACTTTCAATGCGCCTCCTAAGGGCATGTTTGGCTCTACGTCCGCTTCCATAGTAGTACGTGGGCACAGAGGCAAAGTGATTCCCTCATTTGCATGAAGTCATGCCCCTATTCAAATGATGGAGTGTCCGCTCTGCCGCTACATGTGCGCCATTGCTATCAGTATTGCAAAAGAGAGCCCACAGTGTCTGCAGCCACTTCTGGAATACCATTGTGCCCCAGGGGCACCCAAAGCAGACACACATGCCCGTTGCACCTCACAGGGCACAATGTATAATACGGTCCCTGATGTTCAAGATAGACTATATAGAACTACCCCACCTGGCACTTAGTTCCCTTGTTGGTCTATTTCGCCCCCTGTATCCTGACCAACATGTGTTCTAGGTGCCTCAGGGGTTCCTCCCACAAATTGCGAAATAGTGTAATGTCATAAGGGAGCCACGCAAAACTCTGCAAGTCCTGATAAAACATAGTTCACCAGGCACTGAAAAGTGGCAGGAGCATTCTTGAGCTCAAAAGTCATATCTTGAAGTGGTACAGTCCTTCCTGAGCTGAAAAGTCTCATCCTTGGAGCTAGGTGCCAACAAAATCAGTATGCTGCCACCACCGCTTCATGTCAATGACCCAGAACATAGATAGTAGTCTTATGTCACAAAATAAGGCATGGCTGGGGTGACCCTTCAGGGCACAAAGTAGATCCTGGACCTATGGATAACCATAGATATGTGTAGACCTGAGGGCACATGCTAGATTAGCGTGTCAATTGGGCCAACAAAAATCAGGATACCAGTTTCACAAGCAGTCGGGTCACTCAAGGCAGGGCTACATGCTTGTTTACCATGCAGGGCACATTCTCATTCCAACAGAGTGTCTCTGTTAATTGGATATATCACATTGGGTCACATGTACTAAACATTAGTCACAAAATAATGGTCACAATTTGCGACCAGTATTGTTGTGACTAGTGTGGTATTTTGCAAACCGAACTAAGTACAAATTGGCTGGATTTCAAAATACCACATCGTAGCGCTCACAATTCAATCTTCCTCATGAATATTAATGAGAGAGATTACAAATTGTGACCCACTACTATTCACTGAAGTCACAGTGATGGTGGCTTGCTGGGGTCAGCAGACCACTATCAGTGATCAGTGGCGTAACAAAACCTTAGGAAGGGGGGCACGCAAGGTAAATGGCCCCCATTACCCATTCCCTAACTGCCTTGCTGCTTCTGAGTGTTTTACTTGTTTGCAGCTGGCCCGCCCAAGGGGGCCCCCTTTGAGGGGAAGGATGTGGGGGCCTCAATGGGCTGGCTAGCTGCAGTGGCCTCCATTGCGCCCCTGACCACCATGTCTGTGATTGCTTTTAAACAAAGCATTTTTTTAATGCAATCCATTTTCCTTAAAGGAAAATGGGATTTGTTTAAAAAAAAAAATGACATTTTACAAAATGTTTTAAAGACTAGGCTGTGGTCGATGGGACCACTGCCTACTCATAAAAAATGTTTTTGTCAACATTCACAAATGGAAAGGGTCCCTTAGGGAGCCCTTCCGGTTTGTGAATCGGTTGACACTACTTTTGTGTAGTTGGGAAAATATTCATTCTTTTGCAAATAAATTTTAGTCGCAAAACATTAATTCATCCCACTTCAAACCTCTATTTGGAAGGGATCCCCCAAACACTGCCATTCAAAATACTGATTTGGCTTGTAATCGCGAACCCAAATTGTAATTCGGTAACGTGTTACCGAATCACAATTTGCTACATACGTAAAAATCTTTTTGTGGTTGCAAACTGTCCAATTTAGCAAACCAGACCTTTTGCGATGGGAAAAGCTTTATTACATCTGGTCCATAGTTCATTGGTTCTACAAAGGGGCAACAAAGGGAAGGGGGTGGGAATATAAATGAAACTGGATTAACAAAAATTAAGGCACGTGAGTGCAAAATAGGATTGAGCATACAGAAGGACATGTTAAAGGGTCTTCTAAGGACCAAAGTTAGGAAACGGGTATATAAAGATGATGCGCCGACATATTAGTGAAGTTCCCCTTGATTTATTGTCAGAGCAGCATTTGTTATCAATTATTTGTTATTTCAGGATGGACTAAGACCTGCCAATTAATGGTATCAAACTCCATGACTGTTTTAGTATTTGTGAAGAATATTTTTGTTTCGTGATATATTCAATTACCCTTTTTAGAGACAAATATTGCTGACAAGAAAATTGACGTAGTAGCAAATTATATTAGTGAGAGTTTCTATATGGCACATAAATGGCAGAAGAACTTCGGAGTGCTTTACAGAGGTAATTATACACACAAAATTACAGCAACAACAAATACAGTGAAAATCAAATATTCCTTGATGTTTTACTTGTGAGGAGTTATTACCTCGCTCGCACCCAGGCTTTGGAACTCTCTGCCTACCAGCCTCAAATTGGAGGACAATTTTATGAGTTCCCGAAAAAAATTAAGGCCTTTCTTTTCCCTTAATTCTTTTTGAGTCTTTTTTAACTCACTCACTCAGTCCAACAGCGCTGGGAAGACCGATTTCGGGTATCCATGAGCTCTGCAAATTCTGAAGAAAAGAATAGAATTACACGGGAGCATCAGTATGCTGTACTAGCAGCAACAGTGATGGAATACACATATATAACAAGCATTGGCAAAGCCAGTAGGTCTCGGCAATCCAACATCTATTGGCACTGTCAATGTCGCTGTGTAGCTGAGACCCATACTTGTATTTTAGAACAGCCCATTGCTATTTGCAGTGAGCTTTTAACAACACAAAGCCCATACACTAAATTAAGGGAAAATGCATGTCTAGATGTAGTATACACTCTCACACAAGTAAAGGGAAATGCTATTTTTGTGCATAAACAACCTCTCAACATGGTGCCCACTGGAACCACAACAGACTTTGCACTAAGGGGATAGAACATGTGAACAGAGAACATCGAACCTCTGTGCTTTAATATACTCACACCATCCTGGTGCAACTAGCCATTGAACAACACAAAGAGTCTGAAAATCGCCGGTTACTTTCCGTTTCCTCCATAGTTTAGCACACGTTAGATATGACAAAACACACATTCAGACTTAGAAATAGATATAAACAGAATTCTCTCAGTCAACTGTAGATTCATCATCATGCGCTCTGATACCTCCGGGTCTAGCCAGCGCTATATAAAACTCAACAAATAAATAAATAATGTTATCAAAACAAGAGCATTTTGCTGTGGTCTAGCTGCAGGTTTGCAATTTCCCCACGGCCTCTGTCTTGTTTTTCACTGTCGCTGCTCAGCCCTCAATTGGAATTGGACATTATTTCGAGGACGTACGCCTTGTCTATAGGGCATGAGTGTTCCCTAAAAAAGAAATAAAAAATAGTAATAAAACGCTCAGTGAAGGATGAGCAGGGTCTTTGTTCAGAATCAGGCAAAAAGTATTGAAGAGCACCAGAAGAGAGTCGGGAAGGCATCAACTAAAGTAATGACATTTGACTGGCTAAGTAACAGGGTTGGAGGTGGGTAGGAGGAGACCGAAAACATGAGCAATTGATAAAAGGTTCATTGCGCTTGCTTTTCTGCTGAATAAAGAATGTTTTTTACTTTAAGCATGATAAACATGTTTGTGTTTGCCTTGAAAGCCGATCTGCCTTGGAAAGGAAACAACCGGGTTCAGGGTGGGTGGGAGAAACAGAGCGACAGACAACACGAGCACTCACATGGAGTGCTCAGAGCCAAGGAAAAAAGTAGCTCCTAAAACGGGAGCAGTGGATGGACACAAGTCTTGGTCCATGCTCTTGGGGAGGGCCAAACACAAGAAGAGGTTTGACACATGCATGCCATGGATGAATGGGGACAAAGGATTTCAGAGCGATAATGGAGCAAGCAAATGGTAAGTCAATAGGCAGGCTGAAGCCCACAGATTCAACACAACACATCTCTTTAAGACAACGCATGCGCTGTCTAGCCTAGACCTAAAAAAGGCAATTTCTGACATTTTAAATGACAGAAAGCAACAGTAGAAAAAGAGGTGGAAGCATAATAAAGGGAAACATAATACAATCCTCATACAAGGAACAGGAAGATCCAAGAAGAGAATTTCTAGGAGGGTGAAAGGCATGAGAGGGAAGACTGAGTGGTCTGGAGAAGCAAGTTTACAGGCATCGAGAGAAGTGAGACAGGATGTGGGAATAGGTGAGGCAATAAATGAGTAGGATAAGGAGAGATCAAGAGGTGAGTGAATTAGAACTAGGACCAGAGGGAAGGGTTGGGATCAGGTGACAGACACCAGGGATAGGGATAAAGAGCGATGTTTACTGGTCAGAGGAGTGGATTTGTTGTGACAATGGTGAACAAGTACGCTTTTTGTTTTTTTCATGCGGTCATTTACAAGGAGGGTGTCCAAAGCTCCTCTGAAAAGGCTTGACTCACAACTCTGCCTGTTCTGAATTACTGTAGTCTTAAAATGAACATTTTCAAGGCTTCTTAGTTATTTAGGTTGCTTGTGGGATATTAATGCAGACTCTACGAGTTGACGTCACTGACCATCTTTGTGAGAGAGGCAGGCCAATTTACATTTTACCCTGGCCACAATATGGTGTGAGAGGAGGTCCCTAAGTACTGACATAATACCATTGCATTTTCAAGTGCTAGTTATGAAGCTTGCTGCTGGATGGAGGACAACTTTCAGAAGAGCTGATGAGCTTGAGGCAGCTCGGGGTAGAAGAGAATTTCCCATGTCAGACTATTAGAACAAATGATTAGAACACAAGCTGAAAGTCATTGGGACTAGGAGTGGTTGGAGTTTTCTAGTGGCACGTAAGTTGGCTTTGAACTTCTTGGCTTTGTGTTTAATGCATCATACAATGGGCAGGTATAAGATTTCAGTCGTCGCCATAACCAACATCAAGACAATCATTGGGTTCCGCCCTATCAGGATGAATTCAGGTGTTTCCAAAGCCTTTTTGACAAATCCTATATCCTCATATCAGAACTGTACCATATAGCCAGCAGTGGGCCTAAATGAAAACAGCACAAAAGAAGTTCAGAGTCGGTTTCATAATATATGAGTCCAAGAAAGAATGATGTAGGTTAAAAATAGTGATGCTTTTTATTCACACAATAAAAAGAGGACAAAGATAGTATATTGCCTTGGTTTTCCAGAGGCAAGCTGTTCACAATGAGAAGACTTGTAGCGGTGACTGGCACTGGAAGCTCTGGGACCGCCTGTACTGGTGGTGGGAAGGGTGTGGAATCCATCATGCCAGCTGGGGCATCCCATTTGCTTGCCTGGTGTGCTGCGCTCCTGGCATGGCTGGACGAGGGTGTGGCCTTTCTTCTTCTACAGGCGGCGGCATGGAGTTGCCCTTGTGGTGATGCCCCTTCAGCCCTCCAGCTTATTATCTGGGCTCAACAATAGATGATAGGCAAAGTAAATCTAATTTGACTATTGTGCAGCATCACAAATTGATTGCCCCAATTGCCGCTATATTCTTTGGTCAAGTGCTGGAATCTACAGTTGTGCCTGAACAGTTCTACCATGCTTGATATGCACCCTTTTACTACATATTGGGCCAGATGTAGGAAGCCAATTTGCACCCGCAAATGCTGAAATTCGCAGAATTTCAGTGTCTGCGATCGCAAATTAGCAGTGTGCAATGTAGCACACAATGAGCCCCTAGCAAAATAAGGAATCGCATAATTTGCTAGGGGCTTTGCGATTGCATTTAAGGAATCGCAAATTGCGTTTCCTTAAATGCAATATAAGTAGCACAAATGAAAGTGCAATTTAGCCTTAAGGAATCGCTAATTACCATCAACTTCAAGTTGGTGGTAATTAGCGATGTTCTTTAAAAATAAACTTTTTTCCTTTTTTAAAAGTGCCATGTGGCACTCGTTCATGCCCTTAGGGCATGTATGTGCGCCACATGTGCCCACATGCACATTTCAGGGGTGCAACAGTGTGTCCCTCTGGAACCCTTGCACCCTTGAAATTGTGCACGCAATTTGCGAGTACCTATTGGGTACTCGCAAATTGTGTGCGCAATTCCCATTCATTCCTATGGGCCTCTAGGCCCATAGGAATGAATGGGAAGGTATTCCTTGATTGTGAATTGCAATTTGCGATTTACAATTAAGGAGTATTAAGGAATCGCAAAAAATATTGCGATTCCTACCTACATGGCATTTTGCGAGTCCTTAATAGCGATTCTCTAAAAAACGCTATTAAGGAATCGCAATAATGCATTTACCTACATCTGGCCCATTGTCTTTAAAATATCCACTGGTACACTGGCTGAATTGCATCTTCAATTTTTCTGAACATTTGCTGTGCTGTAATTAGGTGCTATTATCTCTTAGCTTTGATCAATCCTGTGACAGAAATTAATTAAATTACTGTCCACACATTGCATGACCCTATGACTTTGACTCTGGGTAAACAAGACCAGAGACAAAGTAAATTGATATCCAAACCCCCTGTTGAAGGAAGAAGAAACCAAAATCAACTTGAGTGCATTAGAAAAGATCCAAATGATGAAGATAAAATCACTGAGCAATCTGATATTGATTTTGGCTGCAAGTCATGGAGTGTAGCCTAGGTACTATTGTTCACAAAACTGACACCCTCACAATTCACCCAGACCACATGAAGGAGCGCATAGACAAAAATGCTGAGAGGCTGAATATGACTGAAGATAGAGTTAATCAGAGCTTGAAGTTGGTGCTATGATGACCTCAAACACTAAATAGAAAACAGAAAAAGAACTTGCTATGATGAAGACAATAAATTAAGATTTAGAGGACAGATTTCAATTAAATAACATAAGAATTGTGGGCATGTTGCAAGATCCATAGGAAACTGAGCAGTTAGTAAAACCATTCCTTGTAGATCTATTTGAAAGCAAAGCTATTCCAACCTATTTGTGATCAATTGCGCGCGTGCATCGCTCACTGGGCCCTATGCCCGCCACCCTTGTTCTCCTGCTATGCCAATAAAATCAGTGTTTTAAACTATAGGAAGCTACCATCACATTAATGCATGAAAAACATCAAATGGAATATCAGGTGTCCAAATTGTGAATTTTCCCGAATTACGCAATCTGCATTCAAGAAGCTTGATACTTCTTTAGGGCGGTAAAACTGGAGCTGCTGAAACGAGACATCAAATACTCCACGTTGTATCCTGCAAGATCCATTACAAAGGGAAAGTCCACTATATCTACTTTTCAAAAGAGGCATCATTTTGATGTATTTGTAGTTATGACCCCACCAATCAAATTGACTAGGTCCTTCTTATTCTTCCCTTTTTAGATCGAAGCCTACCAGACAGCTTTGGTTTGCTAAAGACAACTTGGGGACATTTAGAAACCTGACCCAGGAATGCATTCCGCCCTTTGCTTACCTTTGGCTTTGTGGTTTGTAACTCATATTTTCTGGCTTTATTTGCTTCAGGGTGTCCAGCTTGAGTTAATTTCTCTCGTTGCCCAAACATTGTTTACTGTATTCTTCCACAAACTCGCTTTCTGTAAACATTCCTTTTAATCTTGTTCTTAACTTGTCACATTTGCTGTGCCTTCAAAGACAGAGGTCAAATGTCAAGCTCTCTCTTCCGAGGGAGCTCAGTGTTTACTTTTCTTTCTCTGACTTCAAAGTGAGAGAATTTATGTGACAATCCTGCAGAGTATCCATGTAAGAGGAGAGGGTGTGGGATGGGTTTTTTCTAGCACAAAACGGAAACAAATTAACTGTGCTGATGTTTCAGAATATATCAGAATTAGTACAAAAGAAGCATATTCTTTTTGTAATTCTGAAGTGTAGTGGAAACAAATATTTGAATATGATCAAAACACATAAATACACTAGGTGATGACATTTGCACACATTATTGTTTCTGTGCAGTAAGACTGTATTTTGGTGCAAATGTAATGGTATCTTCAATTTAAAATGTGTTGTCTTAAATGGCAGTGCGCTACCAGACCATGCATAATCCACACTATGCCAATCCACTCCACTCTATGCCCTTCCTCTCTATTCCATGTCACTCCATTCTATGACACTCCTCTCCACTTTATGACATGCCACTCCACTCTAAGCCACGCCACTCAACTCCATGCCACTCCAATCTATGCCACTCACTTCACAACACAAGACGTCCGTCCACCATATGCCCCTCCATTCTACCCCACTCCACTCCAATCTATCCCACTCCAATATACCCAAGGTACCCCCCACTCATTTCACTAAAATCTACTAAATCTACCCCACTCCACCCAATCTACCCCTCTTCACTCCAATCTACCCCTCTCCACTCCAATCTACCCCTCTCCACTCCAATCTACCCCACTCCACTCAACCCAATCTATCCCACTCCACTCCAAACTACCCCACTCCACTCAAATCTACTCCACCACAATCTACCTCACTTCCATCTACCCCACTGTAAACCAATCTACCAAACTTCACTCCAATTCACCCCAATCCACTCCACTATGATCCAATCTACCCCACTCCACAATAATGTACTCCACTCCAATCTCCCCCACTCCACTCTACCCCAAATAAATCCCACTACACTCGAATTTACTCAACTCCAATCTACCCCACACCACTCAATCTAACCCAATCAACTCCACCCGATCCAATCAACCCACTCATCAACAAATCTACTGCACTCCGCTCAAATCTACTCCACTCTTCCCCAATCTACCCCGTCTACCCTACTCCACTTCAATCTACCCCACGACAATCTACACCAATCCACCCCACTCCTGTGTACCCCAATCCAACTCACTCCAAATCAGCCTACCCCACTGTACTCCACTCCACTCCAATCTACCTCAGTCCAAGTTACCCCACTCCATTCCAATTTACCACACTCCACTCTACCAAAATCCACTCCACCCCAACCCACTCCACTCCAATCTACCCCATTCCACTCCAATCTACCCCCAACAAAGTACCCCTCTCCAATCATCCCTCTTCAATCTACCCCACTTTAATCTGCCCCACTCCATTCCAACCTACCATTCTCTAATCCACCCAATCTATCCAACTCCACCCCACTCCAATCTACCCCACTCCACTCTGCAGCAATCTACCCCACTCCAATGTACCCCACTCCACTCTACCACACTCCATTCCACACTATCCAGTCTACCCCATTCCACTTTACTCCAATCTACCACATGCCACCCAAATCTTCCCCACTTCAGTCCAATCTAACCCACTCTATTCCAATCCACCCTACTACATGCTACTCCAATCTACCCTGCCCTACTCAACCCAAACTACCCTAATGCAATCTACCACATCCAATCTGCCCCACTCCAATATACCCCAATCTACTACACCCCAATCTACCTCACCCTAACCCAATCTACCCCACTCCAATTTACCCCACCCCATCCCAATCTACCCCACACTGTTCTATCGAACTCCACTCCAATTTACTCCACCCCAATCTACCAAACTCTACTCCAATCTACCCCACTCCAAACCACTCCACCCATTATCTATCTCACCCCAATCTACCCACTCCAACCCAATCGACCTCAACTAAATCTACCAAACTCCGATCTAGCACGCTAATGTACCCAGCTCCCCTATTCCAATCTACCCCACTTCCCCCACTCCAATCTACCCCAATCCTCCCTCTCCTTTCTACCCCACTCTACCACCCACTTCGCTCTACACCAATATACCCCACTTCAATCTACTGCAGCCTACCTCATACCACTCTACCTCAATCCATTCTACCCCACCCCATTCCAAGCCACTAACTTTTAGCCATGCTGAACAGCAGCCACAACAGTGTACATAATTGCTAATACACATTGCCAAAGCCAATAGCTCCAGTGGTAATCTGTTCAGGTAAGTGCGGTGGGACGGGGCGGGCGGGAGGAGCTGCAAGTCAGCAGATGACAGAATAGGGAAAATTAAATAAATAAACAAATCCTATTTGCCCTTTGCGCTTACCTGCACTGACCGCTGCTGAATAGCTGTCATGTAGGCGAGAGCTATCAGCGTTTGCCAATGTTTGTTTGGCAATGTTATAAGCATAACCCTGTAACCCCCTTTTAAAAAGCTAGTAATTTTTGCAAGATGGTTTACTCTCCTCCTTTTACCTTTTGTTTTTAACAGTTCTTTTTATTGAAAACAAGGCATGACATTCAAGAAAGGTACATTACACATATCATGGCAACAGGGTTATGGTGCAGGGAGTCACGGGGCAACACGAAAGCAAGACACAATACAGAAATCACAATTAGAGCATATTAAAATCTCGTGTGACCGGATCTTCACTCACCATCGGGGCTCACATATACCACCCCTGTGGCTCCTTTTACCTTTTAATGTCCCCTGCATGTTGGAAATCACTACTATGCCTTTGGCTGCACTTGGTTTAAAAACTGGTGCTATCGTTGATGTCTGGTTTCTTGTGGTTGGTGTTGCTGCTGCTTATTTTATGTGTATCACCAGGGTTTTTCTACGCGCTTAGTATGTTTTATTTCCAGATAGTTCTGTAAACTAAATTAAGTGGCTCTCAGTGTGTAGGTGGGTTCAGTTTGCTAGTTTTTATCACTTGTTGTGATGAAACAGTAATGTTAGACACTGTCCCCGTTCAATGTGACAGCTGTTCTGGTGACAGGTTATAATACAGTCTCTCACAGTCCACATATACACCTCACTATGGGCCTCATGTAGGTAAATAAAATTTACCGATTCTTAAATACCGAACCGTACCGAATCGGTATTTAAGAATCGGTAAGTTATATGTAGGTAACAAGTCGGTAACATTTACCGAATCGGTAACATGCGGTATTTTCCGAATCGGAATTTACCGATTCGGTAAATACCGCGGTGGTATTTACCGAATCGGTAAATACCGAGGTGGTATTTACCGAATCGGTAAATACCGAATCGGAAAATACCGAATCGGAAAAACAAAATCACATGACTGTTTGAAACAGCCAATCCTGTGCAACCAAACCCCACCTAAGTAGGAAGTGGCCACACCCAGGCAGGTGCACTCAATCAACAGACTCAGGAGAGGCTTGGAGTGCAGAGGAGAGGCAGGGAGCCAGTGGCTGATTGTTGAGACCAAACTACACTATGTCCAGCCAGAGGACAGGAGGGAAAGGAGGCGCAAGGTGAAATTCAGCCCCAAGGAACTCCAGGTGCTAGTGGAGGAGGTGGTGAAGCAGCACCAGAAGCTTTTTGGGAGGCAATCCCTGCAAGTGGCAGAGTGTGAGAAGCGCACCATTTGGCTGGCAATCCAGGCGCAGGTAAATGCCGTGGGAGTGACCCACAGGGACATTGACGTTCTGAAAAAACGCTGGTACGACCTGCGCATCGTGACTAAGAGGAAGATGGGGGACATCCAGAAGGAGGCCAGCCGGACAGGAGGTGGAACTAACAGGGCACCTGCCCTCACCGAACTGGAGGAGCTGGTGCAGTCGACAATCGAGCCCGAGAGTGTCGTGGGCCTTGGGGATGCCGACAGCTCTGCCAGAGCCGCCACCCAACAAGGTAAGAGGAATACACAGCAATGTAGCCCCCCTACCCCTATCCCACATCCCCCAATGTGAAATGAGTATCCCACTCCAGTCCATGTGTTACTGCAGACAGGCAATGCATTATGGGAGATGTAGTCAGGGATCCCCCACCATGAACAGAATAGCACAGAACAATGATGCATGGTACAGACATTAGCCTAAAGCAGACAGAGGACAATGTGAGAGTGTTACAACAATTTATTGTCTTGCTTGCAATGCATGCCTTCAGGTACACTGAGCTGATGTTGCATTTCTGTCCACAGACGTAACATCGCGCAAGACTGCAGATGGCACAGGAGAGGGGGCACACCGTCAATCCAGTTCAGCTATGGGCAGCACAAGTTCTGGCCAGAGAGCGTTGCCACTGCCACCATCCCCAGTACCTGAGCCTGCATCCCCAGTACCTGAGCCTGCATCCCCAGTACCTGAGCCAGCATCCCCAGTACCTGAGCCTGCATCACCACTCATGCTGGAGTCACCGGCCACATCACCGCCTGCAATAGTGAGGTCGAGGAGGCGTGCTGCTGCCAGGCTGCGCGTGTTGCACACATCATCTGATGACAGCAGGGGCCCGGAGCCAAATACTATGCCCCAGGATGGGAGACATACCACTGGGCCCTCTACCTCACAGGGAGAAGACACGGATGCAGGACGGCGCCGCAGGTCGCGTGAGCAAAGTCCACCACCAATCCATCTCAGCCATGGGGTCTTTGGGGGCCTTGAGGCCAACATGTTAAAACAACAGCGCCTGCAAACAAAGGCAGTAATTTCAGTACAGCGGCATGTGCGGGGACTCAGAACAACATTCAGATACATGGACAGGAACATCGGCGCTATGGCGGCGGGGATTTCTGACATGGCAGCGGGCCTGCGGGACGTCTCACAGTCCATGCAGCTGTTGTGCAGCAAGTTGGACGCAGAGAGAGCTGCAAGGCGCCGGGAACGGCAGAGGGGAGACAGGCACACCAGGGCACTCAACCGCCTGGCAACTGCAACATCACTTCTCTGCCGGCGCTCAGTGAACATGCAGGAGGGCCTGACACACTGCAGCAGCGACGTCACTAGGGGGATGGTGCAGGTCACCAGTGCCCTGGAGGTCCTATTGACCAGTCAGGCGGCCACAAGTGGTGCAGGGGATGCTGCTGAAAGCATGGACACCAGCAGCAGGAGCAGCATCACACCCCCGTCCCAGAAACACGCAGGAGCAGCAGGCGGCATGGGGCTGGCACCAGTGAGGAGGCTGAATCCGTGCCATCTCACAATGTAGCGCGTGGCCGCAAACTTTGATGCTGCACCGCGTAGCAATAGACTATTGGGTGACGTAACCCTGGTCTTCACACTTGTGAATGTGCAATGTTACCTGATTTGCATTATCTTGGTTTCGTGGCGTAGTGGCGCATTATTAAACTACTACATGACAACCAACAACTGCCTGTGTCCCCTTACTTACTCAGAAATAGTTGCATGTGATCTCTGCCCGTCTCACTCTCCCATCTGTTGCTGTTGGCACTCCATCTGCGTTGGCCTCTGGCTGTCCTGAATCATCCTCATTGTCCTCAAAATCTGTGAGTTCCACCTCTGTACCTCTCTTCGTGGCAAGGTTGTGCAGCATGGCACAAGTGGCGATGATCTTGCAACAGATGATGGGTGTGTACTGGCGTTCGCCTCCGCTCTTGTGGAGGCAGCGGAACCTGCTTTTCAATAGTCCAAACGTGCGCTCCACCACGTTGCGAGTTGATTTGTGTGCCACGTTGTATCGTCTCTCACTGTGGGTTGATGGGTGTAGGTAGGGAGTGAGGATGAATGAGCGCACGGCATATGCACTGTCGCCTGGGTGAGTGAAAGGGAACCATCAGTCACATGCCTCAATACACTTAGATTTGCTAGTTTCATGGTGCGTCACTGTTACTTACCTAGCAGGTATCCCTCTCCAAATTCTCCGGCAAGCAGTCGTGTGTAGATCCCACTGTTCTGGAAGATGTATGAGTCGTGGGTGCTCCCAGGAAACTTGGCAACAATGTCAGTGATGATGTTCCCTGCATCGCAGATAACCTGCACATTGATGGAGTGGGTGGACTTTCTGTTTCTGTAGATGTGCTCAGTGGCAGCTGGTGGGCAGATTGGGATGTGTGTGCCATCAATACAGCCAATTACATGGGGGAACTGTGCCATGCGATAAAAGTCAGTTTTAGTTTTCTGCAGGTCAGCCTGTGTGTTTGGGAAGCTGATGTAGTGGTGCATTCTCTGCATCATGGCATCCAGGAACGTCCTGAAGAAACGGGACAGGCAACTCTGGGATACACCGCCCACCGCAGCTATCACCACCTGGTAACTGCCAGATGCGAGGAGATGTAGGCTGCAGAGTACCTGCACATGTGGTGATATGGCATGCGCCCTTGGTGTTGGCTGGTCCAGGAGTGGGTGCAGGTCCCTTATCAGGTCCATGATGGTTTGGGGGTGTAGCCTGTACCTTTCATGTATCTCATCCTCAGTCAGTTGGAATAGTGTGATGCGCTGTCTGTAAATGCGTTCCTCCCGTCTCCAAATCCTCAGTCCTGCTGCCTGTAGACGTAGACGCCTTGCAATGACAATGATATGTTGTCCACGCTGATGCATTTTGGGATTTCTTTTATGCACTGTTGATGATTACCACCTGCTTTCAATCTGTGTTAATTACCGACTCTTAATTACCGAATTTCATCGATTTCTAAAATACCGAATTTACCTACATGTCTTTTTCCGTTTTACCACTTCATATTTACCACTTCATATTTACCGAATCGGTAAACATGTATTCGGTAAATATGAATCGGTATTTTAGAACTCGGTAAATATGAATCGGTATTTACCGCTTCATATTTACCGATTTTAGGTTTTTGCCCTCCTACATCTCACTTGACTAAATACCGGTCGGTAACGGGAAATTTACCGAATTTCGGCCGTTACCGACCGGTATTTGGCTACCTACATGAGGCCCTATATAACTGATTTGTGAAATAAGATTTCTAACTGGATTACAAGAGATATAAGCAATCCTGGGAATACAAGGCTTGTGCTAGCAGTCTTGGAGAGCCATAGCATTGACATTGTGCTACTTCTGGGGACCTATTTAGACTCAGGGTACCCCTTCTTAGAGTAGCAGCACATTATGTGTTTACTATGGTACCTGTTCTAGAGGTATTGTACTTCTACTTCGACACAATATTACTTTTACATCTACTTTTACACATTATAACCCTGCTTGCCATTTTTGTTTATTTTGGGCTCCCCATATGACTTCCTGATATCAATAGTTAATGTATATGGCCCCAACGCAGACTTGCCTGGACTCTTCAATGAAATGCTTACCTTGTGTACATGCCGCAAATATAATATTGAATGGGGGAGGGAGGGAGTTTCCTTAATCCTAGACCCTAATTTGGCTAAAACTGGCGCCAGCGCTCAGAGTATACTGAGGCTTCCAGCACTCTCCACCAGATAATGGACCTTATAATTGTACAAGATGCCTGCCAGGTTCAGCAAGGTAATGAAAAGAAATTCTTGTTCTGTTCGTCTGTTCATGGTTCACTGTTTCAACTAGACTTTTGGCACACACCCACTGATATTTTGCCTTGGGCAACTGACATTAGATACTTACCTGGTACCATTTCAAACCACTCCCCAGTGCAAACTGAAATTGAAATTCCGAAATGTCAGTAATGGGGACGCCATTGGCGCTTTCTTCCTCAAGATCTGTGTGTCTCTGTGTTTAGGAATTAATTACACGCTTAAATTACAGAATTGTTTAATATAAATGCTGGCTGCGTATCTCGGATCTCTGCAATGTGGGAAACTTTTAAAGTATACATTTACGGCATGGCGGTATCCAAACACAGAGGGGTTCTAAGGCCCATACACACAACACTAGGGAGATTGGAAAAGATGCTTCCGAGTCTGGAACAGCGACACACATCACAGTATAGAGATTCGTCGGATTGGGAAATCAAATACTTGGAGAAATATACCAGTGCCTGCGGGTACAGTGAGCTGGAGAGACTTAGCCACGGACTTGCTTGGTATTTTAAACAAAATCGCCATAAAACACAGAAGTGGCACTACACTGGACTTTTAGTGCTTTACAGACCTGTAACACTAACACTTAAGAAGAATTTGTGAATTAATCTACATACTCCTATATTTCTTCAGATCTGACACTACTTAAACACGCTGGTATGGGTGGACAACAAACCCAGGGTGCCCTTAAATGAATCTCACAATAATTTCCAAATTTAAATCTGCCATAGTTTCTCCAGTGGCAGAACCTGTGGCTTGGATGGCCTGACAGCCTAGCTTAAGCAAAGAATACAACGATGAGATAGTACCCTTTTTACTCATTATGTATCACCAGGCCCAGCAAAAAGTTATTCTCCCACCATCCACTCAGCAAGCTGTAATTACAGCACAACTGAAACCTGGGAAAGATGACAAGACGCCTGCTATTACTTAACCTCGATAATAAAACCAAATCCCTGGCTCGGGTGATTGCCTGCAAGTTGTTTCCACTAATGGACAGATTGGTACTTCGGGAGCAAGTTGTCTTCATACCTGAAAGAGTAGATTCTTACAACTTCAGAGCCCAATTCGATCTCCTACATCAGATCAGGCTGCTGCAGTGATGTAGGAAGGGGGGTGTGGTGGGTGTGGGCCACCCCGGGTGTCATCACTGAGGGGGGTGACAAAATGGCAAAAATATGTGTTTTAAACACATATTTTTGCCATTTTGTCAAGGCGAGGGTAACAATCAGTGTCATCACTGAGGGGGGTGACAGAATGGCAAAAATATGTGTTTTAAACACATGTTTGCCATTTTGTCAAGCCGGGGGTGACAAAAAAGTTTCCGCACCGGGTACCACCTGACCTTGCTACACCACTGTGCTGCTTTAGACACGGTCTCTGGGTTTTTCGGAGCTGAGGAAGCATTTGACTCACTGGAGTAGCCTTTCCTATGGGAAATATTGCACAGTACAGGGCTGGGCTTGTATTTGTTCAGTCTGGTAAAGCAATTTTATTCAGAGCCCACTGCCTTAGTCCACATTAATGGCTACTATCATGACACTTTTAAAAGAGGCAAGGGCACAAAGCAATCTTGTCCTTATCTCTTGTTTTAGACGCAGACGCATTTCTTGGCTTTATAAAAGTCTTCATCAGTTTTGTTTCTAATCCAAACACAAGTACACACAGCTGTTGTAGCGAGAGCTGGGGAGGAAGATCCCAGAGGAGTTGTGGGCAGCAATATAGTGTTGAACACTTCAAGCATCGATTAGTGTTCAATACAAGGAGAATGCCTAAAAGATAATGACCTGTTGGTATCTCCCCCCAGTTTGAACAAAAGCAATGTTTGGAAGGTCATGCTTGTGTTGGAAGGACTGTTGGGAGAGGGGCACACTACTAGATGTGTAGTGGGGTTCCATCCACATCAAAACATTTTGGAGCGAGGTCATATCTCACGTCAAGTCCATCATGAGGTCAACTCTGCTCTTACAACCTCTAGTACTTTCTCTGCACAAACACTGTTTTTTCTTCAACCAGTGTGGTTGAAGAAAAAACAGTGTTCTACTAGCGGCATGATACTCAATTATCCACATTTGTAAACAGCTGACATCCCCTCCTCTCACCACGTGGAAGAGCAAGGTCTGGACCACCTTCACAATAGAAAAACTGTCTGCAGGGGTCCACAACAAGGACTATAAAATTGACAGGATACGGCTCCCATTCATTACACAAATGAAGAGATCTCAGATTCTGGGGGCGACTAGTATTTTTGTCCAAAGTCTTTAGGGGTTGTTTATTTCTTTAATACACTTCTAGACTTTTGTAGTCTGGTGATGTCCTCACTGCGTGTATGCAGAAAACCACTAGAGACGGGAAGCTTGACTGAAAGATAAGTCAGGGAACTGGTCATGATTGTTTGGTACATAATGCAGCTGGCTTTGAAGATAGTGTGGGCTGCCAAGGGGAGTCAATGGAGTTCCATCAGGATGGGGGTAATGTGATCATATTTCTTCAGGCTCATAATGAGACTATAGGATGTGCTTGAGGGGTGCCAGTATGGAATTTGGGAGGCCAACTACTAGGGTATTGCCATCATCCAGATACAAGAATATTTCTTTGGAAGTGAGAACTGGTACCAGGCTAACTGTTTCTTGTAACATGTTCCATGTGGATGAAGTTGATGTCTAGGGTGAATCCAATTGATGTGGCATTTGGTGAAAGATGGGGTTTAAAGCTGTCAAGGTCTATGTAATTGAGCCTGACTTGTACTGTTTGTTGTTCTTGGCAAAGAACAAGAATTCTGTCTTTGGTTGAGTTGCAGATAGGTGCTAGACACCTAGGTCTGGATGATGTGCAGGAAGAGTTTGAGGAATTGAATGTCTGAGCCTGAGGAGAGTTTCAAGTAGAGCTATGTATCATTGGCTTTTTGGTGAATCTTGTTGTAATGTGCGAGTAGAGCACCAAAAGGCTCTGTGTAGAGGTTGAAGATGAGAGATATCAGTATGGAGCCCGTGGGGACTCTGCATGTGATATAGATCTTTTGGGTCCTGGAGGTGCCCTTGTAAATGAACGTCTGTTGGCTAGAAAGGTAGGAGGCAAACCAGTGAAGGACATTGCCGGTAAACCCAATTGAGACTCCAGGATGCATTTGGAAGTAAGATGGGTGACTGTGTTGAAGGCTGCTGAGAGGTCCAGCAATATCTGGACAAAGGGTCATCTTTATCTGCGGTCAAGAGTGTATTCTCTATGCCAGATTGGCAGTTGTGCAGGAGATGGTTAGCATTGATGCGATCTTGGAGTTAAAAATATACTGTGTTTTCATGATCTTTCCAATGAATAATAGCTGAGTGATGGGAGGTATTTGGTGAGATCATCAGGTTCTAGAGTAGGTTTCCTTAGGAGTTGGAGGATCTTAAGATTTTCTCGGAAGATGCCTTGAGTGAAGAATGCAGTAAGAATGTTGAGAAGGGGTGAGAGAGCATCCCCAAATAGAGCTTTGATGAAGGCTGAGGGTAAGACATTGTCTTCATATGAAGTGGCTCTGATGGAGTTGAGTATGTTGACAAGATCTGCAAAGGAAAGGACTTTGAAAGCTGGCCATTGTGGGATTCCATGGGAAGGTGTGGGCATAAGAGATGAAGAAAGCTTGGTGTTTTTGATGTGCTGTGGGATCTTTTGTATTTTCCTCAGTGAAGAAGAGGGTGGTGGCATTGTACTTTTCTGTGGCGTGAGGAATAGGTGCATCTGGCAGGGAATTGATGCAGTGCTTAATTGTATTGAAAATAATTCTGCTTCTGTTGGGGGCTTTAATGATGGTGTTGGTGTAGTACTTTGTTTTAACTGATGAGATGAGCTGTTTGCATACTATTTGCAGGGACTTCAGTATGATGAAGTCATCAGGAGTTACATTTTTCTTCCATTTTCTTTCCTGTCTGCAGATGGATTGTTTATTGTCAGCCAGGGCTTTCCGGTACCAGGGTGCTGAAAGCTTTGGATTGCACTTGCATATTTTAATTGGCGTATGGATGTTCACTTCCAGAAAGTGTTAAAGGAATCAAATTTATCGAGTTTACCTTCCTGGCTAAATATCATCATTCATAAAACATCATAGTGTTAATCTAAAACATATCAACATGGAGACCATAAGATATGGTAGTTTCTCTGGCATTCATATCAGTTGGGACATGTCTGAATTGTTGCTTCTTACTCCAGCAGCCATGTGTTCCACTATTCAGTACCCATGTGCTGGTGTGCTGATTTGGTAAAATATCGTGGCATTTTTATTAATGTTGATAAGGACTTGGTACTTTGTGACAACTATGGCCCCACTATAAACAATCTTTCAATGTAAAGAGATGTTGGATTACATTGCCCCTTTTCACGGCAGGCATAATTGCCTGTATTAAACTGATGGACCTTCCCAGATTTCTATACCTGTTCAACAATAGTCCCATTCCTTTAAACAAAACATTCTTTGAGAGGTTTCATTCCTTGCTTTCAAGACTGATGTGGGGTGGTAGCCAACTTAGGATACAGTGATGTCAAATGGTTCTTACGGATCAAGTAGAACTGTGTATCTGGACAACATAACCATCAGAATAGGGGGACAGTGGCCACTCATTCCATCAGAGTATGTTGGATTATTTACTAGCTAGCTCACAGTGTGCCATCTGATTCCCTAACCTTCCAGTGTACCAGGGGGTATCTGCAACCTCAGAACATGACCACTCTAATTCCCCAAGGAAATTGTGGAAACAGATCTACCTTTCCGTTGTTACTCAGGCAAGCCCAATGGAGACACAAGAAAGATACAATTTGGCTTTTCAAACATTTATTGAAACAATTGTATTCTTGTGTAAAAAGCGTGAGCAGCAATTATTAGTAATGAAACAAAGCATTGTAACCAGCATTACAAGAATGGTGAAAAAGATAAACAGTTCAACCATTAACATGTTACAGTGTGATTCTGATTATATTTATACTGCTACCTAATATTACCTACATTATCGAAAGCATAGTGGGAGTACCCTCTACCAGATCTCTTGGGATAACCCAGTTCCCCATACCTGTGTATGATGTTTTGGAAAGCTGATCCGGTGTAGAGCAGGCTACCTTCCTTTACAGGATAAAGAATTAGCGTCAATAGGGCTGCATCTCAGTCACAGACACAGTGTTCCAGTATAATCCATAAAAGTGCTCCCCTGCTGAATTTGACTCAGACATGGTTTATATAATAAAAGAACTGTGTCAGAGGTGCAGCGCTGATGTGATTGTTTGTCTGGCAACTCAGAGATGTCTCCAACTGAAAAAGCAAATGCAAGGGCATTGCTTTCAGCTTGCCATAGCCTTGGACAGATAAAATGCTTACTAACAAATGTGCTGCAAGCAGAATAATTTCCATTAATTGTTATTCGGTAAGTGCAAGACATGCAAAAGAAAGGATGTTAAGTTTAAACGTGCAGTTCAATTCAATTCAATTCAATGATCTTTATTTCGATTTGAAAAACCATAAAAGATGACATTCAATTAATACACTTCACAATAAAATACCATCATGTTATAATATTACAAAAGGGACTCCGCCAGACAAGTACGCAAATATTGGGAATCACTGTCCCAATGCAAGACCTTTCTTAAAGATTAAAAAGAGAAATAAATATAAATAAAAACCCATCATTTAGTACATTTGTTGATAAAATGGATTGAGCAGCATTACGTTTTTGACATTCTTAAAATAAATTCATCTTTTATAAATTAACAGGTAAAATCAGTTAAAAATCTATTGAAATGTAAAAAAAATCGTAACATACGCCTAATATGATGCGTAATAGAGCATGATTCCTCTTAGTACAATACCAAGCTAGTATAGGCCTAAAGGGTTCCATGTGTACCTAAAAAGCGCTCACACAAATTCTAAAGTTTCAAGCCTAGTTTCTTTCTTATTAAGTTTACGCCAAACATGTATCTGCTTACACTAAAAACCACTGCTTGTGTGGTGTCTGTTCCCAATATTCTTTCTGCCTCGTGACAGGATCTAGTGCCCAAAAGACGTCAAATGGGTTTGATCCATTTCCTCCTACAGTGTATATAAGCTGGGCAGAAGAATAATAAGTGTAGTTCATTTTCTTTTGCACCTGTATGGCATAAAACACAACATCCCACATTTGTATCTCCATTGCTATGGAGCCATTTTACTGTATTTGCATTTATCTGTAAAATACCATAGTGAAGTTTCAAATATAAAGATTTAGCCAACTGTGGTTGTATTTCGTCCAAAAACGACTTAAAGTTCGAGTTTTATTTCATTAATAGGAACCGTGAAGATAGTGTGCCTAATTTTGAACAATGGGACAATGTGTCTTGGTTAAAAGCCCAGAAGGTTTGCTTCAACAGTTTTTTTGAACCCATGGGCAACCCTAAAGGATCATCCCAAAAGTGTTTAAGTCCTAATTTGTAGAACCAATCATGGACATGTTTTAACCATGGCAACCAAGTGCCGTTTTTGAGTCTAAGGATTTCCTCTAGTCCTTCTCTGTGGTGAACGAGTTCATCTGTAGACCATAGGCGGACCCAAAACAATAATGGCCGTAGAACTGCCTGTTGGTCAGTGCGGCGTATGTTTAGGTCCATTGCTATTGGTATTAACGGTGTACGCACCGGAGGGCTTAATAATTTTCAAAAAAACGTGTTCTCCTCCACCGTAAAAGTATTATTAGTAGCGGGGCCCCACAATTCTGCCCCATATAGGAATGCCGATTGCACCCTATATTTGTATACCTCAGGGGCAGGAGATACTGCTTTAGACAAACTATTCTCATGTTTTCTTATTATTGGCACAGAGTTTTGGAGTACAATAGTTGTACTTTTTTCAAACTGAGGTCTCCAATTCATTTTGGTGTCCGGAGTAATACCCAAATAATTAAAATTTAGCACATATTCTATCTACTCATTATTGACAGTTAAGTTTTTTTAAAAAGATTTGTGTGGGTTAACTGGCATATATTTTGTTTTGGTAGAATTTATTTCCAGGTCCTTAGTGTCACAATATGTCCCAAAGGTATTTAATAAACTTTGGAGTCCTTTGGGGGTTTGAGATATTAAAATTGTATCATCAGCAAATAAAAGTGCCGGTACTGGCACCCCCCCTAGTTTGGGAGAATCGTGTTCGCAGCCCCAAAGGTATTCAGGAATGTCGTTGACATACAACGAAAACAGAGTGGGGGCAAGCACACATCCCTGCCTTACCCCATCTTTTCACGTAAATAGAATCAGTAAGTTCACCCTTTAGACCCCATCTAACCCTTGCTAAATTATCCTCATGTAGTCATATTATCTGCAAGAGGATTTCCCCTGGAACTCCCTGATCTTTCGATGATTTCCAGAGGAGGTTTCTAGGGATGAGATCAAAGGCTGCCTTAAGGTCCACAAAAGCAATATACAAATGGCCTTTCCTGAATATAGTATACTTCCAAGTTATACAACGGAATCTAAAAACCTGGTCAATTGTGCTAGTTTTAGCTCTAAAACCTGCCTGATATTTGGATAAAATATTATGTTCCTCAATCCAATCACTCAATTTATTTAAAGTTTGTCGTGCATATATCTTCTGTAAAACATCAATTAAACTAATCGGTCGATAGTGAGAAGGGTCATGGCGGTTACCCTTTTTAAAAATGGTTGCAATCTCAGCCCCTTTCCACGGTTCCGGTATGGGCGCGCCTTAGGCAACCGAGTTGGATAAAAGGTTAATGTAGGGACCCCAAACCTCTTTATCGTGTCTCCATAGGTCACCTGATATCTTATCAGGTCCAGGTGCCTTCCCGGTTTAACTGCATTTATTGCTACCATTGTTTCCTCTAAGCTAAAATGTAATGAGGCACTGCTTAAAGATGTTTCATCGTCCTGTAGACTATACTCAATATCATTTGTGGATGAAGAATAGAGTCGGGAAAAATGGGTTACCCATGTGTTTGCATCTAAAAAAAGATCTTTGCTACATTTCCCCTTTTCGTTGCCCTTAGATATCAGATGCCAAAGGGTTGATTGGTCATTTGTTTTAGCTGCAGCAAGTAACTCAGTCCAGATGTTATCTTCCCAGCTTTTTTTCGCTTGGATTAGTAACCTTTTGTACTGGGTCCTTTTTTCACTTAGGATCAGTATATCTTTGGCTTTCGTTGCCTGGATGAGATCCTTTTTTGCCTCTCAGCATTCTTTATTGTACCATGGATTATCCACTGCGGCTACCTCTGTTGCACTCTTTTTAGGTTATTTTGGAATCTTACTTAATATGGGCATTAGATTTTCTACCAGCCTATGGTATATTTCCATGATTGGAATCTCTGTTATAGATAGGTCTATGTACGGGGAAACTATCTCGACATAGGTGTCGTAAATCTTTTTAATAGCCATTTCATTTCCCCCTATCGAAGGCCACCTAAGGGCTCTACAATTTTTGGATAATAGTGGCTCAATTACACTGATGCTAGTGGCACCTACCTTCTGGGTGGCTAGCTGGAAGAGGTTAGCGTCCAGTGTCAGGCATAAAGGGTAATGATCACTCTCAGTTCTGTCCACAATTACTAGATCATGTACCATTGACCATAAGGGAATTGATACCAATATATAGTCTATGCAACTTTTGGAATTGCCCCTATTAAATGTGGGGGCGTTTGGGCTATCAGTAGACAATCGTCCTTTGCAGGCACGTAGGCCGTGGCCTGACACCAATCTTATTAACTGCACAACTGCAGTTGTACAGGGTACTACAGGGCTACTGTCCAGTGATGGGATGTTATTGGCCATATCCTCTTCCACGAAAATATTTTCAAATCCGACCACCGGTTCGAATTTGCGGTTGAAGTCACCCCCCCACAATTATCAAAGCCCTTTGATTAACTGAGGTTAAAAACAGATCTAGATTTTCAATAACCTCAGCTTCTCTGCTTGCTAAATTTGGTCTACAATATATATTAAAATGTATACTTCCCTTTTGTCTGGTGCTAGAAACCTTATTCCCAAGTTATCCTGACAAGAGAAATCTATCTGTTTTATATTAATACCTAGGGTCATTTTTACGCACATAGCAAGACCTCCTGAGGGCCTCCCTCTAACTGAAGGTATATCGGCGACACTAAACGTTTTAAAGCCTCCTTTGTGGGGGCTTTCCAAAGCCCATGTTTCTTGAAATAAAATTATTTCACTTTGACCAATATATTCCTGCCATACTACATCCCCTTGATTTCATCTGAGTCCTGCTATGTTCCACAAAGTCCGTTTTGTCTCAACTTGACGTTCTTCCATGTTTTGTTCATAACCTGTTATTTCGGCTTCATTTCCTAATCTTGGCATTTCCTCAGATTTATTTGGAAAATTACAAGTAGAGTTATTGTTTATGGTATTGTTTATGGTATCTCCCTCACTACTCTGATTTAGGGAACCCGTCTCAACATACACACCATTCGCATCCCCCTTATATGTCGATTGTCCACCAGAATTACTGTATATTGTAGCCTTCTGACTATTATTACGGTTACATATTTGGTCTCTATGACAGTTATTCATGTTTAATTCTCCTGCATCCCTTTCTAAAATGCTTGAAGCAATTCCTACATCAATCTTGTCAGTGGTGTTTTCCATTTTATGGTCTTCTGCAGAATACATATGTTCCAAGACATTAGAATCAGCAGCTAGTATCCTTCCCAGTTGGGTTATAGGTAGTTGTCAGTCTTGGGAATCCAAGTCCGACAGTGCCTGAAACCTATTAAATGTTGTAACTGTTGTAGGTCTATTAGTTAAGGATCCAGCTGACGGTTTGTAGAAATATCCTAAAGGGAGTACACTAATGCCAGTGTTAGGACCAAAGGTTGTCTCACGGTGGTGTAAAAGGTAACAAACCACCTGTGGCCTACGACCACAACACAGTCACCCTTTATACTCTTTGTGGATTGACCCACCCACCCTACTCTCTGAACAATTAAAATCTCTTCAATATCAGAAGGATGGAACCTTTTATGTTTTATCAACCAGTCCATGGTTTTATTCTGTAGATCATTCCAATGTTCTCTCTGGCCAGCCCTTAACGTAGGAACTCCAGCCAAAATTAAAACATAAGGGCATGAAGCTGGAGGAAGACTTAATACATCTATGTTAGGGTTCGAAGAGTCATTAGTTGCATCGACTCTTAGATTCCTGGCAGGAGCACTCACACCACCTCCTGAGTCTAAGGGTGTCATACAACTATTCAATTGACCATGTGGGCCTTGGACATTCATACCATTCATACCATTGGGTGCCTCCTGCACGCTACCTCCCATACTATTTGAAATGGGAATGCTCAGCTTTCTTGGCTTTCCCATCATGTTTTAATGTTGGTCAGCTATCCACCTTTGTCTTCGAGTCTTCCCTTTCTACTCTGTTCACTTGCGTACCCATGTTGTTACTACTTAATTTTTTTATGGCGGTGTCTAAAAGAGTAATTTTTTCCCAAAGTAGATCAAAGTGTTTTTTCGACCTAGTCATGGACACCAGATACCACTGCTCCTAATGCTGGATCATTTAGTCCAGCGTCAGACTCAGTCATAGCATCCTTGGTATTAACAGCACTCATAGCATGTGAGGGCAGAACTATATCAGTTTGTGTTCCAACCGAAATGCTTTTTGAGGAGGAAGAATTAGCATTATGAACAATATCGGCACAATCGGTTACTTGGGAGCCCTTAACAGCCTTTACTTTTCTTGTCCCAACCCCCTGCTTTCTTTTTACTGGTAAAGCTTCCACCTTTTGAGCTACCCCATTCTTCATGGCCCTTGTCCTAGTAGCTCTAGCAGAAGCTAACAGGGATTTTGGAAGTGTTACAGTGGTAGGAATAGGAGAAACATTTATTGTAATATTGGGCACACATTCTTGGGCAGAGCATCCCGTTGCAAGTAAAGGGGTACCCTGCTGTTAAACGTTTCTGCAGGATAGACGGGTCCATGGAAAGGCGTCACTCGGTAAGTTCTATTTCGTGTGTTAGAAGTGACTCCGCCCTGACCAAAAAAGCATCTAGCGTACCCGCAACTCCCTTACGTTTCTCCATTCTAGGGTAACTTATAGTTCGGCAAACCAGTGATTCACTGTATGGCTACACAGTACCTTTGTATATCAGTTGATTGTGGAATCGTTGTCTTCGGTCCAAGGTTTTAGGGGGATGGCCCAGCCCAGCCTATTCCTGTCTTGGACGGGCTCAGACGGGCCCGTCCTTGGCTGCAGGAGCCCTGACCCCCTCTTTAGCGCCTCCTGGCAAGTGCGACGCGGTGCGCGGCGTGCGCGCCGCAAAGGATGATGGGGGATGTAGTCCCCGGATCGTTTGGCAGCAATTTAACCCAACAGCGGTCAGCGGTGAGTGTCCCCGGCTCTTTAGCGCCTCAGCAGCTGTGACCAGGATAGCAGGATAACGGAAATATGCAATTAAAATGGAGACTTGTGTGTGGGTCCTATTGAACCTTACAACAGGTGGGATATTTTGACTCTGCCATTTAAGAGGGGAGAATTTGTGCTGCCAAACTTTGCTATGTATCACTATACACTCCAATCCCTCTTTACCATCCACAGTTTCAATCAGGTGTCTTGTTTACCACACAATCTGATTAAATGAGACTAATTTGAGCAAGTGTATTTATGCAGAAGCTTCCAAGCCATGTCTCCTTTATCCAAAGTCCCAAATTAACAAACTGGGCATTCTGAAAGATGGTCATTGTGGCTGGACACACAGGTGTACTCCATGGCAATGCCTGTGGCAAGTAACCCAATATTTTCCTCTAATCCCTCCTGTGTTTCCCCCTCTGCTACAGATTGGACCAGCAACACCCCCACCCTACACCACACGCCACAGCAAACCCGCACATCAACACCCACTCGCATGCATGCTTCTCGACACACAATCACTCAGCAAACACACATCCGAAATGTTGTACCTGCTGAGTAGCTTTGCACCTAACATCCACTTCATCACAGAGACCTGACTCAACTCCTCATCGGCTCCCAACATCACCATGGCAATCACAGCGGGCTACAAGATTGCTTGACAGGACCCCTTCAACAGCCAGGAGGAGAACTCGCTATCATCTACAAGGAATCCATCAAATGCACAGCATACACAGAGAACACCACCACATTCATGGAACACCTACACTTTAAATTGCAAATCTCTCAAAACGTCACCCTAAATGGAACTGTCACATACTGACCACCCAGCCCATGAAGCCACCTTTACCAACCTCATGAACAACTTCGTCGCTCCACTCACCATCGAGTCCAGAGCCTACATCCTCCTCGATGACCTCAACTTTCACCTCGAAGACCGTAACGACCCCTGTTCCACAGCATTACTTAAAAGCTTGTCCCAGAACCAACACACACCGGACCCCATCTTCACCACAAGCGACACCATCAAAAATCACTCCACCATACCGCTCACATGGACCAACCACTCCATCCTCCATTTACAAATCAAACCCAAAACCTAACAAGCAAAGTAGATCAAACAAGCAGGCCAGCTGTTACACAGAAGACATCCTAGACACCAAACAACACTTTAAACAGCTAGAAAGGAAATGGAGAGCCAGCCAAGACACCACAGACAGAACTACCTACAAGGCTGAACTCAGACGCTATTACCAGAAAATAAGAGACACCAAGAAAAAAGCACTTATTTACTGTACCAAAGGACGCTCCAACGGCTGCAAGGAGATTTTCTCTATGGTTAAGGATTTCACCTCGCCCTTAGCCACTGTCAACAATATCACAGCCTCCCAACAACTCTGTGACAACAATCCAACTTCTTCAACAGCAAAATTGCAAACATCTACAGCAACTTCGCACTCTAACCCAACCCCAGAGAACTCGTTGCTAACCTACCCCCCATCAACCAAGACGGCCACCTGACTGAATGGCCAACCCTCACCAGAAACAACACAGTGGCAGTCATGCGGACCATCCACTCAGGGGCCCCAGCAGACCCATGCCTCCACCACAGCTACAACCTGAGAACATCACAAATCAGCAACCCGTGACCCACATCATCAACAACTCCATCACGTTTGCTACTTTTCCGGATGAATAGAAACTTGCAGAAATCAACGCCATCCTCAAGATCACCACAGCCGACCCAAATCAACTGAGCAACATTCAACCTATCTCCCTGCTCCCGTAACCAGCCAAAGTGATTGAGAAGGCCATCAACAAGCAACTCACAATCCACCTTGACCTTCACCATCTTCTAGATAACACTCAATTAGGATTCAGAATGAACAACAACACCAAAACAGCACTCATCGTGGCCTATGATGGCATTTGTATCATCCTTGATCGAAGAGAAACGGCAACCCTCGTCCTGCTCGACCTCTCCACAGCCTTCAAAACTGTCTCCTATAACACCTGCATGGGAAGACTCCACGAGATTTGCATACAAGGATCTGCTCGCAAATGGATCTGTTCCTTCCTCACATGAAGAAGCTAAAGGGTCAGACTGTCACCCTTCACACCAGCAACCAAGAAATTGATATGTGGAGTCCCAGAGGAATCGTCTCTCAGTCACACCCTTTTCAACATATAGATGGCACTGCTTGCCAACATCATCTGATCGCAAGACATCACCGTCATCTCCTATGCCAATGACACCCAACTCATCATCTCCCTGACGGACAAGAAAACCACTACCAGAACCAACTTCACCAACAGCATAACCATGCTGGTGGCCGTCGGAACTTGGACGTACACCCACACACCACGCAAGAAATCTAGGGATCATCGTAAACGGCAAGCGCAACATGACGGCTCAAATCAACGCAAGGTACACCACCTGCTTCCTCATCCTGTGCATGCCACGAAAGATCTTCAAATGGTTGCCCCAGAACACCAGAAGGACCGTCACACAAGCAATCAACACCAGCAGGCTGGACTATGGCAACACTCACTATGCCCAAATTGCCAACCAACTCCTACACATACTCCAGACCATCGAGAACACCACTGGAAGACTCATACTCGACCTTCCATGCCGCATCCACATCACACTGCACCTCAAGAAGCTTTACTGGCTCCCCATTGACAAGTGAGGCCCATTCAAACTTCTCAGGCACACATACAAAGCCCTACACAGCACAGGACCAGAATACCTGAACATCCGCATGCACTTTCACCAACCCACCAGACACCTATGCTCTGCCTTACTCTCACTTGTGCACATTCACCGCATCCCAAATTTGGAGGTCGCTCATTCATCTACATTGCACCCAATACATGGAACAACCTCCCTCAACACAACAGAGCCTCTTACTTACTTATTTATTTCTGCAAGAAGCTGAAGACCTTGCTCTTTGTATAAGCACTTGGAGACCTCACACCTACGTACCTGCTCAAGCACCTGGCTACCCTCTTGGGTGATTAGTGCGCTATACAAATCAATATAAAATAACATAACATTGGCACAGTTCGGTACCTGCAAAGGAAAGGAATGGAGTAGCTTATTCACTGAACATTATGCATTGACCTCTCTCCTTGGCCGCAGTAACCAGAGTTTGACTTAACGGACACTCATTGTCAATTCTGTTGTGATGAAACAAACCTGATTTCCATCAATTATAGGTATAAGTTAATACACTTCAGTTTCTCACATAGAGTATATTACACTCCCAAGTGACCAAGCAGATTTTTAATACATTCCTTTGTTGCATTTTTTGTACACAGAACACAACATAAAACAACTCAGGGCATAAATCTGTTGACTCACCAACTCCTATTTAAAGACATCACTATATCAGAGTTCATTAATACAATATCAATAGTATAGCAAGCACCAAGCTCGGAGATAAAAAGGCGCTATTTAGGTATATCTAAAGAATAATACCGCCATCTGCCCAGATCTATCCTGATTTCAACCCTGCATGTAAAATATATTTTACCAGGGAGATGTCCTGTAATAAACACATTTTGTTTGGAAACAATTGCCAAAATCACTGATGTTATCATTAAAATGTCTCTTTTAATGATGTTGCTTGGTTATGTGAAAATCGTACCTAAACACATAAGGATGGTTAATGCTGTGTTTTTGTTGCTTGCTAAAAGGCAAATTACTGAAACATGGATTGGTGGACCTCTGAATAGTGTGAACGACTGGCTCAAAGAAGCTGCCACTTGTAACTTAAACATTGAGACATCTGCTAGCCTTCAACGTACCGAGTCCCGTCCAAAAGACAGAATTAATAAAGAATTGTCAGTTGTTATTGATATACTTTATGTGACCTGCTATCTCATTTCACCCACATGGACTTTTTATGGTTCCCTTCTGTGATACTGCTATGGATCTCCTTATATTGTGAAGCAGATCTCCTGTGCATGTATTGCCCTAATCATGTATACCAGAGAACTCTTGCATTTGAATACTGAACTATTGTTGTTGATGCTGTATTGAGAAATATATCTAAACTAATAATAAAAAGAAGAACGGAAAAAACGGCATAAGAAGGCCCTGTGGTTTGCACTTTCTCATTTCATGCTGGCAGTAACCCAGAATCGCTACGGGTCACCTAGCGATTGTCATAGAATACCGGCCACTGGAGTTTTTCACTCCATAGTAGGAGGAAGCAGATCTTCTGAAAAGGGCAGATTCACCTTCCGCCAGGGGTGCTACACAAGTTCCCACACCCCTGTGATGTGCGGGGTAGCCTGGAGGAGGACCCTCAGCCATCTCGGCAGCCTGCAGCAGCGGCTCCTACGCTAAGGCGGAGGCGCTTCGCCCCACTGCTCTGCGAGCAGTAGTTAAAGGAAAACTAAAATGAGGATAACCAATGCTATTATCGTTTTAGTCTTCCGTTTCCTGGTGAGGGGCGGGGCTTCTCTTCTGACAGAGCAGGGGCCAGGGGGAGGAGTGGTTTGCCCACTCAAAGTGTTCATGAATGTTTGGCCAGCCGTCTCAAGCCGTCCAAACATTCATGCGCACTTTGCATGTTCTCCACCGAGGCTGTATTACATGTTGGGTGGAGAACATGCCTAGGCTCCCAATACCCGCCTGAGTGCCTAACCACGGCGCTCAGACCAATCACAGCGCTGCATTGCAGCGTTGTGATTGGTTTTGGGGAGCCTGGGAGCCCGGGTGCTTCCTGCTGCCTTATTCCAGGCAGGAAGAAGATAAGAAGAGGATGGAGGAGAGGCGGCTGCTCGCTGTAGCCAGGTAAGTGTTGTTTTTTTTTTCGTTCCCACCATAACCGCCTCACCACCACCGTCTGGTAGGAGCCGCTCCTGGCAGCCTGTGTGAAAAAGCATTAGCAACTGAAAGCAGTCCTAGCCTGCCTTCATAAAGCCTGCATCCAGCACCTGAGCAGTGAGCCCAAAGTATTGCTAACAATGTTGCTAAATGTGCTGCAAGCTGAGAGGCACTGCAGCGTCTATGTCTCTGTCACTTGGCACATGAGCAGGAAGGAAAATTCACCAGAGACAGGAAAGGAAGGGGAGGGGAGGTGGATAAAAGGACATTACAGATACCCAGGAGAGGCAGCAACCGGTGAGGGGATGAGGGAGAGAGGTGAGAGAGACAGCTGTGAGAGAGAGACAAGAGACAGGTGTGAAAGATAGGTGATAGTGAGGGTGATATAAGAGTAGAGGAGAGAGAGCGGCCCTTTAGGAAACAAGCACCAGGTGATAAAAGTATAGCTTTGAGACACAAAGGAGGAGATAGCTGAAACAGAAAGAGAGAGAGGGAGAGAGAGAGAGAGAGGAGGATACAGGTGTGTCTGTGAGTCCAATGAAAAGAGAGTGATGCAGACACAGAGCAGTGGCGGCTGGTGGAATTTGAAAGTGGGGGGCACAAGACCAGCCAACAACCCAGGCATGCAAGCGAGTGCAATGAACAAGCCTGACATTTCCCAGAAGGCTTGCGGGAGCCTCTCCCTCTGAGAAATTCCCTAAAAAATGGTGGAAAATGTTGCATCCCCTAGCATAATCTTTGTAACAGATTGACCAAAAACAAAGGGAGGCATGCCCCCATGCAGGGCCCACCACATTATCTCATTGACGGTTGAGGGGAGCTCAGCTCCTCCCCCAAAGGTGGCCACTAGAAAGAGAGCTCCCGAGGTGAGGCCATGCCCTCCCAGATCACACTCCCAGCTGGAACGATGTCAGCCAGTGCAAAACCCCACACCTCTCTGTTTCCCTGTTGTGGGTGATCCAGGCCGGAAACTAGCCTCCTGTGAGGGATAGCACTACACAAAGGCTGTGTCTGGAGAGCAGCTTGGAATGGACATTCAAAAGAACCATTGCAAACTGGTTCTGCAACATGTGCACTTTAGAAACATTTATCACCATTGTTTTGAAGCACTCCTAAATACCAGCAGTAGTAAAATTCTGTACATCAAGATGGGATTTACTCATTTGTACTATGATATACTTCACATATTTACAATTATAGGTATACTGGAGGTTAGGCGATTTAATCAGAATCACACAATTGCTGCGAGCAGAGGCCAGGTTTATAACCCAAGTTGCAAAGTTTGTCACCGTATTTTAGCTATCAGACTACATTGACTTTGCTTGTATCTTGTTTAATCAGTTTGAGCCAAAATGTGCAACCATCCCCATCTCTGGAAAGAAGATATAACAATGTCAAGTGCAGCTTAAAACATGGAACATTTAGAATTCTTGTTCGCATCAAGACGTATGGCTCGCAAGTTACAAGATTGAAGCTTGGCAGGCCCAAACCAGCAACCCATCCCCCTGAGTTCAGCTGTAGAGCGCTCCAAATCAACTGAGCAAAAGTGGCACTTGTCACTTGCTGCACCAAAAAAAGTTAAACCGCAGCATCAATCTCCGTAAAAAGGAAAACAGGGCACTTGGAAATCAAATACTGACACCCGCATAGGCACACACACATGGTTGAGGGGGGAAATAGGTACGGCATCCATTTTATGACAGCCACATTCCTTACCCTTCATCCCTACTTCTCATCCATCACCCATATCTCTCATCTATAACCCCTACTTCACTTTCTTAGTTCTCTTCCATCATTCCTACTTCTCATCCATTATGCCTACTTCTCATCCCTGCTTCTTAGCCGTCATCACTACTTCTAATCCCTCATCTTTGCTTCTCTTCCCTACTTCTCGTCCATCATCCCTTCTTCTCATACCTCTTTCCAAGTTCTCAGCCATCATCCCCACTTCTCATCCATTATCCCTACTTCTCATCCATTATCCCTACTTCTCATCTATATTTTTTAATTCTCATCACTCATCCCTACTTCTCATCCATCATCCCTACTTCTCATCCATCAGCTCTACTTCTCATCCCTCATCCCTGCTTCTCAGCTATCATCTCACATGTATTGAAGAATGAGTATGTCCTAAAATGGACGCCGTAAAAGAAATACCATGAAAAGGTAAGGGACCAATTGAGGAATTGAGAGGGAGCAAACATGGAACCTTGTGAAAACACCATATACTCTGAGTGCACATACCTCTGATAGAGAAACACATGGCAATACCATGGTATTACCATGTAATCCCCTTTGAAGGTGGTAAATCAGTATGGTGCAGTATTACCGCACCCAGTAAACACTGCTCCTGATGGTATTGATATTCACCAAGGGTGCTATTAACTTCTGGGTTGCTGAGTACCTGTAAATGAGGCCCTTAGAAGAAAGATTAGTAGATGCATAGGGTGAATGAAAAATAAATACAGCTCAAGTGCAATTGTGCATAATGGCTCATAATAATAGTAATACCCTCAAACCAAGTAAAATGTGAGTATTGAAAAGCCCTGATCCATCATCCATATGAAAAACTGGCATTTGGGGGGCATAGGGAGCAGAAAGATACCTTGAGGCAGAGTTTCAGATACAGTTCTCCTGGCACCTTGCTGATTTTGGAGTGATTCCTCTCAAGTCACTCACTGATCTATGTGATATTTAAGCAGTCAGGAAAAAGAAGTTGTGTAACCTAAGGTATATCTCTGCTACCAGAGGGCACTGGCCAGAAGGCAGAAGGTGGGGAAGAAGGATGGCATGGAGATATGAGATGGGGCCCCTCTTACACTAGCTTACAGGGGGGCCTTCTAAGTGTTTGTTACACCAGTGCTGACTGGGGACTGTAAAAGCATTTCACCCAACTGTAGAGGCACAGATCACAAGAAATTACAGAATGTAAGAAAATACTGAGGAAGGGAATGAGTGAAAATCTTTAAAATACAGTCTCACAGGACACAAATGTTTACATGAAGATTTCTGTTTTCAAAATGATTCCAAACGTCAGGTATCCTGCTTCCAATCTTAACAAAAGTGATCATTTATCCTAGAAAGGTACACAAAAGACGTTCGGTTCAGTTATTACATTTGGATGAAGAAACCTTTAGCTCTTTAAAAACAGATGCGACTATTCACCAAAGGGCCTCATTTACTAGTGTTTTCAGCACATAAAGTAGTTCTCCAATAGTACTACTTCACATACAGTTGCTATACACTTACAGGCATTACATGTCTGCCTGCCCTATCTCTTATGTGTGCGCTGCAAGTGTGGAGAACTATGCATGCGCAGTCTCCATTTTTTATGTAAATGTGGGAGGATCAAGTAAGAGTGATTGGAAATGGGCAATATCTACTACGAAATGTGTGGAGTAAAGGGGAAGTAAAGGAGAAGTATAAGGGTGCACATGCAAATATTCGAACAGCCCAACAAAACAGTAAGCCATTTGCTATTAACCAAGATTACACCCACATCTACTCCAGAAGTGTCACTGTTTAACAGGCTCAACCCTGCTCTAGCAAATACTTGAAGTAAGGCACACACCACACATGGCCAATCACTGGTACTGTAAGAAACTATCACAGAAATAAATGGAGGCTAGCTGACTCAAGTCTCCACTAATCTGTACAACCAAATATTGCTGTGGGAATGACATGGAACCCAGCACCACCCTTCCCAAGAAAAAGTGATGAACTGTGCTCGGCACTGATGTTGATGAGATAGGAAAGGGGATAGGGTTGTGAGGGAAAGTACACAAGAGACATCATTGGTTTGATCTCTTACAGATTTTTAATACTAAAAAGAACACAAGACTACTGGTACCCTCTGCTCTCATGCCAACTTAAATTTGTCATTTAAAATAATTTTGCATGAATGGTAATATTCTATAGGAAATTAAAAATGCACAAGATTTAATCTAGTAACTGATGCACTATGATAAACATTCGGTATATCAAAGGCGTAGTAGAGTTATCTTACTAGTGTAAAATAATCTTGAGACTTGTCTTATTCCAACTTCCTGTAGCAGTTGTTAATGCTCCACACATTTAGACACCAATCATAAACTCATGTTCAGATAGAACTGATTAAAACACTGCATAGGCCCAAGAGACTGGTGGTACAGCACACCTTTGAGGGCATGACTGAATCTCAGTACGCAGATGCAGAGGTCAGTAAAGAGACCCAACAGGAGTCCTACAATCCAAATCAGTATTATCTAACTCTCCCTAGCTATCACCAACCTGGAGCCTCTAAAAACAATCCCTGGAGAGATTGAATAATGATGCGACGGTGCACAATAAATTTCAAGAAGTGCAACAAGCCAAAAACTTCTAGGAAGATGTTCTTGATGTCTGGTTTGAGGATACTCTTGACTGGAAAACCAGGAACATAGGTGAAGGGCTGAGACCAAGCAAAAACGTTGTCTTATCTACAGGGAGGAAAGCAAAGCAGTTGGCTAGACCCTGGGTGCTGTTTTTAGAGACTGTGGAATCTTCCAATTCTGTAGCAGATCCTTGAACCCTGCTGTAGCCTGCTCTCAGGTGGGGCATACCATCACAGCTTTTGGGGTGCTCACATGGGAACAGGATTGACTGTGATGGGGATGGGTAGCACTCAGCCACGATCTTAAGTGGCATGACTTCCAACACGCAAAGAGGAAGACATTCTCAGGGGCCATGTCCTGAGCAATGGGTGGAAGGGGCAGTCAATAATGCCAGGACTCAGAGGTGCATGTGAGTTGAGGGGAGCACTTGTAAGAAGCCATGACAGTTAAAGGGAATAATATTAACATAGCGAAAAAAAAATGTATGTGTCAAAAATGATATTCATTGGCAAGAGCACTGAAAAATCCTATGTTCATTGTAAGATAAGTGAATACGTTCAAGTCAAAGATCACACTAATGCTAACAATCTCCCACTAGACATATAATCCTGACCACAGGTGAAAATGACTCCTGCTTCCTGATACTGCTGGACCTCTCAGCTACCTTTGATGTAGTCAACAATCCCAGCCTCATACGCAACCTGGAGTCTTGAATGGGATTCAGTAGCAATGTCTTTAATTGATTCTCCTCCTACTTTTCCAACCGACATCAATTTCCTGATATGGCCACCTCAAACTCCCAAAACACCCCCTATTAGCTGTAGAGTTCTACAGGGTTCTAAACTGTCTCCTGTCGCTTTTAGTCTCTACATGTAACCGCTTGGTGCTCTACCCATAGATAACGTCACGTGTCACCAATATGTGATGATATCCAACTCTAAAGGAAAGTCTCTGCTGTAGACATCCAACGCATCAGACACTGCTTGCACATTATCCAGTCCTGGATGTTCAGTGCTAGCCTGAAGCTCCACCCAGACAAGTTAGAATTGTTATCTGTCAAGAACACCAAACAAGAAACAATACAATTCAAGTAATTCCAAAAAAGAGCAGTATGACTCTAACTGACCACACAGGTATTTTGTACTGTTAATATGTATGCAATAACACTCAACCTTCTAATGGTCCTACTGCTCTGAAACCATAAGCCAAAGTGTAAAATAATCTACAAAAGAGAGTGCCTTCAAAGGACTGAATAGTGGTGTCACCCTTATTTATTCTTCCTGGATAAGTGTAAACTAGATAAGGGAGAAGGCTGAATATCGGCATGAGAAGACTTCACGTGGATGAGATGCCGCGTCTTTCTGCTTAACCTGTTTATGTTATGTTTTGCAGTGAAGTAATTTCCCTACTGTTGCACAGACTGGAGAGCAAATAGTAATTATTACCCCTCCAAAGTCCAACACTTTCCACCATGTTGCACAGACTGAATTGGGAATAGTAAATGGTACCTCTCTGAAGTCCACATGTTTCCCTACTGTTGCACAGATTGGAGTGGGAATAGTAAATGTTGCCCCTCTGGAGTCTAATGCTTTCCCTGCTGTTGCACAAACTGGAGTGGGAATAGTAAATGTTACCCCTCCGAAGTTCAATGCTTTCCCTACTGTTGCACAGAATGGAATGGGAATAGTAAATCTTACCTATCCAGAGTCCAACGCTTTCCTTACTGTTGCACAGAATGGAGTCAGAATAGTACATTTTAGCGCTCCGAAGTCCAGGGATTTCCCTACTGCTGCTACTAATCCACAAAATGGAGTGGGATTAGTACATTGAACCCCTACAAAGTTCAATGATTTACTTTCTGTTGCACAGACTGGAGTGGGAATAGTCAAGTTTACCCCTCCAGTGTCCAACACTTTCCCTACTGTGCCACAGACTGTAGCAATAATAGTAAATATAAACCCACCAAAGTCCAACGCCTTCCCTACTTTTGCAAACATTGGAGTGGAAATAGTAAATTTGACCTCTCCGGAGTACAATGCTTTCCCTACTGTTGCACAGACTGGAATGGAAATATTGTATCCATTATCCCCAGACTTTAATACTTCTTTCAATATTGATTAAATATATGTAGCATTATTATTTGTTTAATTTTCTAATATGTATATATATCAGTTTTTGAGTAACTCTTTGGGTGAGTGGCAGTGTGTGAATGTCTATATGGGTATGAGTGGCTATATCAGTGGCAGTATTGATGAATGACTGCATATATGAGTGACTGTATGGGTTAGTGGGTGGATGTGTGTGTAGACATATGAATCACTGAGCGGGTATGTACTAACTGCTATTGGTGTGTCTATGGTTTCGATATTGGTAGCCTGTATTTTAGAGTGGGTGTATGAAAGGTTTTATTAGGGTGTAAGGATGTGCATCAGAGGATCACGTGGATGATGTCATCAGTGATGTTACTGAGCATGTCATGAGTGATGTAATATGTGACGCCATCAGCAGTGCATTGCGGGGGCGCGAGTTTTAGTTAGCTCTACTAACTATAACAGCCACATTTCTCTTGTTTTATACATGTGAAATGTCAAACTAACTATAACGTCCCTGAAACCTATGTTTTTTTCAGTGAATTTCTAAGGTTTTTTAAATGCTAATTTCTAACTATAACGTCCCTGAAACCTATGTTTTTTTTCAGTAAATATATATATATATATATAGTATTAAATGGTACCAAAATGTATTTTATTTACATTATATTAATGTTATATATTAGAAGATTTAAGATTTACCATTTTAAATTATACATATTAAAAAATGATATACTTGTAGTTTAAAAAAAAATATTAGGGTCAAACTATATATATATTTTTGATATTTTTGTGCTTACCTTTATAAGTATAGGGAAACTATAGTTTAGCAATTTATATTTTTGACATGATATTTCTGTATCACCATATTGTTGTGATGAATATAATGTCAATGATCCGCTTCCCAGCACACACGCTACTAGGTCACCATCAGACTGCGGGCTAAAAAGAGTAAAAAAAAAGTACTGAAGCAGACCATTTTCATCTATTCACCCAGGATTTGGAACAGCATCCTCATATCCACCAGAATTCACCCCAACACTGCTCCCCACCGCCTTAACACTACATCACTGTGCATTATTAGCCCACAAATGAGCTATCTCTACTGTTACGCATTGACTTTAAGCTGTACTTGTACAGAGCTCCACTGCCTTTTAGCTAAGCTCGCGCTATGGAAATACAACATACATACAAATATAGATATTTAGGTTTCTTTAAAAAAAAAGTAATATTTTTGTTTAAAAAAGTAAACTCAAGCATGTTATAGGAAATATTACTACAATTAGTAAAAAATGAACATTGACACAAGGCTTTAGTCACAATTAACGCACCTGCTACTTCACGGGTTAGGAGAATGGGCAGTCATGACTCCACCATAGCCATGAACAGGTGAAACTCACTACGTCAACAAATTACACTCAGACCACCCACATGAGAAGGCAAGCCACAACCAAAATAACCTTTTCAACATGTCGGTGAATATCTGCGTCACCTTGCCACTCATTTTGAAGAACAATTGTGTAAGAGAGGACGAGTTTACAAGCAGATCAGAGGATCTTTGAGATGTCCAGGGAAGATTGGTAGTTACTGATACTCAATACTGTGATCCTTTCATTCACATATAGCCCACAGGCCATCTCTGCACATGTCAAAACACTGTCTACACTCCATTTCCTGGCCACTAGATCTTTCCTGAGGGTCAGTGGGGACAACATGAGCTTCTCGGACCAATCATGGACCTTATTACAGATTCTGCTGACATTCCATTAACGTACAAGCTGTCTGTGTTGCTATGGGTTGCTTTGGTGAAGTGATTGTTGCCTTTGCAACACTACAGCTAGATTATCAGACTGCCTGCTTCTAACAACAGTTTATTGCTGGGGATTTTGGTGACATGTGGCTAGCAGGTATTTCAAATTAATTCACACTGGCATTACATGTATGTCTGTCAAAGTTGCACTACCCTAGTATTACGGATCCACAGGAACTGTGCTAGTATCCACACTTCCTTGCACCCCCATGGTCACTATGCAAATGATATTCATGTCAGTCAACACAAGCCCCTTGAAAAGGTGAATGGGACAAGGAAGAGAGGGACAGAGACATTGGATATCCTCACTGTGCCTGTGCTTACTGCTGGGTTTGAAATACAGTACAGAGTCATTGATATCTACAAAAAGAAATAACTATTTGAATATATTTATTTAACAGAGTTTTATATAGTGCGCACTTGACCCGAATCGGGTATCAGAGCACTTTACATAGCACCAAATGCAATTACTTTTTTTTTTGTTAGGCACGGGGAGATTAAGTGATTTGCCCAGAATCACAGGATGTTCGGCTTCATAGCCGAGACTCCAACCCAGTTCCCCAGATTCGAGGTCGACCGCCCTAGCCATTAAGCCAACTCCTCTCCCCAAATATATTGTCAATTACATCACTATGACATATTATACCTTGTGAGAACTCTGTAAAACCCACTCTCTGTGATTAGTGAAAACTCTGTTACTTCCTAAAGCAGAAAGATATTACAAACTTTTGTAAAAGATCCATGAAGCAGCTTAAAATGCATTATTTGTTCCTCTACAGATAAGTATTTTAGTGATTTGTAAATCAAGCCTGTGATCTAATTAATTCTCAATATTTATATAGTTTATTAGATGGAACTTAATGATTACATGTTAGTATGGTATTTTCTTTCCTCACAATAGGCATTAAGTTCCCCACCACTGGAAATACCTTAATCCCATACGTGATTTAAGTAATATAAACATGCCTATACAAGTTGAAAGCTCAACAGTTCCTCTCTTCAAAAAGTGCAATAGAGTTTGTAATTTTAGGAAGGAGGACCCCACTCCAATAAAGTTTATAATCCTTTGAAAAATGGTTCCTGTACTAATGTGCAAACCACAGTTCAAATCTTTGATCTCAAGAGTTATTCGGAATACTTCCCTCAAGTCCTTGACAACTCTAAATTAAAATGCAATGAATTCCAATCTCCTGGCAACAAGGTTGATGCTCCAGTTACTACCACAACTGCCTATCAAGGAATACTCTGAAACACTAAGAAATTATACTACATGGATCTAAGATGGCCACCATCATTGCAAGTCTCATAAGAGTTCTGTGGCACTCTGAGAAATATAGTTTGTCTTGACTCTGCTTGCGTTTTTCGCATTCAGTCAGCATCGGAGATGTAAAAGCTTCACACCTAGTGACGCCCACCCTCTGCATGGGCTGGCTTGTTCTGCAGTAGAAGATTCAAGCACTTCTGAAGTTTGGAGAAGCGCATCTTGGTGCCCAACTCACATACGCAGGGGAGCACAGGGCAATGCATCATGACACTCATACCTTCACCGAAGCACGATAACACAAATAACACTAACACTGAATGCATACTTGTATAGAATGTCTGCTACATTCTGAAGGTAGCCTCATCATAATAAATCTCAATTTTTTTTATTCTTTGATGCAGGTGATGCTGAGTATGTCTCTCTCTCCTAAAAACCTAATTCCAATGTCCAACCACAGTCTCAAAAGAGGTATAAAAGGCAAATGCACATACTCGAATGATCATTAAGTGCATTTTTGGCATCCTCAATTCTCACTTCAAATGGTTTCAGTATATGGGAGGGTTACTCTAGTTCTCCCTAGTAGTAGTCTGCAAGAATATTACACCATGTGCCAGCAGTAACATGTAGACTTTACCTCTAAGCTGTTGCCCTAACACGGTTCTAAGGTGGAACAGAGAATAGAGGTCAGGTTCTGAATTTGCATGACCAATTACTGTCCTTTCATTTTGCATGAGGTGCTACTTTGGATGCTGCATCACACAGGTTATACAGCACTGAGTAAATGATGAGTGGTGGTATACAACACCATTCACATATACCATCCTAGGACACCACTGTTGCAACACCATGATGTCAGAACCAAACTTGCAAGTCTCAATTAAATTTGCATCGACAAATATATCACTCAGATATTCATCCATATATTATGTCTTTTACATCAACCAGGGAAACATCCTTTACCACGCAACCATTACAACGTGGTATGGTTACATCGTGGTTTTAACAACGCAAGTCGTTACACCGACTTGCACTGGAGGGCGCTGTAGGCTAAGGAATAGTGTGAATTACTATTCCAACACCTTCCCTACTGTACGTAGACTGGAGTTGGAATAGTAATTGACACTATTCCTATGTCCAGCGCCCTCCAACGCAAGTCGATGTAACGACTTGCGTTGTTAAAACCGCGATGTAACATACCGCGTTGTAATGGTACGCGTTGTTACATCATACATCCACACCTCTTCATAATCACATGCATCTACTTTTACATGATAAGGACTTTTACTACCCCAGACATGTTTTCCCCTTCAATTTCTATGTATACCTACATATTCCACCTATGATGAAAACTTCTCTGGGGCCAATTCCAATGTCGTTGGGTAAGGCTCCAAATGGGATTCGATTAGTCTGAATCCGATTCAGAACACGCCTTTCAGACCGACTCGAACATGTTTCCCAACGACCAATTTCAATGGGTGGATAGCGTTAGAAGTGTCTGACTCAGTTACGAAAGGCATTGGTAGTAACCAAGAGGTCTATTAGGATGGCGGTCGGATGGCTGCTGCTGGGCCGGTGGCAGCCATCCGACCGCGATCGAAACCCAGGAAAAAACCACCGGACATGCCCCTTTTGACATCGCGGTGGTGCTGCTGGCAGCAGCAACTGCCGCAATGTTAATGGCCGCGATTGTACCGCCGTGGTCGAATTTCGACTGCGGAGCATACTAATTGGACTAGCGGTTATGCCGCGGTCCTTGTGGGCGGTTTTTTCCCGCTACCATGGCATTCAGGATGATTTTCCAACCGCTTTCCTAATAGACCCCTAAGTCTTTTCGAGCTGAATTGTACAGCTCTATGGACACGGTTTCTGAACGAGCGATTACGATGACTGATTCGGACACCCATTCCAATTCGCAATGCCCGACTCAAAATGGCTGTCGGAATCTGTTTCTTGGGGCCCTAAGCAGGCCCCCCTTCACCCGGGGCCTTCCTAATCGGTCCACTTGGGGGTACCCATGGGATCCCTCTCCACAACAATGCACAGTGTAGCAGGCACCATGTGGTGCCTGCCACAGGGTGCAAGGTTTTCCCCAACCACCCCTTTTTTCATTGGGAGCTTGTGTTCTCGTTTGGAACACAGGCTCCCATTGAAGTCAATGGAAGTCCGACCGAACGATGTTGGGAAACATCACAATCGGTTGTTCGGACTCGCAGGACCCGATTTGTTCAGAAACGATTCCGAGACCGATTCGTTCGTAACAGTTTCCGAACGACATCGGAATCGGCCCCTTAGTGTCTGCTATGTAGGTAGAGAACTACATAGCAGTGGAGGAAAACTAGATAGTGAGGAGGAGTTCTGTACCAACCACAACATACCGAATATAACATACAGGAACAGTCAGTGTTCCATTCCTGAGCAATCCAGGACCAGCATGCAATCCTCCATACTGCAGCTCATTTTGGCACACAATTCCCTAAAATGGCTAAGGAATGAGAAGAAATGCCCTCTAGTTTCTCCCAGACGTATTGGAACCATTAGCACCAACATGGCAATAAATCTTAAAAAATAAATTACTATTTCTGTGGATTAGAGGTTTTGTAGTGTCATGTCCCATGTTTTATTTGTTTGTTTAGATCCATGTTGTTATTATTACATGCTGTCCTATAGATCGTGTATAAATGAAAATTACTGTTGCAAACATTAGCCATTTTCAGTCATTAAAAAATATATTTGTGGTTTTTGTAGTTTACGTTGGTACAGGAGAATTTGTTTTCAAAAATATGTTTATATTTATAAAATGTTGAGCTCTCCATTATAATATAAACTTTTTTTATTCTGAGTGACTTACTAATGGTAAATGCACCTAACACATATAATGTACCTTAATTCAGTCATGGCAGAATCACACATCCCTAACATTCTGACAAAGTAACACACTTAAAATGGTCGCTGTCAAGGAATGTATACCTTCACATTTCCAAATAATTGCCTTACATGCTGCACCAATCAGTCATCAACTATTAATCTTCAGATCATGCCTAAATTCCTGTTTGCAATTATAAGGAAATGTAGGACTGACATTTTTTTAGTACTTATAGACATTAATATGTCCTTTACCTGTACTTTAGTTAACAAGAGTCCCCCAATGCTAAAAAGTGCATGTGGGTGCATGGAAAAAGGGGTTGGGCATGTGACAATGTTGCTCTTTGTCACATTTATTAAATGGATATTAAAAGGGATATTTTGATGTATGTGAAGTAATGGAGATATGACCGTGAGATTTTTTTCTCTCACCTTTTCAGTGATTGCTCATGGACAAAGCAGGGAAAATGGATGGGACCAGTGGTGAAGGAGAAGCATGAGGAGGAACAGGCATCTAACATTATCGGACTCATAGTTCGACTGCAGGGCTGTCAGGACTTTAATGCTTACTGCTTCGTCGTGCTCACCTTGTTCTCCTAGGAGGCTAGAATGAATCACACCCAAGGACACAGGAGTAAGGGGATTGGGATAAAACGCATATGCTGCATTGCATCTCATCTGGACCTAGTCTAGATCCTTCTCTTATTTTGTGGTTTAAATATATCTTGTCCTACAAGAAGTAAGGAAAGGCAACATTAACTCAGCAGTCTTACATGATAGTAACTGTCTTCATGGTATACCTTTTAGAGTCAGGCAGCGCTTTGTGGCTATGCGTGCTTTATAGACATTAAATGATTCTTCAGTAACAAATAATTCTGCTGTTAACATAGATTCTAAGACCTTCTATGGTTGCAGTGTAATATACATCTATATATACATCACTCAAAATACTGCATAATAAGGAGTTCCATGGGTGGAGTGTGGGTGTTCCCACACATCCACCCATGGATTATGGTGGATTCCCATATTTACCATTACCGGTAGACCTGAGAATGCGTCAAAATGCTACGCCTCACCAGGTGAGGTGTAAGGAGAAGAAATATCGTTAATTCTCCTTGTTACTTCCTCTTTCAAAGTGTGCTGCATTCTGCAGCAAACATAGAAAGAGGAAAATGCCTCAGAGGATGGCTTTTGTGCAGGAAGGTGTCCCTTCTTGCACTAAAACAATCCTGCTTACAACATAGGCATGCTTGCACCATGGTGCAAGGGTTCCTGCGTTGGCGCTGGGCAGCACAGGGAAAAGACAGGAATGCACTGTATTATGATAAATACAGTGCATTCCAGCCCTTTCCCTATCACGCAGCACAGCAAGGCGACTTGCTGCGCTAAACTGCACTGCATGATTTGTTCATAAGTATGCCCCTTGATTTCTAATTGTATTGTTTTCCAGGTGGTGGCTATTATATAGGTTTTTGGAAGGAAGTGATTTAAAATAATGCTTTGTATTTATTTATATTTAATCAAAAATATATGTTTAATTACATTTGAAAACATTTATTTTTAAGTTTAATATTATGTATTTTTGGAGATGCCGAGTTTTATGTAGGTTTTTGGATGGGAGTGTTTTAAAATATTATTTTATTATTTGTGAAGTTATTTCAATGTACAATATTATTTGATTTTTTTCCTTTACTATTTAACTAAATATTTATCGGGTGTATGTTTGGGGTTGTTGGGTTTTAGGAGTTCTGAGTGTGTAGTGTTTTAAAATGCATACTTATAATTATTTTATTGCCTCAAAAATGTGTATGTTTTTGTCTAAAATATTTTAAATATTCTTTATTATTTCAATTTAAAAAAATACTTTTTTCTTTAAGACATTTGTTTAAATGTATTAAATATTTGTCATTTTCAATTTAAGAAAAAATAATAATTGTTAACATGTTGAAAAAAATTGTGTTAATTCAAATTTTGCATTAATCTAAATTTGTGTGTCAGATGTTGTTAAACGTATTAGCTAATTTCTATTTCTATTACCTTATAGTTTTATTTTTAAAATATTGTTTTGCTATGTTTGACTTAAATATGTAAAAAATGTTTTATTTTTTGTTTTCTATTTTCTATTTATTTATGAAAATGTTTTCCATTTTTTGTCATTTGATGTTGCTTAGTTTGGCATGGGTATAGTAAATCTATCTCCCAACTCTAAAGTTTAACATTTTCACCAATGTTGTTCAGTTTGCCGTGGGATTAGTAAATTTGACCCTTCCAGAGACCAACACATTCCCCAATGTTGATTTGTTTGGAGTGAGAATAGTAATCGCTTTACCCAATGTTGCTTTGTTTGAAGTCATAGTAATAAATCTAACCCCCATCCAAATATGTGTTAATTTATTAAAAATTCAAATATAATAAAACATAATTTTATATTTTCATAGATTTATAAAAAAATATTTTTGTTTTCATTTTAAAATATATTTAATTTTAATTTTATTTTCAGATAAATTGGTTTATAAAAATTATTTTTATTTTTGTAGTTGATCTATATTTTTGTAAAGTAAAGTCTCCAATGTAGAATATTTTTGTTATTTTATTTTTAAGTATAGAGTTGTCGATATTATGATTGTCTATATTCTGACCTTGATATTATTGTAAGTTGATATGTTTCAAGTTGATATTCAGGACTACAACTGGGTGAAGGGACAGACAGCTCTTTTCTGAGTGGTATGATTTCAGGGACCCTCATCAGATCCATCCCTAACTTGCATGTTTTTTTGTTGCTGATACAAAATGCTCTTATATACTATAGCACATCAAAAGTGTTGGAATGTTTTATTGGCTTCTCGTCAGAACAGACTGTAAATCCTGAAGCTAATTAGACAATTAATCAATTACACAATCAAACAAACATTGACATAGCCAATAGGTCTCGCTTTTGGGACCTTATAAGTATTTAGTTATGCAGCACAATATCCTTGGTGCAACAACTACAACTGTTGCATGGGTAAACACTTATAAGGTCCCAAAGGCGAGACCTTTGTTTATTTACTGTAGCCGCCACCGAGTATTAAACGACAGAGTGGGATATGCCCAGTGTGCAGAGCATCTCATTATAAGTGTGAGGAGCCCTGGGGGCAACAGAGGGAAGGGAGGGACTGACTGAAAGGAGTAGTAGGGTGTAGGGGAAAGGAGCGAACATGAACTGCCTGGGGCCTGGCCAACAAAAAGAGGGGAGAGAGGCAAGAGCCATGAAGGGGCACAGAGAGGCCCATTGCTGTGAAGCCTGCCTCATAGCACCCAAGCGCTATACACCACCCCACGTGATGAAGGCTGGAGAGAGGGAGCACTGAGGCAGGAAGGACAGGTACCTGGCTTTTCAAGCCCCACCACAGACTAACTCCTCTTCATCTGCCGAGCCTGTTCCGCCGGCCTGAACATTGTCACCTTCCGAGGAGGCCACAGGATAGCGCTTGAATTACACATCCGAGGCAAACAATGAGCTTTATGCTTTGAGGATGCTGGCTCGCGGTTGCATTAGTGCTTATTTTTATTACTAATATACGCAGCCAAGGGCATTAGAAAGGCAGAGCCCTTGTGTATTAGTTGACATCAAGCAATATCACCACACACAATACACTAAAGAGCACTAAAGTGCATTTCTTAACACAGCATTTATTGTCTTTGTTTCATTATTTAAGCATGTATTTTACTGGCATCATCATCATTGTGGTAGAGAGAATTAATTTAATAAAGAGCACACGGTTCACGGAGCAGAAAACTATTTTGGTAGTTAAAATAGATTCCCAAATTAAACAAATGCAAAAAAAAACGTCCGATTTTAGAACGACCTTTTATTCTAAAAATGTAGCAGGTTGTTCTGCAGTGTTTATGTTTTGTTTTTTTTATCTAACACAACCGAAAAAGATGCCAACCAGCACAGGAACGTTTGACCTTCTCTGGGAGCCATCATACCGACGTCCTTGGCATGCTTGAGTATGACGCTCATGGTCATGCACCCACATGGGCCACAAGTTGTGCAAAACGTGTCTGTGATTGTTGAACATAGTTGAGATGTGTCTGTTTTTCAACTGACTACATCGTTAGATTTTAACACAATTTCCAGCTTTTGCTCGCAATCAATGTAGCTAAAAAGAATGTGTTTTTCATTTTCAAAAAATGCATTCTCATGGTTTCGGCGTGTTTAGTTGAAGTGAAACTCCCGAACCCTCGCTAAGCCGTTAGAAGTGGTCTACCCCTTCAACCGCGCTGTAAAAGGGAAATCACTTGCTCTATAGCTCCTAGAGCGGTAAAAGGAGCGGGGAGCTCTGTGGTGTGTAGATTCGGACCGTAGATGTTTCTTTTCTATTCTAACGCACAATCAGGGGGCAGTTCTCCTATTATTCTACTATTGGAGGTGGCTTGGTTTATTTATTTGAATCTGTTTTCACGCTGTGAGAAAGGACACCAAAAGAATCCACCCACCCAAGCTGCTTTTGCAAAAAACAGTCTCATTCAATTCAAATATGTTTATTTATTCAAGGTTTTCAGCGAAACAAAAACACAGACATCAAACTGTAACTAGGAGAGGAGGAGACATCAGGGGGAGGGGAGAGAGGAGGGGGCCTGCACCTGTTTCCCTTGCGGGAGCGAGTAGGAACCATCTGTTAATTACAAACAGATGGTTTCAAAGCTCGCTCCCGCAAGGGAATCGCCAAACGTGCAAGCGTTGCCATTGAAAGCAATGCAACGCATGCACGTTTTTGGGCCAAAAACTGAATCGATTCCTAAATATCTCCTTTTAAGCAGCACCTGCGCACTGTGTAGGCGAGACCAAAAAATGTGGTGTAGAATGAATACTACCTCATTATGTTTAAAATCAGTTTTTGATGGGATACTCCCTATATTCCAAACATTTCTATGGAGATTCAGGTTTGCTTGCTTCTACCATTTCCTCCACACAATATGGGGTGGATACTAAAGCATTACTACTTTGTCCTTCATCCTTGTCACATTCATAGTAGAACGCAGGGTTAATGGCCATCAAAGAGGAATTTGAACTAGCCCTTTAAAATCATTACATTTATTTAGTGTCCCAACAAGTTCTTGGGATATTTGTGTATAACCTTTCAGTAAAATAACCTGTTTTCTTATGATCTAATTCAGACACCATGTCAGATGCTGATGGTTGTTTTTTTATATATTGTTGAATTCTCTTATATTTTGTGTTTTGTTGCATTTGTTGAAAGTTTAGTGCATGCTGTGGCAAGATTATGCATCTATGGTACTTTTTGCATTAATATCTCGTGACCAAGCAGGGTCCCCTAATTTACTATTCTTGGTGTAGGTTGCTATCCAGTCCCAAGTCCTCCCTCTTTTTCAGTGGTCTATCTGTAGATTATGCATGTCTGCTCCATCATCTTTTCCCCCAGGCTCATTTAATTAGATTATCCCTTCCTTTTGGTTCAAAAGTGATGTGTCTATAGTTTTAGAGAGGTGGGTATCAAACTCTTTCCACAATATATCACTGGATAAGGCAACTGGGCATGCTGTGCAAGGTTAAATGCGCCTTGCTCATGCTTTCTTATTTAGACTGTTTTTTAATTTAAAAGGCTGCCTGCGACAAGTTGGCATGGTATATGCTGTCCACTAGTTAAAGTGGGCACCTTGTACAAGTCCAAACAACCCTTATGGTGATTGGGTCAAAGATAGCCTTTATTGAAAGCTATCCTAGTGGTAGCTATGGACAGCAGCCTTCAGGCTAAGTCTTGAAGGAATGTTAAGCACCTTGTTTTACCAGAATGCAACCTTATAGTATTGTTTAAATTAAAGGGAGAACACAGAGTAGTTATAAAAATATGTATTTATTATCTAAAACACTCTCTACTATCCTCTATACGAGGATAGAACACAAATCAAATAATACAGTTGCAAAGAATCAAACGTAAGTAGCACAATACACAGTGGGCTCCAGGGGGAGACCAAACCATATACTAAATAAGTGGTATAAAAACCACGACTCGGGACTAGACTTAGTCTAGGAGGTGTAGAATTGCTGAGACCCCAAGGAACCTCCCAAGGAGAGTGTGTAGGGACACTATAAACACTAAATCAACCCGGGTCTGGTGCTGTATCAACAAAAAGAAAGAGAAAGTATACTGGAACGTTCCGACATCTCTTGTTAACAGAGAACCCTTCTTGGAACAGAACCCATCAATCACCGAGGAGTAGTATCTTTATCATCATTTGGGTCTGTATATCTCGATACAACGTACCAAGTCCTGATGGAACGACCTGGTAACGTGTAAAGAGAGATGGCATACAAGGGTTGCTGTCAGATCTCCAGTAATAACAAGAATGTGATGAGTCCTCCAATTTGTGAATGGGGTCCTAAAAATGCAGCACTAAATCATAAAGGTGACAATAAAAATGGCTAGTGGAACTCAAATGTGCTTTAATTAGTAGAGTGCGACTGCCACTGTTAAAAGGCAATATTGCAATTTAGCATAAATAATTTGTCATTATGCTCAATATCCATAGTATTCGGTCGACATGTTTCTGCCCATATAGATCTACACAGTATCAGGGGCATTCATCAGGACCTCAAAATGCTGCTACTATGTGAGAAAAAGTGAATCAACTGAAAATGAAAAAATTCACAGACAATCCTACCGCACCGGTCAACTCTATACAGATATCGAAACCGGATACCTAGGAAAACAAAGAGATGGATAAGAAATACAATCTTCCTACAATTTGTAATAACAGCAAAGGAACAGTCTCATTGTTGACATCAAAAAAAGCACGACTAGTGCTTCACAGCATCTAATAGTGTATTAAATTGCACTTACCCAAACATTTTGGGTGATACCCTCACCTCAACCTGGTCTGTGCTCAGGGAAAGGGGCCCCGCTCTAATAAAAAGGAAGACAAAATACAAAGTTGCTGGTTTGCATGCCTAAGATTCGTCTCCCCAAGAAGTGGCTAAAAACTAGAATAGGTCACGTCCAAGTACTAAAACAGTGGAGGATGGCATCCTGGTCATGAACAACAGAGTGATAGCTTAATCTGAGACCTGCATATTAGGTCAAAGAGATTCAAGATGCAAAATGATTCTGCAACAAAAATAACTCTTACAACAGAGTCGGTCACATATGACACACATATTCGAGAAAAGCCCTGTGTTTCTATCTAGAGTGATTGGTCACTCAGCTAAAGGGTTTATCTGGAACTGAAAGTAGAGAGGGCTCCATCGAGTAAGTAATGCTCTGTTAGTAAAAGTAGAGCCTCAATACACGGACAAGAGATTAGCGCCACACTTACCTATCCGTCGGTACCCTGAGGCGGTCTTTGAGTCAAGACCAGAGGTACCGACCGGAGAGGTTCGACATGTTTTATAGTGATAAAACCAAATTGGTTGCAGCTGCGTCTACGCTTAATGGTGGCCAAATAAGTGCCTGTTGCGTTGTGTGCTGAAGCGCATAACGGCACGAAGGACCCAAGACGAGGAAAAGCCCTCAAACCGACTGCGCCTGTGTGAAAGAAACGCTGGTCTGTTCGAGCCTAATGCGCATGTGTCAACTAACTACACTGATCTCATACAGCTCCTAAGTCACAAAAGCAATCGTAATGCAAACATTGTCAGAAAAATGGAAGTGTCAGATGTTGCGCTCATGCTGAATAAAGATAACCAGTGGACAAGGGTCGCAAATCATAACAACAGCCAAGGGATATCATCATTAAGCCCCACCACATCAGAATGTAATCGATAAACCCATTTTTGTTCTCTGCATAAGAGAAATCGTTGAATATCTGTAATGTGTGGGGGAATGTAGGGTTGTTCAATGATAACCCAATGCAAATCAGTGTCTTTATGGCCTGCTGTGATGAAATGACTGGTCAGTTTGGTGGCACTTTTCTTGCACCGTATATGGTGCTCTTGTGTTCTGATATCCTCAGCTTAATTTTGCGAGAAGTCATTCCCACATAATTCTTTCCGCAAGGACATTTTATCAAATAGATAACCCTGTCACTGTTGCAGTTGGTATGCTTGTTCAGAGTCCATGGTCTGCTCGTACCGATGTTGACTTCCGTTGTATGTGAAGTCTGTGGGCACACTGAGCAGTTCCCACAGGGAAAATGGCCTTTGACTGGGGGTAAACCCCAAAGAGGAATGTCTGCGGAGGTTCTCAGAGTTCTAGGACGTGTATGTATCAACTGATCCTTTATGTTGCAACTCCTCTTGAATGCAAACAGAGGGGGGGGTAACACCTTGCCTTCAATTTTAAGCATTCTCCAGTTTTTGAGAATGCTTTTCTTTAGTGCATTAGAATAGCTGGAAAAAGTGTTGACACATGTGATTCTCTTCTCCTCAGTGGTGGGATTGCAGATCTTTTTCTCTAAAAGGGCTTCCCTATGATTATTGACAGCTCTCTTCATCGATGTTTTAATGGTTCTTTTGGGATATTGTCTGTCCAAAAGTTGAGAGGAGAGTTGGGAGGCATGTTCATGGTACTTGGCAATGTTGGAACAATTCCGACGGATGCGAAGGAATTGCCCAAATGGCAAATTTTCCCGCAGGGCTCTGGGATGAAAGCTCTGAAAATGTAACAAGGAATTGCGAGCCATCGGTTTTCTATACAATTCCGTGGTGATTATTCCATCCTGAGAGCCGATCAGCAAATCCAAAAAGGGGAGGACTCATCACATTCTTGTTATTACTGGAGATCTGACAGCAACCCTTGTATGCCATCTCTCTTTACACGTTACCAGGTCGTTCCATCAGGACTTGGTACGTTGTATCGAGATATACAGACCCAAATGATGACAAAGATACTACTCCTCGGTGATTGATGGGTTCTGTTCCAAGAAGGGTTCTCTGTTAACAAGAGATGTCGGAACGTTCCAGTATACTTTCTCTTTCTTTTTGTTGATACAGCACCAGACCCGGGTTGATTTAGTGTTTATAGTGTTCATAATTAAGGGATACGCAACCTGCAGGTCTTAAATTTTTTTCCCTTGGACCTCCCCCTATATTGTTCTGTTGTTACTGAGTGTGTAGGGACCCCACAGGGGACGGGTGCAGCATGAGAACATGACCGCGTGCTCCGTACAATTCAATGGGAAAGTCGCGGTTGGAAAATCAGAGATTAAGGACCCTTCCCAGCAGATTACGAAGACAACCCTTGGAATTTAAGAGTTTGAAGAGCCACCCCACCCATGGATACCTTTGTACCAGAGTTACCTATCCCAGTGGAGCGGGTGCATAGGCACGAAGTGGCGTCAAAAACCCTTGTCGTTCTCTATGGATGTCGACAAAGAAATGCTGCTGCTCGAAGTACGAAAAGTGTTCAGTGGAATCGAAACATGGGTTCTAGATGAGAAGAACCTGAAAGCAGAGAGGACAGAGTCTGGGTCACTTTGGAGTGACCAGGGTCTCGGTAGACGAATGCCCACCGATATTGGGTGATTCGGGTGTGTTGACGGTGATTGTGACTCTTCAGCTGCGAGGACCCGTAGATGTCTAGGATGACCAGGAGCTGGAGGCGAGCTGTCCAATGAAGGATGTTGAGTGCTGAGCGGTCAGTGTCCGGCGGGAGCACCAACAAGCCTTGGCATCGGCAAACAACGTAGATGGTCAAATTCAGTGTAGATCTGGCCCAGCAAGGGCCAGGAGATTCACCACATTAAGGGGAGTCTGGGCAGGCCTGGAGCAACCAGGGGAGCCCAAGTAAAGTTGACCCTCAAGTGGACCCACAGGCTGAAGGCACAGGAGTCGCGAGGAGACCTCAGGCGGTTTCACAGGATACCAGCTAGCAGGACACAGAGTGTGAGGATGCCGGAGTCCTTCTCAGAAAAAATGCGCTCGGGTTAGGGCTACAAATGGCTCAATGCACAGAATTGTTGCACGACAACAAGCATGTGCAGCTGCAAATGAATGCAGTGCACAGGGGTATGAGTATACGATCCCCACGAGGGATTTCTGCCTCAAACTCAGTGAGAGAGCAGCTCAACCTGGGAGACCTTCAAAAACCCACCTCCTCTGTTGCTGGAGTCCGCAGGAGCTCTGGAGCAGCAAACCGGTCAGTTGCGTTACGGTGCCTGCGTTTGCAGGGGAGTGACTCCTTCACCCCAAGCGAGATTCTTCTGTTGTCTTCGAGTGCTGTATGGATCACGGACATTGGCAACACTGGGAACAGCACAGGAAGATGAAGTTGAGCCCAAGGGAGGTCCAGTGAAGTCCAGCGTGTCCAGGCGGTCGAAGTGTAGTGGTATCTTCATGCAGAATCTTGTCCACGTAAAATCTAATGTCCTGTAGCCAGGTAACCCATTTTATACCGACAGGAAAGGGTTTGACAGATTCTAGGGACCCTCCTAGGGGAGGGACAGGACAGAGGGGTGGCTATACCCATGTCCTTTGCCCAGTTTTGCGCCAGAGCAGGAGCAAATGGCTCCCAGAACTGGTTTGAGCTGAACTATGCACAGGGACATCAAATGTGCCCCTTGTGCAGACTTTCTGGCATGGAGACTATGCACCCACCCAGCCCCAATACACTAAATCCTGTCTGGGAGGTGGTCACACCTCCCTGTGATGGAATACCTATTGTCCGACCTTCCTCTGCACAAGCTTGGATCAGCAGCAGTAGACCAGACTCGTGTCTGTGACTGGCAGCATCCATTTTGTGCTGTAAGGCTCGAGAAAGTTGGTACCGGTAGACTAAGTTACGCCCAGAACCTCAGTTCTGAGGGGAGGAATCATATCTCCCGCACCAGTTACTGGTGTGGAGGTCTGATTCCAAGGTGTTTGACACCAAACATGACATACATCATTGCAGTCGTTTTCGAGATAGCATTTACCGCGAGGTTATAATGCACCTCTACCTATATGTCTGGCAGTATCAAATACAGCCCGAGAGAATGGTCTCCGAAGACTGTAGAGGGGTCCTGCTCATGCAGGAGCACCCTCTCACGTAAAACCCAGCACCCTGCCTTCAGGATAGTTAAGACCTGCTATAGGTGTGACTTATAAGGTTTTAAGTTTAGTGATATATATATATATATAGATATAGTGAACCTATATATCTTGTAAGTGGTGCAAGCACTAGCTTACACAGGCTGCAGTAGCATACCTGAGGTTCCATTTTGCATGGCCTCTCATGGGTGGCATAATGCATGCTTCAGCCCATGGGAGGCCTCTGGGGTACTTACGCCCTGGGTACATGTGTACCATATACTAGGGACTGATAAGGGTACCCCAGTATCCAATCTGGAGTTGTACCAAAGTACATACATATCAATTTAAGGGAGAAAGCAGATAGGCTGTGGTCCTGAATAGAAGGATCCAAGCCAGACTAGTCAAAACAGTGGATGCAAAAAGCAAAAAGTGGGGGGTGGGGGGGGTAACCATAGGAAACAGATACTACTTTCCTACAGTGCCTTTATTGAAATCCTCAGAGTTTGTGTTTGGATTTGGGACATTGCTGTGCAGGTTTATTCTCCCAGCCATTTCTTTTAAAGGTTTGAAAGAGGAGGCTTCTTTTAGTTTGTTGTTGTTGGAAGTTGGGCCTTGCTGCTAGCCATCTGTTCTAGATTTCCACCTCCATCCCCCAGAAGGATACTACTCTTCTGGTGTGGTGCTCCAACTGTCATATCCTCTGGGCATATTGGGATGCAAGCCTGTCCTGTGCAGTTCATGCCCTCCCTCCCCACATCTATTGAATATGCCTGCAAAGGAGGGGGGTTGATCTGTGCTTATCACCTCATTAGGAACTTGAAATGTTGTGCACTTTTGGCTCCCCATATTTCTTCAAGCCCTTCTTCATAACTAAGTTTCAATCATCATGTGAGAGAGAGAGAGAGAGAGAGAGAGAGAGAGAGAGAGAGAGAGAGAGAGAGAGAGAGAGAGAGAGAGAGTGTGTGTGTGTGTGTGTGTGTATGTGTGTGTATGTGTGTGTGTGTGTGTGTGTGTGTGTGTGTGTGTGTGTGTGGTGTGTGTGTGTGTGGGGGGGTGGGGGTGGGGGCGGGGGGGGGAGGGGGAGGGGCAGGGGGTGACTACGCCCTCTTATGCTATTGGAGAGCTGGTATAAGGCATTTAAATTCCACAAATTAATGAACAGGCTTGGTGGCTGTATGAATTATATGAACAGGCTTGATTGATGTGATCTTCAGCATAGAGTCACCAAGGAGTCCTTTGATGACTACGTGGTGCTCATCTGATGATGCATATTACTTACACTCTTAGGATCTAGTAAAGTATTGTTCTGTAAGCTGGGACTTATGTACAATAGACTTTGAGGTTTTAAGGCAAAAAGCTAATCCAAACCAGGTATACTTTCAATTATAGTTGTAGCAGCATTAGTGAAAACATGACTAATGTTCAAGGGGCTGTCAGGTTTAAGAGTGAGAGACTGATCAAATCCACGGTGCACAGTTGTTGTTCATCTTCCATCTGTATATCTGAAATTGGCCCTCCCATAACCACTAAGCAAATTTCAGCATGTTCTTCTGTGGTATTATAACACAGCTAAAGGGTCAAGTGGGTAACCCAGCATTCCCCAGGCACCTGGGTACTGAATAGTGAAAAAGATATTGGTTCCCAAAGATTTGCTTCAAGGATGAATCAAGAAAAAAACAGAGCTTATCAATGCCAACCCACACAACTTAATATTTCTAATAGAATAAATTCTTTAGGAATGGTACAAAGTGTCCATTATAAAAGAATTTCAATAATCACAGGCAACTCATGATGTTCAAAACACAGAAAGTATATTAGCAATGCAAGAAAACAAAAGTTCCCCAAGTGACATATGGTGCAGTGCAGATGGTGTGAAATAGCTAAGGAGCAGTGCACAACAGAAACGTGATTCTCAAAAACAGACTGCTTTGGATGGAGAAGGCAACTGACATTAAAGAGTATACCATCAATACTTATATCTGGATTCAGATATCTGTGCAATTATGATGTGTTCAAAACACAATATATTGTCAATGTTTTTATCTCACCAACATCCTGTATACACCAAGACAATATGTATTCTATTTACATTCCAGCCTTGAAAAAGTCTTTAAATAGACGAAACACGTGTTGGCTGAAGGCTGAATCTATGCTGAATGGACTGGGCTGACTCTTGCTGGATCCAGTAAAGAATAAACCAGCTATTGAATTAACAAATCAGTGGACTCTGACATTTGATTTCATTTTGGAAAGAGAGATCACTCATCTTGTATTTCTGATTCTAAGAAGGATATTCGAATTATCCATATTTCTGTCATTAAACTACTCATGAGTTAATGGTCTAATGTATATATTTAAGAGGGTGCTAAAAAACGGTTCAATTATACCAATGTGTGTGCTCATTAGTTAAACCCTTTTGTTATCGCGGGTGTTTCTCTAAAACTTGACACCTGTTCTCGCTTCCGTCTTGCAGAGGAGCTTCACTGTTCTGCAAGACGGAAGTGAAAACAGTTGTCCGCTTTTAGAGAAACACTCGCGATAACAAAAGGGTATAGCTGACCAAGAAAATTGGCGATTCCTGCAACGCAATTGCGTCCCTATTGACTTTGTACTATTATCCACATCAAAACGAAATCAGTGGAACAGTTTCTTTTAATTTAAGGCTCGGCTGATCACAGAGGGATTTATTTATTCATATATATACCTGTGGTTTATGCCATAAATAGTAATTAGGAGATTGAACAACTATTAAGGAGCATGAAATGTATCAAAAAGCTGAATTTGGACAATCATACCAAACGATGATTGTTGTCATTATCTAACAGTCCTGAAGAAGGTTGTATATCGATTTTCGTCCACCAAAACGCTGCGTCGAAAACTTTTTATTGGATTCATTTTGAATAGCACTTGTGATTATTTGATGTAATTGTGTTTATCTCTTTCTGCTGATTTGTACTTGGTGAAAATCATAGACCTCTTTTTCAAAGAAAATCAACTGGTCTGTATGTTCCTCAGAATATACTGAACCAACATATTAATGTAAAAAGAAGTGGGCAGAGGAGACCACGTGCAAAGTGAGATTTCACTATATGATGTTTTAGCAAATAATTTTAATCTGTTTTTAGGTGTTTCTCTGTACATGCATTTGGAACATAATAAATATCAGACTTCTTTTGCATATATTTGAGTTCAGTCTGTTGCGAATAGTGAGTGAATGAGAATTTGTAAGTGATGCAAGAATGCAGTGACTAGAAAGAGATCCTGGGTAGTAGGGGATATTATTTTGTTGATATTGCAGTGCACCCTGTCCCCTACGTGCAATAGGGTACCTCTCAATTTGTGACATTGGTGGGTTAGTGCACATCTTGCAAAAAAGTTTAGTATTCTGGTTGTCGCACATTTGTATCCCTGGTGGGGGTAAATCAACCTTGCATCCGACCTAGTTTAATAAAATGATTACTATAGACAGGTTTACTGGTGACACCCAGAATTGCTGAAATATAATTCTAACAGTTGTGTGTGCGCAATAGAAGTGATATAATCAAGCCAAGTGGGACTATTATGCTGGTTGTGCACTAAATGTGTGGACACCTTTCAGGAACTGGTAGATTAGCTCAACAGTTCCTGTTGTCAATATCTGTGTAAGACTGGACCCAGGGAAAATGTAAATTACCCTGGCATAATTTGTGTAATTTGTCTAATGTTTGCATTACGCTTGTAAAATTCACACAATTACACCATTATGCCACATCGCAAAATTACACCACCACTCTTGGCAAAATTATAGTGCAGTCTGCGGGAACATCATGAAAACCAGAAAGCAAGCATCTGTTGTTCATGGCAGTTGTGTTGTGTTCGCTTTTTTGTGTGAAATGCTGTGCAAGGACACACTTTGCTTTAAACCATAGTGCTAAATGACAGATTTGCATTTTGTCTAATTACGTTTATTTCAGGTAATTTTCCAAAATGTCACATAATTACACAAAACCAAACAACGCAAATTTTGCACACCCCTTTGTGTGACCTGGGATTCCTACAATAACCTGGATATTTACAGTGTAGACGAGCTCTGCGTTCTGCCAATTTGCACCTGGCCAGTACTCCAAGAGTGCGCAGGTGGAGAGCGGGAGGACGTTCCTTTAAGGCACTGGCCCCCGCCCTGCGGAATGCCGCCCCTCTTGCTGCTTGGAGCACACAAGATCACTGGGCATTCAGGAAATCGATTAAAACATGGCTTTTCTCTTCCATTTAGTTCATCCTCCCTGGCCCCTTGTCTGCTAGCGCTGGGACACCCGATGTTGGGGCAGCCATGCAATTTATAAATTCGCCTAACACAACGTAACATTTCACGGTATAACGTGTATTTAGGAGATGAGATACTAACCTTCACACAAGGCCAGCCAGCAACTGGGCAGAACTGCAGACAATTCAACGGTTAGACATAACACAGAAAATATGTGGTCCCCGGGCCCTTCAACTGTTTGTGGGCACAGTCAACTGGTAAAGATCCCTAGAATGCAGCAAATGATTGGGTAAAAGAAAGACATTTTTGGTGATACCTGGGCACAGAGCATTGCTAATGCACCTATGCAGTGACCTAAAGTCAATATGGTGCTTCTCTCAGATGAAAAACTCTGTCTTGTTTGTGTAAGCAAAAAAATACCATGCAGCAGCATTTTGGAAATGTTGAAACTGTCCCAGATGATCGACAAGTTGACACTCCAAGGTACTTTCCTTTACTCAAGTTAGAAGTTGATTAGAGTGACCACTATTGCTTGAGGTCTTTTGGAAGACAGTGGAGAATTGCGTTGTGTTGGCACATTTTAAATCAGCAGTTTGTGTGAACTGAAGGTCATAGCAGCCTGCCATGAGGCCCCAATATTTATTACTGTGTGTGAGAACTTGGTTGGGACACCTAAGAAAGTTGGTGGGCAACGGCAGCAGGTTGGAGAAGATCAAATATGCCTCAACTGGAAGCATCCCTCTGATTTCCCTTCATTTTGCTTAAGTCTATTTGCTTTTAGTTAGGGTGTTAACTTAATCAAATGCGAGTTTACTCTAGTAAATGAGTGACAGGAGATAGGTAGTTAGGTAAATAACCAGCATGATACGGTGCACCTCAAAGGCAGCAGATACCCATTGGTTGTCACCGATACAAGAAGTCCAAAAACACAAATAACTTAGAACATTTCTTTGCAAGTTTTTTCACTTCCTGGATCACAGCATTTGCCTGTTCATTTTCTTCTTTATTCACATCATCAAGTTTTCCATTTCCTTATTTATTCTCACTGGCACAGTCAACTTATGTTTTGCAGGATGACCTCGCTTTTTCAAGACCTTCTTCAGAGGATCCTTATAATATAACATGTAAGTAGTATAGGTTGTATACTACTCAACACAATGAATTTTTGCTAATTGGTTTTGACAGATGGTCATACCCCTTTGGTCCTGAAGTCTACATTGAAATCGGACCATATATGTTTTTAATTAACTCCTATAATGGTTTGATAAGATTGGCATCTGTCTATTTAATCGGTCCTTGTAATGTTTAGGCAAGATCTTTGTCTTTCAATGTTTTATAGGATAATGATAATTTGTGAATCAAGCCATATAAAATAATAATATAATGAAATCAAAAGTGTATAATATGATAAGATCAGATTTGTAAATTTTTAAGTGCTTGCCCGGGCATGTCTTGTTAATTGGTGTTTAGGGGCTCTGTAATCACAATATTGGATGTAGCATAGAATTGCTGTAATATTTGATGGGTTTCATATTATAACATTATTGAAACGAATGATAATGTGTATTTTGTGAAAAAAGATTTTATTAAATGCAAAAGAGCCACAGAGGAAGATTTATTTTGATGCACTATTTAAAATGTAATTGAAATTCTCTTTAGATAACAGGACAAAGACAGAGGGAGGTAATTGCAGTTTAATCATGTGAAAATACATATACTTTATCATATTTAGTGACAATTAAAATATAAAAAATTGATATTCAAGCATATAGTGGTATAATGAGGTCGTTATGAAATACATTATGAGCCGCAGCATGTAAATAACATTGTCATCAGTCTTAAAATCATACAAAAACTACTGTCTTGATATAAAAATGATGTAGTTACATAAAAAACAAGGAATCATAGATTATTTTTAACAAAGTATAGTACTAAGCAGACAACCAAGGCAATCTCTTGAATTGTTTTCTTTTTTTTTTTTGGGAGGGAGTGCTCTGTGCAGGTTATGGGTTTGTGAGTGTTGTCATTGGTAACTCAGCGGTCAGGCACAGTTGTGTTTTTGAGGATCATGGAAAAATGGCAATGGAGGGGGAGAAGTAATAGAAAAGGAGGTGACAGCTCTGATTTTTACATTTTCTATGTAGATTCAAGGCCCACCATGCCCCAGCAGCGATGCAGGAATGTTCAGTTCTGCTAACCGATAGGCACTTTCCTATTAGCAAAGGAGTGTGTTTGCTTTGCTCCTCTGACCAAGTCATGCAGGTTGAGATTTAAAAATGGAAAACGAGAGCCCAACATTATCCATTCCTGAAACTTAAAAGCAGCTGGTTCCACCTATCAAAGAACCAGAATCACCAGCCATTAATCTAGCTCATAAAGAGAAAGAAGCTTTACAATGCAGTCATTACATCGCACTACATTTACAACGCAGTTATTACATCGCTACATCCTTTACAATGCATGTCACTACAACACAGCCATTACATTGCATGTCACTACATTGCATGTCACTACAACGCATGACACTACAACGCATGTCACTACAATGTAGGCATTACATCGCATGTCATGACAATGCATACCATTACAACGCATAGTACCCCTACACTAACACTTACCCTACTGTTGCACCCCCTGGAATTATAATAGTAATTTTTACACCTACACTATCCAACACTTACCCTACTGTTGCACCCCAAGGAGTTAGAATAGTAATTTGTACCCCTACACTATCCAACAATTACCGTAAATGCAATGTAATGGTATGCGTTGTAATGGTATGCGTTGTAAATGTATGATGTGATGTAATGGAATTTGTTGTAAATGTAGTTTTAAAAAAATTGTTGCAGTGGCATGCAATGTAAATATGTGCGTTGTAAAGGATGTTGCGATGTAAAAAATGTGTTGTAAAGGCATGCGTTGTAAATGTCTGTGTTGTAACATCATACATTCCTCATAAAATCCTTGAAAATGTTAGTCCTCGCACAAAGAGAAAGCCAAATTACTCCTAAGTAAAATTCAACAAAATTAAGACATTGGTTTCTGGTATGAAAAGGGGGAACATCTGCAAAAACATAATGTGATACATGGCTCAAACCAGTCATGACTTAGTCAGAGGAGCAACACAAACACACTCCTTTGTTAAGAAGAAAGTGCCTATCGGTTGGGACGCCTTCATGCAGAGCCTAGCAGAACTGAACATTCCGGCATCGGTGCTGGGAATGGTGGGCATTGAATCTACATAGAAAATGTAAAAAGCAAAGCTGTCTCCACTTTTGTTATTCCTTCTCCCCCTGCGTCACCATTTTTATTTGACCCTCAAAAATCATGACTGCTGAGTTGCCAATGACAACATTCACAAACCCATCACCACGCACAGAGCAATTCCTCCAAAAAACAACATTCAAGAGATTGCCTTGGTTCTCTGCTTAGTACTGTACTTTGTTTTCTATTCAAACTGCTGTAACTTCTATTTTGTTTTCCATGTAGAACACGACAGTATAACTGAAATCTGTGTCTATTACAGGGAAGTAAATATAATCTATGATTTCATGTTTTTTATGTAACTTCCTCATTTTCAGCTCAGGACAGTAGTTTTTGTATGTTTTATGACTGATGAAGATACTGTGTGTTACTGAGTAAAAATAATATGCTATGATTCCTTGTTTTATGTACCATTCACATTTGTATCTCTATTTAAAATGATACTGTGATTTATATGCTTGGGATCATGGTGTATTTTATAACTATCTCATTATACCACTATTAAGCCTGAATATGTCTTTTTTCATATTTTTCTACATGTTCTACTGAATTCTGTGTTCATGACGGTAACAAAAATAAGCTATGATTCCTTGTTTTTTTATGTAACTACCTCATTTTTTATTTCATGCCAGTAGTATTTGAATGACTTTATGACTGATGACAATACTGTGATTCATGTGCTGTGGGTCATAGTGTATTTCATAACTATCTCATTATACCACTGTAAGTTTGAATATCTATTTTGCATATTTTTATTGTCACTAAACATAATAGACTATATATAGTTTTACATGATGACACTGCAATTAACTATCTCTGTTCTTTGTTGATGTTACGTAAAGAGAATTTTAAAAACAATTATAAATACTGCACCAAAATAAAATTTTCACTGCACCTCTTTTACATTTAATAAAATCAATTTTGAAAAAAGCACATTATCAGTCTTTTCAATAATGTGATAAGAAACCTGTGAAATAATACAGAGATTCTATGCTACATCACCGATATTGTGCTTACAGAGCCCCTAAACAGCACTTAAATAAGACATGCCCGGGCAAGCACCTCAAAACTTTACAAATCTGATCTCATGATTCTAGACGCTTTTGATTTCATTACAATATCATTTTATACGCCCTGATTCAAAATTTTATCTTACCATTTTGTATGCTTTTGATTTAATTACATTATCATTTTATTTGCTTTAATTCACAAATTATCAGTATCTTATAAAATATTGAAAGACAGAGATCTTATCAAAACATTATAAGGACCAATTAGAAATATATATGGACCAATTTCACTATAGACCCGAGGACCAAAGGGTCATGGTCACCTGTCAAAACCAATTTGCAGAACTATGTGGTGATTAATAGTATACAACCTGTAATACTCTTGTTCTTCACTGGATGTTAAAGACCCTGGTCGCCTTGAACAGACTTGATGAAGCCTGCCTCTCTTATTAGTGTTCCTGTTCCAGTTTCATTCAAGTAGGTTTCATTTAGGCCTTTTGTGTTTATGAAGGGGCTGATGTTCTGATGTGCGCATTGGGACTAGGTATATCATGAATTTCAAGGTCATGGCTTTACAAGGCAGAATATGTCCACGGTGTATTTTACAGAATAGATGGTGCTTCTCTGTAACGTATGTGTTGTTTTTCTAAGATGAATGGTATTAATTTGCCTTGCTTGCTACAAAATATGTAAAATGGGAAAGATTTATAGGGAGCCTGTATTTTCTGTGCATAGTTCTCCTTTCAAGACGCAATTGGGTATGAAGCCTCTTGGCCTGAATGCACTAACATTATGACAGGATATGGTAGGATTTCAAAATGTGCTCTTTCTTTATACCTGAATATGTTCTATTTCGTTACTCGGCTATTGATGCAAATGCTTTTTGGATAAGGTTCTTACATGAACATTGGCGTTTGTCTTCTATATGATAAGTGCACTTAACCTTCTTTAATGCTTGCTAAATTTTAGTTGTGTATCGGCTATGTGATTCTTTGCTTCTTAGTAGCACAGAAGATAGTTGAAATATGGCATTGAAGGAGAGGCAGGTTAACAGAAACTGAGCAGGTTTTCTAAAGCTTGTTCTAATAGAGGCGGCGTCCCCATACCTCTCATATACAATCTCATCGTACAGTTGTTGTGTTACTGTGTCAATATTTTTTTCTATTTGAGTAAAGTTTGCTTCTGAAGCTTAGCAGAAGTCTTGGCTTGTTATTTTTGGTGCCTATCAGATCTCTTAGGTATAGAATGAGGGCTGTTTCTCCAAATCCTTAGTCTCCTCTTGGGGATTGCCTTTTTTCAGATCCATCCACCATTTGCCTTTAGCTCTTAGGTTTGGAATCTTCTCGGGTCCTACACTGTGAGCATGGGTGCCTGAGAAAGCTGTCTTACTGCAGTGGTATCCACTTTGTTCACTTTGCAGTTCCTCCCTAGGTAAGATTGTAGAATGAACACTAGGTTATTGCATGATCGTCTGATTGGTGATATTTACTGCTCTCCAGCTTTGTGACTGTGCATCTTTCTCCACTATATAGGTTATAATGTGGCTGGTTGGACCTTGCTTTGCCGATTACAGCACAGCAGTATTTATTCCCCTGCAGTGATATGCATATGTATGAACACTTACTTGTGCTGTTAGGTTGTCTGCTCCCTACTCTGAAACTGTTGCTTTCTAACCTTTGGCTTCAAGTTCTTTCTTTTTTGACTTTGTATTGTTGAACAGTGAGAGTTTTACTTAGATTTTTGGTGTTACTTCTGGTCTCTATTCCCTCTTGATGTGATTGATGCCATGAGTGTTCCTTGTCATTCATTGTTTGTACAAGTTGCCTCAGTTCAGATGTTTCCTGTTTAGCTGTTGTTCAGTCACTGTCCTGAGATTCATGCTGTTGCACTTGGGAAGGGTGGAAGTTACCTCCTAAAATCAGCTGCAGGTAGGTGATATTGATATTCTCACCACAGAAGGAGATAATTGTCTTGCTTTCATCTTTTATAATGTCACTGCATCATTGGATACAATCCTTTCTAATTATAGATTAGAAACATGTCACTCTCTTCAGGACTTTGTATAACAACTATACAATGAACGGTTTTTATTGTTTTGTCATTACCATGCAGCATGCTGTAGTTATAGTTTTTTTGTTTTCCTTGGAATTTCTAAATATTCTCCCCTGTGTGACTTGGTCTCATCCAAAAGTATGTGCTTCTTGTCCCTGGCGGCTCTTCTTGGTATATCTCATTTGTTGTAGTTTCAGAATTATAACTCCTGGAAGATGCCCATACTGTACCCCTGATTGTGCACTTGGAGGCATATTTACAATGTAATGGATCAGCGCCGCTAACAATTTTGCTGCGCTGAGCTGTGTTATTTAATAAACACAGGGATGCGGCATATTTACAAGAATACGGTGCACCCCTGTGCTCACCCCTGTGCCGGCATTAAAACAGCAGCTGCTCGCCAATGCAGGCACGCCTGCACAATGGTGCAAGGGTGCCTGCACTGCAGGGAGGATTGTTGTTGTGCAGGAAGGGACACCTTCCTGAACAAAAACAGTCCTTAATGGCATTGTGCTCCTTCTATGTGGGCTGCATTCATCAGCACACATAGAAAGAGCAAAAAATGAGGAGAAATAAAAGTATTTGTACTTATGTGCCACTTTAACGCTTCACATGGAAAAGTGTTTTTTTGGCGCTGTCTCAGATTAATGAATCATTGTAAATCTGGGGCAGTGTCGAAAAGCCATAGGTGTTGTGTGTGAACCCCCACAGCAACACCCTTTTGATGCACAGTACTGCGTGAAAGAGGGCCATATTTACAAGGCCGAGTAAATCCATGCAAAGTGGCTTTGTGGGGCCTTGCATATATGGGCCAGCAAACAGCGCCACCGGAGCCTCAAAAAAGGTAACGCTCCGATGGCTCTAGGGGCTTGTAAATATGCACCTAGGTGTCCCTAACGTTGTTGATTTGTGGCGCTTGATGCATGTTGCTGTTTGGCAATACAGTCCTCCTTCAGGTGAATGTTAACATAGTCCCGAAATATGGGCTTATTATGATAGTCTTCTGTGACCCAGTTCCTTTGTTGGTTTACCAGCCAGTAATATTCATTGTGTTAGGACTGTGATAGCATTTGGAATCAGTATAAAGAATATTGGGGCATATCAACAAGGGCTTCATCTCTGCTTTTTTGGCTTTAAAAGCCAAAAAAGCAGAGATAAAACTAGCACCCTATCAGCAACAGGGTGCTAACACGCAAATTTGCATGTTAGCACCCTTTTACTCTACGCTTCCCCTTGCATCTCTAATGAGATGCAAAGGGGGCGTTCCAGAGTAAAATAATAGGAGAACTGTCGCTAAGCGACATTTCTCCTATTATCAAGGATATCGCTAACCCTGTTAGAGATAAAAAAAGCCGCGCTAACCGCGGTTAACGCTGCTTTTTTTACATCTGGTATTTTTCTGACTTAGCAATGATATCCTATGTAAGGTGGATATCATGGCTAAGTATGTCTATCCCTATCAGCAAGCTATCGCCAAACCTTGTGGGATTATCGCTGTATTTCCAGCGATAATCTCACAATTGGCAGCTTGCGCTCTGAATTTTATCGCTTTGGAGATAAGCGTTGCTAATAGCACGCTATCTCCTTGATAAAAGTCAAAGTTGTCCGGCGATAATTATTCTCACGCTAAGAGCGCTGAGCGATAATTATCGCCGGCACTTGCTGATATACCCCATTATTGGTAAATATTCAGAGCGTTTTACATGGCTGTTTAACTCTCAACACAGTGACACTGTAAACTATCTGGTTATTTAATATACCTTTGTTTCTATCATTCATGATTTATCAGCAGATCTACCCAAGAACAAACAAACATGTGTTACTTGCAAAAAACATCCATGCAACAAATGCAACCGAATCTGAGTTTGGTATTTTATTACCAAAGAATTACAGGGGCATATTATCAAGACAGGCGATAAAATTATCGCCGCTTTAGCGGCGGAAAACTGCCGCTAAAACAGCGATAATGGGCTTGATAATAGGCTCTATGGAATTCCAATTGAAGCCCATGTTATATGTGAAGGACATCTAACCTGAGCTTCAATTGGAATTCCATAAAGCATATTATCAAGCCCGTTATCGCCGTTTTAGCGGCAGTTTTCTGCCGCTAAAGCGGCGATAATTTTATCGCCTGTCTTGATAATATGCCCCACAGTTCTTTGAATGCGAGTTTGTTCTCCAATGCATAATGCGTAAAGTTCCTATAAACAATAAAACCTTTTTAACGAACTGATAAAAATACAGTATTGCAGACATGAAATCCTGCTTTGAGGCAGTGACCCAGAAATTCGCCGCACCTTTATGGCATTTTAGAAACACTCTAGCATTTGAGTCCCCATGTTTTATTCGGATGTCACGTTACTTATGGAGGTTTTACAGTGTCTGCTTGTAGCCAATGTGAACTGCACCTGATTCCAAATGGTATGAACGTACTTGTGTGTGAGTGTGTGGCGTATGTATGTGCACTTCCTTCTCATGTGTATGTGTTTCTTTAGATGTAGTTCACTCCTTTAATGTTATCAACACTGCACTGTAATGCTTGGTTATATTGTTTATTATGGTTCTGTCTACTTATTATTAATGCACCTTATGTACACATTTGTATGTTTACTCGATCCATTTGTGATCAAGACCAAAAATAATGATAATATTACTACTGGAGTTATTTTGACTCACAAGTGTTTTTGTTATGGTTCACGTTTGTCCTGCCAAAGGTAAAGAGTGGTATAAATGCCATAAATTGGGTCACAATATAATTTCTCCTCCAAAAAGATCAACCTTGTTGGGAAGTAAATGAAGTTCCATTGGATTCCAAACTTAATTTAATCTTAGACATTTCAGATTTGTCAAAGTTGAATTGTTTGGACAATGAAAAAAATTTCAACAGTTTGCAAAGAATACAGTGGTGTTGATGAAGGCACATATTTTCCTCCATTTTGTTGCATTTCAGCGAATAATGTTGATGTTTTGGTAGATCCTGGTTCTCCTTATATGGTTGTTGATGAGTTGTTCTTTAAACATAAATGGTGCAATAAAAATATTACATGATTTCGATGTAAGAACATCTTCCTATTACAGAGATTCGAATTACATGGTTCGTTTCACAATTTCAACTATCTGCTTCAACGACAATTCCTTCTTGGGAAAAGTTTACGTTGAAAAATAGGGTCAACACTTGTTGGGAATTGGTCACCAAAGCAATCCTGGAACAACTCTTCGGCCAGGATTAGGCAACCCCATTTCTTATGTTGACACTTCTTCAACTCACACAGAGAACATTCTTGCAGAAAACAAGGATTTGTTTAAGTGCAAATGAAGGAAGAGTGAAGTTTTCCAGCAAGAAATCAAACTCAAGAAAAATACATTACATGTCAGACATGTTATGTGTAATGTCCCTCCACGCACTCATATGTGGTCAAGGGGTTATAAAAACATTTGAACCATCAAAATGGGTTGCGGCTATATTTCTTGTCTGAAAAAAAGTTTAGAGTCTGGGTTTGAGGATGTATGTAGATTTCCATTCTCTGAATAAGCAAATCCAGGTGGTCTGCCATCATCTCCTGAAAATTCAAGAGCTATTAGCTGAATTGTATCACGCCAAATATTTTGCCTCTTTGACTTGCACGGGACATACCATCAGATTTGATTAACAGAAAATTGCAAGCACCTCGCTATGCTTATTGTCCCAGATGGGGCATTTTATTTCGGTTGCATGTTGTTTGGTTCAGTCTCAGCCATGTCCATGTTTCATTGACAAATGGATTCATTGTTCATGGACATGGGTGGGGTTGAGGCATCGAAGAAGATATTTTGGATTTTTGACAATTCTTCCTATGATCACAATAGGTTGAACAAAGTGTTATGTCTTTTACAAAGTAGAGGTATGACTTTATGTGTGGATAAGTCCACAATTCTGAGAAACGAGGTTGAATTGTTGGGGCATTGCATATCTGTAGAGGGTATCAGAACAAAGGAAGCTTCAGTTCAGACTACGAAGGATATGCTATATTCTAAGAACTGGAATCAGTTGTCACCGTTTAGTGGTTTATGTGAATTTTATTCTAGGTTTGTGGATGGATTTTCTTCTCTTACTGCTTCAATGAGAGTTCTCATGAAGAAAAATGTTAAATTCTTGTGGACAAGCCAAATAACTACTGATTTAATTTATGCAAGAGCAAAAGTTTCAACGCCTCTGCTTTAATACCATTTGATGAAAAGAAAAAATGTATATGTTTGATGACAGTCATCTAGGTCTTGGCACTGTACCCACTCAATGTACTGATAGAGAAGTCCAGAGTTTTAACACTGTTGCTTTTGCGTCTAGAGTTTTTTCTGACACCCAGCAGAGGCATTCCACCATAGAAAGGGAGGTCTGAAAAGGCATGTGTGTGGTTGAACACTGTAAAACTTTCCTTTAGGGTGGACACTTTCTTCTCAGAACTGACCACAAACCTCTTATTTTTCTTCATTGTAAGAATGGTACCGAAATGTGTCTTCTAGATTGGTTTGGAATTTGTCAACGTTATCTGAATTCAAGTTTGATATAGAATATGTGCCTGATAAAAACAACTGCAGAGCAGTTATTTTGTTGAGGTTGTCTGGTAATTGTGTGACTTTTCATGCTGTGTAGCAGCTTCTGTCGATGATGCTTGTTGAGGTTGCTGCACAAGAACACTTGGATGATAGGTGTGACTTTAGATGGCAGTTTAACTTCTGTTAAGAAGTTCATTATTGATAATTGGTCCAGGGAAGGATCTTTGACTATACAGTTACAAGCTTTTTTAGAAAATTAAAGATGATTTATTTTTTTAAAATAGAGTTTTGATGAGAGATGACAAGTATGTTCTACCTGAAAATGTGTGGCCTGGGATCACAGAATGATTTGATTACTCGCTCTTATATTTCCTCAAGCATCTGTGATGACAAGTTTGGTGAACCAGGATGATTCTTGGGGTGGGTGGAACTTGCGGAGCTTCGCAGAATTCAGCAGAGTTACATACAAACCCCACAATATTCCACGGAGCTCTGCAAGCGGGTGGTATTCGGTGCTTTCCACTGCTCACCCCGATTTGTAGCGCTGGGAGCTTGTTCCGCACTGTGAAATCAGCACAAACAGCATCACATGCACCAGAGGGCCTTGCCTCTTACTGTCACTTGAGTAGATTTTCTACTTGGGCTGCAGTTTTCTCAACGTGAATAGTAGCGGCCTGCCGTGACTGCCCGCTTTGAGAAATGTATCCAGGAGGCATCCTAGTACCCAAAAATCTCGCTAGAAAATGCTAATTTTCACTTGCGCTGACAATTTAACGGTCAGCCACACATAAAAAAAAAAAACTCTGCAACCCAGCAGTTGGCAGAGCTTTCCCAGAACTCTGTACTCCAAGCAGAATGCAGAGAGGGCAAAACTCGCCCCCCACCCTTAGATAATTCCTGTCCTAAAGAAATGATGAGGGGTAGTTCTACTACAGCCGCTTTGGTCTCTATAAGGCATAGTTCTAGGCATGTAGGAGACCTGCACATCCGAAAGATTTTGTTAGTTATTTTTAATCATTTATTTAATGGAAGAGGTGTGTGGTACTTGTATATATACAAATTATTTGTATTTGTAAATAAACATAATGACATGAAAGAGTGATATTGAGCAGTACAATAAAGTAGTGCTATACAGTAATGTGATCCATTCTGTACTGCACTATGTTGTTGCACTGCTCTCTCGTGTTATTGTTGTCCCTTGTGTTCGCACGAGTATCTTTCTTCGTTCCTTTTGTGATGCATTTTCAAAAGTGTCTCTTCCGCCCGCGTTCCCCCACGTCAGTGCTCCCCCTGCCGTCAACTCACCTTGCGGTCCTGAAAATTCTATAGTTGAGTCGTTACTGACTTTACGGAGCCATCAACTGCGGCTAAAATAAAGAACAGTCATTTAGATGTTGCTCTTCTGTAACTGAGTGCTACAGATGACGTCCTCGTACCGATACATGTGTTTCAATTCCCGCTAAAATTAATATTGTTTTCAACTGGTGCACTCTCTGGCTGGTGGCTCTGTGAATATGGCGGCTTAGAGGAACATCAATTGTGGGTAAATTCTCTGGATACTTGCAGGCAATCATTATTACTCCGAGACTGTAACCTTACCGCAGACTAGGCGTATTCCCCCCTGCCCCCTAACCCCCCGTTCCCAGTCCGCTTCTGGGGACCACAGTGCCTTCTGTAGGGGGTCGTAAACGAGCTCCATGTGCACCATCCCTGAGGGAGAGGCTGCCGCGCGCCACTGGCCGGAAGCCCATTAGGATGGATGCTCGGCTTCTGTTTCAGCACCTAGGAGAGAGCCCGCGGGCCGGGTCCGTGTTTTATTCTTCATAGCAGCAGGCTGCGCTCTCCCTGGCATCTCCCTACTCCTGGTGAGACCGCCGCAAAAATAAACATTGAACAGAAAGGGCTTCAGTGAACGTCCTTTCGTCGACACCTACGCTATGTATTCTGTAAGCAATAACTGCTTTCTAATGTAGTTTCTCGCCTGCCCGTTGGTTTAGTTTTCGGGCGAGTGTTTTTTCACAGGGTTCTCTTAAAAATACGGGTCAAAGTCATTGAAGTTGCGGAATTGCCTGTCGCCTCTGCCGCTGACGCAGGTAAAATGGTGTGTGGACAAGATTAGGGCGTATTTGTCACTGGACTGGCGGCGCAGCAGATCCCGGAACCCACGAGTGTGAAGGGGCCATCTTTAATTACCCAAGTAGAGCTGGGGCCTGGAATCATTACTTCCACCCCACTTCTTTTGCCCAGTAATGATGGAGCGCTACGAGGCGGCTGCGCCTCTCTTCACGGGTCCCGGAAAAACAAATACTCAACTATAGTTTAATTGTAAATAAAAAAAAAGTGTACATTAACTTGAGAAAGGAAAGTACACGAAATGTAAAAACAGTTATACGAGTACTAGAATTATTTCACAGTGAAAATACAAATCATTGACCTCAATTCTCGTCAGTTTCTCCACATTTTGGCCACAGCAACATTCAACAAAATATAATTAAATACCCTGTGGTGTGTATCGTTTAAATAATAGAGATTAACCCATTTTATTCCCCTACGATTTCGACAGACGAGAGATCTTTCAGAGGGATAAAGCGATTTTCCCAGGATCACACAATTGGTGAAGTACAGGATCCGGGATTACAACTCGGGTCTCCTTGGTCCACAGAAGACAGCCTGGAGACTAAGCCACACCCCTTTAAGCAGATAAGCTTTTAATAAATGTGCGTCACCCCTAAAACAATTTACCGCTGACGAGGCGGAAAGCTGAGCACGCGTGGCTATGGTGCACGTGTACCGGGGGAGCACGAGGCTCGTGGGTGCCACCATCGAATAAAAGGTTTAAAGAAAAAAACGAAAGACTGGCAATCCACCCTTTAACAATGTATGTCAAACTTGCACTGATTTGAGAGTTTTCGCCACCTAGTTTTGTGCTAAAAATATGACCGGCCACGAGTTCTCTGATGTCATTAATCCCCCGCAGGAATAACGGCATGCTAACATTAAAAAATAAAATGAATGTACATATGCACTGTTCTTCATTCAATGCTGCTCTACTGCAGTCTGACGAATTTCCGTTTAAGATCATCCATTCACTGGTTCATCAACAAAAAGTGCTCTCCGCAGTTCCTGGGGCTATTGTTACATACTGCGCTAATTCATTAAACTAGCCTTCCGCCTAGCTTTCTAATTGACGCCCTTTACTGACGAAATACTGCAATGTATACATTTTGAACTCGTTGAATTCAGCAGGTAAACTAGTAAATCAAGGATAGCAAGCCTGCAGTGACAGAGGACGCCTGTTGTGGTAGTTAAATATCCATTAAATATGGTGTATAATGTGTTTTGTTCCACGTTCTGCACAGTGCTACCCGGGTCCGTGGTGCTTACATGGACAGCCCTCGGAATGGGGGGGGGGGCGTCTGATTCGCCCCTTTAAGGATCCAAACACGTGACTGGCTCTTAATTCACTGGCCTGTGTGGCCAGCATTTCAGATCAAACGCTAACATTATGTAACCAATGTATGTGCAGTTGTATGACACTGCATCGACACCCATTAACCCATGGATTATCACATCCTCTAGCACGGCATGGAGTGGGTACCTATACAATTCATATACCACTGCACCGTCAACCACTACATCGACCCTATCAATGCCATCATATTTTTATAATTCATTTTAACTGCCAAGCCTTTTCCCCTCTTGCTCTATAAATAAATTATACATATGTAAATATGCGTCCTGCATTGTGAGGACGATGCTGCAGGCGATTGTAGTTGTGGAAAACTGTACATACTTGTGCAGGAGCGCAGTATGGAAGAGAAACAGCCTTGTGCCGAACTTGATTTGAGCACACACCCATGTCAACATGGCTGCCATGTGGGAGAGTCGGCCAGAGGATGTGGCCTAACGGCTAGGGCGGTTGACCTCTAATCTAGGGAACCGGGTTCGAGTCTCGGCAAGGACGCACAACATCCTGCGATTCTGGGCAAATCACTTATTCGTCCCTGCCTAACAAAAATGAATGTGTCCTAATGTAACGCAACTGGTGCTCATGTAAAGCCACTGATACCGGATACCTTCGGGTCAAGTTCGTGTTATATAAAACTCCGGGGAAAAAAACAAATTGAAAATGCAAAGGTACAGCAATTTTTACACATAAGAGTAGCAATTTTATTTTGTTTTGGTAATCACCCCATAAGAGGGTAGCAAGGCAACTGAGCAGCTATCCATGTACTCTCCTTTAGGTAAACTACTGCTTCTAAAATACACTTTATACAGTTTTATTTCTGCAAGGCGTCAAATAGGAAATTCACAGTATAAAATCATGATAGAATTCTATAAATAGTTAGTACAGAGCTCCGTGGCAGTGGAATAGGAAACGAGTATTAAAACTCTGCCTGGAAAAATATATATTTTCAAATTTATTGGCCGGCGACCATATACAAAATTGCATAGATTCTACATAGTGCTTACACAGTTCTTCTACGAGGGTTCAAAGATTAAAGATACTCAGCCCTGGTGGAAAGTCAAGGTTACCAGCTGGAAATGGTTTGTAGTAGATCCAGTTACAAGCAGGTGGTTGGAGATTGAAGGACATATAAGGCTGAACATGCCTAGGCCAGAGATGCTGTTAAAGGGGAGAGCCTTTGAGTTTCAATGAGATATTCGTGAGAAAACATATTAGAGCCCTGCTCAATTCTGATCCCTCCTTCCCTCCAAAGATTCATTCTGATGACTGATAACCTTCCATTTCATGATAAGTCTTGGGAGAGTGTTTCCATTCCATAAAATCAACCAATGTGTGGGATCATGAAAGCTCTAGGGTTATCTAGACAAGGTTGCTACGATGGCATCTACATTGATGCCACAAAATAAAAGGACAAAACTTTGCAAAGAATCCAAACGTAAGCCACAAGATTGTGCTTGAACAAGATGAAAAAAGATCACACAATGCTGCAGTGAAGTTGCTCGAATGGTGTCAAGCGGAGCAAAGAGTTCCCATTTAAGATCGTATACATCAAGTACAAAGCATTTGGCGGGAAAGTCCCGTAGCAGGTGCAGGAACGAGTACCCTACTGCACATCGACTGCTCTCATCCAACATAGTCAGACCTAGCTGAATTATACCAAAGTAAACATAGGTGCAAATAAGTTGGGGAGCAAAGCGATCACCTATGGAATTCTCTACATAGCCAGTTGCTGATCATAAATAGCTAATCCACCACAGGGAACCTGAAAGTGAACATTTTTTAAAGGAGCCCCTTCCTCAGCAGAAGCCACAAAATAGGACCATTGCCCCCCCCCCCCCCCCCTTCATGAGTGACAAGATCTCAGCAGGCAGCGCATAATTAGCAGCCCCTTATGCATTATGATCCGGACTCCACGACAGGCCGATTGATCCTGCTACAGCCTCGGATTTCCATGTGCAATATCATTGTGGTAGTGAACCATCTCACAGCTTCCAGCGGAACTGATGCTGCACCAGGAAAAAACGATACTCCTAGCAATGCTAAATGTATGGTTACATGAAGGCACTACACAAAATGCACAAATAAATAGATAAACTGGCTATATATGTCAAGCAGAAACAAGGGGGATTCTACTAGTACAAAAACAGTACCAACAGAACAGTATTAGACACCAAGAAAACGTTGTACAAAGAAACTCGAAACAAGTAGGATTTGCTCCATAGTAGTTCAATATATGTCCAGAAAAATGCAAATCAATAACTGGATGCATTAGAAATCGTTTGTAAGTAGTCAACTTCAATTTCCACCAGGGCTACAGGTACACTGCTGAAAGGAACTGTGCCATAACTTTACAGCTAGAAACAGCCTGAATACAAGAATCAATCAGATGCAATACACACATCAACTCGCGACTCTTCTGAAGGCGTAGAAGGAGAGCAGGCTTCCCTTGTGGACTGAGGGCATACGCCAGATAGAAGTGGTAACTCAACAATCGCGGTGGATGCTGTTGATACCTCAGTTTTCTTCTCATTCAATCATGAAAGATGAGCTGGGTCCCTATGCCTTGTTCCTGGTGGGACTGACCATCAAAGGTCAAGGTGCTGTTGTCGATGGGAATATCACAACGGGGTCCTGCACCAGAGAACACCAGTCCGTGGCCATCAGTTCCTGTAGAGCTAGTGACGGGATAATGCATGGTGAAGGAATAGCTTTTCTCAAACTCAGCTGGCAGGTCATGTTTAAAGGTAAAATTCCCATTGATGCTCAGGGGAGGGCTAGGTGGGCCATCGAAAGAAGAAGGACTAGTGCAGTCGGTGAGGGCACCCTCGAAAAGATGCTCCAGTGCGGCGCTGTAGGCCTGTGGCTTTAGCTGGAAGAGGTGAGAGCTGTCAGCATTTCCATAGGGTGGGCTGGGCAGGCCCGGGGACTGGTAAGGGTAAGGTTGTAGCGGGAAGGAAGCACTGGACGGCTGTAGATGTGGTGGTGGGTCAGGGCTTTGCTCAGGAAGAAAGGTCCTAGGATTTAGCTGCAGGCAGCCGGCCACCAGGTTGGTAGTGGGCTGAGACAGGCCCCGGCAGAGGGTCTGCACAAAAGACACCAAGTCAGGGCTCTTTCCCGAACTGAGGGTCTCAGACAGTGCCCAGATGTAGTTTCTGGCCAGACGTAACGTCTCAATCTTGGACAGCTTCTGGCTCTTGGAATAGCAGGGCACCACTCTACGGAGGGCATCCAACGCTGCATTCAGGCCATGCATGCGGTTCCGCTCTCGCGCATTGGCCTTCATACGCCGGAGCCGGAAGCGCTCCAGCCGAGCTCGTGTCATCTTCTTCCTCTTGGGGCCGCGCCTTCTAGGCCTCTGCTCATTCTCTGGGTTGTCTTCTTCATCCTCATCCAGGTCCTCGTCCTCCTCACAATCTAAATCATCCTCCTCATCGTCTCCATCTTGGTGCTTGAGCGAGTCCCTGTCCTCCTCCTCCTCTCTGGGGGCAGCGTCAGGACTCTGGAGCTTTGCCTCCTGAGGGCCCAGGGGGTCTAGGATCCAGCCTCTGGAGCCCGGCGCCTCTGCCTCTGAGAGCCCGTCTTCTCCGCGAGATTTAGTCATCCTGGGATTCTTTAATGAAATGAAATATGAAAGGGAATTGAGTAGTGATAGAGAATAGAAAAAGAAGAAAATCCATTTATTTATTTGTTCATTTATGTATTTAATATTTTTGTACAGCTCTAAAACCCATATGCTTCCAAACACTAAGGTCTGACGTGTCATTAAGACACAAGCACAAAGGGGGAGCATTACCAAAACATAACAGCAAATACAAGCAAAGTGTAATTTAAACTAGGACACACGGATTCGTCTAGAGGAGTATCTTGCAAAATACAGGGATAGAGCTGGAAAAACACCATCCTATCTATGACCAAGACTACACCTTAAAGACTATACATACATAACCTTTATAAAACTATGTATACAGGGAAAATGGACAATTAGACTTGAAAACAGACAAGTTACCAGGGGGACATGGACACTGACAGGAAAGCACGACAGAGACCGTAGAGGCGAAGAGCCGCAGAGAGCGAGCTTTGGAGATGTGGATTCAAACACCGGGGCAGAGAACTAGCCTGGGCACTCGGAGAATGGAACGCGTACATGGACTGAGGGAAGAGGGCAGGGGGACACAAGGACAGGGTAACGTAGACAACGTGAGGGGACAGAGAGGCGCGAGGAGAGAACTTATCTGGGCACTTGGAGAATGGAACGCGTACATGGACTGAGGGAAGAGGGCAGGGGGACAGGGTGACACAAGGACAGGGTAACGTAGCGTAGACAACGTGAGGGGACAGAGAGGCGCGAAGAGACAACTAGCCTGGGCACTTGGAGAATGGAACGCGTACATGGACTGAGGGAAGAGGGCAGGGGGACAGGGTGACACAAGGACAGGGTAACGTAGCGTAGACAACGTGAGGGGACAGAGAGGCGCGAAGAGACAACTAGCCTGGGCACTTGGAGAATGGAACGCGTACATGGACTGAGGGAAGAGGGCAGGGGGACAGGGTGACACAAGGACAGGGTAACGTAGCGTAGACAACGTTAGGGGACAGAGAGGCGCGAAGAGACAACTAGCCTGGGCACTTGGAGAATGGAACGCGTACATGGACTGAGGGAAGAGGGCAGGGGGACAGGGTGACACAAGGACAGGGTAACGTAGACAACGTGAGGGGACAGAGAGGCGCGAAGAGACAACTAGCCTGGGCACTTGGAGAATGGAACACGTACATGGACTGAGGGAAGAGGGCAGGGGGACAGGGAGACACAAGGACAGGGTAACGTAGACAACGTGAGGGGACAGAGAAGCACGAGGAGAGAACTTACCTGGGCACTTGGAGAATGGAACGCGTACATGGACTGAGGGAAGAGGGCAGGGGGACAGGGTGACACAGGGACAGGGTGACACAAGGACAGGGTAACGTAGCGTAGACAACGTTAGGGGACAGAGAGGCGCGAAGAGACAACTAGCCTGGGCACTTGGAGAATGGAACGCGTACATGGACTGAGGGAAGAGGGCAGGGGGACAGGGTGACACAAGGACAGGGTAACGTAGACAACGTGAGGGGACAGAGAGGCGCGAAGAGACAACTAGCCTGGGCACTTGGAGAATGGAACACGTACATGGACTGAGGGAAGAGGGCAGGGGGACAGGGAGACACAAGGACAGGGTAACGTAGACAAAGTGAGGGGACAGAGAGGCGCGAAGAGAGAACTTATCTGGGCACTTGGAGAATGGAACACGTACATGGAGTGAGGGAAGAGGGCAGGGGGACAGGGAGACACAAGGACAGGGTAACGTAGACAAAGTGAGGGGACAGAGAGGCAGGCAGAGAGAACTAGGCTGGGAACACAAATACAAAAGACGACGAGAAGACACTGGGACATGAATGTCACCGAGACTCACCACCCGGTGATCCAGCACAGACCATAGACACCTCACCGATGACACAGCACCGACCAGCCTTGCTCTTTATAAATGCCACCATACAATAACAGCACAGCGTGCATCACAAGGTGCATTGTTTCTTAACTTTTAAACACCAGGTGATGGTTTGACCCAACTCAGCATTACTCATGTCTCTCTCTTTGATACGGGACACGGGCTAAATCTGCTGGGAATGTACCAGGTTCCAAACAGATCTAAATGTAAAATCCCTTCCCTAAAACGGCGCTTAGCCGTCTTTCATCTCCCGCTTACATTATGGCACAAGTACATTTTGTAGCAGAACCTGCTTTCAAATACACACTGATTCTCCCGTGCTTTGAGATTGTCTGGCTGCCCGGGTTTAAATTCGATAGTTTCTGTCCAGTTATCGCTTGTGTCGCACAGGTGCAATTATCCTTCGCACTAATGACGCACACTCCAATGTTTATATCAAAATACAGTAACCAAGATGTCCCAGCATCGCTTACTCCTAACTAAGAACCATAGTGAGTACTATAAGACAACATGGATAAAATATGAATTTGACGTTTCTGCAAAACTATTTTGCTTATACCATAGCTGCATCACAAACTAGCTATAAAATTGTTTTTAGATTAAAATCCTTTGATAAAGCATGGGAGTTTTTTCCGTAGATCGAAGGCATGCATCCAAATAATTGGAGCGTAAATCTAACCTCTCCGTAAACGTGAATAAAATAGAGGAATAAGTAGGAAACCAGGAGTCAAAGGCATTCTCTTTTAACTCCCCAAGGTGGCTCGGTGTCACCTGGACAGACGTGGAGCATAACAAAGTTTGGGGTTAGGGAAGGAAGAAGGGGGATGAGGACGTGATTTTAAGCCCTCGCTGCAGTGCACACTCGAATGATGGAGATACCCAGAGGTTGCCTTTACCTGTGTCTGAAATGTCCTTTGCTACTGCAGTCTCATGCCCCTGGCGGTGCAGTGAGCCCAGTTTAGGCTGCTCCGGGATACGGTGCCCCGTTCTGGAGCAATGTGGGAAGGATGCTTAGGTTAAATGAGAGACCAGAGATCGCCCCGTCCCTCCCTGCTCTCCCACCAGAGCGCCGCCCAGCCTCCCTCGGCACGCGCCATATGCTTCACCTCCAGCCCGCTGCCACGTGACCTGGCAATCTGCGTGCAGCTCGCGCTGCGCCGCCGTCCTTTGTAGGCGGAAGAAAGTGACCATCTGTCGTCAGTGACAGAAAGCGCGACCTGTGTAAGGCACCCGCCGCCTGCGGCATTAACCCGTTGCACGGATGCTTACGGGTCGGGTACCCGATTCAAGGGACCGATATTCAAAATTATTGTTACTGGCCGGGTGTTAAAGATTGGGCGGGCAACAACAAATATGATTTCATCTGGCATCACCAGCATCCTCGACGTTCATAACTTCTCCACGCCTCATGCAATTTGCAAAGGGAAAAACTCACTTCTTTCTAGTCACTGCCCTGCCCCTATGGATCGTATGCACAAGGCGATATACACTGACCCCTGTAACCCATATAATTTCAACAAACTTACATATGTTGTCCTTTACCGATGTAAAATTTTTAGTCAGGGATGGACTGAAAACCAAAGGCATATTTTGTCTTACTGTGTGGACTGATCAGTGCTAACCAAACAAATGCTGCTGAACGAATCAAACATTCACCTCCTGTCAAAAGATCTGGGTTGAATCCAACGTTCTTTTGCTCACCGTGCCACCCCAGTTTAGACCCAGCCAGTGGAGAGATCAGGCCACAGGAGAGAACCACAGGGGTTTGCAACTTTGCAATCATGTTTCAATACTTGTTAACTAAACAGTTATACCGTTTACAGCTTGTACATATGATCTCCGAATGGATCATTACCAGACCCTATAAAAACAAATACAAGGCGCAGAATACATGTCTATTTTTAGCCGGGTCAAATGATGTATTTTAGATCATTTTTGCCAGTTCGTTTTTTTTAAAGGAAGGGTGGTTTTGAACATCTCTTCTAATGGAGCAATTTTCAGAATCTCAGGATCCGTTTATATGAGCATGACAGAGATATTGATGTAAAAAATAAATAGGATACATTTTGAAAACCCTTTTACAAATTTTGTGGTAGGACAGGTATTGTTCTCAAGAAAAGTCGGTTCCCAGTAGAATAGTGTTCACACACTTACCAACTCCCATTCTACCACACCAAATCACGCACACACACCGACAATGCAATGTGTTTTTCCTTCTGATGTTAATGGAATGCGATGAGACCATTTGAAAAAACAGAAGTGATCTGGTGCCTAAATGGAGACTTCACCATCCAGAGTCCTACGTTTCAACATTGTTTTCATTATTTGACCAAAATGCATGAACTTGTGCAAATAACAAGGTGGTATGTGTCCCCCGTAGCTTTTCCTATCCGGGTGGTTTTTGGCAAGAAAGAAGGCTGCCTTTGGACACATTACTGGGTAAATACACGCTTGGTGCCCCCGATCGATTTTCCCCACTTAACAACCTTTATCTGTTCTACAACTAAAGGTCTACATTGGTGCGTGTGATCATCCCCTCTGGGTAAGGTCCTCACTCCCCTCAGATTCAAAGCACACATGGATAGGATGCAATCACCAGACAGTTAGTGGCAACTACGACAGTTTCAGGTGTTGTTACATACTCCATTGAGCGACTAAAAGTACACATATTCCTTGTTGAAAATGCTTTTTAATCCAGTTTAAGAGTTTGTGATTTTTTTTAATTAAACTTACCACAGCTGTATACAGTGTTACACAAGCATTGAGAACACAGCAATCAGAGTAATGAACAAAAAAGACATACAAAGGGTGTTACATTTCCTTCTACTAGGATGCAAAGACCACTCAGATATCATGCGACATGGTCCTACAGCCAAGTCTGCAACCTATATTTAAGCTTAACTAAATTGACACTATATTTCAATGCGACCCAATTTAGCCCGCCCATACTTGGCTATCGCGATGGCGTTACTCTAATCCTCGCACACCTCGCCCATATCTCTAACATAATGCATTGTTTATACAGGCCCCAAAAATATTACAGGCGGCTCTGTGGAGGCATTAGCTCACTATGGGGCATATCAGCAACAACCGGCGATAATTATCGCTCAGCGCTCTTAGCGTGAGGATAATTATCGCCGGGTAATGTGGATTTTTATCGCTGAGATAGCGTGCTATTAGCAACGCTTATCTCTTCAGCGATAAAAATCCTCACGCTAACTGCCTAACGTGAGATTATCGCTGGAAACCCAGCGATAATCTCACGTAGTGTTCGTTAGCTTGCAGATAGGGACTCACAAACTTAGCCATGATATCCACCTTCCATAGGATATCATGGCTAAGTCAGTCCTGAAGCAGGCGTAAGGAAAGTAGCGATAACAGGGGTTATCGCTACTTTTCCTGATGCTATGCTTCATAGCGTGGGGCTTGATGATAGGAGAAATGTCGCTGAGCAACATTTCACCTGTCATGTTAGGTCAGGAACGCCCACTTTGCATCTCATTAGAGATGCAAAGCTGGGCGTTAGGATTCCTGACGCTAAAGCAAGGTTTCACGCGTTAGCGTGGCCTTGCTAATTAGGCGATAAAATTATCGCCGCTTTTCGGCCAAAAACGGCCGCAAAAGCGGCGATAAGTTTTTTTATCGCCAGCTTGTAAATATGCCCCTATATGTTTCAGACTGCATATTACAGAATATCACATCTTTTTCTCATTCAGATTTTGTGAGGGGGTGTCCTCGTGACCAGTGCATCGCCACTCTACGCTTTGCCAAGAGCAAACCTAAACTTATGAGATTCCGAACATCTTTGTTTAGGGGTTTCGTGTAGCCCAAAAGTGCTGTCAGCGGATCCGGAGAAAGTACCATTCCCACTATTGCTCCTAACTCATGGAATATTTGGCTCCAAAAGGCAGCTATCTGGGGGCAAGACCAAGCGACATGGAGAAAATCTGCACCACTTATACCACATTGATCGCAGCCATCCGACTCTCTAAGCCCGTATCTGTGCAGACGCACCAGGGTATAATATACTCTGTTAAGGTACTTGAAGTGAATTAATCTATGATTGCAGTTTAGCGACATCTTTTGTGTGACCTCACAGTAGTACCTCCATTTAATGTCATCTAGCAGTGTACCCAGGTCAGCCTGCCATTGCACTCTAGCCGAGGAGTACTGCGTGCGTCTAAACTCCTTTGACATATCATATATGTTGGATACCAATTTACACAGAGTTTTTGCACATAGGAGATAAGTGAAGGAGGGGGGAGCAGGAGGCACTTGGAATTCCCCACCCAATAGTGCCAACATGGCATGACATACCCTGAAATAGTGAAATTGCGTGAGTGGAGTGGCGCAAAGTGCACCAGCAGAAGCCTCCTCCCAAGTGAAGACCCAACCTTCAGAGAAAGGGTCACCCATCATGTGAATACGGACACCCTTGAGCGACTGGACCACGGCACTCTCCACACTCATTGGGTGCCATTGACACCAACCCACTGGTAGCAAAGGGGAGTATAATAGTGCTTCCGCTTGTCTTTTTAATAAATCATGCCAAGCATGCACAGTCAAGTTTATAGAGTCTAAAACTCTGCAATGTCTGCTGGGAGGCCGAGTGAGCCGCCAAGGGTGTGGCTAGTGGTCTACTGCTATTTTCACAATGTGGAGATGAGGGAGAGTGTGTGGGCATGACACAAGGAATAGGCATGTGAGCTCTGTGGAGCTCTATAGTATAGCTCCAGATCTGGGGCACCCAGCACACCCATAGAATACGGAAGTGTAAGTGTATCCATTCTAACACAAGGGGACTTCCCCGCCTAAGCCAATCGGACCATCACGGCTCCCAACCTCTTGAAAATATACTTCGGATTACCATTGGAATGTTATTAAAAAGAAATAGTAATCTGGGCAATACAATCATTTTCATTGGTGAGATACGGCCAACTAGAGAGAGTGATAACCTTATCCATTTGTCAACATCTTCCTCTAGTTTAGTAATTGCTTATCCATAATTGTCCCGCAGGACTATATCCGAGTCAGTATGAACTTGTGTCCCCAGATATCGGACTGAGTCAGTGGTCCAATGCAGAGGGAAGTCTAAGTGAAAGGGCAACATGGCTGGAGTTATTGGAAAAAAGATGGACTTGTTTCAATTCACCTTTAGCCCCGAGACAACCCCGAATCTAAACACCTCGCAAATCAGTAGCTGGGTCCCTTGTGTACAGTAGCATATTGTCTGCGTATGCCGACATAATAAAATTGTATTTGGGGAAACGAATCCCCCGGTGCCCATAGTACTCTCTAAGGGAGCACGCCAAAGGTTCTGCCACTATGACGTACAACAGCGGGGACAGAGGACAGCCCTGTCTGGTGCACTAAGATATACAAACGGGGGACGTGACATAACTCCCTGACCTCACCCTTGCCGTCGGCTGATTGTACAGGACTGAGATTAATCTGAGGAAAATATCTCCAACTCCCATTTTTCGTAATACTGCCATCATGAAAGACAACTCGACCGAGCTGAACGCCTTTTCCGCATCTGCTGCAGCCTTGACATCTGGTCTGACATGCTGAATAACCCCAAACACTGTTGTATGGCTTTGGGTTAACGTGCGCCCCGCTACAAATCCTGCCTGTTCAGGTCCCACAAGAGTCAGAAGGAGAGGGGCAAGCCTATTGGATACAATTTTGGCAAATATTTTCGTGTCGACATTAAGGAGTGATAGCGGCCTATATGATGAACATAATTGTGGAGATTTACCTGGCTTTTGAAGAGTGACAATGAGGGCCTCCCTTATTGTTGGCGGCATTATGCCTAGTTCACCAATTTCCTCAAATAACCTACTTAGATGGGGTACCAGTAGGTCCTTGTAAGCCTTGTAGAAGGTGACGGTTAGTCCGTCGTGCCCTGGAGCGCTTCCGTCTCGCATAGAATTCAAGGCAACCTGAATCTCTGTGGAGTCCAGTGACCTCATCAAGTACTCCCTGTGCCCCTTTGAGAGCCAGGGTAACTGCACATGTTCCAAGTAATCCAAGAGGGCCGCTTCGTCTACTGCAATCTTAGAACTGTACAGATCTTCATAGTATTTACTAAATGTATGCTCTATCTCAGAAGGGTTACTTATTATAGTACCATCCTCCTCAAGTAACTCTGAAACCCTGCCTGAATCTCTTTGGCACTGAGCCAGCACAGCCAGCATGGCTTGAGGTCTATCCCCCTCACCATAAGCTCTAGCTACTGCGTATTTCCCCATGTGCTTAACTTCACTGCCGCTTCCTCGCTATATTCTTCCAGCGTAGCTTTCAGAGCGTCTGCCACCTGCAGATCACCGTCCCCGAGGGCCTCCTGTTCAAGCCTGCCCATTTGCCCATCAGGGGCAGAGAGTCTGCCCCTGATGGAGGGAAGAACTCCATCATGCTTACTTATGGCAACACCCCCTAATGTACACCTTGAATGCCTCCAAGACTCTGGAAAATTGTTCAACCAAACCATTGTTGATGTCGAAAAAATCAGAAATGGCTGTTGCCAGCTCCGCTTTAAACACCGATTCAAGTAATGACTCGGTGAACCTTCATGGGAACGGGGCGACCCGCGTGGGGGGATTGCAACCTCTGTAATGACTGGAGAGTGATCGGAGAACGTGCTTGGTAGCACTGTGCACTCACGGACCCGAGGAAGGAGAGAACTCGACATAAGCATATATTCATTTCTAGTGGTTATGTCGTGAGGGGCAGAATAGTGCGTAAACCCGGCCTGCCTCTGGATGCCTAGCCCTCCAGATGTCGATCAGACCCACCTGCGTGGCTTTATCACCAATAACTATAGCAGCAGTTGAGGGGCACCTGACGGGGCCCCCGGACCTATCCAACAGCAGGTTTAAAACACAGTTCAGATTGCCTCCCCAGAGTTGCAGCAACATAGGGTGGGCTGATGTATGAGCTAATAGTGTCTTATAGAACAGAGGATCATCATAGTTTGGTCCATATCTGGATATCTAGGCCACTCCCCCGACTTCGAGAGATGGCAAACCTACCATTGGGATCTCTCTTAAGCTCAGTTAGAGAAATCCCCGATTTAGGGTCAACCCAGGTCAACACCCCTCTGGCATGGGAGGAGCATCCAGCAGCCTGAAACGTGCCTTGAAGCCTCTGTTTATTGAGCATGCTATTATTAGGGGCCAGGTGCGTCTCCTGCAATAAAGCCACATCAACCTTGTGACATTTAAGATAGGCCAGTATTTTGCGTAGTTTTCTGAAATCGTTCAACCCTCTTACGTTCCAAGTCATGAACCGGACTTTGCCCATATGACTGCGCTCTGTGTCTCCTTCCATTTATAGCATCTTGTTATGTTCTATTTCCTTGCAAACCATTATCCTGTAAACTCTCTGTTGCTGTCATCACATAATACATGTATACATAAGCTGTGTACGCAAAACAAAAAACCCTTCCACCCCCTCCCACACAATGCAATACCCAACTGTGCAGCAAATGCGAGCGAACTCCCGCCCCCAATAACAAAACTGAACATTCCTGGTGTCCATAAAAATTACACACAAAAACTTTTTAGCATTAAGCCAATCAGGAGGTAACACACAGGGCGGATGTTACCGGCCATTACTGGCCATTACTTCTAATCCCAACAAAATCCCTACCGTCTGGCAAGGAGTGAAGTCACCACATGAGATCACAGCCCATACAAGGCACACAGTAGGATAGACCCGGTAGGAAACTAACTTCAATGCAACTGATATGTGCAAATAACCAATCGTTTTTACCCACATAGTCTAAAAAAGAAAAAAAAATAATAAAAAAGAGAGGGAAACATATAGTTGGTCTGAGCTGCATTCCTAATGATCTGATTGGTAGGCTAAACATCGCACCATTATTATACATATCCAAGGATAAATAGGATTAGTACAACAAAATTAAGCAGAAATCGCAATCTAAAGCTAATCATTATCGTCCAGACTTCCAGCCGCGCCAGCCGCACCATCCCAGGAGCTAGGGGCATGTTTGTGGGTTCCAGCTATGTTCCACTCTTTAATGGCTTTTTGAAAAGATTTTGGATCCGAGAAAACTTTAGCATAGCCATTCACCACAACTCACAGTCTAGCGGGGTACAGCGTAGCATATTCTACATTTAGTTCTCTCAGTTTGCGTTTCATTTGGACAAATTGCCTTCTAGCCTCTTGAACCCTAAGTGTAAAATCTGGATACAGTTCGCCCAATTCTCTGGCTTTCTTTAGTGCAGCATCCCTGTCCTTGTAGTTAAGCAATTTTGCAATAATAGCTCAACAACAAACATAGCTGTGAAAGTTTCAGCACCCAACAAAGTGGTTAGTAGTTTTTCAACAAAGACTTCTATGACCCCAGTTGGAGTGGATTCCAGAAGGCCAGTTATGCGCAGCTTGCTACGCCATGACCTAGCTTTCAAATCCTCAGTTTTATCCTGCAAAAAGGATAAGGCTTTCTCCATTTGCTTTTAGGTGTTTTGTGCATCAGTTTGCGCCTTCTCTACCTCTGTAATGCGCTGCTCTGACATATCTAGGCACTCTGCCTGTTTGTCCAGCCTTTCGGACATCCATTCCATTCTATATGATAGGGAGTCAATTTTCCCATCTATAGTGGACAGGCTTTTTTTCATTGTCGCCAAAATCTGTTTAATATCACCACTTGTTACATCTGTTTCTTCACTTGCCCCAGCCGTCGCCGTTTCCGATGATTCATCCCTGTGCCTAGATGTCCATTGTTCAAAGTTTAATTTAGGCTGAGATTTATCTGTTTTTCCCATTGTGCTAATATAATCCAAGGGAACAACCCAATTGCAGGCAACGTAGGCCCCAGGGACCTTCTGGCTTTACAACCCAAGAGGCAATGTCACTATCAGAGGCAAACCGTGTTCCAGAATCAGAGATTGAGTCTCCCAGCCCTATGAGTAAACCAAGATCTTAGCGTTGTAGATCCATTCTGCTGTGGTTGCTTTGTTAATTCAGAACGAGGTTCAGTCTCACAGGTGGAGCCAATCTACGCTTGGAATCCGGAGTCTGGAGTTTGGCGTTTGCTGCTCGCTGCCGCCTCGGAGCTGCAGCAGCATTTTGCGGCGGCCAGAGATTGCACCAGCGGAACCGGCCGCGGCCGGCGCGACAGGGAGACCTGCCACGGGAGGTGGTGTGGGCTTTCACATCTCTGGCCCGTCTTTCGCGTCCCTGGTGCCGAGCCGAGAACAACCGCGAACAACCAGGAGGGCGCAGTTTGGGGATCACCTGGAGGCCGGTGGGTTCGGCAGCAGGATCTGGACTTGGAGCTGGAACTAGGGCGTGACCTGCCGTCGTAGGCTTGTGCTCGCTTGCTCGCTCGCCTGTGTGCAGTTCGAAGTTGCTCTGTCTGCTCTGTCTGCTTGGCTGCGCATCTGTTCCACCACGCTCCCTCTTGGCCTCCGACTGCCCGTTTCAGCAACGCAAGCTGCCTGCTCGGGTGTTTGTTCATGAACTGAGTTCTGACTAGTGGCAGACTTGTGGCAGACTTGTGCTAGCGCTAGTGCTTGTGAGGACCCGTGAAAAATGAAAAGCGACAAGAAAGTGACAAGAAAGTGAAAAGTAAGAGAAAGAGAAAGAGAGTGTGGTCACCTTAAGGGCTCTATGAGGGTCTGGCACGGCAAGCAGTTGCAAAGTCCATCCCTACCTCATTCCTCCTGCTCTTCTCCTGCTTTTCTGCTCCAGTGCGAGCTTGGTCCACCTGCAATTTCCACGCGGCTCACACGGTCATCTTGAACGGCCAAGACAGGTCACCTAGCTCTTTCTTTTTTCCGGCCAATGTAAAGGATGCGATCAGGCAAGCAGAGGTCTGCAGCCACACATAAGAAAAAGAAACGGAGAGAAAAGCTAGAGGCATCAACCGCAGACACAGATCGGTTATTAAACCTGTCGCCAGGGCATCTGGAAGCACCACAGTCAGCATGTCCCATCTGCATACGAAGGAAGCAGGCTTGGTGGGCCATAAACCATTCAGCATCCAACCAAAAATAACTACAAAACGTACCTTTCTGAAAGACGCAGGGTCAGCCGTCTTTTCGAGCAATATGAAAATCATGGGACTACCCATTCCTCTGAGCCCCACAGTGACCATTTGCAAGGGCAGCTCAGGCGGCAACTTCGAGATAGGTAAATCTCAAACTAATCAAGTGCCAGACACCAGCAATTTTTACGAGCTCACACCACCACAGGAGGGAGGAGACTAACACACCCACGCTGAGCAGCTTGGGGTCTTCACAGTCACGACTTTGGAAAATATCAAAACTATGGCTATACCAACTCATCCAGTGTTAAGGAGCGACTCTGCAGCCATTACTGCTGTCAGACCAAATCTTATCTCAAAAAACACCGATCCCTCAATAAAATCTGGCAGAGAGACAACGAGCAATTATGCAGCCACCACTGCTGTTGACCCCCACGTCAGCTCAAACCCTATGTGCAAATACACTGATCCACTGACAAATCCTGGCACAAAGGACAGTTCAACTGACACGACGGAGGGGGGAGCGGTCACATCTGCTCTCATACCATCTGTACCACAAGAGCACTCACGATCTTGGGGGGACGGAGGAAGAGAACCTGTCCAGCGCTCACAACATGAATCGATCTGGTCCATGCCTTTGTCAAACACGGAGGAAGTTCATGCTGTGGAGAGAGATCTCTCCTTTTTAGAATCAAAAGAATGGGGAAAAAATGCTGTCTTCATACGGAAAAGATGCCCCCGGCCATCCTCGGCCATCATTGTCCCCAAATGAGGGGAAGAAGGAGGATTTCAAGCAGGAGAAGGCATGGGCCACATCTCTGGACATCCTACAAAGGTCAGCCAACGCAATGACCTCTCAAGCCAACAAAATGGATATGCAAATCAGCCTCTTGAACAAACTGGCTGTGTACGTAGCCAATATAGACGATAAAATTATAAATCTAAATAACTTGATCAGACGGGCTCAAGTGGACGCAGACCTCCCGCAACAAGGATGCGATTGTTCACCAATAATTGAGAAATTGAGCACGCTCCCAGTGATGATGGAAAAATTGTTAATAGACCTAAAAGAAATTACAAACACAAAGCCATTCTCCTCAAGTAAAAATGACGGTGACTCATGTCTTGCAAACAAAGCTAAGGCGGCGGCAAATTCAGGGGTGAGAGGGGCAGTAGTTAGGGCCTCGTCTTCACCCCTGGATACATCGGCCATTAGCAGTTCAATGATCGACCAACAAAAATCCCCACTTGCGGGCAAAGCTAAGTCCATCTCACCACCTCTAACTGATCAGGACATGGAAGACCACACCGGCAAGGGGAAAAGACAAAGGAAGCGAAAAGGCCGTAATAAGAGCCGCAGGACCGAGCAAGATCTGAGCCTCTACCCACTGTTTAACAACTACAGACGAGCTGCTGCTACAGGGCATAATGATCCAATAAGAATAGATGAACAAAAAAACAACCAGAGGTCCAAACAACTCCATTTGATAGCGACAAACAAAATCAGATTGAAACCTCGCCACTTGTGAAGGAGAAGGATGCAGCTGGGGCAGATCAGGCACACCTGAGATATAGGGGGAAAACAGAGCCAACCACAACCATCCAAATGACACTTCAGGACCCAACACCACCGCCAATGGCCGAGGGTCAAAGATCCACCGGGCCCACAGAGCTGTTTGGCAGCATCAATTCATCAAATCAGGCCCAAATCAGCAGCTCACATTAAAATCATTCTAGCAATTTACTACACCGGGGAAGGGCAAGGGAGGCGAAGTACTACCTGGCCGTGGCGCAACTCAAAAGAGCCCTAGAGTATGGAACAGGTCATCTCCTACACCTGTTCACAAAGCAATGAATGTGCAAACATCTGGACCCCTGACAGGAAAAGACCTAACGCACTTTGTTCAGAGATCAGAGCCACAACCCGGGCCTCCTGTGGTCTCTTCCCATGGAGATACAACTTTCACGCTTCTTTATCCAGAGTACAAGTCCAAAGGTAGCTGTGATATATTAAACCGCGTGAACATCATCAAATAGATAGAAGCGATAGGTTTGTCAAATGTTGTAACCTCACAAGATATCACATCGATAGAATTTATCGCACCAGGCCAGGGTCAAACAAATGAAACCACGAAGGTTACCTGGAGCTCGACAGAGGCAATGAACAAGATCTTACGGCACACAGAAACCTTCAAGCAGTGGGGCATAATCACACTACCTGGCAATCCACATGTTCTGGAGAAAACCAGAGGCATTGAGCATCCACGCGCAGAAAAAAGAGCAGTCTATTCAGTCTTGAGGAGCGCCCGCGACAAAACTCCTACCTCTGATTCAAAAGTAACAAAAGCAAGAGAGGACCAGATCACTCTTAATAGGGGTCTGGAACAGGCAGGAACATGGTCATGGCTGGCGGGATCCTTAAACTCAACCCGGCTGCTACGCTGACAATACAACAACCAAAAGGGTCACGAAACCTTTCCACTAAGGATTTGCTCTTGGAACATTAATGGGCTATCAAATAAACTGGGGGACACAGCAATTATCTCCTACTTACATTTGAGATCATACTGCTACAAGAGACATGGCTTGTGGAGCCGCAGCAATTAGAAGGGTTCAAAACTCACCACATTCCAGCTCTGAAATTGAAATCTTCGGGACGAGGCAGCGGCGGCCTAGCAATTTACATATCAATAAAAAATGCAATCTCCTCATGGGACCTCGCGAGCCCTTCCCATTCTCTTCAGTCAGTGGGAATCTCTTTTAGCACTAACAAAGGCCAGCCCAGGTCCAAAACTTTAATGAATGCCTATGTTCGCCCAAACTCAGTGTCCAGGCAAACCTTCTCAGACGAAGTGACAGCGACAGTGCTAAGAACGAAATCTGGATTTTCCAATGCAGACATAATACTATCTGGTGATTTCAACATGTGGCTAATGTCCGACTTACAGAAAAATGAGGTAACCAAATCACATGAAAGCGTTTGGGTCATACCACCGCAGGACCACCCCGGATGGCGCAAGGAAGACCCGAAGAGACGCTCCTTACAAGGTAACTTGGAACACCTTGGTCTTAGAGCCCTCAATGGGTGCTTTCTCCCCGACAAGCCACCCGGCCTTTCATACTTATCGAAAAATGGCGCATCCTTAATTGATTACACCTTTGTCAGCCTTTCCCTCTTGTATCAAATATCAGGCTTCGGTTTTGGCAGAAGAACAGAAAGTGACCGCAGCCCTCAAGAAATATCGCTTAGCACCAGACTGGTGCAACACGGTGAGACAAGGGCTCAAGCTTTTGATAGCTATACGATCAATTGCTTAGCACCAGACTGGTGCAACACACTGAGGCAAGGGCTCAAGCTTTTGATAGCTATACGATCAATCTAAAACGAATCAAATGTTCGGTCAATAAACTACAGTAGGTAGGAACAGAGGCAAAACACATCTTTGAGAGTACCAGTTAGACAATCGATGATCAAATTGCAAACTGGACAACCTTTGCATCGAAGCTGACAGCCAGACACGCAAAACCAATAATGCATGCAAAACCAAATGGGACGCAACAATCAACCTTTTCGAATCCCGTGATACGATCAGCGAAAAGAACCATGAACTGGCTATGGCGGGAACTAAAAACAAAGCCAATGGACCCACCAACAATAATCAAACTGAGAGAAGCCCGCAACCACCTGAAGACAGTAAAAAGAGAACATCGTAGGACTCACTGGAACTCTTTCTTGGCCAAATTATATCAAGACATAAGGTCAAACAACTCCGCGAGGTTCTGGCGCACCATTAACAGTCTTGGAGGGAATGTTCCGAAAGTTGCTTCGTCAAATATACTGGAGTCCGAGTGGTATTCCTTTTTGTACAGCCACTTCAACGATCGACAAGATAACACTTCTGACCAGGCTACTGGCGAAGAGTGCAGTAAAGCTCCAAAAGTGGCGAACTTGCCTCCAGAGCGACTCATCAAAATGCTAACCATGGAAGAGATTCCCCACAAAGGTCCAACAATTGAAAAGCAAACAGAGAGACTAAATCATTTTAGTTGCATCGAATATAGCACATTCCCGGAGGACCAAATTGAAAAGCAGATTAAAAAGGGTCGGAAAGATGGAGCTCCAGGTCCAGGAGGCATTCCTCCGGCTTTGTTCAAGGAGGATCCGGCTTTCTGGGCTTCCAAGCTATCTCCACTCTTCACTTCCATCTTACAAAAGAACACCATTCCACCCTCTTGGCAAGGATCGATTCTTGCGCCAATTTTCAAAGGAGGGGACAAAAAATCTCCAGGGAATTATCGATTAGTCGCCCTTATAGATAATGAAGCGAAGTACCTTGCTGGGATACTGCTCACATCACTTCAGGTATGGGCCGAAGAACGTTCAGTAATTCCTCCGAACCAAACTGGTTTTACAAGTGACACTGGTACTTCGGTCAATCTTATGACTCTCTCCAGTTTGATAGACCAGGCAGAGACTAGCACTACTAGTCCGTTCTATATGGGATTCATAGACTACAAAACCACCTTTGACAAGGTCAACAGGGCCAAGTTTTGGCAGAAGCTCTCCAGATTGAATATCCCAAATGGTCTACTAAGAGCCATACAGATACTGCACCAGGATACATGGGTCAGGATCAAGATTGAGGATGGCTCCAGACTGTCACGACCAATTTTAACAACGAAAGGACTAAAACAAGGATGCGTCCTGGCCCCTACACTTTTTAACTTATTTTTATCGGAATTCTCGGAAGCCCTAAACAAAGTCAACTCTCATGCTCCCAAACTAGGCAGTTTTCAGCTGTCAAATCTCCTATACGCCGATGACGTGGTTCTCCTAAGCAACACAAAGATAGGCCTACAAAGGCTTATGGACGCTACTGCCAAATACTCAAACAAGAACAAGCTCCAGATAAACAATAAGAAAACTAAAATCTTGGCGGTCCATCCGGGAAGGCCCAAGAAGCTGGCATGGATCTTAAATTCCGAAAGCATTGCAGAATCCAATTGCCACAAGTACTTAGGAGTCCTCTTCAACAACAACGGAAGACACAAAACCCACTTAGAAGAGCAAAAAAAAGAAGGGAGCAGCATTAGCTTTCGCACTCAGCTCTATCCATAAGAAGCTATTCGGCCCAACATTCGCCCCAACATTGCAGGCAGCACAGGCAAAAGTAATTCCAACACTAACGTATGGAAGCGAGGTGTTAAAAGGATGGGATAGTGGCCAATTAGACAAAATCATTGCAAAAATCTTTAGAACAGTGTTCCAGTTACCATCATACACGTCACCAGCCCAAATTAGACTGGAACTGGGCATCTGTAACCAATCACTGGCCAGACTGATGAGCTTCTTAACGTGCTGCCACAAACTGAGGTCGTCAAAAGAAGGCAGCCAAGCGCAACATTTAAGATCCAGCCTGAATACAAAACGATGGCGAGCAGGGCATGATTATTGGGTGAGAGGGCTAAAAACCCTAGGCCTGAAAGAAGTTTGGGACCTACATGTTAGCGAAAACAAATTTAAAAGACTAGCAAAAATAAGCGCAAAACAACTCTCCTCAATAGAAGACAAGGCATGTCTCGCAAGAAGAAGCCATGGCTGGATGACCCTCATATCTTACGACCAGCTGACACCTCAGAGGTAACTATTTAACCCTGCCGTTTACCGCACGCACTAAACTCTGTTTCCTAAAACTAAGAATGGGAGTGATCAACTTGTCCTGCCATCTTCCCAAATGGAAAAGAGACTATGCCCAGGAACATTGTCGGCTTTGTGGCAACCATAGGGAAGACATAATACACATCTTATGCCTGTGTCCAAGCCTGCTGAAGGAAAGAAGGTCCCTTCTACGGAGAGACTGGAACATCAATGAGGTCAGATCGTGCAGAGCCGCAGTATTGGCCTGTTTTGACCCACGGAACACTAATTTAAACTGTGCCCTTGTAAGGTTTATGGATCGCGCTGCAAAAAAACTAGGAGTGGGGATCCATCGACAGCAACCTCCACCAGAGGTGCAGCTTCCTGGATCTCCAAAATAACTGGAAGATCCTCTTCGCAGGCATCCAGATAAAGGAAATATTGTTAGAGCCACCAACCTAAGGATCTAAAGGGGTTTGGCGCACAGGCTGGTTTACTCTGGGACACAAATTTTAATCTTATACACGATCATAAACGTTCCTAAGGGACCATTATCAAAGTATTGGTGGTAGGGTTACCATAAGAGAACTCTGACAAGTGGGGGGCCGGGCGTCTTTTACCAAAAGAACTGGGGTTCTATTTTATTAATGGGTATACTTTTATCTTTTGTAACTTGCAAAGGTTTTTTTAAATCATGCAATAAAGTTTCTTTCTTCTTAGATCCATTCTATCTTGTGTAAGCCCAGCTGCAGGAGAGCTTGGCACAATCAGTTACCACTCGCAGCGATGGGCACAGCCAGGTAGTATGATGCCAACCCCTGAGGCAAGAATCGTGGACTACGCTGACCCAGCCATGAAGCCAGGGCAACGCCATACCTGATGCTCACACGCACCACAAAGGAAAAGCAGTATTCAAGCAGACCCCCCGCCGGAGTCACCCCTCCATCTGATATGAAGCACTCTACGCAGACTACCACCCCATTTGAGTGCAAGCTAGGGATAAGGCATTACAAGTACCTGCAGGGGTTGGATGGATTTCAGCAGCTCGGCGCAGCCAGACAGGCCACAGCCAGACCGCTCAAGCATGGCTCCACATTCAGGGTGTGTCCTAGGTGAGGCACGGGGAATAACTCGGGTGCTTCACTCACCAATCACACCAGGTAGGTCCGGGAGACTCCAATTTACATGCTGCATACCGGGCACAGGCCACGTAATGCATGTGCGACCCTGGGCAGGTCGCACTAACGAGCTCTGCTCTCGCCACTCCAGTAGGCCACTCAATGTCGCAGCTATCCTCCGCGCTCTGCGCGCGAGGCCCAGGCAGTCCCGCGACCCAGCTGGGCAATCACTGAGGCCCCGCACTCCACAGCGGCATGGTCGATCGAGAGACCTCAAAGGCCGTAGATCGCGTGCCCGGTACTCAGCCTCGCAGCATGATCATGTCCCAGAGAGGCCGCGTCACAGCACTCGTCTTCCCTCGGTGTTGGAAGGCCTCAGATCGCAGCAGGTCTGAACTACGTTTCGGGCACGTATCCCAGCCCACTTTTTACAGCGCAGGGTGGCCTAGCCAACACCACATCTCTCAGCTTCTACAAATTACAACCTACAACAAAATCATCGAGAAAAAACATCATTAAAAAAAAATAGTAAGTATTTATTTTTCAACACTAAATAAAAATAGAAGCTCAGGGGTTCATTACGATGGCGGAAGGACCGCCACCACCAGCTGTGCGGTGGTGATCCCTCCAACATCGAATAACGATTCACCACCTGCCAGATTAGGATGGCGGGCGGATCCAGACTGTGACCGTGGCTGATGCAAAGATCGTCCACCACGGAACCGCCACAGGCAATCGTACCATCTGCGCGGTGGATCAGTCTGCATCCCTACAATGGTGGTGGTGCCTAGCAGGCACCCACGCCATATTAGGATGCTGGCTTTAGCCAGCTTTTCCATGCTGACGAAACCGCCATGGAAAAGCTGGCAGGGATTGGTTTCATGGGCCCGTTGCAGGCCCCCTTGTGTTGGGGGAGGTGTTTGTGCACGGGGGGCATACACATGGTACCCCCTACATTTCACTGCACTAAGTGACAGGCACCGTGTGGTGCCTGTCACGTAGTGCAGTGAAATGCACAACATGCATTTTTAACATCGCGGCTGTTGCTGCAGTCAGCAGCACCCACTGCAATGTTGAATTGCAAAATGCGACCGCCATGGTGGCGGTCGCATCCTAATTGGAGTGTGGGACCGCCACATGAGAAGTCCGACCACCATCGTAATGACACCCCAAATAAATTAAAAAAAAACACAATAAAATGTAACACTTTAAAAAAATAACATTTTGATCTTATACTAACAGAAAAAAACAAGTGGATAAACATCAACAACAGAAAGAAAATCCATCAAGAAAATACAATAAAAATACATGTAAATTTCAGGCAAACATATTAATTATACACAATGTTTACTGTTCAAAATAGTATAATTAATAAATATATATATACATATAGTCACAGGTTAACCAAGAAATGGCAGAGGGAGCAAAATTCATTACTTTACAAAAAGGGAAACTACTTCTCTGCTACATGGGATACACTTACACCCAAGAAAAAATTAGTGGAAACAAAACAAATTGGAACTGCCGTAAATATTACTCTAACTCTTGTTATGGTAGAGCCACTACAATAGAAACCAATGTAGTAAATGTCAAAGAACATAACCCTCCCCCAAACGTCACTGACATTGAAATTAGAGATGCTCTCAAGACAATAAGAGAAGCAAGTACCAACTCACAACAAACAAGTACCCAAATACTTGAAAATGTGTTTACTAGGGTAGCTGAGCATGTTACAGGACAACAACCGTCTGGCCTCACTCTGAAGAGATTAATTTCCCAAACTAAAAGAGTTACAGTTCAAACACCACCCACCCCTCAAACCTTTGCTGAAATACAAATATTACCTGAAAATACCATCACTCACAAAGATGAAAAATTCCTTCTCCATGATAACAAAAATCTTGAAAAATGAATTAACATCTTTGTAACAAATACCAACTTACAAAAACTTAAAAACTGTGAGCTGTCGATTGCACATTCAAAGTTTGCCCCAAGCCTTTCTATCAATTATACACAATCCTCGGTGAATATGAAAATACTAACAAAGCCTTCCTATACGCACTACTCCCTAATGAACAGAACACCAGATACATAGAGCTCCTAACAATAGTAATACAATACACCGACAAATACTTTCCGCAAAAAATCATCATTGATTTTGAACAATCAATGATTCAATCAATTTTAAAATTATACCCACACACTCCAATACAAGATTGCTACTACCACTTTGACCAAAGTATCTGGAGGCACCTACAAAAATCTACTTTAAGTATAATTACGCCACCAATAGCAACTTCACCTACCAAATAAAAAAATTAATAGCCCTGGCCTATGTACCAACAACTGAAGTAGCAAACCATTACAGCCTACTTCTTGCAAAGCCCCTTTTATCAGGCAAAATTAACTCACTTCCTAGACTACTTCGAAGATACTTGGGTGGGAAGGCTACATAGATCAGGGCACCGTAAGCAACCCAAATTCCAAATACCTTGGTGGAACGTATATGATAGTACTCTAGCTCAAAAAGCAAAAACAAACAATGCAGTGGAAGGATGGCACAATGCCTTTCAAGCCACAATTGGAAGAGGACAACCAACCCTACATAAACCTATAGAAGCTATTAAAAAAGAAGAAAGCTATCAAGAGCTTAAGCTAGAACAATCCCAGTTATGTAGCAGTAGACGATCCGAGAAATCCAATAAATCCATATAAGATAAATCGATAACCAAATCCAAAGGGAACCCCCCAAAAAATGCAAAAATATAACTGTAGGAAAATGATCCAACAACGCAATCCTCGCAATAACGAAACCCTCAAAAACCCAAAAAATAGTTTTAAAAAAACACTCCAACAAACCGGAAAATTAAAAGGAAATGTAAAAATTCTTGTTTTCGATAAACAAAATAAAGTTTCCTTTTTTGTAAAAAAAAGGGTTGAGACCACCATCCGTTCACAATCGGGAAAACCTGAAAAAAAAAACAGCATTCACCCACAATAACACGTACAAAACCACAAACATTAACAATAAACACAAAATAACACAAATAAACAACACATAACTAACACTACATAACACTCTACTCTAATCCAACCCTACGGTAAACATATAAAAAACACTAAACTACCAAAAAAACACCTAGCTACACTAAAAATTAACAAATATGGCTCTCACAAACCTAGCATTAATAATCTCCTACTACCTCGCCTTACCCTAAAATTACCTTAAAAGTTAATTAAAACAAATTTACCTTAACTGACGAAACGCAGCTTCCAACCACGAGGTTCCGTCTTCCAAAATGACCTAATAACAAAACAGATTAATACAAAAGTGAGGAAACTAGAAAAAATGGCAGCGTAATAAAAATGAAAAAAAATAACTACCCATAGAAAAGAATGGCTAAATAATATTAAAATACAAAAAAAAAAAATATTAATCTATTTACTTTACTATTCCATTACTATACTACAAAAAAAGTTAAAAATTGCAATTATAATCGCCGAGTGTAATGGCCGCTTTCTGAGGTGGCTCTGTCCGAGCGCGCCAGTCCCAGTAAATATCCATCGCCTAGAAATCTGATAAATGGCTTGACATCGTACCGGAGCACCTTGTAACACTACGGGAGCAGGGGGAGCCAAGTTTCAGCTAAGTCCGATCGGTGGTTCCGGATATCGGACCGCCAAAGTGTAGCATCGGAGGCAGCGACCTGCTGCGGAGCCTAGGCCCTAATACACCACGGCCTGCACCCCTGGCCCGGCTGACCATCGGCGGAGCGGCTGCTCTAATTATCATCGAGGGCCCATTGGGATACGGACCTGGCGATCGGCCCTGCTCGTCGCTGTCCCGCGGGGCGGATGGTGTGCGGAATTGAAGGTGGCGTGCCCTGAAGCCGTGTGGAGCTGCCTGGCAGGTGCAAGATGACGCGCAGGTGGGGGATGGTCTGAGCACTGCCTCGCGCTGCTGATGTGAAGACTCGGGGCAATCACCCAGCCGTGTGCCGTGATCTCTGGGCCTGATGTAGCATTGTGCCCTCCATGTCAATGCAGGGAGGAGATTGTTTCACAGTCTGCACCGGGTGCTGGATCGCCCACTTTGTTGATAGCTGGGACCGGTGCTTGTGATACCTGGCGGCCATATTAGGCCCTGAGGAGCTTGCGGAGCAACATTGCTGTTGGGAGTCAGACCCTGATGCCCTGGAGGTAGGCGAGTGCAGGAGCTGGCCTGGCGCACACGATTTAACACATTTGTTTGTAAGGAGGTACGTCTCATCCTTGGAACTTCGCCTACAGCACGACCGCGCTGCTCCAGGCCCTAGTGGGGGAAGCCTGGGGGTTGTGTTTGCCGGGCATCAGCTGGGCCTAGTCTCCCTTATTTCCTATGCCTGCATTGCGCCTGCTGGGGCCACGCGCGTCATGGCTGGGGGCCGCAGCTCTAAAGCGGCCCTCCAGACCAAGCTATCAAAGTACGTTTGGGAGGGGTGCCCTGGAGCTAGCCCAAAAAAATATGCGGCAGTCTCAGACACGCCAGATGCTGGTGGGAAACGGAAGGAACCAACGCTGCAGGATATCCTTGAAGCCATCACGACGGTCCGTACATCCTTGGAAACGCGCATTGATACTGTGTCTACTGAAGTATACCTTATTCGGGCAGACATGCGCTCCATGAACTCGCAACTGAAAGACGTGGAAATTAAAACAACATCTCTTATTGAGGACACGTCCACCCTACAGAGGCAGATGGAAGAAGTAAGGACGCACGCCGCGAAACTGGAGGTGGAGTTGGATGACTATGAAGGGCGCTGCAGACGCAACAATGTTCTCATTATTGGGGTGCCGGAGCGGGCAGAGGGGCCATCGGCGGACCTCTTCATCGAGGAACTGATCCCTACCCACCTTAAGCCAAAAGGGCTCTCTAATTTCTTCTCGGTGGAAAGAGCGCACAGTGTGCCGGGTGGCAAACCGAGGCTTGGTGCCTCCCCGCGCCCTCTCCTTGCTAGGGTCTTCAACTACCGAGATAGAGATGCTATCCTGCAGTGTGCCCGTTCGCCCCTCCTGGTGGAGTTTCAAAACAGCTGCAAACTGAGGGTGGAAGCGGAGGGGAAAACTTGGTTCTTTGCTACCCCAGAGGAGGCCTGGGACTGGCTCGATGGAGGGCGTAAAGACAGCCACATCCGGGGTGCGGGATCTGGTGGAAATGCCTGGAACTCTGATGGTAGCACGTCACCGGGAGCAGATCGACACGGAAGACGGCACCGGCTAGTTGGTCTGTATGCTTCTTTTTGGGGGTGTAGGGTTTCTGCATTGCCACAACACTGTGATAATCTGTTGGCTCCTCTGGGTGCACCGGACTTCTTGTCAGTACCGAGCTAGACTTTCGTTGATACCTTTGTCGGACTGGTCTCTTCATGACTCTCCTGGTTCCCCACTGCTCCTGTATAATTGCTTTAATGTTTTCTAGGCTCTGGATGTTGTTTCTAGTATGTTCATGTGGCTTATATGTCATTCTCATTTGACAATTTCTTAGGGACGGGTGCTCGGTTAGGCTAAACGAACCCGTAAGTCTTTGGGAGGGTGGGCGATAGGCACTCTGCTAGTTTGGGGGTGGGGTTTTTTGCCTCCGCCGAGCAGGGAGGCAGGGAGGGGGTGTTGGGTATGTTTTTGGGGTCTGTGGGGCGGGTGGATTGGTATTGTGTTTGTGTTGGGATTGTGCTGTTTTTTAGGCATGCCTTATGTAACTGGCTACAGGTGGAAGTGGACATAGATTCACTGTTCTGTATATCCTCATTGTCGAGGGAACTAGGGGACATATCGACGCTTCTCCGCATACACCTTGCGCAGCGCTACGTACTGGGGCACCGTACACCATTAAGAGAGGGTGATGGGTCTAACACATAGACAGAAACTTACCTTACAATCCTGGAATGTAAACGGACTGGGTGACTGGGGCACCGTACACCATTAAGAGTGGGTGATGGATCTAACACATAGACAGAAACTTACCTTACAATCCTGGAATGTAAACGGACTGGATGACAAAATTAAACGGGGGGTTGTCCTTCAATTTTTAAAGTGGCACTCACCAGACGTAGTTTTTCTGCAAGAGACCCATCTGCTGGGTAACTTCTGTAAGGCCCTGTCACGTTGGGACTTCCAGTTAATAGCTCACTCAGCATTCGGGTCGGGCTCCCGGGGTGTGGGCATCCTAATCCGTAAATCGTTCCCCTTAACTGTGGATATGGTCCGTACCGACCCTCTGGGTAGATTTGTTACCATTTCCGGGATTTGGGAAGGATCCACACTTAATTTGATCTCTGTGTACGTACCACCGGGCTTACACACACAGGCTTTTATTGATCTCGGCGATCTCCTCCTTGGCTTGCCGGATGGGAGGTTACTAATCGGGGGTGACTTTAACTCCATCGTCTCCGATTCCCTGGAACGTTGGCTCCAGAAAGACCTGCTGCCCTCTCTTAAACGAATTCATACTTTTCTGGGGGCTATGGGCCTTGTGGATATTTGGAGATGCTTGCACCCTAACCAGCTCCAATACACCCACTTCTCGGGACCCCATCAAAGTATGTCGCATATAGATTATGTGCTCACACTTACGCACCACCTTCATTGTGTCAAAGACATTCAACATCTGGCTAGGGGAATTTCGGATCACTCACCTGTTCAGTGCCGGTTGGAAGTGGGCGAACCCACTGTCGGTAGGGTAGCGCCGCTCAACTCCTGGTATCTCATGACTCCCTCCATCAGGGAGAAGGTTCTGAGTGAGTCTGATCTGTATTTTCAGGATAACTTGGGATCGGTCAGTTCCGCCGTTGTACTTTGGGAAGCCTATAAGACGGTTATTCGGGGGGTTGTGTTGAGCCAAATTGCTGGACAGCGTAAGGAGAGAGAAGCATATATGGTACGATTAGAGGGTGAAATCCTAGATCTTGAACGTACAGTTCGGCTGCAAAACATGGAGGCTGTGCATCAGAACCTCCGCATTAAAATCAAGGAGTTCTCTGACCTAGCCACAGATGCGGCCAAGGCACAATTCCGAGCTACACAAAGCAGGATCTATGATGTAGGCGATAAGGCAGGCAAGCTCTTGTTATGTTATGTTAACAGAAACTTGTAAAGCGCACAGTCACCAAAAGGTTTCATGGCGCTAATCTCGGATAGTGTTACGGCACAAGGACTATGCATGAGCTTGCTCAAACAGCCAGGTCTTAAGTGCCTTTCTTAATCCCAACAGGTTGTCGCACATCCTGATTGTTAGAGGTAAAGAGTTCCAGAATTTGGGGGCGAGGTAGGAAAACCTACGCCCTCCCTGGCGTCTGAGCTTAATGGCAGGGGTAGTCAGTAGATGGAGATGAGCAGATCGTAAATTACGGAGTGGGGCGTGCTTTGCAATCATGCAACTAATGAATTTAGGACTCCTGCCATGCAGTGCTTTAAAGATCAACCACCCTGTCTTAAAAGCTGCACGTTGGGCAATTGGTAGCCAATGAAGTTTAGATAGCCATGGTCTGGCAGATTGCAATTTAAGTTGTTTGTAAATTAATCTCGCAGCCTGATTCTGTACTAATTGAAGGCGTTTGAGTAGAAATAGGGGCAGGCCAAGATAAATGGAGTTTGAAAAGTCCAGACGTGAGAGGACCAGGGCTATCACAACTTGTATGAGTGCTGAGTGAGACAGCAAATGGGCGACCTTCCGGATTTTACGCAATTGGAAAAAACAGGCGGAGACCACTGCCCCCACTTGTCCTTTAGGTGACAGATCTGCATTAATGGTGACCCCCAAGCTTTTCACAGAGGAAGAAGGAATGGGGGGGGGGGACCTAGTTCTATCGGCCAGTAATGATGGTCCCAAAAGATCTCGCTCTTCCCAGGCAATACTGGTTCTGTCTTGCCCGGGTTGAGTTTGAGATGATTGAGGTCCATCCAACGCTGAATGTGAAGCATGGTGGCTTGAAATTCAAGAGAAGAGTCAGAAGAATCCAAGGTGAAGACAAGCTGAAGATCGTCAGCATAATTAAAGGTAGTTATCTTTCTATCCTTTAATGAATGAATCAAGGGCCTATGGTAAAGATTGAAAAGAAGTGGGGATAGGGACGAGCCCTGTGGCACCCCGCATGTGATGGCAAGCTTCGAGGCGGTAAAGGGGCCGAGTCGGGCCGCTTGTGTCCTACCTTCAAGAAAGGACTTAATCCAATTATATGCGTGCCCGGTATGCCGGCCTGCTCGACACGGTCCATCAAAATTTTATGATCGACCGTGTCGAATGCGGCCGACAGATCCAGGAGCACCAGTGCCTGGGAAATGCCCTTGTCTGAGTTCGCTCTCAGTATGTCCAATACTGCAAGGATCACTGACTCAGTAGAATGAGCTGGCCGAAAGCCAGCTTGGCGTGGCTCTAGGTAATCTGTTCGTTCAACAAAATTGGAAAGGCAACTGGCCACATGGGCCTCTAGGATCTTAGCCAAGAAAGGGAGAAGAGAAATAGGACGATAATTCGAAGGGTTCAGAGGGTCAGCCCCTGGCTTTTTCAATAAAGGGACTACAATTGCGTTCTTAAAGGCTGTGGGAACCTTGCCCTGGACAAGAGACTCGTTCAGGAAGGGAAGCACATAACGAGGTAGATCGGAAAAGACAGCCCTCAGAACCTGGGGAGGACAGCAGTCGTTAGGGGACCCCGATTTTACACGGGTCATTAATTCAGATAGTATCTTAGGACATATAACTGGAAAGTGAGCCAAAGTGGCAGAATTATTCGGCATACTGTCCAAATGTTCCGTACTAACGCTAATGGGAATGCTGACTTTGATAGTAGAAATTTTGTCCAAGAAGAAATTATTCAGGGAGTTGCATAGCTCCTGAGTAGGAGTCTGACTAGGGAGTATTCTCTCAGAACTGCAGAGGTCATTGACTATCAAATACATTTATTTCGGCTTATTATGAGCATTTAATATTCTGGCTGAGAAAAAGGCCGCTTTTGTTTCCAGTATCGCTTTTTTATACTCTTTACGAGCAAGCACAAACTGCAGTTTATCTTCAGTGGAGTATTTTGACCTCCATTTTCTCTCTTTTTGACGGAGCTTGAGTTTTTGTTTTTTGAGCTCAGCAGTGAACCATTTGTGTGCATCTGAATGGCGGGCACAGGAAAATTTAGTGAGTGGGGCATGGACATTGGAAACCAACAGTAGCCAGTCCGATATGCTCTCTTCCATGATGTTAACATCAGGGTTGAAAACAGGTGCTGAGCTGGCCAAGGTTTTAACAAATTCTAATTTATCAAATGTCCTCCACTTTCTTGTCATGCTTCCCACTGCCATAGGGGTTTTGATCTTAGAGTTTATGGTGGCAGTGAATTTTATTAAATAGTGGTCTGACCAAATACATGGTGAGATTGTGGGCACTGACAATGTAAAATTTGAAGACCAGATTTGGTCCAGAATATGTCCCTTTACATGAGTAGGGGAAGATAAGTGCTGGACCAAATTCAAATTCGAGAGCAACTCAAAAAGTTCTGCGCCGTGTGGCCCGCCCCGGGCATCATGAAACCAATAGTTCAAGTCTCCTATAAGTAGGACATTAGAATAGTTAGTAACAAGATTGGCCATTTGTTCGCTCAGAGATAGGGGAAAAGTAGGCATAGCCTGAGTGGGACGATAAATGAGCACGAAGAGAAGAGATCCAGTATTAGTGTCGAGTTTAATGACAATATTCTCTGCTTCTGGAAGATCAAGGGAAGTAATGGTAGTTAACTTAAAGTTTTTATTTATAATAGCAGCCACGCCGCCGCCAATCTTTCCTGAGGACCGATTTACAGACAAGATGTAATAGTCCGATTGGAGTGCTGCTAAAATATCCGGAGTAGAGTCCTGGGTTAACCAGGTTTCAGTAACCAGAAAAATATCTGTTTTTTCTGAAGTCAGTAACAGGAATATATCTAGCTGGTGTTTAACCAGAGAGCGGGTGTTAAGATAAAGAATATGCAAAGCGGAGTGTTTAACTGTAGTAGATCCAGGGATGGGGGGACTAGGAGGAGGGAGGGCGACATGACGACTCAGATTTTGGGAGATGCCATTTTCCATGACGCGATTGTAGGCAACAGGATCAAGGGGGAAATAGGGGTGAGCTAGCAGTCCAAGTGCTTTGGAGGAATATTTAATGATTTTGCTATGGTTCATGGCCCCTGGGGCCGTCTGGGCACGGACGGGCGCAGACGGGCTTGCCTGTGGCACGCCGCTGGCGCGCCCGCTGCGCGCGTCCGTTGCGCTCCCGCGCTACATCAAGCATTTATGCCCAGGCCCCTCCTCTGACTCCTCCTCCTACAGGCCAATTGGCTAAGGCCTAGGGCTGGAGAGCTACAGGGGTGACGGCGAGCAGCCTGCGAGCTACAGGTTCAAAGTAAGTTTCCCCAATTTGATTTTACAGATTTTAAACAGTTCTAAACACACTAAACAATGTTTTAAAATACATAAAGTAAAAACGCTGTCAGCAGCGGTCCGCGTGGCAAAACTAAGCAAGCTCTTGGCTTGGTTGGATCGTAGAGAGGGGGCGCGGCGTGTGGTGGTTGAAATCGTCACAGATCCCCCAACCCGCATTACTGCACCAAAGGACATTGCGGACACATTTGGGCAGTACTACCATATACTTTACACTTCCCATACCACACATTCTGAGGAGGAGGCTTCCTCTCTCCTTCGTGATATTAGACTACTGGCTCTCACCAAGGAGGAGAGTTCCGATCTTGATCTAGATATCACAGTGCTTGAAGTTGGAAAAGCCATACAAGACCTGCGCGGGGGAAAGCATCGGGCCCCAATGGGATCCCCATTGAGTTATTCAAGATAACAGCAAATAGGACAGCCCCTTTTCTCACCGATATGTATAGGGCGAGTAAAGCGATAGGGATCCTTCCCGAAGATCACAGACTGGCCAATATCATCCTGATTCCCAAGGCGGGCAAGCCCGCTAACCAATGTTCATCCTACAGGCCTATCTCACTGCTCAATTGCATAGCTAAAATCCTTGCGAAGGTCCTTGCCACTCGTTTGCTCCGGGTTCTCACCAGTCTGGACCACCCCGACCAGTCAGGGTTTATGGCGGCGAGAAATACATCCCTCAACCTCCGCACGCCCCACGGAGTACTTTGCCGGGCGGATACGATCAGGGAGGATGCGGTTGTGGTATCCCTGGACGCTGCATCAGCTTTTGACCCTATCGAGTGGCCTTACCTGTTTGCTGTGCTTCATAAATTTGGTTTTGGTCCTGAGTTTATTAAATGAGTGCGCCTTCTGTGCCATCAACTGTTGGCTCAGATGGTCATGAATAATCGGAAATCGCCCGTCTTCTCTCTTGGTAGAGGCACCCAACAGGGTTGCCCTTTGTCGCCGCTCCTCTTTGCTTTGGCTTTGGAGCCGCTGGCGGCGTGGATCCATCAGGATCCTGCGATTAGGGGCCTTAGATGGACACACGGTTGGGAGGACCGCATATCACTATGCGCGGACGACATCTTGCTTTATATAGCCTCACCGGCAGTGTCGCTCAACGTGGTCTTAGATATTTTTCGAGTGTTCGGGAGGTTCGCGAGGTATACAATTAATTGGTCTAAGTTAGTTCTTTATGTTCTCTACAGACGGCATTTTTCACTCCCCCGGGGTTGCCAGTTGACAGAGGCGGAGGATAGCTTCAAATATCTGGGAATCTGGGTTTCCAAAGATTTATTTAAATTCTATGACCACAATCTTCGGCCGCCACTGATACGTCTCAAGTCTGATGTCCAGCATTGGAAGTAGCTTCCCTTGACTCTCCTGGGACGTGCGGCCTTATTTAAGATGATGTCTCTTCCCAGACTTTTGCACACACTGCAGAACACCCCGCTTCCAGTTGCTGCCTCATTTAAAGAACTTGAAAGTGTAGTTTGTGATTTGGTGTGGGAGGGCAAACCCCCGTATCGCCACACATAAACTCACATTAGGTTGGTTTGATGGGTGTATTGGACGTCAAAAGGTATTACTGGGCCTCACAGCTCGCAGCCATCAACCAATGCCAATATAGACCACAAGATGACCCGGCTTTTCGGATCGACAGATGGCTCCTCCCAGGAGGTGGTTTTGAGGGTGCGCTATATACACGGTCCTTGAATCCCGCTCTATCCGGCCCGACTCGGCATGCCGTGCAGGTGTGGGAAGACACAAGCAGAAGCCTGGGCTGGGAGGGCACACTCACTCAAGCCACACCGCTCTGGCACTGTGATCAGTTGGGTTGGCTGTTTCGCTATAAGGGCTTTGATAAATGGGATTTCATCTGTATCTCCAGGGTGGAGGATCTCTGGAAGTCGGACGCAGTCATACCCTTTTCACAACTTCAGCAGGGTTACGAAATGGCCAAAACAGAATATTTCCGGTATCTACAGATTAGACACGCCCTGTTCGCTGCTCTCCCAATGGGTACCATCTTGCCTAACTCCCCCCCTCCGAGGATAGGATCGTAGACGGCGACCTGCCCGAAAAGGATATATCTCTCATCTACAAAAAGCTCATTAATAACATGACAGATTCCCTGATTTGTCTGAGAAGTAAATGGGACCACGACGTGGCCGGCATGGACGATGAGGAGTGGTGGGCTGCAGTGGCTTCTCCCCATGAGGTCACCATCTCCTCCTCCTTTAATTGGTCCAATTAAAGATTCTCCACAGGATATATCTGTCAGGGACCTCACTGGTCCATATGGGGTATACTCAAGATGGTGGCTGTGTGAGACTGGGTGGGCAGGAGGGCACCTTCATTCATACTCTCTGGGATTGTGCTGGGATTCAGAAGTATTGGGGGAGGGTGGTGCTCATGATGGAGGAGGTATTGGGGAAACAGATACAGTGTAACATTAAACTGGTACTATTGAACATATGGGATCCCACCGATCTGACTGCCAAGGAGAGAATTTGGGCCACTCTGGGGTTCATGGTGGCCAAACAAAATATTGCACGACTGTGGAGGGCCCCAAGTCCTCCAAAGATCGCTGACTGGGCTTATGATATGGACTGAAGTATGGTAACGGAAAAGCCCATATACGAGTACAGAGGGTGTCTGACAAAATGGTCACAAACATGGGGGGCATGGAATTCCTATCGGGGAGACATCTGTGAGCTGCCTAGAGTTGGGGGGGATATGGACACTGCGCATTAGCAGTATATTATTATTGCTATCTGCCCTATGTCAATGTGTCTACTTTCATATGGGCGTATTACCTGCAAGTATGTTACTGATCACCTGCGAAATGTTGCATTGTAACCATGTCATGCCTTTTTTTTCAATAAAAAGAGTTTTCATAAAATTGCAATTATATCTTACAAATATACGTATGTTAAAAATATTGTTAATTTTCCAATCATATATTAAAAATTTATGTTAAAAAACATTGATGATTTTACAATTCTACATGAAAAATGTGTGTTTAAAAATATTACATTTCCAAATCTACATGAAATATTTACATTAATAAATATTATTATTCAAACTCAACAAAAAAAAATTAAAAATATATTATACTTTGTAATAAATTTTGAACAACATCAAAATACCTGGATAATGTTTCTAATATTATGAGAAAATGTAAAACAAAAACAAATGAGAACAAATAAACTGTAAAATAAAAAAAACATGTGTAATCAATAAAAATGTTTGCAAGAATAACATACATCTCCTTTCTTATTTAAATGTGCATACAAAGGTGCCGATTCCGATCCTGTAAAACCCGGGTACAAATGGTCGTACGGAGCGTTTTCTCCGTACGACTCGTACCCGGGAATTCCACCGTACAAGCCAGCAAGTACGATTCGTACAGAAATACCATTTCCGTACGATTCGTAAAAAACACTGTACGGCTAAAAAATACATACAATTCCGAGCCTGGACAGCGCGTACGCGACGTCCGCACGGAGTCAGGCAGCGTTTTACGGACCAGCAAGTACGATTCGTACCCACAGCACTCCGCACGGCTATATTTTTACGGGAGCCAAAAAGTGCCGGAAAAGCTAAGTACGCCGCGATGCACGAGGAAGAGAGGGCCCGGTGCGCGCCGTACACGCCATCACCCACATTGTACGTGTCATCATGTACGGTGCGTACCCCAACATTGCATATGAATGGACCGTACCCCCAGCCCCCCGTATGTACGTGCCGTACCCCCCGTATGTACGCACCGTACCCCCAGCCCCGTATGTACGTGCCGTACCCCCAGCCCCCCATATGTACGCGCCGTACCCCCAGCCCCGTATTTACGTGCCGTACCCCCAGCCCCCCGTATGTACACGCCATACCCCCAGCCCCGTATTTACGTGCCGTACCCCCAGCCCCCCGTATGTACGCGCCGTAACCCCAGCCCCGTATGTACGCGCCGTACCCCCAGCGCGTACATACGGGGCTGGGGGTACGGCGCGTAAATACGGGGGGGGCTGGGGGTACGCTGCATACATATGGGGCTGGGGGTACGGCGCGTACATACGGGGGGGTACGGCGCGTACATACGGGGGGGCTGGGGGTACGGCGCGTACAGATGGGGGGCTGGAGGTATGGCGCATACATACGAGGGGGCTGGGGGTACGGCATGTACATACGGGGCTGGGGGTACGGCACATACATACGGGGGGTACGGCGCGTACATACAGGGGGGCTGGGGTACGGCACGTACATACGGGGGGCTGGGGGTACGGCGCATACATACGGGGGCTGGGGGTACAGCGCGTACATACGGGGAGGGTCTGGGGGGGCGTATGACTCGTACCCCGGGCACAAGTGTGCCCGGGGTAGGGGTCGTACACAGTTCGCTCCATACGGGACGTTTTTCATACGCTTGTGCATTCGGAACGCCGGTACGGATCGGACTTGTGCGCTCGGACTTCAGTTTTACAACTCGTACGTAAAACTGTCCGGGGACGTCTCGTAGACTTTTCCCGAGGCGATTCGTATGTATTTTTCCCGTACGAATCGTACTTCACCGTTTGTACGGTACTTGTACGATTCGTACGTAAAACAATACGGATACGAGTCGTACGGGAAAAAAAAATACAGGATCGGAATCGGCCCCAAAATGAAATAAATAATAAACAATACAAAAATTGCTATTTTAACTCCAAAACCAACAAAACTCAGGGAAAGTGTTGGATGATAAACCTAATTAAATTACTATTTCAACTCCAAAACAAACAAAACTCAGGGAAAGTGATGGATAAAAACACCTAATTAAATTGCTATTCTAACTCCAAAACAAAATAAACTCAAGGAAAATGCTGGATAATAAAACATAATAAATTACTATTCCAACACCAAAACAAACTAAATTTAGGGAAAGTGCTGGATAATAAACCTAATTTAGGGGGTCATTATGATGGCGGGCGGATCGCCACCACCCGGCTGGCGGGAATTACTTTGGGGGCCCATTGCGTGCCCCTGGGGCCTTAGAGAGGCTGCACTTGGGGGATACCTATGGTCCCCCCCTACATTGCCGTGCTCAAGGTGGCAGGCACCACGTGGTGCCTGCCACCTTGTTCATGGCAATGCTCAACATGCTATTTTGGCATTGCGGCGGGTGCTGCTTTGCATTTGTCACCCCCGAGTGGGACAAGTATGCTCAGACGTAAGTCCCGTGCTCTCCATGCCACTGGAATCAAGCTATCCTGGCTGAAGAGGAGTGAAACCCCGAAACCGGTCCTAGGGCTTGGTTCCAGTCCAGGGAGGACCTGGCTTGGCAGCTCGGGCTGGACTGTTTCCATGAGGCACAGGGTCAAGACTGATTTGCATATGGCTGGGTTCAAACTGGAATGGCATGGTGAGCAAAAAAACGATGGATCCAGGCCCAGATCTCTGTACTAGGGTGAATGTTTGACATTGTTCTGCATTCTGTCCATCAACTGTTGTTTTTGCATTTGTCACCCCCGAGTGGGACGGGTATGCTCAGACGTGAGTCCCGTGCTCTCCATGCCACTGGAATTAAGCAATCCTGGCTGAAGAGGAGTGAATCCCCGAAACCGGTCCTAGGAAGCTTGGTTCCAGTCCAGGGAGGACCTGGCTTGGCAGCTCGGGCTGGACTGTTCCCATGAGGCACAGGGTCAAGACTGATTTGCATATGGCAGGGTTCAAGCTGGAATGGCATGGTGAGCAAAAAAACGATGGATTTAGGCCCAGATCTCTGTACTAGGGTGAATGTATGACATTGTTCTGCATTCTGTCCATCAACTGTTGTTTTTGCATACAGCAGCACCCGCCACAATGTCAAGAAAGCGGAAGGCGACCGCCAGAGTGGCGGTCGCATCTTAATCAGTGGTGCGGGACTGCCGCACACCTGGTGGACGGTCCCAGCACCGCTAAGCCCGCCATCCTAATGGGCCGGCCCCAAAATTACTATTCCAACTGCAACACCAACAAAACTCAGGGAAAGTGCTGGATAATAATTCAAATTAAATTACTATTCCAACTCAAAAACCAACAAAACTCAGGGAAAGTGCTGGAAAAGAAACCTAATTAATTACTATTCCAACTCCAAAACCAATAAAACTCAGGGAAAGTGATGGATAATAAACCTAATTAAATTACTATGCCATCTCCAATACCAACAAATCTCAGGGAAAGTGCTGGATAATAAACCTAATTAAATCACTATTCTAACTCCAAATCAAAATAAACTCAAGGAAAGTGCTGGATAATAAAACATAATAAATTACTATTCCAACACCAAAACCAACTAAATTCAGGGAAAGTGCTGAATAATAAACCGAATAAAAATACTATTCCAACTCCAAAACCAACAAAACTCAGAGAAATTGCTGGATAATAATTAAAATTCCATTTTCATTCCAACACCGAACCCAAAAAATCTCAAGGAAAGTGCTGCATAATAAACCTAATTAAATTACTATTCGAACTCCAAAACAAAATAAACTCAAGGAAAGTGCTGGATAATAAAACATAATAAATTACCATTCAACACCAAAACAAACTAAATTAAGGGAAACCGCTGGAATATAAACCTAATGAAATTACAATTCCAACTCTAAAACCAATAAAACTCAGGGAAAGTGCTGGATAATAATTCAACTTAAATTACTATTCCAACTCCATAACCAACAAACCTCTGGGAAAGTGTTGGAATAGTAATTTAATTAGGTTTATTATCCAACTCCAAAACAAAATAAACACAAGGCAAGTGCTGGATGGATAATAAAACATAATACATTACTATTACAACTCCAAAACTAAAAACAAATCAAAGAAAGTGCTGGAGAATGAAATATAAAAAATAACTATTACAACTCCAAATTTATGATAAAAAAATAATTATTTTTACAAAACGTATCTTCATAATACATTTTTAAATGCTATAAATAATATATCTTATTAAAATTTTTTTTTAAATACATGACAAAAAAATAAAGAAAAATGTACTCAAATATAACCTCAATATTTTTAATTGATTTTTAAAAAAATGATAGTCATATTTTAGAAAGAAGTTTTAAATTTTAATTTCTACTTTTAATAAAAATTTCTTTTACCGTACAATTTCAAAAAAATAGTTCTATTTTAATTAGACAATTTTAAATACGCCATAAACATATCCCCTATAAATACAAAATCTCACACATAAATATTTGAAATATTTTTTTAAAAAACATGTAAAATATATTTTTTTAAAACATACTCCCCACCCTTATCCCCTATAAACCCAACATCCCGCTCCTAAAATGTAACAACAATTTAAAAAAAAATTTAAATTTGATTCCAACATTTTCAAATTACTCCCTTATCCTCTATAAACCCAACATCCAGCTACTAAAATTTTACACACATTTTTAAAATATTTACATTTTAATCCAAATTTTTTAAATTACTCTCCACCCATATCCCCTATAAACCCAACACCTTACTCCTAAAATTTAACAAAATAATAAAAGTATTTAAATTTTAATCCAATTTTTTAAAATTACTCCCAACCCTTATCCCCTATAAACCCAACATCCTGCCCCTAAAACTTTATTTAAAAAATTAAACAAAGTTTTTACATTTATTTTTCATACTATTAAACATATATTAACTAATACTAATTTAATAATAATAAAATACTAACATTAAAAAAAATTGATATAATTTACAATTTTTTTAACATTGACATTTACAAAATCGATATTTTTGCATTACATTAAATTCGATATTTTTAACGACGAGAAAACTTACCTTGATATTTTCCACCATCGATAGTCTTGTCAGTATTACTGCAATTTTATATTATCACGTCAATATTCTGTCTCTGCGACCCAATCCTTATCCTCTGTGCAGAGCGCACAGACAAATGGTCATGTGTTCCAGTTTCAATTGGGATTCTGTGCAAATGTGTGTGTAGGAGATGAGCAGTTGTCAAAATATTGACAATGCAAAAGTAAAAGAAAATACATTATTTACAGGTGAGTGGATGTGCTGTTCATTTTATTTGTGGGTCATAAAGTGAAGGAGATGCACAAAACTGCATTCAGGAGATAGAGAAAAAAGGGTGCTAAAGAAGATAGAGGTGAGGTGTAAGATATGCTGATGGATGAGAGGTAGAGAGAAAAATGACATACTTGTCTAACAAAGAGTGAACATAACAGGAGTGACTAAGACACTCTGAAGACCATTACCCCTTCAACAGGCCTCAGCAATGTTAATTCTCAGTCTCACAATTTCAGAATTGTTAACATTTTCAATTCCGATTGTTTGAAACAAAACGATTGTTACTTCTTCATCTTAAACATATAACAACCACTGACAATCCCAATAGTCCTGGCTGGTTTTAGGTGTATGTCAGTTGTTGATTTATATAGCGGGATGCAACACAGGGACCCTAGAGAGGCTCAGAAATACCGGTCGGGTGGTACATTATGAAAATCACAGAAATGCACTTTATGTGTTTAATTCCACCTATTTACATAGAACCCTTCACATACATACATACACACACACACAAACACACACACACACACACACACATACTTTTTTCATCCCACTTAAAGTGATGACACACTTGATTGGTGAAGACAAAACTGCACAGTACATGATCAGAAAATGCACATCAGCAGACATATTGTTATAAATTATTAAAGCACAGACAACAATTGAGAGGAAGTTAATGGATTTTCTCTTGGGTGAGGGGTCTCACCATATGTTGTATATTCGGTAATAAGTGACTTACATCATAAGGTTTGGATTTAAGTTCATTTAATATAATTGTTCATACGTAGTGAGCCTCATGAAGAGTATTTTAGGGATAGGGAATATGCGGTGAAGATTACCTCAAATGATTTGTGGTTTGTACAGAGTTAGAGAGCCAGCATGTGTTTAGTCAGGATCCTTTGGTGAAACTGAATCTAAGAAGTGTAATGGCAATTAAAAGAAACACTTAGGGGCCGATTCAGATACCGGCCGCAAAACGAACCGACCGACAATGACCCGGACCCAATACCGACCGACACAGACCAGCGCCGTACGACCCGTGCAGTATGATGCAACGCGAGTGAATTACAACCGACAAGTATGGAATACAAGCCGTACGACCGAGTCGTAGGGAAAATAGTGATCCGGCCGTAAAACCGACGCGAATTTCACCGACCGACAAGAACCCAGAATGAACCCGACCGACCCGTACCTGCGATGTCCGATCCACGCAGTACGATGCAATGCGTGTAAAACCAGACCGACTCGCACGGAGACCAAGCCGTACGACCGACACGCACAGAAAACCGAGCACACAAGCAATAGAGACCTTCGCGACCAACGCGTATCAAACACAGAAGATAGGCAGCGTGAACGAGGTGGAGAAGCCCACACGAGACAACAGCAGCGCCTGTTTCTGTCACATGAACGTCTCCTTCATGCCTACAAAACCCAAAGGAAAAAAGACAAAAAAAGGACCAAACAAGCAATGACAAAGCAAATAAATACCAAATAAAAAAACATGGGACAAAGACACACCCACAACTCCAACTATATAAAGGACTACAATCACTACCATCATCCCTTGAAAACAGGAGACACAGCCAGTAGCAAACACCATTACACAGTAACCACAGACACACTCACAACTCACACATCACACAACCCACACACCATCAGCACCTCATCCAAAAGCACACACACATACAGCCAGCAAAACCAACACCAACCCACCCTCACTTGCACCCTCACACACACATCCCTCACCACCACCACCCATCACCATGCCCCCAAAGAAGAATCCAAAGTTCACAGATAGTGAGTTAGAAGTGCTGGTAGACGAGATCATCAGAGTAGAGCCGCATTTGTGTGGTACATTGGTCCAAAGGACCCCCATGTCACAGAAAACAAAGATGTGGGCGAGGATTGTGGACAAGGTGAACGCACAAGCACCAGCAAGGCGCACAAAGGACGATATCCAGAACAGGTGGTATGACGTGCGCAGGAGGGTCAAGAAACTCATCGAAAAAGATCACGTCCTGAGTCAGTGCACCGGCGGTGGCCCTCCTGCAAAACCAGTCTACTTCAGGACCTGGGAGGAGAAGGTGCGGGACATCCTACCACCAGAGAGCGTCCATGGCCTAACAGACATCCCAGAGCCTGGTGAGTACACAAACAACATACCCAAGATTGTGTGGCATGGGGACAGTGAAACCATGCACCTCAAGCAAAGCTACAGTAACCAATAGATAATCAGCCCAAGATGTGTATGCTAGTCAGAAAACACAATACCTGCCATCACATAGTGAATTGGAACTGTGTCATGACATGCATCAACCTACAAAAACAAATAGAGCAAGCCAGTGGCACAAAGCTAAATAGACACTGCCAGACAGTTTGCCACCATAAACACACTACCTCACAGTGCAGCTGACTGACAGGGAGGAATTGTGGGGATGCAGGTGATGTTAGTGTATGCAAAAGCATGATGGGGCCTGTAGTCACAGATAATGCTCCCCCTCCTGATTGGCCCATCAAGACCTCACTGAAACATGCCCACATCACAGGGAGTGGAAAATGACTGACAAGATGGCTGACACTGGCTCCTGCTGTGGGGAGCACAAGGCCCTGCTAGGGGTTGTGTGCAAATCAGAAGCAGGACACCACTGACTGACATCCTGAAAGACAACTTGCACTCCCTACAATGGAAGCACGTTTCATGATGGGAAGGAGGACTGACAGCCCTGACCATACTTACCAGCATGTGGAGACACACCCCCCTCAACACAGACTCTACACAACTCACCGGGTAGAATGCATTGACACACACCTCATTGAAATATCAGCAAAGGATCCCCAATACTGGGTGCTGCTGTGTGAAGCACAGGGGCTCTCTTTGGACTTGTAGCCAAACAAACACCAGGATTTCACAGTCAGCCATCTTGCCATTGCTGTCACACCCCCTCACAGGGAAGCAGAGTCAAGAGGAAGGAAGTATGGGCATGCTGGGAAGGGGGGTGTAGCCAAGAGTATGATGGGAGTCGCAGTCACAGACAATCTACACCCACCCACGTGGCCCAGCAAGCTCACACTGAACCATGCTCGCCTCACAGGGAGTGGGAATGGACTGACAAGATGTCTGGCACTGCGCTCTGTTGTGGGAAGCACAAGGCCATGCTGGGAAATGGCCAACCACAAACAACAGGACTGCACAGTCAGTCATCTTGCCATTGCTGTCACACCCCCTCACAGGGAAGCAGAGTCAAGAGGAAGGAAGTATGGGCATGGTGGGAAGGGGGGTGTAGCCAAGAGTATGATGGGAGTCGCAGTCACAGACAATCTACACCCACCCACATGGCCCAGCAAGCTCACACTGAACCATGCTCGCCTCACAGGGAGTGGGAATGGACTGACAAGATGTCTGACATTGGGCTCTGTGTGGGGAGCACAAGGCCATGCTGGGAAATGGCCAACCACAAACACCAGGACTGCACAGTCAGCCATCTTGCCATTGCTGTCACACCCCCTCACAGGAAAGCAGAGTCAAGAGGAAGGAAGTATGGGCGTGCTGGGAAGGGGATGTAGCCAAGAGTATGATGGGAGTCGCAGTCACAGACAATCTACACCCACCCACATGGCCCAGCAAGCTCACACTGAACCATGCTCGCCTCACAGGGAGTGGGAATGGACTGACAAGATGTCTGACACTGGGCTCTGTTGTGGGGAAGAACAAGGCCATGCTGGGAAATGGCCAACCACAAACACCAGGACTGCACAGTCAGCCATCTTGCCATTGCTGTCACACCCCCTCACAGGGAAGCAGAGTCAAGAGGAAGGAAGTATGGGCATGCTGGGAAGGGGGGTGTAGCCAAGAGTATGATGGGAGTCGCAGTCACAGACAATCTACACCCACCCACATGGGCCAGCAAGCTCACACTGAACCATACTCGTCTCACAGGGAGTGGGAAGGGACTGACAAGATGTCTGACACGGGGCTCTGTTGTGGGGAGCACAAGGCCATGCTGGGAAATGGCCAACAACAATATCAAACTCTGTCCGTAACAAGCTGGGAGAAAGCAGTGTACAGGCAGGCATCTGTTCGAAAAGTAGAAAATGTCATGTTTGTGAACCATCAATGCATGTAGAAACATAACTCACATCGTGTGTCTCTTCCAAACACAGGTGGTGCTGGGCACCCAGCACCAAATTATGAGGATTCCCCGGCCCAGACTCTGGCGGACACTGAGCTCTCTGGTCTGACTCTCTTTCTGTCCTCTTCGGATTACAATGACCAACCTGGCACCTCCGGTGTGAGCCATCATGCAGCACCAGCAGCATCAACATCTGCACCCTCTGTACCCACACCTCCAGCATCTGGACACTGACAGTGCACCCCTGCCAACACGGACAGACCAAGGCCAATGAACACCCACAGCACAGGAACACAGGACCCCCAGGAAGCTACAGCAAACACCACCAGCAACACCACCCAAGGGGTCCCAGTGTCACCTATGCGTCCCGCTGCTGGTCTTTCACGTGTGGATAGGGGTGCTGAGAGGGGTGGGAGGCAGATTGCGCGCCTTGCAGAGGGGTCTGGACTGCATGATAACCCCCACCTGGCACGCATCCTAGATGCGTACCAGAATAGCACCGGAGGATTTGGCCAGGTAGTGGGGATAATCAAAGACATGCAACACAAGCAGGTCGCCCACCATGCCCGCATGGAGGACAAGCGGGATGCCCTTACTGCAGTGCATCGGGACATACTCCAATGCCTCTGCCAGATCAACACCAACCTGTCCACACTTCCCTGGGTGGCCACAACATCTGTCACAACACCATCTGCCAGCGCCACAGGGAGGGAGGGGGACTCTGGCGGAGAGTCCCCTGCACCGCAGAGGCCTGCACATGAGGATCCCCCCCCGGAAGAAGAGGGGTCATCCGAAGAAGGACATGTGAGAGGCAGATGTCCCAGCACATCCCCCAGGGACTCTAAACCTGTTCTGGACAGGAAGACGTGGACACCGTTGAAATGGTGCGCTGGGCTTGGACGAACATAGCTAAGCGTGCGGGCATAGCGGATCTCTATGCGCCGAGTATGCCACTTGCGGCTAACCCACTGCTGGGTCCATTGACGGATAAGGCGGTGGCGCGCCGGGCGCAGACCTGTGGCCTGAGGGTGGCGGGAGACTTGTATCCGGACGACACTTTCTTGACGGTGCAGGCCATGGTAGCAGCGCCGGAACCTATGGCGTCGGAGCTACTTCTGTATTACCAACTGCGGTCGGCTTGTAAACACAGGTACACAATGTTCCCAAATGCTCCGCCGACGTTGGCGGCTTTGGAAGACATACTGTCGAACTCCTCCTCTCGCAAACTGATTACACGCATCTATAGAACTACTCAAAACGCAACGCCTGTTGCGCACGTGGATTCTAGATCACTGTGGGAGGGCGAAGCGGGCATCAGTATCACAGAGAAACAGTGGGAGTCTTGTTGCACCCAACTCGAAAACCTATCGCCTAATTATAGATTGCGGCTAATACATTTCAACTTCCTGCATAGGACTTACCGCACGCCCATACAGCTGTTTAGGATGGGGTTGCGGGCCGATACGAACTGTTGGAGATGTGGCGAGGGGGAGGCTACGTTCTATCACCTCGTATGGGTGTGTGCACCAGTGCGGAGGTACTGGGATACGGTCTTCCATACTGTTGGTAAGATCGTGGGAACGACTATGGAGCCGGACCCGCTCGTGGCCCTCTTGGGGTTTGTGATGAAGGTGCCTACTGGGTCGCGCAAACTTGTTGCCCTTTTACTGTTACTTGCCAAGCTCCAAATAGCGATACATTGGAAGAAAAAGGCACCGCCGAAAGCATCGGCCTGGGTAGGATCAGCGGTGTACTGTAGGGAACAACTTACCTCCTACTGGGACCAGATGCCGCAGCGTTCAAAGCCTGTAGACATATGGCAGCCGTTGGTGGATTGGTTGGCAGGAGCGGAAGTGGTGGAAGATGGCTGAGAGGGTGGCTTGTGAGTCCGGCACGTTGGGGCTACTGAGATGGGGTTGCGGAGAGGGGTACGCATGTGGGAAGCCTGGTGTCATCGTTCTTGAGGCTGCAACGCGCCTCGCATGGGTGGGGTCTCTACTGTCTGCACAGGCATGGCAACACACGGCCCAGAGTGGTGACAGTCATGTCCTTTATCATCGACAGTGTTCACTTTCCTGATGATCTCGCGTCCTGCTGTTGTTGTTAACTATTGACTGATGTACTATTATTGGTATGCTGCTCAAATGTACGGCCAGGACTCGCTTAGGCGGTGTACCGCTATATAACCAAGCTGCCTGCCTCCGGGTTGTTGGCTGAATAGCAGTGTACAATTTATTGGAATAATAAAGGTTTTTGGAAAACAAAAAAAAAAAAAACAACATAAAAAAAAAAAAAAAAAAACCTGTTCTGGACAATGTTCTTTGTGCGCAACCCGTTCACCTTGTCCAATCGCACACAACTCGCCGACATGACATGGAGGGTTCATGTTGGACCAATGTAGCAGATGACTGTGGACTTTACTCTGGACATCTCATCTACCAGCACTTCCTACTCCAATGTGAACTTTGAATTCCAAAAACAATGTACAGCACCCACCATCCTGTGCACTTCCCTCACACGTTTGAAAATATACTCACCAGTACACCATACTTGCCTCTGTTGTGATTCCAACTTGTCATGTTCAGGGAGATGTCGATCTGCTACACAACACAGTGCATGCCAAATACTGCAACAATGTGACCAACGTAAGTGACACATGATGTGACACATGTGAGGGAGACACACCACTATGGCACCACAACACATACTCACCATGGCTATGTTACTCATCACACACAATGATGTTGACCTGAAACACATTGGCATGCACAGACACAACACCAACCTCAGTCAGTGGTAACAAGTCCACAGGTGAGGTAAGCAGATGTCACTCAGATGTGGGAAGACAGACAAAGCACATAACAAAGCGTAGCACAGGTTCATTACACATCAGCAACACGTTTATTCCACAATAGTTGCACGGTAATTCCACTTAACAGTGGACACACACTCACAAAGTGTTGGAGAATTGAAGTCCAGGGATGTGTGGTACATCAGTTGATGGGAATTGACAACTTCCACACTGATGTTGGCTTCTGGGTGTTGGGGGGCAGTGTTGACCAAACAACAGGCAAAGTACCCTGGGAAGGATAGACACAAGACACAGTCAAAAGCACAGCAGAACAGGAGAGAAATGCAATACACATGCACAAAACATGTCGCAAGAAACCTACACAAAAACAAGTTAGCAGTACTACCCTATTGTGGAGTACACACCACCTGAATGGACACATCACTGCACGCATCCAGTCAAGTGGCACACAGACACACTCAGACAGCAACAGAGCTGCCACAACACATTCCAGGCTACCTCCATACATTCACATAACAACACTTGAAACTCACATTCAGCTGAAGAAGTTGTTGATGAGCTGTGAGCGGACGTCACCCTCATCCTCATCCTCACTGGCATCTTGGCCCAGCCCAGGATCCTCCACAGGTACCGGCGGTTGGTCATCGTCATCCTGGATGAGAGGCACCTCTTTCCGCACTGCCATGTTGTGTAGCATGCAGCATACAATGATTATTTTGCACACCTTTGCATGCTCACATGGGAGGGCCACACCGGTCTTGTCCAGGCACCGAAAGCGGCTTTTAAGTAGGTCAAATGTCCGCTCAATCACCCTCCTGCTCCGACCATGTGCCTCATTGTAGCGCAGCTTGGCTGGTGTTACAGGGTTCCTGAGGGGTGTCAGCAACCACGGCATGTTTGGGTATCCGGAGTCACCTACACACACAAAAATGAACAAGTAGCTGAGTTTTGTAGGAGTGCGGAATACAACATTGACAAACACACACAATGAGAAACAGTCAGTACACACCGACAAGCCAGGCATGCTGAGCTGGCATCTGTGACATCAGCGTTGCAATGCGACTACTCCTCATAATGTAGGCAACGTGCGCAGAACCAGGGAACCGTGCACACACATGTGTGATAAACATGTCAGCAAGACATACCACCAGAGCATTGATGGAGCACCCGACTAAACATCGTTTGCGACATACCACCAGCAGTAGCCACAGTGTACTGGAAGGTACCAGTAGCAAAGAAGTGCAGGCCTGCCATCACCTTTACCTCTGGGGTCAGTGCTGTAGGGTATGTCCAGCCAGGTAGCAGATGTGGTGCCAACTGCTCTGCCAACTCCTCAGTGGCCTGGTGAAGCGGTACCGTCTAATGCAGTCGCGTTCCTGCATGGTTGCAAGGTCTGGGAACAGTCGATGGATAGCTGGTGCCCTGCCGTACAGAGATGCACAAAGGAAGATTGTCAGTTCATCCACCCATGTGGCCATGACCAGGCTCAATCGCACATGATAAATCATGACATTACACAATGTACTGAGGTGTGTACTGTTGGGCATGGACACATGTCACCTACATGACCACCACCTCACAACTCAACTCACTGAGGAGGAGAACCAGGCCCTGCTGGATGGGCTCCTTCCACAGTTCAGCAAGCTCTATGGGAAACCAGGGGAGCAGGTGAGTGTGCAGTCCACTGCCTTCCTAATTATGCATGTTGTCTGACTAGCAGGACTAGCAGTGTGTACACCAGTGGCAAGCATTCTCACTGACTACTTTCATGACCCAAAGTGTGTAGGTACATGTAATGAACAGGTGTCCTGCTGCTAAAGTGCATTGGTGCAAGCTTAAACTATCCAGGCATTGTTAACATGTCAGACATGCAGGTGATTTTTCCTTCCCCATGGTTGCACTACCTGTGTAAATCATTTCCCTTTGTGATGATGACATGTATATCCAAATGTGTGCTGCACAAATCTGGGGCATGTGTGTTAATGTACTTTTCACTTTGTCATCCTCACAGGTTGATGCCCACCAGAAGCAGGAGATCTGGCTGACCATCGCCCGGGCTGTTCGTTCGGTGGGGGTCTACAAGCGCCGGATCCGCAACTGCCAGAAGAGGTGGCAGGACCTTCGGGACTGGACCCGGAGGATAGCTAGAGTCCAGCTGAAGCTGTCACCTCTGCGCAGGAGGGGTGGACACCGGACCCTGACCCCCCACATGCTCCGGATCCTGGCGGTGGTCTTCCCAGACCTGGATAGGCAGCTGAAGGCCAGACAGCAGCAGGAAGGGGGTAAGTCCATGCCTAATCTGTGTAATATGTCTGACATGTCAATTGCAGTCTTTTGGCCTGGTCACACTTCCACATTACGTAGGTCTTGTAGTCCAATACTCAGGTCCCTCAATTGTGTGATACACCCTCCTCATCTGTTCCACAGGTGTGGCCCCTTCAGTCTGTTGCTTGTGTCACTGGGGCACTGTGTCCCTGCAGTCAGCTATGCTTCATCTACCGGACAGCATCTGTTCCCGTGACTCTGGTGTGTGTTTCATGGGTGGGTCAATTGTTTACCCAATGCCTGAGATCTGACATGTGATCTGTGTGTGCCCTTGAGATGTGTTCCAATTGCTGGTCTGACTCGCCACATGTGGCTGAGGTATTCCAAACAAACCCATGCAGCAGGGGACTCCAATTCTGGGGCCTCAGGAGTATGTATATCAAGTATGTCACACTTGTTTAGCCACATGACTACTGTCCAGGGCCAAACACTGTTTCATGGAGACCTGGCCTGTCATGGCTCCTCAAGGGCATTTAGAAACACTCTGTAATCCCACTCCTGTGTATCAAATAACAGGTTGTGCCTAGTGACATGTGCCCTCAGGTGTCTGCCTCTGTGTCATTAGGGTGTGGCTTGTTATTACGTACAACTAGGGTGTCCATAATTCAGAGGGTCAGCATGACATCTGAGATGTGACTGTGAGAGACAAGACCTGTGTGACATATAGGTGTGTGATCATCTGACAGCGCACAATGGTGTATGCAACTGTGTCCTTCATGCAGCTGGGTTACATGCATGGCAGACTGTGATGTGTTAATGTACAGGGAGTTGTGTTTGCAGAGACTCATGTGTCTGATTTGCATGCTGTGGGGTCTTCTGGGTCCTGTATATGTTGTTTGCAGGGGATGGGCAAGTGCGCCGGTCATCTGCAGAGTTAGCTTTACCCCTGAGCTAGGATTGTGAGTCAGTGCATATTGTTGTTGTCTGAATGCCCTACCCCTGTGACAGGAGACAGTGTTGACTGACTTTCTGGGCATCCCAGTGCCATGGCATTTAACTTGCTATGAGTGATCCTGCATTGTGTTCAAGTGTGCACCATGCACCCCATTGTGGCATTGCCCATCAGGTCATGAGAACATCATAGTGTGTTGCTGGCATGCAGCACAAGCATGTGAAATGAGTCTCTGCCCATCCCTTCATCCGGACACCTGTACTGAGTCAGTAGCAAGAGATGTGCTGTGTGTATAGTGACATACTCTTACATGTTCACTTGCATGTCCAAATGAGGTGTGGGTGGTGCATGTCGGCACATTGGGGTGTTAGCATCCAACATGCAACAGACATATGTGTGCAAGTCAAGGAGGGATATGTGTGCCATGGTTGATGTTGAGAATGACAATTGGCTTATTCTAAACAGTGTTGGCACTTTGAGCTGCGTTCAGCGGATGAGGCCAGGGCTTGCCCTGTGATGTGATGAACTCACTGTGGTGTGTGCAGTCGGTGCAGGTGACTGATGTTGTTCTCTTACTTCCTTTTCCTATCCAGATACATCCACGGCCACAGGAGAGGACAGCTCCATGGACCAGGAGGAGCCACAGAGCCTGACAGGGACAGAAGGAGAGGAGTCAGGGGGACCCAGTGGCACAGAGGGCGAGTGGAGCCACACAAAGGAGTCGTCAGCACCATCACCCCCAGCTGAGGGCCACAGCAGCTCTGAGGATGACTCCCTTGTGGAGGCGGGTGTCAGCAGCCACCAAACCCCAGCTAGTGAGGCTGTCCCCGCCGCCACTACCACCACCACCACTACCCTCCCATCGGCTCCCATCCCAGAGGTCCCTGTAGGCTCCTGTGTTCGAGAGCATGTCTCCTTTGTGCCAGGCACCGCACCACCTGCCCCTGTGTCCCCTGCTGCCCTGAGTGAGGAGTCTGTGGACTTACTTAGACAGATCCATGCAGGGCAGACGTCGATGCTGAAGGTCCTCCATGCACACACAAGTCTGTTGACACAACTGGTGTCGTTCATGGAGGGCATTTCCTCGGGCATGTCTGCCCTACAGAGGACCAATCAGTCCATGGCCTCCTCCCTGACAGCAGCAGTGTCCCTCCTCCAACAGTCCTGCACCCCTCCTACCCCTGCATCACCCACGATTCCTAGCAGCCTCCCTGTCCCAAGCACACAAACACCCAAACCAAGGTCGAGACACGCACACAAGCAAGCGCAGGTGACTGATACCACACTCACAGGGGCTGGTTTGCAGACACACACACACAGTCATCCACAACCACTCCGCAGTCCTCCTAGACCTCTCCCTCCCAGCCCCCTTCCCTTGCATCACCTGCAACCCCATCTCAACAGAAGCTCTTCCTCTGTGACCTTGGCCTCTTCCCCACCGACCCAGCAGATCCTGATTACAAGGGGAAAAGGAAGTCCCCACACACAGAGGGGAGTGCCCCTCACACCAAGACACCCTCCCCCAGGCACAGTCAGACTGAGACACCCACCCGCAAGTCCCCCCAGAGCCTGAAGAGCAAAACCCCCCACCACCACGCAGCTCCAAGGCAAAGTCTCCGTCCTCCATCCCCCAGGCCACCACTCCAGAGGTTCCCCCGCCACTCCCTGCACCGGGTTCCCCCACCCACAAATACACCATCCCCAAAATGCTAGGGCCATCCCCCCTACCACTTGCTCCTCCACACCTGATCAGACGGTTAGTGCCACTGATGTGGGGACCGTGCCCCCCCCCCCTGTCCTGCCGGCCTCACCTGCCCTCCTTTCCACTCCCATGGATGTAGGCACTGCAGTGGAGTCCACGACCACCTCGTCTGACTTGGGCACTGCAGTGGGGACCCAATCCACTCCATCTGACCTGCCCACTGGAGTTGTGCTGGCACCCACCCCATCTGACTTGTGCCCCACAGTTGTGACAGCACCCACCACTTCAGTCAGCTCCACTGCAGTTGCAAGTGTCTCGCTTGCATCCACCACCCCTTCACTGCCTCCTTCTGCTACGCCCTGATCCTGTCCCTGCGGTGCCTGGCCTGCCCCCATGTATGCCCCTCCGAGGGGATGACCCCGGTCCTTAGCAGTGCAGGCAAGCAACGTGTGACAGTTGTCACTCTAGTTCACTCCTTGGCATTTGGACATGGACTGGCCACTGGCCTTTTGTTTGAACGGGCGTTTAACTTTTAATATGCTGAATAAAGCTTTTTTCTTTATCCCAGTGAACTTGATTTAGCTGTACATTATGTTGATGATGTTTAACATGCCCTTGCACCTGTAATGCTTGGTTTCCAATGTTGAATACTGATGTGTTGCTGTGAGGTACTCCATGTGGTCCATGAGATATGTATGCTATTCTGGTGGGTATCCATGTCATCCTTTGCAGCTACCTGGGTGTGTCATGATCAACTTTTTGTGGACATCTCAGTGAACATTTCATTTGCATGGTCACATCTCTGGCTTGCACCCATGCACATATGATGTGCTTCTCATGGTCCAATTTGTCAATTCCACAAACTTTGTGCGCATCACCACTGGACCTACAGGTGTGGGCATCATTGGTATAGCAGCAACTGCTAGACATATGTTTTGAGTATGTGCAGATGACTTAGGGGAGACTCACGTACCCAGGCTGTTGTGACCAGAGCCTTCATTGTGTGGTAACTGATGGCTGACTGACCAAGTTTTCTGCAGACATGAGTGAGAGGTGCTGTGAATATGTTTGGCACAGCTGGGCTTCCACAGGAGTTGGGTCCCCTCAAGTACGTGTGTTGTCCCGTGACATATCCTGGGCCCATGGTGTGTGTTGTATGAGCATGTGTGTGTGTCCACATCCCTGTTCATACACAGGCACTGTTCCCTTGATATGTTCCTGTTGTTGATGCTTGCTGAGTGGTACCGGGTTCATCCCACTACTTTGCCATGGGCTACCAGATGTGTGGGTGCATGACACGCTACTGTTAATTGGTGTATCATCATTGGGATTTGTCAGCTCTGAGTGGTGATGATGTTGTCAGACACAGATGGGGCACAGTTAGGGTTCCCCAAGGCACTTGTTTATTTGCAAAATCATGTAGTTGTCGCTAGGTGGTACCTTTCAGGGATTGACACATTTGTATGTGTGTGTGACTGCTCCCACTTGTCGGGTTCATGGCTGCAATGTTGGCAGGTGTCAGGATGTGTGCCTTGTGGTTTTCCTTGGCTTCTGCATTGTCCTGGGACTGTGGCAGGTATTCTGAAGGTTACGTGAGCTTTGAAGTCATGGCCATGTACCGCATACAGTGCAGTATGTCTGTCATTCCCCAGGGTTGTAAACTGTCCTTGTGTGATGTGTCTGTGCACCTTAGTTCCTCCCAACATTCCTGTGTTTGTCATGGGTGCATGTGCAATGTCACCTGTCCATGTGGGCTTCACAGATGCACATTGTTGCAGTTCAGGGTGTGATGTTGAGGCTGGACTGATGTAAATGTTTGCATGGATGGTCCCCTAGCTCCCGTTTGTCAATGGATGAGGGGCCATGCTGAGTGATTTGTGTTTGTGTATGTGTGATGTACATTTGTGGAACAGGACACATGTCTGGGTTTCCCAGTTTGTACGACATCTGCCTTTGTCATCACAGTGGAGGTGTCATGCATGCTTGTGTCACCCCAATGTCTGGTCCCTGGGGGTAGTGCTGTTGTGTGTCAGTCTCTTGCTGTGTTAGTTGGGTTTTCATTCCAGGCTTGTGTCACATGTGTCTGTTGTGCTCCCTCTCATCTCACAATGCCTGATTGCCCACTAAGGGTGTCCCAATGATGGTTTACTTTTGTATGGCACTGTGTCCACATCAGTGTCACTGTGGTTCAGCCCCCCTCATGTGTTGTGTAGTTGCCTGGGGATACTGTGACTCTCTCTCTCTCTCTCTCTCAGTGTGAGGTTGCCTGTTTGTGTATCTGCATCAGTGCATTGGTATTGATGTTGTGGGACTTTGTCTGGATGCTGTTTCTGTGATTTTCCCTGCTGTCCTTGTGAGTCATATCACGTCATTGTGCACATTCATCCTGGTTGTTAGGTGCCATTGCTGGCATGAAATGGGAGTTTGTGAGCTGACACCTACAGTCTACACAGGTTGTTTTGATTGGTGTGTCTATTTTCGAGATGTGTGTATGCGTGATGGTCACTTCTGCTCTTGTGTCATTGTACACTGTATGCATTGTCAGCCCCCATGTGTGGTGCTTGTCTGCACATGGCCGAGAGTGTGTTAGGTTTTCACAGAACTGTTAGCCTCACCACATCTTTGTGGGAATGGGACACAACCACTAGTTTGCCCCAGAAGTGTTTAATGTGTTGGGGATCATACATGCTGTTTGTTATTTACAGCTTTGACCATGATGACACTTACCTTTTGGTCACTGTGATAAGGGGGGTTTAGACCCCATCACCACAATGCTCAACATCTGCTGCAGTTTGGAAGCCCACACTTAACTTCTGTTCTACTCAGTGAGGGGGTGTTCTTTTTACATTGCCACAGTGCTATGGTGATGCTTGTCTTGTGTCCATGTGCTGTTAGTTACATTGTATGTTCGAAGTCATAATCACTGTTGTAGGCATTTGTCACAGACTACACACTGTTGTCATGATGTTAGGGGGGATGTATTTTGCTGACATACCTAATGTTGGAATATGATGGATGTGTGGTGCATCACCCATCCTATGAGTGGGGGTGGCAGTGGTGATGGGCAACAAGTCCCCTAGGGGTGGAGGTGGCAGGGGTGATGGGCAACATAAGCCCTAAGGCTGGGGGTGGCAGGGGTGATGGGCAACAGGTCCCCTATGAGTGGGGGTGGCAGTGGTGCTGGGCAACATAAGACCTATGAGTGGGGGTGGCAGGAGTGCTGGTCAACAGGTCAACTATGAGTGGGGGTGGCAAGGGTGATGGGCAACATTAGCCCTATGGCTGGGGGTGGCAGGGGTGATGGGCAACAGGTCCCCTATGAGTGGGGGTGGCAGTAGTGATGGGCAACAGGTCCCCTAGGGGTGGAGGTGGCAGGGGTGATGGGCAACATTAGCCCTATGGCTGGGGGTGGCAGGGGTGCTGGGCAACATAAGCCCTAAGAGTGAGGGTGGCAGGAGTGATGGTCAACCGGTCCACTATGAGTGGGGGTGGCAGGGGTGATGGGCAACATAAACCCTATGAGTGGGGGTGGTAGTGGTGCTGGCCATACAACCCCTATGGTGGCCTGTTGTTAGTGGCCAGGATGTGGATCCCCTGTGTGTGTGTACCATTTTGAGGGTACGTGTCATTTGTTTATGTGGTAGGTGTCTGACTTACCGCCTGCGCCGTCGATCCCTGATCCGGTCATAGATGTAGAGTACTGGTATGACCTGCGCGATGGGATTCATGATGTGTTCGTGTTGTGCACACTGCTTCATCTCGTACCCGCTACAAGCTGGTCAGTCTCGTAGCCGTGTATTGAGTTGTGGCGCGAATCGTAGCTGATATGTTTGTTTTCCGGATGCTGTGACGTCCAGTACGTGGCGACCCATCCGGCGCATAGGAAGTACGCATCATACTTGTCATGCCGGAAACTGCTATGGATACTGCTTCCGGGCGAGTCAGTTCAGCGTTAGGAGTTACGGCTCGGACGGAGAATGGAGCTTGAATCACAGCCTACGTGTCGGTCGTGTTTTTGGCAGGTATGCACATCGTACTTCCACTGCAGAACGGACCAGCTACGGGTACGTGTTGGTCACACGGTAAGGCTACGGACAGCTCTCGGAGAGCTGTCCGACCCGGTATCGGAATCAACTCCTGTGTCTGTTACTCAGAGAAATTGTGGATATAAATAGCAAAGAGTGCCTTACTGGCATAGTAGTTCCTTTAAGATACTCTGCGAGGGCTAGTATGGCTAAGGAGAAGGATGAAGAAACAATCATGAGATGATTAGCAAGTTCAAGAAAAACCATGACATTATTGCCAAGAAGATATATGGATACAGAAGGAAGATTATACCTTCTTACCCTGGTGTCAACTTTGAAGGAAGGCGAGAGATTCTAGTTATGCTTGGAGATTGGGGACACAATGGGAGTAAGTCAAGTTAAAGGTTGTAGTGATGGTTATAGTTACTGGTTAACAAGCTTCAAGGGACACATGCTTGTACCCTCAGGATCATTGTCATACTGTAATAGGCTGCTACTGCATGGTGCAGGCTAGAATTAGTAGGTGTGGCTATCCTGAGCAGAGGAGCCGGGTACTGCATTTGGTGATAGAGAAAGTACATTCATGCTCTCTGTAGGGACAGGGCATCCTGCCAGGTGCTGTGATGAAAGAGAACTGCATTTGATCCAGCTGTCCTGATTCAGAAACCGGGTATAGCATTGAGTAATCTCCAAATTCCCACATTTCCACTGCCCCCTCCCAAAAACCTCTGCCCCCATCACTTTGCCCTCAGACTGATACCACACATCTGCTGCTCCCGCTCCGATGGACGCTCCTTCTCCCATCTCACCGCCAAGTCCTGGAACACCCTTCCCCATCACCTCCACACTTGACCCTCGCTAACCCACTTCAGGAAGGAACTCAAGACCTGGCTCTTCAACTGATACCAGCAGCACAGCAACCGGACAACCTTTCAGGTGACAAGCTGCCCTAGATAAGTACTGCTTGATTGATTGAAAAAATAAGGAAGCACTGTTATGCTCTCCTTAGTAGCAGAGCACCTCATGGGTGCTGTCATGAGAGGAGGGGCATTCTTCGGCCTGACTGCCTTTACTAAGAAACAAAGAAAAGTCCATGTTCTATCTGGTTAAATTTGCATTAAAAAAAAAAAGCACACACTATCTTATAGACCAGGTGGCGTGCAATTGAGCGTTGGCTGGAAGTCACTGCTCAATATTATTACGGCTATCTGGGAGGGATTATGAATCCGTCTGAGTGGAATGGGGAAGAGTGTAAATGCATCTACATTTGTGTGATTATGATGTAGTTATCAACCAGGCATGATTAAACCATTTTTATTGGGTTTAATCAACTTTAGACATTAGTAGTTGTAGCAGGATGAGATCCACAAATGGGTGGCATTCTTTTTTAAACATTAATAATGCTAGCAGGATAAGAACAAAAACAGGTAGCAATTTACAGATACAACACAATTTCAGAACATGAAATAAATCAATGTTCAGTACCTGTACAAACAATAGGCTAGTAGTATATTGCACTGGCTCATAATGATGTAAAATATCAGAGCCCTCCGTCTCCGTACTGCAGTGTAAAAAGTGTCTCCCTAAGTGTCCTAGAAGGATGAGGAGAACCCAATGAAAAATGGTGATGGGTAGCAGAACTTGGAAAAAGAAACCAGGGAAAGCACAAGCAATTATGGTATAATGCTTAGCTTAATATGATGGAGGGGGAGGGGAGCCGGGGACCTGTGGACTTTAAATTTGGCCCGTTGAAGGAGAGACGTCCTCATCAGCTAGCTTCTTGTACTGAATAAACATAGTATTCCAGGCAGCAGCTAAAGGGCACCGGCATATACAAGAGGCCTCCTCCCAATGCAGTGCAGAGCTTTCTACCCCTCCCCATCTAAGGGCCCGATTCCGATCTCGTTGGGAAAGCATTGCAAACGACTTAGATCGGGAATGCTTTCCAACCGACTTGTACGCATGCAGTCTGACCGAGTGAGTATGATGCAACTGCATTGTTACGGACTCGGCCTCCCATAGCACTATATGGGAGCTTGTGTACCGACACACACACAGGCTCCCATAGCAAAAAAAGGGGTGGGTGGGAAAAACCATACACCCCGTGGCAGGCACTGGCCCGCCACACTGTGCATGCTAGGATTGTGGGGAACCATGCGCACCCCCCCTCCCCCGTGACCGAATCAGAGGGCTCCGGGTGAAGGGGGGCCTGCTATGGCCCTCTGAAGGCTGAATCCGATGGCCATTTTGTCTCGAGGAGATCAAGTCGATACAGCTGTCTGATTCGTGCATTGTACTCACTTGGGGGGTGATTAGGATGGCGGGCAGATCGCCACCGCCGGCCTGGCGGTGACGATCTGTCCGGCATCCCAACCTGATTTACCCCCCGCCATATTACAATGGATGGGGCTATCGCGGCAGACGCAAAGTGCATCCACCGCTTTTCCACCGGTCGGCAATCGTTTCGATTGCCGGCCGGGCAGACTGGGGCCTTAATATAGTGGCGGTGCCTAGCAGGCACCCCCATCCATATGCTGGGTTCCACAGGCCTTTTCATGGCAGCAAAGACGCCTTGGAAAGGCTGGCGGGGAATTGATTTGAGAGCCCGTTGCAGGCCCCCGGGGGTTTGGGGGCTGCACTTGGGGAAGTACTTCCGCATTGTTGACATTTTGGTGGGTGCTGCTGTAAGCAGCACGGCGCGGTGTCTGCCACGTTGTGGATGGCAATGCACAACATGGCTCTTTGGCACTGCGGCGGGTGCTGCTTACAGCAGCACCCACCACAATGTCAACAATGCGGAATGCGACAGCCAGGGTGGCGGTCGCATCCTAATTGGCGGTGCGGGACTGCCGCATGTCTGGTAGCCGGTTCCAGCACCACTCCGCCTGCCATCCTGATACCCCCCTGGTTGGAAAATGGAACCATTGCGTGGCATGATTCGGCTACGAATGTGTTGGACGCACAGGTTCAAGTTCGTAAATGATTTGCACGGCACGTACGGGATACTAGCATCGTACTTGGTCGTTCGGAATGGGGGACGATTCGGATGGAAAGATAGGCTCCGAATTGGATTTACTCTAAACAAATCCCGTTTGGAGGCCTTCCTTACGAGATCCGAATCGGGCCCTAAGAAGTGCCTTGCGCCATTGGGAGAGAGCCGGGCAGTGTTGGGCTCTCCAGTGCATGGTTAGTAAACGCTTGGCCAACAGGAGGGAGAGGTTGGCGAAGGGCACCCGTACCCTGTAATTTTTTTGTCTGTGGAAAATACCTAAGGTGGTAGCTTCCCACGAATGTAATGTGGTACGTTTTGTGACCGTAGTTAATGAAGTATGTATTGTGTGCCAATCACTTGCTAAGCTGGGGCAGGACCAAAACGTGCTGAAGGTCGGAAATCTGGGTGACACATCAAAGACAAGTGAAGTTGCCTGCAGGGAGCATATGATGATGTCAAGAGGGTGTAATATAGGCCCTGTGAAGGATAATATCTTGGATGTTTTTAAAATGAGCATTCCTCAAAACAGTCTTAGGAGACTCCACGGCTCTAGACCACTCAGTATCGTGAAGATGTTTTGTAAAGTCCTCCTCCCAGTGGCAACGAAGGTGAACTAGAGAGATGTCCACGTGTTCCCTAATAGCTTTGTATAGCCACGTGATGAGATGTTGAGCTCTCCCCCATTTGGTATTGAGTATGTACCACCGCATGGGTATGAGGTTCTTCATCTAGTGTTCCCCATAATGATCAGAGTGCCACCAGAAATTGACCATATGTTGGTAACAGTCCTGGAATATTATGGTCCTGACAAATTTGCTCGAATGTAAGATTCTTGGCATCTTGGAAAAGGTCTCCCACTATTTCCAAGGAGTGTGCATGCCATTTGACAGCTGCTCATTGAAAGCGGACCCGTGCGCCCCCAATAGGCCCTGGAGGGGAATTATGGGGAGAATGGGGTGATTGCACTTGTGAGCTGGCAAACCCTATTTAGACATTTACGGGTGCCCCACCCGTGTAGGGACCAGGAATTATGTCTTGTGATAGTGGGGTGTAAGAGCTGGCGTATTATTTAGGAGGGGAAAGGACCATCTCCTGTACTTGTCTCATAAAGGTTTGTTCCTGCCAGCCATTGGGATACCCATTGGAGCTGTGCCACTAGGTAGTAAGTTTCAAAGGTTGGTGCCCCAAGCCCACCTTGACCCATCGGCAGCTGAAGTTTTTGAAGAGCCACACATTGCGTCCTGTCATGCCACAACAGGTCCCCTAACAATTGTTCCAAACCACGGAAAAAGATGTGTTTGGGAAACACAAGATCATTATAGAAAGTGCTATCCTGCTTGTGAGTGCAAGGGAAAGCCATTGCTAGAAGCGGAACTGGGATCTAAGGGTTTTGTAGAGACATTTCAGGTTGCCTTCAAACAGATCTTTTTGTGAGTGGTATAAACGAACCCCTAGATAACGGACTGCAGCTGTCCTCTAGGCTAGCAGAGTGTCACCCATTTGGATTATCCAAGGTGGGAAGGTGCTGCGAAATGGAAATGTGCGTTATTTTCCGCAGTTCACTTGAAGGCCAGGTACTTCCTCAAAAGTCCAGAAAGTAGTTGATATGAAGGACGTCTGCTGAAACATCTTGGATATATAATAGTAAGTCATTCCTATAAAGTGGCACAGCATGTGTGGTTCCGACTGGAGGGATCCCCTCTGTTGGCCCTCCAAGGGAAGGCAATGAGCCAGCGGCTCCATGGTGATTGTGAATGGGATAGGGGAGAGAGGGCAACTTTGACGAGTACCATGACCTATTGGAAAGGGGGGTGAAATCAAGCATTCAATGTGCACCCTAAATGATGGGTTTGTATGAAACAGCTTTGTATAGGTCTTGTTTGAGACACAATATAAAGGGAAATGAGGAATGTAGCCATTCAGTTGGCATGGGTAGGCAGGGAGAGTCTTGCTCAAAGCTGTGGTGGACATCTTGGAGAAGTATTCTTTGAGCGGCATGGGCCAAATTTGTATCTGAGGCGATTGTACATGAAGGGTTCGTAACATGAGAAGGTGAGTCTCTGTAAGTTTGGGGACCAATGCAGAGGCGACTCTTGTCGGAGGGTGTCGTGGCTCCATCCACCCAGATTCAGTGGCGGCTCCTGTGGAGGAGCGTTGCCCCACTGCTTTTAAGCAGTGCAAAATAAAGGAAACATAAAATGATAATAACTTTGAGTCATTATCCTTTTATGTTTTCTTTGCGGGTGGGTGGGTGAGGCTGCTCTGCTCTCAGAGCAGGGGAGGAGTGGTTTGCCCACTCCTAAGTGCACATGACTGTTTGGCTGGCCCTCTCGGGCAGCCCAAAACAGTCATGCACACTTTTCCTGTTCTCCTCGAGGCTGCATTGCAGCCTGCATGGCGAACATGCCCAGGCCCCCATTCCCTGGCTGAGTGTCGAACCATGAAGCTCAGACCAATCATAATGCTGCATTGCAGTATTGTGATTGGTCAGGGGAGCCTGGGTGCTTTCTAATCACAATGCTTCATTGCAGCGTTGTGATTGGTCAGGGGAGCCTGGCTGTGCTTCCTATTCCTTGAGTCTGATGAGGAGAGCAGGAGCAGAGACGCAGGACCCGCCAGGTAAGTGTTTACTATAAGCCATGTTGCACAGCAGCCCTCACTGCTCTGCAACTTCTGTAACACACATTAACAAAGCCAAATATCTCTGCGTGAGCTATTGGCTTTGTTAATGTTTTTTATTATTTTGCACAGCAGTGCGGGCTGCTGTGCAACATGGCTTTAGGTAAATGAAAACAAAGGACTGTGGCGTGGCCAGGGTTAACTGCATTATAGTGCTGTGTTTATATTTACTTTAAGCCATGCTGCACTGTCTTAAAACAGCACAGAGTGTTGAAGGTGACATACAACAAAAGGGAGGACAGTGGGGAACAAAGAATGTGCAGCGAAAGAAGGGCGGTGGAGTGAACCATAAACAACGGTGGCGGGGGATGTTTTAAAAAGAATGGATGGCGAGAAGAGGGTGTGTTATAAAGATCAGACAGCAGGGAAGGATTGACATCACAGATAGCCGGAAGCGGGGGGAAAGGTTAACAACACAGAGAGCAGAAGGAGGGCGGGGTTGAAGGAGAGGGACTGCAGACGCATGCACTCACTAAGATTCCATGCCAAAAAGTAAAAGAAAGAGTACCTGCAGGAACCTGTGAGCAGTGGAAGGGCACTGGCCACAGGAATCTGTACTTGGTCCATGCTCCATTGCATAGTAGAAAACTTGTAACCTAGGAGGAGGCTAGAGGTGAGGAGGCGGCACTGATCAAAAGGAAGCAAGAAAATGAAAGTGACATGGGATCCAAACAATGGTAAGTAAAGGTAAGTAATGGGCGGGATCTAAGTCCCTTTTAAGATTTTTTTTTTCTTTACGAGAGATTTCATAAGCACAGCACAAGTGCCATGCAGATGAACCCTAAAAAAGATTGTACTACTGAATATCGACTACAAAATATCATGGTATAAAATGATCGAGTCAAAAATATTGTACAACACAATATTGTATTTCGATTGACCTTAAGTAAATTATAAAAATATATTGTACAAAATAATTTCAAGCTTTACAATATTGCAGATAACGTAATATTGTTAGGTCAACTAAAGAAAAACATAATACCAATAATCCTATTCCCCAAATTAATATACATAAAAATTTCAAAACACTACTGTACTGACAAATATTTAGCAAAAAAAATAATGAGTAAATAAATATTGACACAACTATTAAAAGTAAAATTACTACTACCATACACATAAATACATCTTAACAGTGGCGTAACACAGGCATCTCAGCCCCCACAGTGTGGGAGTGCCCCAAGCTCCAGGGGACCCCCTTAGCACAATACTCTGGCCGGAGAGCTCCCGATTGAGTCTGAAGGGGGCTCCTCCACGTGTCTTGCAGGGAGTCCTCCTCAAGGTTCGTTACCCCAGAGCATCTTAAATAGCATTTTCCAAATAAGGATGGCAAAAAAATAGAAAACGAAAATCAAACCAAAAACTGTTAACTAATCAGAACAAATTACAATTAAGAAACCACTGCAAAAAAGAGGAAAAAAACTTTGTGCCATCCCCCAACTGTCCAAACAGTAAATAGTTCAATATGAAAAATACAAACACTTTCTAAAACATATTTAACCCCAAATGAAACTAATTATATTTTCTTTATTATTATCTCCTATCACTTGGCCTGCAAACAAGAAGAAAAGTAAATCCAAAACAACTTATCTGAAAAACAAAAGGACTACATCACAAAACAACAAAAACAAAAACAAAACCTGTAAATTATGACAACCATGAACTAATGAATGTGCTAAATATAAAATAGTAAAGTAAAACATAGATAGAACCACATATTTCACGTTTCTTTTATGTTTGAAAATAAACGCAGATATCAGCACGTCCAATAAAGCCACTTTCACAGACTCATAGAAAGGAAAATCCCAGCTCATATATCTAGGAGACACCTACAGTAAAGTACATAGCACTAAAGAACGTAACCACTTGAAGTGCACACAATAAGTGGTTGCTATGGAAGGGCCATAACTATGAATGCCCAAGCTGAAACTACATTTGAGAATAACCACCCATTAAATATGGTTGAAATCAAAGTCAGAAACCAAAACTAGGACTAAAAAGAGTCCAAAACTAGTTTCATAGCTCCAAGTGGAACTACACTTAAATACTATGCCCATGGAATACTACCTACTTCATAGCCCAATTAATTTATGTAACTAACTTAAAGAGAACAATATCAAGAAAAAGAATAGGAAGAATGGCAAACTATGCACCAAAAACATTTGCAGCGATAGACATTCCAGAACATCTTACTATAACCCACACAAAAGAGGAATTCATTCTGTACGACAACGTCAATAATGAGAAAAGAATAATATGTTTTGCTACTACAAAAAATGTGTGCACACTAGCACAATACCGCATATGGCTCATGAATGGGACATTTGAAAAATGCCCACTTCTGTTTTCCAAACCCTACAAATCTTCTGTCCCAATAGCCATAACCCATTTGATTGAATAATCTCCAACATATATTCGTGTGTGTGCGTGTGTGTGTGTGTGTGTGTGTGTATATATATATATATATATATATACATACATATAGATATATTATCTACTAGGTATAGTTAGGAACATTTTTCCAAAGATCCAAACACAAAGTTGTCCCCTAGAAAGAGCCCACAGCAGGAAGGTAAGTTCTTAGCGCTTATTGATGTAAGCTGCAGCCTCTCTGTCAAAACGAATCACCTCAATGACCAAGTCTTTAATGCCGACGCGTTTCGAGCGCCTCACGCACTTCTTCATGGGCAGACTCTGGAAAGGCGTCGCCATGCAAGCACTCTGCACTGAAATCACCTGCAATGCGCGCCCCAGTGGGCCGGAAAAACGAGTTGCCTTCTGGTCTTGGTGGTTTTTATAGCGCCAGGCAGTGTTCATTCCAGTGAATTTGCATGCGCGCTGCCAAATGTTCCAAATTAAAACCTCAGTGGACTGGTGAGACGTCCTGTACGTGAGGGGTTGCACCATGCGCCTCACATCTCGCAACTCACTGCTCATAGAAGTATGTAAACTAGCCTAGAAACCCCGCCCGTTTGGCCTTGCTCCGCACAGTATGCAACTTCTTCCCGGCCTTTTCCCAGGATGATGAATAGCTTACTAAAAGGCCCCTGTCAATTTTTGAGACAGGGACTTGATGCCTAGAAATACGATTGCATCTCCACCAAACAAAGAACACTTACTTCTGTAAAGAACAAATCATCCAAGTGTGCAAAATTGTTCATGACATTTCTTTTTTTTTTTTACAAGTTAATGTTGTTAATGTTAATGAGATTTGTTTAGCGCACGAATACCCAGAGGTGTCTTGGCGCTATGACTGTAGTATTCACCACCAGGAGATCATTTCTGGAAAAGCAATATTTTTAGCTTTTTTCTGAAAATAGAGAGGGAAGCAGCCCCTCTGAACTCGTCCAGAAGCGTATTCCACAATTTTGCGGTACCATAAGATAAACTTCGGCCACCCCAACCTGAGGTTCGTATTCTTGATACTTTCATAATTTTTGCACCTGAGGACCGCAACTGTCTGGACGGTTGGTACAAGACGAAAAGATTTCTAAGAGAAAGAGGTCCTGTGTTGTTCAGAGCCTTGTATGCTACACAGAGAACTTTGAACTAAGGGGGTCATTATGACTGCGGGCGGATTGCCACCGCCCGTATGGTGGTAGCGATCTGCCCGCCAAAACCTACCGCCCACATGACTTTTCCCCCCCGCCACATTACAAATGTAATGTGGTGGGGGGACGCCAGCGGACGGGAAGACTGTCTGCCGGTTTTCCGCTGGTAGGCAATCCACCCGATTGCCTACTGGGCGGAAAAGCCAAGGAATATGGTGGAGGTGCCTCATCCATATTTGGATGATGGCGGGGACTTGCCTTGAAAGGCAGGCGGTTTTGGCTTTGGGGGCCTGTTGCAGGCCCCCAGGGTGTTCGGGGAGGTGTGGGTGCACAGGGGGGTCTGCATTGTCATGGACATGGTGGCAGGCACCTCGCGGTGCCTGTCACCTTGTGCATGACAATGCACACAGTGGATCCAGAGCTTTGTGGCGGGCGGTGCTGTGAGCACCGCCCGCCACAATGCTGGGAATGGAGGATGCCACCACCACAGTGGCGGTGGCATCCTAATTGCAGGTGCGGGACCGCCGCACCACTGGCGGCTGGTCCCAGCACCGCTAGGGTGGCGGGCAGACTAAAGTCCGCCCACCATCCTAATGGGCCTCTAAATTCGCTGAGCGACCGGGAGCCTGTGAAGTCTGTGAGTCTCCTTGGAAATTGAGTCATATTTGGGGATGTTTCCCAGTAGACATGTTGCAGTATTTTGAATCGTCTGAAGTTTTTTTTTATATTGCTTTGGCATACCAAAGTAGAGACCATTGTAATAGTCTAGTTTTGCCTGGACCAGTGCAGTAACCACCAACTTTCTGGAATCATGTATGGCATGATTTTCTTTAGTTTTTTTTTGTCAGAAAGTGGGAGGAGGAGACGATAGCGTTAGTCTGGTGTTATAATGCTAGTTTGGTGTCAATCAACACTGCTAAATGTTTGGCCTTTTGCACAGGTTTGGGTGCTTCACCTATCTCTGCCGTCCACCAAAGATTGCCCCATCTAGGTTTCAGACTACCGAAGATTATGATCTCGGTCTTTTCAGAGTTGAGCTTCAGACAATGCAATTCCATCCATCTGTTTACTTCTCTCATACAGTTCTGAAAGTATTGTGGAAATATGGATTTTTATGATCAGTTATGTCCCCTATCTTGGACCCCAACGGTTTCATGTATAAATCATAAGTACATGTATGTTTCCTCCAGTTCCAGTTATGAAGACGCAAACACATGTGCGTCCACCGTCAACATGTCCTCTTTCAGATCCGCCATGAATGGGCCGGATATTCTATTCCTAAGTATGAAAGGCCACCGGCTTTATATGGTTCATTTATCCCATTTTACAGTCCAGGCGAGTAGGCCCTGATTCTGCCATCAAGCTTTTTCTGCCTTCTGCCTCTGAAAGCTCCAGTCTGAGCTCGCATCTGTACCCATGAACTTTGTCCTACTCCCTGCGCGGCTAACGGTGCCTGACTCGACCTGTCTGCTTGCCAAAAACTGTATTTCACCTTCAAGATTATCTGTTCTGCTCCGCTCTTCACCCAATGCATTCCTGTCTAGTAGTTTAAGTAAACATTCTTTCAGCTACCGAGCAAAAGGCCCGGCTTCTCTGTCTTTATGCAAGTAATTCATAGCCCTGTTACTATGGAAGATTTCTGCCCTCGCATCTAGTGTAGACACTTAGACTCTTGTACACGCACTAACAGTCAGTATAGTCAGTATAGAATAAGATTCTATCCTAAGAGACCTTTCTTTTTTGGATAACACAGTTCTTTAAACATAGGATGTTAGATATGATTTGGGATTAGGTTGACATAACCCCAGACTTCTGTCTCCACATGTAGAGCTAAATGTCAAGTCCCCTTCACCCCCTAGTTGCACGTCAATCACACGTCATGCTGCTGCGCGCGCATCTCTGCCAAGTATTTCTGCTGACATTGCGAAATTCTTTCGTGGAACCACCCATTTATGACATCATATCCAATGACGTTCTTTAAGTTACGCCCAGTTACACCTATTTTAGTTACGCATGTATGTTCTTATCTTTATTATCAACTGTTACGCCTCCTGCATCTGTTTCACTGTAATGCCTATTGTATAAAAATGATTACTTGTCAATAAAGATGGTTCTTCACTTCCTGAACCTTCGTGGTGATGGAACATGGAGTCCATCGATTCGAATTGATTTTGGAATAAAGCCCGTTCCGAACCTCTAATACCACGGATTCTGCCTCTTATTTTACTGAGCTATTGTTATAGATTTTCCGCATCAAATTAAGTTCCGGTAATTAAATTATTTACCACATAAATGGCGCCCGAACAGGGACACTTTCTCATCTCACGCGCCGGAGGTGCGTTGCAGGCCCGGTCTCCTGTCACAGCTGGACGGACAACAACGCGTACCCACAGGATTTCCTGTATCTCCCTCCTGCCCAGCGGGGGTAACTGAGGCTGCGATCAACACCCAGACGAGGCGGTGAGAAGTGCGAAGTATCCCGACCAGAGCCTAGCTGAGAGAGCAAGATCCGAGGTATACAGAGGCCCACCAGGTCCCGAAGTTCCGAAGTTTCGAGTCGAGTCCAGTCCGGTCCGAGTCCAGTTCAGTTCAGTTCCGAGGCCTTCCGTTCCGAGCTACCCGGTGAGTACCATTGTCGGGGAGGCGTTCTGACGTGCACATAGGTTGTGCCGGTCAAGACGGGTTTGGGTACACAAATCCGGTCTGCACTGTTTCAGCAGTGTATCTGTACTGTTTAGCAGTATATCAAGTATGTCTAGTATATAATCCAGAATTACCTAGTTAGTGCCGAGTATCATGTTTAGTGACTAGTTCCCTAAATGACCATCATTGTTGTTCATTAAATGTTAAATGTTAAAATGTTTTAAATACGTTCTGTATATTGTGGTGTGAATGACTGTTCATTATTGTGTTTTGTTGTATTAAACGTGTTCAGAATTAGGTATCAGATCAGATCAGTTCTCAAAAATGCCGCTCTTTTCGAAATTAAGACAGATAAAAACTAGAAAAGGGGTACTCGAAGAAGCTGTTCCCATTCCTCCTAGGGACACTCCAGGGTACTTCATGTATCATAAACATGGCCTAGACGCCATATTATTTCTTGATTTATGGGTAGACTACACCAAGGAATTACCAGAAAGTCAGAGGTGGCCCGCAGCTGGGACCTGGGATGCAGATTGCATCGTGAAAGTAGAGGAAGAATTATGGAAAAAGAAAGCTAGACAATCACAGAAAGATGCCATTGAATTATGGCGTAAAGAATCGTATAGACGTACAGAAAAAGCACGTAGACAGGAAGAGAAGAGTAAGGAGAATTCAAATAAAGTTCGAGAAAATCTATTAATTGAAGAAGGTACTCGAGTAAAATCAGAACAAGTAGACAGACAACGAAATGCCCTTATGAATGGTATGTATCCTCTTCTGGCCAAAGGGTTACCTAAGGCTACTCCGGAGATACCAAAAGACTTGCCACCCCCATTGTTTCCGATAAAAGTACATCCCAAAGGGCATCCCAGAACCGCAGAAGATGTTTTTCTTTCCTCTTATTTAGACGACGCAGCTCCCGAGTATGCTAATGCTGCGCCACATAGACCGCCTGCCGAGGGGGTTCAACGCCAAGACCCTCCTCTGTCTGTACCGCCGCAACAACAAACTCCGACACAAGTTCCGGCAAGCACATCTGTTTCTACAGCTGTACCCACAACTATGGTTGCTATATCACGTTCAACGAATCCTTTCACATCCAGCACCCCAGGTGGTGCTACGGGAGGTACAACAAACATTTTTTCCACGCCACCCAGAGTAAATAAACTTTCCTTTCAAGAATTAGCACACCAACGTACGCCCAAACTAGTAACTCCCGACGCGCTTAAGGAACTTCTAATAGATTGTAGATATGACCCGGTGCCCGGAAAAGGGGACGAAATGCTGCTGGCATCATTACGTATCCGACGAGCTGCAATATATTTAGGGAGGCTACCAGGAATGACTACACATTTAGAAAATATATATCACTTTGTCCAGTCAGGACGAGATTCTGAAAGTATTAATAGAGCCTTGGAGTACCAGAAAGTGGAGATACAAGGGGAACTGTTACGTTTCCTCATAAATTGTGTGATCAGAAATCAAGACCGACCAGGGGTAAATCCGGAAGAAATGCAAATTCTTACCACATGGAGTCGGAATATATCAGAGGGGAGACATGATAAACGATCATGTATAGTAGCTATGTGCCGCAAGATCCGCAAAGAAGTAGAACGAATACACGAAGAAAGATTAGCAGTAGACGAGCCTGAACAAACCGAGGAGGAGGAAGAATTAGAACTGCCCACAGGACAGTTAGAAACCATGGCCTATGTAGGTAGAGGAAGATCTTGTAATAATACTAGAGGTTTTACTGATCCGATACGTCCGATACGTCCAGATAATAACAGAAACTTCCAAAACCCAATAATAAATATAAGGTCCCCCGAACATTCGTTCCAAGCCGCTGACAAATTGCTCCGAGAACGAAGGGGTTATCATATACTCGATTCTATGGACGAACAAGAATTAGCCAGGTCAGCCGTTCATTGGGTTGACAGTCCCGGAAAATATAGTGATGATACATTAGCGCACACGTTTTTGAACCTCACCCCAGATGAACAGCGTTTAGCTGGTATCTATATGGTTCAACAACTCCTCGTACTATATAAAAGCCAACACTCCGATCCTGGTCCCTTACCTGATATATTGACTGAATTACTCACGAATAAATGGAGAGGTTCAGGTACTGAGTTAATTAGAGAAATACTAGAATCCAGAAAGCAGTACATTCTTTTTGTATGCCCCGAACATGTCTCACTGCCCATCAAGAAAAGAACGACGTATTATATGGATAGACAGAATCCCTTACGCGAAGTGCACCCGATAAAAGGTGATGACAATCAGTTTAAACGTGTGTTTGTATACACACCCATATCTAAAATAGAACTATTAGAAATGAAGAAAGTGGTACCCAGTCATGACAAAGACCCAGCGGGTTTCCACCGTGAAATTAAAGACATGTTGCTCATGGGAGAATATACCTATCCCGACATTATGACAATATTGAAGGTATTAATGCCTGCGGGCATTTACGAAAAACTCAAGGAAAAGGACTGGGAGGTGGGAGACCAGAAGATAGATTGGACAGCATTAGAAAACGAAGAAAAAGCTCGAGGTCCAGGTTCAGGGCTTGGGGAAAAGACCAAAACACTACCAGGTTTACTAGTACAAGTACTGCCACGTTTATTAACTACGAAAAAGGAAGACTGGGGTGCAATCTCAGCCTGTAAACAAAAGCACGATGAGGACACTAGTGATTTCTATGCCCGATTCGAAAAATGTTTTGGTATAAATAGTGGAATAAAAGCAAGTAGCGAATCTTATCCACATCTGTTTGTGACAAAATTAGTTGAAAATGCCTTGCCCCAAGTTAAGAATAGAGTATTGAAATTCGAGAGTACCTGGCAAGGTAACACTCCGTCGCAAATGTTACAGATGCTACAGTACCATCACAATAGAATTAGAGAGGAACAAGAACATGAACAAAGACGCATGAAAGATACGAAAATGAAAATGCTCGTTTCCCAGACAGTTCCAGCTGACGGTCATAAAAAGGGTATGACACAGTCTAGTGTTTCAGCAGGTCCTGTAAAAGGGACATGCAACTATTGTAAACAGCCAGGTCATTATGTACACGATTGTCCAGTTTTAAAACATAATATCGCCATAGGTAATACAAAAGAAAGACCACGGCCACTTAGACAGGATCAGAACCAACAAGGAGCTCCGCAGCATGCACAGGCCATGCCAGCTCCGCAACAGTCTATGCCAGCTCCACCACAGCAGCCTATTGCTGCTACACCAACAACGACACGACAGATGTACCAGACCGCACAGTATGATTATCCTGATTATCAACGATACTCATGAAACAGCCTAGAGAGGGAAGTTGGCTTACCCCTTATCGAGGTCCCTGTAGATCAAGAAGGACCTTATGTACACAGTGAACTATTAGGCCAGGATAGAAAATTTTTACTTGATACAGGGGCAAGCCGAACAACCATAAAACGTAGTGAAGTTCCAGGGGCACCCCTCTCAGGCTCACAGAATATTTCCCTTGGGTTTTCAGGAAAACCTATCATTAACGAAGTATCACAGCCTCTTCCCCTTACGATTGGTCCTTTGACACGAACTACAGATTTATTGCTTACTAAATCATGCCCAGAAAACCTGTTAGGTATCAAAACATTGAAAGCTCTAGGAGCTATAATATGTTGTTCTCCGGAAGGAGTAAGATTGTTTTTACGTGATTTCAAAGGGCACTATGTGTCCCGAGACATGGATCACCGACTGCGGACTTTACCCACATACTTATGGGCACAAGGCCCCACAGATGTTGGTTGCATGAACATTACACCATATCGAGTCACACTAAAGGCAGGAGTGGTACTACCACGAATGCGACAATACAAGTTACCCCCAGATGCTGTAGTGGCTTTACTGCAAATCATTGACGAGCTCATTGGCCAAGGAGTGGTTGTGGAAACAGACTCCAATGTATGTAATTCCCCGATAATTCCGATTCTTAAACGAACTGATCCAAAAGCCCCGCCAGTATATCGATTGGTTATTGATCTGCGCGAATTAAATAAATGTATTGTACCACAATACCCCGTAGTTCCAGACATTTCTTCATTACTGACAGCCATTGATTCTGAAGCAACATTCTTTACTGTAATTGATCTCAAGAATGCCTTTTTTAGCGTCCCAATAGATCCGGAAAGCCAATACTTGTTCGGATTTAGTTTAAATGGACGAAGCTTTAAATTCACACGCGCACCTCAAGGATTCACAGAAAGCCCCAGCATCTATAGCCAAGCACTGAAACGAGAACTTGACAGTATCCACATGCCAGTCAACACTGCCCTGCTTCAATATGTCGATGATCTGCTGATCACCGCTAGAAGCGAACCTGAATGTGAAAAAGCCTCACTGACGGTTTTACATTTTTTGGCCGAAAAGGGGCACAAGGTGTCCCCTTCTAAGCTGCAATTCTGTGTCCAGCGAGTTGTTTACCTTGGTCACTCGCTGTCCAAGGAGGGAAGGCAGCTTACACCCGACCGCATACAGTTAATTGATAACATGTCAGTACCCAAGACACAAAAGGAGGTGCGGGCTTTTATAGGCCTCACTTCATATTGTAGGCAGTGGATCCCTCAGTATGCATTTCTAGCAAAACCACTCATTCAGTTGACAACACAGGAGGCAGCCACATCGACTGTCCTCCCTTGGACTCAGGAACATACACACGCCTTTGAAAGTTTAAAGAAAGCTTTATGTCAAGCACCTGTCCTAGCAACACCATGTTACAGTAAACAGTTCACACTCTTTGTTACAGAACGCGAAGGTACTGCTTTGTCAGTACTCACACAGGAACAAGCAGGATCACACAAACCATGTGCTTATTTTTCTAGTACATTAGATCCCGTAGCTCAGGCTCTGCCTGCGTGCCTGAAGGCAGTGGCAGCGACAGCTTTAGCAATCAGACAAAGCGATGCCATAGTGTTAGGACATCCATTGACAGTACAAGTACCACACGCAGTAGAGGTTCTCTTGAACCGCACACAAACACAACACTTGACTATAGCGAGACTCACCGGTTACGAACTAACATTGTTTCAGCCACACATAGAAATCAGACGTTGTAGTACATTAAATCCTGCCACACTGTTACCAGTAAACGGAACAGACCCACTGGCACATGATTGTATTGAAGTTATTACTATCACGACGAAACCCAGACAAGACTTGACAGACGTCCCATTGTCAGACCCAGACCTGACGTTGTATGTAGATGGTTCATGTATGAGAACAAGTACAGGAGAGCTAGTGGCCGCGTATGCAGTCACAACAGACACTGAAGTCATTGAAACAAATCGTATTAATACCTTGTCAGCTCAAGCAGCAGAGCTCACCGCTCTGACACAAGCCTGTATTCAAGCCACCAATAAGAAAGTCAACATATACACAGATTCACGTTATGCATTCGGAGTTGTACACGACTTCGGCGTGCTGTGGCGAGAGAGAGGTTATTTAACTTCTCACGGTGCCCACATTCAGCACGGACCCCTCATTCATGCCTTATTAGATGCAATACATCTACCCACTGCAATATCAATTATGGTATGTAAAGCTCATACGAAAGTTACTGATATCATTTCCCAAGGCAATGATTTAGCTGACAGAACAGCTAAACAGACTGCTCAAACTCACACAGCTGACATGACAAAGACAATAGTTCCGACACCAACACATTGCATGATGGTTAAGGATCCCGCTCTTGACGTAATTGACATACAGACACATGCTACACCAGAAGAAATAAAGAAATGGACTGAATTAGGAGGGATCCAAACGGATCAAGGATGGATGACGAAGGAAAAACCTATATGGTTTCTTCCCGACTCAATGGTCCAAGTTATCATTAATACAATACATAGTCCAGCGCACCTAGGAGAAAAGGCTATGCTAGACAGCATTCAACACATTTGGTTCAACAAACATTTACGAGCAGCAGCTAAACAAAAAGTTCGTACCTGTATGATCTGTTGTCAGTTTAACCCAGGTAAAAGCATTCCCGTAGAACAAGGTGGATTTCAGCCTCCTGATCACCCTTTTGAAGTCCTCCAGATGGATTATATCCAGATGGAACGATGTCGAGGATTCAAATATGTTCTTGTAGTTGTTTGTGCTCTTTCCCGTTGGACAGAGGCATACCCGGTTTCAGATTACACTGCCCCGACTACTGCCAAACAGTTAGTTAGAGAATTCTTCCCACGGTACGGTTTACCACGTGCTGTCTACTCAGATAACGGCCAGCCGTTCTCATCCGAACTAATGAAACACGTTTCACTTTTGTTAGGTTATCAATGGAGATTTCACTGTGTCCGACACCCCGAGGCAGCAGGTCTCGTGGAACGACATAATCAAACTCTGAAAATTAGGTTGTCCAAAATATGTAGAGAGAAAGGTGTCGACTGGGTAGTAGCCTTACCAGTTGCACTCTTTTACATGAGAATGGTAGCACATTCTCGAACAGGGCTATCCCCGTATGAGGTGATCTTCGGTAGACCACCAAATATGTGGGGGACGCCTATACCTCGTAAAATAACTGACGTTGACTGTAATATGCTGACAGATTACCTGGCTTCCTTGATGTCTGCACTACAATCTTGTCGTTCACAGGTAGCTGCAGCCTTTCCCGACAATACCGAGGTGAAACCCCACGACGTAGTTCCGGGGGACCTGGTGTTAGTGAGGAACTTTGACCGGAAGTCTCAGCTGGATCCTAGGTGGAAATCGCCTCAACTTGTACTGTTAACCACGAGGACAGCCGTGAAGATCGAAGGTCGAAAAGGCTGGATACATTCAAGTCATATCAAGAAATTTCATGGACTACCATCCGATATAGAGACTAAACCCTGTATTTCCTCAAAGACAGACTCAAAGCTTCCTTTGGTTGAACGAACGAACTCAGAACTGTATAGACTAAAACTACGGTCCAATAAGTCAGACAATTTGATTGTTTAAGTCCTCTCCAAGGTGAATCGGTTGAATTTGTCTCTGACATGTATCCTCTGGACCGGAATAGAGAAAAAAATAATGAAATCCAGTTGAAAAAACATGCGTACTGTAAATCACTGCGTAGTCATTGCACAGTGACGTTATTAATTCTGTTTTTCTTATGTCTTTTAATAATCGCTACAAGTATATTGTTGCACATATATTATCCTATTTCTAAACATGTTTATAATGTTACTGCTGAACATTCTTTTAGTGAATTTCCCCCGCATGAGTTGTCATATAGATTTGCGCTGCGCAATAACACTTTTATTAGTATGTTACATCATTCCCATCAGGCTAGCAATGCTACAAATTGTTGGATATGTGGCCGACTCCCTCCCTATCAGAACTATAAGGGAATTCTGCCTCTCTCTCCATATCCGTTCACACACAATGGCTCCTGTGGAGCATGGTTTAGTTTAATTAATTCCCTAGATTTGAATTCCGCAGTTTATCAAGACAACTGGGTTTGGGGAAACCTGAACTTAGTTTTGCTTAAAGTCTGCTACCCTAACAAGGAGGGACTTCCCAAAAGAACAGGAACTGATCTAGAAAATGAAGTATATGGATTAGGTAATTTCACGCTTAATCTCATGATCCTGAATGTCGAATCCGAAGCTGCACCAATTTTGCCCGCTATGTCAGTATTTCCAGTTAAAGGTGAACTATGTATAAAAAAGAATGGCTCCATACACATGGGCCATAGTAAATGCACCACTGTAATAGAATTCAGTGATCAAGGCAAGTCTACATTTAGAGCTTCTCGTCATTCCTACTTTATGTGTGGACAGACCGCATATATATGCCTACCTTTAGATTGGGATGGTACCTGTTACATAGGATTTCTTTTGCCACCTGTTTTCCTAGCTCCTCCTGATTATCATAGAAATATTCATTTAATACACAATAGACAGCAGAGAGATCTCCCAATAGTCGATTACACTGAAACAGCATGGGAGAAATACACAGATTTCAATAAAGGTTTCTTTCCTTATATAGGTACAGTCACTAATAGTAAGCTGATACGTAGATTAACCAGAACCCTTGAAGCAGTAGTAAACGAAACTATTTCCGCCTTAGGCAATTTAACAGAAGAACAGTCTGCTATGCGGATTGTTGTGCTTCAAAATCGTCTTGTCCTTGACGTCATTCTGGCCGATAGGGGCGGAGCTTGCAGGGTCATCGGATCAAGTTGTTGCATTTTCATACCAGAAAATTCGCCGTCAGTATATAAAGCTATAACTCGCCTTCATAAGATTGTAAGCCAGATACACCAGAATCCAGGCACCTGGACTTGGTCCGGTTGGTTTTGGAGTGTATTATCTACCTTTGGATGGAGGGTCCTATCCTTCCTAGGTATTGGCTTTCTCATACTATTCAGTTGCTGCTTATGTCTACAATGTGGGCCAGCGATTTGTGGTCTATGTGCCACCTCGTGTATCCCACCTCCAAGTTTTCACTCAAGATTCCGGAAGAAGAAAGAAGAACAAATGATGTTATATGAACAAATCAACGGATTGATGAGGATTGATATCTCTTAAGGGCAAGTAGGGGACAAGGAGGGAATGTGGAAATATGGATTTTTATGATCAGTTATGTCCCCTATCTTGGACCCCAACGGTTTCATGTATAAATCATAAGTACATGTATGTTTCCTCCAGTTCCAGTTATGAAGACGCAAACACATGTGCGTCCACCGTCAACATGTCCTCTTTCAGATCCGCCATGAATGGGCCGGATATTCTATTCCTAAGTATGAAAGGCCACCGGCTTTATATGGTTCATTTATCCCATTTTACAGTCCAGGCGAGTAGGCCCTGATTCTGCCATCAAGCTTTTTCTGCCTTCTGCCTCTGAAAGCTCCAGTCTGAGCTCGCATCTGTACCCATGAACTTTGTCCTACTCCCTGCGCGGCTAACGGTGCCTGACTCGACCTGTCTGCTTGCCAAAAACTGTATTTCACCTTCAAGATTATCTGTTCTGCTCCGCTCTTCACCCAATGCATTCCTGTCTAGTAGTTTAAGTAAACATTCTTTCAGCTACCGAGCAAAAGGCCCGGCTTCTCTGTCTTTATGCAAGTAATTCATAGCCCTGTTACTATGGAAGATTTCTGCCCTCGCATCTAGTGTAGACACTTAGACGCTTGTACACGCACTAACAGTCAGTATAGTCAGTATAGAATAAGATTCTATCCTAAGAGACCTTTCTTTTTTGGATAACACAGTTCTTTAAACATAGGATGTTAGATATGATTTGGGATTAGGTTGACATAACCCCAGACTTCTGTCTCCACATGTAGAGCTAAATGTCAAGTCCCCTTCACCCCCTAGTTGCACGTCAATCACACGTCATGCTGCTGCGCGCGCATCTCTGCCAAGTATTTCTGCTGACATTGCGAAATTCTTTCGTGGAACCACCCATTTATGACATCATATCCAATGACGTTCTTTAAGTTACGCCCAGTTACACCTATTTTAGTTACGCATGTATGTTCTTATCTTTATTATCAACTGTTACGCCTCCTGCATCTGTTTCACTGTAATGCCTATTGTATAAAAATGATTACTTGTCAATAAAGATGGTTCTTCACTTCCTGAACCTTCGTGGTGATGGAACATGGAGTCCATCGATTCGAATTGATTTTGGAATAAAGCCCGTTCCGAACCTCTAATACCACGGATTCTGCCTCTTATTTTACTGAGCTATTGTTATAGATTTTCCGCATCAAATTAAGTTCCGGTAATTAAATTATTTACCACAGTATAGAGTGGGCGAGGCTTGATTTCTATATGCTGCTACGACTATCTGGGTGTTGTCTGCATAGGACGTCTGACTAAAACCAAATTTTCGAATCAATGAGGCGAGTTCTGCAACATATATATTAAAAAGAGTTGGACTCAAGGAAGATCCCTGAGGGGCTCCACAGGGCAAAACATATGGCTCCGACTAAAAACTGTCCATTGTGACTGTTAATCTCCTTTACTCAGAAAGGAGGCCAATAAAGTCAATGCCATTCCCTGGACCCCCCAGCCACTGTTGGAACAAATTGTGGTTCACAGTGTCAAATGCGGCTGATAAATCGACGAGGACGACGAGGACGAGGACGAGGCTGTTCCACCTCTTTCCATTACTGTTCTGATTTCCTCAGTAGCATTGATCAGAGCAGTTTCAGTGTTGTGCTCCTGTCGAAATCTGTAATGAGAGTGATCAAGTAGATCATTGTCCTGAATGAATTGAGATAGTTGCTTATTCATACTTTTTTCAACTATTTTGGCCGGAAGTGGTAGACGGGCAATGGGACAATAGTTACATGGATTGGCCACATCTAGAATGGGTTTCTTCGACAGAGGAAGAATGGGGCAATCTTTCCATATAGAAGGGAAGTTACCCAGGCTAAACATGGTGTTAACAATCTGTGTAAGATCAGGGCTTACCACATCTGCTATCTTTTTTAGGCCTGCAGGAGGGCAGGGGTCAGTTTACGATCCAGATTTAGCTTCTAATATATGTTTTACTACCACATCAGAGGAAATTGGAGAGAACGGACAAAAATTGTTCTTCTTAGATTCGGCACATAAGGGCGATTCTATGGATCGGACGTGGCTAAAAAAGCGTTGTAGATATTCATAACTTAGATTTAAAAGCCGATGCAATCAAGTCACCAAAGTTTTGGTCACATTTTGTTGCATCAATCTTTTGGTAGTGATGATAAACTATTCACTACCCTAAACAAGTCTTTTTGGATGTTGACTTTCTTGAGGAAATTGTGTACCTAACAAATTTGCACGCCAGTTTCTGAGAGAGAGCATGGAGGCACTCTTAGGCCTCATTCTAGGGCACATTGGTGGACTCACACTTCACTTGGGGAGTTGAAGAAATTTCTAGGCCTCACACTCAAAATGGGGATAGTACATGAACCAAGCTTACAGTCCTACTGGTCTACTTGCACGATTTGGGTAACACCCAGCTTCACACGTCATGAGCAAAAATTGATGTTTGTTATTGCAGTGTATGCTGCATTTTAATGATTCATCTGATTGTATTTGTTGATAACACAATATCAGTTGAGCGTCCCTATGATGTATTAGTAGAAGGGTTTGAGCATGGAAAGTGATGGCAAAATTGTTTTTGGAAAAAAAAAAATGTGTACAAGTCCCGATTTCAAATTTATTTTTTGTAATTTGTATAGAATCTTTTAGCTACATTAATATGCGAAGCAGCAACGCCACATTCAGAGGAGGCTTTTGGATTGTTATTAACGTAGTTGTTTGGTCTTGGTAGAATCACAATATAGTTTTTCTTCTAGGATAGTGAATAGTACTTGTTTTGTGTATGTCATAACTTCCAGGTGACACCACATGGGTGATTCCTGGCGGTCTTTTTGAGTGGAAGTATAAATAAAAGTTTGTATTAGGCGAGAATTTCTTTCTAACACCCACTGTAAATTGCACTGGGGAAATCAAGCGGTCCTGGTGAGTCCCAAGATATATTATTTAATTATGTCAATCTTGATTGGTTTAATTCTAAAGTAGATTCTTAACTTTGCTTTCTTAATTTTAGGTTACTTTCTGTAATTGTGTAGCTACCTTGATGACAGGGGGGATTTAATTTCCAGTAATTGAAAGAATGTTCATTTTGAGAAGGAGTAAACCATTAACTAGCTCATGATGAGGAGATTTTTCTTAGTGAATCCGACGTAAGAGCATATTCTTGAATCAGATGTATGTTGGATTCTAGGGAATTGTTCTATATTGGTCCATTTCTGTGTATATGAGATATATCAGATACTATACTGGTGGAGTTAATTATATTTTGTGAACTTAGAAAGAAGTCCAGAACATGAAGGATACTTGATAACCCTTTGTGAATATTATCAGCATGAAATACATTGGATGAATCCCAATTCAACTAATTCTTCACAGTTACATCTACATTCCATGAAACATATGGAAATATAGCAACCAGATGTGTTTGAGTTAGTAAAGATTGTAAACCATGATTAAACTGTAATTAAGACAACAAATTGTTTCGTCTCGACTATATATTGGCTTCATCTTCCATCTTGGTGAATGCCACTATCATGATATTGCCGAGATTAATCTCAGATCACAACCCCCTTGTGCTAAAATTTGAGATCTCTGCTGCGTCATGCGCAAGATTTAATTGGACTTTCGATAGGAAGTTATTAGTAGATGAGGAATACCGGGATTATATTAAACTTTGGTTTTCAACCTTTTTTTCAGCTAATAATGGCTCAGCCCCAGACACAGTTGTCTGGGATACTTTCAAGGCTGGTGTAAGGGGGGAAACCCTTAGATATGTATTACGGAAACGCAATGATATGAGACAAAAATTTGAACAAGGTATGTTAGAGCTAAGCTCATTGGAGCGAGAGCTAGCCCAGATGATTAAAGATCGGTTGGATGTCTCTGTAGTACAGAATAATATGGCTAAACAGAGATCTCTAATTTGTCAACAATATGCTGATGAAACAGCTGCTAAATATCAGACTTTCCGAAGGGAATGTTTTGAATATGGGGAACAGGTGGGGAAGGTTTTGGCCAATCGAATAAGGCAAAAACAGTCACAAAGGAAAATCGACAAAATAAAGGATATAGATGGGTCTCTACAAACCTTGGAGTCCGGTATTCGGGAGGTATTCAAACTTTTTTATCAAAAGCTTTACGAGAGTGAAAAAACCTCTGATCCTTGGGGTTATTTAGGGGAAATCCCCACTGTAAGTTTGGGTCTGGTCCAGAGGGATATTTTGTCTACTCCTATAACTTGGGATGAAATCATCCAGGCAATGGTATCTTTACCTAGGGGAAAAGCAATGGGGCCAGATATGATCCCTTTGGAGTTTTACGTCTCCTTCCAGGCTGAACTGCGGGACCCGTTACTCTCTCTGTTCCAGCAAGCATTCAGTGGCATAGCACCGGACTCATGGTCTAAGACAACTATAATTGTTTTTAAAAAGAAAGGGAAAGACGAATGTGAACCAGCTTCATACCGCCCAATTACACTAATTAATTCAGACAGCAAGATCTTCTCTAAATTACTTGCTAGAAGATTAGGAAAGACTATAGCACCACTGGTCTCATTGCGCCAGCACGGGTTCGTAGCAGGCAGAGGTACCACGGACCATGTCTGTCGAATTATATCTCTTCTGGACTGGGCCCAGGTTTCTGAAACCCCAATAGGGGTGGCCCTGTTGGATGCCGAGAAGGCATTCGACAGGGTCTCCTGGGAATTTTTATGGGCAGTTCTTTATTGGAAAGGTTTTCCATCTTCCTTTCTTAAAGCTGTACAAGCCATGTACATCTGTCCAGCGGCCACAATCCGCATCTCAGGGAATCATTCAGAGGAGTTTAAGATATATAGGGGTACTCGGCAGGGGTGCCCCTGCTCCCCTCTCTTATTTGCTCTTTATATTGAGCCCCTGTTGATTAAAATCGAACACGATTTAGAGATTATTCCAGTTCAGCCTGCGAGTGAACCCATTAAAGTTTTAGCTTACGCAGACGATGTGGCCGTTGTTACACTGGATGTAGGCAACATGATGAGATGTATTGGAATTTTGACGTCTGAATTTGGTGCCGTGTCTGGCTACAAATTGAATCTACATAAAACACAAGTTCTCTTCACCGGCTCTAATGTCCTACCAGGGGTTAACACAATCACAGAGGCTATTTACTTGGGAGTTAAAATTGCTGTTAATGTACAGTCTATTGTTAATCTAAACTTTGATCCAATCTTAACCTCATCAAATAAAATGTTAGAGAATCTAGACTATCTGCACTTATCTTTATATGGCAGATGTAATGTTATCAAGATGGTGTTTTTTTACGAAATTTCTTTATTTATTCCGTACTATCCCACTTCTGGCTCCTAATTTAGTTTTTACGAAAATTGAAAGAATGTGTTCCCGCTTTATTTGGGGGTACAAGAGAACAAGGAGAGCCTTTAAAAAACTAAGCCTACCAAGGGTGAGGGGTGGATTGAATATTTCTCAATTTCAGCATTACTATTGGGCGGCCATGCTTCAACATATGGGAATTTAGTTTTTTGGTGCCCAGGTTTTATGGACCCAGCTATTTATCCATCCATATATGAGCTTATTGTGGGCCCGGAAGCCAGGTATATGTTTTCTAAATTCTTTGAGCCCAGCTACTACAAACGAACCCGCTTTAAGATTTTGGTTGCTGCGGCTGTAGTTTGGACCAGAATATGTAAATACTTTATGTTAAAGGAATATAATCGATATATGCCTGTGGGAATACCAGGGAAACTCCCTTCAATATTTTGTGATTCTAATATGCGGAGGTGGAACTCTCAGGGGGTTAGAACTATTGGGGACCTTTTTTTAGAGAAACAACTGATGTCATTTGTAGAACTTCAAGAGAGATTTGGGTTGCAACGCACTGATTTCTTTAAATATCTCCAAATCCGAAGTTTTTTAGATAAGCATGATTTAAGAGGGCAGATCAGCTTGGAAAAGAATCCAATATTGGAATGTATAAAAGGGAGATGTAAGATTTCCCAACTCTCTAAAATAATAACTGCATTTCAGCAGGACGACCTTGTTCTTTTTGAGCATCGTTGGGAGAGGAGGTTAGGGATAGTTGGTGTTGACCTACAAGCAGTATTTAACTTAGCTGATGCTGTTATATTTTCAGGTAGCTATAAAAGCCAATATTATATGGCTATTTTTGATTTATATTATTCTCCAGTGAAGATAGCCAAATGGGGAACAAACCGAGGGGCTTTTTGTCCTAGATGTACTCTGAGGGCTGCCGATCTGGTACATATGCTTTATGACTGCCCCGTACTCTCCCCCTGGCTCAAGGAGATACAATGTTTTTTGAACTTAGGTTTAGGCATCTCTGTTGACATGTCACCTCAACTAGTGTTGTTTGGCTATGAGTTTGGAGTAAACATCAGAAATCGGTCAACCCCTGAGAAGGGATTTCTATTTTTATGTATGGCTATTTTCCGTTTATGTATTACTTCCCAATGGCTAAGCCCAGATTCACCGTCTTTTTCTAGGTGGAAAACCAAATTACTATCTTTGTATAATTTAGAAATTGCTTTGTATAAACTTAAAGGCAGGGAAAAGAAGAAATTTGGACTTGCACTATGGGCCCTAATAATGAATTGGGTATGATTACTTTTTTGTTTTTTTGGTTCCTTCTTTCTTTTTCTCTTTAGTTTTTATGTATTGTCTATGCAATATGATGATAATTGCTCTTTGTATGTAACCATGTTATCATTAATGCAGATTTTTTTTCAAAAATAAAAAATTTATAAAAAAAATAAATAAACTAATTAAGATACAATTTATATTTATGTCACAAAAAGTGATGTGAGATGTTGTTTGGAACAAGAGGTAGCATTTATAAGCGATTTTGAAAGGTGAATTGTGACTTATTGGATGGTACTGCAAGATATAAGACATTTTACTAACAAACAACCTGTTGTTTCCTTAGTTAAAAACATCTTTGACTTGCTTATGCATATAACAGGAGCTGGAACATTGCCCATGTTGTCACAGAGTACCCTGTGCAGCAAAACCTAAAGCGTTCAGCAGTTTTTGTAGTGCTTTTTAGGAAATTTAGGACAGGCTTAACCAGCACGTTTACCAAAGTTTCAAAGTTAGTTATGCGTAGTCCAATCAGGGAATCTAGGCCTTGTGACAACCTTCGACACCCCCAACTCATGTCCACAAACTGGAAGTAGTTGGATTTAGCACAGCGAGTGCGGTAAAGAACGCATGGAAGAACCAACTGTGAGCTACATAACTTTTTCAGGAAAGCTCCCTTGAGAGTATTCTTCACTAATCAACCTGAATCCCCACCAGTGGACTCATGGTTACGAAAACCGTCCACTTTTACTCCAACCACAGGCATGGTACCGCCCAAGATCCTTACATTTGAAAAGGCAGTCCTAAAAGAGATTGTGATTACCCCTCCCAACAATATTTTCCACAATACTTCACGGCAGGAAAATTAGGCCATTGAACAACTGGCCAATGATACCTCTATCACTATAAAAGAGAGGGGAGCCATTGTCATCATGTCCACAATAGACTACAGAACGGAACGCCTCCGCCAACTAGAGGACAGAAGATACTATACTCCCTTGACGGAAGACCCAACATCACGACTGACCATCAAAATCAGGTCTATTGTGACGGCAGCACTACATTAGGGGTGGATTACCAAAAATTAGTCTGAGTTCCTCACTAATGACAACCCAAGAGTACCCTATTTCTATACCTTACCGAAAATTCATAAGGGTACCCAACCAGGCCCATAGTACCGGGCATCGGGTCAATCTTGGAACCGCTCTACAAATTTTGTGACCACTTCTTTAGACTACTAGTAAAAGAAACACCAACATTCCTTCAAGATACAAGGGATGTCTTGAACCTTAACGGAAAACACAACACGGAGGGCCATCATCTGGATGCAATATTCACCCTAGATGTAGAGGCCCTCTACACCAACATTCCACAACTAGAAACACTTGAGGTTGTGGAGGAAACACTGCTATCTACCAAGTGGTCAGATCCAGCACCCATAAGTTTCATTATGGAGTGTGCCCATACTCTATCAGTCCTCCACGGCACGAGTTAGGATGGGCGGGGTGATATCGGAAGCCTTCGAAGTGAGTCGGGGCACGAGGCAGGGATGCCCGCTGTCCCCGCTCCTATTCGCACTAGCTATGGAATCTTTGGCTGTGAAGGCTAGAACTGGGAGGTACTACCGGGGCCTACAAGTGAGGGGCCAGACCTACCATATTGCCTTGTACGTGGATGATTTACTCATGTTTCTGGTGGATACGGGGCAAGCACTAGAGGGGGCGAAGGCGCTATTGCATGGCCTAGGAGAGGTATCTGGCCTCAGGGTTAATTGGTCCAAATCTTGTCTATTCCCAACAGACAATAGTAGAGGGGACTTGCAGAGAGTAGCAGGAGTGCGCTAGGAAACCAGATGCCTCCCGTATTTGGGGTCCAGATTTATCATGAAAGTTCGGACTTGCTAGAGGGGAATGTGATTAGAGCGATGAGAGGGCTGATGGGCAGTTTTGAGTTCTGGAGCAGGCTGCCATTATTGTGGCGGGTCGAGTGGCATTACTTAAAATGGTGGCCCTCCCCTGGTTGCTCTATTACTTTACGACCTTACCGCTCTGGATACCGGCGCAGGTGTTTAAACAACTTACATCTATGATCACCGGCTTTTTATAGGGTACTGGGAGGCACCGGGTAGCCCTATCTATATTACAACGCCAGCGCTCGGAGGGTGGATGGGCGGTTCCGGATTTCGAAACTTATTATTTGGCTGCGCAGTTACAGTGGTTGACACAGATAGTGATGGCGAGGTTGAGGGGCCCGGAGCAGGAAAGAAGGGGAGTACCAGAGCTGAAGTTGCTATCACAACTCCTTTTGGACCTTTCCGTTCGACTGGGTGACCTGCCTGAGGACCTTAAGACAGCGAGGCAGTGTTGGAGGAGGAGTGTTAAATGGGCGGGTATGGCTTTGCCATATGCTCCAGATTTACCACTTGCCCTGTGTGAGGCGCTCCCTCACGGGGGCTAATGGCGGGATCTGAGCGACTGGGAGGAGAAAGGGTTGACTACTATTGGGGACCTCTACGAAGACGGGACTATGCTGCCCTTCCATGTATTGCAGGAGTGGTTTGATTTGCGAGGGGGAGACTTTTTGCTACACGCGGCCCTTACGGCAGCTATTCGGGTGCACTGGAAGGAGGGCCAAACTGAACCTAGGACCTCTTTGGGTTGTCAGTATGTTGTGACTGCTCCAGGGAAATATAAGGCAGTCACGTGCCTCTATAAGCGATTGACCCTGAAGAAGTTGGCCCCTTTGGAAGGGCTTAAGCACAAATGGGAAGTAGATGTGGGTGATGAGATACCAGATAGGGCTTGGGCTGACATAGTAGCACGGGCGTGGAAGAGCACTAGAAATGCTAGGTTCCAGTTCGTCCATTTCTATATTCTGCACAGGGCTTATCTCACCCCGGCCAAGATCAAAGCATATTTTAATACAGACACGGATGAATGCCCGCGCTGTAGAAGGGTTGCCCGTCATTAGCAGCTTATTGGATGGAGGTGATTGACCTGCTGAATGTAGTAACGGATAGAGGGTTGAATTTGGCTTTGGGGACATGCATCCTACACTGGTTTCCTCATACAGCTAAAACCAAAGTCCCTAGTAAGTTCATAGATATGGGGTTATTGTTGGCCAAAAGGGAAATCACAATGCACTGGAAGGCGAGAATATCCCCTGGAGTGGCTAGATGGAAGAAAGAGTTTCTCAAATGGGCGGAATGCGATGTGGTGGTACGGCTGCAATTGGCAAAGAGATCCGGGAGCGAGAGGGCACTGGAGATAGCAAGGGCATGGGAGCACCTGGTGGGATTGCTGAAAGACACAGACACTTATAGTGACGATGATACAGCGCCGATCGTACAGAACCTAGAGCACCACCAAGATGGTTCACAACAATAATGAAAGGGATGCACTTGCAACTAAAATGCTTGGCAACCGGGGATGGGGTCATGCACATGTCCACAATATTGGGTCACGGCACTACTCCAGCTTATGTGATGTTACAGATTAAAGAAAGTAAGGTGCAATTCTAGAAGTGACATGCCTGGGGGTGGGGAGAGGGAGGGAGAGAGGGTATTTAGGAGAATTATTGGATTAGCCCCAAATCAGTATGTCTTATAGTGAGTTTATAAAGTACAGATGTTGCATAATGCAATAGATAGAACTGTGTTGGGTTAGGCTATTGTTTATTTCTTTGTTTTTGAGTTATGGATCGAATGAGAATGGGTGGGAGGGCAGGGGAGAGCTCGTCACAGAATAGAGACTCGTATGAATATAATGGACATTGTGATTTATGTAATCAAGAAGTGACATTGGTACGTGCCTAATGGGTGCAAGTTGAAAAAACATTAAAGTTTGTTTAAAACAAAAAAAAAAAAGGAGTGTAACCATGTAGCGCTCACAGAAAATTATTTTCAGATTGAGGACCGCATTTACCACCAAACCCAAGGGACATCAATGGGCAGTACATTTGCCCAGAGCTTGGCGTGTCTGTACATGTCAGACTTTGAAGTACAATACGTCCTCACTGACACCAATCCGTATAAAGACAACGTCATCCTATGGTGTTGTTACATTGACGACGTCCTGGTATTTTGGAAAGGAGGACTAAATATCATCCCTCTTTTTGTTACGTGGTTCAACAGCCTTAACCCTTACCTACGGTTCACAGCTTATATATCTGAACAGGAACTACCCTTCCTGGACCTTGTGATTAGTCTAAGAGCTAATAGACTGGAGTCAAAAACTGACAAAAAAAACCCCGATAGCCACAGTCCCTTGCTCTTCAGTAGTTTCCACTCGAAAATCTACCCTATGGGCAAATCTTGAGGCTCAGGCGTAGTTGCAGTAGCCTTTCAGACTTTCAGACACAGTCATATGAACTTACCACCCATCTGGCTAGACGGGAGTACCCGGTAAGAAAGATCCAAATCACTCGAAAAAGAGCACTTAATGCGGATAGAGAGGCACTCCTTGAAATTTGGCCCAAAACTGAAACAAATCACATGTGTCACCACCTTTACCCCAGAATCTAATATGATCAAACGGATCATAAAGAAACACTCGAGGATTCTACAGCATGGTGACCTAGCGCCAAAACCCCCCAGGTTTGCTTTTAAAAGTACTGCCAATCTAAAAGATTTACTGATTAGTACTAGACCTAAAAAAGATCCACCACCACAAATCCAATTGTGGAATTTGCCCCATGTGACAGGCCACTACCCCTGCGGACAGTGCATAGCTTGCCCACTTACAAGTGCAACCAAAACAGTTGCTCTAACTGACACGTTCAAATGGCTACAAAAGAAACACACCAACTGCAACATGCGCAACTGTGCACATCTGATTACATGCCCTTGCCAGCTCAAATACATAGGAATGACGACACGCCCTGTAAAAACTAGAATTACAGAACACAGGAGCAACATAAGGTGTAAAAAGACTAACACCAAAATGTGTACCCATTTCACTGAAATGAACCACACTACAGATGATCTACACTGGACTACATTGGAGTCACACCCCCCAGATTAGGAAGGAGGCGCTATTCAGGCAGGAACAACAATGGATTTTTAGACTTTCAACCCTTATCTAAGGTCTCAATGATGATATCCGTTGGGTGGAACTGAATTGCATTTGATTACACTCACATACCACCGTACCCGGTTATCCTATTCCTGTGACACCTCTCCTATTACAGATAGTGGACATAGCAACTTTGCAATTACCACCTATTATGACTGGGCGTTCCCCCCCCTTTTGACACTCTGTCCATTATACATAGTGGTCAGAACTACCCGACCTTACCACCCACAATAACAATTATTGGGACCCACTATGCTTAGTGAACCTAATATATATCTAACACCATGCAATGAACCTGCCAACCCAGTTAAACTCCAGTGTATCTACGTCCAACCTGTGGGCACGAGAGACCACATTATGGCTGTTTTAGGGATGTGACCACTTCTGTGCAGCGACCATGATACTTATCGAGCTACACATCAAGCCCATGAGGTACGAGACGACACTTCAAGACACAGAGTCCCCGTCCCATCCCATCCTAGAAAGTTGCCATACATAGCGACCCCTCTTTAGGCCACATTAACTATAACTAATATGGGTGAGCTGATTTTTATATGATTTATCTATCTTTTTTTATATAAAATGTGCATGACTGTTGTTACTCTGTGTGGTTTAATTGACCACCAAGATGGCTGCCGTGTTTAGCGTTCTAGTGTCGTGATGCAGGGACGCTGAAACGTGCCATTATGTATACGCAGGAGCACGGGGACCGGAGCAAGGGTAGGACGATAGCTAGTTGCCACGCCACCCTACGGGAGTATTGCCATCCACGAGCGGTAGGGACTTGCCGTATGGCTACGCGCTGTACCCTGCCAGTAAGATTACTAATATGTTGGCTAAAACCGAGACGCTCGGCGTCTTTGTCTCTTTCCTCCCTTTTTTTTTTTTTTACAGATTACGAGCAACGCAGTGCTCTGTTGACACAACCCCGTCTTCTTCGACCTCAGATCACAGGGGTGAGTGTGTCTCCAATCAGTCCAATAAGGGCCAAGCTAGTTTTGCAATTCCTTCAGAAGCCCATAACTTTATTGAGTAGAAATGTACACACCTTTGTGCTGTGATAAGATGTGATGATTTGGTCCAAACCACATTTGTGAACTGGCAAATGGCTCAAGCTACTGGTGAAGTGGCTACTCCTCGTTTTTGCACGTGGGTAGTCCACACATAGATGGTAATCACTCTATATGTTACCCACCATACATTTGTCTATCACCCCAATTGGCATTTTTACCAATTGAAAATACCTTTTGCTCACATTTGAATTTAAAGCCATTGAAACGGGTGTTCTAACTCCACATTTCTTAACACCGTGATTTTCAATACAACGTCTTTGCCTCATATGGGCACAGACCATAAAAAGACGGATTGTATAGATTTGGTCTATCAGATAAGATGTTATCCACTGCATGCAGCTGTGTTCGGATCACTCGTCCACAAGCACTCCTTACTACTAGCTTAGGCACTCCATGAGGGATTAGTTTAGTCACTACCTTTCCCTCTCACTAGGAGGTCGGTGAGAACCATATGGGGTTACACAACTTAACGACCACGTTTCATTGTTTTTAACACCTTGTATTCTTACCACTCTCATTTCAGGTCCCAGAACTCCAGGCCAATCAACCTGGTGAAAAACAGCAACGCGGGTTACATTGCGACGTTCAGAACCAGCATTGCAGTAGTGTAAGAGTTGAGATCACTTTCTCCTTTTTTACCACGGTCCTGATAAATTGGCCCCAGACCCGCTATGGCTTTTTAGCCAAGAAACATGTAGACCACTTTCACCAGATAGACCCTGCAGGACCATTATCTCCAGGAAGGGCTCACAGTTTTTAGCGAGGTTAGTGCACCCCCAGAATAAAATTATTGATAAGTGCAGTACTAAACCTATTTTAAACTACACTGCACACTCACAACACTACCCTGTCCACATACCCTCACACACCCAACGGCTTCATCAAAAAAAGATCTCCGCTAAAGAGCCCCTTCACGGGTGCCCGTCGGGCATTGCAGCGCCGGCCTGACGAGGAGCAGGCCCAATGATGAAGTATGACATCCTCCGGGGTGTGTGAGGGCAATCCATAACAGACCTAAACACCCCTTTACCAATAGGAACTGCACATTGATATTTTTCATATCGTATTTGGGAGTATATGTGCAGGACCTGGTTAAAAATCTCTTGGTTCCTTCTATTTAAGAAGCTCTAAGAATAAGGGCACACTCCCAGCTATAGGAAGTTCGCCTCAGACACCATTGAACTTTGGGACAAAGAGCGAAAGCCCAATGATGAAGCATGCCACACTTGGGTGCGTGATTTTGCGACCTTTTAAGGAGTTAATTTTATAGCTGTCATCAGAAGGGAGAAAGTAGCAGATTGCCTCTACATACATAACACAGACTTGTATTACTTAATTGTTGGTATGTAAAGAGGGAGGCTGGTGAGCAGACCCCAATAATATCCCCCTCAATTCTTCGCTTTTGGTGGTATGATGACAGTGCCCCTGGAACATCATGGCTGTATCTCTGTTTCTCTTGCAGCTCACTGTTTAATATATAATTGATAACGTAAATAATTCTTTATCTGCTTTAAGAAGACGTTTAATTTATTTTCTCAATGTTACTTTCATTGAGCAGTTTTTCAGTTTCCTTTACACCTTGTTACACATTTTCATATCATTTGTGTTAGAGGCAATGTATTGTCCCTTCTTGTGATACCAGAGTTTGAACAGTGTCACTTCTGCTACCCCTCTTATTTTTGCAAATAGACAGCAGTGGCCCTGATCCTCTAAATACAGAAACTCAAGGCAGCCTCTCTCAATTCTTAGAAAGTATTAAAGAGATTACAGCCTGGCTTGCACAAGCAATCAACAAACTGACTTTGTCGGCGCCTGCCCTCACTGCTAAATGTCAAGCATTTCTTAAAACATTTGAGTGGGCAGTGTTGCAGCGCGGAGGACAAGATTTACACATTCTCCCTATGTCACAGATTCTTAATCACAACAACTCATTCAAACACTCATTCAGTGGTGGGGCCCATAACACCAACACACACACATCATTCAATAAATCTCACTCGAATCTGTGCACAGGAAGAGAAAGGCGCTGGACATGTGGGTACCTTATTATCTATCAGGATTAATTTGCTTTACATTATATACACATTATACATATACATCTTCAGAATCCTGACCTTAACATCAAGGCACTCCACCACTTGGTCGATGGACCAATTAGTTGGATTGGTTGATGGTGAATTAGAACCAGCTAAAACACAATTAAAGCCTAGGAAACATTTGATATTTTCTGTAATTAATTAAAGAACCACAAACTCATTTCTTATTATTTCAATTCTTGTTTATCTACTAATATTACATTTCTTTACATTTGTATTTATTGACTACAGCTTATAATCTCAAAATTTTAGTTTTATTAAAGAGAAATCAAACATTTGGTAAATAGACATGAATTTAGAAAAACGCAGTTAATTAATTACCAATTAACAAGCGACGATGAATTCTGATCAAACAGAGTTATCCGCATTCTCAGGTACAACTCCCAGGACAGGCTGTCTGACCCACAGCAATGGATCAAACTATCAGACGAAAATATAGGATGCACTGCAAAATTTTCTCCCAAAGGCCAAATAAACCCAAGGCAAACCAACAAATCTCCACCAGCTCAATGCAACCCAACGCCATGGACGATCAAATCCGTTGACGACACCCAATGGCGGAATGAGGGCCTCTTATACCCTTTTTCCATCTTACTTCATGCTAACACAGTAACATTTAGGGGCAGAGAAAATGTTCTGATTGGACAGTTCAGGGCTATCTGTAGGTTATTGAAAGTTTACCAGCGCAAAACCGGTTCTTCATGATGACTTGGCATAGGAAGGTGCAAATTGTTAAGTTTCGTTTTGGCTCTCAGGCGAGAGCAGCGAATGTAGCACTTCAAGGTAAAGAAGTCATCTTTTCACAGGTTCTGTATTGTCCTTTCCACTGTTCCCACATAGTCATCTATTGGCTTGCAGTCAATTAAAATTCCTGTCCTTGGTAGGGAACGCGGTGTCTGAAGTTCAGGTTACTTGGTGATCTCCAGAGCCATCCAGGCATGCGCAGAAATCATCGCGCTCACATTGTGGCATCTGCTTCAGAGAACGCCATCTTGGGTACTGCGGCCTAGTAGGCCCGAATGCCAACTTAAGCAAAAATAGACATAACAGTAATTAAAATATAGAAATGAAGATGCTAATGTTTAAACCCACACTAATCCCATTATATATTAGTATTTTCCTAGCTGTGGCAACATTTAAAGCAATAATACTTACTATTTGATGATTTTAAAGCACAGACAATCACAAAGCAACCTAAATCATGCAATTTTCCATTTCACCACAATCTAAGATTAGTTTGCGTACCATAGTTCATTAATTAATTGTTCTGCCATGCAATTAGCAATTTAGTCCTACGTGTATCTCGTGTTTATCAAGGTGCAAAAGTTGATTAATACATTTTCACTGCAAACATGATACTTAAATTAGTTTTAGAATGATTTCGTAATTAATTACATGCAAATTAGAGGAGTTATACAAAATTTTGTTTTACCTGCTCCATCAATCCCCCCTTTGGTGATTTTAAACATCACGATTACTCACTCATTTCAATTAAATTTATCTATGGAAATGGTTTTATTCAGTTCCACTTGTGTTTGTTAGTTTAAATCATAGTGTTCTCCATATTGTTTTCTTTTGTTTTCTTGTACACATTATCTTGCAACTCTTCTAATTCTATTTCTTCTATCTCTCTTACTCTTATTTCCTTCTCTTTCTTTTTCTTGTTTGCTCTTTTTATCTTATTTTGTAATTTTCGTCTTTTCATGCACACACATCCTTATCTTAATACTAACACTAAACTAATCACAAAGGTAACAGGTATCAGTATTCTTCCCATAAAGGAGCTGCCTAGTTTTGTTAATAGATTCTTAATAGTGGAAAAACCCTTACCAAGTTTCTCCCATACACCTTCAACCTCCATTGGAACAATTTCTTCATGCAATTCAGTTATATTCTTAATATATTTCTTTAAGTGCTGACTTTTGTCAGGAATATAAGTACAGCAATGTTGTACTTTCAGCATTCCACAGACTCCTCCCTCTTTTGCTAAGATAATGTCAAGGGCAAGTCGATTTTGCATTATCATCACTCTCATGGCAACCATTTCGGTATTTACCATTAAGAACCCTCCATCTGTGCTTGTTGATAAACGATCCACAACTGTAGACAATTTCCTAATTTTGTGCATTCAGAGATATTCCAACTGCTGGTATCAGTGCTCCAAAGACATCACCTATAATTTCTGACCAACTATCCCTCCGTCTACGTGTTACCTGTCTACCTATTTCGTGCAATCCGTCATCTCCCCTTTCCACATGAAATATTTTTGAAAGACCAGGCCTAAGTAACATGTCCCGTACCAATGGTCCGGCAACCTATAATAAGCTCTGTTCCCACAGATGTAATATATTCCAGGGGATACTGGATCTTTTCCTCCTTTAAATCCCCATCCCCCCATGATTTTGTATAAGTCATGGCATTCACTTGCACCCTCAAAATAATTATCATATACAGTATTATCACTACTTATGCATAACTTCCCTTTCTGGGGCCAATCTAAAGCCATTGCTGGGTTTGTTTCTCCTTTCATATGATTTTCCTTCCCAACATCCCAAAATGTTGTTTCCATTTTTCCCCAAACACCTTTTGCATCTTAACTCTCCTCCACCATGTTCAGGAAAGTTTTCTCTTCTTTTCTTAAACTACAAGTAAGGTTATCCTTAAACACTTCTTCTAAAGTTAATTCTCTTGTTTCCAGGAAAAATTCACCTAGTGTTTTACCAGGAATCACCTTGTTTAGTTCAGGAACTAGAGGAATCTGTGAGAAAATATTATCTACATCAGTGTAATAGTATTCTAATTTTCCTGTTTTATAAAACAGACTAGCTAAGACACTACAAGTTATCCCATATGTCAAAGGAAGGTGATGATAAGTGACACATTCTGATACAGATGCAGGTAACTGCATGCATACATAGCAGTCTCTAACCTCCATTGTTTTTACATATTCATACAACAACTTTGAAAAAACATTATTAGAAAAATTGTTTATGGACTTATCTTTGTGAAATTCTGTTCTATCTACCAGTTTTGTGACATGACTTGCATCAACCTTTTCATCATTAGTTCTGTTTACTGTGTGTCCATCTATACTTTCAAATGTTACTCTAAATGAAATTGTTATTGCTAATATGATCCAGACAAGCATTAGTAATCCTGTACAACAGAAACACATTTTATACCATCTCCGAAGAAATCCACATGTTGGATTTCTATTTTAATTGTTTGCCATTTTGGTAATGAGCAGTGTCTTTTGACCTAGCCTCTTTTCTTCAACAATTTACCTTTGTCTAAACCTAAGGCTTTAGTTGCCTACTTGGTTTTTTTCTGGTCATGTGTCTTGTCCGGGTTTTAATTCCTTTCGATTTCTTTTGTCACTCAATTCATGTATGAATCGTCCTTGTCCTTAGGTTCACAGTCTTTGTTCAGAATTTCCTGATCATCCTTTTCTTATCTGGCGTCAGACAAGATAACTCTCAGGATTTCCGAATCTTCTTCTCCTTTGTCCACCTCCTGCACAGTCACTCTTAGACTTTCTTGGCTATCCGCTTCCTCTTGTATATCAGGAAGTGCCACATATTCCGATTCCAATTCCGGTGATTTGTACTTCGGGTTTGGTTTCTTTATCCTCTTTGCAAGTGCTTCTGATCAGTGTCCTTTTGTTTCTCTTGACTAGACACTTCATTCACTTGTTCAGCATTATCAGACTTTATTCTGGTTAGTCGGTATCTCAACCTCTTGATTTTGTTGGGCCAAATATATCTTCTTTTAAAGGCCTTTTCAATTTAGATCCTTTCCCTTCTCGCTCTGTTTTCCAAGCTCTTTTCCTCAAAGTTCTTCCACCTTTACTTTCTGCTTCACTTTCTTCCGATTCTGTCTCCGTCTGGATTTCGCCTTCTTTAGATTTTATCCTCAAGATTTCAGGTTCACTATCTGTATCTATCCCTCCTCGTGTTTCTTCCACGCAATCTTTCTGCTGACTATCTGTCCCTTTTTCTACCTGTGTGTGTTGTGTCCCTACACCTCCTCAGGGTTCTTACTTCACCCTCATTCTCTGTATCTAATTCCTCACCTTATATCTCTATGATTTCGGGGGGGAATTTCTCTTGTGCTTGTACTCTGGATTTCTTTTCCAAAGATTACTTGTTCAGTTTTTCCCGTATCATGATTTATTCTTTCTTGTATTTCTACTAGTTCTGTCTCGGATTCAGAGCTTGTATCAGAAATTTCAAGTCGTCTTCTTAGTGGTATATTTTCTTGTCCAGTAATTCGGAACTGGTATCTGATACTTCTCGTTGTTCCTCTTCAGATTGATCTTCCGGATTTGGGACTCGAAGAGTGTGACTGGCATGAATCCAGTTCTTCACCCCTGCACACTTCACAGCAGTTGTTGTTGTCAGAATCACTTTTCGTGGTCTTCCCCAGCGTGGAACCAGACAATTTCTTCTTCTGTGTACTTTTGTGCGGACCCAATCTCCAGGACTCAAGTCATGAGCTGGCTTCTTTTCAAGGGTGGTCGCATCTGGTCCAACCTGATGAAACACAGAATGTACCATATCAGCCAATCCTTTGTAATAATCCAAGACGAAGTCATCAGATTTAGGCAGCATGGGGACTCAGACCAGTTCTCCTATCAGGAATTGATCTAATGCTTATCAGAACCAGAGGCAAGACATCTGGCCATTTTAGACCTGTGGCCAAACACATTTTTCCCAATCTGTTTTTTATGGTGCCATTTATTTGTTGCACCACTCCAGAAGCCTCTGGTCGGTAGGCACAATGCAGTTTTTGTTGTACATTCAATGCTTTACAAATCAATTTTATAACCTCATTCTGGAAATGTGTTCCTCTATCTGTTTCAATCATTACTGGAAAACCAAGCTTAGGAATGAACTCTCTCAGTAGGAGTTTTGCTACAGTAACTCCATCATTCCTTCTGGTCGGGTAAGCCTCAACCCAGCGAGAAAACAGACAGACAGTCACCAGTACATATCTTAGCCTGTTGCATGAGGGCATTTCAATGAAATCAAGCTACATTCGAGTGAAAGGACCTCCCTCCCATCCTATGGTTCCCAAGCCCACCACAGTTTTTCTTCCTGGATTAAATTGCTGGCATATGAGACATCTCTGACAAAGGGTCTCAGCTAGAAGCCAAAACTTTGCATTATACCAGGTCTGTTTAAAATGTCTAATCATGGCATTACTGCCTATGTGGGCCTGCCCATGGTACATCTGTGCCATGGTAGGGATCATGCTGTTAGGCATTACTGGTCTTCCATCTCGGTAAACCCAAACTCTGTCTACTTCTCATTGTGTGCATCCTGATTTTATCCACTGTTTCTTCTCCTCTTCCCCTGCCTCTTCCTGTAACTGTCTCACTTCATCCCATGTACTTACGGTGTTAGTAAAAAGCAAGGGACATAAATCCATTTCCTTTTCCCTGTTATGATTTAATGAAGTCTGATTACGTGCCCAGTACTGCGCCAGATCATTGGCAAACTCATTGCCTGCTGACATGTAGTCGGTTCCTTTTCTGTGTGCGCTACATTTTATAACAGCAATCTGTTTAGGCAGCTGTATCGCCTCAAGTAATTTTCCAACTATTTCTGCATTTCTGATTGGAGTTCCACTCGACGTCAAGAACCCTCTTTGGGACCAAATTTGCCCATAATCATGCACTACTCCAAACCCATACTGGCTGTCAGTAACCACAGTGAGTCGCAAATTCTTTCCCAACTTGCATGCTCTAATCAGTGCAAACAACTCAGCAACTTGAGCAGATCGTACTCCTCTCAAACAAGATTCTTCCAACACAGTCGCTACATTACACACAGCATATGCAGCACTCAAAATCCCTTCTCCAGTTCTTAAGCACGATCCATCCACAAAAATCACATAGTCACTATCTTTCAGAGGCACATCTTTTATGTCCGGACGTGGTTTGGTGCAAAAATCAAGCACTTTCAAACAATCATGATCAACTCCGTCTTTCACCTCTGCATTCACAGCATCAGGTAGTAATGTCGATGGGTTCACATTAGTGCATCTTACAAGACTCACATTTGTAGCACCCAAAATCACTTTTTCATATTTAGTTAGACGACTATGCGTCGCCACATCATGGGGAACAAACACTCTACCAGGATATCCCATTACAATTCATTAACTTTGTTCCAGACTTTTACAGGTGGCAGCTACTGCTTTCAAACATCCGGGCAATGGTACAGCTACTGGATCTAGTACAACTGAAAAATAAGCAATCGGTCGTCTCAATCTTCCATGTCTCTGCACTAATACGGAAAGAGCACATCCATCTCTCTCACTGTAATAAAGCTCAAATTCTTTTTCATAATCAGGCATTCTAAGAGCCGGTGCTTCACACAAGCTGTCTCTCAATTGTTTAAAAGCTTTCATCTCTTCCTTATTCAACTCTAGTGGATCTTTTACATCACTCTTTGTCAGTCGTACTAGTGGTTTTGCAATCAGCGAGAAATTGCTGATCCACTGACGACAGTATCCCACCATTCCAAGAAACATTCTGACTTCTCTCTGTGTCATTGGAGCTCTCATTCCTTTAATTATTTTAATTCGGTCCATTGTTACTTTTTTCAATCTTATGACCTAAGTACTGACAAAACTGCAATTTTGATGGGAATACTTTAAGTCCTCCATCTGCCAAATGATTTAACAGGGCAACTGTGTCAACCACACATGCTTCTTGCGTCTTCGATGCCACCAATAGGTCATCAATATATTGAACAAGCACTGAACTTTCTGGCATTTTTAAATCTTCCAGTGACTTCTTTAGAATCTGATTAAATATTGACGGACTCTCTGTATACCCTTGAGGGATACGGCACCATGCCAAAATACGCTCACCGAACCGGAATGCAAATATTTGTTGGCTATCGGGGTGCAATGGAATAGAAAAGAAAGCATGACACAAGTCAATGACTGTGTACCAATCTGCATCATGGGGAATCTGATATTGAATTACTGAAGGGTTTGGCACAATGGGACAGCAAGGAACAACAATTTTATTCACCTTTCTCAAATCCTGTACTATCCTAAAGGTCTCATTTGGCTTATTCAAACCCATGATCGTCGAGTTACATGGACTGCTCATTATCTCCCTCAGAATTTCTTGTTCAATCATTCTGTCTATTACAGGGGTTACTCCTGCAATTATTTCAGGTGTCAATTTATACCTAGGAATATTCGGGTAATGTACTCCTTCTTTTACAGTTATTTTCACAGGATCTACTCTTTTCATTAATCCAACATCCTCTCCTGTGAAATCCCATACTTCTGTTTTCACTGTGTCTTTTAACTCTTGAGGTAATCCTTCCGGATCAAATACAACAAATGCTTCGGTAATTTCAGGTTCTAAGTTTGCCATTGTTATTCTATACAGTACATCATCGTCTGGAGTTTCAAAGGCTATACCATCAGGTGTACAAAAGATGGTGCAATTTATTTTGCACAGTAAGTCCCTCCCTAACAGATTTACAGGACTAGTGTTGCATACTACAAACCGGTGCATGTCAGTGAATTTCCCTATTCTAACCTTTACAGGATCAGTAAGATAAGCTTTTATCTGTTTATTTGAAACGCCATCTACTTGGATTGTTTCACCCGAGAGAGGAAGATTTTTCACTTCAGCTGATCTAACAGTTGAACGAGTAGCACCAGTATCCACTAGGAAAGTAATGTTTACTTCATTCACCTTTCCATCCACAAAGGGTCCTGTCTGGTCTACTTCTAGAGTTGCGCCAAGTATGCACTCCTCTTCCTCTCCTAGGCACCGTCAATAACTCTCTTCTGACTCACTCTCATTACGTTACAGCCAATACTGCGAAATTGCACCAGTGCGCGGTAGCTTTGTTACCTGTTCTTCGTTGTAGAATCCTGTCTCATTATAGTATCTTTGAGGAGTTACGTTCTGCGGATAAGGTGCCTTTGGCATCTGACACTGTTGGGTAACAACCTGCTGCTGTCGCGGCGGTTGGAAACTCCCCTCATTCTACACCTGTGGATTTAATAATGAATTATCACCATTAGCTTTCGGTGGCAATTTATATTCGGATTTCCAATGTCCTAATTTTCCGCAATTATGGCATGGACATTTCTTTTTAGCCTCATCTATGCTAATCTGTCCTTTTCCTTTTCCAATATTAGGCTTTGGTTTTGCTTGCCCTATCCCATTAGCTTGTTCAATTAACTGGGCTTCTTGTCGCTCTGCTACCTTAACCTGTGCCCACATTGCCTTTTGTTTCATCTTACGCTGTTTGGCTTCAATTTCATCACTAAAATATTTTGCATGTCGTAACACTTCAAATATCTTTTTGTTTTGCCAATCTACTGTATGCTGTTTAATCATTTCAGTAACTTCAGGCCTTAAACCATAAACAAATCTGTACACAAAATGACTCAAATCCTTTTCACTTAATTTCTCGTCTCCACTGTATTGTTTAAAAGCTAACAATAACCTTTCGTAATATGTATGCACTGATTCCTTAGCCTCCTGGTGAGTTCTGTCAATCTTTACCCAGTCAGTTTCTTTCGGAGGTACTTTATTTTTCAAAAAGGTAATTACCTGATCATATTTTTTCATCACTTCTGGATCGGGGGCTCCCGTCTTAGGATCCCTAAGATACTCTTGTGTTGGCCAATCTATTGTAATCTTACATTCTGCCCATAAATCTGCAGGCACAATTATATCAAAAAGACAATTCAGATCTATCCACAACACCTTTGGAAGTTTAACAAACCTATCTACCTGTCTGTACCATTCAACTGATTTTTCTCTTAACCTTGGAAAATCATTGGTAAATGACAAAATATCCTGTCTAGTCCATGGAACATGTACATATCCTCCTCCATGAATTTCTCTCATGGGACATTCTGTTACCACTGGCTCTTTTTCTCTCACTGGGAAAGCTAGAGAGGCCTTGTCTGTAGTTTCCTCTCTCCTTCTAAACCATCTACTTTTCCATCGATCCACATCACCCCATTTTCTTAACAATGCAATCAGTTCTTTAATTTGGGTCAATCTCCCTGCAGTATTCAAGTTTTCAATATCCTTTTCAGAAAAATCTACCCTGTATGGCTTCTGTAATGACCTTATTTTCTCAAAATCAATTCCCATTTCACTCGCTGTCTCTTCTAACTTTTCATGCAAAGTCCTTGCTCTCCAAGTTATGCTTTTACATAAAAACATTAACTCCTCATCTTGGTATGCTTTTAATTTTCCAGTTGGAATTGTTCCTACGATTCTAAAGTCACTTTTGCTACATCTAAAGGTTGTGGTTCTGTATCTTTTTTCTGTAAACTTCTTAACCAATAACTTAATTCTTCCGATGTTGGTCCTACAGGGGTTGTCTCTATTCTCATTCTACCTGTCATTCTCTCTGGGGTTTCCGTTGCTGATTCTGTTGCCATAGGTGTCTTACTCGCAGGACTTTGATTTGCAGTTACATTTTTTGGGGTACTTAATCCTGATATTCCTCCAGTAACCTTCCATTCATTTTCTCCTGAACTACTCCTTTCTTTCTCCTTTTGCATACCGCAATTATATGGGACTGTTAAACAATGCTTACTATCTTTTTGTTTATCAGAAACAGGTATCACCGGTCCTATAGTTACAGGCACAGTCACTGCTTCCATGTTCTTTGTTAATTCTCTAATATTTTCCGTTAATTCCAGTGTAGTTCTAGCTACCTCTGCAGATTTTTTGTTTTCAGTTCTTACGGTCTGTGACGTTTCTGAATCTTTAAATGGATTATTTTTCCCAAAATTATTCGGCATTTGTTCAAAATTTTCATTCTCCTGTGGTGGTGCACTTGGCATCAACAACGCAGAATCCTGCTGATACGGTGTTTTTTTTTTTTATAGAACATGTCCTCCAGCACTTCATCCTCTGATTCACTCACTCCATATCTGTACCCTTCTGACCCCGATTTATTTCTCTTTTCTATGCATTTTCTGCCACTCATTTCTCCAGCATTTCTCAGAGGAAACATACCATCCGTCATGCTTGCATTTCGCCATCTTCTCATTCTGTCCTTGTGACTCTCTTGACCACAATGTCTACCGAATATAGAATTATACCTTCGCCCACTCCGATGCCTTTCTCTCTCATACATCTCTTCTTCCCATTCAGTCAAAGCCTCGAATTTGGTAGGTCTGGGTTTCGGTTCCAACCTCATCATTCTATCGCTTACATTTTGTAGTACTGCCAAACTAAATGAACCATTTTCCGGAAACGCTAACACTCCATCATCTCTGGTATACTTTGCCCAATTTTCCAACCAAATACATGTATGATAACCATATTTTGCTACCATAAATGATGCAGACGTTTTCGGTGGAGGAAGTATCTGTACTTTCCTAGTTACAATCAACTTATCCTATTTAAATAGGCCTTTGATATTTCCAAACCATGATTTTTTCTCTTTCTCAGGTGGATCGTAGTACATCATTTCTATTTTCAAAAGTTCTTAATCAACTAAGCTTTGCAAATCACTTCTTCACGGTTTCTCTGTATTCTGACCAATCTTAGCGCGACTCACACTAACGCACCAATCCGGAGTGTCTACATCACTCTTGAAATTCTCCAATCCCAGCGCGACTCACACTAACGCACCAATCAGTGAAAGCTTTGTCTTTCTACAGTTGACCAATCCCAGCGCAGTCTTTCTGACATCAGCCTCTCTCAACTCCTGCTCTCGCTGACCCCTCCTTTACAAAATTTTATTGGCACACTTTTCTTACGTTTTCTTTAATCAAATCTGTTAGAAACAACTTAAAACATCTCCATTGCCTGTTTCGCTAAACCAAAGAGATAGCTTTGTTCATTTTCACAAGAATTCTGTCTTTCCAGTAGGCAGCGCTTACCTCTACCCTACCACAGAATTTTCCGTTACGCCGATAAAGTAGCACTTACCTCTACCTTACCCTTCTATCAAGCAAGAGGCAAACCTGTCTCTCTGGGGATAAAACACATGTGGAGACTATAATGCTCCTGAGAATTAAGGCCAGAGTTTCACAAGAGAACCTAGTACTATTCCATTCACACACATTCACACAGAGATTTTCCCTAACATAACACAATTCCGTGTTATTACAATTCTTGAAACCAGACAATGTTCAATTCCATGTGACTTCTCCTTCCACATAAATCCACTCCCTACTTCCCGGAAGCTTCACATTTTCCCAACTACACTTAACATAAACAATACTCAACATAAAGTGTTAAACATAAATCGATAATCACCAAAGCAATACAATAATAACCATCCTCTGCTACCAAGAAAATCTGATGCAGCGCAGAGGACAAGATTTACATATTCTCCCTATGTCACAGATTCTTAATCGCAACAACTCATTCAAACACTCATTCATTGGTGGGGCCCATAACACCAACACACACACATCATTCAATAAATCTCACTTGAATCTGTGCACAGGAAGAGAAAGGCGCTGGACATGTGAGTACCTTATTATTTATCAGGATTAATTTGCTTTACATTATACATATACATCTTCAGAATCCTGACCTTAACATCAAGGCACTCCACCACTTGGTCGATGGACCAATTAGTTGGATTGGTTGATGGTGAATTAGAACCAGCTAAACCACAATTAAAGCCTAAGAAACATTTGATATTTTCTGTAATTAATTAAAGAACCACAATCTAATTTCTTATCATTTCCGTTCTTGTTTATCTACTAATATTACATTTCTTTACGTTTGTATTTATTGACTACAGCTTATAATCTCAAAATTTTAGTTTTATTAAAGAGAAATCAAACATTTGGTAAATAGACATGAATTTAGAAAAACGCAGTTAATTAATTACCAATTAACAAGCGACGATGACTTTTGATCAAACAGAGTTATCCGCATTCTCAGGTACAACTCCCAGGACAGGCTGTCTGACCCACAGCAAAGAATCAAACCGTCAGACGAAAATATAGGATGCACTGCAAAATTTTCTCCCAAAGGCCAAATAAACCCAAGGCAAACCAGCTCAATGCAACCCAACGCCATGGACGATCAAACCCGTTGACGACACCCAATGGCGGAATGAGGGCCTCTCATACCCTTTTTCCGTCTTACTTCATGCTAACACGGTAACATTTAGGGGCAGAGGAAATGTTCTGATTGGACAGTTCGGGGTTATCTGTAGGTTATTGAAAGTTTCCCAGCGCAAAACCGGTTCTTCATGATGACTTGGCATAGGAAGGTGCAAATTGTTAAGTTTTGTTTTGGCTCCCAGGCGAGAGCAGCGAATGTAACACGTTAAGGTAAAGAAGTCATCTTTTCGCAGGTTCTGTATTGTCCTTTCCGCTGTTCCCACATAGTCATCTACTGGCTTGCAGTCAATTTCAATTCCTGTCCTTGGTAGGGAACGCGGTGTCAGAAGTTCAGGTTACTTGGTGGTCTCCAGAGCCATCCGGGCATGCGCAGAAATCATCGCGCTCACATGGTGGCATCTGCTTCAGAGAACGCCATCTTGGGTACTGCAGCCTAGTAGGCCCGAATGCCAACTTAAGCAAAAATAGACATAACAGTAATTAAATTATAGAAATGAAGATGCTAATGTTTAAACCCACACTAATCCCATTATATATTAGTATTTTCCTAGCTGTGGCAATATTTAAAGCAATAATACTTACCAGTTGATGATTTTAAAGCACAGACAATCACAAAGCAACCTAAATCATGCAATTTTTATTTCACCACAATCTAAGATTAGTTTGCGTACCATAGTTAATTAACTAATTGTTCTGCCATGCAATTAGCAATTTAGTCCCACGTGTATCTCGTGTTTATCAAGGTGCAAAAGTTGATTAATACATTTTCACTGCAAACATGTTACTTAAATTAATTTTAGAATGATTACGTAATTTATAACATGCAAATTAGAGGAGGTATGCAAAATTTTGTTTTACCTGCTCCATCAACAGCAACACATAGGACAATACTTTCAAACACACTTCCACGAGAAACAGGGTCAAAATCAACAAAAGACTGAGAATCTTGAAAACAGATCACAAAATAAATTCTTATTTATAATTTATCCTCCCCCAACACCAGTGAAAACAGTTTATGGAGACATTTCTGGATAAAACTACTCTTTTGAGACTTATATACATTGGAGAAGAGAAGAGAACATATGGATAAGTTTTGAATAATTACAGATTCAAAAGATGACAACGTGCTAATGAGAAAAGCGTGTGCCAAAAAGGCAAGGAACATTGAATTTCGAATGTAGCACTGAGAGCTGCACAATATCACTCAGCGCAAAGGCAAAAGACAGCACTGGAAATCAAATATCGTTTACTACCTAGACAGAACAGGCAGGACCATAGTGAGCTTTATGAAATACATGTCCAATTATTTAAAATAATAAACCTGCAGTGTGGGCGTGTGGAGTTGATAATGATAAATTATAGTATTTCAATATATATATTTATAGGCGACTCTATTTTCTCAATAGTTGCGAACACTGTACAACGAGTATCACACAAAAGTAGTATTAGGGCCAACAGAGAAATTACTTGGGAATCTGCTTATACTGAAGAAGAGACAAAGCAGGGTGGTGGGGGAACTCCTATCAGGATATGAATTTTCTCACTCCAACCTACAAAATATGGAATTCTGAATATGTACTACCCCATGAATCATCAAGGTAAGTATATATAGCTAGGTATAGATATAATATTCTTAACTCCACATTTAAGAACTTTAAAGCTAAACACAGATTTTCATTTTCTTACCCACACAACGCTGTATTATGAAGCACAAGAACGTAAGGATTTTTTTTTTTTAAAGAAACTCGCTGTGATGGAACATGCATACTTAAATAATAATATTAACAATCTTAGTAAGAAAACTAAGCTTAATAATGAGGTATTTATCCTAGTACAGGACTACCGTGGAACGTAGCCTTACTGACACTTAGCATGTGGATTAAAAATGCCAGCTTTGAAGTACCATTATAGGGTCGATGTGTTATAATGTGGAGTTAACGAATAAGTAACTGAAGACCATGGGGGGAAGAGCCAGACACCATGGAGTAAGCAGCGCGGAGCCGGAGCTCCTTGCTACCACTCGGACCTCTAGCCACCCCAGGCACCCGCGTTGAACTCCGGCTGCCTCTGTACCTTCCTCAGAGGCCCGAGAATCTCATGGCAGCTGCTGGGGGGTGAATCCCGCCTCGATTGTGAGCGGGGAAATCAGCAATTTCTCAGGAGGGACTGTTTCTTTGCTGCAAGCAATGACACCTACTTGCCGTTCGGGTTTCCGCTCAAGTTCTCCCACAAGTTAGATTCACAAAACATAAAATTTGCTCATATTTCTGCAGTGTGGTATAGAATAATACCAAATTCAGACAGCAGGTTAGGATTAATTCTAGCTGAACATAAGGGTCTTGCATCTGCACACGCAGGGGTGGCTGCTACAATTTCATAATTGTAGCAATGCTACTGTTAGCCAGGTCTCTATGAACAAACCAAGGAGTTTGTCCTCAAATGCAACATCTGCCAGCAGATGAAGCGTTCCACCGTGGCACGTCCACTACAGACACCTCTACTAATTTCCAACAAGTCTCTGACTTGTGTTTATCTGGACCATTGTGGCCCCTTGTCATCAGATGGGGCATACAAGTACATCTTGGTTGCAGTAGATTCCTGCTCTTGATCCCTGTGGGTATGGCCACCACAGTGGTTGGCTGATGCACAAACTGTTATAAAGGATCTGCGAGTCTATATCGGGTAATATGCAGTTGATACACTACATTTCGACCAGGGTCATGCGTTCGCCCCCAGGGCTTACAAAGATACATACAGGTTAAGAAGCACTGCAGCCTTGCCATCCAATCGTCCCAGCACAAGCACAAACCTATCCTTTGGTGTACTACTGATCTAGAGAGTTGGAACAATACCCCCAGCTTATGCCAAATAAGGGCCCTCCTTCCAAAGGCCAAGTAATCCGTATGACACAACTGGCCCCTCCCCCGCTGGTGCAGCGCTCTGATCTCTGCAGCTGTTAAATGCGTCTCCTGAAGAAAGGCAATTTGCGGCCCTCTCCGCTTAAAATATGCATTAAGGTGCTGTTCTGCTCGATTTTCCCGGTCTTCTTGTATTAACAGGTGATTGAATGTGACTTCAGTCTCTTACCATTCAAGCCTAAGGGTTAGAGTAGTGGATGGAGCCTATTTACTAGGCACTTCGACGTGATTCTGTGCTCTTCCCCATAGATCAGGGCTTGCACATATAGCCTAGGGGATAGATTCGTTAGTATTAGGGATAACCTGTCCTGTAGTGAGGGTATTTCATGGAGCCGTGCTGAATGCAGGCCTGGTAGGCCTCAAACGGGAGAGACTCCATCTTTCTTTCTGCTCCGGCAGCTTGGGATGCTTCTAGGTCAAATGTGATGTTTTAGTTATGAGGTGTTATTCGCTTGGAGAGAACCGGTTCAGGCCGGCCCTTATCGAAGGATTGTATTTTTCTTCATGCCGAAGACACTACATCAGGCCGGCCGGCTGGGAACGTGTCCTTGGTACGGGGAGGTACAAGAATTTGGTGGGCGGCAGGTTACGGGCCGGAATTTTCCATGAGGAAATGCACCTCTATATTAGTGAAAATCTGAGGCAGTTACAGGTTCAGTCCGTAGGCGGCATCTAGCCGTTAGCAGTAAAGCTACTACTTATTCCAGGGAAGACAGACGCCATCTTGAAGGCGGAGAAGAACTGAGAGACAGATGCTTTCCTAACAGAATAACCAGAGAGGAGAGAGTAGCCGATAAGGAAGAGGTCCCAGTGACTCGGAGAAGGGTGATTCCAGGCGAGCCGAGGCATAGACGAGAAGGGAGCCTAGATGACCACTGAGTGCAGGCTACATACTACTAAGGTGATGTCGACCCTTTCTTATTAGAGTGTACAACTTAATCTTTCACTTTTCTTTGCAGGTTATGTGTTATATCGTAATGTTATGTGATTGTATGTGCAATGAGTAATAAAGTATCCAGTTTGTAGTGAACCAACATGTGCTGTGTGTTCTTGTATAAGAGGGTAGCCTATTCTTCTAGTCAGCTGCGGCTACATGAACAGATGTTAACCCTGATCAGGTAAGTGGTAACTGAATAAGGGAAAGAGGAGCCCCTCAAACCTGAGAACAGGCTATGCCCGAACTGGTAATCCTTGTGTGATCTGATGAACTCCCTTTTTATATGTTATGGTGATCATAGGATGAACTGTCGTATGAGACTGCCGTCTAGGTAGAGAGGTCTGGATTCGTAGGGGATCGCGAGGCCGCCGATTGTGCTGATACTGTCGTATGGGCAGAGAGGTCTGGGTTCGTATGGGACCGCGAGGCCGCCACTTGTGATACTGTCGTATGGGCAGAGAGGTCTGGATTCGTAGGGGATCGCGAGGCCGCCGATTGTGCTGATACTGTCGTATGGGCAGAGAGGTCTGGGTTCGTATGGGACCGCGAGGCCGCCACTTGTGATACTGTCGTATGGGCAGAGAGGTCTGGGTTCGTATGGGACCGCGAGGCCGCCACTTGTGATACTGTCGTATGGGCAGAGAGGTCTGGATTCGTAGGGGATCGCGTGGCCGCCGATTGTGCTGATACTGTCGTATGGGCAGAGAGGTCTGGGTTCGTATGGGACCGCGAGGCCGCCACTTGTGATACTGTCGTATGGGCAGAGAGGTCTGGGTTCGTATGGGACCGCGAGGCCGCCACTTGTGATACTGTCGTATGGGCAGAGAGGTCTGGATTCGTAGGGGATCGCGAGGCCGCCGATTGTGCTGATACTGTCGTATGGGCAGAGAGGTCTGGGTTCGTATGGGACCGCGAGGCCGCCACTTGTGATACTGTCGTATGGGCAGAGAGGTCTGGGTTCGTATGGGACCGCGAGGCCGCCACTTATGAGATCTTGGTATGCATAGTAGGAATCCCCTGTCCTTAGGTGATAGATATATGTGGTTGTAGGATTGTAAATAGGTTCTAGGGAGGGGGTAACGTTCTGGCTGGGTTAGTGAGGCTCTGATGAGTGGGTTCTATCTGATCCGAAAACCCAAGCAGAACATTTGGCGTCACGAACCGTTTACGAAACCTGTGTGCGTTGTGGTTGTATTGTGTTTGTCTTCGGCGTGTGCGTGGTTTTGTTTCTATATTATTTGTATATACCTGCGTGTAGTTTTCTTTTCTTTTTTTTTTTTTTTCCTTTTCTCTCTTTTTCTTTCTTTTCAAGGATGTTTTCTAGAAAGTCGAAATCTACTTTTAAGTTGCCCGTTGATATTCCCGGCTGGGATTCAACGCCTTATGAAGCCTTAGCCCGTGAGTGGGCTGATTCTACTGGTTTGAGTGAGAATTGGAATTCTTTTTTGGAGCTGGCGGAGCCGGCTAATGTGATTACTTGCTTACAGAAGGCGCCGGTATCTAAGGGTGATGAGCTTCCCGTTTTAGGGCGCAGAGGTTGGATTGTTCTGTCTGCGTACAGGATTCTCCATGAGAGGTTGTTGAAGTTGCAGAACTTGCATAAGGATTTGGAAGCGAACTTTGTTGAAATTCAGAATGCTCATACTTTGTTGCGGTGTCAAAATAAGTTGCTTGCTGACAAACTTGAGACGTACCAAACTATTGCCGAGAGAGCGGCTGTGCGAATTGCTCGTTATAAATACAAGAATCGGCGTGGTCGGGTTTCGACGCGGAAGGTGCGTCTGGTCGTGGCGAAAGCCGGACTGGATTGGAATCCTGATGAATGGGATGGTAATATCTGGAACTCGAGTGATTCTCCTTCCTCGGGTGAGGAGTCTGCCAAGCGCGAGTCCTCTCGCTCCGGCCGTGCTTGTAAATCTGCTTCTTGCGCCTCTGATGGTGCACCCCGTGATTGCACTCGTCCTTCGAGCGGGGTCGATGCTTCTTCCACTGATTGTTCCTCTACGTGTACTGGTCGAGCTCCTTGTGATGCTCATCCCGCGGTCTCGCCGCATCCAGTTTTTCGATGGAAGGTGCAGCAGGCTCCCGGTGCTCCGAATGGTATTGCTTTAGACTCTTTGGAGGATTTTACTCAACAAGAAATTAGTGATATTTTGCAGCGATTTCGGCAGCGAGTTGGTGAGCCCTTGCTCACATGGATGGTGCGCCTTTATGAACTGGGCGCTGCTGGCATTATGTTGGATGCTGGCGATTGTTTGAAGTTTTGTTCCTTGAGTTCGGATTCTACTGTACAGGATCATTTTCGTAACTTTAATGGTGGTGGTCAAATTTCTTTGCTTCAATTGGCGACTGAGGGTTGTAATCAAAAATATCCTACTGAGTCTGACTGGCCTGTGAATGACAAACCGTGGTATACTTTGCGCAAAGCTGCGCAACGTCTCAAAGAGGAGGTGATGAAAACGGCAATTTTTCTGAATACTGCTGACCGGTTGCTTGATGCTTTCTTGACATCTTCTGTGCGGAATCGTATTATTTGTTCTTCCCCTGTTGCTTATAAGCAGGTCATGATGACTTTATTGATTAATCAGACTGGTAACATGTTATCTGTGGTGCTGGAATCGGTACGCCAACTCGGTGAGTTGGGTGAGTGGTTTAAACCTGAACGGCAGTCCCGGCCTGACACTCGTACTCCTGGTGAAAATAAATTTACTAGACGTGATATGTTTCTTGCTCTTCTGGCTGATGGTGTGCGTAAGGAGGACATTGATGGTGAGACTACTTCTCGTTTGTGGGAAATGTTTCGCAAACGTGGCTTGGATCGAAAGGAGGGTGCCCGGCGTGTTCGGACAACTGAGTGTGATCGTGGTTTTTCTGACGGTAGCGGTGATGACGACCGCCGTGGGCGCTCTGATCGTCGTGATGATCGCCGTTATGCGCGTGATTTGTCCCCCCGTCGTGAGAGAGACAGGGAGAGAGAGGGGGAAAGAGAGAGGGGGAGAGATGATTATGTTAACAGCAGACGTAGAGATGATAGGGATCAATCCCCTGAGTTGAGAAGGAGAGAGGATCGACACATATTGGCCGATCGAAACCCGCAGTACAATGCAGGGAACAGTAATCCATTTCGTAATGGAGATGGATATGAACAGGAGGTATCGATACCTAGGAACCGTGAGAGTCTTTATCCTGATTTATCCTGGTACACAGAACACAATAAAAAGGACTAGGAAATAGGTCAAGCTCCAGTACACAGATGGGCTCACAGAGATAATAGACCCTATGTAGATATTGATATTTATTGGAGACATCGTAATATCCAAAGGGCCCGAGCATTGGTAGATACAGGAGCGGAGGCCACTCTTATTCATGGAAAATCAAAGAAGTTTAAAGGTCAGCCTTTTACAATTACCGGATTAGGTGGAAAGGAAACTCCCGCAGTTCAAACCTTACTTGAAATGAGAATAGGTAGAATTCCTAGAAAAGAATACTCTGTATTAGTGGTGCCACTCTTAGAATTCATAATTGGAATTGATATTTTGAAAGGAATGACTTTGCACTTAGATGATGGATGTTACCAATTTGGAACTAAACATTATATATCGTCCAGGCCTGTACGGGTTGGTCGTTTAAGAATGCCCCCCATAAAAGTTCCTCAGGCGACAAAAGTGGTTCGTCAGAAGCAGTATCGTATTCCAGGTGGTCATGAAGAGATTAGTACCACTATTCAGGAGTTGGTGGATGCAGGAGTTATAACCCCAGTTACTTCTGCTTGGAATAATCCTGTTTGGCCTGTACGTAAGAGTGATAATTCTTGGCGCATGACTGTTGATTATCGAGAATTGAATAGACACACACCCTCTTTGACTGTTGCAGTACCGGATGTTATTACCCTAATTGAAAGAATCCAGAAACATCCAGGTACATTGTATGCATCCATTGATATTGCTAATGCTTTCTTTTCGATTCCGATTGCCCCCGAGTGTCAGGAACAATTCAGTTTTACGTGGAACGGGCGTCAGATGACGTTTAGAAGTCTTCCTCAGGGCTATGTGCATAGTCCTACGATATGTCACCGGCTGGTGGCAGAGCATCTGGCTGAGGTACCAGTTCATCCACAAATTCAGATATGTCACTATATTGATGATATTTTGATCCAAGGTGAATCACAAGAAGAAGTTCAGACCCAATTGGATAGAGTCATTGAGTGCTTGCGTGAGAAAGGTTGGGAAATCAACCCGGATAAATTACAAGGTCTATCCCAGGCTGTGAAATTTTTGGGTATTAATTGGCATGAAGGGCACCGAGAAGTGATCCCTCAGGTTAAACAGAAAATTCTTGATTTTGCAGTTCCGAGAAATAGGAAAGAAGCCCAAAGCTTCATTGGTTTGTTTGGATTTTGGCGCCAGCATATTCCTCATTTGAGTCAAATATTGGCCCCTTTGTACCAGGTCACTCGTAAAAAGAATGCATTTGAATGGGGTAAACCACAGCAAGATGCGTTCAGTCTGGCAAAAGAAGCAATTCAGCATGCTCTGGATTTATGGCCTGTATGTGATGGTGATGTGGATTTGACTGTGTCTGTACAAGGCCTTTATGCGAATTGGAGTTTGTGGCAGAAACAAGGTAAGAGTAGAGTACCGTTAGGTTTCTGGACCAAAAAGTTACCTGATGCTGGTGAGCGTTATACACCTTTTGAGAAACAGCTACTTGCATGTTATTGGGCTCTGGTGGATACCGAGCAATTGACTTTGGGACATAATATAGTTTTGCGACCTGAAATTCCTATCATGCAGTGGGTTATGAGTTCGCCGAAAACTCACCGAATTGGACACGCTCAAGAGGCGAGTGTGATTAAATGGAAATGGTATATACAAGACAGGGCACGTGTGGGACAAAAAGGAGTTGCATCTTTGCATGAGCAGGTGGCACGGGCGCCATCAACTGAAACTGAGAGTGAATGTTCCGTACCCTTAGTACAGGAGTCTCCTGTTAAGTGGGGTAAACCTTTTGATGATTTGTCTGCAGAGGACAGAAACCATGTCTGGTTTACGGATGGTTCAGCAAGGTTCATAGGGACGAAACGGCATTGGAAGGCAGTGTCCTATAATCCGATCACACAAAAATTACTGAGTACAACTGGTGAGGGTAAGAGCAGTCAATTTGCTGAACTCTATGCTGTTTATCAAGTTCTGAAACAAGAGTTACCTGGCACATGTCATATTTTTACCGATTCTTGGTCTACTGCCAATGGACTGGCAGTTTGGTTACCGACTTGGCATTCCCATAGTTGGAAAATCCATTCCAAGGAATTGTGGGGAAAAGAATTATGGCAGGAGATTTGGGAAATGCTCCCACAGAGTACTGTTACAATCTTCCATGTGGATGCTCATACCCCGATAGACTCTCTTGACAAATTCTTTCATAATATTGCAGATGAGAAATCTAAAATTGCTGAGGCAGTGGTGGACACGCAAGATTCTGATATTGCGGGATTGGCGAAATGGGCCCACCAGAAAGCAGGACACTTTGGAGAGAAAGCCACTAGCAGATCATTCTTTGGACTGTTGCTGCAGGATGTGTCGGCGTCGGACTGTTTTCGGGCTGGTGCGACGAGAGAGGAGGGATCCCATCAACCCGGGATGAGTTGAAAACCCGAGTGTCGCGTTCCTTCACTGCGTGGGATTCGTCGCCAAACTTTTGGGTTACATTGGCCAAGCAAGTGACGAAGACCCCTCATTTCTGCTTGACACCGATGAGATCGGTAACTGATATATTGGCAACCTGTTTGGTTGCTGTCCCTGCTTCATTGGAGACACTGACTCATATTTTTAATATAACAAATGCTCGTTCCAATGTTCTTCTGGGCGATTTCGCTGCCCATGAGTATTGCCCCTTGTGTACTGTACTGTCAGACCCGATACCGCCTGTCCAGTCCCAAATAGTTACCTATAATATCACACAAGGCGATTTATGTTTTTTCCTTACTTGTGATCCTAGTGCGATTTCTGAATGTATGTGTTTAAAATTGAAAGGTGCCACCTCATTCACCGCTCATGAACGAACTTTGTGCTTTCAAAGGACACCGAAAACATGTACTTCTGTTCAGAACAACATGACTTGTAAGAGTATGGTAGTTACCCCCAGTCACTATCGCACGATGTTACTACCTGCCGGATGGCTTTTCTCATGTGGTAATACTTCCTGGCCATATATCCCCGCAAATATTTCTGGAGGCCCTTGTGCCATTACTAGACTGAGCCTACTCATGTTTTCCTCACATCCGAATGCCAACTCTCGTGTGATCCGAGATACAGTGAGGTTACAGGAGGATTGTGACTCATCTTTGCATTTATATTCCAAGTCTGAATACCTTAGCCTGGCTGTTTCAATTGTTGGTGTTCCTGCTTTGGCAGTTTATAATGCCAAATCTATTGGGAAAATGGCCTGCTGGATGGTAAAATCCATCAATAATACTTCTACAATCCTGTCTGACATGCTATTAGACGCCCAGGGTGAACGAAGGGCTATCTTACAAAATAGAGCGGCTATTGATTATCTTTTGCTTAAACATGGACACGATTGTTCTGATTTTGAGGGTCTTTGTTGTTTTAACCTGTCGGATCATACAAAATCCATTCAGGTTCACATTGACAAATTACATGACTTGACAGAAGAAGTTAGAAAACACATAGACCAGGGCTGGTTTGACTGGCTCTTTAATTGGTTACCTGATTTGCATATGTTACGTCAAATATTAGGAGGTATTCTGATTGCTATCGGCATTTTGATTTCTATCTGTTGCTTTATTCAGTGTATTCCTTCATTACTTCAATTCTGCACACCTGGTACTAGACATAGATCAGTTAGTCTTGTTTCATATTATTCTTCCACAGATGTTAGTTCTGTTTAATGAATGTATAATAGACTGAAGTCAAGGGTGAAATGTTCTGCTCGATTTTCCCGGTCTTCTTGTATTAACAGGTGATTGAATGTGACTTCAGTCTCTTACCATTCAAGCCTAAGGGTTAGAGTAGTGGATGGAGCCTATTTACTAGGCACTTCGACGTGATTCTGTGCTCTTCCCCATAGATCAGGGCTTGCACATATAGCCTAGAGGATAGATTCGTTAGTATTAGGGATAACCTGTCCTGTAGTGAGGGTATTTCATGGAGCCGTGCTGAATGCAGGCCTGGTAGGCCTCAAACGGGAGAGACTCCATCTTTCTTTCTGCTCCGGCAGCTTGGGATGCTTCTAGGTCAAATGTGATGTTTTAGTTATGAGGTGTTATTCGCTTGGAGAGAACCGGTTCAGGCCGGCCCTTATCGAAGGATTGTATTTTTCTTCATGCCGAAGACACTACATCAGGCCGGCCGGCTGGGAACGTGTCCTTGGTACGGGGAGGTACAAGAATTTGGTGGGCGGCAGGTTACGGGCCGGAATTTTCCATGAGGAAATGCACCTCTATATTAGTGAAAATCTGAGGCAGTTACAGGTTCAGTCCGTAGGCGGCATCTAGCCGTTAGCAGTAAAGCTACTACTTATTCCAGGGAAGACAGACGCCATCTTGAAGGCGGAGAAGAACTGAGAGACAGATGCTTTCCTAACAGAATAACCAGAGAGGAGAGAGTAGCCGATAAGGAAGAGGTCCCAGTGACTCGGAGAAGGGTGATTCCAGGCGAGCCGAGGCATAGACGAGAAGGGAGCCTAGATGACCACTGAGTGCAGGCTACATACTACTAAGGTGATGTCGACCCTTTCTTATTAGAGTGTACAACTTAATCTTTCACTTTTCTTTGCAGGTTATGTGTTATATCGTAATGTTATGTGATTGTATGTGCAATGAGTAATAAAGTATCCAGTTTGTAGTGAACCAACATGTGCTGTGTGTTCTTGTATAAGAGGGTAGCCTATTCTTCTAGTCAGCTGCGGCTACATGAACAGATGTTAACCCTGATCAGGTAAGTGGTAACTGAATAAGGGAAAGAGGAGCCCCTCAAACCTGAGAACAGGCTATGCCCGAACTGGTAATCCTTGTGTGATCTGATGAATAGTGAGACTGATTCCCTTTTTATATGTTATGGTGATCATAGGATGAACTGTCGTATGAGACTGCCGTCTAGGTAGAGAGGTCTGGATTCGTAGGGGATCGCGAGGCCGCCGATTGTGCTGATACTGTCGTATGGGCAGAGAGGTCTGGGTTCGTATGGGACCGCGAGGCCGCCACTTGTGATACTGTCGTATGGGCAGAGAGGTCTGGATTCGTAGGGGATCGCGAGGCCGCCGATTGTGCTGATACTGTCGTATGGGCAGAGAGGTCTGGGTTCGTATGGGACCGCGAGGCCGCCACTTGTGATACTGTCGTATGGGCAGAGAGGTCTGGGTTCGTATGGGACCGCGAGGCTGCCACTTGTGATACTGTCGTATGGGCAGAGAGGTCTGGATTCGTAGGGGATCGCGAGGCCGCCGATTGTGCTGATACTGTCGTATGGGCAGAGAGGTCTGGGTTCGTATGGGACCGCGAGGCCGCCACTTGTGATACTGTCGTATGGGCAGAGAGGTCTGGGTTCGTATGGGACCGCGAGGCCGCCACTTGTGATACTGTCGTATGGGCAGAGAGGTCTGGATTCGTAGGGGATCGCGAGGCCGCCGATTGTGCTGATACTGTCGTATGGGCAGAGAGGTCTGGGTTCGTATGGGACCGCGAGGCCGCCACTTGTGATACTGTCGTATGGGCAGAGAGGTCTGGGTTCGTATGGGACCGCGAGGCCGCCACTTATGAGATCTTGGTATGCATAGTAGGAATCCCCTGTCCTTAGGTGATAGATATATGTGGTTGTAGGATTGTAAATAGGTTCTAGGGAGGGGGTAACGTTCTGGCTGGGTTAGTGAGGCTCTGATGAGTGGGTTCTATCTGATCCGAAAACCCAAGCAGAACAGGTGCTTAGAGGGTGACGCCAGCACCCATGAGTTCTAGATTATGAGTCGGAGGTGATCAGTCATTCCAGCTATCAACTTGCAGCCAAGGGGGAACCAGCCCCTTGCAAATGCCCCATCATATCATGCTACCCAACAACCCCACAACCACACCTGTGGCACAGCACACATAACAACAACAAATAAAGAAACCCCACCGTAAACAACCCCGAGCCCCAACCACAATCACCCCCACCTTGACTGAGACATGTGCACATTCTGTCCAATCAGCTAGAAAAAGGCACCATGCCTATTAAACAGGGCCCCACCTCCTCGGCCAACCCAGTCTGTATCGGAAACATTGAGAGGGACCAGAAACGAGCCAAACCAAAAAAGTCAAAGTTCTTAAAGCTATAGAGCAGGCAGTGTAATAGCCGAACCCCGGTCACACCAAAGACCCCTGAACCAACAATAAATACAAATTCAGCAAATAGTCCTAAGACTTCAGGAGCTGTGACCCCAGCTTCACGCAACTGCAAATGCAGACAGGATGTGGCTTCACGGCCTGAGTTGCAGACTTCGGAGTCAGTGGGAACCAGGTTCAAGTCTCCGTGTCGGCATCAACATCCTATGATTCTGGGCAAATCACTTAATCTCCCCGTGCCTACAATTCAGCGCCTTGAGACCCTCACTGGAGATTTGCCGCACTTTACAAATCTTGGGTTTATTTATTTAAAGGACAGTGATAGAAATGGGCCTTTAAGGGGTCAACCAGAATGTCCATGTCCAGAGGTTGAACTGATTGCGTTCCTAGGCACAAGTCCTAGGCACACTCAAAGGTGCATAGCAGACAGCGGAATACCGGCTGCATGCAGTGAAGGCACAGGGGCTGAAATGATAAGAACCAATGCTCATTGAATTCCTAAAGTAAGGGTGTGCCGAAACATTGTACCATGCGTTCACATACAGGAGCACATGCTGTAGTGCCAGTTCCCTCTGATCTCGAAATGGGATATACATTGCGGAGCAGAAAAAATAAAATCACAGCCACAAAAATCAGGAACAGAACCAGCAGAAGACCTCAAAAATGCTTCCAAGCACAGAGTGAATTAATGATGGAATAACTCCGAAGACTGTTTGGAAGGTACTAACCAAACCAGAGCCTAAGTTCTTAAAAGAGTATGTATGAGACATGTTTAAAATGCGGTGCACCAATTGTCCAAAATGCGGAGGAAAGTTAGTAAAGATTAGCGACTGTATCTCAGAAGAGGACCTTGCAACTTGAAGAACAAACGTCTCCTCTGCAGATGTCAAGGCCACATCTTTCTGTAAAAGTCTGCTCTGGGCATCAAAGTGCATGTTCCAAAGCTTTATCGAATGACAAAGCGTTGCCTCCCTAACTGTAGAGGCCGGTGGAAACAATACTTGTGTACAGCAACTGACCACAAAAGAAACCATGACAAAATAGGCTATGCCTGGTCTCATACTGCAGCAACCTTGATTGTTAAACATCAAATAACTCCCATTCGAGAATAATCTGAATGCCGGATGACTCATGGCCACTGGGGAACCTTTCAAGTAGCAAGATAAGTTTGCTACGGAAGCATTACAAGCCCAGTGGAGCAAAACCTATTTGTATACTAAGGAACCACTTAAAGCACCTTGCAGTAGAAATAGCTGGGAAAAACTTGTTTCTTTATTCTGACACCGGAATTTGAAAGGTAATTCTGAATACTCATGTACATACCCTTCCCCTGATGCTTCATATCTGCCTTTTTGATGGTGTTCTAAGCAGTGTTGGAAATACAATGTTGAAATCAGAAGAGTAATGAACCAGTGGATTATCCAATCCATGAAAGGTGTTTCAGCAACAGTGAACGGCAGTCTCTCTAATTTATCTATGTGTAACATAGTGTATGTTGCATCTTTGCATGCCATGAGTATTTGCTGTTTTGTGACTTGGTAAGGTGAAAACAGACTTGTGGCATTATTATGTCACCATGGTGCACGACCAGACCGAAGTGTCTGAAGTGTCCAACTCAATAGCAGAATTGATCTAAGTTGCAACTGCCCACGTTGTTATACGGACATGTCATGTTGAATAATGTATTTTGCCAACAACACTATGTTACCCAGGGAGTACATTCTAGAGGACAAGATGTCATGCCATTGTCAACTACTGCTAGAGTCTTTTCTAAATTAGCCTTGTCAATCTTGTGCAGTCTTTCAGCAGCTTCCTGCTGAGAAACCTTCCATATTCCATTGTATATCCACACAAGACATGTTTTAGACGTGGTTTTCGAGGACCTAGCAAGACGTCCCATAGTTCCAGGTCATCCGAAAGAAGGGGCAAGTGTTTCACCTGGGACAATGTTGAGGTTTTTGGCCAATCAAAGCCCAACTTCCCAATATAGTAAGTTGTCACCTCCCCCGAGTGGTCTGTCTGCATGTAACGCAGGTCAAGCCTGCTGATCTTAAAGCCCCTGGTTTTACCTACGAACCGTTCTTGACATCCGTTAGTATCTAATGGCCACACTAACCATCCCCTCCAATTAATATCTGATGAATTGTACGAGCCATTGTGTAGCATGATGTCTAGTGTTTCCTCCTTGTATTCTGCAAACCGCTGCCAGTTTTTAAAACGTGAAGTGTGGGAATGCGTGGTGTCTTCAAATCTTTTATCTTAGCTAAGTTTTCTTCAGGAAAATCATTTGTTGTGGTTTGAGCAATGATCTAAACAAAGCTTTGTTCCCCTGAACTTGCTAATATTTTGTCCCCCGAATTGATTTTGCATCAATAGTGTCCCTCCAAAGTCGAACTCTTGGGTGGACAGCTGGTAAAGACAGGAGGCAGAATGTATCAGTTTGGTGTTTGTTAGGATATTTTTACTTGAAGGTGATGGTGCAAATGTATAAAAATAAGACAATGGTCTAATGTATCATAACCAGAAAAATAAGCAAACATCTGCGCAAAATTTTTGAACTACCCCATGGTGATGTAGGACAATGTTCCAATTGTGTGCAATTGAAAACAGCATGTGGAGTACTTGTTTTATGCAGAAAAATATGACCGTAATGTTGAAAACAGACCCTTTAGTAAGGGTGGGCGACAATTTCCGTTCCGCTCGTGGAAATTGGGAAAATTCGACATTTTCGCGTTCCGCGTGGAACATGAAAATGTCGAAACTTCCGCGATCCGCGATGGAACGGAAATTTTCGCCTAGGCAGGTGTGCTGCTTTCTCCCCATATCAACCGTCAACAATTTGCTGTCATCCTAGATGCAGCTCTGTGCATCCATGAGTTTCTCGAGCGCAATCCCCCTGTAGTTCCTGACACCAGGAGGTTCTGTCTCTTCATCTGCTGCTCTGATCTGTCTCTGGCCCTTTATAAACAAGAGGCATGTGAACTGCATGGAAGCCCTGCCCGTTTGGCCCTGCCCCACACACCAGTGGTGTGCAATGTCTTCCCGCCCTTTCCCCCACTATGATGGACAGCTCACTCGAGGGACCCCAGCGCCCGTTGGCACGGTGGCAACGTTACAGACACACATGGTCGCTGTAGACAACTCTTCTGGCCCTTTACGCAGCTGTATTGTAGGAAAAACGATAAAATAGACAAAGAGGAAACAAGCAGGAACTTTAACAACCCTTGGCAAAGCTAAGTAGGTCTGACATTTGTCTGGGGACTAGGGTTTATGTCATCACAAACTGAGAACACATACGTAATGAAATGTCAAGTTCACCTGTATGTTGAGGTCCACTTATGAATGCAGCTTCTAATAGACGATAGATGGCGAACAGAGTAGGAGAGCCTCTCTATCCTGAAGTCCTGTGAAATGAGTCTTTCGTAGAAGAGGCCTCACCTCAAGTTCTTGTTCCCAGATGTAGTTACACATACAGGCATGCACACTCACACAGGCATTCTCAAAGGCAAGCTCACACTGACACATACTCAACCATAATACCACATATGCGCAGGTACAAAGAAGCACCTTTCCAACCACAAGATGTGAAAAGAGAAATGATGTGCTATGCAGCTGATAGGGGCAGCAGAGAAATACTTTCCTAGTTGGTGCTCTAGAGGTGTACTCCAGCAATCAGTAAGAAAGCTAAACGCCATCTCTCCCACTCCTAGAAACGTGTTCAGTGGGCTGCTCCAAAAATGAGTGCCAGCCAAAACCTGACGGGGCTGACCCTGTGCCCTATGGTATATATCCTACTCAGTGGGCTGACCTGAAATGGCACATCGAGAAGCCAATAGCTGAAGGGGGCTGTCCAAACCCCCCTTTCTGCTGAAGTGTGTTTGTATTATTTTATTAATCGATTACAGTATGTTTGCCACAAATGGCTCAAGTACCTTCAAATTTCAACCCTAAAATGGCAGGCATTCCGAACAGCAGACGAGCTACAACACTTCCTGCACTCACAGCATGCATTTCAAAAACTTCAAGCACACGGTCTGAAAAAGCACATACATTTACCCAACGAGGTAGCGCTTACTGATTAGCCAGTAGAAAGTACTCCAGTTGAGTAGAGGTATTGCACAAAACGGTGGCATCTTCTTGGGTAAATATGCAGGGCAGGATTCATTCTGGCACTATGCTCCTGTCACAAAAATTAAACCCCAACAGGAAGCACTTTTATTTGACCTTCAACTTGGGCACCTGCTTTATTGATATCAGTAAGTCTTACAGATATAATTATAAATAAAGCAGGTGCCCGAGTTGAAGGTCAAATTCAGTAACGCATTAATCAGCACACCAAAATCTCCACGATCACGCGAAATTTCGTGTGATAGCAGAGATTTTTTGCCATTTCGTGATATTTTGCGAAAGGCACTTTCGCTAATTCCGCTCACCCGTACCATTTAGTTATAGTTAGATGTGCCTTGGTACAGTTCTTCAGATAAAAAACAATAGAATGCCCTAGATCTTCTAGCATTTCATGCACTGTGTCTACATCCCAATCATCAGAGATAGTAATGGAGGTGACAATGTCATTCAAAGATAATTTAAACAAATATGGGATTTGTGAAAGTTCAGTGGGCTATACACATAATATGATACCCTATCCCAAACAATCCCATCAGGAACTGGAACAGCTGAAATGTTCACCAGGGAAAGGTCTCGTCATCCATTGCGTAATGACGAGAATGGTTTGAGAACCAAGTTCACCAGTTGTACCGCAGACCATTATGGAAGATAGTGTCCATTTAAAAGCAGGAAAAAGACTGTCACAAAACCAATCCAAAGGATCAGGAAAATTAAAGCAATTGTAATCTAAAGGTGTAAGCATGGAGGAAAAAAGTATTCAAATATACATAACCTCATCCGAAATGGTAGACATGGCATTGCTGGTGGATCAGATGAATCCAAGGAAAAGTCATCAGAGAGTCAAAGAAGTAGGTAGAGGCAGTTCGATCTATTTTTTGCAGCTCTGCAGGTTTCGCAGAACGGGGAAATGACTCGATCAGTGGTATATCGATGTAAACAGTTTTCATGTCAGGATTCCAAATTGAGATCTTTATTTCAGTACTAGTTGATTGTGCAGTAGTTGTTGTAGTAATAGGTAGAAGAGATACTTCACTGTTTATTATTACTATCTCATTTTGAGGAGAGAATGCTTCATCAGTAATTAAAGCTTCAATCCAAACTTCCTGTATGGTAGTAAGAGGAGGCAGGTTACTACCTATGAGCTCACGTGGCCTACTGTTGAGAATCAGCAACATAATGTAGTTTGATCAGATCAATGGAGATAAATCTCTTGTTTTTGCAGCCAGCAAGAGGCAGAAGAAGCACGGTTCTGGTACCTACAATGACCAGGACAGGTACAGGCACTCTGTAGGATGGCCAGAATTCCTTCTTGTCCACAATGTTCTCCCTGACATGATCCCCAATCCTCAGGATCCAGCTAGGCCTTGCCAGTACTTCTTTCCATTCACCAATGGCAGTGTGTTTCACTTGGACGTTGCTTTGTTCGACCTGGAAACTGTTCAGTTCCTGTAAAACAGCCAAACATTTGCTAAGATCAAATAGTATTTTCGCCGCCAATGTGCTGGGACTGTTGAGGTCTGCGACCCACATCTTGACCCCAAACAGGATTTCATAGGGAGTCCGACCAATCAGGGATTTTCCAGGCAGATTGTTAAGAGCCCTCTAAACCCCATATAGATGATGGACCCAATTGCATCCTAAACCTAGTACCCTAGCTGTTAAAGACTGCTTCAAGGTCTGTTTTCTTTCTCTCCATGACCAAATTTCCCTCAGGATGGTATGGGGAGGAAAACCGCAGGGTCACACTCAAACTTCCCATGGTATTTTTTAAAGCCCTGGAGTAGAACGCCAGACCCTGGTTGAAATGTAGTGTGCCAAAAGCGTATGTCACAGCTAAAGACTCGCAGATCCTTTATACCAGTTCAGGCATCGGCAGGCCGCTGTGGCAATACCTACAGGAATCCCCAGCAAACAAGATGTACTGTTAAGCCCCATCTGAAGCCAAGGGTTCCCAATGGTCCAGATAAACACAAACCAGCGGTTTGTTGGAAATCAGTAGAGGTGTCTGTGGTGGCTGTGCCACGGTGGAAACCTTCATCTGCTGGCAGATGTTGCATTTGAGAACGAAGTCCTTGGTCTGTTTGTGGAGATCTGGCCACCTGTAGTGATGCTGCAATAGTAAAATAGTGAAATATATGCAAGACCCTCGTGCACAGATAGAATGAGTCCTACCCTGCTGTCTGAATTTGGCATTACTCTATCCCCCGCTCCAGGAATATGAGCAAATGGATTAATTTGTACATCTAACTTGTAGGAATACCTGAGTGGAAAACCTTTTTAGCAAGTGGGAGTCATTGCCTGCAGCATTGACAGCCGTCATGATGTTATTGTCTATTCTCAAACTTGGGAGAGTTATTGCACCGACTGCAGCAGTTTGCACTGTTGCTTTTGTGGCTTCATCAACAATGGAATTCCCTGCAACGTGTACGCCAACACACTGATGACTGAATGTGTGGATTAGATGAGTCCGTGGCAAGCAATCTTTCAGCTTTGCCACCTGTTTCCAAAGCATCTTGTACTTTCTTGTGCACACTTTGAATCTCTGTATCCACTCTGGCTACAATAGTGTAAGTACTCATAGTAGGACTGGACACAGTAATACGAATCACACACTATAAGTGTGGGGAATCCATGATCCATATTCTCCAGTGCCAGTATAGAGTTCTCAGTTCAGCCAACTGCACATTGCAGTCCCCAAGTGATAGAGTGTGGGTTTTTCCAGGATAGACTGCTCCATCCTCCATCCTGCATGCGCCCCTTCACATCAATGCATGTTGCTGAATGTTGGTGCTTTGTCCCTGCAACAGGCTATGCAGAACCATCAGGATATATTACATAATCATACTGATCTAGAGGCATCATTTCATTAGAAAGAGGACATTCGTGTTTGTACTAAAGAAAGGCTATTGTCTGTAGTGTAGAGTCAAATCTGTAGTCTACATCTATTGTGGTGAGTGAGTTAGTCCATTTTATCCAACGTGGATGTAATGCTTTTGCGTTTGGCACCTTTGCTCTTGTGACTGCCTCCAAGGTCGGCACCAGGGTCATGAAAATAATTAATTTTTCCTGAGCCAGTGCTCTCTCCCTCACCACAGCAGTCTGTACCGCTGTCAGTATGGTGTACCTTGATGCCCCCGCAATGAAGCGGATCACCAAGTTTGTTGTGTTTACACATGTATACAAGTGTTTCAAAGCTAGCATGTCAGCTTGCACTGAACATAATATTTGTGTGTGATCAGTGGTCCAGTGTTTGCTTGAGAAATTTAGATGTATCAGGTCGTAGAATGGTTTAACCCGTTCTGTGTAATCTGGAATGTAAATTCTGCCAAGATTTAGAAATCCTAATATATATTATAACCTCTTCAACATAGTTGAAGGTTGTAGACGTGCACACCTCTTTAAGAAGTGTGTCTCCATGCTTTTAACTTCACTTGACAAATCATATCCCAGAAACAGGACACTGAGATGGGCAATCTTTAATTTTCTTAAATTAAATTTGTGGCTCATATGAGCAAATCCCACAACTCTGCGATCTATTCAAATTTGACCTTATGCATGCATGCAGCATGGTTCTCACCAGACCTAAGGAAAGTTAAAAGCCCCTTTAAAAAGCTGGAAAGACGCTGTCGTCCCTCCCATGACTCATATGATAAATATAGGTGCAATATCTCTATAGCCCAGCATCATAAGAACCTAAAGAATGCGCGTAGAGCACACATTGAGTCGCAACTTAATCAGGCCGGGAATTCCTCTAAGGAACTCTATCGCATCCTCAACTACTTCACGAATCCTAAGGCCTGTCACAATGCAGTAACCCCATCACAAGAACACTGTGATAAGATAGCCAATCACTTTTCCCAGAAAATTGAGATTATCAACGAGAAAATCATCAAAGAAAGGGACCTTCTGATTGACACTTCTAGCCACTGTCCTTTACTTTCCCCCAAGGCGCATTCTCTTACATCTGATACTGTGGATACTTTAATGGAAACGTTTAAGTCAGGCTCCCCTCAGGGCATCCTTCCGGCTAAAGTATCTTTATTACTGAATAAACAGTTGTCCCTGGCCATCTGCTCAATTCTCAATCTCTCCTTGAGCAAGGCCCATCTACCATCCAAATGGAAGGCCGCCCAAATAACCCCCATCCAGAAGAAACCCAATGTCTCACGGGATGATCTATCTAATTACCACCCCATCTCTGTGCTACCGTATGTGTCAAAACTTTTGGAAAAACACATTAATAAACACCTCTCCAAGTACATTGAAGTAACGGGTAGCCTCTACCCCTCTCAATCTGGGTTTCAGCCTAGGTTCAGTACGGAGACAGCACTGATTGCCGTTACTGACAACTTGAGACACTCCCTGGACAACGGACAAGCAGCACTGTTGGTGCTTTTGGATTTGTCATTGGTATTTGATACGATATCCCTATCCATTCTGCTCAACAGACTGAGGGAGATCGGCATCTATCGTTTTGCCTTTCAGTGGCTATCATGTTTTCTAACTCACCGTACCCAAACCATCAACCTAGGCGCCTTTCGTTCCCGAACCTCGGAATTGACCAAAGGAGTACCACAGTCATCCTGTCTTAGTCCCACATTGTTTTGCATTTACGTGACTCCTTTGGAATATTTACTCAGGGAACGAGGCTTTATTCCAATCTCATACACTGATGACACCCAGCTTTTAATGGCTTTTGATAAAAACTCTCCTAACATCCAGTCGACCTTTTCAGAAGGCATGACAGCCATTGCTGCTTGGATGAGGAACAACTTCTTGCAGTGAAATGCAAGGAAAACGGAGATTATGCTATTCGGAGAAGCTCTTTTGCTCTTGTCCCCAGAATGGTGGCCCACAGAACTGGGTGCCGTCCCGGCTCCTAAAACCATGGTAAACAATTTAGGCGTACACCTACATCAAAAACTTACAATGAAGGAGCACATCACTACCACCCTAGGTGCTTGCTTCCATACGCTAAGCCTTCTACGGAGGGTTTTCCCTCTTCTTCTGCTGAATGTGCGTAAAAAACGTCTCCAAGCATTAGTAATTTGCCGCCTTGACTATTGCAATGCTCTTCTGAATTCAGCTAACGAGTCCTCCCTTGATAGATTTTAGGTGGTTCAAAACATAGCAGCTCGTCCTGTCTCCAACTCTCCCGCTAGGACCACTTCTTCCCCCCCACTTCAAGGATTACTTTGGTTGCCAATCCGCAAGCGGATCAGATTTAAAATCTGCTGTATTGCGCATAAAGCACTAAATGGCAATGGCCCTAGCTACTTAGCAGATAGGCTTACCCGTTACCAGCCTTCCAGAACACTCCGCTCTGGTTCTAAGTCGCTACTTTGGGAACCTCGTGTTAAGAAATCCAACACTGGTGGGAAAGCCTTTTATTACCTAGCCCCCTCCTACTGGAATCAACTTCCCAGTCACATTTGGAAATGCCCAGACTATCCACTTTTCCGAAAACTCTTAAAAATGGAGCTCTTCTGAAATCTCTTCTCCTTGCTAACTGTTGCACTTCCGCAGTGTCGAGATACCCCTTCGGGGGTGATTTGGGCACTTTATAAGTTATAAATAAAATAAATAAAAATACTCATTTAAAGTGTACCAGAAGGTCATCATCTATCAAATATATGTCATCAACATATTACAATGCCTGATCATCAACATTTTCTAGCAGTTCCGTTCTATTACACTGGCTGAAAAAAGCCCAGGGCTATTCTTATACCAGTGTGGCAATCGTCAGATCTGGTTTTGATAACCGAACGTGCTGAAGGCAGTCAAATGTCTGCTTTCAGGTGCTTATATTTTGGCAGAAAAATCTATTCAAGATATCTAGTGAGGTTTTGTATTTTTTAAGCACTATGTTGCTCATCAGTGCCGCACTGTGTACATTTTGTACTGCAAATGTGCAAGTACCTGCTTTTAAATGTCTAATGTAATGCTAGACAATATGAGTGGTCTGGTTTCATTACAGGAAACAAGGGATAATTCATTGAAGAGGTGCAACTTTCTATTACATTCTGGTATTCAAGTTGTTCTAGAATTTCCATAACTTGTTTTTAGCCTAATTTTTAATGGGGTATTGTCATTGAGATTGTGGGGTCAATCTCAATGGGATTTCATAACATGGGGAACCTTCATACCACCCCATATGGCTGCGGTACAATTTTGGAACTTTTGCTAACAGCCACTCCTTGGTATATGAATATTATGTTCCCAGGTTAGGCCCATGTAGCGAAGCTGCTCATTTCTTACATTGTCCTCTTTTTCACAATAAAATTTCTGCCATGAACCTTTGAACATGTTTGCATACACGACAATGTAGGATTAGTTTCTCTGAAACGACCTTGTCTACACAACTCGCTTTGCACAACATTATCACAATGCCTTGAACATCATGTATAAGGCCTCTTTACGCACTATGTACAAATGTTGTTCTATTTCCATCCACGGGGCGACATAACTCTCTACATATCTATAACATCACCAATCTACCAAGTACATCGCAAGGCTGCTGTCTATTATAAATGATGAGCATCCCAATAGATTAGCAAGGAAGGCACTTCAGCTGACACCGAGGGTCCCTGCATGCTGAGACTTCACCACACAGCGGTCTGACATCTCCTAAGGGGTGTCCAGTTCATGACCATGACGGGGTCTTTCATTCTCTCCCCCATTTAATGGGGTTGGATTGTCCCTTGGGGAGATTCTTGGCTCTACACCTGCGCACACTCTAGATACAATTAGACTAGGTTTCGCATAATAGGAGTATGCCTGATTACTGCCTTGTTTATATGTCTGCATATATACACTGTTTTAGCACCATGGTAGAGCTGTACCTACTATTTACTATTTTGATGCTCGTAATCACTTTCATCTGCTTCTGTCTACTGATTATCGCAGTACATGTATTCTATACAAGAACAACGTTGGTTCAATAAATATATTGAAAACGTCCCACAGTGTATTTTCTGTATATTTCTCTGAGCACAAGTAAGCACGAGTGAGTTAGCGAAAGGTTCGGATTAGTTTCCACGATCCCAGAGGGGTCGGGGTTGTCATGTTCAGTGGTTTCCAGAAAATATTTGGTCCTGGTAAGGTTAGGGGGACTTATGGTGGCACTGTGAGCTAGCTGGTCTCTAGGTCAACATATCCTGCAGGGGTGGCCGGAATCAGTCGGGGCACATCGCCCAAAGTTTATGTTGTCCAACAAATGTGCAGGTCCTACGGATTAGTGGGAACTACATAACAATGTTTCACGTGTTCTGGAGTGAGGTTGGAGAAAGCAGGATTTATTATTGTTTCTCTGTTTAGGCAGTCCATGACGAATTCTGGTGGCCAATCTTTTTCAGCCAAGATATTTGTCATAGTTGCATGACAGGTACTCCCAAAAGAGAACATTAAAGGGCCTTTGTATGTCCCCCTCAAGTTGAAGTTGCATCTCCCATAGGCAATGTGGGACACTCACCCTTGTATCCGGTGTTTTCACCTGGATATAGTCACTCAGGGCTACTGCCACCAGACAATCCATCAGGATTCTGCAAACTATTGTGACCTTTTCTGCCCTGTCCAACATGTTCAGTGCCTACTCCCCACTCAGAAGCAGTGTCCTCAATAGTCTTGACATGCCTGACCTCAACTCCAGCTGCATTCTTCTTTTAAAATTGAGGTTTTGTTTTAGGTTTATCTTCCTTGTTAATGATGTAGTCAGATGAGTGTTGTGAGTTCTTCTTTGGTTTCAGGTACTTCTCCGTTCTGTGCTCTGACCTTCCACCTCTCTGAACGTTTATTGGATGACTCCATGAGATGAACATGTGTCAGTAGCCTGATACCGGTCCAGCGGTCTAATATTATCACAGTTACGCAGGTTATTGTGTTTCTCTGTGGCTTCCTATGGAGGAGACCTACCCCGTGATTTGTTTTTGTTTTTCTTATTATCTCATTTCTTCTTTGTAGAAGACTTGAGTGCTTGCTTAGAGCTATCCTTTTCAGAAATACTCTTTAGTTGTGGTTTACCTGGTCTGGCTCCCAAATTATCTCTAGCCAGCGTAGCATAGGCTTCTTCAAACATTTTAGGCAATTAACTCTCCTGTAACATAAAACATTCCTGTTGAGTCAAATCTCTTTGACGTCGGCATATAGCCATTCCTGCTGCTTCCCCTTTTATGTTACATAACGGCAGATACAGTGTCAAAATTGCCCATCAGTTTCCTTCCCAAATCCAGGGCAGGTGCTGCCCCGTACTTGTTCTGGATCTGTTTAAGCACTTCTGGCAAAACAGTTAATGAAGTGGTAGCATGTGTTTTGGTATATACTGCAGAAAAAAACTGTACCTCAAGTGGCGCAGTCTACCCTATCGACAAGCAAATTGTTAAAATCCTGTGTATTTCCTGCGGTCCTGTAGGGGAAAACACCGCTTCAAGCTGACTTATTTTTTGTGCAATCCAGAATGAGATCTCCTGTTGTCTGAGGGGAACCTTAACCATGACGGCATGTAGTGTTTGAGGGCTGATGCCGGTGTAGTTCATTGTGGTTGTGCAGCTTGAGCATTTTGCACAGGATTAAGTGTCAATGTACGCATAATGAACTTGTCAAACAGCTGTATATTGTCACTAAGTGTTTGTATAGTATGCACAATTGTACTAATGATAGATTATCAACATCAGGATGTCGTGTGTATCAGGCTAAGACTGGCAATGTTGCTCCCTCATTGCTTAGGAGACCTAGTCTAAAATGTTCTATTGTGTGTGGTAGGGCACCATCAAACCAATTTCTGTGTTCTTGGTATTTTATTTTTTAGAAAATATTTTTATAGGCATTTATGGAGATAACATGTGACAATTGTTCCAACTGAAAAACAAGGGGTGGGGAGAGAGAGTGGAAGGAGGGGAGGGAAAGGAAGGGCAGAGGAAAGGATGGGGATACGCATGCTTCCTTATGATGTACTGCACAAAGACAGTTACTCCTTCACATGTGGCTTCAAAAAACCCATAACAACCATGTGGGCCTAGACCCTCAACAGTGCTCTAACCTCTCTCAGCCAGAGATGCAATAACAATGGTGGGGGGCAAGGTAGATAGCAGGAAAACTGCTGCAGCCTTATTTCATGTAATTGCCGGAGTGTGGCATGGCAGAGGGCAAAGGGCTAACCTCAAGTTCAGGTGTCTGTAGTGAGGGTACGGGTGTATCGCTGCAGCGCATGCAGTCAAGAAATGGTTCCCAAAAATCCTTGGGGCATGATCGTGGGGGCATCGTGCCCCAGAAGTTGGACTGTTGTTCTTGGTAATGCGCTGCTCTCACAGCCAAGCAGTCCCAGCTGGGGGAGGCCGTCGGCCCCAGTGCATGGCCACTCTTCATTAAGCAAAGAGGAGAAGCAAGGCAGTTAGGCGGTGGGAGCTCACAGGGGCACCCTTAAAGTCACCAAGGAGGGCCACCAGGAGGGTGAGAAGTAGAGCATGGCCAATAATATCTCATACAGTGGAGAGTACCCCCTCCCAGAACTCAGCCACACTGGGGCACCCACACACCTAGTGTAGGAACGTGCCTTTTGGAGAGGCGCATTGCTAGCAGCGCATATCTGCAAGGAGCCCAATGTTGAAAAGGTGTGTTGGGGTGCAATAGAGGAGGTGTAGGAACTTGAACTGTATGAGTTGCAGCCTGTAGTTGGAAGAAAGCGGTCTGGCCACAGCAGTAGGTCCACTTGTTGTGTCAGTGAAGGGGGGGGGGTCTATGTCCAACATACAAGCTGTGCGGGCTGCAGGAGTGTTGACTGGCACAGATGTCTGCATGATAGAATATAGTCTAGTGACTAGCTTCTGTGATGATGGATTGGTCAATATATACTTCAGGGCTGGAAGTGTCGGGGTGCAAGAAATGTATTATAGAGACCAAGACAAGTGGCTCGGATTTGATGCCACAGAAGCACCACCAAAGTTGTGGGGCACGTAGCAAAGCATGTTGAAAATGGGGGAAGAAATTGGTCCTCTGGATAGAGATCAGAGAAAGTTACTAGGCCTCACTCTCGGGCACCCGCATCCATCAGGGATGGCAGCCAGGGATTACATCCAATTGGAATACATAAGACACAACGGTAAGATAGTTTGGAATGCTTTCACAAACCTTCTCATGCCCATATCACACATTCACCAGTGTCCACCTCTGCTTTGGGGGCCACCTAGGGTAAATAAAGGGCAGTGCTGAGTGACCAGAGCACCTCCGGTCCACCTCAATCGCCCCATGTGGCTGGAACGCTGTTTGGTAGAGACAATAATGTAGATATTTCACCTGGGCACACAGCTCATAAAGCGTTATATTGTTTGCGCCAAGGCCACCCTGGGTGAGCAGTAGAGGTAGTATTTCACATTTAAAGCATGGCTGTTTACGCACCCTGGTGAGTGAAATTAAGTTAGAATGTAAGCGGCACAGATATTGTGCCGTGAGGAGGATGGGCAAATTAAGAAAAAGATATAAGAACTTGAGTAGGACGACCATCTTTGCGATCGCTATTCACCCAGCCAGTGACAATGGCAGGCGGGTCCAAATTGGAATTCTGTCTTCAAGACATGAAATGGCATGTCTGTAGTTAGCCCTCCAGAGCTCATCCAGATCGCGACTGTGCCAGGTCCCTAAGTATTGCAACGGCTCAGTTGCCTAGTAGAACAGGTATTCCATGGGAAAGTGCTGTGTGCCATCAATGAGAGGAATAGTATAGATTTTGAACAATTTATCAGAGTACCAGAGAAGCCACCAAAGTGAATTATCTCATGGGTCAGTGGGGCAAGGTTTACTTGTGGATTATGGATAGAAACGGTGATGTCGTCGGCATACATGGAAACCACCAGCCCCCTGGAAGTAAAACCAAGACCGTTGTCATAGCTGGACCACCAAAGGCTCCATCTCTATGGCAAAAAGTAGGGGCGAGAATGGGCACCCCTGTGGAATACCACAGGAATGGGGAAGACAGCATTCCATTAAGCCACATGCTGGCAGTGGATGAGTCATAGATGGGGTGTATCTGATGAAAGAATCTGGAACTTAGGCCCAGTCATTGTAAAAGTGCGAATAGGTAAGGTTATTTGAGGGAGTCAAGGCCTTTGTAGCATCAAGGAGGGCAGCGACCGCTGGCCCCTGGGGGGGGGTCTAGGTGGTGCATTGTTGCAAAGATGGTAGGCAAGTTGTGGGAAGTAGATTGGCCCGGGATAAACCTGGATTGGTCAGGTCTGACTATGGTGTATAGTAATGGGAGAACACGGTTAAACTAGAATTTTGGTGAAAATCTTATTTTCCACGTTAATCATGTACAATGGCCTATAGAAATCGCAATATTGTGCTGGTTTACTTGACTTGAAGATTGTCACTATGTCCACTTCCGTGAGGGACGAGAGCAGCGACTCTTCAAACATTGCTAACCTGTAGTGTGCAAGGATTGTGGCAAACCCTTTGTAGAAAAAAAGTGGCTCTCAGGCCATCCAGGTCTAGTGCCTTGTCGCCCGGGAGCCCACGAATAACCTACGTGAGTTTCTCTGCCGTAATCGGTGAGTCAAGGTACTATCTATGAGCTTAGTCAAGGCAGAGGAGCTGTATCGCATCAAAGTATGTTGTTAAATTGCTCGCCAAGCGAACTGGCGTGGCAGTGTATAGCATTGAGTAAAATGAGGCGATAGTGTCTAATAGGGCAATGGGGGTGGACAGCAGTTTAACCTCATATGTAGAAGCCTGTGCAATAAGCCAACTAGCGTCTCTCCCAGGCGATTGCCCTTCCTGTAGTGTATCTATATATTAGGAGGGCTGGTGATACCGCACCACTCGCTATAGCCTTGTGTTTCCTCCCAATTAAGAGCTATTTCACTCTTTTCGATTGGATGGCCCCAGGTCATGGAATCTGACAATCTTATTCCTAAATAGTCAAAGTGTTTGACATGTTCTATCGTGTGCTTTAGGAACCTCGAGCCCGTCAAGACCTGAGACTTCATGTGGCTTTTGCCTGCCTCCCTCCCCGTACTCTGGATGTGACTTTAGGACCAAAGCTAGTGACTTTGGACCTGGGGAACTCAGTTCAAGTCGCAGAGCCGCTCAACATCCTGTGATTCTGGGCAAATCACTTTATTTCCCATTCCGTATAAACATAGAACGGTGACCTCATGTCATGTAAAGGGTGTTTATACAAAGCACTCCAATACCTTCTGGTCGAATGCATGCTATATAAAAACTGCATATAAAAACTGCAGAAAGGTGCACACAGAGGTAAAAACAAATCCTTAACATCAGGAGTGTTACTCTATAATAATCTGGGTTAGTACAGGGTTTACATGAGAAATGTCTAGCCTCTTAGTTCACAATGTTTAAAAATGATCACTTTTAATAAATTACTTCTCAGTGCAGTGCTAAAATGTGACATATTAATGTCAAAGCTTCCACAAGCTAAAGAAATAAACTGTTATGAATTCTAAAGAGACTTTATATATTTTTTGTGATGGTTGGTTTATGGTTTTATATAGCAAACATTTTAAGGGCTCGGTTCATACACATGCTCTAAGAGCCGAGCCAGGCCCTTAGCTCAGCTCTGGCTCGGCTCTCCCCATTAATTTGCTGGCTCACTCACCTCTAGTCCTGAGTGCCTGTGAAACTGGTATGATTACTCTTCTTTTGGCCCTAGCGTCATGTTAATATAGCTTGAGTGTAGACGTCTATGACTCTCCCTGACAATGTGAGGTCCAGCACCTGTCCTGTCCTGTGATGTGGAGGAGCGCGACATGAGTAACCGCACAGAAGACAGCAGCCTGTTGGCTCTGTCATGAGTTAGTCAAAAAACAAGGGAGTTACCCCAATGTGACACTCACAGAGGGACGGGGTACTAGAATACAGCAAAACACAGATGTCCCTAAAACAAGAAGGCCTAAGGGATTGTCCTAAGCCAAGTGTCTAATATTCATCGATACTTCTCTCAAACATAAAATACCCTTCGATCTGTAAGCAATAGATAGTATATGCACTAATAAAAGTCTATTAACAACACTTATTCATAAAAGTCAGATTTCTTTATTATTAATAAACATAAAAAATTGAATCATTTTGGAATATCTTTCCCTCCCGTATTGGGTTACAATCTTAAATGAATTTCATTAATCGCAATTTAAAATTTGATCAATATGAGCAAAAATCATAACAATATAAAATTTGATCAATACAAGTAAAAGTCGACGCAGCGTTTCGGTGATTTCACCTTCTTCAGGACTAAAAGCGATTTAAAGCGATTTCATCAAATCTCATATGTTTGAGAAATTAATGATGGATATTTTCATGGGCTATCCAGATAGAATCACCCTTCTAAACAGAGGTATTTTCCTGCTGATAAATGAATCTTCTTAGTGGTAAAACTCAGTTAATTGTGTCCACAAGAGCCACCGTAAATGTGTCCATATGTCGAGGTAAATGCCTTTAAAACTTTGGCGATTGTTTTCTCGTATTAATCAGATGCATATGAATCCTTTCTTCAATTATTTCCATATGATAAGGAAATTATATCAGACAGATCTGAAGTAGTGATTGTTTTCAATTTTCCACTTATTCACTTTCTTCTAGTCAGTCTTCTTAGTAGATCAGATCGGCCTCCCTGCTCTTGTGGACCCTTCGATATCGGCATAATTGAAGAAAGGATTCATATGCATCTGATTAATACGAGAAAACAATCGCCAAAGTTTTAAAGGCATTTACCACGACATATGGACACATTTACGGTGGCTCTTGTGGACACAATTAACTGAGTTTTACCACTAAGAAGATTCATTTATCAGCAGGAAAATACCTCTGTTTAGAAGGGTGATTCTATCTGGATAGCCCATGAAAATATCCATCATTAATTTCTCAAACATATGAGATTTGATGAAATCGCTTTAAATCGCTTTTAGTCCTGAAGAAGGTGAAATCACCGAAACGCTGCGTCGACTTTTACTTGTATTGATCAAATTTTATATTGTTATGATTTTTGCTCATATTGATCAAATTTTAAATTGCGATTAATGAAATTCATTTAAGATTGTAACCCAATACGGGAGGGAAAGATATTCCAAAATGATTCAATTTTTTATGTTTATTAATAATAAAGAAATCTGACTTTTATGAATAAGTGTTGTTAATAGACTTTTATTAGTGCATATACTATCTATTGCTTACAGATCGAAGGGTATTTTATGTTTGAGAGAAGTATCGATGAATATTAGACACTTGGCTTAGGACAATCCCTTAGGCCTTCTTGTTTTAGGGACATCTGTGTTTTGCTGGGCTCTGTCATGAGTGCATCATATTAAGCAGTGGGGGCAGCATCCCATGTTTATGATTACAGTGTGGCCAGACTTTATAAATGTCAGTAACAGAATGGTCTACTGACCCCTCTCGTATGAAGTTTCACTATTATGTGAAGTCTCAAACCCTTGAGCTGAACAGTGCAAATAACAGCTGGAAAAGGAGAAAGAGGAAGAGAAAGTGTGAGAGTGTGAGAGTGCGAGAGTGTGAGAGAGAGTGTGAGAGAGAGTGCGAGAGAGTGCGAGAGAGTGCGAGAGAGTGCGAGAGAGTGCGAGAGAGTGAGAGAGAGTGAGAGAGAGTGAGAGAGAGTGCGAGAGAGTGCGAGAGAGAGTGCGAGAGAGTGCGAGAGAGTGAGAGTGAGAGAGAGTGAGAGAGAGAGAGAGTGAGAGAGAGAGTGAGAGAGAGAGAGTGAGAGAGAGAGTGAGAGAGAGTGAGAGAGTGAGAGAGTGAGAGTGTGAGAGAGTGAGAGAGTGAGAGAGTGAGAGAGTGAGAGAGTGAGAGAGTGAGAGAGTGAGAGAGTGAGAGAGTGAGAGAGACTTTAAATACTGGATCCATTTCGAACACCCCTGGTTTAGCATGCCCCAAAATGAAGAATGAGCACAGCTTCCGCAGACGGTGGAAGTCTAGACACTGAAGTGAGGAAAATAGAGGTAGGGCTAACTTTAGAAATTCCACAAAGACATTGTTATCTAGAAGTTGCTGAATAGGTCTTCCTGAGCACTTCTAATAGGTGGATTGGGAGGGGGGGGGGTGTAGTTTTGCTGTTCAAGGTCAGGAAGTTTGCCCTTTTGTCTGTCCCTGATTACTGCTTCTTGAAGGCTGATGGCAGCCATGTGCAGAGCCATGTGCAGAGATTTCACACTTGAATGTGCTCATGGTTTGAGTACTCCGCAAACTGGTTATGAAGTTATGAAGTTTGATAGAGTGGACCCACATCCTCTGTCTTGAAAATGTGTAAAAAAGTGGGATCCAAACCAGCCCTCTTTATTCCAGCCCCACGTTCTTCTTGACCAAGGAAGAGCTGCTGTGTACGAAGGGCTGGTGTATGCCTGACAGCTAGTCTCATAGAGGTGAGTGGACAGAACCTGAAGACTGCACTTCCTGCTGGAGGAGCGGAGTCCCTTCCAAGGACCTAGAAGCCTGCCTGCCTTCTGAGAGAGGGAAGGAGTGCCCCTGGCTCTTCCAGAAGACTGTTCAGGAACAGAAGCCCAGAATGACGAAAACGCACAGAAAGTGGTCTTCATTAGTGAGCAAAGCCAAGAACGACCCATAATGCGACTGAGAGAGAAGTGAGGATAGGGTTGCATTTGGACTAGTTTGCAGAGCCATACTACATTGGACCACAGGACACCATTGGCAAAGGACCTCAATCACCATGGTTTGGGCCCAATAGCCCAGGTCTACCCTGTACTCTCCCTCCAGCTTGCCAAACAGGGTCTCACAGAGGGCCATTGCAAGATACCCTGACACGTACGCTAGTGTGCCCGTAGACATGGCTAGAGTGGCCTTATATTCCATGGGGCATTTCCCCAGTAGGCTGAAGCCATTGGAGGCTATTTGTGAAAGCTCATGGCCCCCTGCTGGCCCTTTGTCTCTTTCCCCAGCTACCCAAGATTAATTGCAGTAGGCACAGGGGACTTCAGGAGAATGTGGGATGGGGGGAGAGAGGGAGAGAGTGCAATCAGAAAGGGAAAAGAGAAAGTGTTGGGAAGGAGACAGAATGGATAGCGAGAGCCAGCACACAAAAGGAGGGGGGTTGGGTTGAGCATTTCTGCAAAGCTGTTTTTGGCTCCCCAGTCCAGCCCTGTAAATGGAGCCACTGACATTCCAAGACTGCCATTGTGATGCATGCAATGTGATGCAATGACAGCTATTTCGGCATTTTTAGTTTACCGATCCAACATGTGTGACAATTAGTGAGCTGTGCTGTACCACTTTGTAGCTACTGTGTCCTCATAAAAAGATTATTTTTAAAGGAATAAAACATTAAACAGTGGGCAGGATGGAGAGGAACATATGAGTAGAGGAGAGTACAAAACAGAGATTACACTGGTGGGGTGGGGCCATAAAGGAATGAGGGCATAACAGGGGGAACTAAAAAGAACAACAGGGAATACAAAATTGTGCACAGGGGTGTAGGGTTGTATGAAAAGAGGAATGGGGAGCAACAGGCAGAGGAGAAAGTGGAGAGGGCAGAGTGGCAAGGATACCAGGAGGGCCAAAGAAACATGCTGAAAGGAAAAGTAGAAGGAAAAGGAAAAAAAAGAGTCACCTCAAGTCCAGTCAGAAGACTGTGAGGCTGAACTGCTCCTGGGCAACCAAACACACGAATAGGGAGGACAGACACTGAATCAAGAGCAGAGACCTGAGACAGGCAACACATCGAACAATTCCGAGCAAGGGGCTAGCCCAAAGCCCACTCTAGGTTTATGTAAGGTGTTGAAAAAATTAGGTCTACAAAAGGCAACTTAAACTGCCCATAGCCAAGAGCTAAATAGAGGACCTAAAAACTATTGTGCAGATTATCCATTTCTGGATTACATTGCATGAACTAAATGAAGCCTAGAATAATAATACCCGTTGTCTGAGTTAAACTCAGTCAAGTGAATTTAAAGCTCACCTCAGCACTATGTTTTTGGACAATGGTCAGAAAAGACGCACCCAGGTCCAATAGCTTTACTATGGCAATACAAAAATGGCACAAGGCCTCCTCACATCAGGAGGTAGTATTAACAAAATTAGAGTGTGTATGTGGAACTTCCGATGTTTTTGGCGAATCACAGCGCACAGCAAGACCTTCAAAAACCCTCATGGGGCAGTGTCAAGTCCAGAACTGAATAAGCCTCCATCTCCTCCTCAGAACTGGAAATGGGATACTCTTGCTAAGGTAGTCATCTAAGGTTTTAGGGGGAATGTTGCCTTCAGTCTTTCACTTGAAAAACCCTCAAAAGCTGCGAGTGCTCCTTCCCCTCTTCTACCAATACAGATCGTGTTCTTCCCATTTAAACTACGTGCAGCGTTGCGATCATAAAGTTATTTTACGTAAAATGTAAGGTCCTCCTCTTTAGGAAGCCAACATTGTGTTTGGAATTTGATGGGCTACGTGTTGACCTGTATGGATCTATGCCTGGATTTCTGAGGCGCTCTGTAGAACAGGTTAGGGTAGGTAGGCTTTCCTACATGTGAAGGTCACCAACATGCATGCGAGGGATATTTTCCTATTAAGAAAATTAAAAAGGTGAATAAATCAACTCTGGAGGGCACTCAGGAAACTCCCAAGCAACCCAGCGATACATTTCAAACTTAGGGAAGCCAAGAAAGCCTTCAAAAAGCATAAGTGAGAACTGCCATGAAATTCAAATGACTCCTTCTGGGAGAAATTGCTGTAGGAGATCAAGAGAAAGAACTCGACCATTTTTTGGGCAGACAGTAAATAATATTAGTAATATTCACCCAGCGTAGCAAACTCGAACATCTCGGAATCCATTTGGGTGCACAATCTATTGGAGCATTTCAACACGGGGAGACCAAATCACAATAGAAGAGATGAACCCCTCACCCAATCACTTTGGGAGGAGAAAGCAGAAGTCCAATACCCCGCCAAGACTTTACAAAACAACCCCTGCGAAGACAAAGTCCCTCCTACAGGAATTCAGTTTGAATGGTGTATAAAGGACAACGCCCATCGAATTCTTACCCACAGCTCCATAGAATCATGAATTAGAAAGCTTTCCATTAGCCCAGTGGGCATCCAAAGACAAATATCTAAGGGGTGACGTGAACGCGCCCCGTGCCCAAACGGGATCCCTCATGCAATTTACAAGAAAGAGCCTTCCTTCTGGACAGACCAACTATCCCCACTTTTGAATCAAATTTTACGCAGTAGAAGCATTCCCACTTCATGGAATGGCTCAATTATCTCTCCAATATACAAACAAAGGAGGCAACAAAAGCAATACAGGAAACTACCACCTGGTGGCCCTAATAGACAACAAGGCCAAATATTTTGCTGGGACCATACTAGAAAAACCTTTGTCGTGTGTTTGAGAAAACACCATAATCCCACTGAACCAAACTGTCTTTACTAAGAATACAAAAACAACAACCAACATCGTGGCTCTCTCCCTGACTGACTTTGCAACTACGTACAAACAACCAATGCATCTATGTTTTATCAATTATAAATCTGCCTATGACAGGGTTGATCGGGAGAAACTATGGTACAAACTGTCAATTTGGAACACCCCATCAGGCCTGCTAAGGGCTATACAAATGCATCATAACAAAACGTGGATCAAGGTCAAGCTGGGGATGGTTCCCACTTGTCTAGGGTTATAGTAGCAAAGCAGTGTCTAAATAATGGGTGTGTGCTTGCACCGACCCTTTTCCATCTGTTCCTCTCTGAACTTCCATCAATCCTAAATACGGTCAACAGTCACGCTCCAAAACTGGGAGGAATCCAACTCTACAACTTACTCTATGCTGATAGGATTCTGACTACCTAGAGTGGTAACACCCACCTTGAGTGGTCGCGCTTTCGCTTACCTCTACTTTAAGAGTTGCTTTGCTTGTAGCGCACAAGGTGCAGGGAGGTGTCTGGCTCCCGTTCCGGTTGGCGGCCATCTTAGGCTGGACTTTCCGCCTGCTTTTAATTGGCTTTATGAGTTTAATTCATCCTGTTTTTGTTTGATTATTATTTTAACTTGGTTTCTTTTTCCCAGTACTTCAATTGAGAGGGGGGGGGGGGCTCCCGGACTGGAGAGGAGTGCTAGCACTCCAGTTCCCGCATTTGGTCACCCACTGAGTTTCGCAGAACATAGCCGCACCCTTTTGGAGGTAGGATATATAATTATGTCAGCTACCCGGTTGTGCAGCTGACGAGTGCAGTGGGTGTGCAAAAGGCAAACCTTTCGGCGCCCATCCGTGCCTGGACTGCACCAGGGGCCAGAAACCCTGTCTCTTTCACTCAAGGGCTGATAAGCTACTCCCAAAGTGAACTTTTGGCGTTAAACCTGCCTATGAAGGAAGCCTTCAGCCACTCTCTTGATGCATCATTAAGTCCAGAGGCAGCTGCAATTTTTCCTTCCCAGAATCTGCTATGAAGGCTCCTCAATGTAAGACTGTTCGGTCTAGTCCAAACTCTAACCAATGCCTGCTGTTAAACTGCCGCTCACTGCCCAAACACAAGCATCAGATAGTGGACTTAATCATGTACCACCAACCTGTTGCGCTTTTCCTAGTCGAAACGTAGCTATCTGCCTCCTCCGCCCCAAACATTCTTGATGTGGTTCCTCCTGACTATGCTATTTTAAGACTTGATCGTCCTTTGAAAATGGGTGGCGGCCTGGGAGTAATTTTTAAACGTCTTTTACGATGCAGCCTGATGGAGTTAAATATTGCTAACTCAGAGGCAGCTTTATTTAGCTTATCTCTCACGCATCACTGTACCTTAGCAGGTTTTTTAATATATTGTCCACCTGGCCCAGCTGCCAGATTTGTTAATTCATTAATGGACATTATTTTGGACTATGCTATGCTAACATCTTGATAATAGGATACCTTAATATTCATATTGGCAACGCCAACTGCCCTTTAGCTAAATGCTTGGTTGAGGATCTTGTGTTGTTTCAGCTCAAGCAACTGGTACTGATGCCCACACATGTGCAGGGTCAAATTTTGGACCCAATTTTTACCAATTCGACTCCGATAGCGGCGTGTTCGCCGATTCCTATGGCCTGGTTGGATCATTATATGGTCCCTTTTTGTATTTCGGAACCTCCCCTGCCAGTAGTACAACCTCATAAAAGGAAAGCATGCAAATGGTGCCTTATTATGCCAAAATATTTTACAGCAGCCCTAAACCAGGAAACCCCAGTACTCGACTCATGTCCCCATATTGCTAATAGGTAAGCAATTAGGTGGATTAATCAGGCCCCAGATTCTTTAACCCCTATGAAATCTATAACCAGCATGCTCTCAAACCATTGGCTGTGTGGTTTATGGAAGCATTGCTGATAAAGAAGAAAACGTGCAAGCGGCTGAAATGCATATGGCGTAAAGATTATGATGATCACAATAAAACTATTTATCTGGCTGCCTTGAAAGAATATCATAGGGACGTGAGGTATACCTGTGTGAACTTCTACGCCCCAAAAATTGAGCAGTCAAAAAACTTAAGGGAACTTTTTCAAATAGTTAAATCTCTGACACCCTTGGAATGCATAGCTGTGTCAACTCCACCCACCCTCTTTGTGATCCGATTACTCTCTTTTTCTTTGATAAGATAAATTCTGAGTGATTTCTACACTTCCAAATTCCAAAACTGTATCTTTTGACAGATTGATAAAAAAGGCTAACCAAAATATGACCTGCCCAAATTGTAAATCAGATGTTATGTCTGCATTGCATATATGAAGAAGTGGAAAATACCTTATATTAAAGCTGAAACAATGCAGAGCAGATGGATCTACATTGGAAACAGAAATTAGAAACTTTACAGCTGGAGAAATATCAATTTCTGCAAGAGCTTATGCAACTTTGGCTATCATCTTTCATGAAGGAGTTAAGATACCACCTGGACACTATACTGTCTGTTAAAAGAGTGAAACTGGATGGACAGAATGCATTAACAGCAACCTTAAATGTAAATAAAAAGTGCCTTTCAAACTACCAAATGCTTACTTTTTGTTTCTTCAACCACATTTCCAAGGAGGATTACTGTTTAAAAAGTGGCATACGGTATTTGTTCTACGTGGAGCTTCAGTGTTTAAGACATCATTCGGCCTACCAGTGATGATGTTTTCAAAAGGGTCTGCAAAATACAAGTGTGCTTTATATCTGTTAGTAGTATTGTACCACTTCTAACATTAATAGAGTTATTTTTAAGATAAGCCTGTTGTGATTACTTCAGCATTTATAGGTAAAACAAATGATTAAAAACTGTAGTGAATGCAACACATTGTGTCAGGTATTTGTAGCGATATACTGTGTGGTTCTGTTTTTTTCTACAATCTTTTCGATTGTTTTTCCCCCACTGTTCAAGGATAACTCTTTATACAATACATTGTTTACAATGTACAAGTATAAAAGCTGAGAACAGTAAAAAAATGAAAATGAAATGCTTTACTATAATGTGAAATACTGTTACAGCATAAGCAATGTGTACTGTTTTGTTGCTGGAATTTTGTAAATGTAATACTAACTTATATTTATGTTTTTTTTTCAACAGATGAATGACTATCAATTGGAGTAAAGTAATTTCCTAATTACTTCTTTCTGTATAGTTTATCAAACTTTCATTTTCAAGGTGTACACCACGGGAGACTCTCATACAGCTATTGAGACATCCAGATAAACACTGATACAGCCACTCTTACACCCAGTCACTCACCCATACATCTACTCACATACCCACTCACTCACCCATACAGTCAGTAACACACTGATTCACTTATCAATACAGCTACTACTACATACACTCACTTACCCATGCATACACCTACTTACTCATTCAGATAGTAACACATACACTCACATATCTATAGAGTCAATGACACAAGCATTCACTCACCCATGGAACCACTTTTTCACACACCCACTCACTCACCCATACAATCACTAAAACACCCAGTCACTCTCCCATGTAACCACTGGCACATCCACAGTTCACCCACACAGCTACTGGCATACATAGTTGCTCACCAATACAGCCACTTATGTACCCACTCACTGACCCACACTGTTACTCATACAGCCTCCCCACACCCACTCACTTACCCATACAGGCACTCATGCACCCCCTCACTCACTCATGCAGCCACTCATACAGCTACTCATGCATTGGTTCACTCACTCAAATAGCTAACACACCAACTCACTCACTCATACAGCTGGTACCAGATGCACTTACTCACCAATACACCATTTGACCCACCCAATCACTCATTTATACAGCCACCTACACCTTGTTGCTTACCCATACATTTGGTCACACATCCACTCACTCACTCATACAGCTACAAATATGTACATTCACTCACTCATACACACACTGACACACCAATACAGTCACTGACACACTCAGTCATTCATCCATAGAGCAACTCACTCAGCCACATACACATCCACTTACTCACTCATGTACCCACTAACACTTAAGTTTAACATTATGGGGCCGATTATGTTGTCGGTCAGAGTTGCCTCCAACCAACGTCCTCATGGAATCGGGATGGACTGACCTCTGGTCAGTGGTCCCGACCGCCTAATTACGATGCAACCACCCATGGTGCGGTCGCATACTCTCATTTCCCTATGGGAGTTTGTGCTACGGCCGTAGCACAAGTTCTAATAGGGAAATGGGAGATTGTGTAAATCCCTGCACCACGTGGTAGGCTCCTTAGGGGGCCTGCCACGCAGTGTCGGCCATAGGTGCCCCCTCGGTCTCCAACCGGAGGCTGCAAAGAGAAGGGGGCCCTTCTAGGGGCCCACAAACTCGCTTTCCGACAGGCTTTCCATGCTCCTTGAGAATGTCGTAATCCAGCCCGAATGACCGGCCTGTTTCAATTCCGACTGCCTAGATTGTAATAAGTCGGTCCGAATTGAAACAGACTATCTCAGTCACTTTCCGACTGAGATCCTAATAGGCCCCTAAGTATTCTTAGCATATTTATTTTTACAAATAAAATTGCAACTGGCAACGTTTTAACAGGAAAAACTAAAAACTGGGAAAACACACTGAGGCGACGGGCCTCATAGATATGTGGAGAACCAGACATCCGACAGCAAGAGAATACACGTTTCTCCGGGGGCGCACGGCAGTCTCTCGAGAATGGACTACATATTTACACTGGCAACAGGGGTTGAAAGGGTGGGGGAGATCACACACCTCCCGAGAGGCATCTCTGATCACTCACGTATTTTACTCACACTCCCCGGGTAGGCGGCGCAACTTCCCATTACATCCAGGCTACCTGAAAATCGGCAAAGGACTGCTTAAGGCCATAAACCAATACTTTAGTGAAAACGAGCACACAGTGTCGTCCCCGGTGACCCTATGGGAAGCCTACAAGACGGTAATAAGGGGGAAGGCCATATCACTGATTGCTAATCACAAACGTGAAAAGCGACACCAGATTGAGTCCCTGGAACAAGAAGTGTCGCTAGTAGAGGCCGAATGTGTTGGGGAGGTGGACAAGCCTGCATCACATAAGTTGCAACTAGCCCAACAAGCATATCGAACATACACATGGGAAGAAGCAAAAACTAAAAATGCAAATACTCGAAACACTATATACAAGATGGGAGATAAGGCTGGAAAACTACTAGCATGGCTTGATGGAAAGGGCAGGTAGATGGGTGGCGGAGATCCAAGACTCAGACGGGTGAACTCACAACAGATCCACAAGAAATAGCTGAGGCGCTGGCGGTACACTTCCAGCATGTATTCACACCCCTTGCAACAGGCACAGTCGAGGAAAACATAGCATTCCTCAAAGACATTCAAATGCCAGCACTTACGCCGGAGGATGCCCTGCAGCTAGAAGCAGACCTCACCAATGAGGAACTCCTGTGAGCAGTGGGAGCCTTGCACACGGGGAAGGCACTGGGACCCAAGGGACTACCAATGGAACTTTATAAAAAGACAGCAACACAGCTCATGCCACACATGCTCCGTATGTTTACACATAGTCTCCAAAAGGGATCAGCGCCTGGCTACAATAGTAGCAATCCCTATACCGGGAAAGCCTCCGGAGGAATATGGTTCCTACAGATCGATCTCCCTTATAAACGCGGAGGCAAAAATATTTGCCAAAGCACTAGCTACACGACTCCAGGCTCATCTCCCGGCCTTAATACACCCGGATCAGTCAGGTTTCATGCCTAACTGAAATACAGCACTCAACCTGCGCAGATTAAATGGTGTGATGGCACTTAAAGACACGATTGTAGAAGACGCTGTGATATTATCATTGGATGCCCGCATGGCATTTGACTTGGTGGAATGGCCATTCCTTTTCACGGTGCTTCGGCACATGGGGTTTGGCCGGACATTTTGCGCATGGAAAGAACTCCTATACACGAAGCCTTTGGCCCAGGTTGTAGTAAATGGTTAAATCTCGACGGAATTCCTATTGGGGAGAGGAACGAGACAGGGCTGTCCTCTATCGCCATTGCTTTTCATGATGGTGCTGGAGCCCCTGGCGGCATGGATCCGACAGGACCTGGCCTTCCGGGGGCTGCGGTGGGCAATGGGGTGGGAAGATCGTATCTCACTATACACAGACGATATCCTTCTCTATTTGTCCTCCCCAGCACGATCGATAAATTGCCTACTTGATCTCTGCACGGCCTATGGACGTGCCTCGGGCTACATGATTAATTGAACAAAATCCCTTCTCTACGTGCTGCATGGTCCCGTGCAGAAACTCCCCAGACACTGCACCATTCAGGTCCCGACTGAGGAATTCAAATACCTTGGTATTTACATCACCCATGTGTGTCAGCACTTTATAACGGAAAACCTCACAACACCGCTTGCAAAACTCCAAAATGTTGTCAAACACTGGCGCTCCTTACCGTTAATTCTACTTGGACGGGCAGCCCTTTTTAAAATGATGGTGCTCCCCCGATTTTTGCACGCCCTCCAAAATACACCGTTCCTGGTAGCACCCATCTACTTTACAGTGATTAATGCTGAAGTGACCAAACTACTTTGGGATGGCAAAACTAGTTGGATAGCTATGCAAAAGCTAATGAGGGGGTGGTACGATGGAGGCATTGCCCTTCCCAATATTAAACACTACTACTGGGCTGCTCAGCTTATGGTCATAAATCAATGGCTACATGTACCACAGGAGGAGCCAGCATTCCGCATGGACAGGCAATTACTTGCCCAGGAAGGTATTATGGGGACATTATACAATAAGAAACGTCGGCCCACACTTACAGGCCCAACGGCCCACTCCGTCAATGGGGTCTAATTGGAATAACGCGGATTGGGGATCTTTGGAAAAAAGGGGATGTCATCCCCTTTGACCAACTATAAAGCACATATGGCCTAGCACCCACGGAAAGATTTAGATATCTACAGGTGAAACATGCATTACAAACTGCATTGCCACGCGACATGACACTACCAGAAGCCCCGCCACTAGAGGATAGGCTTCTCACTGATCACCTGCACAAAAAAGCCGTATCTCTGGTGTATCGGAAAATAGTAAACAACCAGCCAGATCCCACAATAGCCCTTAAGGAATGGTGGGAGGTGGAACTAGGACCCATGGATGAGGCGGACTGGCAGGAGGAGCTTGCATCACCAAGGGAGGTAGCAATCCCCTCGAGACTTCGATTACAATTGAAGATCTTACATAGAACATATTACATACGCACTTTATTACATAAATTGGGAAACACTGACACACCACTTTGTCTGAGGCAATATGGCCTCCCGGGTACGTTTATACACACTATCTGGGAGTGCCCAGCCATCAAATCATATTGGGCATCAATTATGACCACCATGTCACAGGTCACAGGGATAGAAGTACCCAGAACAAAAATGCTGCCTGCTTAACATTTGGGAGCCAACAGACCTCAATCATTCGGATCAAGACTGGGTAACACTTGGTCTAGCCCTGGCAAAAAGGAATATAGCACTTAACTGGGGATCCAGGCAGACCCCGACCCTGCAAAACTGGTGCTAAGATATGGACACATCAATGGTGACCGAAAAAGCTGTGTACGTCCATAGGGGATGCCCTAAAACATGGGCCCGCATTTGGGGGAAATGGAATGCTTACCGCGGCATTATATGCGAGCCCCCACAAGAAGAAACAATCTCTAATGTTAGTGAATAAACTAATGAGCAAGAGGGGGAACTGTGTATTTAGCATATAGTCCACTTAATAGATATGACTTGTTTCTCTGTTGCACTGCAAATGAAGCAAAATAGCTCAAGAACCGCTATATCTGAATACATGTATTTAACGAAATGCTGATAAAACGTGATTTTATGACTAGCACCGATTGTTATTTGTTGCAAAATTAAAACAAATTTTTAAAAAAATGGGAAAACAAGTATCAACCAAAAACAAAAATAACACGTGGGTCAATTTTCTGCCTCCAAACTGCAGCAACAGATTTCTCCCCTACAGTTAGAACTTTCTTGCAGTCCAAACAAAAAAGGCCAGTTCTCTCGAGTTCTGCTGACTTCTCCAAGAGCTGTTGCTGGACTTCAGATCGTAGGGAGTCCCCAGGAGTAATTGGTCCCCAGTGGCAATAGCTGCAGTAGAAGGATACCCTGCCCTGTGCTGCCTCTCTGCTCTGGTCAACTCCTCAGAGTTGTACGACTTTAGATGATTAAACATACTCGTTTTCCTGCTCAAAAACTTCTTAGACGTACCCCCGGATAGGGTCTTGTCACATAAAGAGCACTGACATGCATAGCCATCACTTTCCTTTCCCTGGAGGGGGATGGAGAAAAACTCCCAAGCAAGTTATTGGTGCTTTGGCAGGGGTTCCTCCTCCAAAGAACTGTTTATCAGGGTGTGGCTGCTGATCCTCCTTACCACCTGATGCCACCTTATTTGGAAATAATTTCCACAAAATCAGCCAAATCAATATCCATATTGAAAAGAGCAGGTGCTGAAATGAGAACCTCCAAACTCAGCACTGGAAGCATAAAGAAAAGAAAACTGGGTGGGGACTTTCTTTCTAGAATTATAAGTGTTGTATCCAATGAAATCATCATCATCATTAAATCTTTATTCGGTTTCACATATTAAAACCATAAAAGCACAAGTTAAAATATGATAAATACAATCCACTGCAGGGACATACCAGATTTAACAATATGTACTGTTGTTGGCCGGAGTCCCAGTCCCGCACCACTGTCACCAAATGCGCGACCCGGGACTCAACATTAGGCCAAGTAAGGACACCGTTTGCGATAGCCCTGCTCACACCCTTAGTAGCTTGGCACGAGCAGCCAGGCCTATCTCCAAGGCACGAGTGTACAGTATGTGCAACCACGCCCACAGCAACCCACTGGTGACACTACAAATGGACTCCACATGAGTTTGATAAAGAGTATAAAATTTATATCAAAAGATATACGATCGGACCACACTATACAAAAGCCAACATATAATAAAGGGCAATATTCGTTCTGGCTGGTTGGTAGGTTAAAATCTCAACCACAGCTTTTAAAATGCTATGCTGGTCGTAATGCTAGAATCACACACGTTGCAATGAACAAACAATAGTGCGCTGCATAGCGATACAATCCTGTGCTGGGCAAAGGAGAAATAATACAATGCGTACCGATACACCCCGTTACCTTGCAAGGGGAGAAATAATGCAATGCGTACCGCTACAATCATGTACTGCGCAATGAAGGAATAATGCAATGCGTCACACCCCAATCATGTACATTTCAATGAAGAAATAATGCAATGCGCATCGCTACAATCATGTACTTTGCAATGAAGGAATAATGCAATGCGTAGCTACAATCCTGTCCTTTGCAAGGGGGAAATTATGCAATGCGTAGAGCTACAATCGTGTACTTCGTTATGCAGAAATAATGTCAGGCATCATATGACAGTTTGGCAGTTCGTTAGCAGCAATATTGGCAATGTGTTTTACGACAGTCAGCCTCTTCGATAACAGTTGCCCCCACACGGATCAATGAAGACATACAGTACAGTTTTAAACTCTGGCCCCAGTACTGCCACTCCTTTGGTCAGTACTGGCCCCAATCTGAGCCGAAGTCAAGGCTCACGTCTCCAGAAGGACTGAGAGGCCGAGAAAGTGTCCCTCCGAGCCTGCACCCCGCCCAGGCAGTGTTCCACGATACCCGAGGGCGCTACCCCACTCTCCTCTCCTCCTTCAACAAACTGGGCCTTCCATGTAGAACTTACTTAATGAACTTACTGCCAGCTCAGCTCCTCCGGGGCTGCCGGTCCGGGCCGCGACTGTTAGGAAGGTCTCAGGCAGCCGCAGGGCACACGTACACCAAGCCTCTGAAATTGCTTTACTCCGGGTGCACGTTCACCACAGCACCCTCCGGGTCTCCGGTGGCACGAAGCCACACACACACACAATGCTGATGAGTCTTCATGTCGACTCAGAGTGCACGTTCACCAGGCACTACTTCCTGCGGTCTCTGCTGGCACCAAGACACGCACACCGCGCTGCAGAGACTCACTTTCTTCCGGTGCACACGATGATCAGCCGATCACCTCCACAGTCCCAGGTTGCACCAAAGCACGCACACTGCTTCACTGAGACTTACTCCAACTCTGGGTGCCCCGATATCCAGGTGCTCCTCACCAACACCTTTGGCCACATCTCGACATGCTCACCGTGTCCGAGCCTCACTTCTTCTCCAGTGCACTCGATGACCAGGCGCTCTTTACCAGCACCTCCGGTGCACCCCAACACGCACCCTTCGTGTCCGAGACTCCCTACACGTCTGATGCACACGTTGACCAGGCGCTCCTCACCAATGCCTCCTGTGCACCATGACATGCACCCTGCGCATCCGAGCCTCACTCCACCTTCGATGCACACGTTGGCCAGGCGCTCTTAACCAACGCTTCCTGTGCACCACGACATTCACCCAACGAGTTTGAGTCTCACTTCTCCTTCTTGTGTCCAAGATCACAGGGCACACCTTCTGAGGGTCTCAAGCTGCCATAACACGCACTCACCGCGTTGCTTGAAATGTCTACGGAAACTTTTATGTTCCTGTGTTTCCAAACAGGGAGCCAGCTCACCTCGGGCCCTTGGGGTTACAAGACAGCACAAAGCACAGTCTTCTTCAAGCAGTGGGACGCAGGCGCACGAAGCACAGTCCCAACAGCCTTTTCCTTGGTTAAAACAGCAAACTGCAGACCAGCCCCAGATCACGAAGCAAGGGTTGGTCCTTCCCAGTAGTCTCTTCAGTTGTTCCTTCCTTAGCAGATGTTCCTCTTGACCAAGAAATGGGTCCAAGCCTTTTCAGTCTCAATCTATTTCTATTCCCACGTTCAGGGGCCTCAGCTCTCATAGTTGTACCCCTAAATGTCTTTGAAGATTGTTGTGCTCAGGGGTCCCTGACCCCTGCCTAAATCAGTTCTGGGTGTCTCCCTCCCAGTGTCACCTTTCTCCCTTTGATACTGGGGGTCTGGATCCTTAATCACTCAGCTGGAGATGGGTAATTGTTTTATAGCTGCAACCCAGGCCTCTTCACCTCCCGGGGTTTCCCCTACACCCCCTCTCCAGATGCAGGTCAGCCTGGTGCCATCTCAACCCCTCCCTTCTCAGATCCAGACAGTCAATCCACATTCAGCAGAGACACACAAACGCTTAACCTCTTCTGTGCCCATGACGAGATAGTCTCGTCATGGAGCACGGTCGCGCTGTGCCCATGACGAGACTATCTCGTCATGAACCCCACCCACTAATGTAACGCCTGGCACAGGAGGGGGAAAGGGCGTGGCATAGAAGGGGTTAAAGCACAAAACTCAGCCACTTTCTAAAAGAGTGGTTTCTGAACATACAGTGACAAAACTACTTTCAAAGAAAGATGTATTATGACACTGAGTTTATACATACTAAACTTCACCTCTCCATTTTAATCCTATGGGAAACTAGGCTAACAAACACAATACCCAGCCTCCCCCATTCTGTCCTATGGGCAGGATGGTCTTTCACCAGTGAAAAACGAAATGGAGTGTTTTTCACTATCAGGACATAACACACACCTCAGTATATGTCCTGCCTTTTCCCTACACTGCACCCTGCCCAGGGGTTACCCGGGACCTACCACAAGGGTGCCCACTGTGTACGCAAAAGGGAAAGTGAGGCCTGACAAGTGGTTGCACTTTTCAGGACAACATGCTAACTTAGCAAACTGTGCGCAGGCCCTACACTGCAGGCCTGAGTTTCCTTCTACGCACACCTTTTTATTACTAGCCCTGGCACACACAGTGCACATCACTAGGGACTTTACTAGCAAGGCAAACATCCTAATCATGGTCAACCAATTACCATTACACTTTACACAGGGAACTCTTGTACTTTGTCACTGATCAGAAGTGGCAAAGTACCCAAAGCATCTAAATTGGCAACTCTATGTCAGGAAAACGGTCTAGGGGAAAAGCAAAATATTTAGGGAACTTTAGCCAAAAAGGCCAAGTCCTACATGTACGAATAAAAATACAGAGATACCAAGGCTCCAATAAAACACAGATGGTTCCAGATGAACGAATCACTCAAAATAATGCAGTAAAACCCCAATCATGAGCTGGTTGATAGTCGAACAGGCGAGCTAAGCAAGGCAAAATGCATGAAGCCTGGGAAAGTATTGAGGAACAAGCTAGTTAATCACAGCTATCTCTAAGCCGGATAACGGATTTAAGAATATTAAGCGTGTAAAAAACAGTGCTAGCCGAGAGCATGTCTAAAAAAATAAAAGTGGGTCACACTTGCCTAAAATTGGCCTTTTTCAGGATAGGGGTTTAAAACGACATTCTAGGGGTATCATGAAATGTGCAAATCAACGTAAAATGGACCATTTCCTGTGGAGATATTCCATCGCAGCCACTATGGCCCCTAGGATGGGCGAGGAGGAGGTGGAAAAGATCAAACTGGAACCTGGTCAGTAAAAAACTGTCATATTAGTTTATAAACCTCCAGTAGGTATGGCTCCACCATCCGGGTGGTCCTTAACATGATGAAATCCCTTTATTTCACAGTCATGTGATATCGACCGGCTAAGTATTCGTGGTTACGGGAAATTGAAAAAAACAATGTTGAATCATTAAATTACTTTTAAAAATCGAACTTTTTATGTTATATTCGTAAACTACTGCTGACCACAAACATTAATTACAACATGTGTATATACATTTTTTTAGACTTTCTAAAAACCACGCTGATTTAGTTTATAACTGCAGTACCGGAATATATGTAGCTCAACTTTTTGCGACTAATTTGCAAAACGAAAAAAAACCTGGGCACATCTGTTTCTTCCAAGATAGAATATTTCTGTGACATTCAAATGATTCTAACTTCTTAGGGTTGGTGAAGGGAAAGTAAGAGTGTTTTCTCACAAATTCCACATTAAAAACATTTCACAGAGGATAGGATGAATGTGAAAACAACATTGATCTATCATCAGAGTGCAAAATGTATTGACTGACAAGTAGGCTCTTTCATGTCCTCTACCGGTCAGAGTAGAATACAAGATTCTCTCTTTTTATTTTTACAAGAATTTAAATACGGAAAATCACCAGAAGGCATCACCCGTTTTGGCCTTGTTCCGTCCACTTTAGTAGTATGGAAACTTCTCCCCCTTTTTACCAGGATGATATACTGCTAAACAAACGGCTTCTCAACACATTTTCATCTCCACCAAACAAAGATGCACTGATGTAGTTGAGTGGAGGTACCCTTGTATGGGGCAAAACACCTCTTTCCACTCTTGTTGTCTTCTCTATAGGTGAATTGATGTAATCACATATTTCAGGATAAAAATGTATGAAGAACAATCACATTGCTGAAACGCACGTTTTACGGAAGTGCCCCGAGACACAACGAGCGTTGGCGCCTGCTTTGCACCTCCGCACCCCCCGGGGTTCTTTCTTTAATGATGATAGCAGTGGCACACATATAGCGCCAGCGCTATCAACAGAGGGTGTTCCCTCATTTGCATGGGGGAATTGCACCATGAAAATGAGGGAATCCCTTTGCCTCTGTGCCCACACTGTAATATAGACATGGGCACAGATGCAAAGAAGCTTCCAGGAGGCGCACTCTAGGTGGCGCACTGATAGCAGCCCTCTGGAGGGGGAGTGGCGTACTATAAACCCCCAGACATCCAGTTCCAGGCAAGTGCAGCCACTCACTGCACCTGCCTTCAAGGGGACCTTTCTCCCCTCTTAAAAGTGCAGGTGGGTTGCTGCCTGCACAGTGAAAGAGGAGTGACTGCTTCAAAGCCGCTCCATATTTCACTTGAACACCCTATGCCCAGGGCAGCCTGACTTTGAGGCTGCCCTGGGGGCAGCGCATTCAATGTAATAGGGTGCACTGTCCCTGTTTACGCCCGGCACACCTGTCATGAGGTGCACAGTACCGCAAACAGGGAAAGTGCGCGCTATCCTTAATACGGCCCCAGGTTTCAGCAGACATTTCATCCTGGTCCATTACACTACTGTACTGCAGAATATGCACTACACATTTACCCAACCAGGGAGCATTTACTACCTAACCGGTAGGAAGCACTCCAGTTGGTTAGAAATTTTGTGCAGAACTGTGGACTCTTGTTGGGAAAAGGAACAGGTAAGCTTCCATTCTGGCCCAATTACTCACAGAGATACTGATACACCCACACAGATACAGAGACACCCACTTATACACCCTTTCTGCCCATGTCACATCCACTCACAGACCCACACAGCCACTCAGAAATTCACTCAGCTACCAATACAGCTACTCACAAAACTACTGTCAAATGTTACAATTGTAGTTAACCTCCGAAAATCACTTTAAAAAAACCAAGGTCACAGGGACGTTATAGTTAGGAAATGGAATTTGAAAAACCTGAGAAATTCACAGTTAAAAACAGAGGTTACAGAGATGTTATAGTTAGGAAATAGAATTTTTTTTAACTTGAAATTCACAGAAAAAACACAAAGGTTACAGGAATGTCATAGTTGGGCTCAGATTTCACTTGTGCAAAACCAGTGAAATTCAGCAGTTATAGTTACCTGAGCTAACTATAACTTATGCTCCCGCAATGCACTGCTTATGACCTCACATATTACATCACTCATGATATGGTCGGTGACATCACTGATGACATCATCCAGTGAGTGTTAAGTGTATTGTAAATGTTTGTGAGACTTAAAGATAGATACTAAGCTGCTGCATATGTTAAATTACTATTCTTTCTGTACTACTAATGAGTGAAACTCTTTCAAACAGGTCATCTGAGTCGTTCTGTGACTGTATCTATAGCTTTTTTTCCTTGTGCCATCTCACTCATGCAGGAGTCAGCTTCCCACAGGAGCTAGTGCTCTGATTGGCAGCCAGCAACATGAGAAAAGTGTTGCTGGTAGCCATTACAGGACACAGTGACTTAGTCCCCTGTCCTGAACATGTAAAAAAAAAATTATACAAGGGGGTAGGGACACCCTAAGCCCCTTTGCCCCATAGATCTCTCCCTGGTTCCAAAAACAAAATAAAAAAATAAACAAATTGCTGCGATCCACAGGATCCGGAAAACAACAGTTTGGCAGCCGGGTCCACATTTTTCAATTATAGGCCCAGAAAAGCCCAGGCCTGCATTCACTAAAGGGAGGGGGGACATGCAGCCCCCCTCCCAGAGCCTTATTAGGCCCCAGAACCCCATCCCAGCTGTGCTATATCCAATTAAGCAGGGAAGGGGGTGTGCAGGTCTCCTCACTGAGCCTTTTTTTTTTTTTTTAGCTCTAGGGACCCCTTCCCATAGGTCACATGCAATTAAAAAGGGGAGGTGGGGGCACATGCCCCCTCTTCTCTGAGCGGTCTCTGTCCCTGGGGATCCCATCCCCCAGAGTTGAATCTTATTAAAGAGGGGAGGGGGCACTCTGACCTCATCACCGAGCCTGCTTAGGCCCCAGGGACTCCATCTCCTGGGGCCTCTATCATAGGCGGGTGCCTCGGTGCCTGGCCACGACAACCACCCTGCAACATGCTGGGGAGCCCCAGGATCTCCAGAGCCCCAGCCAGATCCCCGCATAGTGCTGGAGCCAGCATTGCTCCCATCGAATATACCTCTTTTTCCCCGCATACCATTACCCCGCATGCTGTCACAACGCGGTTGTAACAACGTAAAATTTACTATTCCAACTCCAGTCTGTGCGGACTGTAGGGAAGGTGTTGGATTTTAAATCCATCACCTTCTCCCCCCTCCGCAAGTCGTTGTAACGACTTGCGGAGTAATGGTATGCGTTGTCACAACGCGGTCATTGTCACAACCGTGTTGTGACAACATGCGGGGTTACGGATGCGGGATGATGGTTGTTTACCCTCCCACCTTGAGGGAGCAGGTGTTTTTGGTATGGTCCCAATGAGTGGGAGCAATATGTGTTCTGTTTCACTGCCCGCAGCAATGCTCCCACCAGATGGCAGGGAAACAACTGTGTTCCGATGGTGGGCTCACTGGGACACAGTCAGTGTCCCGGCTCCGGGCGATGGGGTCCCGGGTAATGTAATGGCTCAGAGAGAGGTGCTGCACAGCACCCTTCCCTTAAAAAAAAAAAAAAGAAAATTTGCCCCCTGGTGATGGGATCCCAGGGGTTTACCAAGGCTCAGGAGGGAAGCCGTGCAACCACCTTCACTTAATTAACATATCTAGCCCCGGAGGGTGGGGGAGAAATTGGACTTGGAGCCCAAAATGGGCTCAAGGAGGGGGGCCCTACGCACGCCCTCTCCCCATAGACATGTTTAAAAAAAATGGCAACCTCCTTTTTCTTTTTATTCTGCGATCCTGCTGCAGTCCTACAAGATCGCAGCAAAGATTGCTCATTCGTTTTTTTTTAATTTTGGCCCTGGAGGAAGTGGGGGGGGGGGTTACTCTGGACCCCCCTCCAGAGGACCTGGGGGGCAGGATATCCCTACCCTGCCCCCTTATATTATTTTTTTCTGATGTTGTTTAATGTCCATGGCTCTTAAGTGGAGGAATCCTGCCTTCCAGCTTTTTCTTCTCGGATTTCCTCAGCTCCAGTCTGGCGAAATCCTGATTCCTAGTTTAGCACGGTCTGCCAAGATCATAATTTTCTCCGCCAGTTAGGCATACCAATTTGGATGAACTTGTAGCTGAACTGCAAATCAAAATCAATGTGCAGTGCATCCTAAAGTTCATGCGGGCTCGAAAGGAAACACATCATTTTGTTCTCAACAAATTGTTGTTCTTATTTTTTGTTAGAGTTCTTAGGGGTGCGAAACTATAATTTTTGCTTTACACATAGACATTTGTTGGTTCTTTTGTTACAAATAGAACTGAATTGCTAGTCTGCTGTCCCCAAACTGGCATCACAGCAGAATCCTGGACTACTCAGCCTGTGGCTCGGCTCTGTTTGGCCCTTTGCTTCAATTCTCTAAAAGGTGGTTAGCCTTTTCTCATTTCAAACTATTCTCTGGAGTAAAAGAACAAATTACTTACCATCAGTAACTATTTTTCTGCTGGACACTCCATCTGCTAGCAGATTATTAATCTCTTGAATCTCCACTAGGTGCGAAACTGGATTCAGAAACTGGTAATACATCTCCTGTGCTAGTAGGTGATGGGCTCGGCTCAAAGATCCACCTCACGTATGGCACAACATAGTCGTAAAAGAAGCCATTCTGGTGCACTGATGTCAGTTACTCGTCATTATTTCACACATTCATAGGCAGAGATAAAGATGAGTTACAAGAATGTAGTCTATCAATAATAACTTGGGACTTTATTAAATTAAAATGAGAACTCATCAGAATAGGGAGGCAGGTATGATCGATGAAAAATCTGCAGGTAGAAGACTAACAAGAACTATAATTACCATATATCAATAACTTATTCTCATGATGGATACATTTACCTGAAAATCCCTTACCTCTTGGTGGGCTTGAGGAGATGGTCTAATAGGAAGTCCTGCAACGCTGATCTGACAAAATGAGGATCCAGGTAGTGCAGTCTCCCCTCATTTATGATGGGATGAGAAGGCGGGTAGAATATTGGTAGAGCGATGCATTAATACATGTGAAATGGGGTGACTACCTTCTAGAATAAAATATGCCAAAAGCGTGACAAAGCCTGTAGCTCACTAACATGCTGATTGAGATAATGGCAGAAACACAGTCTTTAAAGTGAAAAGCCACAAAGGACAACTGTGCATAGGCTAAAAGGGTGAACCCATTGAGAATGAAAGCAGCAAGGTAAAGACCCACACAGGGCACAACACAGGTAGAAGACTGAAAGGAACAAGTCATTCCCCTCAGAAAATGCAGAATAAAAGAAGCCAAACAGTGATTGTTGTTCTGGCAAAGAAAAACCGGAACAAATAATAGCTCATTGGAGTGCCCACAGCAAAGACTTGCCAGGACGTGGAATGCGCAAAGTGCTACAAATCAGATAAGCCTGCAGGAGGTGGGGGGGGGGGGGGGGACTTCAGTCTTAGTACACCAGAGAAAAAATAAACAGAATATACCTATTTGGTAGAGGGCAGACAGGAACCAAAGAAAATCTGATTGCCCCACTCAATCTACAGGCATGAAGATAAAGGCTCTTGAGGTTAGTATGCAGGGCATTCCACCCCCACGGCAAGATGAGGCCTACTGTGAATGGACATTAAGAAAACTGCATAGGGATAGGCGGAGTAGATCCAAGTACTACACTGTGCAAGGTCAGTCTGGCGATATTGAGATCAATTATCTGAAGAAACAAAGATATGGAAGGAAATGTGTAGTGTAGATGGAGGTACCGTCTCAGGCAGAAGGCATTTCCCAGGGTTCCCAGCAGTGGTAACTGCAAGGTGCAGAACTGCAGGCAGTGAACATTCTCCTACTGACAAATCCACTGGAGGACTGCCTAAAGGGGTGAAGATGAACTGAACCACCTCGGGTGAAGATGTCAGTCATGATAAGCAACATGACACTGACTGAGATCATAAGTCCGCACATTCAAAAATTCTCCCAGATGGTGTATGACCTGCCTGACATTGTAAGCCTGAGCCTAAGACCACAGCTTCTGAGTTTCCAGGAAGGAGGGGGCGCAAGTACATACCACCCTGCTTGTTGGCATACCACATTGCGCTCGTAAAAAATGTCAGGTCTTGGCCCAATCAACAACAAATGGAAGGCAGGAATGCCTTGAGGGTCGGGTGGGTGTGTGATCTCTGCTTCAAAGGGAGCCACAGGCCTCTGATTTTCAAAATACCAAAATGACCACCGCAACAGAGAGAGGAAGGGAGATATGGATAACCACTACAGCCACTACCAGAAGGAGACAGAAGGGTTCCTCATATGTGAGGTGGTCCAACACCAGACATCACTGCATGTCTCAAGCTGCTTCAGGGCAACCTGAATCCTGTCCGTTAGAACTCCCCAGTATGTGGCCCACTAAAAAGGGGACACCACTGGAATACATGCATTTGCCATGGGGAACAAGCAGAGTGAAAGCAAGCCCAAATGACAGAGGACTGTTAGGGGCAGAAACAGAGCTCCCTCCCAAACACTAGGATCAGAGCCTGATATCCAGAAATCACAGACAGGAGACCGTGTTCAACAGCAGACTGATGAAAATGAGATGATGGGAGGGCTGGAAGACTGATTGAAAACCAATGGTTAAAGAGCAGGGAGATCATTGCCGGCAGGTGGCCTGACGCTACCTGCAGTGACTATGCTTTCCACACCCAGTCCTCAAAGTACATGAAATCCACAATCCTGGACTAGCGAAGATGTGCCGCAACCATAGACATCACCTTCGAAAAAAATCAGAAGGCTGATGTTAGCCCACATAGGAGGACTGTGAATTGATATTAGGTGGACACCCACCACTAAATGCAGGTACCTCTTTTGAGACTAGGATTGGAACATGAAAGTACGCGTCCTGCAAGTGGAAGGATACCATACAGTATTCCAGCTCAAGTACCGAAAGGACCTGCGTGAAGGAAAGCATTTGGAAGTTGTTTTGAAGGAAGGCATTCTGAATGTGAAGGCCCACATTGGGAGAGGAGATAAATTGCCAGCCTGCCAAGTAAAAAGAGACCCTTATCCCTGCAGGGCCATCATGGGTAGTCCTCATGTCCTCCTCCCCAGCCCATCCTGGAAAACTCCTTTGATCTGCCTTTGAGGGAGCACCCTGGCATCTACTATATCCCAGTATGAGCAGAGAATGTAGGTGGTCTTTCCCATTATGTACGTCTACGAGATGGTCTGGGAAGTTTGGGATGACCATTGGTGCAATCCCACATAGAGCATGGGATTAACAGGCCAAAAGGAACAAGAGGAAGTTGTGTTTATTTAGTGAAGAGCAAATCTTTCGCCTGCATTGCCTTAATCCTTTTCAACATTTTGTCAACAAGCGTACAAGGAAAAAAAGTCACGGTTCTGCTTTGAGGAAAAGGAACCATGGACCGGACAGAGTATGGTACAGTGCACACTATCCTGGTGTCCTGCAGAAGCAACATGGTTCCTAAAACCACCTCCCAAACCATACCAGGTGCCATTCAATAGTACTTTAGGGCTTGACTGACTTGGATTGGAGACAGAGTGGAAGGAGGAAGTGAGAAAATAAGGGACTGAGAAAAAGAGAAATCCTCATCCAGCAGAGGATCTCTCTAGGCTGGTATAAAATATCCAGAAAATACACAAAAGAGGGTTGACCCATTCTAGGAAGCTGGCTCTGTATATGCTATACCAAAGAAAGGTATAGTGTGCACAGAGTCCAGTGAATCCCAACAGGCTTACAGAGATAAAAGTAGATAATATCTTACTCTCTATTTGTGGTAGTGTGGGCAAGCAGCAAGGCTTTATCAGAGGGTAGTGTTAAGCATTTATTGTACACACTCCGGCAAGAAATGATGTCACACACTCATGACTGAATTCAGACCAATTGTTTATATCAAAAATATGTCTTTAGTTCCATTTTATTTTTAGAGCCAAGCAGGACTTGGTACAGGTAAATAGAATTGCACTTTTGAAGACAGATTGATCAACAAGCAAGCTAGACGAGAATGACTTCCATTACAGGTTTGTAAAATATTTAATTACAGTTCAAATTGCTTTTGTATTACTTTTGATTACTTTTTAAGAGTACTTTTCTGGATCTGGATTACTTTTTCTGCTGCGTGATATGCCTAGATATCACACTGGTTTTACAACAAACAAATGATGGACGGAATGCTGACAATGCAGACATTCTCCCCCAGTCAAGAGATCTGGGTTAAATCCATCGTTCTTTTGCCCACTACGCCACCCCAGTTCAGTCATGGCCATATGCAAATCAGTCTTGACCCTGTGCCTCATGGGAACAGTCCAGCCCGAACTGCCAAGCCATGTCTTCCCTGGACCGGAATCAAGCATCCTAGGACCGGTTTCTGGCTATCAGCCGTCATCAGCCAGGATAGCTTGACTCCAGTGGCGTAGTGAGCACGGGTCCCACGTCTGGGAATACCCATCCCACTTAGGGCGAAAAGCGTTACAACAAACAAATGATGGACGGAATGCTGACAATGCAGACATTCTCCCCCAGTCAAGAGATATGGGTTAAATCCATCGTTCTTTTGCCCACTACGCCACCCCAGTTCAGACATGGCCATATGCAAATCAGTCTTGACCCTGTGCCTCATGGGAACAGTCCAGCCCGAACTGCCAAGCCACGTCTTCCCTGGACCGGAATCAAGCATCCTAGGACCGGTTTCTGGCTATCAGCCGTCATCAGCCAGGATAGCTTGACTCCAGTGGCGTAGTGAGCACGGGTTCCACGTCTGGGAATACCCATCCCACTTAGGGCGAAAAGCGTTACAACAAACAAATGATGGACGGAATGTTGACAATGCAGACATTCTCCCCCAGTCAAGAGATCTGGGTTAAATCCATCGTTCTTTTGCCCACTACGCCACCCCAGTTCAGACATGGCCATATGCAAATCAGTCTTGACCCTGTGCCTCATGGGAACAGTCCAGCCCGAACTGCCAAGCCATGTCTTCCCTGGACCGGAATCAAGCATCCTAGGACCGGTTTCTGGCTATCAGCCGTCATCAGCCAGGATAGCTTGACTCCAGTGGCGTAGTGAGCACGGGTCCCACGTCTGGGAATACCCATCCCACTTAGGGCGAAAAGCGCTCCAACAAACCAATGATGGACGGAATGCTGACAATGCAGACATTCTCCCCCAGTCAAGAGATCTGGGTTAAATCCATCGTTCTTTTGCCCACTACGCCACCCCAGTTCAGACATGGCCATATGCAAATCAGTCTTGACCCTGTGCCTCATGGGAACAGTCCAGCCCGAACTGCTAAGCCATGTCTTCCCTGGACCGGAATCAAGCATCCTGGGACCGGTTTCTGGCTATCAGCCGTCATCAGCCAGGATAGCTTGACTCCAGTGGCGTAGTGAGCACGGGTCCCACGTCTGGGAATACCCATCCCACTTAGGGCGAAAAGCGTTACAACAAACAAATGATGGACGGAATGCTGACAATGCAGACATTCTCCCCCAGTCAAGAGATCTGGGTTAAATCCATCGTTCTTTTGCCCACTACGCCACCCCAGTTCAGACATGGCCATATGCAAATCAGTCTTGCTCACTACGCCACTGGAGTCAAGCATCCTAGGACCGGTTTCTGGCTATCAGCCCTCAGCATTGTCAGCATTCCGTCCATCATTTGTTTGTTGTAACGCTTTTCGCCCTAAGTGGGATGGGTATTCCCAGACGTGGGACCCGTGCTCACTACGCCACTGGAGTCAAGCTATCCTGGCTGATGACGGCTGATAGCCAGAAACCGGTCCTAGGATGCTTGATTCCGGTCCAGGGAAGACATGGCTTGGCAGTTCGGGCTGGACTGTTCCCATGAGGCACAGGGTCAAGACTGATTTGCATATGGCCATGTCTAAACTGGGGTGGTGTAGTGGGCAAAGGAACGATGGATTTAACCCAGATCTCTTGACTGGGGGAGAATGTCTGCATTGTCAGCATTCCGTCCATCATTTGTTTGTTGTAATGCTTTTCGCCCTAAGTGGGATGGGTATTCCCAGACGTGGGACCCGTGCTCACTACGCCACTGGAGTCAAGCTATCCTGGCTGATGACGGCTGATAGCCAGAAACCGGTCCTAGGATGCTTGGTTCCGGTCCAGGGAAGACATAGCTTGGCAGTTCGGGCTGGACTGTTCCCATGAGGCACAGGGTCAAGACTGATTTGCATATGGCCATGTCTAAACTGGAGTGGTGTAGTGGGCAAAAGAACGATGGATTTAACCCAGATCTCTTGACTGGGGGAGAATGTCTGCATTGTCAGCATTCCGTCCATCATTTGTTTGTTGTAACGCTAGATATCACACTGGGACATTTCCTAGATAAAAAGGTACGTAAAACAGTTTATCAAAACACAGATTCTTATGTGTCCATACAAAAATACTCAACAGTTTTTCAGAGGAAAGCAGTCAATGCAATCCCATGGAGAAAAATGAGGTCATCGGTTTGCAGGTAAGTAAACGGTCTTGAGGGTTGAGTTTCTGGGGTTAGACCAAGGGTTCCCCAGGGTCAAGTATCCACTCAAAAGCATCCTCAGAGGCCGTAGGGTGGCCGTGTGCAGAGTGCTGAGGCCCATTGTTAGCCTATGGGGCCTTCAGTTGGTGGCTGCTCTCGGGCAAGCCACATGGTTGAGGGAGCCAAGCTGCTAGGGTTAAGCTCTGGGCAAAGGGGGATCCAAGTTAGCACACGAGGTGCACCCACAGCAGCACAGGTGCGACTGGGTGCAGGATCGGCGTCGGGCGCGCTGTTTTCAATGGGGATATCCGGTCAGGACAAACACAGCAGTTTCGGCTGAGAAGGTTTCCTGGAGGTGGCCACCAGTTGGAGAGGTAAGTTGTGATGCAGGGGGTTGCCTGGACACTGTCGGTTGGGCCACCCAAGGCTGTGGGGCGTCGGGTGATGGGTGTCTTGAGGCGTCTGGTTTCCTTACCGCGGTCAAGGGGGCCCTCCAGATAGAGGCTGCAGGCATTAGCGGGAGGCTTGAGATAGGTCAGGAATCACCAGGGCCCAGGTCAGGATCTCTGGAGGGACCTCCTCAGGGCATTGGGCTACTCTAACTCGGGCCATGGGCGTCTGGTGCAGAGCGGTGCAGACTCTCAGATTCGGCAAGAGCTAGAGTCTGGTTCTTTGAGCAAGGGCGGTGCTCACGGGAGGCAAAGCATTTTCAGGGAAGGCATGGCAGGTCCTCTGGGTTCTGGGGGGCCTGCTGGCTCCAGGACACACCGGGATTCCACTGCAGCAGGTCGAGGTCGGGACAGACTGGTAAGGCTGGGACCAAGCCAGTTGATGTCCTCCTCTTCTTCCTTCAGCACAGCTCTTTGGTACCCCTTCTTGTTTGTCTGAGGATGCAAGGTTCAGGATTGGCCCTAAATACTAAATTTAGGGGTGTTTCGGAGAGTACAGGTCAGGATAAATGGGTACCTTCCTTGGGGTGGATACACCCTCTATTATGCCACCCTCCAGTGGGAGGGGAGAATGAGCCTCACTTTGGTTGGCTGGGTCCCCGCATCTTCAAAATGGCAGGGACTGAGAATTGTGCTTCACCTCGCCTCACCCACTTGAGGGTTGGGGTTGGCAAGGGTGGATTTTTTCCTGCAGATTCTCCCTCCCAAAGTGGGGGGTTAGAACCGATGGGGGGCAGATGCTGGGAGCAGCAAATGGCTGGGTCAGCTAACAAAGGCGGCAAGCCTTTGAAACTTCACCTTCATGGACTCTGCCCATCCTGGGGGAGGAGGCTTGGCCCCTCTACCCAGGATGGGCTTTGTTTCAGGACCCCAAGAGAGGGAGACCCTCAACCCACGGGTCCAGAAACATTTCTAGTGGTAGCAGCTGGGTGCAGCCAATCGGCCAGGAAACTAGAGTTAGAAATGCCCCCTGAAAAACGACCTAAGATGCCCTCTGAGTGCATTTGGCATTAAATCCCGCACTAGCGTCAGTGTGTGTTTAATGTGCTGAGAAGTTGGAAATCAAACTTAGAATTCAGAAAAGCCATTTTGGTGCTGTGGAGTTCTTAATGGCAAACTATTTATGGCTTTGCTGGAAGAATGGACAGACTCTGAAGAGGTACAGGGCTCATGCATCTGTACACTCACCAGTGGTATGGTGCACACAGTTAGAGGGGTGTCTTACCTATACCATAGGCAGTGGTTTGCAGGCATGACACACAGGGATGTGTGCCATGTCGACTCTTCACTTTTCTCTGCACCAAAACATGCAGTGTGCAAGGGCAGTGGGGGTGTGTGTGTGTGTTATGGTACAGGACCTCTAAGGATGACACAATAGGTGCTGCAGTCCTTAGAGGCCTTCTCTGATCACGGTGCCCTTAGTACCCAGGGTACCTTTTACATGGGACTGACATGTGACCAGAGACTTGCCAAGCGGGGATTACAAAGGTACAGTTTTAGGGAAAGAACATAGGCCCTGGATGCCTGGTTAGTAGGATCCCAGGGCACACTTAGTCAAAGAGCATCAACAACAGGCAAAAAGTGTGGGGGGGGGGCGCAACCATGCAAAAAGGGGCACTTTTTTACACCCATCTCTCAAATCCTGTCTTGCACCCAGGTAAATGAATGCTCTCGCCACATTTCTTGGATATATATTATCCAATAAATTTGGCAAGAACACCGATTTACCTGGGTGCTTACCACATACTCGCTTGAGATATTTGAAAGGTCACTCACATAACTGGGTACAAGCAAGATTTAAGAGATTGGAGTCACCTCTCTTTTGTGTCTATTCTGGATTAGAGTTTGGGAAGCTGAGGGTCCACACTATGTAACTTCTCACTCCTTAGTGTTGTAGGATAAAATTATCAGGTTATTCTCCGGAGTTGTTAAAATTGTGGGTTCAGCAAATGGCCAAAGCACCTATCGATTCAGCATTTCCATTCCGATTTACAACTTCTTTCTCTCCATGTTTGATTAACATATCATAAGGTTTTGATCACTTTGTCATCTCAACATCCACCCATCTCAAGCAGAAGTTACTTCAATAATGGAGATGGTTTCTCGGTCTTCTCTGGTATCATCAGACTGGAGTAGAAAAAGCTATTACCACACAAAGTTATACAGATGTCCACTTACAGACTTCTTCATTCTTCACAAGTGTAATCACACAAGATCTTCACCGGATATACTGAGAACTCTAATGCCTTTTTCTTAGGTGCTTACAGTCCTTTAACAAAGTTCTTTCGGTGGGGAAAGTGTTCTTGGTGGCTTTAAGTGCATCAGAGGAACCAGAGTGGAGTGGAAGAGGACCAGGCTAGCCTGGGTGAAAACCACAATCTGTGCGGGGTCAGTGCAGGTGGCTGAAAACTAAGTGAAGGGAGGTGGCAGCTCCAGCGCTAAAACCGGAGCCAAATCTGGTACTATGTCCAGCTCTACCAAAGCAGACGTCACCAACTGGAAGGTAAACCCTTCAATGGTAGTGAAATTGAGAAGCCAAAGATTCGCTCTTACAATGCTTATTGTGCCCCTCCAGAGTGTCTTAACTTGAGTTTGAAAGCTGACCTATTTGAAGAACTGCTGGTCAGAGGTTTAGCCTCAGCAGGACACTTGTCTGGATCAGCAATGAACCAAAAGTTAATTCCATGTTCACACCATCAAGAGCTGGACCTCTTACTTTTAAAGCGTCTTGGTTGCACAAGGTCACACTTTGCACACAACTTGGAACCATGTTCAGACCACACATGCGAGGGTAGGGGAGTCACATCTTGTTCGGACAGTAACAAGGTTTAAACTCTGAAACTTTCAGGACAGCCATCCTGACAACAAGGCAGGGCAATTATGTGTGTATGAAATGTGGTCAGGAAAGCAAATCTAGAAAGTTGTCAAAGGGAGGGGGGGGGGAAGGAACCAACGCCATGATGGTGTGGTTGTATGATAGAAGCACGCATGGCTAAACCTCAAGTGCCTTTACAATGCAGCCTAAAGCACAAATGCGTCTTAACCACACATGCCTTTACCATGCATGTCTTTACCACGCAATTTCATGGTAAAGGCATGAATGGTAGAGGGGTATGTGTGGCTAGGGTCGCGATTTCCTCCCCCACCCTGAGCTACCATCTTCCTACCTGCCCACTTAGGTTCAAATACCCCAACCTGCTCCCAACCCCCAAGCTGTCCCTAACCCTTAACTAACAGCTAGGGTAAGGGGCACTTAGCTGATGGGCTTGTGCAGGTGGGCATTGGAAGTTACAATCATGACCAGCCTTGTAATTGTGCAGAGGGAGCCAGGCGCATGAAGGACTATTCAACGATATGTGCCGCTCTGGGGTAGGTCCTATAATATTTGTAAGCATTTGTAGATAAGACAGTAGGGTTCACCAGAAAAATATATAGTATTTCATGGTATTATACACATAGATGAAATCTGCCTCTAAGTGCATTTTTGCTCTACTTAAACCTACACAATCAAGCGAGGTGTCAAACTGGGGTAAAACATGCACGCAGAGTTTGAATATGCAGGTCCCAATATATATGTACAGGTCATCGAGAATTGTCATATTCATCTTGCTTAGCTCATAATCAGATTCCAGACCTTTTGTACCCCTACTGAGCCAAGTTAATTACTTTGCTCCCCAGCAGAGGGCACAAAGGCCTTCCCACACAAAGAGTGCAATTATCAATGATTGACTCCGTTCCTGAGAAGGAAGGGGTTAGGAGGGGAAAATCGGTATCAGATAATAAACTGTATCACTATACCTGGGTTGCGTAAGCCCAGGCCCACTGAGGAAAGATGGAAGTCCAGATATCTGAAGCCAACACAGGAGAGGATCCCCTCTGAAGTTTTGGTGGAAAGGTATCTGGCAGTGATGTCAGTTACGGGTGGAGATGTGGCCCTCACAGGAGCTCTTCCCAGAGAAATCTTGACAGCGCCACTTTGGATCATCTCAGAATACTGTTTGGGTAGGTTGAGACAAGGTGGAGGGATGACGTGGCATTTCAGGATTAACCAGGGGTGTCAGACATCTACAACTTTCTACCTCAACCTATAAACTTCTGCACAAGAGCGAGACAGTGAACAAGGCCCTTGATGGCAACATCAGCAGAATCCTGGACAACTGGAAGGAGTAACCCCCCAATGCCCTGCTAAAGACTGTCCACAGCTAACCCCAAGAACTAGATGGGTATCTCAAGGGCCAGTGGTGGTAATTCCTTTAAACTCGCTGTAGTACAGTTGCAGGAGGTCAAGTTCCCTGCCAGACACCAGGAGGCTCTGGGGCTTGGGATTGTGGACAGGAGGTGTTCTGCTGGCTGGTAGTAAAGGGGCTGCACAAGATGCCCTGACCAGCAGTAGAGGAGCACCAGGAGAGGAAAGGACGGGTGCAATTAGCAAGTAAACTAGCTTCCCAGAAAGTGCATCAGGAGGCCTGTTGAAAATGTTCTTGGTGGCTAGACCATGCACCAAGGAGCAAAGCAATCCAAAGACCTTCAAAATCATCCCAAGATGGCCCCTGTGAAAGATTTGACCTTTGAACCTCTGGAAGGACAAATAAATTAGTGTGAGTGCTCAGCCATACTTCTAAGTTTATCCCCCCCATTGTGGGTCATGGCCCTGGAGACAGCGTAAACTTCATTTACTTAAATCCCTGAGAGCGTGTGCTCTTCCCCGAATGCTATTTGCCCTCAGGATTCCCACCCATCTCCCCTGGGGTCCATGCAGAAAGAACATGCTCTACGAGGCCAATGCTGCAATACCAGGTCCCTGGACCACATCTCCAGGACCCAGAGTAGAAAATGTGGGGCCGGCACAGAATACAACCATCCCCAGGGGCTGGGACCCCCATCCCTCAAGACTGGCAGATCCACTTTGCTCCCCACCTGTGGACATGAGCAGAGAAAAGTACTGAGGCTCCTGCTGCATGGGAGCGCACAATTGCTGCAGCCAGGAGAGGGCTTCCTGCATTGTCTCAGAGTTAAATGAGGTCGCAAGTGCCCCAGGTGGGACTGGGGCACCCCAAATAAAGAAAAAAATAGAAGATGAAGGAAAATGCGAGGCTGCCAAAAGTACAGAAAGTGGCAGGAATGTGGGTGTAATAAATGTACTTTTCTTTTTTCAAAGGGAAAATACTGACTGGACAATAATTTTAGTGTTGCTGTTGCGTGCCAACGAATGGAGATTACTAGCCCACACCACCTCCCCTAAGTAGGCCTCGGACTGCTCTGCTTCACTACTTTGAGAGTCAAGTGCTACAATGTGGTACTTGGTTCCCAGTAAGGAGAAAATTGTGGAACTGAGCAGGACTCACATCCTGCACAACTAATATACACATTTCTCACAGTAAGATATCGAGTATGCATTACTGACAAGTGAAAAAAGCATTGACAAAGTCAAATGTTGTTGCCTTTTGGTTTTGCTAATGCGTTTTGTTGATGCTGTTCAGCATCTGCAAAATGAAAAATAAATTGGTTATTCCTGATGATGTCTAAAGAATAAGATAGCTTAAAAAAAGATGGTTAAGAATAGAACGACGGTGACATTATAAGACCATAGGCAGGAACAGAAACATAGGATGAAGAACCAGGAAATGAGGAGTTGGTAAAATATTTTAATTATTCACAAGGAAAATACTGCTGCATGTCTACATCGGCATGACTCAAATGCAATGAAAAGGGGATTACATTTTAAACGTACTGTCTGATTAAATGGTTCTGAATTTAGTAAGGCTCATAAAGCAAGCAGGTCATATAGTATACATGCTTTGCTTCAGAGGATGGTTAGAGAGAAAGTAGCAGCATTTTGGGCCTTTCTTCTGGTTAGTGTAATGGATGATTGTTAAGCTATTTTAGAATGCTTTTCTGTGACGCTTCGAATGTTTAATGTTTAGAATGTTGGGAGGCGAGAGAGGCACTTGAGTATTGGAGTCAGTGTGAGAGATGTTCCTCCCCAGCTCATCCTGTCTATGCCTGTACAGGAAAATAAGTTAACCTACCTGAAGAGTGACTTCCTTTAAGTGACAATGAGAAGTTTCACACGACGATCCCTCAACACTCCAGCATCTGTCCAACTTCCTTGATCTGGTATCTCCTCCCAGTTCCATCATTGTTGTTTGCCTTATCAACGAGTCTCAGGACTGACTAAAGAAATTTTCCTTAGGAGCTCATGTATTGGTCTAGTAGGGTAGGGTGAAGGACAAACACATTAGTACAGTTGGAGAATTTAATGTCACTCTTAAATTCAAAGACAGTGTAACAAACAGCACAGTGTATGTAGCCAAAGAGGATTCTTGGTTATTAGTCTGTTGGACCAAAGGTACCCAGGACTTGTATTAGATCCTAATAATCCTGAACAGTATATATTGAAAAGGGATGGTTTCTCCGGTAAAGGACTGTATGTGGGTAAATACTTTTTCCAGAAGCGTTAAGAGAATTACACATTTTCAAAGGGTTTTCTCACAAAATATACCTTAAAGAAAATGCTCAACTAGTGGCTTATACATTTCGTAGGGTACCTTTGGCTTTGAGGAGTGAGTTAAAAAAGTAACAGAGCCAAATAGAAAGTTAAAATTGGTTAGAATCTATTGTGTTAGTTTGCACGGCCAAGCGATCTTTACGCATGTGTTAATTTGCAAGATCTGAATTCTAAACTCTGGACTGACCGCCATTCTCTTCCAGATATAATAGAGACATTGGACACTTGGAATGGAGGGAAGATTTTTACATTATTGGATATGATCTCTGCCTACCACCAAATCAATCTGCATCATTCAAGACATCTCATTTCACTCATAACTCCTGAAGGCACATATCGCGTCAAGTGTGTCCCTTTAGCTTCATTGCCTTCCAAAGAGTGGTGCAAAATGTATTCAAAGGAACTTAAATCTATTGGATAATAATTTGGATAGCTCAACTAAATCCAGGGCTACAGGTTCTCAAGCCTATTTAAAACACAGGATGGACAAATTAGCACTTGGTGATGTTTGGAAGGAAAGATCAGGGCTAATGCATGCTTACTCATTTCATAATATGGCCACTCTTCTAGGATCAATTACTTTTAAACATCTAAGAGAGCAGACTCAAGAAATAACCTACTTAGCAGCCCACTTGTCGGATCACTCATCCGTACTATTGAAATTCAAACCCTGTTTTCAGGACTGAGATACGAAGGTGAACCTTAGACCGTACTATACTATTAGATATGGGTTTAGTTAAAAGCTTCGAGTGGAGCCAGAGGAATTCCTTAAGCTGAATGTTGGCACTGCCCCTGTGACAGTGGTATGGGATGCACTTAAGGCTTTTCTAAGGGGGAAGACGACAAGTTTATCAAGCTTTAGGAAGAAGTATTATAAGGATGAGATCATGAAGTTGGAGTCCGAAATGATGACAGTGGAAGGGTTATTTGTAATAAAAGCTAAAACCAAGGAGGCTCCAGACCTGAAAAGCAAGCTTCAGGTGCTTTAAGATCAATTGGCTGCATTACTGGATGCCACAGTGAAGGAGATGGAAGTGAGCAAGCTAGCCCATTTTGAATATTGAGAGATATTGAGAGAACACGGTGAAGCTCCTGGCCAGGAAGATTAAATCGGACCAGGCAAGGAACGCTACTAAGAAAATGAAGAGTGATGTGACTGGGTCCATCTTTACTAGTAGTGCTGATACGGAGAACGCTGTCCAGCGTTTTTTTGAAAATCTGTATACTGAGGATTTACAGATAACAGAGGAGATGGTTAATCACATGTTAGGTTCAAAGGATTTACCTACAGTGTCAGTAAATGATCTGTGTGCTTTTGATGATTGTATTACCCAGCTAGAGGTTAAAGGGGCCATTAGTGCATGATCTTCCAGCAGAGCTTTATTATAGCCTTATAGCCCGCTGTAGCGGGCTATACCGGCTGTTAATGGCCCGCTGCAGCGTTAAAGGCCCGAGCCGAAGGCGAGGGACTTTAACAACAGCAGCGGGACATTAACAGCGGTATAGCCCTGCTACAAAGGGCTATAAGGCTATTAGAACATTCTGCCACTAGAGGGCAGAATGTTCTACCAAAACAAAGCCCTTCAGGGAGCGCGAGGGGATTGAAATCCCCTCAGGCTCCCTGAAGTCTTTGTTCACAGCCAGAGCTGTGAACAAAGACAATCATTGGAATGTTGGAGCTCCGGGCTTATACCAGCCAGTATTAGCCCGGAGCGCTCCATTGTCTTCAATGGAGCTTCCAACGTTCCAATGTTCTAAAAGGCCTTAGGGGATTGTATTCTCCTTTTTATGACCATGTTGTTTGGGTAGATTTTTAAGCAAGGGTCTCAGTTGTCACAATTCTGGAAAGAGGCAATAGTTATGTTAACCATGAAACCTGGGAAAAACCCGGTCATATGTGAATCCTATAGACCCATCTCTCTCCTAAACAAGGATTATAAAATATTTGCAAAGGTCTTAGCAGAAAGGTTGAGTGGAGTAGTCTGCGGTTTGGTACACACTGACTAAAAGGGTTTTGTAAAGGGTAGATACCTACACAAATTTACATATGGCCTTATTGGTTCTATAGATTTGGCCACAACCCAAAATACCCCTCTTGCTGTCTTAACCCTATATGCCACAAAAACCTTTGATAGGGTTAACTGGTCCTACCTGGCCACCATTGTAATCTGGGAGAAAACTTTTGTAGAGCGGTGCGTCTGATTTACATAGACCCTTCAGCAAGATTCTTAGTGAATGGCAGCTTAACCTCAGCTTTCAGGATATCAACAGGTAGGAGGCAAGGATGCCCACTTTCTCCGTTGCTCTTTAATCTCTATATTGAACCTCTAGTCTGTAGGATCAGGAAAGAATTACATAATCCCCTTGCCCTCTATGCGGATAACCTCATGCTATATACCTCGAATTTACAGATCACTCTTGCAGCCATCAGACAGTTGACATCAAGGTTTGGAAAGGTCTCTGGCTATTCAGTTAATGTAGGAAAAACAGATAATGGTCTGGAATCAGGGTAGCGATAATGACCTAGTCAAAAGTGAGATGAAATATTTGGTCTTAAATATTACACAAAATATAGACATGATTTCCAACGTGAATCTCACTAAGGTTCTATTAGACTCAATTAAACTAATGAAGGACTGGGTCCCCCTACCGTTATTGGTCGTTGGCGGAATTAATTTAGTGAAGATGGTTATTCTCCCCAAATCTCTGTTCTTTTTAATACAATTCCCATGCACTTTAGGAATGAGTAGTTAGATAAAATACAACAGGCTGTAAACTCTTATTTGGGCATATAGGGGAGCAAGGATACCGTGGAAGAAGCTCTGCAGAAGAACAGATATGGGGGACTGATGCTGCCCGATATGTAGATCTATGCTTTCCAACTGAAGAATGTTAGAGTGCTTTTTAACCCTTCTGACTGTTCAGTTAGGTTCACTGTTCAAGGCCATGCTAAAAGATCTGTGGTGCTAGTAACCATTTTTTGTCTACATTTGGTTACACCAAGTTCTTCAGAAAAAGTGAGGTTGAAAGTACTACACGCTATGATTAGGTTGTGGTCCCGTATTAGAAGTACCATAAAACTGGAATACTGTAGCAACTTTGCTCCTATCTGAGATTCCACGGGCACCCCAGCGTTTCTCAACGACAAATTGGCTCTACCAATTAAGTCGCCGGTATATAAACATGGGGTCAACTTATATCTGACAGAAAGCTTCTCTCCTGGCATGAGCTTTAGTTGACCCACTTTGATTTAGATATCATAACCTTTAACCATTTAAAGGCACAGCTATTAAAAAAGCTGCCTGGAAAGAAGGAAGTATAATTAGGACCTCTATGGAGAGCTCTGGGGAGGATACTTGCCCAAGACGCAGATACATGATCTACGGAAAGTATTGATGCGCACACTATAGAGTACTGTCAAGTCTGCTTTTTTAGGAAGGAATCTTCTTTTTTCCCTTCTTAGGGCGTACAAGATGCCATGTGGGATTATGAAGATGGGAAAGGGGGTTCCACTAAATGCGTGAAATTTGGGCTGGAGAAGGTGAGTGACACCCATATGTTTATGGATTGCCCCGGGATCCAACAATTTTGGGAGAATGTGGGTAAGATGTCACAAGCATAGAGACTAAACCTAAAAGTAGGCCTCAGACTGATAATATTCAGGGCAGCAGAGAAGTTGGTAAGTCTCCATAGCGACGAGTCCAAGCTGCCCTTTTATATGGTACTTTTGGTCCGAAGGGAAATTTGTAGGAAACGGGTGGCTGATGTCCCTCCCTTGTGTACAGATTGGCTTAATGCTCTTTCCTACATATCTAAAATGGATCTCGCAGGGGTCTTTCTAAGAGGAAAAGGTTTTGGGTCCCCTTGTTGAGGTGCTGGGGTTGGTATGGTGAAGATTTTTAATACTGTGATAAGCTCACAGACTGTCCAATGAATACACCTTCCAATGCTATGGTTGAAGCTATGTGGCTCTTGGATCAGGGTAACCCTAAAAACAGAACAATCCTCCTTGACCTTCTTTCTTTCTCTATAGAGAGATGCGGCATTGGAACCAGGGGGCTGCTTTGAAGCCCGAGGTGAATGAGGACAAGAGGAATCAAAAAAGAATTAAAAAAGGTACTGATTTTTTAGTAAGACCAACAGGAGAACGATGAGTTTGGTGTGCTTCAATTTTGAAGGAAAAGGGTATTACACTCAGTGCTGATAAGTGCAAATTTGGTGTTTTAAACATAGATTATTTTGAGTACAATGTCTCTGGTAGTGGAGTTGAATCTAAATGTACTTTAGTCAAAGCCACTGAGTAGTGTAACATTCTGGAGAACAAAGATTAATTAAGGTAATTCCCGGGCATGTTAGAATTTTACATCAGGTTCATTCCTAGATGTGTGAACAAAACTTACCTGTATCAACGTTTGAAGGAAAATGAGAAATTTGTTAGGAGTGATTGTTGTGGACAAGATTTTAACAAGGTGATAAAGGAAACTGCTCATGACATTCCTTTAAAATCTTTCAATACGCATGATGATAGTATAATTTTGACAGATGCCAGTTAAAGGGATTTTTAGGCAGTTTTGCTCCAAAGACGGAATGGCATAAAGGAAGTAGTCCGTTTTACTTGCAGAAGTTTGAGAGGTGCTGAACCTTCATATTCTGTCACAGAAGAAGTAGTGCAGGCTTGATACTGGAGGCAGTACTTATTTCAAGACTTATTTGTGGGGTACTAGTTTTACTGTCCGGTTTGATCATAAACCACTAATTTAATTTACCTTTTTAGTACCAAAGGGGCAGGGAGAGCCACCCTGAGAATTGCCAGGTGGCAATACAGGCTGCAAGAGTACAGCTAATATATTGAGTATGTTCTGGGTACCAAAAATGTATTGGCTGATTGTCTCATCTTCCGATGAAATAGTATGATGCCAATGTTCGTGAGGATAGAGAAAATCACACCGAAGGAGCTTTAACAAAACAAGAATGGCTAGCAGCTTTTCAAAAGGATGAGGATTTAGTGAAGCTTAGAGATTGCATAGTGCAAGGGTGGTTATATAAACCACCCTTGCACTATGCAAACCCTATATAAGGGAATGAGCTGATATAAACATGTGCTAGATGAACTATCTATGATCAATGATAGTTATCCACAGGTATGAGAAATTACATTTTGGCTTTAGCAAAATGGCATTCAAGCCATGAAGAGGCAAGGAAGGAATATGCTACTTACCAGTATGCATCTGTTCTTGGCATGTAGAGCTGCAGATCCATACACTGTGCATAGATCGCCATCTGGTGTTGGGCCCGGATGTTTGCAGTTTGTTTTTCTTCTTGGACAGTCTTTGGAAGTCACGAGTTCGGTGACTCCTCCTTCGGTCCGTACTGCGCATGGGCTTCGGCTCCATCCTCAGATTGTTTTTCGCCAGCAGGGAAAAGATGGAGCGTAGTGATAATAGTGAAGAAACCCATGTGTGTTGTATCTAAATAAGATAGACTGGAACGGATACAGGTAGCCGGGGAGGCGGGTGGGCGTGTATAGATCTGCAGCTCTACATGCCAAGAACAGATGCATACTGGTAAGTAGCATATTCCGTTCGAGGCATATGAGCTGCAGATTATACACTGTGCATAGATTATATAGCAGTACCCAACCCTAGCAGCGACCACCAGTATCCGTTGCAGTAGTTTGAAACAGTGTCTTTAGTACAGCCTGGCCCACACTAGCTTGTTGTTTGGAGTGCACATCTACACAGTAATGTTTTGTGAAGGTGTGCGGTGTTGACCATGTGGCTGCCTTGCAGATGTCATCTAAGGGAATGTTCCCTAGAAAAGCCATAGAAGCCCCTATCTTTCTTGTAGAGTGGGCTTTAGGTGGAACAGATAATGTTCGTTTTGCTTTGTGATAGCAAATTTGTATACACTTTACAATCCACCTAGCTATCCCTGATTTTGAAATGGGGTTGCCTTTATGCGGTGGAGAGAAGGAGACGAACAACTGTTTAGTCTTTCTGAAAGGTTGCGTTCTTTGTATGTAGTACAGTAAGGCCATTTTAACGTCAAGTGTATGTAGAGCCCTTTCCACAACAGATTGAGGTTGCGAGAAAAAAACCGGTAACTCCACCGATTGATTAAGATGGAAGGGGGAAATGACCTTGGGCAGAAATTTTGGATTTGTGCGAAGTATCACCTTGCTGTGATGTACTTGTAAAAAGGGTTCTTGTATAGTGAACGCTTGTATCTCGCTAACCCTTCTAAGGGAAGTGATAGCTACGAGGAAAGCTGATTTCCAAGTGAGGAACTGTAGCTCACATTTATGCATCGGTTCGAAAGGCGGACCAATTAGCCTTGTAAGAACCACGTTTAGATTCCATACAGGTGAAGGTGGTGCCCTGGGTGGAATTACTCTTTTAAGGCCTTCCATAAAGGCTTTAATAGCAGGCACTCTGAACAGTGATAAATGCTGTCTGTTTTGTAGGTAAGTAGCAATTGCTGCTAGGTGTAGACGGATGGATGAGTACGCCAGGTTACACCTTTGAAGATGGAGCAGATAGCATATGATGTGCTGTATGGAGACATCTAAAGGGTTGATTGTATTGTTACGGCAGTAAACAACAAATCTCTTCCACTTTGCGGCATAGCATGCTCGAGTGGTAGGAAGTCTGGCTTCCTTGATAATGTTCATGCAATCAGGGGGAAGATTAAGGTATCCAAATTCTAAGATTTCAGGAGCCAGATCGCAAGGTTGAGCTGAGCTGGGTCCGGGTGCCTGATTTCTCCATGGTTCTGGGTTAGGAGGCATGGGGACAGGTGCAGTTTTTGATGTGGTACCACCGATAGCTGTAGTAGTGTGGGGTACCACAGCTGCCTGGCCCATGTTGGGGCTACCAGAATGAGTGTGAGGGAGTGCTGCTGTAGCTTCCTTACCACTAACGGAATTAGTGGGAGAGGTGGAAAGGCGTATGCAAATCTGCCTGACCAGTTCATCCATATCGCATTGCCTTTGGACAATAGGTGTGGGTATCTGGCGGCGAAGCTTGGGCATTTTTTGTTTTCGTGGGTGGCAAAGAGGTCTATTTGAGGATGCCCCACTTGTGAAAGAATGGGTGAAGAACTTGTGGATGCAGTTCCCATTCGTGCATTTGCTGCGTTTGTCTGCTGAGCAGATCTGCGATGGTGCTTTGTATGCCTGGGACGTGTTGTGCCAGGAGAAAGATTTTTTGTGGAATTGCCCATCTCCATATGCTCTGTGCTAAGCGGGAGAGCTGGGGAGAGTGTGTCCCCCCCTGTTTTTGAATAGAATACATTGCAGTCATATTGTCTGTGCGAATGAGGACTGCCTTGGCTGAAATTTGTTTCTGAAACGATTTCAGGGCTAGAAAGATTGCCAATAACTCCAGATGGTTGATGTGGAGTAACCTCTGTTGTGGCGTCCATAGACCTTGGACTGTGAGGTGTGAGATGCGCTCCCCAGCCGGAGAGCGATGCGTCCGTTGTTAGAATCACCTGAGGAACCGGGTCCAGGAACGGTCGCCCTTTGGAAAGGTTTGTGGTGTTCCACCACTGCAGAGATCGATGGGTGCGGCCGTCCACCAACACCAGATCCGTCAGCTGTCCCTGGGCCTGGTTCCACTGGCGTGCTAGGCACTCTTGGAGTGGACGCATGTGAAGTCTTGCATGGGGCACGATGAAAATGCAAGACGCCATCATCCCTATTAGTTTCATATACACTCTTGCTGGGAGAGAGTGCTGAAGAAGGAATTTTTGGCGCAGGGATTGCATGCCTGCGATTCTGGCTGAGTTGGGATAGGCTATAGCATTTGAGGTGTCTATAGTGGCACCGAGGTATTGCTTTGTGTGAGACGGTATTAAGTGGGACTTTTGGTGATTCACCGTAAAGCCTAGCTGGTGGAGTAGTTGTATGGTAGTGTTTGTATTCTGCACACAGTGGTGGTAGGACGCAGCTTTTATGAGCCAGTCGTCCAGGTGGGGGAAGACGTGAATGTTTTGCCTTCTGAGGTGTGCTGCCACTACTGCCAGGCATTTGGTAAACACCCGTGGTGCGGTTGTGACCCCGAAGGGGAGAACCTTGAACTGATAATGTTGGCCGTCCACCACAAATCGGAGGTACTTTCTGTGAGCAGGGTGTATTGGAATATGAAAGTATGCGTCTTTCAGGTCCAGTGTAGTGAGAAAGTCGCCCTGACGGAGGAGTGGGAGAACTTGCTGAAGAGTTACCATATGAAAATGGTCTGAATGGATGTATGCATTTAGAGGCCGGAGGTCTATAATAGGCCGTAGGGTCTCGTCTTTCTTCGGTATGAGAAAGTACAGAGAGTAGACCCCTAGATTTTGCTGATCGACGGGTACCTGCTCTATCCCGTGTTTTTGCAGGAGGGAGAGTACCTCTTGTTTCAGAAGTGTGGTATGTTCCTGTGACATCGCACGGTGTCTGGGTGGGATATTTGGGGGGGGTAGAAGTTAGTTCGAGACAGTACCATGACCGAATAATTTGGGTCACCCATTTGTCCGATGTTATGGCCTCCCAGGTTTGAAGGAAGTCTTGTAGTCTGCCCCCGACCGGAGTGGAATGGTCTGGGGGTAGCGGGGGAAAGTCATTGTGTGTGTGGTGTGGCAGAACAGGCGGTGTTGGTTTTGCCCCTGCCTTTATTATGGTTTCCTCGATATCCACCTCTTTGGTAGCGCTTTGAGAAGGTATTTTGAGGAGGGGACTTGTAGGACGTGGAGGCGTTATCGGAAGAGTAACCTCTGCCAGAGCCTCGAAAGGAGGAACAGCGAAAGGAGCGTCTAGGGGATTGCAATTGCAGGGCTCCCATAGACTACGCCGTATGAAATTAAATGAAATGAAAAATTATATTTGTATAGCGCGTAACTACCCGGAGGCCTCGCAGCGCTTTGACTGATTACTGTGGCGGGCTACAGGGTGGGTTAACACGCTTTTGCGAACAGATGAGTTTTCAAAGCTTTTCTGAATGCCATCCGGCTATTATTCTCTCTAAGAGCTAGGGGGAGGGAATTCCAAAGCCTCGTGGCGGTGTGGGAGAAAGAACGGCCGCCCCATCGGGCTTTGTTGATTTTAGTTGTGGTTGCTAGATGCAGTGAACCGGAGCGGAGGGCTCTGGATGGGGCATAGGGCACGACTAAGGGGAACAGGATGGAAGGGCCTGTTCGGTGGAAGGATGTGTGCACAATGCACATGGCCTTAAACTGTGCTCTAGCAGCCACTGGGAGCCAGTGTAGTTCTTTTAGGGCTTTCTTGGCTGACTGCCAACGGGGGATGTTGAACAGTAATCGGGCGGCACAGTTTTGCGTGACTTGGAGCCTGTTGGTCACTGCTGCCGGGGCTCCTAGGTATTAAGCATTTCCATAATCCAGGCGGGAGAGTATCAGAGCCTGAACCATGATTCTCCTCGCCTGGAAAGGAAGCAGAGGGAGCACTTTGCGGAGCATTTTCATTAGCCCGACACACGTGGAGGCAGTTTTGGTGGCCTGGACGAAAAGTCTAGCGCTTTATCGAGCCAAATTCCAAGGCTCTTTATCTGAGGTTTGGGGGAGGGGGGGGGGGGGGGGAGGAGCGCCGAGACATGTGGGCCAGATGGAGGCCAGAGTGGTCGGTGATGAGTTGCCCAGTAGCATAATCTCCGTCTTCTCCCCGTTGAGTTTGAGACAGGAGGATTGCATCCACTTAGCGACAGCCTCTAGACAGGGGCCCAAGGTGTTGGACGACCCCTCAGTGTGGTCCAGGGAGACCACCAGTTGGGTGTCGTCCGCGTAGGTGACAATACGCACACCGAAGGGCTGGACTATCTCTGCTAGAGGTCGTATGTAGGCATTAAAAAGTATGGGGCTTAGGGAGGAGCCCTGGGGAACCCCACAGCTAAGTGGTTGCTTGGGGGAGACTACCTCGCCCTCGAACACCTGGAAGAATCGCTCATCCAGGAAGGAGGTCAGCCATTCCAGGGCCGCGCCCGACACGCCCATGCCTTTCAGACGATGTAATAGTGTGGCATGGTTAACCGTGTCGAACGCGGCACTGAGGTCAAGTAGTATGATGGCTGCTTTTCCTTCCCGGTCCAGCACAGCTCTAGTTTCTTCCGTCACTGCTAAGAGGGCTGTTTCGGTTCCGTGCTGAGGGCGGAACCCCGTCTGAGAGACACATAGCAGATTATTAGATTCTAAATAATCTACTAGGATGTTATTGATGTGACTCTCAAGCAGTTTGCTCATCCAGGGAAGTAGGGAAATAGGGCAAAAGTTGGCCAAGTTGTTGTGGTCTAAGGTGGACTTTTTCAGGAGGGCTTGAACCATCGCACACTTCCATGGAGCTGGGACGGAGTTAGAGGTGATGGAGGCGTTAAGGACATCCAGGATGACCGGGCGAATGGCATCAATGACCTTAGTAAGAGTCTGCGGAGGTGCTGGGTCATTGGGAGATCCCGAGGTGACTTTAGGGATCATTCTGTCTAATGTGATGGAATGTAGGAGGGGGAATTTGTCCAGCGAGCAGGGGACAGGGAGGTCAGAATCTGTTGAGGTGGTAGACTCCGTGTCACCACTACCAGTGGTGAATGAGGAATAAATGGCCTGGATCTTCTGGGAGAAGAAAGTGGCTAGGTTGTTACAACGGGTTTGCGCGCCGTCAGATGAGACGCTCAGGGTGGGGGAGAAATTAGAGATTTGGCTATTTTAAAAATTTCTTTAGGGGAATTTACAGCTAGGTTAATTTTGGATTCGTAGAATTGGGCTTGTACAGATTTTATTTCATTTTTGTAGAGCTTTATTGCGGCTCTGTACTCAGCTTTCTTCGGTTGTGAGTGTTCTTGTCTCCAGGCTCTCTCTAGTTTGCGGCAGGATAGTTTCATAGTTCTAAGGGCGGGGGAGTACCAGGGGGCGACTTTGGATCTCTTTATCGAGTGCAGGGATTCCTTCGGGAGGACTTGATCAAGGGTACTAGAAATCCAGTTGTCAAAATTGACAATGGCTGTGTTGGGGTTAGTCACCTTCGGGGGTGGGTGTTCGGTGAGAGCCAGTTTCCACTTGGGGAGCGGGAGCGAGACCCATTTTCTTCCCCAGTGTTTATTGTGATTTTGTAGAGTGGGGGGGTGCATGTGGACCATGTAAAGGGTACTAAGAAGTGATCGGTCCAGGGCAGTGGTATGGGTACCTCGACAGTTAGGCTATCTAGATTACTATAGATGTGATCTAGGAGATGCCCCTTGGTGTGCGTCGATTGAAAACCTTTCTGGAGCAGGTCGATGGCCTGGAGGTTCGATCGAAAACTGTTGGCTGCTGAGTCAAGCGGATCGTCTAGATGCAGATTCAGGTCGCCCAGCAGGGTGAAATTTGCCGAGGTGAGCACTAGGTTGGCAACTATGTCCGTCATATTAGTGACGAAGTCGCTAAGGGTACCAGGTGGTCGATAAACTAAAATACCAGAGAAGGTGGTGGTGGGGTAAAAAGTGAAGTGTAGGTTCTCACAGGCTGGCGTAGTGGAGGGAGTGACGCGGCATCTATAGTGGTCTCTATAAATGATGGCCAACCCTCCGCCTCTGCCTGTCTTGCGGTCCAGTCGCTTAAGAGTGTAGCCTTGGGGGGTGGCCCATACTGTTGCAGGATCGGTTTCTAGCTGGAGCCATGTCTCTGTTAGAAAGAGGGCTTCAGGATTGAGCTCCTCTATCAGCATGGCCAGTTCAGTGTAGTGCTTCGGCAAAGATCGGCAATTGAGGAGGAACATCCTCCACTTGTGCATGGAGGGATGTTTCCCTGTATTTGGGGTGGACATACCCCCATCACATGTTTTACAACGGGCCTTCGTATTTATAAGGAGGACCGAATGTAAGCATAGTGGGTTGGTGGTAGGTCGTAGTGTGTGCAGGGAGGAAGCGCTGTATGAGAGGAGGTTTCCTACCATCGTGCCGGCTGGGACCGGGAGCTGGAAGCGTCTGGACGCGGACTGGCGCAGACTGGCTTCTCTTTGGCGCCTCTTCGGCGCGTCTACGGTGCTACCGCTGCGCGTGCCGCTGCGCGGTGAAATAAGTGTTTTGTATAGATTGGGCTCGAGTAAGACTGGAGCGTCAACCCAGTAAGATGGCCGTCGAGTATTGGCACAACCAGGAAGTATGAGCGCTCTGTTCTCCCTCCACAACAAACAGCCTAAATCGCTGCGGTGGACCGGGGAGTCAGTGCACATTTCAATTATTATCAGCAACAGCAGTATTTTAAAAGCACAAGAACGATTTTTAAAAACGCATGCAGCAATACACAAACGGTGCTGTCACCTGGAGCGCTAGCGCAGGAGTGATCAGTTTCAAGATTTTCTTAATTTTTCCAGGGCTTCGTCTACTTTTGGGCCAAATAAGTATTTTTGGTCAAAAGGGTGGTTTAATATAGATGCTTGGACCTATGGTTTAAAGCCTGAGATCCTGAGCCAGGCGTGACGGCGAAGCAGAACACTGGTGTTTATAGCCCTGGACGCCGTGTCTGCTGCGTCAAGAGGTGTTGGTAATAATCTTTCCCTCTTGTATCAGTTCATGAGCCTTATTCTTATATTTCTCTGGGAGATGCTGCATGAGAGCCTCCAGCTCATCATAGTGCGCTCTATCGTACCTCGCCAGCAGCGCCTGCGTGTTGGCGATGCGCCACATATTGGCAGCTTGCGAGGCAGTGCCTTTGCCTGATGCATCTAAGAGCTTGGACTCCTTATCAGGTGGTGGAGTCTCACCAGATGACAGAGTTGGAACGCTTCCTAGCTGTGGAAACCACTAATGAGTCTAGGGGCGCAGGTCCTTTAATATAGGCAGGATCCGTGGGGGCTGCCTTGTACTTCTTTTCTATTCTGGGGTTTAAGACCCTAGCTCTGACGGGGTCTTTGAAAACCTCTGCGGCATGCTTGGTCACCCCTTTTAGCATTGGTAATATAGCGGTGGATTTATCTGCTATGTCAAATGTGTCAAGTAGGAAGTCTTCCTCAACTGGATCACTGTGTAACTCCACCCCATGATAATGTGCCGCCCGTTGTAAGAGGTGGTGGAACCCCAGGGAGTCCTCTGGTGGAGACGGCCTGGATGGATAGAGATCATCCTGGGGCACATCTGGGACATCGGGATTGTGATAATCCTCCCATGGGTCAGGTGTTCCCGGAGGAGTGGGGTCCTGCGGGGCATCTGTGGGATCATAGAATGGATCTCCGTGGTCATCAGGGTCTGGAGACGGGGTTGGAGACCGATGAGGCAAGGGTGGAGAAGGTGGGGGCGGAGATGGAGGGGGTGGAGGAGGGGGAGGAGGAAGAGGAGGAGGTGGAGGTGGTGGGGAGGGTACTCTGAACGGGGATGTGGCAGAGTCCTTCCGTTTTGGTGGTGGAGGAGGAGTTGGCTTGTCCAAAAGTCTTTTCTTGGAAGACAAAATTAAATGTCCAGTCCTTGGATCCTTTGTTAAAGTCTTTTGAAGAGGATCCGGTGTGAAAAACTCCTCCGGCACCTATTCCTCCATCGGTGCCGATGTTTTCGGAACCGAAGGCTTCGTCGGTTTATCCGCGCCGTGCTTTCTCGGGGGGTCCGATTTTTTGGTCGGCGCCGAGGCAGGCTTCGACACGGAAGCGTCGGTGCCGAGGGATTTGTGTTTGGTCGGCACCGAGAGGCCAGGTTTCGACACCGATGGCTTCGGAACGGAGCTGGTTTTCTTCGGTGCCGAAGAATGTTTTTCGGCGCCGCTAGGAGGCTGGCTCGGGCCCGAGCCGCCATGAGACTTGTGATGCTTTTTCACCGGGCCCGAAGGTGGGGTGATGGAAGCAGTATGCTTGGTTTTCCCTAGGCCCGGAGGCGAAGGGGTAACCGGAGTCTCTTTCGGTATGGGCGCGGGAGTGGGAGGGGGTAGAGTACTCACGACCCTCTGCGCCGGTGTGATCTCCTCCACATCGGAGTCGTCGGCCTCAGAAGCGCTGACGACGTCGTCCTCCAGCTCGGTGTGATGCTGTCCCGAAGCTCCGGTGTCTTCTCCGAAGAGGTCAGGTGGAGCCGAGGTCGATGAGTGCGCCATGGTGCGTCGAGCTCGTCGATCCTGAATAGTCTTTTTCGAACGAAAAGACTTGCAGGCGGGGCAGTATCGGGCCTCGTGTTCGGGAGAGAGGCAGAGGTTGCACACCTGATGGAGGTCGGTGTGGGGAAATTTAGACCCACATTTTGGGCACTTCTTGAAGGTAGTCCTTTCCATCGGCCGAGACCGGAGTCGAGACAGGCCCGAAGGCCGCTGCCGATGCCTGGAATCGAAGAAGTGCCGAAGAGAGAGAAGAAGAAGTCGATTTCGTCTAAGAATCTCGATGGACGAGGATTTTTTGTCGAAGGTCGAACTGGAAAGGTTCGAAGCCGGAGCACGAAGTATTACATCCGAGCCCGATGGCGGAAAAAAACAATCTGAGGATGGAGCCGAAGCCCATGCGCAGTACGGACCGAAGGAGGAGTCACCGAACTCGTGACTTCCAAAGACTGTCCAAGAAGAAAAACAAACTGCAAACATCCGGGCCTAACACCAGATGGCGATCTATGCACAGTGTATAATCTGCAGCTCATATGCCTCGAACATAATTTTTAATTGCCAGGTTTAGACAAATGTGTTGAGCTTTTTATGCGAGACTGCATGTCCTGTGCCGCTAGTGACAACCCAATTCACTGTCCCTAGTCAAATTGAGGCAATGCCTGTTCCAGAATTGGTTAAATTAGAGCAGATGCTCAAAGAATTTCTCAGAAGGCCACAGCCAGCGCAGTCAAAGATTGGGGTGCAGAATACCAAGGATGCATCGTCTTGATTCCACCTCATGCCTTTTTTCTTTCATCACCAAAGACTTTCTGACCCCTTATTTCACTCTTAGGCATGGTTTTTAATCCCAGAGTTGTCCCTTCTTTCTCTTCCTCCTTACTTTCTCCTTTTATGTTTTTTCTTCATCTTGTTCTGGCTCAAAGTTTAAGGAGGAAAACAAAGTGATGGTCACCGAAAAAGATAGTCGGGGGACCCCATCTGCAGCCGCTGGCTTAAATTAGGCACTACTCATTCCAAATAAAGCTTTCATTCAGTTGGCCATGGATATTATTGGGCCCACTGTGTTATTTGGTAGTATTCCAATGTACGTAATTGTGGTGATGGAGGTTTAAAGTCATTGGTAAATGTTAAAATTTGTGATGGAGGCCAGGAGCTCTGAGTTTAATTTCTGGGGTCCATCTTTGCTAGAGAAGGGGTTCCCAATTAAATGTTAACCGATAATGGTCAATTTACACCTGAACAGAGTTTTGGGGGTGATGTGGGGTTAAAGCACTCCAAGACATTTTTATACCACCCAAGGAGTAATGGCCCTTTGGAACGGTTTAATAGAGTTATTAAAGACAAGTGTTGGATTGTGTACAGGAGTTAAGGAATCTCCTCTGGGCTGTAAGTACAAAGTACAACTCCCAATGAGGACACATACATCTCACCTTTTGTATTGCTTAAAGACCAATTTCCTTCCTCCAAATTGCTGCAATCTTGAATGAGGTAAATTTCAGTTTCGGATGACAAGTTACAAAAGGTGTCCAATAAAAAATTACATGCCCAGTCCAAATATGTGAGCAAGAGGGTGAGAGAATCGAAAGTTTCTGTCTGAGATTATGTGAGAGTAAAAAGCTTGAGACTCATGCCAAAGGAGGCGGTTTCTGTGACCAAATGAGTTACTGATGTTAACAGAAAAAGTGTGGTGAAGTTGGATGATGGTGAACGGTTTAATAAGGACTAACTACCTATAGTCCATTTCTTTCTAGGGAACAGAGGAGCATGGAAGTGGGCACTGAATGTAACAAAGATGCCAAGGAGAGAAAGGCATCTAGTGGCATGAAAGTTTCGTATTGTGTAAAATAAATGCTAAAATATCAGGACTTTGTTTTGAGCAAATTGTAAACGTGATCATCGATGCGTGTTTTGCTATTTGCACATTGGAAGAATTGTATAAGGTGGAACACTTTGTTAGGTCTTTCTTATGGTTAGTGCTACGGATGCATGTTAAACGGTTTTAGAACATTTTAATGTTATGCTTGGAATAATGTTTAGAATGTTTGAGGCCAGAGCAGCAGTTAGAGAGGCAGTGGTGAATTGGAGCTGGTGAGAGTAGTTTCTCCTGTGCTTGTCCTGTTGGTGCAGGTACAAAAAAACATTGACCTACTTAACGAGGGACTTCCTTTTACAGCATCACTGATACTTGTTTTTGTTTTTATCACTTGATTGAGACTGGTGTTGTGCTGAAGGATGAGAATCAAGTTATCCTGGCTGAAGAGAGGTGAAACCCCGAAACCGGTCCTAGGATGCTTGGTTCCAGTCCAGGGAGGACCTGGCTTGGCAGTTCGGGCTGGACTGTTTCCATGAGGCACAGGGTCAAGACTGATTTGCATATGGCTGGGTTCAAACTGGAATGGCATGGTGAGCAAAAAAACGATGGATTTAGGCCCAGATCTCTGTACTGGGGTGAATGTATGGCATTGTTCTGCATTCTGTCCATCAACTGTTGTTTTTGCATTCGTCACCCCGAGTGGGACGGGTATGCTCAGACGTGAGTCCCGTGCTCTCGATGTCACTGGAATCAAGCTATCCTGGCTGAAGAGGGGTGAAACCCCGAAACCGGTCCTAGGATGCTTGGTTCCAGTCCAGGGAGGACCTGGCTTGGCAGTTCGGGCTGGACTGTTCCCATGAGGCACAGGGTCAAGACTGATTTGCATGTGACTGGGTTCAAACTGGAATGGCATGGTGAGCAAAAAACCGATGGATTTAGGCCCAGATCTCTGTACTTGGGTGAATGTATGACATTGTTCTGCATTCTATCCATCAACTGTTGTTTTTGAAGGATGAGAAGAGCAGACTCACTGCCAATTTTAAAAGGAGGAAGAAGGTATTAATCAGGCATATGTACCTCTGCAAGTGTAGCTTTGCTTGTTGTATAATATTAGTAAAAACAAAAAAAGGTAGGTGAATAAAGTTAATTCACAGGATTACGCTATTCAGCATCACAAGTTTTGATTGCATGGTTATTGAAGAAAAAAACCGTTTCAAGGAACAGCAATGAGTGATTTCAAGTAGAATCCCAACAAGGCATTTCACATGGTTACATACATAAGACTCAGATGTATGCCCAGCCATCTTGAGTCACACCGGATTTCTGACACAAAATGGACTACGTGACAGGAGACCGAAAGTGTTCACTTCGATGCAAGGAGAGAATAGAATGACAGCTGGATTGCTCAGTATTTAGAAACAGGGCCCACATTGCAATTTATGAAAGGCTCCTTATGACCACTGACAGAAAATTTGTAAAACGCACACTATCAATTTGTCTCTGGGTGTTGGACTTGAAAAAAAGATGGCAGCCTCAACAATTATTTTTTTTAAATGTAAGGTACATCTTCAAAATGTTCCTTAAAACCATTCAGGAGGCGATTTGGTACAGTTGTTGCAGTAACTGATTCTAGCAGGTGGGGTGCGGATATGAAAAATAATTTTTGTTTGAGTTAAGTATGATATGTGGTTTACCAAGCAGATGGAGGATGATGCTGCTTATATCTTTAATAGGTACATGAGCTTGTACACAGAGCATAAGATAGCCAGGGGATAGTCTATATACACTTAAAAACCAGTCAGCATATCAACCTAGATCCTATTCTTATCTGTCAGACAATGCAGAGCTTTTCTACTGCTGTGTCAAGATCCCACTTGTTCTGAATCCCGAACAAGCCACTGATGCATTTTGCACCCTCTGTGGATACTGGATGTGAAAATGCGGCAGATGAGCTTATAAGGCATTACAGTATCCCAGGCCCAATATGGGCCTAATACTATAACTTCATAAGTTTCAACACATATGCTAAACAGCAGCTGCCCTTACACCATAGGCAACGTCTAAAGGTGGCAATATGCATAATGTAATGAATAGAGTGGGCAAGATGCATTACATTCATTAACCACAACACAGATTTACGTTTTTAACATTTCTAGATTCGGTCTATTTATTCTCTTACCAAATGGGCTAATAAAGACCTAGAACCCGAATAGACAAATCAATAAAGGTATTGGGAAGTAGATTGAAATCGCCCCCTATTACCAGGAAACTAGGTGCCGCTTGAAATATTATATGTAGGGCCAGGGGTGAATCCTCATCAGGACCGTAATAGCTTAAATGTTATTAATTAATTGGTTTTGTACCCACACCCATCCATCACCTGGATCTCTGGTTACCTCGAGCATTTCACAAGATAATTATTTAATGATTAAAATTGCCACCCCTCTGATTGCAGGAAATAACTCTTGCCCTTAATATCCTAAACCAAGCTAACATTACCCGAAATCTAAGTCTATTTTTGAGGGGTTGGCATTACATGTTACAGTATTGTTACAGGTTCTTTATGCTTTTTGCGTGTTATACTGTATTTAAATTGACCCTCGTATGCGGACTTGGGAAGCTCTGACCCTTGCACTTTAGCCTTTTAAATTCGGTCTGTGGGTGTGAGTTTCAAGTAATATTTTAAAGTTTATCGTATTCTATGCACTATTTAGACTTACCTTGTCTTGGCGTCCCTCGTGCTCATTGCCTGCTGGCTCTGTGGTCCACCGCGGGTTTTCTCATCCAGTTTGAGTGGAGAGAGCGAGCGCATCAATCGGAAGTCTTTACTGCTTCTGGTTGCCGCGGAAACCTGCAGGGTTGACGGGCTAGCCGTCACGGAGTCTCCCTTATTCAAGGGGGATGACTCCGTGCACCAAAGGCAAGCCCGTCTGCACCCAGCCATCGCCAGCAGCCAGGACACCCTGCCCTTTTTCTCCAATTATTTCCCCCAAACTTATTTATTCTTCTCCTCAACTCAAACAGTTTAGACTGATTGCTACTATCAAGCACGCCCCCGCCATACTACTATCCCCTTTGATAACCTTGAAGGACCTTTTACATGTAATCACTGTCACTTTCAGAGCTGTCTTGAGAATCAGCTCTCTTTAGAGGTAGGGGCTTGTCACACTAGTCATAACAAGCCAGCACTTGTGGACCCTCCTCCCCAGCAGCCAGTCAGTCAAACCTTAACTTTATTCCTAGTTGGAGAAGTTTTTTTAGTAAATGTTAGATCCCTGCCTAAACACGTCACTTTATTATGGGATCTAGTCATCTCTGAATCTCCCGATTTTGGTTTCCTTACGGAGACCTGGCTCAAACCCTACTCAACACCAGCAATTACACTAGCACTTCCTGAAATGTACCGGATACTCAGACTGGACAAGGGAAGGAAAGTGTGGGGGGTAGTGGGGGGGTGAGGGAAGGAGACATTGCTATCTTGTATAAAGAAAAACTGACCGTCTCCATCATTGATTCCATCTCTGATATTGACATGGAAGTATGTATCGTTAAAATTGAACTTACTCCCCAGGACTGCCTAAAGGGTGCCCTTAAAGACTACTTTTAAAATTAAGGAGAAAATTGCCCCCCACACCATTTCCTACAAACACGTTCTGTTGTTTTGGGATTTTAATATTCATAGTGAAGTTTGTGCGGATGTCAATGCGGCCAATTTCCTTGCTGATATGGCCTCGTTAGATCTATTTTCAGATTAGCGACTCAAACCGAGTCATCCCCCCTCTCACTCTTCATGTAATTTTAGAAGGCAATGGCACAAGATCACTCCCGATTCCTTTGGAAAAGGTTTCGTTTCACCCACATCTGAGGAACCCTTGGATATGGATAATAGCCTCAGGGCTTTCTATGAGGCTAATACTTAAGTCACAGACACTCTTGCACCGCTCAAGCAACAACGGGCGAATACCCAGAAGAAACACGCTGCCTGGTACACCCCTAAACTACATTGGGAAAAGTCATACTGTAAAACAATTTGGAAAAATAATCTCAAATGGAGACGGAGAAATCATCCTATAAAGCTGCCCTTGCAAGCTACTACAAGAAAATTAAAAATACTAGAAAAGCTCATATCATCTTAAGCCTAAACCAAGCGGGCAATTCTCCTAAGGAGCTTTAAGAAGTCCTCAATTCATTCACTAATCCCATTGCTTGTTCCCAGCAGACGCCCCCCTCTCAGGTGCTCTGTGACAATATAGCCAATTATTTTGAAGGAAAAAAATGACTTAATATACGATCAATTTCACAATGATCTTAAACTCTGCTCAACCTCTACCTACCGACTTCTTCCCTGAGATCTGAGGAGGTCGGCCTTGTACATTTCCCTGCTCTGCAGATACCTCAAGTTGAAGCTATGTTGAGAACAGCTAAATCTGGCTCACCCCTTGATATTATGCAAGCCTATCTGTTTGCTTCACTTGCAGCGCCACTGGACCCCTCCATCTGCTCCATTCTTAATGTCTCTATGACTGAAGGGGCTCTCCCACTTGAACGGAAGGGGTCACAAGTGCTACCGATTCGGAAAAAAGCACAGGTACCCGCTGAAATGTTGGGGAACTACCGCCCCACTTCTCTCCTTCCACTCATGAGTAAACTACTAGAAGGGTATATTAACACCTTAACATTCTACTGAAATTACTCTTATAGGTGTCACGGACTACATCAAATCTGCCCTGGATAACAAGGGAGTGCTGCTTGTTTTGTTGGACTCGACAGCTGCCTTCGATACAGTCTCGCACCAGGTGTTAATTCACATACTTCGAGAGACCGGTATACAGGGACAGGTGCTCAAGTGGCTTGCAAACGTTTTGGACCAGCGTACTCAAACTGTTAACCTGGGTCCCTTTTAATCTTGCACCAGAAAGCTCACCAAAGGGGTGCCCCAGGGCTCCTGCCTCAGCCCCACCTTGTTTAATGTATATGGCCCCTCTTGCTAAGTACATCAGAGAACAGGGGTTTACCCCCATTCCTATGCAGACGATACACAACTGCTCTTATCTTTAGATAATGACATAGATTCGACCAAAAGTCCCTGCGCTGAGGGCATGCTTGCAATAGCGAACTGGATGACAGATAATTTCCTCCAGCTGAATGCTACCAGAACTGAGATTCTGCTATTTGGCACTGCTCAGATGGACTGGTCCCCCGACTGATGGCCCGCCTTGCTGGGCACTGCTCCTATCCCGACACTTATGGCTAAAAACCTAGGTATCCCTACTGGATCACTCTCTATCTATGAGAGACCAAGTCATGGCCACTTCAGGCACCTGCTATCACACGCTGAGTCTTCTCCATAGAGTGTTCCAGATGCTTCCTTTATCCATCTGCAGAACCCTGATTTAGGCCTTGGTTATAATCCATCTCGATTACTGTAACGCTCTCCTTGCATCAGCCAATGAGTCCCTCCTGAATAGAATGCAGGTGATTCAGAATACAGCAGCCCGTCTCGTTCTCAATATGCCTCCGAGAACATCTTCCAGGCCATTGATGAAGCAGCTTCACTGGCTTCCCATCCGCCAGAGAATTAAATTCAAAATCTGCTGCCTAGCCCACAAGGCACTTCATGGCGGAAGCCCTAGTTACCTTGCGGAAAATCTTTGGCTCTACCTTCCAGGCAGATTGCTGCGTTCTGAAGGTAAAGGGCTTCATTTTGTCCACCCGCATTGGAAAACTTCGTACGGGGTGGGCGGAACTTTTGCTTACTTGGCTCTGTAACAACGAAACTCTGACTGTGGAGTTACGTAAGTGCACCAATCTTCTTCTATTTAAGAAACTCCTAAAGACAGAACTGTTCAATTATTAAGTACTTCGATCTGACATACTCCTCTTCTTCAGCGCGGCAATACCCCTTCGGGGGAGATTCCAGCGCTCTACAAATCCTATACATACATACGAAGAAGTTAATACCACCTGGTTTACTAAATGAAATAGTCCAAAGAAGGAAACATGTGCAAAATAAATACTTTAATGTTTAAGAATCAGCCGTTGTGTAGTCCAAAACAAGCTGGTGTAAATTAGGATATATGATATATTTTATTATTTTAGTTACAGTTAAACGTATCAAATCTGTTTTTAATATAATGTGAACTTTGTTGAAAGCTACCAAAGTATAAAATACGTTTCCACCCACAATCAAACTTCTCAGTTCAAAACACGTGTTAGAGCATCTTCTTGTATTGAAAGTTGTCAATTAGCAGTTCATGTTTGTCACCAGAGTCGTTTTACTGGGTACAGTGGGGGAAACGATACCACAGATGTGAGGAAAATCTAACCTGCATTGTTTCCCCAAATAATACAGCAGAGGTCATCCTGTTCCAGTCACAAGCCCACAATATTATCATCATTTTTCAAATAGTAATCCAAATATAGAAGACTTACCCTACTACATGAGCACATTTCATGAGCATACATTGTTAAATATTGAAAACCAATAAAGTTGGTATTTAGAAAATAGAATATTTATCTAGATTACAAAGCTACAACGTTCAGTGTAAGAACTATTAGTAGTATTGAGCAAACGTGTGCAAATCCTACACAGCTCATAGCAACTCTCACTTACAACAAACAGTAATTGGAAAAAGTCTTTGGTCGTTTCAAGCTCTTAAAGTTAATTATTGCACAATAAGTACCTCATGGAGGTCAGTGTTTTTAAGAAGCAAGACCTAAAACATAGTAAACTACACAATGTACATTAAGTAGTGAATTATTCAAGTTTCACGTTATAGCTACACACAGGATCAGACCAAGAACAGGCATACAAATAAATATGAATCATTACGCACCTCCACAGTTTTTTTAAGTTTAGAAAAGTAATACAGTAAGCTCAGCCCACGTGCCCACATTATGTACACGAGTCAAAGGAAATCTATATATGCATCCGTAAAACAAGATATTGCATACAGTAGCCCATCCCAGCAGCAATAGTGTTTCCTGAAGCGCAGGCTGACGATTGCTTGGCATGTTCAGTGTATCACTCTTGCATCCATTGTTTAAGTAGTGAAACGGCGTTGGATCAACCCTAAAATAAAATGGAGATGAACAATTATCCCACTTGCATCAAAAGACTGAAGAAATAATATATCAAGAAAAGGAAATAAAATCCACCTTCACCAAATGATGGGTATGCTAATTTTATATTCACAAATACTCTTCATCATGTGAGAGGACTAGGATACCTTATTCACCTTTACCAACATAACCGCATGGGCAGACATTCAAATACAGTTGTATTAGAATACTTACCAGTAAAACTACTTATGCAATTCAAGATCTTTCATAGATTCTCATATTTACCCGGACACCTGATTCGGGACTCTGATGCAGACATTGAAATGTAGCATATGCATCTGTACTCACTGCTTCCAGTGGCCAATCTTCTATTTGGCATGGAAGAGGGATGGGCCAGAGCCCCTGTCCCTTTGCACTGATCAAGGTGCTTTCATCTTCAATACCATGTCCTTTCATGCTTCACCTAAAATATGCCTCCTATTGGAGACCTGCGTAAAGCTGGTGTCTCGTCATGTGTCCCGGTTAGGCCTAGTGGAAAACACTGTCATTTTAAAAGCACACGTCTCTCTAAGTTGCCTCTTGACAAACATTTGCTTGCGCGACAGTGAGGGTTAATTTCCATGAAACATAACTTGCTTACAGATTCATCTTCGCAAGAACACTATCCCGACACCTCGAACATTCTGTGCAAGGTCTGAATATACATTGTACAAATGCGGTTGTTTATTGTTCGTTCATGTGGCCACAGTTAGCTATAGAATATAAGCAATGGCAGTCTGACTAGAATCTCGGCTCAGGACAAGTATGCCTTTTGTTAAAATAAACAAGCATTCATTTCTGGGATTCAGGACAGGAGCACTTGCTGTCATTTGTGAGGTCACTATACGCTGAAAGAACAAGTTACTTACCTTCGGTAACGATGTATCTGTAAGAAACATTAGTTAGATTCCTCACCTTAGAATATCCCCAGGCGTCAGACTGGATCCGGAAGATTTTTGTAGCAATACCCCTTGCGCGTCGCTAGGCGTCGTCTGCGGCTCCGCGTCCGTCGTTGGCGTTGTGCGCCGGAATGACGGAGTACTTAGACGCCGCCCTCGCGCGCTGACGTCAGTTCTTGTACATAGCTTTCCGCGCCAGGAACGCAGAGCCATGCAAGAGACCGACACTGGTGCCAAAAAATCTAGGGCCCTAAAAAGGATAGCCTTAACCCTAGATGTCGGTTCGCAGAACGGGGAGGATGGGTGGGTCGGTGAGGAATCTAACTAACTAATGTTTCTTACAGATACATCGTTACCGAAGGTAAGTAACTTGTTCATCTGAAAGAAACACGTTAGTTAGATTCCTCACCTTAGAATAGATACCCAAGCAATATCAACCCCGGTGGTGGGTCTGCGAACCAAGATCACACCAGAAAGACCTGGAGGACAGAACGGCCAAAGAAGCCAACCCTCCGGACTTGGCTGTCTAGGCAATAGTGCCTGGCAAACGTGTGCAGCGAAGCCCACGACGCCGCCTGACAGATGTCCTGCAAAGGGACTCCCCGTCCCAAAGCAGTAGTAGCCGCTGTGGCCCGAGTAGAATGGGCTCTCAGCCCAACAGGAGGGACCTTTTTTGCCAAGGAATAACAGGTTTTTATACACAAAACGACCCACCGGGAGATGGTCCGTTTGTGCACAGCTTTCCCCTTCTTAACACCCACGTAGCTAACGAAAAGCTGGTCGTCCACCCAGAACTGTTTCGTGCGGTCCAAATAAAAGGAGAGCGCACGTTTTGGGTCCAGACGGTGGAGCCGCTCTTTCTCTTTGGAAGGATGCGGAAAGAAGGTGGGCAAGGTGACAGATTGCCCAAGATGAAAGGGGGTCACCACTTTCGGAAGAAAGGAGGGACGAGGCCGAAGGACAACCTTGTCCGGATGAACAGATAGAAAAGGAGGCTTGGACGATAGAGCCTGGAGCTCACTCACCCGTCTAGCCGAGGTGATGGCTACCAGGAAAGCAGTCTTAAGAGTCAGAAGACGAAGAGGACAATTGTGAAGAGGCTCATAGGGAGCGCACATCAGAAATGTTAAGACAAGATTCAAGTCCCACTGAGGCATTACGAAAGGGACAGGAGGGAACGTGTGAGTAATGCCTTTAAGAAAGCGTGACACCACAGGGGACTTGAAAAGAGAGGGCTGATCAGGAAGCCGCAAGAAGGCAGAGATGGCAGCAAGATAACCTTTCAAGGTGCCCAAGGCAGAGCCCTGCTGGGCCAAAGAAAGAAGAAAGAGGAGAACCTCAGAAAGAGGGGCGGAAAGGGGATCCACAGCCTTTGCTGTGCACCATGCCACAAATTTGTTCCACCGGCAGGCGTATACCGTCTTTGTGGAGGGACGCCTGGCTGCCAGAATGATATCACAGACTTCAGGAGGCAAGTCAAATGGCATCAACTGCCGCCGCTCAATCTCCACGCATGGAGGTGGAGGCTGGACAGGTTCAGGTGGAGGACCGTCCCCTGCTGCTGCGACAGAAGATCCTCCCGAAGGGGCAGACGTATCAGAGGATCGGTCAACATACTGAGTAGCTCGGGATACCAGTACCTTCGTGCCCAATCCGGAGCCACCAAGATGACTTTGGCCCAGTCGCGCCTGATCTTCTTCAGTACTCTGGGCAGAAGTGGTATAGGCGGAAAGGCGTACAACAGACCGCAACTCCACTTGCGACGAAAAGAGTCACCGAGCGAGTGCCGCCTTGGAAATTCCAACGCGCAGAACTGCTGACATTGCGCGTTCTCGTCGGTGGCGAATAGATCTAACCAAGGCTCTCCCCACTGCTGAAAGAGACCTTGCGCCACCTCGGAGTTCAGACGCCATTCGTGATCCATCATGCACCGGCGGCTGAGTTCATCTGCTCTGGCGTTCAGAGAGCCCGCCAGATTGTTGAACCACCAGGGTGATGCCCTGGTGTTCCAGCCATGTCCAGAGGCGCAGACCCTCCTGACAAAGGGTCCACGACCCCACCCCGCCCTGTTTGTTGCAATACCACATGGCGGTGGTGTTGTCCGTGAACACCTGCACGACACTTCCCCGGACAGAGGGAAGGAAGGCTTTCAGTGCAAGTCGGATCGCTCTCAGCTCCAACAAGTTGATGTGGAGGCGAGACTCCGCCGGAGACCAGAGGCCTCTGATCTCCGCCTCTCCCATATGGCCACCCCATCCCAGGAGGGACGCATCCGTCACTACGACATGCTCCGGTAGGGGTAGGGAGAGGCTCTTGCCCGTGACCCAATCGTGGTCCGTGAGCCACCACTGCAACTGCTGTGCAGTGCCCTCCGAGATCAAGACATGGTCGGACAGGTTGCCGTGATGCTGGGCCCACTGAAACTTCAGGTCCCACTGCAGAGCCCGCATGCGCCGCCTGGCGTGATGCACTAGTAGGATGCAGGAAGCCATCAGCCCCAGAAGCCACAACACTAGCCTGGCCGAAACCCAGGATAGAGGCCGAAAGATGGGAATCAGGGCCTGTATATCCCGGACCCGCTGTTCCGGCGGATGAACCCGGAACTGCGCCGAATCGAGAACCGCTCCGATGAAGAGGAGCTTCTGAGAGGGGCTCAGGTGTGACTTCGGCACGTTGATGGAAAACCCCAGCAAATGCAGGAGATCCGCCGTAGTCTGGAGGTGGGAGACGACTGCCTGGGGCGAGCCCGCCTTCAACAACCAGTCGTCGAGATAGGGGAAGACTGGAACCCCTGATCTGCGCAGATGAGCTGCGACCACCGCCATCACTTTCGTGAACACCCGAGGGGCACTGGTATGGCCGAAGGGGAGCACGGTGAACTGAAAGTGCTCCTGAGCCACCGTGAACCGCAGGTAACGCCGGTGGGCCGGCAGGACGGGGATGTGGAAATATGCGTCCTGCAAGTCCAACGCTACCATCCAGTCTCCAGGGTCTAGGGCAGCTAGAACCTGAGCCAAAGTCAACATTTTGAACCGTTCCTTCCGGAGGAAGGCATTGACGTTCCGGAGGTCCAAGATAGGGCGTAGGCCCCCTTTGCCCTTCTTGGGAACCAGAAAGTAGTGGGAATAACAACCACGACCTACTTCTGGGCTCGGAACGCGCTCGACGGCCTCTTTGGCCAAGAGGGCCGAAACTTCCTCTCGCAGAAGATTCAAATGATCCTCCGAGATACGGTGGTGCTGCGGTGGCATGGCTGGAGGGGTCGTCTCGAAGAGGAGGGAGTAGCCCCTTCGGACAATTTGCAGCACCCACCTGTCTGAAGTAATGGTACGCCAGTGGAGCAGGTGATGGCGGACCCGGCCCCCCCACTGGCGAGGAATGGGCCTGAAAGCTCGGACTACGAAGGCGGATGCTGCCGGGGTGGATGTGGACTGACCGCGTTGTCCCCCAGTACCGCCTTGGCGGAAACCACGTCCGCGACCGCGTGCAGGCTGGTTCTGCGGCCGGTGGCTAGGCGGACGTGAGGAGGTGCCCCTTCCTTGGCCACGAAAGGAGCGAAAAGCGGAAGTTTGTGGCCGCGGGGCCGAGCGGCCCAAGGACTTGGCCGTAGCCTGGGAGTCCTTGAAGCGAGCCAGCGCACTGTCCGCTTTCTCACCAAAAAGGCGAGCGCCATCAAAAGGCATGTCCATGAGAGTGCTCTGGACATCCCCTGAAAAGGACGTGGACCGCAGCCAGGCGTGACGTCGAAGCGCCACCGTGGTAGAAATCGCCCTACCCAGCGAGTCCGTAGTGTCAAGTCCACATCGGATGGCGTGGCGCGCTGCATCTCTCCCATCGGCCAGAGCCGAGGAAAGCCGTGCCCGGGCCTCCTCCGGGCACAGGGGCAGCACATCCTCCACAGTATCCCACAGAGAGTGGGAATAACGGTCCAAGCGACAGGCGGTGTTCAAAGACCGCAGGCCCAAACTGAGCGAGGAGAACAGCTTTTTACCGAACTGTTCCAGTCTCTTGGAATCCCGGTCCGGAGGAGCGGACGGGAAGGAGGATTGGGAGGTAGAGGCCTGGATAACCAGACTCTCGGGGTGGGGTGTTGGGACAGAAAACTGGGGTCGGCCGGAGCAGGGCGGTGGCGCCTGGCAACGTTCCTATCCACAGGAGGGACTGTGGAGGGCTTGGACCAGGTGCCCTGCAGAACGTCAATGAGGGCCTCATTGAATTGCAGCAGAGGCTCAGTGGAGCATGCGGCAGACTGAAGCACCTCAGTGAGGATGTTCGTCCTCACAGCCACGGCAGGCAGCTCAAGCCCAAGGGCCGCGGCCGCCTTGCGCAGCACCACAGAAAAAGCTGCACCCTCCTCCGAAGCCACAGTCGGAGGAGAGATGAATCCAGTGTCCGGTGAGGTATCCAAACCACTGGCCTCCCCCAGTTCATCTGCCCAGTCCTGGGCAAGTTGGCCCTGAAGGGCCAAAGGGTCCACGGACCCCTCCCAGTCGCCCCCGTCATCCGATTCCTGGTAAACAGGAGGAATGATCGGAGCCGGTCGATAGACATAATGTGTCTCTAGTGGCGTCGGATGGCGCCGCATCGGCGTCCGGACCGGACAGGGGCTGAACCGGGAATCGACGTCCACCGGAGTCGGAGGTGGCACCGGTGTCGGCACCGGCGGAGGAGGCGTGACGAGGTCGACCGGCGCCCAGGATCGGGCCCCTCGGGGACCTGCGGCGTCGGGGCTGGAGCCTCCAACGGCGCCAGGGCCGGAGCCGCCGGCGCGCAAGGTCGCCCAGTCGAGTCCGTGGGGCCCGAAGGCGCGCCAGCGGGCGTCGACAGCGGGGCCAGGCTCCTCATGGCCGAGAGGAAGGCACTGACCTCCGCCGGCGTCGCGTCGCGTCAGTCCCAGGGACCGGCGGGTATGGGGATGTGCGCGGCTCCGGCGGAGCCGCGGGGGTGGAACCACCCTGACCCTCGGCCGAGACGCGCAACTGGCGAGGGGAGTCCGAAGAGCGGTGTCGCCTCTTGGACTTCTTGGAGCGCTTCGACTTACCCGATGACTTCGAGCCAGACGAGCGACGATGTCGAGTGCGGCTGCGCGACCGATCCTTGGACCTCCTCCTGGACCGGGATCAAGAGGGGCACGGAGCAGAGTGGCGAAGCTCGAGAAGCTTGCGGGACCGCTCCCGCCTAGCTTTCGAGGTCAGGGCCATACAATCGGAGCACGACTCCGCGTCGTGGTCGAGGCCCAAGCAGTACAGGCACCGGCGGTGATGATCGGTCACCGACATTAGTCGGTGACAGTCGTCGCAGGCCTTGAAACCAGGCATCCGACCGGCACCAGAGTCGAGAAAGTGACCGAAAAGAGTCAAAAAAGTTAGTCAAAAAATGACTAAAGGGGTAGCTCTCCCGGATCGGCGCTTACTGGCGTGGAAAAAACAAGAACTGACGTCAGCGCGCGAGGGCGGCGTCTAAGTACTCCGACGACGTCATTCCGGCGCACGACGCCAATGACGGACGCGGAGCCGCAGACGACGCCTAGCGACGCGCAAGGGGTATTGCTACAAAAATCTTCCGGATCCAGTCGGACGCCAGGGATATTCTAAGGTGAGGAATCTAACTAACGTGTTTCTTTCAGATCCTCAGGCCACCTGCTTGCTTATCTCTCTGTGGAGAGGGATGTCCAATTCATGAGCACAGCAAATACAAGGAGATGATGGACGGAGTGCTGAAACTTTTCAAACGCTCACCCCCAGTCACTGATCTGGGTTAAATCCATCATAGTTCTTTAGCTCACTTCCCCACCCCAGTTCAGACACAGCTATATGCAAATCAGTCTTGATCCTGTGCCTCATGGGAACAGTCCAGCCTGATCTGCCAAGCCATGTCTTCACTGGACCGGAAACAACCATCCATGGACAGGTATCGGGGTAACACCCCTCATCTGCCAGGCTACCTTGGTTCAGTGGCAAAGTTAGCAAGGGACCCACGTCTGGGCATACCCTGCCAACTTAGGGCAAACAAAGCAAACATAACAGGGACCTACATACTTTCCCTCAATGGAAACTGGTTTGGATAATCCGATGGGGGATACTTGGCGGAAAACACCCCCCCACCCCACCAAACAGTAGGATTATGCTATCTAGAATTGTTTTATATGCTCGCATTTATACATCAATACATTGTTTGGCAAGATGGTGGAACTATTCATTCTATCCATTGTCCTGATATTGCTAATCACTTTTATCTATTTCCGTCTATTGATTGTTGCAGCACATATAGAATCACCTTGGTTCAATGAACATCGAAAACACCCCACTGTGTATTACTTGTACACTTCTCTAGGAGAAAGAGAGAACGAGTGACTGAGCGAAAGGGTTCTAGATCTGTTACCACGATCCCTGGGAGAGCACAGGTCGACACTCTGGTTGCCAAAACTATTTGCCACCCATCTAGGTTTAGAGGGGCTAATGGTGGCACTGTGGGCTAGCTGGTCTTTAGGACATATCCTGCGGGGTGCACAGAATCAGTCTGGCAACTTCCCTACATTTATGCTGCCCAACAAACGCGTAGTTCCTACTGGAAAGTAGGGGACTGCATAACATGGCGCCGTCAGTGTTTGATCACCTGAGTAGTTCTATCATGCTTTCTCAGAGGACCCTACTTATCGCCTAACTGGAGACGTCCGTGCTGGTGGGGACAGTCCTCCTCAGCGGAGTAGGTTACCTCTATGTATTGGCTGTAGGGCGTTCAAACTTATCTAAGGATCTATTTCACATTGTGTTACCCTCATTGTAATTCATTCTATATGTTAACAATAATTAATGAGGCAGCATTTAATATCGCTAAGAATTGTAGACATGCGGTTACGCAGTAGCTATTACAACATGGTCTTGCAGCTGCAGGCTGAGACGTTGTCTTCGTGGTTGAGGCTGAGAAGCATTAGGAACAGGGGTATTCTATTCCTGAGTTACATTCCAGGCTGCAAACTGCACCACTGTTATTTCACACTTACAAAACAGGATGAAGTACCAGACAATCACACACTATACGAAGAAATGAAAATACCACAAATTTACCGAGAACACAAATTGGTTTAAAGGCACCCTTCCACACACAAACACAAGCGTTAGACCCAGCACTCTCAGCAATGAGGAAGCAACATGGCCAGTCTTAGCCTGCTACACACCGCATCCTAATGTTGATAAATTACCAGCAGCTGAGGTGAGAACACTATTGTAACGCTATGCAGATGTCTTACACAGTTGGTTATGCGAACGTTAACACTTAACCCTGCATGGACTTCAAGCTGCACAACCACAATTGGCTAACCCGGGTATCAGCCCACAAATGCTAAATGCAGTCATAGCAACAGCTCTCGTCAGATGAGGAGATTCCATTTTATACTGTACAAAATACAGGAGAGCTTAAAGCAATGTTTCTTCATACGTGCTCGCAGGAAAAAAACACAGAATATCAATGATTTGCTTGCCAATAGAGATGGCTCCCTCCGTAGAAGGCTTCACAACTTGGGGTGCTGTCTTTGCTGCCCTTTACACCAGAACAAATGATACCCCTTCATTGACTGTGCTGCCTAAAGTGCTCAAACAGATCCAGAATGAGTATGGGGCAGCATCTGCCCTGGACTTGGGGATGAAACTGATGGGCAATTTTGCTGCAGTATCTGCCATTATGCCAAGCAACCTAAAGCGGGAAGCTTCAGCGTTGGCTATACGCCAGCACATACAGGACTTGGCTCCTGCACAGCAGGAGCGCAAATTACCTAAAATTATTAAAGAAACCTATGCTACATTGGCTTAAGATAATTTGGGAGCAAGACACGAGAAACTAAAATTAAAGAGTAACTCTGAAAAGGAAAATTCTAAGCAAGCACCTGACTCTTCAACAAAGAAGTGGGGCAATAAGAAAAACATAGACAAAACTAAGTCATGAGGTGGGCCTCCTCAACAGGAAGCCACTGGAAAACACTATAGCCTGCGAAACCGTGACAATATAGGATCGCCTGACCGGTATCAGGATATTGATACACGTTTGTTTCGATCCTTTCAGGATTCATCTAATAAATGCTTGGAGAGAGGTGGAGGGTCAGAGCGTCGATCGGAGGAGCATGTGAAACCGAAACAGGACTCAACACTCATCTGACTACATATTTAAATAGGAAGAAAAAACAAAGCCTTTCAAGCCTCAATTGAAAAAGAAGGTAGTCAGACTTAAGCTCAGGGTGGCCCCAGATATTGAGGACTCCACTTCTAAGCGGGGAATGGGCAGTGACAATGCTGGACAGCACAGCAGAAATCATGGTGGCCCGCCAGAACCAGATGGATTGTCTGGTGGGAGTAGCTCGGAGTGAGTATATCACGATGGAAATACCTGGTACCAGTGTAAGAGTCCCACATCACCTATATGAAATACGTGAATTGGAGGGGGGACATATCTAGAAGCATCAATTTTCTTTTTTAGAAGGACTTAACACAAGGTTACAATATTCTTTTGGCTGAAAATAATTGGCCACCTGATTTGGAGTGTCCAAACGGGGAAATGGTAATTTTACCTGCTTTCTCCAACCTCGTTCCAGTATTAGTAAAATATTCATAGGCCAAGGAGTGGACACTAGCGCTAGCTCCTGCATTATACTGCAACCATGTGGTGTGGGACGACAGTTTCCTTTATCATGAAATACGACTGAGGACAACCCCCCAACCCCAAAGAAATTATCCAATAAAACATTAAGCTAAAAAAACAAGTTCGGGATATTCTTTAACAATTTGAATACTAAGATGTTTAATAGAAAATTGCACCTCCTCAATGAATAATTCCTTGTTTTCTGTAATGAAACCTGATCATTCATACCATCTGGTATTAGACTACAAACACTTAAACATAGCTATTTGCACATTTGCAGTACAAAATGCACAAAGTGCTGCACTAATGAACAACAGTGCGGAAGAAATACAAAACACTTGATATCTCGAATCGATTTTACTGCCACAATGTAGCACCTGGAAGCAGATATCTGATCACATTCAACATGCTTGGCTCTCACAGAAAATAGCCCGGGCGGTTATCAGCCAGAGTAACAAAACAACTACAAAAATTTGATGGCCAGGCATTGTCCTAGGTCGAGGACATTTACTTAATGGATGATGACCTTTCGGAGCACCTGACGAGTGGATCGCAGTTTTGAGGTTTGCTCGCATGGGCTACAAATTTCATTAAAAAAATAAAGAAAATTCCATCTCAATGTCCTTTTTCTGTGATATGAGCTGTCAAGCGAAGGCAAAAGCCCTGCAACACACTTCTTAAAGAAGTGTGCGCTACTTCAACCTCCAACTACATTGAAGAGATTGCTGTCCATATTGGGATTTCTGAATTTTGGCAGAACTTGCATTCCAGATTACGCAGAACAGTTTAAACGATTTTACGACCCAACACGTCCAGACTTTTCCAGTACACATTGGACTCATACATACAAATATATTATGTTGCCTACAAGCAGACATGATGGCTTCAAAACACTTCCACAAAAAGAACCTGGTGATCTGCATCATTGCAGGGACATCAGGATGTATGTATGTCACGTTAAATGAAGGTGGCACAGTAACAATTGCATATAAATCGCATCTTTACACACTGTTGAAATGCGATTTGCAGCTACAGCAAAACATACTGACAGCAGTTCAGACTGCTGTGGTGAGAAGGTGACCCCTAGCCAGGGAAAACGCATCTTAGTCGTTACCTGGGCATCAGACTTAGAGGCCGTCTCCAGAGCAATCGTTCCAAAAGCCAAAGCATTACATCCAAGATGGATACGAAGGGCCAACTCGCTCACCGCAACAGATGTAGAGTAAGTACGACTCTAAACTACAAACACAGGCTTTTTACAGTACAAAAGAAAATAGCCTCTACCTAATGGAATTAGGCCACTAGAATGCTATGAATACATCATTTATACTGATGGTTCTGTCCAGCCTGCCGTAGGGATAAAGCATCAATACTGGGCAGCGTACGCTATTGTGAAAGGGCACATGCACAGTGGAGAATTTCATCCTGATAAAACCTACATGCAGTCACGTGGCAATTGCACAGCGCAGATGGCCGACCTTAGGGCTCTAGTACTTGCACTAGAAAACACAGTTTCAGGATTCTCCACACTTATTGTGTGCGTTTTGTTTTACTGTTTTCACTCTTATAATGAATATTTACCTTATTATTCAGAGACTTAAATGGTTGCACAATAAAGCGCAAGCTGCTTTGGGAACAGGTGACAAAGCTGAAAGATTGCTTGCCCAGGACTCATGTGAAACACACATTGTGTTACCAACACACTGGCGTACAACTTGCAGGGAATTCTATAACTGATGAAACCACAAAAGCAACAGTTCGTACTGCTGCGATTGCTGTAATCACTCGTTCCAGTATGAGGATAGACAGAGACATCGAGTTGGCTGTCAACGCTGCTCACAATGACACCCATCTGCTAAAAGGCTTTCCACTCAAGTACTTCCACAATTTAGATGCACAAAATATTCCATATGCTTACATTGCTGGAGGGGGGGTGATGGAGTGATACCAGACACAGACTACAGGATGTGTTTAATCCCAGCTGCAAACTAGGGTCTGGCATCTGCACACACAGGGGTGGCTGCTACAATTTAATAATTACAGCAACGTTACTGATGGCCCGGTCTTTACAAATAGACCAAGGCCTTTGTCCTTAAAAGCAACATCTGGCAGCAGATGAAGGGTTCCACCGTGGCACTTTCACCACAGACACTTCTTATTTCCAACACGCCTCTGACTTGTGTTTTCCTGTACCACTGGGGCCCGTTGTCATTGGAAGGGGCTTAAAAATACATCTTGGTAGCAGTGGATTCCGATAGGTATGGCCACAGCGGTTGGCTGACACCTAAACTGTTATAAAGGATCTGCGAGTCTTCAGTCAACTAGTACAGAAACCGATTGCAATTCGGAAACCTGAAAAGAACACGATCCACATCAATGTACCACAGATAGAGTCTTCTCCCAGTTCTACAAAACCTGCTGAGCTGCCAAAAATAGATCTGGCTATTCATCGACTTTGATTACTTCTATTCCAATGCATCGGATCCACCACCGCCTCTACCATTCAGGGTGAAAGAGTTTGCTTTCTATCTTTGGCTGAAAAAAACATTTTATTTCTCCTAGGTTACATCTTTGGATTACAAATGCGTTACTTTCCCTGGCCCTCATGCTTGGTTTGATGACAGTCTTTCTTACTCCTGAATGGACACTATCTCCCAGAACGCTCTGCAGTAAAACTGGTGTACTTGGTTCTCAAATCACATGTGTCATCACACCGTGAACAGAGGCCTTTCTCTGATGATCATTTCAGCTGTTCCAGTTCCCGATTTGGTTCAATAAGTATGGAAAACACCCCACTGTGTATTCCTCGTTTACTTCTCTGAGAGAAAGAGAGAGCGAGTGACTGAGCAAAAGGGTTCTAGATCTGTCTGGTACAATCCCCATGTTTACATTGCCCAACAAACGCAGTCACTACTGGGAAGTAGGGGACTACACGACAGTCTTTGCAATTAGGTGAGCGCATAGTTGGATGAATACTAAGGGATTGCAGTTTGGTGGGTAATTAACATCACATTAGAGTATATTATCTGAAGTTGATTGACATGCTGTGGGGTAATAAGGGCTTTGGATCAACATTATCAATAGTACCCACTGCATATTGTTGAGACAAAAGAACCTTTTCACATTAACCAGCTACTTTTCAGAACCGGTCACTCAAAGACTGAATGAAGTGCAGCATGTCATTCTAGAATAGGTTCACACTGTAAAACTGAGGAGTTCAGACAATTATAATTACTAAGATCACAATCACTTTGTTCCTCTTACAGGTGAGATTTAAATGCAGCTGAGAGAAGACATTAGCGGAAAAAGGCAAAGATACATGGAGAGAAAAGCAGCAAAGTTAGAAAAAGGAGGTCTCTCTATGCAATGCGTTGCCACTTCCTGCTCCCCACATCCCATATACACATGCATAAAGAGTGAATTCACGCTCCCATCACTACAACTCTCTCAAACCCCGAAAGTAAAGGGCCATTCCCACAAAGAGAAGAAGCTTCAAATTGGTCAGCAAGGGCAAACCGGTAACAGTTAAAACTGTCATCTCTAGAATGATTGTAGGCTAACAGCACAGCCTTGTTGCTTCACTTGAAGATTGAAAGGATGACTGCTTATTCCCCCCTCTCCATCAGCTTATTCAGAAAGACAAGATGGCTCTCTTTGCCAGGGGCACCAGTGACTTAAGATGGTTGGCCACTTCACTTTGAACAGAAGATTGAAAAAGCCATCAAAAATGTAAGCACACACTTTAGATACATACAGATTCTTCAAACACTGAATTCATACTTCCATAGTTCAAGTAATATTTCTGGGAAGGTATACATACATACATAGAAACATACATACAGATTACCAGCCATAAAAGAAAAAATGAAACTGGCAGCCTTAGATGGAGATACAAAAATTGGATTCCTTTACCCTGATAAATCAAGTAAATATCAAGAACAAGTGACATTTCAGTGAGAAATACACATCTCTGACAACCATAAATGCAAAATACATCTTCATTCCAATGCTTTCAGAATTCTCAAACTTCAATACAGCAGTCAGAAAACAATCCTAAATCAAAGCAAAGAAGATATGCACACATTTTACAGCTTGTGCTTACCTCTATCTGCTACTTCAGAGCTTTCCATCCTGCTTTCCATCAGCAGACCTCAAAGGAGAAGATACAGCTGCTAACAGTCCACTTACTATTTCTCTTCGGATATCCCCAACAATAGATTCTTTTATCTGGAAAAATATAAAACCATTATGGGTTTCAGGCTATGATTAGACACCTGAAAGTCTAACACAAACAAGTCCGATACCACTCCAAGTACAGATTCCAAGGCTGGTAGGGGTAGGATGTACATTGTAGTAGCAGCTTTACCTATCCAGATGTACAACAATCATACCAAATAAAAATAGTACTTCTAGCACATATTTTAATGTGGCAAGGGATAACATCTATGAAATCGTAGCCGCTTTAGCTACAAGACTGTACAAGAAACATACCAAGCATGCATACAAGGGAGTGCAGTTACCCCATGCTATAACTAACTCTTCAAAATAAATGTGGTCATTCACTTTGCATATGTTGTTTGGAAGGATATCAGTAGATAATCTCAAATTATAAGTCGGTAAGCCTCTCCAGACAACAATTTACCATCATTTACCCATTATATAGGCATTACAAGCGGCAGAAGAAACCTAGAACATCAGGGACATTTATGCTTGCCAGGAGCCTGATTATTCCCCATGTCATGACTCATACAAAGGCCACATAGCAAGGATATACACAAAAGTACCATCTGTTAATAGTTTGCTTTTTAGAGACGGTGTGTGTGCGCACAAATATGTTGCAGTCTCCTAGAACATTCTGTAGATATTGAGGATTTTGTTTTAACTAATGGTGTTGATAGGAATGTCCTTTGCATGGTAAGCAAGCATGTAGCCATGCCCTTAGTTTCTGTTTGCATGTGAAACGGCATTCCCAACTTTGTTTGGCCGTGGCTTCTGCGCCGAAGCCTAGACCTGTCTCAGGTAATTAGAGGTGCAGAACCTGTTCTTTGATCTGCGAGGGTGCACCACATTCTACTGCTGTCCATGACCTGGGTGCATCACAAAGCCATGGTGACAGTGTACAGTTTTGTGAGTCAGTTGTCTCAAGAACAGACAAACTTACTGGTGCCTCTCATGTAACATTTGGCTAGTGGCAGGACTCCGTTGTATGATTTGGAGTATTAGGGCAAGTGAGAACCATTCTGAATGCCCCTGGTTTAGCATGGCACAAAATGGAGGATGGCATAGCTTTCCCACGCCGCAAATATCTATTGCATGCATGCCTGTCGCAAGAGGTTGGCGATCCAGGCACTAAAGGACAGTGGACAGAGGCATGGCTATCCGTTAAAAACTCAAAGATGACCCTTTTAGCAAAGGACTGTCGAATTGTTCTTCCTGAGCAATTCCAAGATCTTCATAACCAAGAATGGGTGTGCTCTGGAGAGTGCTCGAAGGAATACTGTGATTAGGCTAGTGTCTGCATGACAGCCAGTCTCCCAGAGGTAAGAGACAATACTGAGGGTCTGCCTTAGCACCTACACGCCTGCCTGTTGAGAGATGGCAGGTGAGTGCCTGGTCCTGCAGGAGAGACTGTAAAGGAGTGGCACAGCATGTCCCCAGCATGAGCAACACCAAGCGATTGTTAGAAGTGATAGTTGTTGCAAGGAGGTCCTCGGGTCTCTCTGAGCAGTCACCCTGTGAACTGCACCAAGACTTTGTAAGCACGAATACAGTTATGAATATTAGGCGTATTCCAATGCTCATGTTACAGGTGACAGTCAATTAATCAAAAATTGACCATATACGATTAGTAAAAAGCTAAACACACGTGATTACTATGACACATTTAGTTTAAGTTCTGCAATGTGATAATCAAATGAACATGAAAATATTAGCAGTATTTACTTTGAATGCCGATTGCTAAAATTTAATTAGACTGTTATTGATTTCGAAGTGTTTCTAGAAGGTTGACAACTACGTGTCTAATTTACTGCAGTCATTCCAAAACATCACAATCTCATACAATGAAATAATTGAAAGGGCATCAGGTCAATTTCTATTCATTTTTTTGCTAAGAGTTTCTAACAATAACAATATTATGTTATAAATGTCGACCACAGAGAATGAAGGGCAGGGGGGAATCCTCGCACCAAGTGTCACTGGGACAGGGCGCACAGAATCATATCTCCGCTCCCGATTAAAGGCCACTGGGGCGTGAGGCATTCAACCCTCACTTATCAATGCAGTTCGCCTCGTGAGATGGAAACAGCAGACCATGTGGCTCCATTGAAAATAAACTCTACTGATCAAACAGGTATGTGGGTGTGTACCATTTCAAACTCAAAATGGGTCTTATTTTCCGCGATGCTAGAATTAGATAAGCGCTTACAAGTAGCATAATGAGAGCAGAGTTGCTAAAGCTTTATCACACAACCATGTTAGAGTGGTTCCTCTTATTTACAAGTTTAGTGAGCATTGCTGCTGCTATTTATTCTTTATAGTGGTTACAATTCATATCATGTGCACTAGACTAGGATTCTTATTGAGTAAATATTTAAAATATGTCCCTCATGTTCTAATGTTCTGGAGTGTATAATTAATTTTGAAGATGGACGTGTTGGGTGTCCACTAACTATTCCTATAATGTTTCATGGGATTGAACGCTACCCGAAACACATCTCAAACATTGCTCAGTGGGTTGTGTAATGGTTGCAGTATAACTAGGCTTCTGATTCTAGTTGGCACACTAAGTCCTTCATGCCTGGGGGCTTAGAAAACCAACCTGTGTTTTTAGAAAAATCTGGAGAACATATCAATGCCACTGTGACATTTGGCGTCTTGCTGCGTTTCAAGAGTTGATGCTGCCTTTGCTGGTGCCAGAGAAGAGAGGCCAGGACACTGTTGGAGCAAGTGATCAATCAGCCAGGAAGCCACAACTGTCAAAGACATCATAGCTGATGAATCTGCCCAGACACTGCAACTGCAGTGACTGGGTACCAGCATGCCTAGGCCCGAAGAGCCACAACAGCACCTGCTGTACCAACTCCTTTCCCAAAGGGAGGTTACTGCTTAGGCCCCTGCAATGAGAAGCTACTGCTTTTAACAATGGGCATACAAGCTCCGCCCGCCACACCACTAGATCTGCAACAACCATAGAGCAGGTAAAGCGGGACTTAATCTGCGAACGAACCAAGAAACTAAAAGTACACAGAGGAATCTGGCATGAGGGCATAACATAACACTTTCTCTAAATGAATGTCTGGGGTGAGAACGGTTAATGGAGGTGCGCATCTAACCAGTGAGGTCAACAGACATGTTCTGCACCTGTGCATGACTAATGCCTATGCCAGCATCAATTCAGGAGACCATAGAAAGAGAGAGCAAGAGACCTCCTTGAGCGGGGAGAAGGTGCCCAGAGGGCATGCGCCGCCTTACTGAAGATAGGTAAAGAACGATCAATCTGCGGCTTGTACTGCTGTAGATTCACATACTTTGCACACTCCAGTATGCAAAGCATGTGCAGTGTTGGGTGCTGATGTTGCTTTTTTTTGTAAAGGGTTCAATTTCGAGGTGATTCGTGAACCCTACACCAAAATCACAATACACCGTGATTCAGACTCCACCTTAGACTGCTTTTTGTCTTTACAGGTAAGAGTAAGTGGGTGTAGCAATGCAGACCCGGACAGTCTGTATATAATGTAAATGTGTATTTGAGACTTAACCATTAAAGACATCATACCGTGACCTTGCAGTCAGAGGTGGGTGTGGAATGCAAATCTACAGCCCTACAAGCAGCAAACTGATTGTTACAGGTAATATTTTTAGTTTACGTAGTATGTGATCTACAGCAGCACATGTTGCTAAGAATGAAAAGCACGTTTCTTCTCCTTAAAGCAATATCTTGCAAGCTGCAGAAGACAATCTCTGAAACAAAGACTGAAAGATTTCAGAACAGTTTGGCCAGCTTGTGCTTCTTGTGGGTCCATCTGTGCCCATACTATAACTAGTGGTAAAAATGTCTGAGATCAGGCTGTTGCTTTACATAGGTTTGCAAATGAAATCTTGCCTTAGAAAGTGACCGTGGCTCCTTTTTGTTGTGTGCATTCGGCCTTCATGCAGCAAACTTGAACACACGTCTATACATCTAGCTACACTAGGTTTGGAAACAGTTTTCCCTAGGTGGGGCTTTTGAAAGGCCACAAAGAGACGTATAATTTTCCTTAAGGACTAGGTATGATCAATTTAGTACATGAGAGTATGGACAAGTTTCCACAACTTAGGGAGTTTAGAAGTCAAATATCGGGGAATCAAAGGTTGACCAACATGGAACAGGGAATAATTCTCAGCCAGAAAACAAGATTTTGTTCTAAGGCCGATACGATTTTGGTGTACTTGAATAAATGGCTACTTCACCATTAGAGCTTGCAGTTCACTTACTCTCTGAAGGGAAGTGCTTGTAATGAGAAAAGCAGCCTTCAACAAAAAGAACTGCAGCGGGTAAAAGTGCAACGGTTCAAATGGCGGCCCAGGTGTCCGGTGGGAACAAAGTTAACGTCCCATGAAGGGACTGGTGTTATTCTAAGAAAGATAATTAAGGCCTTCTATGAAGTCTTTAACTCCGGATATTCCGAATACTTTGTTTTGTGAGTAAGCCGCAATATCAGCTAAATATACTTTTATTGAGGAGTACGCTAAAGGGTGCCTTTGGTAGGTGCGTTAAACAGCAGATGTCTTGTACCAAGGCCTGTAAATATAGAATGTGGAGAGTGGAGCAGTAGTGGACAAATCTTTCCACCTTGGCACATAAACCCTACTGGTGGTCTTGTGGGCCTCCTTAAGAATTTGCATGCACACATATGCATGTTGAAGCTATTAAGACTTTAGGTGCCAAATGGCAAGATTTAGGACACGGACACTGGGATGTCATAGCTAACCCGGATGTTGTGTAAAAGGGTCTCAGTATACAGGTGCCCATTTGTGGGTATGTATGGATATTTCAGCAGTAGGGAGCAGCACGGCTGCCTCATTCAGGCGAGTGCTACAAGGTCCTTTCTTCATCTTCCTTATTATGTGTGGTATTGGTAGTAGCGAAGGAAAAGTATATGCAAATATCCTTGATAAATTCGTCTGCAGAGCATTGCTCATGGACTGTAGGTGCAAGTATCCGGAGGCATAGCTTTTGCATTTTGCTCTCTTGCATTTGGCAAAGAGGTTGCGTGTCGGAGTCCCCCATCGATGGAAGTAGTGGTAACGTATCTGTATGCTACAATCCTTTGTGTGTTTGCTTAGCTGGTCCACAAAGTCAGTGTGCGCTTCGGGATGGTGTTCCGCCATGAGAACTTGATTTTGTGAGTTAACCTGGATTCCCAAGGGGAGTGCATGTCCTCTTGTTTCTGGGGTTAGTATATGGTGGTCATGTCAGTGAAAATGAGCACTGTTTTTGCAAGGACATTTTAAAGTGGCTCACAATCAAAGCATGTAGTTAAGAGTAGAATGCTGGTTTTGGTTTCTAGGCAGTGGGAGCTGCCTCCAGAGCGCACCCGATGATATAGCACTGGAAATGATTTTACTTTTCCGGATGAGCTCTCTAAATTCTTCCTGTCAGCATCCATAAGGTGTTCTATTTCCTTCCAAATGTATCTATCATAACGTGCCCACAGTCAGACTGAGTAGGCTGTGTCCCACTGCATGGCAGCACCAACAGCTACCCTTTTGCCAGTGGCGCCAATGCACTTGCTCACTCATTTGAGCACAATAGGGTCCACTACACCTTGTACCACAAAGGAATCTGATGACACATTCCTCCTAATGAATATGGGGTCGCCTAGCACAGCTTTGTACTTGCTATACTTAAACTATCTGTGTGACAACTCTTGTTTTAATGGAGTATTTAAACTTCTCAACTGAGCATTTCAGAATACATTTTAGCATCATGTAAGAGCTCCTCAGTTTCCGACAGCCTTTCGACGAGCAAGTCTTCCTCTTCCACATGTAGAGCCAATTTACTATGGTCTGCTGCATGCTGGATGATCACATGGCAGGATGTGGTATCATCGGGTGGCAATGGCTTCATAGGGTACAGTTTCAAAGACCAGTCACCTGTGGGATCAACATTCTGATCAAGTTAGGGGTTGTCTCTTTCCTTTGGAATGAGCTCTCCAGAGAGATCTTCAGAAGTTTCAGGATCTGAGTCGGTGTAAGGAAGGGATGTAAACTGCTTAGAGGACACTGTTGGTGGTGGGCTTTGCTCCCTATGGCTAGACTTCTTGGATATTGGAAATGTTGCCAGGTCTTTTGAAATTGCTTCCTCAAATGTAAGTCACTGTTTTATTGGCGGGGAACTGGCCAGTTGGTGTAGGATGAGGTGGATGAGCTATGAAGATCCTTCTATCCATCAGGCTGCTAAATCTGGTCTTCGGGTGGTGCCGATTTACTCAAGGCCAGTAGCTGATTCAAAGTCAACTTTGGTGTCTACTCGATTTGGATATAGGTAGCCCACACTCTAGGGGTCTACATGGTCTCTCTATGCCAAGGTATTGCTTTCAAGGCTTCACAGGTGTAGAGAATGCCATTCAGTACTAAGATGGCTCTAGAGCAGTGATTGGTGTTGACTGCTGAAGCAATTTTGAGGGCTGTTGAGGCTTGAGGCATGCCCTCTTGAGGCTTTTCGTTGCCCTGGAGCCAAAGCTCAGTTTAAGGTTGAACCCCAGAGGGAAGATCGATAAGTGCTGGCTGTGAAACCAGAAGTGTAGCCTTTTTCCTAAGTGTGGATTTTACTGGGGCCGTGGAGAAGGATTTTTTCTGAGTTATTAAACACTGCATACACTGGATTCTGTCCCAATGGGTCCCCAGATTACTGGAAGGCTCCACATACCCCATTTTATCTGAACACACTCCTTCGACGTCAGGTGTGGTTGATGGCTCAGGAGAGCCTTAGCTATGCACCCTTTTGTGCATTCACCATGGTTCCCTTCGATACCAGATTGTCTTTTTACATCTGAAGGCCTGGCAGACTACACAGGTTGACTTCTTTTGATCCCCAAGGAGACAGAGGTTACAGACTCTATGTTGAGCTGTTGATCACAATAATACGGGCCAGTAGCAGTCCCAGCCAAGGTGCCTCATCATGCACCACCATGCAGTGTGGTAGTCACTGCCTAAAATCTCTTAAGTTGCGAGTTGAATATGATTTTCATATATTTAAATTATTGAGAAACGGAAGGAACACTTTCTCGGTGTGACAATCATAAATCCTGTACATTTGACATTAAACAAATCTTCACTTTTTCAACAATACAGTGTGACAACAAACATAAATATAACAAATGTAGGTTTCTCAGTGTGGCAGTCATAAATCCTGTACATTTGACATTAGACGAATCTTCACTTTTTCAACAATACAGTGTAACGACATACATGAATATAACAAATAAAGGTTGAATCAAAACAGTACTCAGATATCCTCTTTATATGATGTAGGGGCATGCAAAATCATTATTGCCTCCACGTTGTATGATTGATGTGGTCCTAAATGGGGTTAAAGAAAAAATATATTTTTCAAAGTAGTGATGGAGAGCGTTGACTAGATGTTTTGTTTTGGCTCTTCTAGGGGCGTTATTGTATAATTTTATCCCCCAATAAGTTCTCGTTTTCTGTTAGCCGACGCGTTTCGACCTTTCCTGTTGTGGACCTTTTTATTGCCTTCCTAAGGTCTTCATCAGGGCTTGATTATAATTCCAAAGGGACATCTTTTTCTGGAAAAATCAATGGTATATCTGGTCATAAAAGAGTGTGATATTAGGTAAGTTTAAAGTGTGCTCAATGTATTTTCTAAAAAGTCACAGAGTCATTTTCTTAAAAACCTGGTTAAAGGTGGAACTTACGTGCTGTCAGGTAAAGGGTGCTTGCGCCTTCTTTTACCTGCGGGGTGCAAGGGGGACATTTCTCTGTCATAGTTGGCTTTCTCACGTTATGTGTTTCATATTTAACGAAATCAAAACTTCGCTAGTTCTATGGGTGTGGCTTCACGTACCTTTACCGTTCGCTCTCTAGTCAAGTGGTTGGCAAGTGGGTCTTTTGGACGGTTAATGGCGTCTTTAGGGATCTGTTGGATACAAACATTGGTGAGGAGCTGTAATAGGGGGTTGTCTACAAACATGTTTTTGTGACAGGTGCTCCCGTGTGCGTTATCCCAAATGTGGTTCGGTGAACACCAACTTGTGCAAAAATGCGGCATTTATGTAGCTCGCTCGATACCCAGTGGTGTGACAGGGCATGAGGCGAGGTTTCCTCTCAAATTTCTACTTAGCTGGTATAAGTGATTTACACGCATGCGTTTAGTGATTAACAAGACTATTTAAAAACTATATCGTTCCAAGCAACCGTGCTTAATCTCAAAGGGCCACGATTTCCATCATCCCATGTAGCTTTCATACCGTTTGTTTTTCTTTGAAGTTCTGGGTTGTTTCTTCTCTTCTGTAATCTTCGTTGCCGTCCGTCGTTGTGCGAAAGCTTCCTGTTTTGGAAGTGTGTGTTGATAGGGCGCGTTTATGCTTACTCCGACGTCACCGCGTTGCGTTGTTATGGCAACGCTTGGTTTGTTGCTGTACGGCGATTTCCTCTATTCTTCGTGTGCGATATTAACAGATGCGGACTGTGTTCGCTTTCAATGTTTATCGTAATTGCCTCTGGTGAGATCCTACTGATGTGGAATTAACTTTGTGGCTCCTTACTTTTTGTTCCGTAGTTTTTGTGTTGTAGTGTATAATATAGTGGCTGTGTTGCTGGTCTACGAGTTTCTGGGTTTGTCGATAAAGTTTTTTGAAAGGTTATCTCTACGGTGTTTATCAGTTCGGGAAAGGTAGGAATTGTCTGGTATGAGCCTCCAATTCCGCTTTTGAGAGGGACAACTCTTTATATTTGTTCCGAAGTCACCGCGTTCGAATTGCCTTATTATGGCAACGCTTGGTTTGTTGTTGTACGGGGATTTCCTGTATTGTTCATGTGCGATCTTAACAGCTGCGGACTGTGTTTGCTTTCAATGTTTGTCTTAATCGCTTCTGTTGTGCTCCTCCTGATGTAGAATCAAATGTGTGGCTTTTTGCTTTTTGTTCCGTGTTTTTTTTTGTTGTAGTGTGTTCTCTATTGGCTGTGTTGCCATTCTATGAATTTCTGGGTTTATCAATAAAGTTTTTTGAAATTGTTGTGGTCTTTTTCAGTTCGGGAAAGGTACGAATTGTCTGATATGGACCTCCAACTCCGCTTCTCAGAGAGAAAACGTATGGCATTCTTCTTCTATATGATGTGCGTCAATTCTGTCATTTCATTCATCCCATTAGCAATGGTTCCCAGGAACATTATCATTTTTGCTTCGCTTTTTGATAGAATTGCATCAATATTTTTCCCTCGTATGTGGCGTAGTACTGTCCATTAGAGATCTCTTGGGCCATGATTTTTTTCAATGCAGTGTGTGACCATAGGGGCGGTCAATACTTTACATTTGATCCTGGATCGGTGTTGGGAGATGCGGTTTTTGATTGGTTGTGTAGTTTTCCCAATGTAAGCCAGTGGGCAGGGACAGATGATGCAGTATACCACGTTGTAAGTGTTGCAGTTTGTGAAATCTTCATGATTAATGTATTTTTCTCCATACGTGAATCTGGTTCCTTCTATGGTGCTGTCGCATGAAGTACAGGTGCCACATTTTTTGTGTCCTTTGATGGGCGGTAGTGATAGCATAGACCTCAGGTTGATTTCTGGTTGCCTCATGGTCGTATTTGCTCGTACCAGTTTCTCTCTGATGCTTGTGTTTTTCTTCAGAGCAAATATTGGAGTCTGTGCGAAAGGTGGTATGCTTCTTATTGTGTTCCAGTTTTTGCGAATGATTTTTTGCATCTCTGTAGTCCGTCCTGAAAAGGTGGTAACACATACCAACGGTGTACTTTTTTTCTCTGTCTTGGGGGTGAGCAGAGCATCTCGTGGAGTGTACCATGCTCGCTTCAAAGCTTTTTTGAGTAGTTGTTTTGGGTAATTTCTCATTACCAGTTTCTCAAGTAGTGTTGTTGCATTCTTGAAGTAGTAATCTTTTTTTGTACAATTTCGCCTGATCCTTAGGAACTGGCTGAGGGGTAGATTCTCTCGTAAATTTCTTTGGTGAAAACTGGAGAAATGCAGGAAGGTATTTCTGTCAGTGGTTTTTGTGTACAGTGTTGTGTAGATGTGACCCTCTTCATGTTTGATAAGAAGGTCTAAAAAGTTCATTTCCACGTTGCTGTGACTGACCGTGAATTGAATATTTGGATTTCTATCATTCAGCCAAGTTACGAAGTTTACAAGTTGTTGTGTGTTACCTCTCCACAGTATAAACACATCATCGATGTAACGACGCCATATTTTGATATGGCCATCGTGAGGGTTGTTGTTGTAAATCCATTTCTCCTCGTAGAGGGCCATAAACATTATGGCCATCTCTGGGGCGAATGGACAACCCATCGCGGTACCCATGATCTGGAGAAATTGAATATCATTGAAGGTGAAAAAGTTATGCTTCAAGCATATTTCTGCTAACTGTATTAAATAGATGGTAGGTACATTGTGCGGCCTGATACGTTTGTCCAAGAATATTTGCATGGCTTCCAGACCGTCTTCTTGGGGGATGTTGGAGTACAGACTTACGATGTCAAGAGTTACCAAAAGTTCATTTTCCTCATCAAACGGAAACTCCTCCAAAAAAGTGATGGCTTGCATCGTGTCTTTGATGTAGCTGGGAATATTGCAGACTAAAGGATTCAGCCATATAGGAACCAAATGCTCAAGAGACTGGATGTTCCACTCCATCAAAACAGCAGAACGATTGAGCCAAAGGGAGCTAGAACTAATTAAAGAACTAGAAGAAGCATTTCTTACCAACGCAGCAATAGAAAACGCACAAGCACTATTGTCCAAACTGGAAAAAGAAAATACAACTTTTAAAAAAAACACAGAAGACGCCAAAAGAATAAAACTCCAAAAAGATATAACCAACTTTGCTGAGACTAGAGTTTACCCCTATTTGGAGAAAGAATTTTCCAAACAACCCCAAAATACCGCAGCACTAAGAACATACGGAGGGAGGAGTAAGAGACGTTTCCTTACATTCTCCGACGCTACATCATCCTCGGGAACGTCGAGTGAGAGTGAGGGGTCCTCGACATCCAGAAATAACCAACAAAGACCATTCTACCAGCCGGCTCCTTTTTTAGACAGAGGAAGCAATCTACCACGAGGCAGGTCACGAGCCAACAGATGGTTCAATCCCCATCCGAATCAATACCAGGGGGAGATAACTACCCGGAGGAACGTATACCGGTGGTAACGAGAGAGCCAGACTGCATCTATAATCTATCGGATTATGACTTAAATACTGATGAAATTCAAGTATTACAAAAAGGTCTATCATTTATTCCTACAGTGAAACCAGACCTCAACCAAACCAAGATGGAAATAATACAACTATTCCGTAAAATGCGGTTAAAAATCTTTTTTTATGAAAGTGAACCAACGGCATCTCGAAATTTTTCAGGCTTGAAAAATCCTTCTACTTTCTTTCCAAGTACCAACAACATGCCTATAGAACACCTAACTTTTGAAAAGAATGTATTAAGAGATCTGGATAACCTTGAGAAAAAGAAAACATTCACCAAATGGAACCTCACAAAAGACGAGAATAAGGCATTGGAACAGCTAAGAGCAAACACAAACCTTATTATAAAGCCTGAAGACAAAGGGGGTGGAATTGTCATCTGGCCCAGAGAAAAATACGAGCTAGAAGTGGAGCGACAACTAGCAGATTCCAGATATTATCGGAAGACAAAAGAAGATTGGAATAGAAAAATCACGGATAAACTTCTACCAATCATACATATTGGAGAGGAAGAAGGATGGTTAACTAAAAAAGAAGCCGAATTTCTAATAAATAAGAACCCACGGACACCATTAATGTATGTTCTCCCCAAGGTGCACAAAGATTCAAATAACCCCCCAGGCCGTCCTATAATTTCGGGAGTCAACTCGATTTTAGAAAGACCGGCAAAATACGTGGACACCTTCCTAAAACCTTTAGTCTGCAATATTCCCAGCTACATAAAAGACACAATGCAAGCCATCACTTTTTTGGAGGAGTTTCCGTTTGATGAGGAAAATGAACTTTTGATAACTCTTGACATCGTAAGTCTGTACTCCAACATCCCCCAAGAAGACGGTCTGGAAGCCATGCAAATATTCTTGGACAAACGTATCAGGCCGCACAATGTACCTACCATCTATTTAATACAGTTAGCAGAAATATGCTTGAAGCATAACTTTTTCACCTTCAGTGATATTCAATTTCTCCAGATCATGGGTACCGCGATGGGTTGTCCATTCGCCCCAGAGATGGCCATAATGTTTATGGCCCTCTACGAGGAGAAATGGATTTACAACAACAACCCTCACGATGGCCATATCAAAATATGGCGTCGTTACATCGATGATGTGTTTCTACTGTGGAGAGGTAACACACAACAACTTGTAAACTTCGTAACTTGGCTGAATGATAGAAATCCAAATATTCAATTCACGGTCAGTCACAGCAACGTGGAAATGAACTTTTTAGACCTTCTTATCAAACATGAAGAGGGTCACATCTACACAACACTGTACACAAAAACCACTGACAGAAATACCTTCCTGCATTTCTCCAGTTTTCACCAAAGAAATTTACGAGAGAATCTACCCCTCAGCCAGTTCCTAAGGATCAGGCGAAATTGTACAAAAAAAGAAGATTACTTCAAGAATGCAACAACACTACTTGAGAAACTGGTAATGAGAAATTACCCAAAAAAACTACTCAAAAAAGCATTGAAGCGAGCATGGTACACTCCACGAGATGCTCTGCTCACCCCCAAGACAGAGAAAAAAAGTACACCGTTGGTATGTGTTACCACCTTTTCAGGACGGACTACAGAGATGCAAAAAATCATTCGCAAAAACTGGAACACAATAAGAAGCATACCACCTTTCGCACAGACTCCAATATTTGCTCTGAAGAAAAACACAAGCATCAGAGAGAAACTGGTACGAGCAAATACGACCATGAGGCAACCAGAAATCAACCTGAGGTCTATGCTATCACTACCGCCCATCAAAGGACACAAAAAATGTGGCACCTGTACTTCATGCGACAGCACCATAGAAGGAACCAGATTCACGTATGGAGAAAAATACATTAATCATGAAGATTTCACAAACTGCAACACTCACAACGTGGTATACTACATCATCTGTCCCTGCCCACTGGCTTACATTGGGAAAACTACACAACCAATCAAAAACCGCATCTCCCAACACCGATCCAGGATCAAATGTAAAGTATTGACCGCCCCTATGGTCACACACTGCATTGAAAAAAATCATGGCCCAAGAGATCTCAAATGGACAGTACTACGCCACATACGAGGGAAAAATATTGATGCAATTCTATCAAAAAGCGAAGCAAAAATGATAATGTTCCTGGGAACCATTGCTAATGGGATGAATGAAATGACAGAATTGACGCACATCATATAGAAGAAGAATGCCATACGTTTTCTCTCTGAGAAGCGGAGTTGGAGGTCCATATCAGACAATTCGTACCTTTCCCGAACTGAAAAAGACCACAACAATTTCAAAAAACTTTATTGATAAACCCAGAAATTGCTAGAATGGCAACACAGCCAATAGAGAACACACTACAACAAAAAAAACCACGGAACAAAAAAGCAAAAAGCCACACATTTGATTCTACTTAAGGAGGAGCACAACAGAAGCGATTAAGACAAACATTGAAACCAAACACAGTCCGCAGCTGTTAAGATCGCACATGAACAATACAGGAAATCCCCGTACAACAACAAACCAAGCGTTGCCATAATAAGGCAATCCGAACGCGGTGACTTCGGAACAAATATAAAGAGTTGTCCCTCTCAAAAGCGGAATTGGAGGCTCATACCAGACAATTCCTACCTTTCCCGAACTGATAAACACCGTAGAGATAACCTTTCAAAAAACTTTATCGACAAACCCAGAAACTCGTAGACCAGCAACACAGCCACTATATTATACACTACAACACAAAAACTACGGAACAAAAAGTAAGGAGCCACAAAGTTAATTCCACATCAGTAGGATCTCACCAGAGGCAATTACGATAAACATTGACAGCGAACACAGTCCGCATCTGTTAATATCGCACACAAAGAATAGAGGAAATCGCCGTACAACAACAAACCAAGCGTTGCCATAACAACGCAACGCGGTGACGTCGGAGTAAGCATAAACGCGCCCTATCAACACACACTTCCAAAACAGGAAGCTTTCGCACAACGACGGACGGCAACGAAGATTACAGAAGAGAAGAAACAACCCAGAACTTCAAAGAAAAACAAACGGTATGAAAGCTACATGGGATGATGGAAATCGTGGCCCTTTGAGATTAAGCACGGTTGCTTGGAACGATATAGTTTTTAAATAGTCTTGTTAATCACTAAACGCATGCGTGTAAATCACTTATACCAGCTAAGTAGAAATTCGAGAGGAAACCTCGCCTCATGCCCTGTCACACCACTGGGTATCGAGCGAGCTACATAAATGCCGCATTTTTGCACAAGTTGGTGTTCACCGAACCACATTTGGGATAACACACACGGGAGCACCTGTCACAAAAACATGTTTGTAGACAACCCCCTATTACAGCTCCTCACCAATGTTTGTATCCAACAGATCCATAAAGACGCCATTAACCGTCCAAAAGACCCACTTGCCAACCACTTGACTAGAGAGCGAACGGGAAAGGTACGTGAAGCCACACCCATAGAACTAGCGAAGTTTTGATTTCGTTAAATATGAAACACATAACGTGAGAAAGCCAACTATGACAGAGAAATGTCCCCCTTGCACCCCGCAGGTAAAAGAAGGCGCAAGCACCCTTTACCTGACAGCACGTAAGTTCCACCTTTAACCAGGTTTTTAAGAAAATGACTGACTTTTTAGAAAATACATTGAGCACACTTTAAACTTACCTAATATCACACTCTTTTATGACAAGATATACCATTGATTTTTCCAGAAAAAGATGTCCCTTTGGAATTATAATCAAGCCCTGATGAAGACCTTAGGAAGGCAATAAAAAGGTCCACAACAGTTAAGGTCGAAACGCGTCGGCTAACAGAAAACGAGAACTTATTGGGGATAAAATTATACAATAACGCCCCTAGAAGAGCCAAAACAAAACATCTAATCAACGCTCTCCATCACTACTTCGAAAAATATATTTTTTCTTTAACCCCATTTAGGACCACATCAATCATACAACGTGGAGGCAATAATGATTTTGCATGCCCCTACATCATATAAAGAGGATATCTGAGTACTGTTTTGATTCAACCTTTATTTGTTATATTCATGTATGTCGTTACACTGTATTGTTGAAAAAGTGAAGATTCGTCGAATGTCAAATGTACAGGATTTATGACTGCCACACTGAGAAACCTACATTTGTTATATTTATGTTTGTTGTCACACTGTATTGTTGAAAAAGTGAAGATTTGTTTAATGTCAAATGTACAGGATTTATGATTGTCACACCGAGAAAGTGCTCCTTCCGTTTCTCAATAATTTAAATATATGAAAATCATATTCAACTCGCAGTCAATAAATAGATCTGCTGAGATAAAGTGATACTGTGATCTATGGTGTCAGAGGTATTTGCTGCTTTAAAAGTTTTACCCAGATTCCAGCCTCTGAACACCTTACTGAATCCCCCCTTTCGTATTATATACTCCCCTAAAATCTCTAAGTTGGCTTGGAATGGCCTTCTCTATCATATGCCAAGATCTTACTGGTGCGCTTCATCAACATGCCAAGTATCATTGGTTGAGACTGTGCCAAAGCTCACTAAGATCCTGTCTTCCTTGAAGCCTGGCAGACTCAGGTAACATTCTTGGCTTCCAAATGTGTGTAAAGGTATGCACCACATGACAAGATAATCACATGACAAAACAAAGCCTACCAGTGCCTTGTCAATTTGTGAGAATGTGGTCATATGTACACCAACTAGTTACTGTTCTCTAAAGTCCACATCAAGGACCAACATGTTTCAAGTAAAAGTAGCATCAGGAAAAAACTCTGAACCAGTTCCTGCTTATTAGCAAATTGATATGAATGTCCAGGACATGCTATTAGGACCATATGAGCACATGTAGTGACAAGTCTTTGAGATACTAGCCTTCCTTAAGGGTAAAATACATTTACAAAGTAGAGCTCTCTATCATGATTTACAGTGAGTCTGGGAAATATTGAGACTGCTGCCACACACAACGACCAATGAACAGGTGAATCAAGAAAATAAATTTAGTTTCTGCGGCCTAACTTAATATTTCATTTTTGAAGAGTTTTATATAGCGCTGGCTAGACCCGGAGGTATCAGAGCGCTTTACATGAGAACAGTTGTACAAAATTACATCAGTTACCATCAGTTAACTTTGGTATTCATGATGTAGAAACCCCAAATTATTAATTTGCCAATCAGATATAATATCTGTTTTTATGGACTGTGGTGTAGAAGCATGTCAACTTAAAATAAAATGTGGCCATTGAAAGGCAGCCAGTGGAATTAATCAGGGATGGGGGCATGATCCAAGCACCTATTTCAGAGGAGATGTACAGTGGCAAGGATGGGGGCTTTGAAGTGAGGTATGTTTTTTGTTTATAGCATCTTTATAGATTTTTGCATTTAACAATACAGCCTGTTCCTTCAGCAAGTAAGGGACGCTGCAGCTGACATACATATGCATCCTACATGACAGGGCAAATCAACTACAAATGTCTAAAACAAGGAGAACAAAAAAAGGGAGAAAATAAATACATAAATTGCTGTTCCTGGGAGGAGACAAGAGTGTATGCTTTAATAGGCAATTGGCAGATAAGTCACTGTCCAAACATCCAGAGAGGAGCAGCCAGTATTTCTACTGAATATAATCAGCAACGCCAAAGTCAGCAAACGGGCAGTTCCTGTGTGGCTGCACCAACTGGTTCAAACTTAGTACAAAATACAAGACCAAAAAAAAATAAAGTAATCATATGCCTATGTCTAAGCATGAATACAAACTCAACCAGAGTGTAATTGCCCTTCTGTCATGCAGTAACCTGGATGTAGTTCCATCTAGGGTGTAAAATAACCATACTTATATACTTGTTAGGTCTCAACAAACTATACATAGATTAGGCAATGTTAAGGGTATGACAAAAAAGTGCATGCAGATGAGCAAAGCAGCAAATACACTAGCTAATCCTGATAACCCAACTACTTAAAGGTAACAAATGACAGAGGTGGATAAAGGGAAGGGAAGAAAAAATAAGCCAGTGAGTTTGCAGGCAGTATCTATTCACCGTTACATAGTTCACCTAGTGGTGAATGAAACACCTGTGCCCTCCCAAAGCTAAGATTTTCCCAGGGACTGAAGCCATACAGGGATGTCATCATACATATGTTGCACTACAGAGAATGAATAGTAAATTGAACACTGATTATTAGTCTATGGTGGAGGATATCTTGGAATTCCTCATTTACTACAATCCCTGCTGGTAGCTTAATTGTACCAACCGCCTTCAGGGTTAATATTGTGAGGGTAGTCATCCAGGCAATCCCCCACGTCAGCACATTTTTCCACTTGATCACTTAGCAGAATTTGCCATAATCCTATAAAGATATGTGACTCATTGCTCTTAGTTAGGTCTCCTCAGATGGGGATTTTGCTGTTCACCAGAGGTGGCGCACGCACATTTTTGCTACTGCTAAAGCCGTGTCCAACCAACGGCCTCTACGTTCCATAACTGCAGTATAGTCTAAGGTATCATGTAGAAGTGCTGCTCTATTAGTCAACAGGTCGGTAATGGTTAGTGTGAGGGTCATTCTTGATCAAACGGCAGTCCAGTATTTCCTGAGGTTAGGGCACTCCCATAGAAGGTGGACAATGACATTAAGTGTGGTGCAACATCTCCAACACTTGGAGTGGTCACTCAGGCCCAATTTATGCAGCCTTACCAGCATCCAGTGACATCTGTGCAAGATATCAAAATTACTACATTTCAGTCTAGCTTCGCAAAAAACGTTTCATGCATTCATTGCAGGTCATCCCAGCCCTCCATCTCATAAATCAGACCAAGCCTCTCAGTCTACCATTTCTGTCTTTAGCCAGAGGTCAAGAGGAGGTGTGGTCAGATAGGGTCCAATAAAGGCCAGAAAGTTCTCCTTTTTAGGTACCACTGTGATCAAGTAACATAAGATAGGAGAGTTCTGTATTGCCAGAGGACCCAGGCCCACGACCATTCTGACACAGTGTAGCAGTGGTCGGTGGCTTCAGAAGTGTTTGGGGAGAAGTCTAAACTCTAGTTACGAATCAGTGTGTGTTTTATGTCCACTCCCCTGGACAAGCCGGCCAACAGAAGTCAGTCCACATGCAATAAGCTCTGGCCACTGTCATTCCTCTCCCCATACAAATTTTAGCATTACCTCATAGTATCGCCTGCGTGTGTAGGTAGCGGTCTTTTCCAAGTAACTTATACGAAGCATATGCAGCAGCATGTAATATAGAGGAGTTCATCTTAGCATTCTGTTTATGGACAATAGTGTATACCTACTCTAATCTCTCGTTATGTCCCAATCTTCACCCATAAAGGCCATCACAGATTTTGTAGATGCATAGAGTTTCTTGATTTTAAGCCTCAGTAGAGGTACAATTCCAACAATTCTCAAAGAGTTTTCTAGAAACTGTGTGATTCCCATAGTCGAAGCATTGCAAAAACATAGTTCATGCGGAGCCTGATGTTCACTTTAATCGTTTTGACTCCAACCCAAGAAGGCTGGTTCAACTGCAGCCATCAGGCAGTGTCATTCTTTATCTTCTCTATTTGAGGGTCTAGGTCAGTGGTTCTTAACCTTTTTACTACTGTGGACCCCCATTTAATACTAGAATCTGGGGACCAATCAGGAGGTCCCAGACTACAAGTTTAGAACCATTGGTCTAGGTTATCTGCATAATGTGATGCAGCCCACTCATTTCAGTTTATCTATAAATATTTCAATTTGTATGGTGACCCAGTGAAACTAAGTTTTCAAGTGATTTGCTTATCATAGTAGGGGTGGAAGGGAGTGCCTCATTTTTCCCAGTGAATTCGATAGTTGGAAATTGTAGAAATCTCAGATCAAATCTATCAGCACTAGAAGTGAATTACTTGGGTCTGCAAGCATGACTAATATATATTTTTTTCTACCCGGAGTTTTATATTGCGTGACCTTGACCTGAAGGTATCGGGTATCAGAGTGCTTTACATAGCACCAGTTGCGTTACATGAGGACACATTCATTTTTGTTAGGCACTGGGAATTAAGTGATTTGCCCAGAATCCCAGGATGTTCAGCGTCATTGCCGAGACTCGAACCCAGTTCCCCAGATTCAAGGTTGACCGCCCTAGCCGTTAGGCCAACTCCTCTCCCCAATTATATACTCCTCTCTCCAACTATATTGTCAGCACAGTACAGAGCTTTGTATTCCCCACCAGGTTTTGATATACCTTTGACCATTAAACTGAGTAGTGCTGCCACTAGCGGCTCTAGAGCCAGAATGGATAAAAGACGAGAAAGAGAGCAGCCGTAACTAGTTCCGCTGCCTATGTTAATTACTCATGGTGAAAACCATTACAAATCACTGTCAAATTTGAAAACAGACATTTGAGCTTTGTAACAAATCCTTTTCAGACCCAAATCACTAGAAGGCACGGAACATGTAATGCCATTCCACCCTGTCAAACGTTTTTTCTGCTTCCAATGGTACAGCCACCGTCTCATCATTATCATGACAAACCTGCCATAGTACATTTGAGAGAGACTGTAAATGGCATGTGGAGGAGCGAAACAGAACAAAACGCACCTGGGAGGGATGAATCAACGTCTTGAATAGTGACACATGACAGGTGGCTAAAAATGTGTCAGGAATCTTAACGTCTACATTGAGTGACATTTGTTGATAGCTCCCACATAGGAGGGGGTCTTTATCTGGTTTCAGCAGTAGTGTAATGCATGCAGCTGCAAGTACTGGGAGGGGGTGTGTCTCTGGTGAGATTTCAGCATAGAACTTACGCCACAAAGGAAGCATCTTGTCTTTAGTTTATAAAATTTCCATGATAGCCGGTGCTTTCTTTGTGGGTAGTGCGTCTATTGCACGTCTTATTTGCTCTGCTGCAATCTCAGCGACAAGTGTAGAAGTGATATCAGGAGGGACAGTACACAGAGTACCATGTGAGAAAAAAAGGTCATCCTGCTGCTGAGAATAAACTCCCTCTGCAGAGTACAAGGAGTGACAGAACTAACAGAAAGTCTCCAGAATATCTGGAGTCAAAAGGGTGTCACGGACCACTGGGATGGCACTTAGTGTCTCCCTACCTCTGCCTCAACAGAAGGGCCAAGAGGTGCCGCGCATTCTTCCCCCTCTTGTAGTGCTGCCGCCTGAAATTAAAAATTCTTTCGTCTGTTAGGGCCACATTGAGTTCAATTTGGTCTCAGTTTTAGTTTTACGGAGGGATCTCAAAGTCTTGAGATCTGGTTTGTGTTTATACTAGTCACTAAGGTGCTTAATCTGGCTCTCAAGCAACACCCGTTTCTGGGCAGAATGGTGCTTAGGTCGGGCAGAGTTCCTCATTAGGTCCTCCCAATATAGTCTTTTCCGGCAGCCCATAACATTTGCATTGATGAGACTATTTTTGTTCTGTCCAAGTACGAAGTTAAATAGGTTTGGAGGCGTTTCTTATCCTTCGTCAGCCTGTAGTATGCCATATTAAGTCTCCGGGACCCTCTAGGTGGCTTTTGCAAACAATAATCAGTAATGATGGTGACTATGTCATGATCCGATATGCTGCATGGTACTACGTCTGTGTGCATATTTTTTGTAGCTGTGCATTAGATAACAAATAATTATCAATGTGGGTGTGGGTACCATGAACATTATAGATAAAGGTGTAATATCCATCTCCCGGATGGTGTAGCTGCCAGATCCACGAGTGAGAAGACTTGCACTAAATTTTACAACAGGTTCCAGTCTTTAGTTCATAGAGTTGAGTGGTGTTGTGACTTTGAGGTATGGATACAGAATTAGGTTTCAAAAATCACAGAGCAAAACTTTGGAATGCGGTCAAGAAAGAAGCAACCTGGTCACTTGTTTAAAGAATGAGCCTTTGTCTTCAATTGGCGTACATTTAGACCCGATCTTCAAAGTAAAAAGACTGTTTGGTGGTATTAGTTATAGGTATACGGCGCCAAGAGAAAATTCACATATACAATGTTCTAAATTTCTTTTTTTGACGGTGCTTAAAGGTAGGAAGAACCACCGTACTTCCTAGACTTATGGGCAAAAGCCCTAAACAATAGAAATCAATCCTTAGCACACGTAATGATTATGAATAACTGGTACGTATAGTGTGTTAGCACATATAGACATATACATAAAGCAGAAATTGGTCTTTCTTCTTCTCAGTAGTTCTTTTATTTGTATGCGACTCTCCTTAGTCAATCTTTAGCAGCCACAAGCCAACACGTGTTTCGTCGCTTGGTGGGAAAGTAGTCCCGCGACTTTTTCAAGGCTGTGTTACATGAAATAAAATAAAGAAACAAAATTGTATATGTAATGTTTAACGCTGTGTACTATAAACAGAAAGTTCACAGCACCCAAGTGACGAGAAAACACCCTTAAAAAATGGGGGCGTGTAGAAACTGTAACTATCTGGTTACAAAAGTGTGTCAATTGTAAGGGTAAAACGACAGAACACACGTTGAATATCCGTGAACAAATAAGGTAAGTCTATGATGCTAACACACTATACGTACCAGTTACTCATAATCATTACGTGTGCTAAGGATTGATTCCGATCTTCAAAGTATTTTGATGGGCCTGTATCTTTAAAAAAAGAAGTGACCGTCTGGGTCTGTCTACATCTGCACCAACGAATTGGGAGCCCTTATGTGCATATTAGACCATGTGAGGAACTGCATTAGAGCAAAACCAATTATACTACCAAGTCATTCAGCTCGAACTTGGTTCCAGGTGAGGAGGCGTCACCTATATTTACCTCAAGGAAGACACGGAAGTTCCTAATGTAAATGGAAAGAGTGATACTCTAGTTTTCCAGGGGGTCCTTGCAAAACATCTTGAAATTCACTAAGGACACAAAAAAAAGTACAGAATTTTTACTACAGCTAAGTATGGATTACCTGTGCCTGCCCGGATGATGGCAAGATCACTGCGATCAATTATATCCTGGCCATCAAAAAAGTGGCTGGACTGATCTGAAATATTTGACGGTGATTCCAACGAGAAAGACTGTAAAGGCGCATCCAGGAAGATTAGATGTTATAACTGACACTGCAAAGTCAACTTTCCCCCTTTTTCCAAATGAACGTGGCCCAGTACAGTGATAAAGCACAAATTGGAGTGCAGAGCCAATCCAAAGGGATCACACTGGGACTGCTATACAAACCAGCCAATGGCAGATGCTAAACTGCGGCACAATAAGCTGGGCTGGTGCACTGCAAACACAGCACACCCAACTTCCTACACTGATAATACAGGAAATTACTAAAGCAGAGCATGCACTGTATCATGTTCAAAGTTCTTCAGCGAAAACCGGGCTATCACCACTTCTGATAACACGCAAGTACCTTCAGAACGTGGAGAGAAACCAGTTTACAATGGACTTTAAGTCTCGTCAGAATATAACTACAAATCTGAAATAAAATCAAAATGCATCACAAGTTACCAGCAATAACTGATTACAGTGGAGCTAGTCAGCCAAAATACTGGTTGCCAGCCTTTGGCAAGAAAAGCAGCTCTATCCTCAGCAGAATATGCTCTATTAATTATACAGTTAGAGGTGCAACTAAATTGCTCACTAACTGCTAAGGAAAGCCTGGAGGCAGGGTGTTTATATTTACTTCACTGCTGAGTTCTAAAGAGCTGACATCTTATTTAAATATTGACAGAGAAGGTCAGCTTTGAAAGTGACTTACATTAAGTTGGTTGAAATATGGTATGAAGAAGTACCAGTGTGTTGCTTTTCCCTTTATCTATTCTATGTTTTAGTCTACTTGTCAACAACCAGAAACTATTTCAGGTTAGCCATGGGAAGAGACGTAGCACCGAAGGGAGGTAGTTATATGAAAAGATTGCACCATTTGCTAAGCATGCACTTAACCTTCATGGTCTCTTTAGTTTCACTTAATGGAATAAATGCAGTCAGTGATGGCGAAATCCAGGTTTCTACATTTGTTTTGTATTAAGCCCATGTCTTCCGAAAGCTTAATTACAACACCAAGAAATTCTACTAAAAGGGCTCATTATCATGGTGAAGAAGACTATACACATCACCATACATAAAAATATTCAGTCAAGCCATCGTTCTGTTACTAGCAATGAACTCAACTTTTTACTATATTTCTCTATTTGGCCCAAAAAAAACTGTAGACGCGAACATCTGTACACCTTACAGGAGGGTCTTGTACTTGCACTTGTGATAGCTGCCCTAGAATGCAACGCCGGGTTCACACAATTTCACTACTCAAGAATGCAATAAACAAGTACACGATGTTATTTTGTTTCCACAAAAGGTATGTACGGTAAGAGAATAATTAAGCCTGTTAGATACAGGAACAGAGAATAACCTCCATCTACCCAGACTGCATGGACAATGCAATCAAGCTGAAGCCGATGTGCAACAGGCCACGAACAGTTGTTTAGTATGAGGTGCTGCAAAACTGAAGTGGGAAAACAATTTAGTAGCAATTTAGAATGGAAATAATTTGGATTGTGACCTTCCCAGAATGCTTATTTACCCATGTTCAGAACACCATTGTTCTTCAGATGAGGATGTGAGAAGAGAACCTATCAGTTTAATGAAATAAAGAAACCACTCACTACTAGTTAAACAAATGTATACTTAGTGGTTGGTTTCAAAGATCAGCTACAATGTGGCCTGATAACCTTACTGTCAAAGTCTTTCATATGTGTCCAGAAAAAATGAGTTTTGGTATTTTTAACAAATTAGCACACAAAACAATTGGGGTTTTGGTCTAGTAATTTTAAACACAGATTCAAAAAGTGCATAATCTCATATGCACCACTGGAAAAAGAAGTCTAGAATCATGCCCTTCTTTCACTGTAATGCCAAGCTTCTGCAATTCTAGCCTTATGTGGAACCTGCTAACATTTGGCTACTAGTCCTATGGAAGACAAGTAGACAATTACTAACCTCTCGTATAACTTGTTGCAACTCCTCATTGTCAGCCGCAGCCCTCCCGCTACCTTCCCTGGTAGACGACACAGGAACATTAACTGCCTCGGATTTTGAGGTTTCTTCTTCAAGGCTTTTAATAGCTTTTGGCTGCTGCACTGTGCCAGCTCGCATAGGTGGTGTTGGGGTTAATGCAACTGAAGCTCGAAACGTGGGTTTGGGTTGTGGCAAATAAGTCTTGGTTCTTCCAATCTGGTCGGAGTAGCTTAGTCGTATTTTTCTGCTCCTTTGAGAAATACTGGAACATACTGAAGAAGCATCAGAAGCTAAATGAGAGGAGATGGACTCTGTGGCCTCCGCTCCACCTTCCAAAGAGATGTCACCTAGGCCCAGTTCAGATTTTAAATATGACTGTTCTCTTATGAGTTCGGACACCTAGAGATAAAACAAAAAACGTTAAGACCATAAATACTTATTCAATTGCTTAAGAGTTATGAAGTGCTAAGTTGTAGTAACAGTGAAATTCTAAAGCACACAAAAAAGACACACTGACAACAAATACATCAATCCATGTTCTCATGTGGTCAATATATTTGGTAGTGCGGAGCACGAGTATTTGTTCTGTACTCGAGTTGCCTTGGAACATTAAGGGTAGACAACACCATCTCCATAGACACTGGGGCAGAGTGAATGGAGACAGCCAATCCATGCATATCTGTAAATCGGTGCCGCAGAACACATTCGACATTGTGCCTGGGTTTGTTCCCCAGGGTGTCCATCCTTGTCAAAAAACCATACTAAATGCGTATGTTCTAGTAGAAAAAAAATTCTGATACAACATACTTAAAGATGCATCTCACGCGACAGGGAACGACCCCTTCAACCTGCCCTTACCCATTATTGCCTTTTATGTACTGCATTCCTACTACTGTACATCACTTAGTTACTTCTAGGAAATGTATTCATTACAGAAGAAACTGCTTCGTCTCTATTTTTAGCCTTTTTTTTCTCTTTTAAACAAGATAAGGGGTGATTCTTGGTTTTTCATTGATATTTTCTGAGGAAAGGAGTAAAACATCAGCATTAAAGAAACAAATATGGAGAAGCTAGATTCAGTCTCATTTGGGAGGCCTAAAACAAGTAAATCGGCTTGATTTCTAAGCCCCATTTGCATATATAACTTTACAGCAAATCATTCTTGACAAGATACTTCCCAGCACCTGATCTTTAGAATTGTCGCTGATGAGAGAAGCGCTTAAAGGAAACCGATATTTCTGCTAAATGCATTTCAATGGAGAGCTACATAATGTAACTTACTCATATGCTGTCCTTTCGAAATGGACTTCTAGCTAGTTAGTAAATGACAGCAATATTGGGGGCACAGTGGACCTTTCATCTCTGGGTCTCTGTGCCACTGCCCCTCATGCTACACCCCTGTTTTAGAAGCTAGGAGTGACCTACATTTCAAAACAGCAACACAATATGCCCCATCTGGAAATCTGTACCTCTGCCATGGCACTACAATTAGAATCTCAGTGACAGGACTTCTCTCCCTGCACACTGGCAAAATAATAGTCCTGGTCCCTTATCATGCATTGCCTAGTGAACCAGCATTTGCACCCAATGACCTCTACAATCTTCCCGATATCAATGCAGGATTGTGATCAATTATGCAGGACCCCACCAGTGAAAATGAAACAACGACATCAATGACCTATTGCATCCGAGATTGGCGAAGAGTGCACTTGAGCAACCACAAAGATGCAGGTTGTGCTTCACAAAACCTAAATTACTACTTACTAAAGGGCATTTCAGGGCAAATAATTGTCGAAGAACCTAGCGATATGTATCAATTCAATATCGTGCCTGCTTTTTACAACAGCTGCAGTTTAATAAGCAGCGTAATCAACAGGCTACCTTATAAAGAGTCCAGAACAATTTTTACAACCAGTCTGGGAACGGCCCAACAATTCCATTATGGTTAATTTTTACAATGGACTTTCTATAATAAGTTTAAAAATCCTGTTTTGCCCAGAATCCTAGCCTTTGCCTTGGACCAAAGCCTACCAAGTATGAAAACCCTGTCTGAACTCAAATGTGCTTGGGCATGTGGAGTCGGATTAATATTGTTCAAAGACTTGAAGTCATAGTAAGAGCACTTTAACAATAACTCAAATTATGTTCTTACAGAGTGACAAATGAACATCTTTGTTAACCAGTTTCAAATCTCTCATCCCAGGTTAGCTGCAGACACCCGCCAGAAGACTGAGTCATTTAGGACTCTCTGCTCCTAGTACAACAAGGCACCCTGATTGCACAAACATTTTCGCAGGAAAATGCCACAAGGTTCATTGCTTCCTGGCAGCACGAGTCTGACATTTGGCACCACACCCAAATAATCTCTGCCCAATTGCCCCAAGCAAATGGGATGGGCAGCCAAGGGAGACCTTGGAAGAATATGAATGCCAACTGCCTGCCCTCCTCCTCTGCATGTGTTGCAATGCTCTCTTCAAAAAGGCATTGTATTCAAACTCTAAACCCCTTCTTCCAAACTTCTCCAAACAAATGTCAGGTTAGCCTTTTTTTTCTTAATCAGTAATAACGTGTGCGGTCTATTAGTTTAGAATACTTACTGGTTCCATAACATTCAATGGAGAGGTGTAGGACAGATTATCAGTACTGCGGCTTCCATACATCCCCTAAAACAAAGACGGTGACAAGAAAAGTTGAAAGGTAGCAGAAAAACACAGAGGAAGGCAGCAATATAACAAAACGCAGTCATGTGATCAGAAACTGTTGAGAGACATTTCCCAAGTAAATCTACTTAATTTGCAAAAACAAGCTAATCAAATCGGGTACGGAAAATTCTCAGTCTGAAGGGGCTGTTGGGAAATTATTATGCCTCAGTTTAATGGAATTCACCAGACCCTCCAAAGTCAAGGAGCGTGCGATGACAGAAACCTTGACTATGAAGGCACCAGTCTATATCTTTATGCACATTCTCTGTGGACTGCTGGGCCTAAGAAGAGTTTTTGCCGGACAGCTCGAACCAGCTTCAAGAGCGCTTCATTGAACAGCAGCAGCGGTTTTGTGACTGATGAGGTTCACTGCAAGATGTCAGTCAAACTAGCAGATTTAACCTCAGTAGTGGGCTAGGAAAATTCTAAGGCCTCTACAGCTTTTATTACTATCAAAGTGAATGAACAGACTTGCTCCGATGGAGACGTACAGGAGTATGGGATATTGCCTGCTAGGGAAGTATCAAGGCCACTAGCATTTGTAAAGGCCAGCATTCTTATAGTAAGCTATGCGAAGGATATGAAGAGCCATAGACTTTGTCCAGCACAGCAACATTGGAGCTTAATTCAAAAAGTTCCTTTTTCCAAGAAAGGTGTTCTGCTGGTATGTGAGAAGTTGGCCTGTATATGCTGTCCACTGATTAAAGTGGGCACCCTGTACCAGTCCAAACAACCCTTATGGTGATTTAAGAGGTCAAAGATAACCTTCGAAAAGTATCCAAGTGGTAGCTGTGGAGAGCAGCCTTCAGGCTTGGTCTTGAAGGAATGTTAAGCAGCTTGTTTTACCAGAGTGCAACCATATAGTATTGGTTAAATGAAAGGAGAACTACACAGTAGTTATAAAAATATGTATTTATTAGTATAACACTCTCTAGTACGATAAAGTATCTGCTACACGCAGATAATCACAAAGCACACAATACTGTAGCACAGAAACAATAGTAAACAACACTAATACACAGTGGGCTCCAGGAGGAGCCCAAACCATATACTAAAATAGGGGTTTAAGAACCACGATTCGCATCAAGACAGTGTCTAGAGGATGTACAATCGCGGGGACCCCAAGGAACCACCCAAGGTGAGTAAGTAGGGACCCTACAGAGGATGGGTGCAGTGTGGGAACACAACAGCGTGCGCCGTACAATTCTATGGGAAAGTCGCTGTTGGAGTTTTAAAGTTTAAGGACCCTTCCCAGTGGACTTCGAAGAAACCTCATGGAACTTAGGAGTTTGGAGAGCCACCCCACCTATGGATACCGTACTACCAGAGTTACCTATCACAGGGAAGCCGATTGCATAGGTATGAAGTGGCGTCAGAAACCGCTGTCGAACCCAATAGAGGACTTCGAAGAAGAGCCGCTGCTGGAAGGAAGAAAAGTGTCAGTTGGAATCCAAAAGGTGGACTCTTGATGAAGAGTACCTGAAAGCAGGGGGGACGGAGTCTGGGTCACTCAGGAGTGACCAGGGGCTTGGTAGACGAATGCCCACCAATGTCAGGTGCTTCAGGTGCGTTGAGGGGGTTCTCGACTCTGCAGCCACAGGGACCAGGAGAAATCGAGGATGACCAGGAGCAGGATGCGAGATGTCCCACAAAGGATGTAGAGTGCTGAGGGGTCGGTGTCCGACAGGAGCACCAACAAGCCTTGGCAACAGCAACCCACGCAGAAGGTCAAGGAAGGTTACAGTTCAAACCAGTAAGGTCCATGAGATTCACCAAACACAGGGGAGTCAGGGCATGCCTGGAGCAACCAGGGGAGCCCAAGAAAAGGAGTGACCCACAGGCCGGAGGCACAGGAGTCGCAAGGGGACCTCGAGCAGTTTCTCAAAGCAACAGCCCACGGAGCACTCGGTGCATGGAGGCCGGAGTTCTTTGTAGGAAATGGTGCCAGAGGTTGGGGCTACTTGGGAGCCCAGTGCACTTGTTCTGGAAATGCCAACAAGCTTATGCACTTGCAAATGAACGGGGTGCACAGGGGTACGGGTATTGCAGCCCCCATGAGGGATTCTGACCTCAAACTTGGTGAAAGGGCATCTCGGACCTCGAAGGACGTAGAAAACCACATCCTGTGTTGCTGAAGCCATTAAAGTCCGGAGGAGCTCAGGAGCAGCAGACCGGTCAGTCATGATGTGGTGCCTGCGGTTGCAGGGGAGTGACTCCTTCACTCCAAGAGAGATATCTTCAGTTGCCTTTGATGAACCACAGGTCCTGCATGGACCCTTTATGGTGCATGGGCACAGACGATGCTTCAGACTGAGAGGGAGACTAAGTCGGGCCCAAACAAAGTCCTGAGTATCCAGACAGTTGCAGTTCAGAGGTTTCTGGTTCAGAATCTTGTCCACGTCGAGTTAGGTAAGCCCTTTTGTACCCACAGGAGAGGGTTGGACAGATTCAGGGGACTGGACAGTGGGGAGGTTACTCCCATGTCCTTTGACAGGTTTCGCACCAGAGCAGGAGCCAACGTCTCCCAGGACTGGTTTAAACTGGACTATGCACAGGGACACCAAATGTGGCCCTCATGCAGACTTTCGGTCACTGGCAAGCGCACCGACCCAGCCCTATTACACCAAATTCTGTCTGGGAGGTCGTCACATCTCCCTGTGACAGGATGCTTATTATTCTGCCTTACTCTGCTCGAGCTTGACTCAGCAGCAGGAGGGCAGAAATGCATCTCTGGTTGGCAGCAACCCTTTTGGGCTTACCGGGACTAGAAGGTTGGTACCGGGAACACCTGGGACCTAACAAAACTCGTTTGAGGGGTGGAATCATACCTCCCACACTGGTGACCCGTGTGGGAGTATGATTTCACAATGTTTGACACTAAACACAATAGGGTTACTTTCAGCCGTTTTAGAGTTCGAGTTAGTCATCACGCTGTTGCATAATGCCACTCTATGTGTCGTGAATGGCTGCAGCACTAACAACCAGGGAGAATGGACTCTGTAGGCTGCAGGGATGTTCTGCTAATGCAGTGGCACCCTCTCACTTAGAACCCTGCCTTTAGGATTGTTAAGGCCTGCTATAGGGGTGACATACATTTTAAGTCAAGTGACCCTTCGATATAGTAAACGTATATCTTAATGAAGTGGTGCATGCACCAACTTACACAGGCTGCAATGGCAGGCCCGTTATTCCATTTTGCATTGCCTCTCATGGGTGGCACAATACATGCTTCAGCCCAAGGGAGGCCTCTGGGGTACCTATGCCCTGGGTACATGGTTACCAAATACTAGGGACTGACAAGGGTACCCCAGTATCCAATCTGATGTGTACCTAAGTACATAACAGAACTGTTTAGGGAGAAAGCAGATCGACTGGGATCCGGATTAGCATGATCCCAGTCAAACTAGTAAAAAACAGTATCACATGAAGCAAAAAGTGGGGGTAACCATAAGAAGCAGATCCTACTTTCCTACATAGCAGCTACTCATCAAAACAAGCACAACCCTGGAGCCCTGCTGCTCAGATGTCTGCTGACTTTGAAGGTGGAAGTGACATCGGATTTAAGGGCAATGGTTGTGGCGCTGTCAAAGGTGAAGTTATGAGCACAGGATTCTGTAACTTAGTAGTCACTGGCTTACCCAATGGCAGCACCGGAAACTGTGGCAGCACTAAATGGTGTCCGTAGAAATGTCCTAACGTGGAGGAGCAAGTGACACCTGTAGAGGGTTTCCCAAAGCACAGCAGGCCATTCTGATAATTTCCATCAAGGCGAAGTACCTCAAACTGCGTGGAGTCAGCAGATGTGTGTTGAACTTTAGCTTTATTTAGTTTTAATATAGGAACAGGCTCCAATGACAAGGAAGAGACCAGTATCTGGGAACGGCTCCAAGTCTCTGAACGGTCCAGAAAGTAGTCTCCTCAAGGAACAATGTCTCTCCTTCCCATGGCATTTATTGTAGTTTTATGTAAAGACCTCTTGGATCATTCCTACCAGGTGGCTTTCTTGACAAGAACAAACAGTTTTGGGGATCCCACCAGGTCATGTGCAAAAATACCTTGGGCCCTCATGTATAAAGAATTGATTTAGAAAAAGTTGTCGCAAATTGCACTCTGACTTTTATAGAATCGGTCTGATTTTGACTCAGAATGGAAGTTAATATAGGGCGGGGGGGGGGGGGGGGGGGGGTCAGTGAGGCTATGGACAATCAATGGCATTTCGACATCTACGTTTAGTAGGTAATAACCAGGTCGGAGGAGCTGTGCCATCACATCATAGGTGGGCAAAGCTGCGGCTGAAGTAGAATGGCGCCACCTGGTGATAGAGAGCTATTGCCAAAATCTGGCTGACCCTAAGCACTGAAACGTGATTACAGTGTGTAGTAGGACTGCTCCAGGCAAAAAATGTAATTATCTGGCTCATGGTCAGGGCGGGCTCTCCTCCGGGAGGAACACATTTGCTTGACCAGTGTACAGCCCTATGTGAGTGAAGTGCACATGCTGATCTAACAAAGTTTTTTTTTTTTAAATGAACATGCAAAGCTGGCCTTTAAATTCATCCTAAAATCTGTGCATCTTTGGTAGAATATGTGCAAAACTACTTTTCTTACAACAACCTTGCAGACAAAAATCATCATGTGAAATTTGAGCATCTCTGTACACACGAAGTATATACTAGTAAACAGGTTAGTATTACCATCTTTCTGGGATTTAAAAGTGCCTCTGTAACTTTGATGGGGCTGAAACCTTCCATCCACCTAGACCTTAGATGATGTAACATATTCATGGAATTATTAATGAGCATCATAAATTTGGGAGACTGACGAAGAGGTGAGCTGTGTTTCGAGACGAAACTTCAAGTCTTTGAGTAACTGTATGGAAGCATTTTTTTTTTTTTTTTTGGTTGGGGGGGGCGAAATTGTGACAGCACCTCAGATACAGTGTAGGACAGACGCGGACATCCATCCTGGGAACCAGAAAACTATCTGACAAAAGCACAACTTTCTGAATTCTTTGAGCTGCACATGCTCTTTGGCACCGGTCTGTGGTAAGATTTTGACTTTCCAAGGCTTTTAGATGTGGAGAAATAAAATGGGAGGAGCTGGTGCTGGATGGGGTTTCCAGGCAAATAGTAGATAATTAAATTGTAGTATCTGCAGGACCACTGATAATGGGCTACTGTCTAAAAATGCAGGGCTAAGCATCTGCAGGGAGAGCGTCACCTTTAAATAGGTTTAACTGCAACTGAAGAATCTGAAACTGTGATAGATTACCACCAACCGTTTCCAGAAAATCTACCCATGGCAAATTAATTGTTTTTGCTTATGGGATATATTCGGTTTTGAAAGTGAGCAGTCTCTCAGTGACCCCTTTATTGTCTGGTTGTTCAAAAGCATTGGTGAACAGAATGGTGTTATAGGATCATATTTGTCTGCGTGCACCTTGTGACTGCCACCGTGATATTACTCGGGATATTCTTTAATTCTTGCATACTACTATTCAGCACCTGACCAAACAGGTGCTTTAAGTAGTCTGGGAGATGCAAATAGGCATTTTCACCCATCTGATAAAGAACAAGGATATATCTTGAAAATAGACAATAGACCGCAGTGAGAGACTGCCAGAGCCAAACAATATTTCTCCGAAGCAACCAGAGTATCTTTGATTTCTTTTCACTTTTGCCTGCCTTTTTCCTTTCATGATCATTCAAAAGAGCACTTCTCCCAGGGTCTAGAATCAGAGGAGAAACCATCTGTTTAAGGACTTTGCATATTGTTTCCCTAAAAGGCTGCTTCAGATCTGAGTTAAAAGAATAGAGCAAAATACTCACAAGTTTTCTAGAAATGAAACTGGTTCATCAGTGATGAGTGAAAGGCTTCTGAAGTGCAAAAAAAGGGCCATCTCTGACTGCACCGAGATTTCCTTCTTGGTTGATATCTATTGTTTCCACTGGTGATCTCATCTAGTATGGCAGGGCTACTGAGACGAAGGAGGCCTTCTTCCTAGTGCTTCTTATTGTAAGTTTTTTGTAAATGCATGCATGCTATCTAATGGATTTGCTCATTCTTCTATGTTACCTGGAGAGAGCAGATGTATAATTGACAAAGCTTCGGTCTTGAGTTGGGCGGTCAATAGACGTTTTTGTGCTGTCATCATGTTTGTTCTGTTGCCTTTTCCCACACAGGTTACATTCTATCCTTGCGTAATTCAGTTTGGTTAGTTGGGTTATTCTTCTCCTCAATGTGTTTATAAGGAAGTATCTTGATTTCAGTTTTTTCTTTACATAATCGTTTGATTCTGTCAATAATTACTTTCTCTTCTATGTACTTTACCTATCCCCAAATAGAAGGCTGCTGGAGCAGATATCTTGACAGTTCCAAAGTAATGTCCCATATATCTGCACCGATAACTTTTCCCCATGTAGGTCATGCTGATCACCTATGTGTTTTTACTCATCAGGTCAGACTCTTCTCTACAGAAACTGTATTATTCACACTGTGCGGTGACACAAGCACATCCGGTCTACATTAAGAAACATCCTGTAATTTGTGCAAGTGCGTCAGTTGAAGAAATAATCTATCCATGTGCTAATGGTGTGTACTCAAGATAATGTACTCTATTTGCTAGGTGATTGTGTCTTTATAGGTCATTCTGGCATGCATCCACCTTAGTTTCTTGTTTTTCTTAGTTTCAGATTAGAGAGTTATGGCAGTGTTGATCAAGTGTTATATTGAGGTGTCTTCACAAGAATTCTAGGCTTGTTCAGATCTAAAATCATTTCAAGTTTCGAATAAAACAGGTTACTGAAGGTTCCTCCATTTTGTGGTCCTGTACCGTGAACAAAGGAATTTGTGTAATTTTAGCACTATTCTTTTTTAATCGCTTCTTGCAGTTGTGCCAATATAACATACCAGCCTTTCTACCTTTTATCTAAATAGATGAGAGATGTGCATTTTTTCTGGTAAAGTACTACATCGTTTTGTTGTGTAGTGACTAGTTTCCCATTGTATGTATTGTCCAATGCTTTAATTTTGCAATTAGTTTATTTTTATGCAATTTATTTAGCTCAAATTATTGGTATGCCAGTGTATATCAGAGGGCCAGGGTATGCATGGACAATGCTGAATTTTAAGATCCAAGTGATTTGCTAATATATGGGCCTGTTTTGACGATTACCTACTACCAGTTTTTTTTATCAGATTATAGTCTCTCTAATAATTAATCACTGAGGGTTCAGATCTCTTGTAGTCTTTGGGCCCTCTGACTTCTTTCAATACCCTTATGACTCAGTGACTATCAAGCATTCTTCACAAACCGCTTCTGTCAAGTTCTGTTTTCAGCATTTACTTTGCATGTTCTCTTATTGCCTACAGGTTCCTGCACTGTATTCCCTCAGTTCTTTACAAGGTAAACAAACATTTAAGTCTGTTATTTTTACTCTAAATTTAAATTCTTCCTCTGTGAGCTATTTTCATTCTGTTTATCCTTACTTTTGCTCACCTTCTCTAAGTTACATGTTTCTCTCGGATAACTTGACCTTCTTTCTACTTTCCCTTTAATGTCCCCAATAAATCCTCGGCTTATTTACCTTGCATACTCCCAGTATTTGTTTGTCATTCATCTCTGTACTACCTAAATATGTAGTATTCTCTCAAAATCTTAATGCTAATCTCGTCATATTCTATTCTTTAATTTCTCTATTCATGTTTGTTCCCATTTCTTAATCCCTCTCTCATGACCATCAGTGCTCCATTTCTCTTCTTGCTTGGAATTTGCTTCCAATTTATGCACAGTTTTGATCATTCTCACCTATTCTCTTCCCCACAATGGGCTCATTCCCCCCGATGTGAAAATGCTTAGTCTTCTTTGGTAGCCATATGAGCATCAAGTCATTTATACAGCTGGGCAAGGATGTGAATGTCATCACACATGCATGTCTTCATCCACACTGCGCATGGAAGCGCCTAAAGTGCTCCTCAACCCTCTAAAATGGAAAGTTGTCAATATTTCAATAAGTACTTTGTACAGCTTATGCACTGTAGTACCCTTGGTCTGGATCTTATTATACTACGGCAGACATTTTGAGCATCAGTGTTGCTTAGTATCACTTTAGCTTTCTTCCTTGCTTGCACTAGTCTTATATGTGTGGGAGGGGCAGGAAATTCCTGTCTTCTAGATCGATCGGTTTAAAGGCTTGAGTGGTTGTAGAGGAGAGAAGTGCAGAAGATCCCTTAGGCTCTGGCAAGAGCTGGCTGCCCAACTTCGTAGCCCTGCAGCATTGCGACACTCGCACACTCCCTGAACCTTTGGGAGACACTGTAGTTGTACTCACTGGAGGCAATGAAAAAAAATGTATTACAAGGAAAACTATCACAGGTTAAGTGGGTATCACCACTATTCCTGTGTCGCCAGACCATACATCCCAGATTAATGCGACAGTCCTGCCAAGTACCATGCATCAGACATTAGACTAACGCATTTCAGTGTGGTGCTTTGTATCGCCGCACTGACATACATTTGTCACGCATTTATAGCACCTTGGTCCCACCGTGAGAGGAGAGCTCAAGGAGCCTACAGCTGCATTTAAGCAGCGAGTGTGCTGCCAGTAAGTGCGCTCTGTGCTGTCTAGGTACCAGGCATGCTTTATCAAATACACTTTTGCCCTGAAATGTATAGTAGGGATTGCACAAGCAGGTAATGGCTTCAATCAACTAGCAGAGCCGGACTCCCTCTCTAGCATACCGCATGGTCTGTCAGCACCACCTGAGGTGATACAAAATAAAATCAATCAGGAGGACCCAGCAGTGCCCTCACATGGATCCAGGGGTGGTGCCTCGTCTGTTTGTTATTTTCGAGGAAGCCACCACCCGCCATGATCGCGCAGCGGCTGGTTGGCAACAGAGATGTTAATGAAGCAGCCGGCAGCTTTAATTTTCCTTGCTGCACCACAGACAGTGCAGTTTAGAGGGAAGATCTGATAGGTAAGATTGTTAGCTAATATTTTTGAGCTGTTTGAGGGTCTGTTGTGTCCCGTGAGCAGCGTCGGATTTTACTGTTGATTTCCCCGACATTAGCACACCTTGCTTGGTCCTTAACCGCAAGGAGTCTCTACCTTGCATAATACCTATGCAGGCCTGTGGATGTTGAGGCCGGCAGCTTTCGGTTCCTTTGCTGGGCCTGGCTCTAGTGCAGTCCCTTCCTAGGGTGTATATGACGATACTATCACAGGTCAGTGAGTTGGCTGATGTTCTTCTGCTATTTGAGGGTGGGCCTCCTAGTTTTGATGCGCTGCACCGGGTTTTGCGGTTCTTCTCCCCGATATAATCCAGACATCTTGCCAGGAGCTTAAATGCCAAGAGTCTCTACCTTGCAAAACATGTATTCAGCCGAGGTGTCGGGACGAGAGGCAGCTTTCTTTTTCTTTGACACGCGGCCAGCCGCCAGTGTATACCCAGAAGGGTATCATGTGATAGGTCAGAGTGTTATTTTATTTGGCTGTTAGTGGCCTTGGTGCACCGGATTTTACTGTCGATTTCCCTGATATCTCCAAAAAACCGGTCAGTTAGAGGGTCTGAGGGAAATTTACAGACCAGCGCGGACAAATCCCCTATTCACTAGATATACATCAACATGAAATCCGCGGGTCTACTAAAGCAAAACTGAGAACTAATAACACCAAAACCAGCATATTCAGACAGAGGGAGTCCTTATAAGAAGGACAAAGTCCCATCACCCACCGAGGTGGCATGCTTCATCATTTGGGACCTCCCTTTAACCGCACCTGGTGCAGTTAAGGAGCTACAACTCCTTTGCTATTGTAAAAAGGAGGAGCTCACAGATGTTTTAGATATAGAAACGGAGGATTAGATCTCCTAACGATCAATGAGGCTGCCTACAGTGTGGTGAAACAAGGTGCAGTGTGTGTAAACAGTGAGTTAAAATTGACTATCTGTAGAGAAATATGTTTATTAGGTATCTAAAGGTGTCAAAACATAAAAACCAAAAAAGAACGTGTTCAAGGAAAGTCTCCGAGCACGTTGATGACAAACGCGGTCTACATGTTTCAGCCAACTTTGATCTAAACAATATGATCGTGGCTTTCGTCAGGACCATATGATAATACTACTGCAAACAAAGTGAGTAAAGTGCAAAGTCACAAAACACAAAAAATGTAAGGAACGATACAACCTACAGATAAACCTGCTTATTCACAGATGGGCGGAACTGTAGGGGTACGGAATGATCACCCGCGATCAGTCGGGGATATAATCCTACACTCCTGGTAACGACTCAGGGCGTGAGGCAACGCTCTGTCCGTCGTTACCCCGGACCTTCTTCCTGGTCATTCCGAGTGGTAACTCAAAGATGCCTTCACTCGCAAATGTGGGCCACATTTTAATTGCTTGATTTGTTAAATGGGGAGCCACTTATTTTGGTGCCACGGTTTGTTTTCTGCCCTAGTCTTGCCCTTGCAGAGAAGGTATATCCTATACTCTCTTGATAGCAGACACAGGTGGGCTGTCTGACTGCTCACGACTGGACCGTCTGCAGCCCTTCAGCCTGCATGAATCAGCACTTCCTGCTGCTGCAGCCTGGAGTCCCCCTGTCCATTCCAGCCAGAGAATTTGAAAGACACTAAAGACAAGCGCTTATTCTGGCAGAGATACTGCGATCCTGAATATAAATTTATATATACTTGATCTATAACTCAAAATTTGCATTGGATGGCATAATGGATTAACTTTTTCTTCAATGCCACACTTCCTTCAGCAAGAATACCGAAAAAGTGATGTGCAAGACTATTGGTAGAAAATATATTTTGATCTACTATACATATGTTGTTTGGAATTATGAGAAGATAATACAAGAAGAAAAAGGTGCAGCTGAAAGATTTTAGATTCACCACAACAATACCAAGGTCCCTTTTCTTCAATGTCCCTTTCCCAGCACTCAATCTGGGACAGCTGCACTGATTCAGAGTGGAAATGATGGATTGGGGCACCCAAGATAAATGAACTGGAGTAAAATTACATACATTTGGCGGCAATTGGATGTCATTACTTTTATTCTATCTTGCTCGCCTCTTGATAGGTTGGTACGAGCTCTGTGCAAAGGGACAAAATATTCACCAAATACAACAAAGCGACAGCAAGATCTTGTCCCCAGAGAAACATGTGGATTATCAAATAAAAATCAAAGGAATCACACCCTAAAGTATAATTAAGGGCCTGATTAATTCTTTAAAATATGAGATACAAAATTATCAAGCTAATTAGGTCTAATAAATTACCTCATTGGAAAACAAGCATTCACCAATAAAACATGCATTAGAGACCGATTTGTATGCAGACAAAAACACAATGTAAACTCTCCACAACAGAACAAGCCAACACCTAATTTAGAAATAAGCATGTAGCAAGAATGCTTTTGTTAAAAATCTGGAAGAGGTAAATGAAGGTGACGTGAACTCTCTGCACATTTGTATTACAGAACCACTTTGGCGTTCAATGACAAAACTGAACCTGTTCATCAAGGGAGGACTGTGAATCGGAGAGGGTAAACATGAAGGTGGGGGATGGGATCACAAAAGTGGCTACTCTATAAGTAGGCTTTAAGTGCCAAGTTATACTCTTCAGGAACATATAAATCCCAGCCTTCTACTCCATCACCCATCATCTTGCCTCCTGTTCTCGGGTCCTGTTGAATTGCTGCTTTCTGTAGCAGAGAATTCAGGGTGGAATAATGGAAAAGATGCATTGATGCTACCAGACCGTTTCAAGCCAATGGTCATAGAGAACAGTTAAGTAGACAGAAAAAACATAACCCTTGGGTGCAAAACCTGGTGGGTATAGATTGGGCAACGTCCATTTAAAAGTGGAAGGCAAATAAGTAAAAGCGTGTTTTATAAGTTTTAGTTTGACATGTAAATACCATATAATCATAACAATGTTTGAACCTTACCATCACAGGCTGAAATCTGGCAGGTGAAGATATTTGTAAATTTCTAAGCTGTTCCTCTAGAAACAGCAATCGTTCCTCCAGCTGAATTTCTAACTCTTGAAGTTCCATACGCACATTATTTCTCAGGCCCTGAAGTTGATCAGCTTCATACCTATAAGAAACAGGCACAACCTGTAAAAACACATCAGCCACAAATAATCACCAAAAATAAAGGAAAACTTGGTTCTTAATACAAGCACTGAGAACCTTTGCTATACTGTGGATCTAAATACAGAGTGGTTCTCAATGTGGGTCTGTGACACATACTCAGGGGGTCAGGTACTGTGAAGAAATTTCGATGTAATCAAATAATAAACATATGTATACATAGAAAAGCAAAATGTAAAATGTAAATTATTTAAATAGTCAGAAAATGTGACAATTTAAAATTGGAAGTTAAAAATCAAGTTGTCTCCTTGGATTGATTTCTTGGAGCAGCACAAGTACAGCAAACATAATTTAATATGAATGATTGGCAACGTCAATCGAAGAACTGGTAGGTGGCAATGAAAAAACAGAACATGCATCATGAGCCAAACAAGAAAAAAATGATTTCCTAGAGCATAGTATATTGCTTCACCTTTTAGAAATAAAACTAAACCTTTCCATTAAAATGTGTATATAATTTTGGATTGTGAATTAAATATGCCATAATTTGTCTATTTATTTCATGTATTCTTGGTTTTGTACTTCTGTACTTTTGTGTATTGCTTTGAGGTTTAAATATTAAAAATGGAATAGGCTGCGTCACCAGCTTACATTAGGGATTCAGTGGGGGTCTACAAAATTCGAAAGGTTTAGAACTGCTGCCCTATATAGATTATTGCAGACTTCAAGACTGTCAATTCTTGAAATCAAGAACTCTGGGATTTGGTCAATCTGCTCCATAGCAAGCTTAGTTTCACACAACCCTGGACACCTACAGTTGGAAACAGCCTGCTCAAGCTTCAGTCCATGAAGGTCAAGTCCTCTGTTCCATGATTTAACTAAAGAGTTAATTTATTGCCAATGTGTAATCGACAGCAGAAGTATAAACATCTAAAATGATGCACCACTCTAACATTTAAAGAACAAGGGTACAGTAGTCAACCCCTCTCAATATCAGCTCAACCATCTGCAACAGCACAAGAATAAACAATTGGACCACCGAGTCTATTCATATACTAATCTTCCCAGTGATCTTGAACCAGTACATGCAGGTCCTTATTGTGTAAATACCTAAAAATCCATCAGTATGCAGAAAACACTCAATATTACCGGATGGTCTGTTCTGGCAATGAATTTGATCACTTTAAGAACTTCCTCGCCACACAAATCAAGCATGGTTGTCACAGATCTACCTCAGACAAAACCACATGGAGAAGGAATATGTGCACATTGATTTAATTCGCATCCATTACCAATTACTGACATTAACAAAAAAACTACATGGCTGGTGCTCAGAGATTGGTCTAGATTAAGTAATGCCACAATTTTCCAACAGCTCTAAATCAAACAAACATCAGCTTCAAAACTACAATTAGTGCCATCCACAGTTCCCACTCTGCAAAGTAAAGACCTTTCAACAGGAACCACACTTAAGAACTGCCATTCAAGCACTGATCTTATCCCATCTAGATGGAGGAACATCCTGCTGGCCAGCATGTCCAAGATTCACCTGACTCCAACCTCCCTTTAAGAGCATCCTTCATTGAGGGTGTTGACCGATGAAAAAAGTCTTCAGAAACACAACAGAATCCCAACTACTCACAGTGAACACAGATTCTCTCTGTATTCCCACTCAAAGAACTAATGCATCTATCAGCAAATACATATTCTGCTATTTATGACCAACTGTGTCACTTAGCAGGTGGTTAATCCAAACACCCCTCCATACCTGCACCCAAGAGCAAGGTCTTGTATGTGTCTTGCGACATCTGCAGCAATATCATTGTCTCCTTAAGCCCACAATCTGCAGCAAGGAGAAGACTAGACGTGTGATTTGCAGCTATACAGAGTAGATTCCGAAGAATTTATCCTTTGTTTACTGACAAACTGCGCAGAACAGCCATCTCTTCAAACATCACCTTGTCACTTTATTACCATTCAGTCATCTACTAGAGAGAACCTACCCAGCTAATGTAGCTTCCCTATATTTCCATCCCAAAGCAGCTCCCACTCCCTGTTGTTCCTCTCTTTAGTCAGACACTGCGCCTTTAAGTGCTCAACTGACTTTTAGATGGGATCAGGCTTTATATATAACATACATAAAGATGACTAGTAGAGTCCTAAGGGACACTTTTTGATCTCAGATCATGACCGTTGAAATTTCATTCGCCGTACTCTCCTCCTCCTCGCGATCCTGTCATTGAAATTACGCTGTTAATATTTGCTTGGCATCACATAGGAAACACGGTCCCCTGATGAAGGGTCCAAGACCCAAAATGCATTGGGATGATTGATATGACATGTTAAATATCTGTGATACCAAGAAGTAATTACCATGACGTACATGCATCCATGAGATTTATCATAGTGATGTCATAAACCCGTAATAAAAAAAAATTCATCGAAAAAAAGAAACTACGAATAATTGTGGACTTTATTTGAAATTGAGAAAGGTTACTATAACCTAACTGGAGTGCAACGGGGGGACACTAAGTAATGTCCAACTTACTGCTATATCTAGACCTTTAGATACCACACATAATACACTCATACCTCAATATACACACTTACTTTTCCTCTTCAGTCAACTGGTGATAAACCATAGTTTGCTGACGTAGCATACTGAGTTCCAAGTCCATCATTTGTGTTCTAAACAAATTCAGGCTTCTTCTCATCATTTGCAGTTCTTGAAACGTGTTCTTATAAAATATAAAAAAAATAAAAATACACAAGTGAGGTTTTAAACAGAATAGATTGTTGAATACTTGAAAGTAATTCTTGGGGTTTAGCTACCAAGAACATTAGACTTACTTCATATAGAGGCAAGATAGATGGTCTCTGAGGAACAAAACCAGGATTCACCACTTCGTTTCCCCTCATCATAGGATACTAAAAAATAAATATAAATTTTACCAAAGGAAACAAAACATAGGTCAAACACGGATGACTCGCCTCGAATCCAGCGGACTATCTACATGGCTATATAAGTGAAACCAATTTTACCTGGGTGACCAGCAGGAAAATAAAACAACTTTAGCATGTAAAAGAAGCCATCATTTGGCTGGGTTTAGTGAACAATAGCCAGATCATCTGTACTACATTGCATTAAAGGAATAGACTAGAAAGCAATTTTAACAGCTGAAGGTATGAATGTCAAACTCTCTCCTACATCGCAATACTGTGGCCAAGATTGCCATTACAGTTGGATATTTTGTTGGTGTTAACTCTGCGTTCGTTTAATTCTAACTTTCAAACTATTCTTTTATCACACTAGTTGAATATATCTTTTAAAATGTGCTACATTCTAAAGGAATGCCACGCTTCAATTCAAATTCCAGGCAATGCTTATTTTTTCATTATTTACTTCAACAATTACAAATACCTTAAAAAGGATTCAAAGCTAAAGATACCAGTGAAGCGGGTAACAGCCTGAATCATTAGAAGGTCATTGGCATTCATTGCTTTAATGTTATCTGCCTCAGTAGAGAATGCATGTGTTTATAAACACTTAATCATCATCTAAGATGGCATTTGGCACAGAACAGTTTATTCCACATTACGTTAACAATTTCATACCAAGTGAAGCAGAGACCATTTAAATAATCCTAGTAAACAAAGCCATCGGTCAACTACAAGTTAAATGGAGTGATGCTCAACAGAACAAGCCAAGCACAAGTTCTTATCATGATCAGCACTAGAAAATGGGACAGGTCTTAAATTATGCTAAGGCGGCAATAGAAAGTGGGGTCAGAGAATCTATTTAATCTGGCAAGTGACCCTCTTCAACCCCGATTCAGAATATGGAGTACAAATTTTAAAGTTCTACATGACAAAGTAGGTCACAGAATTGTTGACAACCCAATGATATGGCATCATCATAAATGGCTTCTAGGTTTCGGTCACCCAATGGTCAACTGAATGTGCCTAGGAAAGGGTCATAATCATAGTAGGGGCACATAGTTTACGGAGGGATCATTACAATATTTTTAGTTAAGGTTAGAAAACACAATTGGAAATGCAGTTTTGTCACCCTATTGACTATGACCCTTCATACCAATATGCACCAAAAACTTTCCGGAGCAAAAGTACAGTATACACACTTTCAGTTTACCAGCTTCAATAAAAAAGGGTCAATGCTGGTTAAAAGCTACAATTATGTATCAGAGTCCCATACATTTTCTGTGACTACTTAAAAAAAACAGAATGAATGGGCATCAAATTCAAAATGAGCCTAAAATGAGGCTGTATCCAATGTTTTGCCAGGTTTAGCGAATTTTGCTCCAACCATATCTGAGAAAAAACTGAAAACATAGCCATTAATGAATTTATTTTTATCTGTTATCCTGTTTGTGAAGATCAGGAGAAGTACAATACATTAAGTTGGGTCTGGTGGGTGAGTGGACTAATGCATCCACTGCAAGCATCTAAGTTTGATCTCATATTCACAGGTTTAAATATGAGATCTGAGGCTGATAAAATGAGTACCACAGAGTTGGGTAATAAAAGGATATTCAACAAGATACCTCTCAGAGTGAACATGCACTTTACAAATATACACGTAATGTTATAAGGGGCCGTGTCATTCAGACCACCTATCTTTTCATGATCACTCTCCTTGCCTGTGATGATGAACAAACAGTGCAAAGAAAAAAAATGAGCTTAGTACCTCCAACCTCTAGCTTGCACCAAGACTCAGTGAGAGGGCAAGAGACAGAGGTTGGATTTGAGGCACGAGGGCAGGAATTGAATGCACCCTATTCGTGCCAAAGGTGTAGGAAGTAGTAAGACAAATCGCTTGCCAGCCTTGTCAAGAGGCAAGGGAGGCACAGGCCAACTTTTCGCTAAGCTTTTCCTCCTCAAATTGTCTACCGACCAGTAAGGGAGGCAGGAGTACTGAGATACTGCAATCTTGCTGCAATGTCGAACTCTAACCCTGACATCAGATTACTGTCCATGTACTGCTAGAATTAGCAGAAAGTCTACTGTGCATACTGCTAGAATCAGGCAGATTAGTATTTCAAAAATAAAACTCACCTTTTCAGACCATTCCTTGGCGATCTTGGTTGACCTTTGTATCAGTGGGTTTCATGTAAAGTGTTTAATTACCGTTGGGTGCTACATTAAAAATCTTAATGAATAATACCTAGTCAAAACAGGAGCAGTAGTCACCTGACTTGGCCCTTCTTCAGTCACTAGACATAGCAGCAGAAAACCAGTAACCACATTGTGGTTTTATAACTTGGAAAGAAAAAAACTGCGAGGTCTTGGCTTACTCCACGGAGTAAAAAAAATACATTTAAAAAAATGTGACTATTGGGACCCATCCAAACAGGCAGTTTAATAGAATGCCTTATAACACCAGTACATTTAGGAAGAAAAAAACGTCAAGTACACAAGTAGATTTTCCTTCTTTTGCTTAATTCTGCTGGTCGCTACCTTTGCTGTAAAAAGTATTAAACAAAAACAAAACAACAGAAAATAGTTTATGACTCACTGAACTGTTACATAACCGATAGTATCAACTCGAGAACAAACCAGCATTGGCATAGCCAACAGGTCTTGCCTTTGGGACCTTTTAAGTGCTTAGCTATGCAGCATATAATCCTGGGTGGTGTGCCGCCAGGAATTGAATAGCTATACAATTACTATTTTTGCCATTCACAAAGCCAGTTTAGAAAGTAGGATTTTCCTTGCAACAAATCTGTTATACCGACACAAATATGGTTTAAAATCATTTGTCACTGATGTGGCAGAAATGACACTGCCCAATATTACCAACACGGACTTGATAATAACTCTTATTGATAAGAATATGAAGGGCTTTGGATCCCTGTGAGATATTAGCTACAAGGAAGGAAGGGTCACAGTGGCATATTGGCAACAATGTGGGTGGGCTCATTGACATACCAGCACATACTTGCAAGGGGTAATCACTAGACCAAGTATATAACCAGGGCAATATAAAGGCCCCACTGAAGACGCAGCCTGATAACCTGCACAGGACACACGGCAAACATGGCCTCAATTGTCTTTACCTGGGTAGGATGACGCACAACGATGACCTCCCAGAGACTTCTTCCAGCAAGATAAGACTGGCACATACGCAAGGCATGCTGACATTTTTCGCATCAACACAGCTGTACATCAGCACAAGCCATAGGACTGCTCTTTTCAGAAGCTGAGATGTGAGCTAAAGTGTGCTTTTCGATAAAGGAAAACATCTGCGATACAGCAAAAAAAAAAAAAAAAAACTTCGCAGAGCTCGAGTTATACTTGACCCAGGCCTGGTATCCCCCCTCCTCATCCTTTTCTCAAACATCATCCTCCCTTCCCTCTCCCAATACACGCTCACGTGCAGGCTACTCCCCGATCGCCCATTGATGCCATAGGAAGGAATAGTAATGCGCAGAGAGAGGCTTTAATTCTTAAATATACAAGCGGCAGTAATGCAGCCCATTTTTACAAGCAGTGCGTTATATCGGGTCCACTACACCCAGTAAAACCGAACCTTGTTGATGAACTTATGCTTCAATACCTCATCAGGGACGAGTGTGAAAAGAAAGGGGTCTCCAAAGGGTAAGAGGAACAGAGGATGGGCTCAGACCCAGATACAAGGCGAGGCCAATCAAGAGAAACTGAGAATACAAGGAAATCACCAAAGAGAAGAGAATAAAGAGGATTCAGAGGGCCAGGACAGATGGGATAACAAAGAGGTCTTCAACTCACAAGGATCCCAGAAGATAAAAGGAACACAAAGACGACCCGAAACTAGGGGTTACAAAGCAATGGAAAAAAACGACGAATACAATGATGACGGCAAAATAAAGGACAAAATAAAGGACACTAAGTCTGATGTAAAAGAGAGAAGCACTGAGACTGGTCCAACTGAACAGAAACGGAATAAGGAAGTTGAGAAACAAAAAAAGAAAGCTAAGGAAAATCAGAGAATAAAAGAGATCGAAAAGGAAAAGGAAAAGGAAAAAGAATTGACAAGTATGGAGAATCTTGATCTTTCGGAGAAAAAGGCCAAAAGACTACAGACGATCAAAAAGTTAAAAGCTGTGGCTAATATAACTGGGCACTCATCAGGGTCCCAACCCAGAATTTCAAATATATTTAGCCCCGCAAACAAAGAAAGACAGCAGACTGGCCCCTATAATGGCATTCGCAATGAAACTGTGTCAATCTCAATGGACCAACAAGGACTACAAAGTAGGACCGAGACTGCTGCAGAAGAGGTCTTAGCGCCGGCAGACCGCCTAGAATATCTAGAACAGAGAAATATAAGGAAAAAGAAAGTGGAAGATAGCACAACAGCAGAACTAGAGAGTTTAAACCAACCCACAAAGGAATATACCTCGGCAGCAGTTTCCGATGGCTCTGAATCGGAGATTTATGAGACAGGAATTTCAATATCCAGCGAATACAGTGAATCCAGCGAATCCAGCGAAGAGTGGGATCATGGCAAGAATCCTAGACAGGAGGAGCCGGATAAAAAAATGCTATTACCAACAGAAATCGGAATTAAAAATACTCTACTCTGCGATTACATACTAACAAAAAAATCTGGGAGAAAAAGAAGCAAACTTAAAAGACATCGAAATATAGCTCAGGATGAAACAACTGACCCTGGGAGTAATCCAGAACAAAATATAGCGAGAACCAAATTGTCACGCAAAAGTCCCCATCGTAAAACAAATCCAGAATTTGAAAGAAATAAGAATATCCCTTCAGACAATCCTGGTGAAGATGGGCAGCTGAAGCATAGAGAACCTACTTTGAGTGAAGTTCTTGAATCAATTAAAAATTTTCATCACGATGTAAAGAAAGATAGTCAAAGAAACCATGTCGCTATTCAAAAATTGGAAGGCGCTATCAATAAAATTGGCAATACTTGTCAGGAAATCTCCAATAGAATGTGTTCGGTAGAAGATCGAGCAGAAAACTTGGAATCAGACGTCGGCAGACTGCAACTGCAAGCCAAAGAGCATGAGGGCATAATTAAAGACTTAATGATAAAGCTTGAAGATCAAGAAAATAGAACAAGAAGGAACAATCTTCGATTTCTTGGGATTCCCGAGGGCTCGGAAGGTAGTGATCCAAGAAACTTTATGATTAAGTTATTGAAATCCTCTTTCCCGGAACTTAACTCCTGGGAAATGGACAAAGAAGTATGCCGAGCACATCGCTTTCCACTGTCAACATCAAAACGGTCAGAGAAATCACCTAAATACCCGAGAGCTCTCCTGGTAAACTTTGGAAACTTTGTGGTGCGTGACACTGTATATGATCTTGCTAGGCCAACCGCTCAAAGAGAATATAGGGGCTTTAAGTTTTTTGCAAGACCAGATTTTGCACACGCAACAGTAGAAAGACGATGGCGAATGAGACAGCTGTTTGCCCCCTTCGAAAAACTTGGAGCAACAGTCTATCTGCAAAATCCGGCACGACTAAAAATAATATATAAAGGCACAACAAGGAGTTTTACAAGTGAGATACAGGCGGAGGTCTATCTCAAGGAGGTTGAAGAAAGTATGAAGCAAAAAAAATGACAACTGAACAGAAGGAGCTTTCTAGTGCTGACAAACTTTCAATTACTACTGTTTGAAGTAAGATTGATAATAAGTATGACTACATAGTAGCAGGCCAGGTAGTAGGCTCAGGCGTGTGGATCACACGGCCATCAACAGCTGGGTGAGTCTAAACCCAGGATGCCTCAAAGGGTGGTAGGAGGGGGGGTGGTAAGAGGTGTGGGAAGGAAGGGGGGGATAGGGGGTTGGACGGAGGTTCTGGGGGGAGAAAATAATAAAATGAAGAGAGTTCGTACCGTTAAAGGGACTATGCATGAAGGAGGAAATTTGAAACAAATATTGAGTTTTTATTATGAATTCAGGTACCCGGTCAGGCTGCTGTTATGGAAGCGCATAAAAACTGATAATGTCTAGAATTAGTATTGGATCCCTTAACATAGGAGGATTAAATAATTGGAAAAAGAGGGGGAAGCTTGAGCAGTATCTAAATATGATAAACTTAGACTTAATATGTTTACAAGAGACCCACCTACCGTGGAGCAAAAAACACTGGTTGAATTTTAAAGGCTATGAATTGCTGGCATGTTCATCCCAGACTTCTATGATAAGAGGCGTGGCCATAATTGGTAAAGTGGGGTTGGGAGGGGCCAAAAGGTGTAAGGCGGATTCACTAGGTAGATGGGCAATATGCGAAATGAACTTAGGCTTCACTATTTGCACAGTATATGGATCCAACACAGATGAGCCACAAGTTTTTAGCAACATTGAAAATGAATTAATTGATTGGCACACCAATATAGTACTATGTGGAGACTTTAACATTTCTGCGAATTTCATGGATGGTAGCACATATATTGGCAGTAAGCCAAGGGTGTTTAGAGCAATTATTTCTATGATCCAGTCACATGGCTTATATGACGTGTGGGGAAATTTATCAACCGGAGATCCAGGGCACACATATTATTCACATCCTTATAATAAATACTCGAAATTAGATTACTTTATGATATCAAACATCTTACTTAAGAGTGCTCAAATAAAAAAGCTTCCCAAAATCATGTCAGATCACAACCCCCTAGTTTTAAATATAATGATTAATAGGTCAGTCAAGGTCCCCAGACCCTGGACATTCGATAAAAAACTGCTAACGGATGTCGACTACATTACTCGCTTGAAAAAATGGACTCATTCCTTTTTCGACGCTAATAGGTATAGTGCCTCACGGGGAGTGGTTTGGGATAGCTTTAAGGCAGGATTAAGAGGAGAGACCATAAGTTACACCACCAACGTATGGAAAAAGGCTAATAGCGAAAGGGAAGCATGGATGGGAAAATTAAGCGAGGCAGAGACACAACAGACAAGATATAAGCACGGGTGATCAATCTGCCGAGAGCCTACATAAAGTAAATTCCATAAAAGCCGAGATCCAGAAACAATTAGCAAGAAAGGCGGCAGCATACTATCAGGCACAGAGATCGCGTCTTTATGAAACCGGCGAGCAAGCAGGTAGAGCTCTTGCTCTGCGAATCAGGCAGGTCGCAAGTAAAAACATCGTGTCACAAATTGAATATCAGGGCCAAACATACAACAAACCTGGCGAAATTCTGGAGGGGTTTAGGAAGTTCTATCAAGAACTATATCAGGAGGAAGCGGTAGGAGGGCACACGAATATAAGCTGGTTAGACATGGGTAGTAAGCTAAACTTAGGCCAGATCACTTCTTTGGAACAAGACATCTCAGTGACGGAAATATCCGAAGCTCTGCAAGATCTTGCAAGTGGAAAAGCTGCGGGCCCGGACGCTATACCGTTGGAGGTATATAAAAGCTTAAGGGAGGAAATAACACCACTGCTTTTAGATCTATTCAATGGTGTTATGAATACCGGAATAATACCAAAGTCTTGGCAAGAAACCAATATAGCTATCTTTCATAAAAAAGGGAAATCAAAGACCAACCCAGGCTCTTATAGGCCAATATCCCTGATAAACAGCGATAACAAGCTATATGCTAAAATTATGGCCGCTCGCATCGGGAGGGTCATTGCGTCCCTGGTCTCCCCCTGGCAGCATGGATTCATCCCAGGAAGAGGAACTACAAATCACATTAGGAGAGCTATTACATTGTTTGATATTGGTGCTGCTAGGGGGGAGAGGGTCGCAATGATCCTGCTCGATGCTGAGAAGGCATTTGATCGCGTTAGATGGAGTTTTCTATGGAAGGTTATGGAAGCAAGGGGATTTGGCCCCAGAATCTGTCAAGCTATTCGTGCTATGTATTCATCACCAACGGCTAGAATTCAATTAATGGGGGAAAGATCAGATAGGATCAATATAACAAGGGGTACTAGACAGGGCTGCCCTTGTTCTCCAATTTTGTTCGCGCTTTATATAGATCCTTTAATAACCCAATTAATGAACAGCGTGAATATCAAACCAGTAACATCAAATGGGTTTCAAACTAAAATTCTCGCTTATGCGGATGATTTAGCAGTCATAACAAAAGATCCAGAGCTAGCAATGAGGGAGGTAGTTAACATCACCACTCAGTTTGGCGATGTGTCTGGCTATCGACTAAACGTTGACAAAACTCAGGTATTATGTTAAAAAAAAATAGACCAGGTGGATGGAAGATATGTAGCATCAGTAGTCTACCTGGGAATAACAATAAACGCAGAACCAGGTGAAATAATCAACGACAATTACACCCCTCTTTTGAAATCTATGGAAACAGACTTAAAACGAATGGACTCATTACAGCTGTCATTGATAGGGAGGGCTAACGTTATAAAAATGACAATGTTTCCTAAAGTGCTCTACAAATTAAGATCAATCCCATTTAAAATTGATGATAAAATTATTAGGAGAATTGAGGCCATCTTTTTGAAATTTCTATGGCAATATGGTAAAATAAGGCGGTCAAATAGATACATGTCACTACCACAAGATAGAGGTGGGTTGGGTCTGCCAGATATTAAGAGCTACCATCTTGCATGTCTCCTTATAGACATGGCTATTCTATTTCACCCGGGTGGCCCAACCCTCAGACAAATGGAAATACCATCAATTTTTCAATTATTGGTAGGTGGCGAAGCCGTAGGACTTCTATTAAGGCAAACTCAGAGGAGTTATTTTAAGGAAATTGGATATAAGACGTTAGAAGATGTATGGTATATTTGGAAAACTGTTAAAAAAGCTCTAGATATACCTACCCTCCATTATCGCACGCCACTTTGGAATTCAACACACTTTCCAAATTTTAGTAGGGATGGGACGTGGCGTCACTGGGAGAGTCAAGGCATAGTAGAGCTGGGCCAAATAATGATTGGCAACAAGCGCAGAACACTTGAAGAACTTACACAACATTATTCACTACGAGGTTTTCAAGAGTTTAAATACATGCAGATTGTAAATAAAATTAAAACAATTAGGCCATGCATCACTTTGTTAGGGAAATTTGAATTAATTGAGTATTTGAAATCCGGGGGTCACAGAATTAGAGATATATATAAAATATTCAATGATGCTATAACAGATGATATCAACAAAATCGAAGCTGCATGGGCTAAAAAATTAGGAGATCCAGAAGTAGATATTGACAAGGCGCTAGCTATGGACAAGAGATTCCTACGCTCTACGAATCTCAGAGCCCAACATTATAAAACCCTATTTAATTTATATTACACGCCCGAAAAATTATTTTCGTGGGGGAAACCAATAGACAGTAACTGCCCCAGATGTGGTAAAGGCTCGGCAGATCTTATACATATGTTCTATGGTTGTGAAAAATTGAAATTAATCAAAATTGAAATAACACGTTTCTTAGAGAGACTACTTGATGTCAAAATTACTCTATCCCCGACCCTGTTAATAGTCGGCTGTGATGTGAAACTAAACATAAGTATTGAGGCTGAAGCTTTAGTCTTTATTTCTGTATCAGCTCTTAGGATCTTAATCAGCGCAGCCTGGAAGGATACAGAAGCCCCAACTTTTCAAATGTGGCTGTGCAGAATGCTGGGCATACATAATATTGAGGAGGCACTATATGATTTAAAGGGAGCAAAATTGAGGGATTTGGGCAAGCGACTCTGGGCTCCAGTGGCTACATGGAGGGCAGCAAAATTGACTACAAACGAATGATATATAGGCGGTGTCAATATTTAAGATACCAATCTAATTTGTATTCTATGCCATTGTTTATTACTTTGTCTGTTTTTGTACTGTACGAGGGTATAATAATTATATGTTCTATTACTTGTATTTATGTACCCACCTAATATGTATTTGACGGTACGCACTCTCAAATAAAATATTTCAAAAAAAAAAAAAAAGGAACAGAGGATGGGCGAGCGGGAGACTGTTCTGTGTGAATTAGGGAGGATCGACGGGGGGGGGGGGGGGGGCAATAGAGGGTTGCCAAGCATATATTTATTTAAATTTGTGACTTTATATAAACGCAAACACGGCCCAGGGGCGTTAGAACGCTTTGCAACAAAAACGGTAAAGTTACACCTACCTGAATGAGGTTAAAGGATATTGAAACAAGATGTTTGAGTGATGGAGAGTAAAGCAGATCGGAAGGAAAAGTCAGAATAAACGCATGGGTGATGAGCATGTGCGTATTTGGCTAACTCCTTTCCACTCCTGGGTTAATCACCTGTTGGCAACTTATGGTGGACAGTGGGAAAAGGGTATGTGTGGAAGTCCCACTTTCTCTGACAAGACCCTCTTCTTCAATTTGAAATAAAAACTGCAACACGTTGTAGTAATGGGATCGCTACGTCTAATCGAGCTCATCTGGCTGGACCATTTAGTGCTGAAATGAGACCGGTGGCTTTGCTTTCGGCTCGCCTGGCCACCAATCTCAAAAAGGCAGTGATGTTGGGGCGGACGCACCTTGAGCCACTGACAACAAGTGTGCATCAGTGTAAGTGTGCGTCGCACAAACTCCAGCTAATCTGAGCGACTGCGAGCTACACGGTGAGGATACTTTCCGATTGTGACAAAAGTTTACAGAGGCTCCTGAAAACACCTGCGTCACACATCTCCCCCCACAACACAAAGTCAGCCATGGGGACACTTTCCTGCAACAACAAACTGTACGTGCTTGTATTCTTGCTCCCTCACCTCGCTGCTACAATGCCATGCCATGGCAGGTGCCTGTGGAGTGAGACTGCACGTGTTCAGTGGCACGTTTCCATGGTTTGGATGTCACCTCAGCGCTTTACGCCCCCTCAGATAACATCAACAACAAGCGCTGAAAGACAAGCGTTTACCTTGCAGGAGCGAACGCGATAATTGCTAACACATGGCACCGCTGCTCGCTCCCGCAAGGGAAACGCCAAACGTGCACACGTTGCAATAGAAAGCAATGCAAAGCGTGCACGTTTTTGGTCGAAAAAGCTTATCGATTTCAAGAGGTCCCCTCCTATGCAGCACATGCACACTGCGTAGGCGAGACCTAAAAAATAAACCTTGTTCCCAGTCCGGACCTGACTGGAGTCACCACGATTTTTAGAGCATTGCAATTACTACAAAATGGCAGATGAAATCCAAACAAGCTTAGTTTGCTTTATTTTTAAAAACCTTATTACAATAATGGACATGAAGGACAGCAAGACATGGCACAAGGCATCGCATTAGTCAACGTCCTACTCCCAGCGCCCACTGATCATTGTTGAAAGACGCGCATTGCATGTTTTGCACCAGGGATAGGTGAATCAAGTAGAAGATCTGGCCAAAACAATGGCGCAGTTTATGGAGGAAAGACATCCCCTGGGTCAAGTGCCTGTCATGCAGTAGGCTGTGCTCTGGGAGCAGGAGTTACTGGGCTACGGGCAAGGATATGCTCTTAATTCATAGTGGGTTTTGAGGAGCTTGGCAGGGCCAGACTACCACACTCCGGGTCCAATTGTCTTTGTACTAGACAGAACTGAAAGGAAGAAGGAGGAAGCCAAGCAATGCACATTGCTGAATAATGTATATAGTGATCTCTGCTTTTGGGTGAGGGGGTCAGGTTGCAGAGCAGGGTTCAAGGCCACACCCAGCGCCTATGGTGTGCATCTTCATTTTGTCGTTTTGAAGGCATGTGTCGATCCACACAACTGAAGGTCAAAGTGGTTTGGAGAATTGATGCAGGGCACAGCTAAAGGACATGCTCTGCACCCAATGTTTTGGGAGCTGGTGAACTGTGCACAGGTCAAACCCATTCCATCAGCCCAATATCTGATATGCAGACACCCAAGCAATAAACAGTGGAACCACAAGGAATGGTCTCACAGGTATGTCACTAAATACCAAGAGACTATGTAGAGCAGTCTACTCTTGGGATCCTGTGCCAAGGAAACACTGCAACTGATGAAAGACTATGCATAGCGGACTGTGCTCTGGATGCAGATGAACTGGGTGTAGGTTCTAAAAAATAAAATTCCAAGATAGTGTACCACCGCGATTGGCTTGGTCAATGCTGGTGCAATTTGAAAACCACCCTGCACTGGCAAGGAGACAGATGGCAGGAAAGATGGGGGCCGGGTGGAGAGGCAGAGGAGTGAAAGTGTGCAACAAAGAGCGGCGGCAGTGCTCAAAGATCTTGAAACAGGAGAGCAAGAAATGCACTCCAGACTGCGGGAGGCACTTCCGGTGAGTGCAAAATCACAAACGGTGAAGAAAAGGTGGAGGAAAGAAGAAGTTCCATAAGATCAGCAGAGTTAGAATAAAGCTCATCCAGTCTCAAAACAGGGTAAAGCATAATTGGTCGGAGAATGGGACAAACACAAGAATAGGCAGGAAATATTCTGAACTAGGAGCAGGAATTGAAATGGACAAGCAAGCCATTTAATCATTAGCAAGGGACTGGCCCCGAATCTAAATTCACAACTTTTAACTCCATCTATGCATCTCTCGTGACCTAGCAGACAACTTCACATAAGACTATTGGATGGCCCATGATATTGCTGAAGCTGCACAAGGACTGTGCAGCACACAGTCCACAGGGGATGAACCCAAGGCTTCCCCAAAAGGGGCTGTGGGCAAAGGTATTGCCTGCTGCCAAATCCGATACTGGTGGAGAAGGGATGCTGAGAGCAGAGACCACTTTGGCTGTGCCCTGCAGCCCTGAAGGCAGGGTTTGGCCTCTGGAGCAAGACTCTCTCGGAGGGGAGGGTGCGAGTGTTTGTAGCTTTGGTCTTCATCCACACAGTCTTGCAATGCCAGCGAGGAAGAGCAAAAAGCTGATCATCAGAGTGAAAATACAAAAACTGCTGAAAAAATGGTCCAGCAGAATTCCCAATGCGTTTTACTTCATCCTTTAGCAGAATGTCCCGCTGATGCCCATTAAGCGTTCAAATCCCCTCCCCTGCATCAAAAAATATCTCACAGCCTCCAATCACCTTTATAACCATCATTTTCTGAGCAGCAAACAGGCAGACTAACAGTCTCACAGTCCTGTTAGATAAGATACGAGCACCAGGGCAACATGGTCTAACCAAGTTTCTTCTTACGTAGCAGGGTAAGACCACACTGACTTAGATGATTGGTGTCACAAAGGTGGGGGGGCTAATCAAACCTGTAGGGTCATTTTGGTTTATAGAAGCCAGCTTTAACCCCTTTCAAACCCTTCAAACACCCAGCTTTCTATGCATTTAATTTATGTAAAAAATAAAGTTCTTACAAGCAAACTTAACGGAAAGGTGCTGGAGCACGGTCAATTTATTGAGACATAAAAACAATATTTCATGTAAGGGTTCAACTTGAAGCTGTTAATCCTAACACAGAGTAGGAGGACCCACCGACCTAAATGTTTATAATTACTTTCTGAAAGAAGCTGCTCAGACGCCAATTCAAAATTCTTGAGTAGGGTGTGTTACAAGGCGGGGGTATTGCAGGAAAAGTCTTCTTTAGCAGTTTTTACTTTAAAATGTAACTAACAGCTTGCAACTTGCTTGCCATATTCTGCGAGCCCTCGAGACAGTTCATTTGACCTGCAGATATGAGGGGTAAGGCAGCTGTAGGGCGATAGCGGAATATTTGAATCGGATTGTTGCTTCTAGCAGCAGTCAGTGTAGAGTAATTATTATTTGTTCTATATGATCACTCTTTTTGGCTTCTATCAGTGACTTTGCTTCTGTATGGGAGCTCTTTTAATGGGTAATCGAAGATTAGGGCACACTGCTTTTTTTCCATTGACTGAGACAGCTAAAACTTTTTATTTTTCCACTTGTTTAAAGATATTGACCCATATTTGATTTAGAAGGTGCAAATAGTATTGTTAAAACGTGGCTAATTTAGTGAGTTGGACCTGCAGTTTCAAGTTGCAGTCAGGGCGGCGCCATGTGTGTTTATTCTATTGGTTTTAATGCAGGTCTTACTTCTTGGTGTAAAGTTGCTTTCAGCCATTAGTTTACCTCCAGTTCTTTCTTGCCAGCATGTGGTAGTAGAAAACAGTCCTCGGTGGGTTTAACATAAATGCGATGTGAAGGTAAAGCACTGATTTTAGCTTAACAATGGTCATCAGAGGAGGCAATCATCAGGTATATATGGGTGCCTGTCTGCATAGCTGTGAACAGGTGCACAATCCAGTGCTTAATTTGAGCCAGTGGTTGCAGACGGGGCTCACTGGTCCTGGTTTTTAATGACCGGTATTTTTTTTTTCATCATCAGACTTTTGCCCACAAGAAGATGGTAAGATACAAAAGGAAGAAAGAAGGAGGAACAAAGGCAGAAAAACTGACTAAAGGCAAAAGCAGGGATAGCAAGCAACCTGCAACAGACTGCTAAGTGGGTAGGAGTGTAGAGTGGCAGGCAAAAAAAGGCATGATGTGGAATAAAAATACACATTACTACTACTACTTGGACTTGCACAGCACGGCTTATCCCCCGTATGGCGCTGCCCCTAGGCACGAGGAGATTCAGTGATTTGACCAGAATCACAGGATGTTGGGCTCGGACAGGGATCCCCAGTTCCATAGTCGTCAGCTCTGGTACGCCACATCCTCTCTACCACACAGCCATGGTATTTGGCATTCCCTATATTCTGAAGGGCCAGCCGCAGATTCCAGGCTACATATTTGGGCTCAGTATCTATTTTTTTAACAAATTAATCACTACTCCTCTGGTATCAGAGCTCCCAGCAGTTGTGAGTACATGTTGAATATGGCAAGGCAGTAGCTAAAATCCAGCAGTAACTCATGACCCAGATCCCCTCCTCCAGCCAACAGCCACTATCTGGCTGAATGACGCACATGACTCAAGACATCCACCAGACTGATGTACATTCCCAGTGATGCTGCCTGTGACACTGTGGGAGTGGTTCTTAGCAGCACACAGGTATTGACGATGAATCACTAATATGGGAGGAAACCGTCTGCTGAAAACGTGTTTGGAGTTGGGACATACTCATTGGAATGCCCTGGAGTCGAAGTTTGGCTAGCTGGCGAGACATAGGGCTGCAAACTCTAAGCAACCAGCTTCAAAACAGTAAACACAATCTAGCTGACACAAATGGCACTGAAGAGAAAGGTGCTGTAAAAGGCAAACTGCCACTATTTACTATCGTTGTTTAAATAAGAATCCGGAGGCGGTCTGAATCTAAAACGGTACGCAAAGGAATGCTTTTGAGTGGCACTTGCATTAATAGTGCAAAACAGTGTGAGGGCCTGGAATTGGCCTTTGAACTGTGAGTGCATGCATGTGTTGCTCTCCATTTCATTTCACAGGTTCTGTCATTTCTACATTCAAACTGTGGCCCCACCGCACCCCAGGGCTCCAGTGACCAGGCTCTCCTACCTGCGCTCCACTTTGGTAAGACGGACCCATTCGATGTCCATTCGAAGGTTGAAGACGTTAACGGAGTCTACGACCTTTGGACCCGGAAACGGCCTACAGCCAGAATCTCCGCATTGTCCAGTCACCTGTTGTGAAGACACCATTTTGCCGAGGCAATCCACGAAACTGGCAGTCTTCAACTTTCTAGTTTTACAACGTGGTGGACTTTACCTTCCTGGGAAAATGTACATCACATCGTTTTGACCTGCAAATGTGTCATATCCTTCTGACCCTAATGTGTAAAGGCGTTCTATCCTCCTGGTAATGACCCAGCAAAAAAAACCTTGTCCAACAGCAGTCTGGAACAGGTGCCTTCTCCAAGATCAAAACAACAACTATAACCCAATCAGCACAGTTCGTATTGACGTACTGTTTCCTTATTAGTGCATCTAGCTGATGCATAAGATTGTCAATACATTCCTTAGGAAAGATAGGAGGGGTCTATTTACCATTACAAAAAACTGATTAAATCACTGTCAAATCAGAGAGGTCCTTACCCCAGATTACCGCACCAGATGCTGCCGGATCGACATGCTGCTGCAGCTTCCAGTCCCGTGCTGAATGCGGATAACGAGCAGCAAGAAGGAGCTGAGCTCAACTGATGTGTTTCTCTTTTGAGAAAGACCTCCCTTCTAGCCCAACTGATAACAATAGCGTCTAGCTGTAAACAGGTATTCAGTATGTCACATCCCAAGACACTCAAGATGCAAGTTAATCTGCTCCATGCTCTCAATGTGGTGCACAAAAATAGGCGTTGGGGTGTTAGTTCTACAAAACTTCTCATTAGGTTCGAAATGTTCTTATTAGTCTCATTGTTGGTTGCGTGCCTCAGGGCTGTATGTATTATATTCTGTGTGGACACTTCACGTTTTAAGCAACAGTATTAGAATGCTGGAATAAACACAACTATAAAGCGTCTTTCTTAGCGCAGTGCTTGTGTGTGATATTCTACAGGCCAAAATTGGGTTTGAATTTCCACTGAGTCCCTGAAACCTTTTACAGGACGGTTAGTAGCCTAGAAAACACCACCACCACATCAACCAGAGTGGAGTGTGGGTGTTTCACGTTCAACTTCCAGTGCAGTGGACCAAGTTATATAGCACAAGTTTACGCAACACACCCTTCTTCCTCCTGCGCACCTCCAATGGTGGGCTATCTGTGGCTCCAAAGTGGATTCTACACAATACTCCCTTCGAGATTCAACACTCTGCAATGAGATTCCTCCTTTGATGTTACCGAGAACACTTCAGACACCGTAGGGGGCTCAAGTGATGCACATCAAAGGTGAAGGGTTTCCATAGCAGATATAGGATTGAAGCCACGTTTGGGACATAAGCTGTGCTCTACAAATCCTGTTTACATTTCAATACAGGCCACCACAAAGTTGGTAAGCACCTGCATGGCAAACACTGCCTACTCTCATACACTCCGACACATACCATGTTTATAGGCAATGACAATAGGTACACCATGATTCACCATTCCGTTTAAATCCTACGGACCCCACCAAACGTGCCCATACATGGTACAATCTATGACTTTCAACCATGCTCTCCAAACAGCAAAAATAAATAAATGTCATCTTGAGTACGGCAGTGTCTTGTGAGATAGCAATGACATGACCCGGATGGACTCCGTAGAACTGTGATGTAGGTGTTCGGGTGTGGTCAAAAGAGTTCATGTTTAGAATGAGTTCGCTGTTACACACAGATGCTCGACTACAGAGAGGCAATGGCACTCATTCATTTACCTAGGATGTCAATGATTGCCCGTAAACATAGCTGGTGGCACAAAACAACATTTTTAAGTAATAATTCTGCAATTACAGACTTGCAACACATGGCACCATGGCACATCGGGATGTCTTTGACTTTATCAGTATTAAGCTCATCCCTTGAACTCTATTTTCATCTGTTTAATGTTTTATAGAGTGCAATGAGCACTAAGCAAGCAGTAAGAGGTTGATAAGTAGCTTAAGGCATGATCAGTGTTTTTTAGGGAGATGAGGGTTTACAGGTCTACATTTTAGCCATTATATTGGCCTATCACTTCTTTTTTCACATCCAGCTTTCTGTAAAAATACCATCACTTTGCCAGGGTGAGGGGAACTGATAAAGTAAATGGGTGTAAAGTGCAGGTCTGGGAAGTGATTGAAGGCACACACAAACTTAAAATCAGTTTAAAGCATTTTGGTAATCTAAAAGGTATCTTTATTTCTTACAAGCATTTAGAACTTTGAATCCTTCGAAGAACTTGCGGATGAGCAGCATGACTATGTTGTTAAGATGTCAGCAGCGGACAGGTTGACCTAGAATTCATTTTATGGAGGAGAGAGCCATTGCAGCATTAGTGAACCAGAGAGACTAAGTCAACTTCTCAAGCGGATGTTCAATGCATGGTTTGCACTTAGTTTGAGAAGGATTTTGCAACATTAAACCTGGGACAGACATTTTGATGAGGACAATGTAGATTTTGAAGGGGATTCATACAGTGTTAATTAGTTAAGTAAAGCCATGGTTGGAAGAGGGGTTATTTAGGAGTTTGTGAAATTATTTGCAGGATGAGGACTCTACACGATTCCCTCTGCCTTGGGCGTTCCTAGTGTTTCAGGAATTTGAAACCGACACCACACTTTTTCCAAATTGTCCGACAGATTTCTGTTGGCATTTTATTCCAGCATGCACTAGATACTGCAGTTCTTCATTAATCAATTTGAGTATCAATTCAGCCATAATAATAATAATACAGAGGGTGTATTAATTGCAAAGTCTATTCACTCTTCACTTGTTGGCACGTCTTGTGAATGAAAGTCTAAAGCTGAGGTTCTGAGGGAATGGCCGAGTGATGTGCCCAGAGCCTTATGATGTATGTAATACTTTTGAGAGAAATAAGAACTAGAGATTGCTACAACAGAACTTGATGCCAGATCACTGGTTAAATAATGTCACAAAACACCTAATTTTCAAAGTGAGGTCCAGTGGATACAAGATCATTTGGCAGGGGCGGACCTATGCTGAAATGACTGCCTACTACTACTTTCCAAACAGCAGCCAAAGGAGCAAGGAAAATCAAAGTGGAGAGGGGAGGAATCTGACAGGGAATCTTTGAGACTGAGAGACTATATAATCTTGATGTGATTTGCATCTTAATCAGAAGCCAGTGACGAGTAACTGTACAGGGAGATTAACTCCTGGCCCTCAATGACATGATGAGAACAGCGATCTTTTGAATACAATGCATGACCTATATTAGGGAGTCAGGAATGCCTTTGATCTAGATCTTTTAATTGCAAAAGATTTGAAAAGACAAGTTCCAGAAGCAGTCGGGGTAGCATCAGTTTCCAGATTTGAAGAGAAAGAAGGTACTGGTGATCATAAACCAGACCGATCACAGATAAACCTTTCACAGGAGGAAAACAATATTAATAATCTTAGCAGACTATCAGGATAAGACTAGCAGACACACAAAACCAACAGGTCGCATCTGTTAGACATACTGACTTTGCCTATATCTGTTGGTAATTCTACAAGGCCAACATTTTAAATAAAAATGCATTTATAAAAGGTGCGAAGACGCAGCTGATCACTTAATTTTGTAGGAGTGCACACATCATTCCCTTCCATGTCTACGACATGCCGTGTGAGCCATTTTGTTTTTTTATAAAGTAACTTATCTAAAAGGGATTGGTAAATTTAAAAATATATGAGAAATCAGGAGTGTGAAGCTGCTTTTTTAGGCTGAAAGGTCAGTAGCAATTTACTCACCAAAATATAAATGCATAAATAAATCCATCAAAAAGTGACTATGCGTGTCGAGGCGCAGGGAGAACAGGGAGCGGGTGGTTGTGGGAAGCAATGTAGAGTGGTGAGGTAGGAAAAAAAACAGCACTTCAGAGAGAACAGAGGGTGGGGAAGAAGCACACAAGGGTGAAAGCAGCACAGAGCAAGGGGAGGGGAAGCTCGGTGAGGGGAAGAAGCACACAAGACCGAGATTGCGAGTCCACATGGGAAACAGCAGCACATCAGAGCAGATATTTGGGGGAAGGTAGAAGCACAAGAGGGAGTGAGCTGGAAAAAGCATGCACTCCTATGCAGTACTAAGCAAAAAATAGTCGTTTCCTAAAAGTAAGCATTGAAAGAATAGCTGTCAGCCAATCAGAGATGGTAAAGAGGCTATGAGAAAGGGGATCCACAAAAACAAGATGGACAAGTTGGGGACAAGTTAAGCTAACTAGCAAAGGAGAGTATGCCTTCGAGTTCATCTATGCGACATGTCGGTTTGAAATGCATCATGAATAGGAGTGAAAATGGTACCTAATGTTGATGTAAATGACCAGAGTACAAGGTTCCCCACTGCAGAGCAGTGAGTGATCCTGGGCTGATTAATTGAATTTTCCTATGACTCCATTTCCTTATTGGGAGAACTCTGAGGCAGGCTCTCCACCTGCATGAAATTCAGTTAACAAGCGATGACAAAGCCAATAAGTCTCACATGGTTAATGCATGTTTGGCAATGTTTTTCCATACTTTATTGCTAGGGAAGAATGAATCTAAAAGAAAAAAACTAAACGCAACAGCAAAGATATTTTTGCTTTAAAAAGCACACATTGCGTAGCTGTCGCTTGCACTGAAGAGCATTACAGTGAGGATGTGCTTCCTTGTAAAAAGGCAGAGCACTGTTGCTCACAGTCACGTCAGCCAATGGCTGAAGTGGGCTGACCCACTGCCCCATGCTGTATGCTGTAGTGGGAGAGCTTTTACATGCTCCGATTGCATGCGATCCCAGAAAGCCTCCGCGTACTATATTCTAAAACCCTACTTGAAAATCTGTCTTTGACAACTTTCAATTGTTCCTTCTTTCGAATGACCCCCATCCTTACCTTCATCCCCTGCTTGCCTCTTGATTCAGAGTATACCCCTACTCTAAGCTGCATGCCAGTCTCCCTTAATCTGCTTCATTGCATGTCTGCAAATCATCTGCACCTCAGTTCATTAATCACAAACTCCCCTCTTTGAAACCCTATCCATTAGGAAAAAAAACACGCTAGCTCCAACTGATGATCACGCCTAACTCCAATCTACAGCAAAGAAAGAAGATCAAATACATGGAATAATTTACTCGAGAGCACAAACTGAATACTAATAATCAACAATAATCAATAACCAGAGATTAACAAATAACTTTGGTTTGCAAAGTAGCCTTCTTCTCACCATAAAGCACTTCAAGGCCTCGTAAGGGGTATTAAGTGCTCAATAAATCGTCTATACATCCAATTACAATACAAAGTAATTTGAAAAAGATTTAAATATCACCTGCTGCATTAAATCAAAATGTTACAAATACTGAACACCCACCTGTTGAAGCACTACCTCAGAATAGACACCAAAAGAATCTAAAGGAAACACCAATGTCACAAGGATTCTGGGTATTCATGATTAGAAACACAAATGATGACAACCAAGAGGTCTGCTCTCAACGGGACAAGAATTGTTCTAGATCAATCCACAAGGTGGCAGGACAATACAAAGCATATGAATCGATGAAAGAGCCAGGCTGCAGAACACATGCTCACTAACCAATCCGCTGATAACACTCTACAGCAGTAAGGAAGCTGGTAACAACTAGAGTCGAATGCAGCAGCTTCTCCTCTTAAAGAAAAACATCGTGCCACGGTCATCCTGGTTTGCTCTAAGGCTTCCAACCAGTCTTCAAAGAATATGAAACTTGAAAATGTTCTCATCCAGAAATTCTCAAACTGGGCTATACCACCACGTGAAGACATGCACACTACATGCTACTGCATCTACTTATTTCCCCCAAAAATATATGTAGGCCCTTTTGCGAATACTGCAAGCACAGCAATTTTCTGGATGTTGTGCTACAGGCTCTATCTATAATGAAAGTGGGCCAAATTCATCACAGGCGTGGCAAGTGTTTTTATGATAGGATTATATACTCCTACAATTTGCATAGGAAACACAAAATTCCTGGCAGGGGAGGGTCTAGATGTGGGTTGGCAGGGATAGTCTCGAGATATTAATACTACCTAACCCCATATTGCTGGTGATCTTGATACCACCACATGCATGCTGCTAAAAAAAACCTGCATGCATATGAAAAAGCACTGGATTTAAAATAAAATAATGAAAAAGAAAAAAAGTTGGGCAAAATAGTGATATTTCACAAATATGTCTTGTGGCACTAAGAAGGTGTGGCTGAGGAAGTGGGCTATATCACCAGCTGTATCACCCATAGTCGACAACCGAATTATGAATGCTTTCTCAGTCTTGTACAGCTCTAATTAAGCAATGGGTCTTTCACCCATAGTTTCTCTACCTAAACAGGGCACTGGCGATTTAGATTCATATGCAATTTTTCAGGCTGTTATGCCTGCATCTTCTCCTTTAATGGGGGCTACAAGAATCCTTGGCCTGTTTTTAAGATTTGGAAACCCCCCCCACTTGTCACCAATTGCCAGGTTGTCAACAAATGTAAAATGTTATTAATGGGTCACAATGAGGAGGTGAATCCTTCAACTGGCAGGAGGAAGAAATGTCATTTTCCATGTATGATGTTTTACAGTTGATGGATTAGAGGAAATATCTAATGAAATTTGGAAAACCAAGTTATTTCACATAGCTGACTTTTAAAAGTCATTCGGGATGGGTGCCACAATTGCAGAGAGAGTACATAATGTCTTCACTTCATGGTTATACTCCTATCGGCCAAATTTCCAATCTTTCCCGTAGGTTCCATAATGTTTAACTCTGAAACTGGGATAATTTGTACTGATCTTGGCCAGACTTTTGATTTGATTTTGATGCATTAATCACATTTTTACATGGTGTCTCCAGGAATTTCAGGTTTCTCCTAAGAGCTTTTTCAAATGTCTCTAGATTTGGAAATGTATTGCTTTACACTTAACTTGAATGCCGAATGGTAGTAGACTACCTATATCAAGGCGTACAGCAGACTTGATCATCCTGCCGACTCACGCAGATAAGAGATTTCATCACGGTTTAAGGAAAATCAAGCGACAGCTGCTAGATTCAGCATCACAGAATCATTATTCCCATATAAAGATGTGGGGTTAATATGGAAGTTCGAGATGTCCGAGCAACAAGGCTTCTGATGCCGATCAATGGCAATAAGCAGGATCTCCTGCTCTTCAGGGATACTAGAGGAGATTTAGTAGCAGCTAAATCTGGAAATTCAACAACCTGTTTATTACATGTGTCCAAAGATAATGAAACTGCGATACCTATTGTATTAATAATGGGTTTTATTTTTTCTGAATGCATGCCTTCTATCTTTTGACTGACTAGTGCGGTCTTGTAAGGAATGTGTAAGGGGAAAGAAAGCTGTGAAAATGAATCTCCAGGTTGTTGTGACACTTGGACCCCGGTATACTTCAAATGCTACTAGGAAAATCGCGTTTCTGATTCTGTGGTTGACATGGTCTCCTACTGCAAGCATTTTTCAATCAATTTCTAAAGTCAATTTATTTAACATTAAAAAAAATTAAAAAATATCAAACGTTGCTTTTCACAGCCCGTAGAAGATATTTTGTTTGTTTTAATCGAGGCCTGAAATACAAAACAATAACATTCATCTGACAATCCTGTGCCACTGCCACTAAAAATATGGTTTGTAGGACGATACATCCATGACTCCTATGACATTATACCAATCCATCACATTGTTGCGATACAATGAAACTTCGGACATTAAAATGAGGTCTTACCTGACTAAGGTTCTGAAGAGAGTTTCTGATATCATGGAGTACTCTTCGCAGCTGCATTTCAATCGCAGAGGGTGGATTCACAGAACCATGGGCAGAACACGTTCGCAGATGTCCACCCAACCTTTGTGAATAAGGACAGCTGTATGGAGAGACTAGTGCATTGCAGGAAGTTCCCGGGATGCTTTGGGTGCTCCATGTTCTTGCATGTTCACAGAAGGGTCGGTCTTGCCAGTCAGAGTGTACAGAATGGAGAGAGCATGACGAGTGCGATCTGTGGGATGGTGCATGAAGAGAGCATGGCTGTGATCTTTGAGGAGATTGGTCCTCCACCAGATTGTTGATCTCATCAGTGCTAACGGAGCTCTGCTTTCTTATAGGTGCAGAGACCACCTTTGTAGATTTATACTCAGGTGGGTTTTCTTGGATTAGTCCTACATCAGTATTCTCCTCCTCCTCCTCCTCCTCTGGGGTATATTTGAAGGTGAAAGAAGGGGGGCTGCAAAGAGTAGCTTTCCCTGAAGACAAGCGAACACTGACTGAAGACACAACCCTAACCGGACTGAGTAATGCGGTCGGCAGAGACTGAGTCCTCCTTAGCGGATACCCAGACTCCGCATACTGAGTTCTCCTTCTCAAGAGGTCTTTTGCACTTATCATGCTTCGCCCAACTCTAGAACCAGATGTTTCCGATGCAGTGCTGACCTTCAACTGAGCTCTGTGCAAAGCATTAGCCACGCGCTCCAAAGGAGAAGATTCTGAGTAAGCGGATCCAGACCCACAGTCACTCATAAAATCAGAAAAGCAATCAGTGTTCTCAGAAATATGATGTGTTGCATATGCAGCAACTTCAGAGTTAAAGATATTCTCTAAATCATTCTTGTCTGCACATTCTTGCTGCAAATCGGAACCGTCACCCTCCAGAGAATCCTCTTCGCTTTTGGGCACCACAGCATTTCCCTCAGCATCCTTTGATGTCGTGGGGGGCTTACTTTGATCCTCATTTGTACCTTCATCTTCAGACCCTGGGAAAAAAGTAGGGTTTTGTACTGATGTGGCATAAGGCGTTAAGAACTCATCTTCTTCGTATTCCTGGAAGTCTGGCTGTTCTCTTGCCACAGGCGTCATGAGGTCCTCTGCAGTTGATGTTACTGTGTTTTCACTGTCGCAGCTATCTGCACTGCTTCCCATATCCCTGATAAGATCATGAACCTAAAAAACATTAACAGAAAGTGGGATACCTTGTTAATACAGACAAAGGGTCAATATAGCAACAAAGAAATTAACAGCTGAAATGCTAGTGCGCACAAAGTGCAATAAGGTGGACTATTTCTCCCATTTGGGAACTTGCAATAGAAATGTAAATGCTTCAACTAATCCAATCAGTCTTCTCTCATCTGGTACCAACCTAACCTCTATGACAAACACTGCATCTAATATATCCTCCAAATGGAGAGATGCCATTCACTTCCAGTTCAGAGTAACAGCAAATCATTTTTTAGGTTTTCACTTTATGCAAACGGTCAGCCTTCAATTCACCAACATGCGATTTGTTAACATCTTTTTAATTAAAGTGATGTACATTTGTCCTTTTTAGGTCTTGCTGAGCCAGCGCATGTGCTGCTCTGCGAGACATTTAGTATATGGGTTTTAAAGTGCTGCCACAGGCTTTTGGTGGCCTAGCGCTTGCGTTCACGCAAGTGTGCACGCGCGCAGCCGCAATCTGCCTCCCTTCCAGCGATCACTTTCACGTGCTGGTACACGTGTACACACACACACACGTACACGCACACACACGTATACGTACACACACACACGTACACACACGTGTACACACACGTGTACACACACACACACACGTGTACACACACACACTCTTCCAAGGTACTTAGAGGGACAAAGGTATCCCAGTTCATCTGCTTAAAAAAAGCAAAAAACGATTTAAACCGGTCGAATTTCACATTTTTATTTCAAAAACCTTCAAGGCATGCTACAGAAGAGGCGTCCGAGCACTCCCAGAGGCTTTTAAAAGACAAATGCGCCCTCGCTGGCGTGCTGCGATGCAGCCGGCTCTGCCCTTGTTCAATTCTCGGCTGCGCAATGGAAATGGCTTTCCAGTTCACTGAGCGCAGAGCACAAACATATGTAAATTTCTCAGCCCCCCACACTGATAACTCACCTGGCTGCCATGTTTCTCCCATGGCCTCGGGACTCTGCGCGCGGTGGCATTTCAAGACAGTCAGCAATGGACTGTTTAATAATGCCCGTGTGGGGGTTGCTGGAGGGGGGGGGGGACGGCAGGGAGTGAGCCTGCCCCCTCTTAGAGCGTCGCTGAGCTCCAGATAGTTTCTCTTGGTAGGTCTTCGGGTAAACACCACCCACGTGAGTCTCACTCGTGGGCTGCTTGCACAAGTACATGTGAGCCAAGGAGAAAACGCACAGCTTGTGTGTGCGCTCGTCAAAACCGCAAGATTAATAACTCGCGCGCATAACAGTACGCTCGCTGACTCTGAAATGACAACTGCTTCTCTGTCAAGCTTTTTAAAAACAGCATCATTACAAAACGTGTTATTCCACTGGTGTTAACACTGCTCTGAAAGCTTGCTGTCTCGTAAACCACTGCAGCAACCTTCCTTTAATAATGACAGTTTCTCTGCAAGTAGTGCTCTTGGTGAAAAGATACAAGAATGTTATTATTGCCGGTCACCTAGGTATTTGTTAAAAAAAAAAGACGAAAAAAAGCAATGTTAGAAATGGGGTTTCTGCAGCAACGACGCTCAACATCCTGTGATTGCAGGCAAATCACTTAATCTCCCCGTGCCTAACAAAAACAAGCATTGGCATAGCCAATGGGTCTCGCCTTTGGGACCTTATAAGTGTTTAGTTATCCAGCACAATATCCTTGGTGCAACAACATCAACTGTTGCATGGCTAAACACTTATAAGGTCCCAAAGGCGAGACCTATTGGCTATGCCAATGCTTGTTTTAAATGGAGTGCATTAACTGGGCAGTTGTCTATAATGAAAGGAAAGTAGCAGCTGCTATATTTCTCCACTTCATCTCCATTTGTTCCCTTACTACTTTTCCAACATCACAATCATATCCTCAACACACATTAGCTAAACAGTCTGTAAGAATCCTAAGAATAACACTATATAGGCTGATGTGGAAAATTGCTCACTCATGTTCCCAGACCCTCTTCTTTAGAGGGAATGACAGATTTCACGTTCAGGCTCAAAGGAAGCGAAGACTTGGGCCTACATAACTAGACCTCCATCCTGCCTCCCCAAAACAGAATTTCCTCTGTACCCTTTGAAAGTGACCTTTTCACATGTCACTCGATTGACGATTTTCAAACTCTATTCCAAATTTTAACCCATCTACCCACCTACGATAAGAACTGGGCTCACATCACAAATAGAATCCAGACATTCTCAGCTTATTTTGGTGCACAAAATGTGATTGTGCAATTAGGTTTAGACAATCGGTGCATAATAAAGCTTTCCTAGAAAATCTGCCCATGCCGTTCAAAATAAACAATGCATGGGCTTTTAATATTGAAAAGGAGTTTACAAACCATCTTAAGAACACAGGTCCGAGCAGATGTAAAAACCTAGTAGTGTTAGAACAAGGCATTTTTCGCATCTACAACCTAGTCCATTTTTAGGTCTCACCTACAAAGTTCTCCTAGCTGTCTGACGTTGAAGACTTATCGCATACAATACCAAAATAAAGTGCGGGCTTTGGGGTACCCATTGCTTATCATGGGTTGGCTTTCATGTCAATCTCATTTGCTTTCTTCTTATTTAATAGCTTCCCTGCCTCTTGTGTGTGCCTTCCCTTGGTGCACAGATTCTTTACCATCCTTTTGATTTAATGGCTATCCTTTAACAGCCCACATCAGGGAACCACTTTTTACTTTTTTTGAGTACTCTATTAAGAGTGCATGTGTCTTCTTGCAATCTCTCCCCCAAGCGCTGCTTTCCACTTATATCCCGACCTTCATCTCAGTGCTGCTCTCCAGCCATCCCAGGATATCCGTAAAAGCAGAGCTAGAGGTATAGTTTTGCTGTGGTTAGACTGAAGAGCAGACTTTATTGGGTTGGTTTGTTTTATCTGAGTTCCACATGTTGCATAAGGCCTTTGGTTCACAAAGGCACTATTTGTGGATCTGGGGCAGGGGTAGGCTACTTCACACACCCAGCTAGCACTCGAGACAGAAGGTAAACTTAGCATGACAGGAAAGGAGAGGTCTCTTCTCTTGGAGGAGCATTTTTCCATGTCAAAGTCCGATGGAAAGTAAATTTGGCATTGGCCCGTGATTACCTTTAAATTCTGACACTGCCTTATTGTTTTTTTAGGTCGCGGCTGGCGATAGGTTGCGCTGCTCTCGGCCTCCGAGAGCTTCTTGAAATCAATACGGTTGAGGAAGGGGACTTTAAGCCCCGCCCCCTCTTCCCATTGGCTCGTGTCATAGCTTAGGCTAAACGCAGGCTTCTCATTGTAAAGGAGGCTTCTTAGTCCCTCCATGATGCCGCCCTGTCCACTTTCGGCCCCGCCCACCGGGACTGCATCGTTTACTGGCAGCGTTATACGGGATGCTTTAATTAGTGTGTGAGCACTATTTTCTTTACTAAACAATGTGGGAGAATGGCGGCACTTGTTTCTCTTCTGTACCAGATTCAGTTGAAAATGTCTCCACTCCCACCTCCTCCTCCCTCCAGCCATCGCCAGCCGTCTCCATTCACACGTCAGCGAGTCCCGCTACCTCTTTCTTCCAGACTATCTTTATGTAAACTCGTGGGTTTCGGTGTTCAACAGCGAGTGTTTACATCATACCTTCACGTCTTTTCGTGCAACCAAACCTTAACCACCTCACAGGGGGTGGAGTCTCGCTGTTTGTTCCTTATGGTTTTTACTCCAAAGGCGCAGAAGCAACACAACGATGACAAAAGCAGCTGGAGGCTTTTTCGAGTAGACTTGTTTTAGGCCACCGTAGAGCAATAATTCACGTTTGATCTGAATGGAAAACGAGGACGCAGCTTTGGTCGGCTCGCTAAAAGTAGAAATTGACATCTTTAGGTGTATTTTTGTTGGATACCGAAATTACTGCCTGTGCGCGAGATGAATGAATGTGCATGTCTGTGCAAGTACTTTACTACAGACTGCGCGTCTTTGATGTTTGTGTAGCCCACGCGCCATCGTGGGCTTCAGGGCAGGCCTCAAACTCGCTCAGAGCTACTAAGGATTCAGGAATAATATTATATATATATATACCGCCAGTAGATAGTTATAGTTAGGACCGTGTTTCCATAGGAAATCTCAAAATTCTATTTTGAATAACTTTGGCGCCGGTTATCGAATCTTCACGAAATTTTCAAAACTAATGGGGCGCTCCGCTCAGCTCCTACCCTGAAAGTCTCGGGGGGGATTCATCAAGCGGGGGCCGAGAAAAAAGGGGGGTCCCAAAACGCGTTTTCCCCATGCATTTTCCCATAGGACCTTTAGTCAAAGGTACAGCCCGAACCGCTGAACAGAATTACTTGAAATTTGGCAGAGGGGTAGTCCTCGGGTCAGGGATGTGCCTTTTCCATATATGGAGTCAATCTGTTCAGTAGTTCCTGAGAAAATTGCAGTTAAAAGCACATACATATATATAGCCGCGCACCGTGTGCGCACCTTAACGTGCGCGAGCGTAATTCTGATTGGTTGTTACATGTCAGTCAACGTTCGAATCGGTCGAAATCAGGAAGTGTCGGCCGCCATTTTGTTTGTTTTCAGTGCGAGAGTGTAAAAGGAAGGTGGCGAACGTGAAAAGGGGGCAGGGTAGAGAGTTCCTGACCCCCCTAGCCTTTGTCAGGGGGTCCCTGAAGGACCCCGAAGGCAGAAAAAAACATTTACATTTTTTTTTTTTTTTTTTTTTTTTAAATCGCGGGGGTGCACGGTGAAAAACCATTAAAAAAAAAAATGTAGTTTATTGTAAAATAAATATATAAAAAAAAATGTATTGCATACATAACTTAGCAATTAAAAAAACGTACAAATTCACTGAAAAAAAACATAGGTTTCACACACGTTATAGTTAGGAATTAGCATTTAAAAAACCTTGCGAATTCACTTAAAAAGCCACTCTATCACAAGGATGATGTCATCAGTGATGTCAAGAGTGATGCCACTGACCATGTCATGAGTGATGTAATATGTGACGTCCTGAGCAGAGGATTGCGGGCGCGCGAGTTATAGTTATCTGAAATAACTATAACGGGGGAATTTCATTGGTTTTTTTACGAGTGAAATATCCACCCAACTATAACATGTGTGAAACCTATGGTTTTTTTAAGTGAATATATATATATTTTTTTATTATTCGGTGGATTTTTAAGCATATGTTATTCATTTTATTTGAACTTCTTTTCATTATTTTAGTAGAGGAGATGTTCGATTTTTACTTTTAAAACAGCTGTACTGCTGTTATGCGGTCCGGTCTAAGGATTTTGCAATGGGATTCACGATCAACAGCTCAGACCTTGTCGTTGTCTTGCTATTACCATATTGGTGTTTTTGAACCAGACTAAAACGTATTTATGAAATCAAGCATTTCTGTCTGAAGAACTGTACATGTCCCGAGACTCCACTCCCACCTCCTCCCTTCAGCCGTCGCCGGCCGTCTCCATTCACATGTCAGCGAGTCCGGCTCCCTCTTCCTTCCAGACTCCTTCAACTTCTTTGCTCATACACCCCTTGTGTCCTTGAATTCTCTCCCTCCTCCTCCACTGCATTGTGTTGTAATTGTATTCATCTAGCGCTTCATTTCTCTCCTTAATGTATTTCCTTGAGGTGTTTAAATACCTTCCCGAGACCACCCCTCCTTCCTCAATTACATCTACACCCCACCCTTTATAAATGGATCCTCCAGACTCCCTCCCATACTGTTTATACCCATGATGTGTGTAAATGTCTCTCTTACATTATCCCTTTCCTCTTCTATTGCAATTGATTGGTAATTATTTGCAAAAATTAATTTAAAAGCCCCTCTCATATCACCCCTGTTCCAGCTGTACTCCATTTATACCTCTTTTGTATTCTCGCCCATCATACCGGTCCCTCATATATTGCTTGTATACCCTTGATGTATTTAAATGTCTCTCGCATACTACCTCCCACCACATCTAGTGCATTTATACCGCAGATGTATTTTAATGCCCCTCCCATATCACTGTAGTCCTCTATTTGTACCTCTCATGTATGTGAAAATCTTTTACCAGTTACACCTCGCGGTCCTCTATCGCTTTTATACCCCGAAAGTATTTAAATGTCTCTCTCATATTACCCTCACCGCCTTTATTGAAGTTACACTGCAAATGTATTCAAATGTCCCTCTAATCTCACTTGAGTACTGCATTTATACCTTTGATTTATTTAAATCTCTCTCTCACACCACCCCTCTCACTCCTCGAATGCTTCTATACTTCTGATGTATTTAAATGCCTCTTTCTTACCATCCCCACTTGACCTCTATTGCGATTATACCGCAGATGTATTTACATTTTCATGCATAGGCTCTAATACTGTTGGGTCGAGTCCGCGCTATATAAAACTGAAACAATAAACAAATAAACAAGCACTGAAAATGCAATAGGTCTCGCCTTTGATTAAGTTAAAGGCATTTGCTTTGCTAATGGAATTGTATAGCAAAGCAAATGGCTTTATCTTAATGAAAGGCGAGGCCTATTTCATTTTTAATGCTCATTTTTAATTCTGGTCAGTTTGTTGTGTGAAAAGTATTTGAAACATTGTTAATAAAGATTGAAAATATTGAATTCAGTGCCCAGTTTTGAGGTACTTAAGATAGGTTTGCTTTTATTCCAGCATTTGGATTCTTTCCCGATTATTTTTTTAGAAATGCTTTATAAACATGCACTGAAAAAGCCAACAGATTTGCACTGCATTATAAAGACAAGACTTCGTGGCTTTGCTAATACTGGTTTCTTTAAGATGGAGGTGATAAATATGAAAGAAGAGCTTTTTCCACAAAGTCAGCAAACTTTAAATCTTGTGCACATCTGCTTTCAGTCCATTCCTCCACCGCCAGTTCTTTACATGCTGAAAGAAATTCAGACTTAAGATCCAAGACCAATAACCATAACCCAAACATTAACAGTTGCTCTTGCCTTCACAGCTGGTTACAGTTCATCCCAACCTTCCAAATCATCCTTTTAGTTTGGGGCCTTTGTACTGAAAGCATTACAGGGACTTAAAAGTGTATAGATCAGAGCGACAGCCATTCAGTAAGGACATACTCAAGTGTTCTCCTTCAGAAATGCCAGAAGAGTTTGTAAAAACTCATTTGCAGCAGCCCTGTTTTTGCTACAACATGTTGCAATAAAATCATATGGTTATCAAACATGTTCTAAACTGACAGATCATTGTATTTTAAAAACAGACAGTCTTGATGCCAGATGCACAGAAAGGAATCAAGTACTAAGGAAATGAAACATAACATGTGTTTGTGCTGAACAGGTGAAGCTAAGACAGATTTACACTCCACTGGTGTTTCTGCTGCTCCACCACCACAATATTAATGAAAAATGTCAACCCCAAAACAAATCCACAACAAAGATTGAGGTAGAAAATTGTTGGTAGCATGACAAATGCATGGTGTGTGTGTCCATTTACCCAACATAGGATGGTTGTTAGTAATTAGTAGTTTTATTAATCAAGAAAATTGTGTGGGGTATTTAATTACGTGGAAAAAGCAAGTTCAACAAAGACAAAAAGGCAAGTATTTTTGATGCATCTTTAGAAACTTACACACACATATACACACACACACAAACACACATTTATTCTTTACATTGCCATCCATGATGCAAAGCAGACTACTTTATTTCCATTAATAAAGCCTAACAAACAAACGGCAACCTAACCAGCCACAAAATGCTATAACTTGACGTACCGGCCAGCCAAGAAATGGTAAAGCATGAAAGAAAAACAGGAAAGTGAATAGCTGATGGCGCTGACCCAAAGCCTAGTCTTGCCCTGTACTTATTTGAAGATTTTAGATATACAAACGGGAAGAGAAATAAAAAAAATAAAGAATGCTAAAATCTTCCTTAATTTTGTAGGGCTGTCCAAATGTGCATTAAATGAAGGATGAAGTCTCCCAATTGACAAATCATTGTAGAAATACCAATAAATGATTAACACTTAAAGGGAAGATGAAGGATGGTTCCTTATTGTGCCCAGAACCAGACATAATACTCTAGAAGCTAGGAATGCTCTTCCTACACCCGGCAGGATATGTCCTACAAAAAAGTATGATTTTCTTCAGTGTTTTGCCTCAATTGTTACATACAGAATTGCTTTACTTCATAGCATTGAGGAATGTTGGTTTCGATTCTCTTTGAAGTAGTCGTCAATATCTTTATTACAATTTCATTGCTAGGGTACAGCATTCGTTTGCATTTTGGGTTTGAGTTGTTGAGCTAGGCTGGGCCTGCTGACGCCGTCCTGTCATGCCTCCTTAACGTTGAGAGAAGCGGATTGTGATAGACTGGGACACCAAAGGGGCTTCCAGGGCTCCGAAAAATACTCAAGCCCAAAGAAGAACCATGGGTAGACTTAATGGTTGGGATTTTCTATGTTTTCATTGCTACCACTTAGGATTTCGTAACATGGTGGTTGCTACTGCCCAGTAGTCCGCGTCAGACTTCTAGAAGAACTGGCTGCCACCTCCACCTCCCCTGGACAGCGGATAGCTGAAGAACAATCTGCATAAAATGTTGGGTATGTGGATTGGGCCACACAAAAGCTGCATTTGCCTGAAAAGCATCAGTCTCACTCTAGGGTAAGGTTAAGTTGGAGGGAGTGTTGATATACTGAGAAGTAGAAGACGGGGAGGGATGGTTATTTGCACAAGGGGAATATAGCAAGTGTCAGGTGTAGGGGTGTGAATATATATATATATATATATATATATATATATATATATATATATATATATATATATATATATATATATATACACATATACATATACATATACACATATATTACCTACGTTATAGTTAGGACCCTCTTACCAAAGGAAATCCGCAACATTCTATTTTGAATAACTTTGGCGCCGGTCGACGAATCCTCGCCAAATTTTCAAAATAGGTGGGGCGCTGCGCTCCGCTCCTACCCTGAAAGTCTCGGGGGGATTCGTCAAGCAGGGGCTGAGATAAAAGGGGGGGTCCCAAAACGCGTTTTTCCCATGCATTTTTCCATAGGACCTTTAGACACAGCTACAGCCCGAAAGGCTGAACAGAGTTAAATGAAATTTGGCAGAGAGGTAGTCCTCAGGTCAAGGAAGTGCCTTTTGTAGGTTTGGTGTAAATCTGTTCAGTAGATTCTGAGAAAATAGCCTTTAAATCAATATATATATATGAGCCAGCTTACGGTGCGCTTACGGTGCGCTTACCGTACGCGTACGGTGACGTGCGCGAGCGCGATTCTGATTGGCTGTTCGATCTAAGTAAACATTCGAATCGGTCGAAACCAGGAAGCGGCGGCCGCCATTTTCTCTCTCGCACTCTGAGGGGGGCAGCAAAAACAAAGACAAAAACCATCTAAAGGGGCAGTATATTCAGTTCTTAACCACCCAGCATCGATATAGGTGTCCCCAAACAACCCCCAAGGCCAAAAAAACAATTTTATTTTTTTTCGAAAAATCTCCGATTACGCTTACCGTACGCGTACGGTCAAAATTATTAAAAAAAAAAAAATTATCCACACTCTCCCCACCCCGTGTGCAAATGGTGCCCGACGGGCACCATTTGTGCATGGCATACAAAAAAAATAAAAGTACAAATGAATACCTTTTCACAACGAAGCGCATAATATGTCCCCCATGTGCGCACGGTGCGCGAAGCGCATCGTGCGTACATGGCCCATCCCGCATAACGTGGGCACGCGGTGCGCGCAGCGCACCGCGTGACCACCGTGCGTGCACGGCACTAACTGCGTAAAGTGGGCGCGCGGTGCGCGAAGCGCACCGCGTGCTCACTGTGCGCGCACGGTGCGCGAAGTGCACCGTGGGCGCACGGAACGAACTGCGTTAACTGGGCGCGCACGCCACGAATGGCGTAAAGTAACTTAGCATTTAAAAAACCGTACAAATTCACTGAAAAAACCATAGGTTTCACACAAGTTATAGTTAGCTGTACATTTCACTCGTAAAAAACCAATGAAATTCCCCCGTTATAGTTAGTGCAGGCAACTAACTCAAGCGACCGCAATCCTCTGCTGATGACATATGTGTCTTTATGAAAAAAAAATATTTGTAATATATGTATAGCTAAAATTTAATGGAAGAAGACATGGGCAAATAAGTGTCTAAATACAGTATTAGCATCAGCAGAGGATTGCGTGAGTTATAGTTGCCTGCACTAACTAGAACGGGGGAATTTCATTGGTTTTTTACGAGTGAAATGTACAGCTAACTATAACTTGTGTGAAACCTATGGTTTTTTCAGTGAATATATATATATATATATATATATATATATATATATATATATTATATATATATATATACACATACACACACATACATATATATATATATATATTATCTACTGGCGGTCGCCAGTAGATAGTTATAATTAGGACCGCGTTTCCATAGGAAATCTGAAAATTCTATTTTGAATAACTTTGGCGCCGGTTGACGAATCCTCGCAAATTTTTCAAAATAGGTGGGGCGCTCCGCTCCGCTCCTACCCTGAAAGTCTCGGGGTGATTAGTCAAGCGGGGGCCGAGAAAAAAGGGGGGTCCCAAAACACGTTTTCCCCATGCATTTTTCCACAGGACCTTTAGTCCAAGGTACAGCCCGAACGGCTGAACAGAATTACGTGAAATTTGGCAGAGAGGTAGCCATAAGGTCAAGGAAGTGCCTTTTGAAGGTCTCGTGTAAATCTGTTCAGTATTTCCTGAGAAAATAGCATTTAAAACCATATCAATATCTATACGCGCGCACCGTGCGCACACTGTGCGCGCACCCTGCCGTGCACGAGCGCAATTCTGATTGGTTGTTAGATGTCAGTAAACATTCGAATCAGTCGAAATCAGGAAGTGGCGGCCGCCATTTTGTCTCTCGCAGTCTGAGGCAGTGAAAAACAAAGGTGGAGAACGTGAAAAGGGGGCAGGGTGGACAGTTCCTGACCCCCCCCCCTAACCTTTGTCAGGGGGTCACTGAAGGACCCCCAAGGGTGAAAAAAACATTTTTTTGTCGAAAATGCGCGGGGTGCGCGCACGGTGAGTGCACGGCACGCACAACGCTTTGTGGGCGCTCGGTGTGCGAAGCGCACAGAGTGCCCACAGCGCGCGCACGGTGCAAAAACAATATTAATAAATACATAACTTAGCATTTAAAAAACCGTACAAATTCACTTAAAAAAACCATAGGTTTCACACACGTTATAGTTAGGAATTAGCATTTAAAAAACCTTGCAAATTCACTTAAAAAACCAATGAAATGATGACGTCAGATATTACATCACTGATTACATATGTGTCTTTCTGAAAAATAAATATTTGTAATATATGTATAGCTAAAGATTAATGGAAGAAGACATGGGTAAATAGGTGTCTAAATACAGTGATGTAATATCTGACGTCATCAGCAGAGGTTTGCGGTCGCGTGAGTTATAGTTGCCTGCACTAACTATAATGGGGGAATTTAATTTGTTTTTTACGAGGGAAATGTCCAGCTAACTAGAACATGTGTGAAACCTATGGTTTTTTAAGTGAATTTGCAAGGTTTTTTAAATGCTAATTCCTAACTATAACGTGTGTGAAACCTATGGTTTTTTAAGTGAAAATATATATATATATATTTTCGGCCAGCCTCGGTCGTGGAGCTTGCACCACCACATATATAATGGACTGTAGCGATATACTTGCATCTCGCATAACACAGAAGAGACAAAGTCATGCTTTAAACTTAAACCAAATTTCATCTCTACCTACTACAGGAAATACTTGATACCTTGGTTATGTGGCAGCAACGCTCATTCCTACAAGTCCCTGGAAACCCTCAGACTGAATATAGATCCAACCCACCTGGGGGCAGTCAACTATTACTTAACAGGGGCTTGCCGAGATGACGTTATCACCGCCTCCAACCAGCCGGTCCGTGAACAAGAAGCAGGATCTTTGAAACGTGTTGGACCTTTTTTGAATAATTGAAATGAAACCCGGTTTGCGATGAAATAAAGGACCCTCTTGAAAGCTATGGGGGCCCGCTTTTGTCTCTTGAGTGCATCTCCGAGCATGTGGCAATTTTTTGGGAGATATATATATATATATATATATATATATATATATATATATATACACATTAGATATAGAATGTGCGGTACTTGTGCCGTCATTTCCTAAACAGGCACACGATTCAGCAGCCCACACCAGAAACTTTTAAGAATGTGGCAGACGCTACGGCTCAATGGGTGGATTTCGTTTAACATCTAGGAAGTAGATCTTGTGTTTTAGTCAGAAGTCTGGAAGAAACAGAACAGTTTGGGGTCAATTCCATCCATTACATGATTCTATATTGTGCAAGTAGTAGTCTCAGCACCATTTTCCAGTGATTATTTTGGCAGGTGAGCTTTAGGACGCATACCAGATGGAAGTCAGACTTTATGAGGACCCACCATGGACATCCTTGAAGGGTGCATCTGCTATTCTTACTCCACGTCCATTTTGATATAGCATATGTGGTGCAAAACAAACCCAAAGCAGATGCTTCCACATAAAAGCATATTTTGACATCTTTAGAAACGTTTTACAAGAACCCGTTATAGAATGCGTTGTCATTGTGCACATGGAGATTACATGGTTCCATCAGGCATCTCTATCTTTATGAGGAGTTGCCCAGGCTACCAAGAAAAAGGAGTTACATCAATCAAAGTGGGTGGGATCCGAGGCGGTCCCCGATTAGTTGTTTGAGGGAGGGGAGAGGAGCAGGAGAAAAAGCTTGACCTTTGATCTGCCAAAGTGAGTATAAGCCTGGCCCACAATATTTTGGCATATGATGTGGAAGGTTGAGAGTTTTAAGAGTGGTCTTTGCTTGAGCACATAGTTTGAGAAGCAATAGCATAGGTTCAGAATGCGAAGTCTGAGAAAGAGGTTGGTGCAGTCTAATTAGGGTTAATTCAGACAAAAATATATTAGGTATTGGTGCCATTTAGACTTAATCAAATCCAGTTATCACAGCTCTGTATGACCTTATTAATCAAGGCGCAACTGATCAGAGGTGGGTGTAAATCAACAAACTCAGCCACCCCTCTACACCCTGCACCACACAGACATTAGGCGCCAGAAGTGGTATAGTTACAAGTGGCCAATGGAAACTTAATTTCGTGCTTGAATATTAAAATTAATAACACAGTTATTGGTTTTACACAGTTCTCACCCATTTGCCTAACATTATGTTCGGTGGGGCTTGTTTTTGAAGCACTTCTTTATGCATCAGGCTTTGAACGGAAAAGAATCCTCCTGCCCAAACATGCTCATGCCACCTTACCTTTGTTTTAGAACGATTTGTTCTAAGAATGTGTACTGCAGATGCTATTTTAGTGCTCCCTTCAAGGCTTTTAACTGACATGCATCAAACCTGCCAACGTGCATCAGTTTTTGGTAGTGCAAGAAATCAACCCTTTAAGGCGGCTTAGGAAACATTGAACTTGTTGAGAGACTGAAAAGTCGGCTTAGTTACCGCTTCCCAGCAAAGAGAATACTACAAAGAAGTTGCTGATAGAAATACTAAAAGCAGTAAGTGCTTACTACGTTATCCCATCAGAAACTTCTTTTCCATAAGCAATATCATAGATTCACGGTTGCACCAAATGAGAATTATTCACACTTTATCACAAAGTTAGCTGAGATGATATGAAGCATAAAATTTGCCACATACGATTTCTAAATCCTACATCAGGAGAACGCAAAGGTAATGCGGAGGGTACCAAAAAGACCGTTTTAGAATGAAAAACTAAAAATCAATTACGATTCACCTGTACATTCTTGAAAAGGTGTTACAGAAGATGCTGTTTAGGGTACATGATAATGCACTACGATGACATGGTGGTAGGATAACCTGGTCTCATATCCAGGTAAAATAACAACAACTCACAGGAAAGGCAATAAGGAAAACAGTATGAAATGAGAAAGCAGTGTGTGATCAAGAAACACAATTTAAGTGAAATTAATATATTTGAATCCAAGAATAGTTTATCTCTCATGCAACGTTCAGTGGAGTCAAGGTCGAAAGATTAACTTCGAGATGTTGGAAGCCAGACGGATGTACGAAAAGGAAACCAAAGAATGTGGAGAGTTCCCATTTAAGCGGGTATGCAATGTCTTAAAAAGAGTGGTTTCTTAAAGACTGATCCAGGTACAGTTCTTCTGACGGATGCAAGATCAAAAGCGGTTAATATCGCCAGGAGATTTCAAAATGTATTCGCAGATGTGCCAAGTGGAATGAATCCAGTTAAAGAGCCTGGAATATGTGCGAAGGACAAGAGGACTGACTGCAAGTATCTTCCACTTGTACACTTTAAAAGAAAGTAGAAGCACTTACAATGTGCATACTTCACTGCAAATGGTGCCCGAGGCTTGGAGCAAGACGTGTTAAACTGATCCATAATGTAAAACACAGGGCTAGTGGCAATACCTCTGCTATACAAACGGATGCCCAGAGGAAACAGAAATAGAAATGAGATAGAGTAAAATGAAGATTTTTCTATGAGCCAGGAAAATGATGACTTTCTCTGAAGCGATAGGCGCACCAATAGACTCGAGAACATGATGCAGAAGTTGAGTGATCATGCTAATTTGGTAGTGCTAAGCTTTCAAATATCAGGGCTTTTTAAAGGCTAGAAGATGAGGACTAGCGTAAAAGTGATACGTTGGAAGAATGTCACACTCGTTTGCTGAAGACGTGCGTCTAACTACCTGTAGTAGGGAGTCAAGTACAATGAATGAGAGAAACATCTATAAGGTGGGCTCTTTTTCTTAGTGTCAGTGAACCCAAAATACTCAACTGAAAAAATATGCAGCAGAAATTAAGCACACATTTTAAAACTCCAAGCTAAGAAATGAGTGCCAATACACTTTTGAAAGGTCTTCAACTTGAGCAAAACTTAAAAGAAAGATTGACTGCCCTTCATGGGACACTGGTAAGATGAAGTAAGGTAGGATACCTTATAGTAAGCATGATTGGCAAAGAACAAACAAAGGTAAATGAGTCATATTTGGCACTAGCAGTTGTAAATGTGTTTAAAAAAATATCAGCTGGTAAAAATAGGAAAAATATCAGCTGGCAAAAATAACAAAATAATACTAACAGTCTGTGAACTGTACAAAACTATTATGAAGGATTCAGAGAAAGTGTTAGCTGCTCAAAATAAAGTCTTTCCAGAATCCCCCAAAACAGGCTTGTATTGGGCCACCACAGTGATATAGCGGATACCTAGTTAAAATGTAACTGAGCACAGCACACTGTGGAGGTGGGTGGAGATTGGAGTACAAAGTTATGGGACAAGGGTCTCTGTGTGTATAGCCCATTAACCAAGAGGAGCTTGGGGTTTAACTGCTGATGGCTGAAGAGATGCTCAAGGAGGGTGTGCCATTTTATTTTATTTCTGAAGCAGAAGTTAAAGGGCAACTCCATTTGTTTATATATCATTATATATCCAAGTGTATATAAGGAGAAAGTAGGTCTTCTGGTCTTTACGTTTTCTGCATCTCTCAGTATGAAATCTATCAATGTATAGGCTGAGTTTGGAGTAGTGGTACTCTGGAGACTAGTAGATGATGCCTTACTGATGACACATCAAGATTTTAAGAAGATGCCTATCTATCAGTGGGAACCCATGTAGCTCTCTCAGGGTTACAGTAATGCAATTGTGCTTCTTTAAAGACCTTTGGTGAATTGTATGTTGGCTTTCATGGTGGTTCGCATGTCCACTTTGTAACAGTGTTTAACTGCTGCAGTGGAAGTAGGCAGTAATGTACTTTTTCTTTCATGCATTACTTTATTTCTTTGCATATATGGGACTTAAAGGAGGGTGTTAATGAATGATTTTGTGTTTTTGCTCATTTGTGGTGCGATTCTGCCCAAGTGCAGGTAGGTAAGCCATTCCTGACTCAGGGCTTCATTGAAACTATTGGCAATAACCTCAGTCTAGAATGACTCCAGTTTAAAACAGGAGTTCAACATTTAGGCAAGAGTGAAGGAGTTAGAGTCTCGTAACGTGGTTGTTATAAGAAATGAATTTAGAAATGGCAGCTAGGAGTACTCAGAGAGATTCCACATAAAAAATAGTCAATTAATCTGTAATTTGTCAAATACGTTTGAAACTACTGACTGATTACCCCAGAGGTAAGAGTCAGTGATGAGATGGGTATCATCCACAATGTAAATATGGTCTGTGTGTTGCAGCAAAGTTTAAGACCAGGTGGGTAGCTGGGCATGAAGTAAGTGGAATGGTCAGAAAGTTGGATGGAGAGTTATTTGTATTATAATTCAGCAAAAGGGTAACTGTGATGGGTGACAACTCACAATGGTGATATGCTGTAAGGTTTCTTTTTTCCCCTCCAAGAACAGAGGGCCTATTTAATTGCACATTTTGGAAATTATTTTTTGTCTGAGACACCTATGTTGGGAAGGGGTTCCATATTCTTCCAGTGAAGATTTCTCAATTGGAAAGAAATAGCTCCTGTCTTTACAGGTGAAGGCTTTGAGGAGATCTCGAATACCAATGGCTTTGTGCAGTATGACAGTTGTCCATTGGGTGCATTTAAGCTGTGAAACAAGGTTGTTTTCTTGGCGTCAATTTGTTGATTTTCTCAGTGAAGAAAGTAACGTTGATGTTGCACTTCATTGTTTAAGGGGATAGTGGGATGAATGATTCAATGTGGATGTGTTTAAGAGACGTGACAATAGCACTTACTTGTGTTTAAGTTTCATGGGTAGTGGGCAGGTTTATTTGCTCTGATAACGTCTGTGCATGAGAAAAAGTGAGCTATTTGCTGATCTGGGGTTCTTGCAATGGAGTTTGTAGTAATTCTTAAAGAAAGTGTTTTTTTTTTTGCTGAGTGGTGCAGACCCTAGCTTTGAAATGAGGCCTGTGAATGTCAGTCTGTAATTAGGGAGTAGCTACAGGCCATGGTTTCAGTTACAGGTGGTGACATTGTGCTTAAGAAAGTTGATGGAAATGCCTTTGACAGACCAGTCTTGTTTGATTGTTACATATATCAAAACATCAATTGGCACGGAGGTGTAGCATTTGAGTTTGAAAGTAAGTGAAGACTAGCCAAAGAATGAATACTTCCAGCTTTACCCTGCCAGTTATGGTAATTAAATTAGTATGCCTTTAAAAGGTCATCCCCAAATACCCAACACATGAGTGAAGGTGGATACCATATTTCTGCTTGCCAACAAAGCATTCTTGGTAGCTCGAATAGACAATACACTGTGAATGATCTATGCCAAGTTCAATAGGTTTAATCAGGACAAGAACTTGCAAGTTAATGGAACAAAATCTAAATTTAGGATTGGGAGGTAACAATATGGTGAAAAACTTGAAGATGTCAAAGCTATGGCCAATGCGAGATTGCCTTTCTGTATGCAAACGTAAAGAAACATGATTTACAAAAAGCTAACACAATCATAAAATAAACCAGGACCAACTACTTAAAAAAGAAAACAAAACAGGTAGCATATGAAGTTTATGATTCCGAAATTTGGGGATTTAGCAAAACCACAGAGCTGGAAGCAGAGAACATGTTCAAGACATTTTAGAGTCCATTTCTTAACATTTTAAATGGGATCAACTAAACACATGGTTTCAAACTGGCAGATAAATAACTTTTCAAGCTTGGTCTACCTTTCTGGAATATGGAACTTAAGTACCTCCATAAAATAGAGTACATATCCTGAAAACTATGAAAAGTTTGTCTATGAAGGAGAAGCACAATATGCTTCTAAACCGACATTAATACTGTAGCTGTCTTCCAAGTAAGAAGTACGCATGAAATCTGCTTCCTTATCATCAACCTCCTTATACAGGAAAGTTAAGTAAGCAACACTTGACAATTTCCTCATGAGAAATAGTAGGAAATGGCAAAGAAAAGGAAGAAGAAGCAGAATGAAAGTGTTCATGCAAATATGTCAGCTTACAAACACCAGAACACTTCCTTTTGAATGTCACAAGATTCTTAAGAATCCACTGTAAGAGAAAAGGTTAAACAAATGCCTACAATTATCTAAAGAGCACCAACGATCAATGAGAAATATGCCAAATTTAAAATGTTATGCAACAGCTACAGACTATTAAACATTGTAACAGTAGACAGAAAACAATGTGCGTCATGCATGGGCCTTCATAGCCAATAGATGTACGCTAATTAAGGACAAAGATCAAATAGACCAGCACAGGTCAATGGCATGGAAGGCAAGAGTATTAAATGCAGCATGGGTCAAGGTAAGAATAATTATAGCTAGTCATGTGCAGTAGCAGTTTGGCTGTTTTGTATAGCTATTAGAATTTCTACGGAAACAGCATTTACCACGAATCCTTTAGCAAACGGGTACGTTTTTGTATCTTTACCATGCAGGACTTTTCTCAAACAGGTAATTTTTTTTTTTTAAATAACAGTTTATGTCAATTAACAAAAAAGTGGTTTTGTTGTGATAGAGGTAACTTTAGGGTGGGTAGAGGTAAAGTGAGGTACGGGTGATTTTAAGATTTATGGGTGGGTAGTGCTAAGGGGAGTTCAGGGTAATTTCAGGGTTTAGGTATGGTTAGTGGTAAAGGGCAGTATGGGTGATGGAGGGCGGTGTGAGAAACACACAGAGGTGAGAGACCAACACGGGGAAAGATGCACATGAGGGAGACCACTGGAAAACATATAAACTCTCATGGAGTGCGTAAGCAAAAATAATAAAGTAGTTTCCTAAAAATGGGATGTGGAAGGACAAAAGTAAAGCGGCATGGTCCATGGGGAAGAACATACATAAGAGGGACAAAGCAAGCTATCAAAGAAGCAAGTAAATTAGAGTGCCAAAGTCAACCAGTGGTAAGGAATGTACAGGTTGTAAGCCCCCTCTAAGTTCTTGGCAAGCAGTGAATAGGTCTTTAGCAACCAGACAGCTTGCACTATCTGGTAGGCTTGACCTAAAAATGGCTATAACCTTAGAGAGTTCAGAATTTTCTGGAAGCTGGTTTCTCTAGTGAAACCCTACGCTTTCTCAGTTCAAAGAGAAAATACATACCCACACTCCAATATCTAACCCAGCATTTTCCTTTGCAACTCTGCCTTTTACATGATATTAGGAGAATTGTCACCTAGAAAATCCTGTCAACATTTTCACAAGGTATGGTCTTACTTAGCTGGTGTGGCCAAATGATGTACTGCACCTAAAAACACTGTTCTGCACTGAGAGACTGGAAGATGTCCATAAATACAACACCAGCCCTACTCTCTCCTCACTGGATGCTATGAGAATCTAGGCCCTCATTCAGACAAATGCAACTAAAAACAGATGACATACTGTCTCCAAGTGTTTAGGAGTAATGGCATCCAATTTAGTAATGCACAACAAAGATCAGTAAAAAAACAAAAATTATAGTTATACAGCAGCCCAATGGGTCTGCTTAGTGTTAAAATAATGAGAACAAAGGTATAAGTCTTTTCCCCAACGGTAAAGGTATGAAAAGCAAAGACAATTTGTGGATCCTCTTGGTAAATCCTTAAGCTAAAAGGCACCACTCAACTGACGTCGTCGAGCCTCCATCAACAAACACTAGAAACTCTCTCTGGGTTTGATGCACAACATTAAACCATGAGCCCTGAAAATGCGTTGACAGAGGTCATGTCTTCTTAGACGTAAAGCTCTAATATAATGAACTGCATGCCACTTGAATGGTCATATTTGGACAAAGTAAAAATAGGGAAGGGACAGACACACCCAAGGCACAAATTCAAGTTTCTCTATTTGATCAATACCATTGTACGTACTTCACTGTTTGTCTTGGCAGAGAGGATATTTTTTTTGCGTCCCGAGTGAATAAGGAACTGGTCTGTTGACCAATGACTTCTCAATTTTAAGGTTTTATTATTGGCCTGGTGGTGCATTTCTGAATTTAAGCTTTTTTTTTTACCAAAAACTGTGTGAAATTCTTACAGAAGTTATCTTCTTTCATGCCAGAAGAACGCAGATTACCCTTTCACCAAGGTGCTGTTCAGAGAGGATGAAAGTAACTGGCATTTGTGAACCCTGGTGGCGTTCCCTATAACTAGTGTATGCTGCTGCTACTTCTTTCTAGAAATGATGAAATATTGCCTCCTTCTGCCTTGCTGGAAAGTAAAACCAGTGTGGTGAACGAATCTGAGAAAACCCTGGCTAACAATATAAAAACAATGATATACCGTTGAAGGACAGAACAGTACAAAACAATTAAGTGTCATTTTTTCTACTCTTTCTCGTGATTTGCTTGGGTATCAAAGATAAAAATAAAATAAGAAGAAAAAGGGGAATCCACTACTGTGACATATGCCAAGTCTATTAGACACACCAGTAGATAACCTAATCACCTACTTAGAGAGCAGATTTTTTCACATAACTCGAACCTTATCATTTTCTCAGCTTATTCAGCAACAAACAAAGAATAGAATTTCACACTTCATCTAGGAGGAAATAAAGTAACACCTTTTTTAAGGATGAACTAGACATCAGATGTCCTCAAAGATGGCGTTCTTGTTGCACAATATTTTTAACCCATGTCTAACTATTTAAGCTTGTCCAAGAGAGAAGTCGGATAATACATTATCTTTAAGACTGCAAGCACAATTACAGAATTCCTAGCTTTTTTGCTTTCCCTCCAGAACTAGTAAGGATAAGACCAGCTATCAAAGCTCATCATTGTTGGGTCTGGAACAGTAAGCATCACAAAAAGGAACCAATGCGCCTCTCGGGATTTCGCCAAGTTTCAAAAAGGAACAAACTGGGCATGGGGCAGCATTGAAAGGAAGTTAAAAATTTCTGGCAGCTTTTTACATTAACTTCCCAAACAAATTATGCAATCTTCCAAGAATAGTTATAAAGGATATAGATTGTTGGAACAGGGTGTTCCCTTTTTGAATGCTGCATCATTCTGTAAATGACTCACTGTTGCCGGTGTAACCAAGTACTTTTTTTAAATGCATTAAATGTCATGAACTGTTTATTGTTTTTTGCTTGAGAGACTCTAATTTGTGCACAAGATAATCTGCAAACTGATATCCTTAGGAACACTGACGCAAATGTCTCCTCCTGCTTTCTTACCCTTGCCCAAAATACAGTTCTTCCTGTCACATGCCTATTTCCCAACATTTAGGCTCTCACTTCCATCCTCGCATTCTCATATCCTCACTGTTATTGTGACTGCTCGCTTTTTTCTACCCACATTTCATCAATTCACACACAAGCTCTATATTATATGGAAATTTCATTATTTTAACTTTTAGGTCACCAATTAATTCTCTCTACATTTGAATTTAGATCGTTACTCCTTTGTCCTCTCTATGCTACCAGACCATTTATTTCATAATGCTCTCTTACCTGGTTGCACAGAAAAACACAGAGCTAAGTTTCTAACAATTTTCTAATCTGAGAAGGTAGGCTTAAGTGTGCTTCAGCCTTAGACTTGGAAGACTTTTAGGTATTCACATACCTTTTGTGTCCAAAGGTAGAATGCGAAAATCTACTCAATGTGGAGACTTGCGCGACACAGCATATGTAGTTTTAACTCAATACCAGGTAGATTTTCCACTTTTAAACCATTCGTGTAAAAATGGGCTTTTGCTCCATTTGATTTCCAACTTTTTTTCCATCATTCAAAAACAATTTTTCAAGTGAAATGTCTTCTTTGACACCTTTATAACAGACTCTAGAAACTCCTTTCTCACACAAAATACTCAGACTTTTGAAGTTCTAAATGTGTATACTGTGTGTGAGAATGTAGCTGAAACTATATTGTTCACATCCTCGAAAGGGGGACTTGCTCTGTGCACACAGCCACTATTTTCCTACATTTAGTTCAAATGGAATACCCTGCAGACTAGGCTTCTTTAGTCATACACTACATTAGGTTTCTCAGTTACCTCATTTTACTTGTTCTTCTCAAATGCCCCGATACTTTGTCACACTCTTCCCTCTAACACTCAATCCGGGCAAGTTGCTTATCATACTCACAGTCAATGTGAAACGTCAAACTCTGACCATTTTGGATTTACTGGACATTTCCAAAGTCTATGAAAAAAACTTGTACAAACAAGCATATTTATCATGACTTATGTATATATGGTTCATTAACATTCTGCCGACTGCTATGGCAAAATTTAACATGCATTTGCAGTACTATGTTACATATTCATTGTAATAAATACTATTGTACCTGGGCGGGAACTGAAGACAGGTAGTCAGCGGAGGGATCTTCAGCAAAGCCACTGCTGTCAGAGTGCTGGCTGGCAGTTCTTGCACCAGAAAAATAATCTGTGAAACAAGATGTATATATTACTTTTTGTGTTTTTTTGTTTTTTTTAACTGAAGTTGCTTTAATACTATCTCTGCGCACCACATGCTTTAAACTACATTTAAACCCAAACCTACCATACTTCCCAAACATACACTAATACAAGCAGACGTGTACATTTTGTACTGTTAATCAAGTGGTATGTTCTACCATTCTGGATGAAGGGCTGGAGTTCACAGTGAGAAAGGATGGACCTTGCTTAGAAAACTGCCTATCCACCATGCAATTTAGTTTTGTAGCAAACAAACACTGAATGGTGGGGTGGAATTTCCCCGGTTATATTCCGGGCCACCGAAATCATGCAGCAATGTAAGACCAAATCATGTGGCAGGGTGACTAACTTATGCAACAAGAAAAGGCAAATCATGTGGCATTATGCTGTACATTTGTTGGCAGTATTATTTTTTGATAGTGACATTTAAACTTACATTAATACTTTCCAGGTAAACAATTCACCTGATTAATACAGTGGAACAACTGAATATTGTAATCTGCAGCTAATAGATGACGGGTTACCATGCGGTAACGTAAGTGGTGCTTTATTTTAATAACTTTTGATCATTGTATCCAAAAACAATTTTTGGATGAAATATGCAAATTATGTACAGATTGCTAGATTATGAGGCAAGTCTGGTACAGCTATAACTATGCAGACAATGCTCAGACACAATTCCAGTGGCCCGAATATTTCTTCTAATGTTTAATCCAGAAATAGATATGCACACAGACAGATATGTGCAAGCACACTGACCTTAGTAACTGTGGTCCCCACAGAGCCACTAATGCAGGTATCTCCAACTTTTTCTGTAAGAGCTACTCATGTTCAATGAAAATGATCCAGAGCTACTAATATTAGTAGCAAAATGAGAATAGATTGCTTTAGTGCCACCATATGCAGGATTACCACCAGTGCTTACCTGAATGAATCTGGCATGTTTGCCAGAAGTAATATGGGGCTTTGTCAATGTGCTACGACTCTACATTGGTAATACAGCAGAGCCATAGTTGCAATGTTTCCGGCACCAAGGTAATAATCTTAGTAATATATTTCCCCAACATCGCATGATTTACCACTGAACAATCCGCTATAAACTTATTTTGGAAATTCAACCATTCTTCTACAAACATCAGTTTAGGAGTTCTAAATATGTACACATTTTCATCTCAAATGTATGCTTTACAATTCTGGCATACATACATTATTTGAACCAAGCTAAAGCTTCAGGGTTCGTAGGCTGGACTGCACACCGGAGACCGCGTACAGGTAGCTTGAGAGCTACCAGCTAGCTCCTGACCTACTCATTGGAGAAGCCTGCACGAACGCTTAACATTTAGTGGTCAAAACTATGTTTATTAGAATATAGATGCCTGCAATACATATTTTGACATTTCTATAGAGAAAACATAAATGGACATTTTCTTACATACTCCAGCACTAAATGATGTATATTGTAACCAGTTCCTTCAGAGCAAACTGATGCAATAAAACAAGTTTCAATAATCCTTTTTTTTTTTAGGAATCTCTTGAACCACATATGGCCAGGTTTAAGTGCATTAGACAGCTTGGGGCCCTGAGGTCTCCAGGGTCCACCCTCAGGTTTAAATGCAGAAAGGCTCACCGATTGATCAAGGTTTAGCTTTTAAGTTGTTTATTAAAGACTTCTAGTTAGAGCACAGAAGGCCATCCATTTCTAGAAGTATCGTAGACTGTAGCCCGAAAGGACTTTGTGTCCAATGCAGAGAACATCTAACTTAAAAACTGCATTCAACCAGAGCCAGTAGAGTTCTTTTAAGGCTGGTTGAAAGTAATGAAACAAGTGGCAGTGGGGCACGTTTAACCTGCTTGGTTTTGAGGCCTACTTTGCTAGCCAATGAATTTCACTGCCTGATTTAGAGGTTACAGAAGCTTCATAGTTCAAACATGGCTCATGCCAACTTTGCCCAATGGCGAGTCTGGAGCAGTGGAGGATTTTCCAATGTAAAGACAGCTGGCCTAACAAGCATTGGCATAGCCAATAGGTCTCGCCTTTGGGACCTTAAAAGAGTTTAGCCATACAACACTTGATGTTGTTGCACCAAGGATATTGTGCTGGATAACTAAACACTTATAAGGTCCCAAAGGCGAGACCTATTGGCTATGCCAATGCTTCTTTTATAGGGAACCTTGGCCAAGTGACTGATTTATCATTTAAGTATCTCATAGAACTAAACGTACCACAAACAAGGCAATAAATCCTTGCACAGACTGTGTGTGCTGTCTTCCTGCCTTTCTAGTGGGAGGAGTCATCTATCTGTGCTGGATCCTCACTTTTGTAGTCTAAATACGGATCTCTGTGTTCTGTGGAAAGTAAAGCTGATATCTGCTTAACTCTGCACCCTTTCAAGTCCGCCCCGTACTTGTCTCACCATCAATATTCTCTCCAGATGTGCTCAAAATGTGCACGCAGATTTGCTTCCCGCTGTGCTGAGAATAACCTTTTCTTATCACGCTGATTATTATTCTATTTGTTAGCCTAAATCTCTCCACTACCCTGGAATTCCTGGGATGATGCAGAACACGTTTACTCTACAAATGATGCCATCAGGACCCGTAATGGTGCTTCGCTGTATTCTCATTTTCAAAAGCTAATGGCTTTTAAGATGAATCGAGCTGACTCCATATGTAGGCATATTAGTGATCATAAAGATAATGTTCAATTATTCGTTGTAATTATCAATTATATTTCCTTTATATTGTGGTGTGCAAAGAATGCCAGTCTGGTTAGTGTGCACATATAATGGAGAGCTGCCAAAATATCAGTCATGCCTCATTTTCCAATGACAAGAATCAGTCGGCACTCGGACCCAGGGAGCCGTCATGTGGAACTGCATCCGGGTGCGCAGTGAACAACCTCGTGCGCAGGGGGCGGGGATGCCCCAGATATCACTTCCTGGATACATGAAATATGATATTTAATGTTACTGCTTATAGAGAGGCAAACAATTTAAAATGTGAAATATAGAGCAGAATGTATATGTTCACTAAAATTCTGTTTCTATATCTCAACTTCTCTTCCTCTTCTCCAATTTTAAATGGCAGATTTTTCTGGCTTGAAAAGGAGTGGAGAGATGCTCTCATCAGAAGATGTCGCTTGCATTAGGAGTGTTGAGGTGTAGCTCCCTGAAGACACAGTAGTTAGATTGCAAGGCTAAACAAGCATTGGCCGCGTGGCCGTGAAAGTAACGCGGCCGCGAAATTGAAAGTGATCGCGAGCTGCGAGTGATGCGCTTAATGAGCATGACGAAGAAAGCCAGATGGCGCCTCTGCTTGTAAGCGCGTGCGTAACCGCAAGCTTGAGGCCAGCAAAAGCGTGTGATAGCATTTTCTGAAGCCCACTTACTAAAAGTCTCGCCACAGTAGCGCATGCGCTGGCTCAGGCGAGACCTGAAAAACGAAATGCAATGCCATTTCCCCTTACAATTCAAACATTTGGACCAAACATTTCTAAGGGAGGATTATTTTTTACGGTGGTTCTGGAGGGACAGAGTGGAGAGCGCTGTTGGCAACCAGATAGAAGACAGATTATGGGATACTGTCATTAGTTGTTGGCTTAGGCGGGTGGCCGATTTGGCAGCTTCCATTATGGCTTCTAAAAAGGCTACTACTACTACTCCCTCAGAACGCTGGTTCTCGCAGGAATTAGCGTAGGAAAGAGCAGCGTGCAAGAAAATGGAAAGAGTATGGTAGCGTTACTACAAAGAATCAGATAAAATTCACTAAAAATGGCCCTGAAAGACTACTGTAAAAATCTTAAGAGGTCATGCAGCACCTTTTATACGCAATGCACCAAGGAGGCTGACACTGATGGGAAGGAGATGCTTTAAATTGTTGCCAATGTTACGGACTTTGAATTTACATCCCTCCCCATCGGAACCTAGCCAGTGTTTATGCACCAGTCTCAGTGACTTTGAGGATAAAATCCTCAAAATGTAGTCTAATTTAATGGGGGTGAATAATGCTCCCAGGGGACCTGAAGCAAGAGACTTAGCTGGTCCCATTCCACACACTAAATTGTTGCCCTTCCAGAACCAGTCCTTGAAGAAGTGACAGCCTCCTTTGCGAACTGAAAGTCAGGGTCTCCAATGGATCCTATACCTCCTTATATCCTGGAGGTCCATCTCGGATATCATTGCTCCATTATATCGGAAGCTATCTGCTATGTCCCAACAGTGTCGTACCAGAAAAGAGCTAATTTAATTCCTCTACGAAAAAGGCTAACACTGAACCTGAACCCCTGGCTATTTTTCAATCAGTCTTTCTGCTCTCAGCAGCTTCAAAGGTTTTGGAAAAGTTGGTGAATCAACAACATACCACCTTTCTGACTGAGAAAAACTTGCTCCACCCTTCCCAATTTGGGTTTAGATCCCGTCACAGCAGAGAGACCACATTATCAGAGGTTTATGAATCCATCAAAACCAGTCTGGAACCTGGCCTTAATGGTGCTATGATGCGGTTGGACCAGTCAGTTGCATTTGATACGGTAGATCATAACATGTTGCTATACAGGTCAAAACATCTAGGTGTGACCGACTCTGCCCTAGGTTGGCTGGGCTCCTTCCTTGAGAGGCAAGGCAGGTGGCCTGGATGAAGCCGTATGCCTCAAGAGCAAAAAGGTAGGGAGTTCCGCAAAGCTCCTCCTTAAGTCCCACACTCTTAAACATTTACATGTCACCTCTGGCATATTTGGTTGAATAAATTAAAAATCAAGGTCATCTCATAGGCAATTGATACCAAAGTCCTGCTCATGTATGATGGGGATTCCATAAATGCAAATGCAGTGCAACCCTGACAAAACAGAAATCATCTTGTTTGGGCGAAATCCCCTCTCAGGATGGGCAGGAGCTTGGCCTGACATGGTTCCCCCTCTGCCCCCTCCAACAGCACTAGCTAGGAAGCTGGGCGTCATGTTTGATGCCCAACTTTCATTTGGGACACAGGTATCAACAGCAGTGAAAACGTGATTCTGGATCTTTCACCTATTGAAGTTTCTTCATTTGCTTCCGTACGATGCCCAAGTCACAGTGTTCAGGTTACTAATACTTTCAGGACTGAACTACTGCAGGCGGTTCTTTCAGAAGATGTGGATGACTCAGCTCTGTCTACATGGAGTGCAACATTCTTGTTAGGGGATGAACAGTGCATATTCCAGGCATCTCAAGGCTCAGAATTGACTGTTCTGAATGTGAAAAAGCAGATGGGTCAGCCGACAGATAAATGCTCAGTGGGTCTCTTGGTACACTTTTGATACTTTCGGTCATGCTATTCTGGTTAAGATACCTCATTAGCATCTTCAGTAGAATGATCACACTGTTGCGGGTGAATTGCTGATCTTGGGCAAGGTTCGTTTTCCATCTCACCAGTTCAGGTGGCTTTGTTAATCCTTTATGTTTTGCTTCCATTTTCTCTACTCAAACTTCTTTGTTAAATCTACTAACACGATTTTATTTTATCTGAAGAGGTCAGTGAATCTTCCACAGACTCTAGTTAGTTGAAGGGAATTGGTCAGGCCTCTTCACAAGCAGGGGATGGCTGTTATCTAGATTACCTAATATTGTAAACCAAGACTTCCATAGCCCTTTCCATGTTAGCTAAATAGCCTGTTCAATTTGTATGTCCCACTTGAGAGAGAATTTTAGCCCGATACCCACTGGGCATCAACCAAGGAAGTGATGCACGAATGCAAGTACTGGCAGGCGAGCCTGAGAGCAGCTACACTTAGTGCTCATTAAACACTCCTATCAAAGCAGGTGCAATTACTCAAATTAAATTAACAAACTTAACAGCTGATGAATATAGGGTGATTAACTCAACCCTCTTTATCATTGTAATAAGGAAGGGATATTTCAATAGGATACAGGATATTTCGAATATGTAAAACCAGACTACAGATCACTTCAATATCATTGCTCACATCTTTAAAGGCTCAACTTTAATTTCTATCCACATACCTCAGTCTCCCCAACGAGAAAAGCATGTTAAAAACCTTAACCTTCTACATCTCCTCAAGATCGTCAAAAAAAAAAAAAAGGAACCACACACAATAGAAAATGTGGTGCTTTCATCCACGAGGGCTGGGAGACTTGTCCAGTTTTACTACTAATGTGAGTGTGTAACAATAGGTAGGGGAAGACAAGGATCAATTGTGATCCAGTAGGGCATTAATTACCATTCACAAGAGAAGGGAATGGAAGGTCCGGCCACAGTCGTAGCCCCAGATATGAAAGCAACAAAAAGAGATGACTGGGCTGTTCCTTAGGAAAGGAAAGAGGAAAGGATCACTAGGAAAAAAGGGTTAGTGCTCAATGGAGGACAACCCCTGGGTATCCAATTTGTTGGATATAATGGCCTCACACACCCTTGCGAGTGTCATGCTTCATCATCGGCAATGCTCCACGTTGGGCAGGCGGTGCAATGCCCAACGGGCTCACCTCTAAGAGGGGCTCTTTATCGGAGATCTTTTATCCAACTGCCTATGGGTGAAGTGGGGGTGAGGGGCCAGGACAGAGTAGATAGTGTGGGTGAGGATAAAATGTGGCCTAAGGTACCGGAAAGCAATTTTTATTCTGGTGGTCCTCTGCCACAAGTAAAATCAAGGATAGCCGGTGCTCATGGGGACTATGGTTTCCCGGAATGGACCAGGGCTAGAGTGCAAATGGTGTGGTCAACATGTTTCTCGCTTCTAGTACAATGACTGTAGTTTTTTACTAGGTCCTGAAGAATCGCAATCTACAAAACATGACCTAATGATTAGTATGAGTTTAAATACAGCACATAAGTTGTACTACCTGTATGACACTGCTCCTACCTAAGGGTTAGAGTTATAGGGTGTCAACGGTACCCGGTGGATCTGACATTAAGGGAGAAGCCATAAAGTTTCAGGTTTCTACTGCTCGTGTCAGGGCCAGTCAAGCCTACCCATCTCACCGGGTCCGGATAGTCACACAATAACCCTGGCTATCGATTTTCATAAGGGAATGTTGGTTTTACCTTCAGTAAAACCTGCTTTGTTCACAGTTTTAGAAGGTTGCATCTTTTCTTTTCAAAGATGTTTAAGAGGTTCGCCTTTTATGCGTTCCATATTTTATATATATATATATATATATATATATATATATACACATACATATATATATACACATACATACACACACACACACACACACACACACATATATATATATATACACCCTCGTTCAACTATATTTCGCTCCACTCCTTTTAATCCAAAAAGCCATGTTTTGTGAACAAACACGTCGCGAGGCAGCAAAAGTTATGTATAAGACACAAGGTGTAGCAGGGGCTCGCGCCAATGTCCCAGATCCTAAACAACCGAGAAACAAATTGACCGAAACTATGTCTAAATTAGAGCGACTATATGAGCGTGCGATACGCAAATGGTGGGAAGCCACCAGTTTGCAAAGTTACATTGATGAAAAAAAGAGTCCCAAGGGGTTTGCGAGTATATACAGTGCCCTCATATGAGAATCCAGACCCAGTGTTATTAACGGACTGGGCGGAACACACAGCACAGTATTGCCAGGGAACATTGGGCATACTAGTGAAATACGCCTGGAGTGATCGGGACAAGACGCTCAGTGAGATCAAGGAGATTGAAGATGAATTGGCCAAGGAGGAGGAGAATAAGAAAAAGATTGAGGAATTTATGGGTCAAATGAAAGCAAGATTGCAAAAGTATGAACAAAAAATTAAATACCGAAAACAAGAAAAATTTGCACGGGATGAAAATGATTACTTGCAGGGCAGGGTGTTGACATTTGCCCGCAAATTTGATGGCCCAAGAAAAGAACTTGGTTTAAGATCAAAACAATTGCCACAAAGAATAGAGACCTCAGAATCTGATATTACAGAGAACGAATCTAGTGATGAACAAGTAGGGAGACCAATGGAAGGGAGGAAAACCCAGAATCCTTTTCACGGCGAGTTCCAGATAATCCGCCAATCCTGGCTTCGTGGGGGCAAGAACAAGCCACCGGAAGGAGACGTAGAAAAACACAACGGCCCGGTGGCGGCAGGAAGAGGAAGAGGCAAGGCACCCGAATGGGTGCATCGCAAGAAATCAACCAAGAGACAGTAGATCTGTCTAAATTAACGGTGGTCAATCTAACGGATAAACCTCTCTCACAGCTTGAAGAAAAAGTACTCAGTTTAGGATTAACATTCTGTCCGAGTAACCATCTGGAGTACATACAAACTAGAATTGATCTTTTTAATTTTGTGCGAAAATTAAAATTACACAAATATTTTAAAATAAGATAGAGTATGAGAGATCACAAAGGGGCAACATCAAGGTTGACGGCCACGGATGTATTAACTGGCAAAGATTTACCTGCAATAGAACTCTTGGAAAATCTTAGATTAGAAATTGAGGATAACCTTATACCAACTGAGGACATGGCACAAAGAGCAAAGAATATGGGCATTGATCAAGAACGAGAAGAAAGTCTGTTTAAACCAAAGTCACTCGTCAACCCCCCCAAATGCCATTGGATGCCATAGATGTTTTCACTGAAACTATGGTCAATGAACTTTCTAAAATTCAGGTTTAAGAACACAACAAAATCATCTCCCAGCAATCTATCGAAATTGGAAAAATTGGCACTACAGAATTTGATGCAGGATCAGTCAGTTATTATAAAACCCTCTGATAAGGGGGGGGAATGTGGTACTGCAAACTAGGGAACATTATTGCAATGAGGCTTTACGTCAATTATCAGATGTGAAATGTTATCAAAAAACAACTGGCGAGACGTATCAAAGCAGTATTAAAGCCTATGATTAACTGATTAGTAAGTGGTACAAGAAATTGATGTTGGGGCCGGAAGAACATATGTTCCTACGTAGTTCGAATCCTGTGATTCCTACTTTTTACCACATTCCTAAACTACATAGGGACAGCCTGCATCCGCCTGGTAGGCCGATTGTATCATCTCCTAAGGGATTGACTGAACACTTATCAATGTTTATTGATTATTGATTATTTCCTTTTGTGGCTCAGTTAGATTCCTATGTGAAAGATACAAAAGACTTTGGAATAAAATTATGCATGTGAGGTGGGATCCTACATACCAACTAATGGTATTAGACATTACGAGTCTTTATACCTGCATACGCCATGAAGATGGGGTGAAAGCTGCTAGGTTTTATTTGGAAAAACGCCAGCTGCGGTACTCAGAACACAATCAAATGCTAATAGAATTTATGGAGTTTTGTCTGAGCAATAAAAATTTTCTGTTTGAAGAACGACATTACAAACAGCTGTCTGGGACGGTGATGGGCACCTTCTTCGCCCCCAGCTATGCAAACTTGTTGGTTGGCTGGTGGGAGGAGCGGGTGCACAGAACCTACCAAGGTGAAAACAAGAGTGGCAAAGTAATAGAGTGGTATCGATATATCGATGACCTGTTCATTGTGTGGCAGGGAACAGCAGATTCGGCTCGTGGGTACATCGACCTTCTCAATCAGAATGATGTAAATTTGCACTTTTCAGGTACAGTGAGTCCGGTGGCAGTGGACTACCTAGACCTGAAGGTGTTTGCAGAAGAAGAGTAATATTCAGACAGCTCTTTACCGCAAATCTACTGCTGGCAATTCAATATTATTTGCCACCAGTAGCCATCCCCCAAAGCTTGTCAACAGTATACCATATGGCAAATTACTTAGGTTAAAAAGAAATAGCACTAAGGAAGAGGACTTTGAAGCGGCTGCTTCAGAAAGCTTAGCCAGGTTTACTGTGAGGGGATATAATCCCATGGCACTAAGTGCTACTTTACAGAGAGTGAGAGGCATCCCAAGGGATAAATTGTTGAAGGATAAAGACAAATCCGCAGTAGATAAGGGTATATTTCTGAGGATTACCCCTTACTCTGCAGAAGCCAATCACTTAAAACACATGCTCAAAAAGAATTGGCATATTCTAAAAACTGATAGCACTATATGCAAAGATATTCCTCCTTTTCCACGAGTTACTTTTAGGAAACCAAGGTCACTTTGTGACATGCTGGTTAGGAGTCATTTAGAAAAAATACCACATACAGTGAGTACTTTGAAAGAAGTGATGGGTTTCTATCCGTGTATTAGGTGCAAAGCGTCCTATCGTATACAATCCCAGACATAGGAAAGGTAAAGAAAATAACCAAATTCATTACATGCAGCACGCCATATGTAGTCTATTGCCTGGTATGCCCATGTGGGCTACGCTACATAGGTAGCACGGTCCACCAATTGAAGATAAGAATATTAGAACATCTAAGGGCCATTGACAAAAAAGATCAGACGTATCCTGTAGCACGTTACTTCGCAGAAAAACATCGGAGTGACCGTAGCCTGCTACAGTTTTATGGCTTGAACTATGTTCCTTTAAATATCCGTGGAGGTGACTGAGTAAGAAAATTACGAAGACTTGAGTCACGTTTTATAATAGATTTACTCACTAAATTTCCTCGTGGTTTAAATAGTGGCGAAGAATTATCTGTACACATAGGCTCATGATTGAGACCCACTCTTGGGTTAATTCCATTTGATGATTCAGTATTAGGAGCCCTGCTGAAATAGTTTTCACGGATGTTGGAACTATACAATGTTTCTTAGTAAAGATAGGATTTTTTACATGAATATGAGATTTGGTTTAGGAGAAATTATATTAAAATATACCTTGCGATGTAAATTAATACATTTATGAAATTGTAAAAAATTATAGCTAAGTGTAAAGAATATAAACAAAGTAAAATGTACAAAAACAGTTCTTTAAAAATGCTTTCAAAGAAAGGATATTGGCCGATCCACGGCGAAATGAAATTTGTGTACCACGACATAATGTAGGTTTGTAAACCGATACACGGTTGACGAACAGTGTGTAAATATGAGTTTATGTAAATCATGCACATATTTGTGTAAGGTACTTTGAAATAATTCATAAATGAATTGTAGTGCGTAGATAATATGAGCATATATACCCACTACAAAATGGCGCCTGTGTTAGATTGAATGCCCTAGTCCTTTCTTTGAGTTTGTGATAATGGCAAAGTTGAAAAACATGGCGTTTGCGATGTGTCATGGACATCGAGAAAGGAATCTCTGCCGAAACGCGTCTGTTGCTGGTCATTTGAATAAATCTTGTTGATAACGCCCCACGGGAGTGCGTTATTTTCCTTTTTGGATTAAAAGGAGTGGAGTATATATATATATATATATATATATATATATATATATATATATATACACACACACATACACACATACACACACACAGGAACTGACCACCAGGCAGACAGGGATTCTTTAGAGTGCTTATATTGTTTTCCCATTAGCAGCAACATGACGCGTTTCGACCGGGATTACCCGGTCTTGATCACATGACAGGTCAAGACGACCCTGTGATTAAGTAAGGTTGCACCAGAAATAAGCTCCTCCCATTTCAATCATAGAAATGAACAACAGACTATAGGTACACAGAATAATCACAGTGTGAACCCTATTGAATATGCTACTTACCAGTATGCATCTGTTCTTGGCATGTAGGGCTGCTGACATTCATATCTGTGCATAGATCGCCGCCTAGTGTTGGGTCCGGATGTTTGCACGTTGTTGTCCTGGAAGAGTCTTCGAAGTATCCTGGGATAGGTGACTCCTCCCCTGGACTACAGTGCGCATGGGCATCCTCTCCATCCTCAGATTGTTTTTCGCCATTGTGGCAGTGATGGAGTAGATACAGAAAGTGATGACCATGCTTACAGTAATTCTGAGAGCTGCAGCTGCTACAGGCGCCGGGGAGGAGGGAGGGCGATATGAATATCAGCAGCCCTACATGCCAAGAACAGATGCATACTGGTAAGTAGCATATTCAGTTCGAGGCATGTGGGCTGCTGAATTCATATCTGTGCATAGAATATATAGCAGTACCCTCTATTAGCGGCGGCTACCAGTGCCAGCTGCAGCGGTCTGTAAAAGAGTTTTGAGAACTGCCTGTCCTACAGCTGCCTGCTGTTTTGATTGCACATCTACACAATAGTGTTTGGTAAATGTGTGTGTAGTGGACCAGGTGGCTGCTCTACATATATCATGCAAAGGAATGTTTCCAAGGAAAGCCATGGAGGCCCCTAACTTACGTGTTGAGTGGGCTCGTGGGGGAATCGTTAATGTGCGTTTAGCCTTTTGATAGCAAATTTGAATACATTTAACGATCCATCTGGCTATACCTGCTTTGGAGATGGCGTTACCTTTGTGGTGTGGGGCAAAGGCAACGAAAAGTTGTTTTGTTTTCCTAAAGACTTTAGTCCTGTCGATGTAGTACATGAGGGCTCTCTTTACATCCAGTGTATGGAGTTCTCTTTCTGCGACAGTTTGTGGGTTTTGAAAGAAAACAGGCAGTTCAATAGTTTGATTCATGTGGAACTGCGATATTACTTTTGGCATGAATTTGGGGTTGGTACGTAGTACGACCCCGTTGGCGTGAACCTGTATGAATGGCTCTTGAATGGTTAGTGCCTGGAGTTCACTAACTCTTCTTAACGAAGTGATTGCCACTAGGAAAGCTACTTTCCAGGTGAGGAATTGAATCTCACATGAGTGGAGAGGTTCGAAGGGTGGACCCATAAGTCGGGTGAGGACCAGGTTGAGGTTCCACACCGGTGCTGGTGGGTGTCTTGGGGGAATTACTCGTTTAAGTCCCTCCAAGAAGGCTTTGATGGCAGGCACTTTGAATAAAGAGAGGTGCTGCCTGTTTTGGAGATAGGCTGATATTGCGGTCAAATGGACACATATTGAGGTGTATGCCAGATTGCATCGGTACAGGTGTAGGAGGTAACAAATTATGTTTTGGATGGATGCGTCTAGCGGGTTAATGTCAGTATTATTGCAATAAATGACGAACCTTTTCCATTTGGCTGCATAGCAGGCCCTGGTAGTGGGTCTCCTGGCCTCCTTAATGATGTCCATACAGGCAGGTGGCAGGTTTAGGTAGCCAAACTCTAGGACTTTAGGAGCCAGATTGCCAGGTTCAGCTGTTGCGGATCTGGGTGCTGAATCTCTCCATGGTTCTGCGTCAAATGCGCGGGTTTGATCCGCAGTCTTTGATGGGGCACCACGGAAAGTTCGAGAAAGGTGGTGTACCATGGCTGGCGTGCCCACGTTGGAGCAACCAGGACGAGTGTTAGTGAGTGTTATCTGAGTTTGCGAGCCACCAGCGGTATCAATGGTGCTGGGGGAAAAGCGTACGCAAATCTGCCGGACCAGTTCATCCATATCGCATTGCCCTGCGGATGTGGGAACCTGGCGGCATAGCTTTGGCATTTTGCGTTTTCGCTTGTGGCGAATAGGTCTATCTCTGGGTGACCCCACTGCTGGAAGTACGGTTGGAGTACTGATGGGTGTAACTCACACTCGTGCATCTGGTGGCTGTGTCTGCTGAGCAGATCCGCCATCTGGTTGTCTTTGCCGGGGAGGTGTTCCGCCATGAGGAACATGTTCCTCTGAATGGCCCACTTCCACATGCTCTGAGCCAGATGAGACAACTGTGGAGAGTGTGTTCCTCCCTGCTTCTGTATGTAGTACATGGCAGTCATGTTGTCCGTCCGGATCAACACGACTTTGTTGCACAAGTGTACTTTGAATGCCTTCATGGCTAGGAAGATTGCCATCAGTTCTAGAAGGTTGATGTGCATCTTCTTTTGTTGTGTTGTCCATAGTCCCTGCACTGTGTAATTGAGTACATGAGCTTCCCATCCCTGGAGAGACGCGTCCGCTGTCAGTATTATTTGTGGAACAGGCTCTTGGAACGGTCGGCCCTTGCAAAGGTTTTGTGGATTCCACCAATGCAGAGAGTTGTATGCCCGACCGCTCACCAACACTAGGTCTTTTAGTTGCCCGTGAGCCTGAGTCCATTGACGTGCTAAGCACTCCTGAAGCGGGCGCATATGTAGTCTCGCGTGTGGGACTATGAAAATGCAGGAGGCCATCATGCCTATCAACTGAATGAACACTCGCGCAGGAAGGGAGTGTTGGGGTTTGAACTTGGAAATCAGCATTTGCATGCTGTTGATCCTCACTAAATTTGGCTGAGCTGTGGCTGCCAGAGTGTCTATGGTCGCACCCAGGTACTGTTGTACGTGTGCGGGTTGGAGATGTGATTTTGGGTAATTTAGTGAGAACCCCAGGCTGTGAAGGAGGTGAATGGTGCGGGACATGTGGCTGGCGCATTGCTGGGCTGACTTTGCCTGAACAAGCTAGTCGTCCAGGTAAGGGTGGACATGAATGTGTTGCCTCCGTAAATGTGCAGCCACTGTAGCTAGGCACTTTGTGAAGACCCTGGGCGCTGTTGTCACGCCGAAGGGAAGGACCTTGAATTGGTAGTGCTGCCCCTGAATAGTGAACCTGAGATATTTTCTGTGTGATGGGTGAATGGGTATGTGGAAATACGCATCTTTGAGGTCCAGCGTGGCTAGGAAGTCTCCCTGTTTGAGCAATGGGAGGACTTGTTGGAGGGTGAGCATGTGGAAATGCTCTGAGAGAATGTAGCGGTTGAGGGGTCTCAGGTCTAGTATGGGTCTGAGTGACCCGTCCTTCTTTGGTATTAAAAAGTACAGGGAGTACACCCCCGTACCGTGCTCGTGGACGGGTACGACCTCTATTGCACCTTTTTGCAGCATACTTAGCACTTCCTGCTGTAATAGCGCCAAGTGCTCTGAGGACATAGGACGGTGTCTTGGCGGTATTGTGGGTGGAGTTGAGGTTAATTCTAGGCAGTAACCGTGTTTGATAATATCTTTGACCCACCTGTCCGTGGTGATGGAGTTCCACGTGGACAGGAACCTTTGTAGCCTTCCCCCGACAGGTGTTATGTGGTCGGGAGGAAGGGAGAGGGCGTCACTGTTTGTTCTTGGGAGAGGATCTGGTATTGCCGTATCCGCGTCCTCTACCCTTTGTGCTTGAACCACGATATCCACCCCGGGTGTTTTTATCGTAGGTACTTTGGGTGTTGCCCTTGTTGTAGGTTTGCTGTGACCCCTGTCCTCTACCTGCGCCTCTATTTCCGGGGCGACGAAAGGAGCCACTCCGAAAGGTCTGCGTTTGGAGAGCCCCCATGGACTTTGCAGTGTCTGTGTCCTTTTTTATTTTTTCTAGGGTGGTGTCAACCTCTGGTCCGAATAAGTAGTCGGGGTTGACCGGCTGATTGAGGATGTTATTCTGAACCTCCGGTTTGAATCCGGAGATTCGTAACCAGGCGTGTCGTCGTAACATGACGCTAGTGTTTATTGCTCTGGCAGCTGTGTCTGCGGCATCCAGTGCACACTTAATGGATGCGTTAGTGAGGAGTTGTCCCTCCCTGATGAGGAACTCTGCTCCTTCTTTGTATTGGTCAGGGAGATGTTGAAGTAATGTTTCCAATGTGACATAGTGTGCGCGATCGTAGCGAGCTAGGAGCGCCTGAGTATTGGCAATACGCCATATGTTAGCTGCCTGGGCTGCAACCCTTTTGCCGGAGGTCTCTAGCCCCTTGTACTCCTTGTCCGGGGGAGGAGCATCCCCAGTTGTCTGTGAGTGCGCCCGTTTGCGAGCATTGGCGACTACGATGGAATCCAGAGGCAACTGGCCTCTAATGTAGGTAAGGTCCCCAGGCGCCGACCTATATTTTTTGTCGATCCTGGGGTTTATTACTCGTGCCCTGGTGGGTTCCTTGAAAATGTCCTTTGCTGGTTTGAGGACACCTTTCAACATGGGTAGAGTTTTGATATTCCGTTCTGAGGATGCGAAAGTATCCATTAGAAAATCGTCCTCGATTGTGTCGGAGTGGAGTTGCACACCATGATTGGCCGCAGCACGTTCAATAAGGGCGTTGAATGCGGCAGTGTCCTCTGTGGGAGATGTTTTCGCGCCATATAGCTGCATGTCCTGTGTATCCATATGTGCACCCGGGTCTGCAGGGTCATCCCAAGCCTGATCAGGGTCCTGTTGGCCGTCAGGGTCCATGTCTCCGGGGTAGGGGACGTGGTCACCCATGTAGTCCTCCAAAACGTCGGTTTCAGAGTGTGTCGGAGAGAAGGACTGTGGATCTTGATAGGAGGTATGGATAGGTTCGTAAAGAACTGGTTCCGAATCCACTGGCAGCTTTTTCTTTAGAGGGATCCGGTAGGAGTCCAAAGCTGGCTCGGAAGTTATCCTCCGCTTGTGGAACATCATTCTGCCGGTGTCGGCATCGATGATGTGGGATGGTGACGTCTCCGTAGGAGAGCGTTCGGCAGGCGTGATCCTAGTGTGGGTGACACGTGTTCTGATTTCGAACATTTTGGGTGCCGTGGATGGCGGCAGGCCAAAAGTGATGTTGGCCGGTGCCGGAGAAGCTTTTTGAGCTTTTTTCGGCTTGGAGCCTGAAGGGTCCTGTAGGGCTGCCTTTTCCTTGATGCGTTGCAAGGATGCTGCAACTTGCCGCACCTGGAACGCCGACGGTTCTTTGGCGCCGACCGGTTCTGTAGAGGCAGGCGTGGACTTTTTCGGCGCCACGGGGTCATCGAGTCGAGGAGAGGTAGTAGCTGTCGACGGCGTCGATGATTGTGCCTGTGGTGCTGCTTTCGAAGTAGGGTGAGACGCAGCAGCTATTTTGACCACTGTGGCTGGAGCCGATTGTTTCGGTGCCGGGAGCCAAGGCGGTTTGGCGGCACCGATGGCCTTTTTCCGTGTGTCGGCGCCGACGTCGGCTGCTGCGAGCTCGGCACCGAAGTCCCGTTTGGTGCGGTCGGTGCCGACGGGTTTGGCTGGCGTCGAAGGTGTGGTGGGCCTCGATCCGACCAGTGTTACTTTTAGTTTAGGTTTCTGTGGAACCGATACGGCTTTCGGTTTTGGTTTCGATGAAGGGAAACCAGTCGTTTTGGGTAGTAATGGCTGCCGCTGAATGTCCGAGGCCGGGCCAGAGGGCGGGGCCGAAGAACTGCGGGATAGGTCTTGGGTAAGGCCCGAAGGCGATCCCTCGACCGGAGCCATAGACTGACGCACTGGGATATCCTCCGTCTGTACGGGTAGGCCTTGCTCGTCACCGGAGCTACTCTCTTCGGCCCCTAAGGCCTCATTGTAGTCTCCTACCTCGGTGTCGGCTTCGTCTCTGTGAAAGAGTCGTTCTTCGATGTCTTCCGATCCGGAGTTGTGTTCGGAAGCAGGGCTGGAGGGTAGGTTCTCCACGTCTTCCACATCTTCGTCCTCGGCGCTGAAGATGTTGGTCGGGGCCCGTGCCGCTTGCTGCGCTTCAAGTCTCGCTGCTAGTCGATTCCGGAGAGTCTTTTTGGATCGGAATCGGGCACAGGCCATACATGTGGACTCGTCGTGATCCGGTGAAAGGCATTTGTTGCACACCGGGTGGACGTCGACATGGGGATATTTAGCATTGCATACAGTACACCGCTTGAATGTTGTCCTCGATTCCATCGTCGAAGTCGGGTCGATGGTCGGATATGATGCGAAAAGAGTTGGTCTTGAAGTTAGTAGACTAACAAATAACTATCGATACCGATCGGGAACAGTACCGACGCGAACTAAAGGCCTTTTGGCCTGAAAAAAGTTTTTCCTAACTTGAGTCAAGATAAGCACATCCGAACCCAATGGCAGAAAAAAACAATCTGAGGATGGAGAGGATGCCCATGCGCACTGTAGTCCAGGGGAGGAGTCACCTATCCCAGGATACTTCGAAGACTCTTCCAGGACAACAACGTGCAAACATCCGGACCAAACACTAGGCGGCGATCTATGCACAGATATGAATTCAGCAGCCCACATGCCTCGAACATAAACAAATTCAGATTTAAAAACTTTTCCTGCTGGTAATCATGTTACTATCTTATAATGTGTATTTAAACCATTAAAAACACCTTATATGAAAAATCAGCACGTGATAAATACATCACCAAATTTTAATGGCATTAATATCATCACATTAGAGTATTATGTTTCTATACGTCTGTTGATGGAGCAAAGTGCTTAGTGCATAATAAGTGCAAACCTAACAAAGAATAAAATGATTAAATAAATACATTGATGCAAGTAGACTATCAAAATCATAGATCTCTTGCGTAGTCTATATGTAAAAATTGACAAAATAAAAGAAAAGGACGCCTGAAATAAAAAATAAAAAAATCAATCATTATATTATTGAATGCTAATGCAATGTTATTTCAAAACGCCAGGATAAGATTTCTTAAAGTGCTATTGGGCTGCAAGATCTGAAAGTGCAAAATTAAGCAAAGTTTGTACAAAATTACTGTGTAATAAATATGTGCAAAAAAGATGTTCAGAACAAGGATCACAGGAAATCGATCATTATATATATATATATATCAGCAGAGCACTCTCCTCTCTCGTGTCTGACCAGCTGAGCAGAAGGGAGCACGGACCACGGATTCTTTTCAAATATCGGTTTATTCACAAAACCAAAACAAACCAGGCAGCCATTTCTTTTCAAATATCGGTTTATTCACAAAACCAAAACAAACCAGGCAGCCATAACGCGTTTCATCCCTCCTGGGGGACTTGATCACATGACGCAGTTTAACCAATGACATGCGGTATTTAAAGGAAAAACACATTTTTTTACATTTTTTAACATCACGTCATCCGATTGGGCAGTATTTCGATAGTGGTTTCCTATGTATATTTCATTTCCTGTGACACTTAATCAGCAAAAATGTGCAGTATGACGTTGTTATTTAGACTTTCCCATCAATCTCAGGATAAATCCTGTAATGTTCAACGTAAACTATTCACAATATTGATTGAAGAAATTAGGCCCAATTTTTTATATATTTTGTGTTGGCGAGTCAGAACCACTGCTAGCGGCTCCCGGCTACCGAAGAGGATGTGGGCTATCCAAGTCCAAGGTTACCTACCATATGAGGGATACCTACGGGACACCGTGAAAACGACCAGCAGTAGGCGAGGAAGAAAGATGCAGCGAGCGGATGTGAGTGACAACAGAGGCATCACAATACTCAGCAAAGAGGAAATGGCAATTAAAATAATACATCAATGTGGAATCAGATGGTATAAGAACATTGCATTATGGGACACCGATGCCTTTCCTGATTGCCATACATATTGTCTATACATGTGAGTGCCGCCTCATAATTGGTCCAAACTCCACCAATAGGGAACATGATGAATAATTAAAAGAAAAACGCAAGCTGCACCTAATTGAAATGGTTTCACGCACTGAAGAAGGCTCACGCCGAAATGCATTTGCGCAAGAAAACCACCATATACTCCCGAGAGTGCTCCACGTTTTTCGAAGTTGTTGTGTAACAGTTGCGGTTCACCCCCCGCCATTGGAAGCACCCGCCAAGTGTTCGACAAGCCTGGGTGAACGAAAACTTTGTTATATATATATATATATATATATATATATATATATATATATTACCTACTGGCGGTCGCCAGTAGGTAGTTATAGTTAGGACCACGTTTCCATAGGAAATCCGCAACATTCTATTTTGAATAACTTTTGCGCCGGTCGACGAATCCTCGCGAATTTTTCAAAATAGGTGGGGCGCTACGCTCCGCTCCTACCCTGAAAGTCTCGGGGGGGATTCGTCAAGCGGGGGCTGAGATAAAAGGGGGGTCCCAAAACGCGTTTTTCCCATGCATTTTTCCATAGGACCTTTAGACAGGGTTACAGCCCGAACGGCTGAACAGAATTACTAGAAATTTGGCAGAGAGGTAGTCCTCAGGTCAAGGAAGTGCCTTTTGTAGGTTTGGTGTAAATCTGTTCAGTAGATTCTGAGAAAATAGCCTTTAAATCAATATATATATCTGAGCCAGCTTACGGTGCGCTTACGGTACGCTTACCGTACGCGTACGCTGGCGTGCGCGAGCGCGATTCTGATTGGCTCTTAGATCTTAGTAAACATTCGAATCGGCCGAAACCAGGAAGCTGCGGCCGCCATTTTCTCTCTCGCACTGAGAGCGATTTTTAAAATTTAAAGCCCAAAAACATGTAAAGGGGCTGTTTAGACAGCTCCCACACACATAGGCATGTTGAGGGAGTCCCCAAAGATCCTCCAAGGCCAAAAACGGAATTTTTATTTTTTCGGTAATTTCGCCGATTACGCTTACCGTACGCGTACGGTAAAAAATAATTTAAAAAAAAAAAAACATCATCCACACTCTCTGCACCCCGTGTGCAATTGGTGGCCGAAGACCACCAATTGTGCATGGCTTATCACAGATGAAAAAAACTAAAATTTAAAAAAAAAAAAAATAAAAATAATAATTATCCACACTCTCTCCACCCAGTGTGCAAATGGTGCCCGAAGGGCACCATTTGTGCATGGCTTATAAAATATACGAAAAATTAAAATATTACCTTTCAAAGCGAAGTGCATCATATGTCCTCCATGTGCGCACGGTGCGCGAAGCGCATCGTGCGTACATGGCCCATCTAGCGTAACGTGGGCACGCGGTGCGCGTAGCGCACCGCGTGCCCACCGTGCGTGCATGGCACTAACTGCGTAAAGTGGGCGCGCGGTGCGCGAAGCGCACCGTGCGCGCACAGAACGAACTGCGTTAAGTGGGCGCGCACGCCACGAATGGCGTAAAGTAACTTAGCATTTAAAAAACCGTACAAATTCACTGAAAAAACCATAGGTTTCACACACGTTATAGTTAGGAATTAGCATTTAAAAAACCTTGCAAATTCACTGAAAAAACCATAGGTTTCACACGTTATAGTTAGCGGAAATTTTACTGATAAAAAACCAATGAAATTCCCCCGTTATAGTTACTGCAGGCAACTATAACTCACGCGACCGCAATCTTCTGCTGATGACATATGTGTCTTTATGAAAAAAAAAAATTTGTAATATATGTATAGCTAAAAATGTATGGAAGAAGACATGGGCAAATAAGTGTCTAAATACAGTATTAGCATCAGCAGAGGATTGCGGTCGCGTGAGTTATAGTTGCCTGCAGTAACTATAACGGGGGAATTTCATTGGTTTTTTATCAGTAAAATTTCCGCTAACTATAACATGTGTGAAACCTATGGTTTTTTCAGTGAATATATATATATATATATATATATATATTTATTTTATCTACTGGCGGTCGCCAGTAGATAGTTATAGTTAGGACCGAGTTTCCATAGGAAATCTCAAAATTCTATTTTGAATAACTTTGGCGCCGATTGACGAATCCTCGCGAAATTTTCAAAACGAATGGGGCGCTCCGCTCCTACCCTGAAAGTCTCGGGGTGATTCGTCAAGCGGGGGCCGAGAAAACGGGGGGGTCCCAAAACGCGTTTTCCCCATGGATTTTTCCATAGGGACTTTAGTCGCAGCTACAGCCCGAACGGCTGAACAGAATTACGTGAAATTTGGCAGAGAGGTAGCCATAAGGTCCATGAAGTGCCTTTTGCAGGTTTGGTGTAAATCTGTTCAGTATTTCCAGAGAAAATAGCATTTAAATCAATATATATCTCTGTACGCGCGCAGCGTGCGCGAGCGCAATTCTGATTGGTTGTTAGATCTTAGTAAACATTCGAATCGGTCGAAACCAGGAAGTGTCGGCCGCCATTTTGTCTCTCGCACTCTGAGGGGGTGAAAAACAAATGTGGAGAACGTGAAAAGGGGGCAGGGTAGACAGTTCCTGACCCCCTAGCCGTGGTCAGGGGGTCCCAGAAGGACCCCCAAGGGCCAAAAAACAATTTATTTATTTTTTCGAAAAATCGCCGAGTGCGCGCACCCTGCGCGCACCACCCAAACGGAAAAAATTCTGCGAAGTTCGCGCAGCGTGCGCGTACTCCGTGATTTATTGGAAATAAAAAATGTATTTGGCCCTTGGGGGCGAAGCGCTCCGTGCGCGCACGGCAAGAACTTTGTAGAGGGGCCGGGCGGTGCGCGAAGCGCACCGCATGCCCACCGCGCGCGCACGGTGCGCGAAGCGCTCCGTGTGCGCATGGCACGAACTGCGTAAAGTGGGCGCGCTGCGCGCACCGTGAAAAAGTTTTGTTTAAAAAATATTAATAAATACAAAACTTAGCATTTAAAAAAACGTACAAATTCACTGAAAAAAACATAGGTTTCACACACGTTATAGTTAGCTGGGCATTTCCCTCGTAAAAAACCAATGAAATTCACCCGTTATAGTTAGTGCAGGCAACTATAACTCACGCGACCACAATCCTCTGCTGATGACGTCAGATATTACATCACTGATGACATGTGTCTTTCTGAAAAAAAAAAAATGTAATATATGTATAGCTAAAGATGAATGGAAGAAGACATGGGTAAATAAGCGTCTAAATACAGTGATGTAATATCTGACGTCATCAGCAGAGGATTGCAGTCGCGTGAGTTATAGTTGCCTGCACTAACTATAACGGGGGAATTTCATTGGTTTTTTACGAGGGAAATGCCCAGCTAACTATAACATGTGTGAAACCTATGGTTTTTTAAGTGAATATATATATATATATATATATATATATATATATATATATATATATATATATATATATATATATATATATATTTTTAACATAAGTGGGGCCACAACGCCCTTGTTTTGGCCTTCGTGCAAGAGAATGGAAGCAGGAGGTGGTATCAGAGGTGAAGGGGTGTGGGGGCGCGTGAGAGGCAACTTGTAGTGATCCTCTTGAAAGGTAAGGCTACAACCTGGAGGCAATTTACAGCCTGGCCTGCTACAGTAAGTAACATTCTCAACAAGTGGTAAATGAGGGAGATCAAGGAATATCAAAGGGACCATAAAGACAGTTTTTTGAGTAAAGGCGGAAGGGCATGTAAATCCTCCAACAGTTCGTGCCTTTGAGACTGCCCAGTAATCTTCGGTTGAGTATCACAATTTCGTACGCCATTCCTCCATACCGTGAAGAATGGGTACAGATAAATACTGCACAAACATCCGATATCACTATTTGATGCTCAGGTCTTTGAGTGTTGGGTAGCTCATCAAAAATGATCTGAACAAGTGTAAATCTTTCTAAATAAAGAACAAAGTTGATTTATCCGTGTAAGTGGATATTTTATTTAGATTTTACAAAATAGAATTTTAACTCTAGAATATTGTACTTATCTTGCAAAGGTTTATGGATCTCTTAAAAGAAGCAGACTATTTTGAGTTGAACTGGCAACTATTAAATACTGAAGTTACAGAAAGTCAAATGTACAGTGATCTGGTGCTTACCTTTGGCCAACTTGTCTCGCGATACATGGCAAGGTGGTCCATGGGTCGATTCCCCCTCGGTACTTTGAATCTAAAAAGTAGACAACCACTGTCAAATTGTAGCATTGTATTATATGAAGCATGACAAAAATATGGATGTGTTAAACAGAGGATGGTCTTCGCGACCATAGGAAAATGTAATTACCTGTTGCAGACTCTGTGATCCTCTTATTCCTAAATGACTTCCATCTGCTATACATGGTCCACCACCACTTGGATACAGAGCATGCTCCATGGCTTAAAAATGGTAATTCACTCTTGGTGGGTCTACTCACAACCATCTCTTCTTCCTTTGGCCAACTGAATACCTCAGCATCATAGATCTTCACAACTACCAACCATTCTTGGTAGCTACAGTTGCAATGATAAATAGAGCTTCTGACTAAACACATGTCTATTTAGGAAGCATTTTTCTCTCTGGTCTAGGAGTCTCTGATCCCAATTTGTGGGAGAATAAAGCACTGCACAGCAATGGATCATGACAACGGATTGTCACCACATGCAGAAATATATGGGGTACCTAAATGGCCATCTACGGAAGGCAATAATGGGTTTCACTGAAAAGAACATTAACTAATTAACTTAAAGTATATCCCCCCCTTTTTCCTTCTCTTTCCTTTCTTTCCTTACTTTTCCCTTTCCTTCTCTCCATAGAAAAAAAAATAAAAAAAAGATTAAAATGTACTTGCTTAGCATTTGTTTATATATTTCAATTCAAGTTCTTAGATTCATTGTTTATTATTATATGCTATGCTTATTTCAAATGGTTTATACATTTTTTTTTCCTTTCTTCGATTTAAGAGATTGGTGTATTTTTTCATTTTTCTTTATTTTTCAACATACGCTTGGATTGACTTAAGGATGTTTATTTCCATTCGTTGTCAATGCTTTCTGTTCTTTACTCTCTTTAATAATGCATTTTTAAACTACAAAAAAAGTACATTTTCCATGCCAGACCTTGGAAAAGTATGCCCTTTCTGACCACTCCAATAGATTGCTTAGTGGTTGGAGGGCTACCAACCAAATGAACTATGTTCTACACTCCTGATGAAGACCCCCATTATTTGATGCATCAAGGTTCTAAAGGTTGACGTTTCTGTGCTTTGGCTGCAATACCACAATCATTGATTCTTTATGAATGGCCCGAGACTACATTGTTCACATGCAGAAGGACTATGCATCCAAACCTTTTTGACATGAAACACCACTATTTTTTATTTACTTTTATCTCTGATATTAATCACATAGCCTTCACCTAAAGTTTACGTTGGATCTACAACTAACTTGGTTACTGATTTCTGACACATCACTCATGATTCACTTTCAACATACTTTAAAACAGATCTCCTGTGGCCAGCACAAACTGACAGTAGTACAGCTAACATTCCCAAGTGAAGCAATTTTCAATTTATTCAATCCTCATGTATTTACATTGTACAGACATGAGTTGTGCTGAAGAGAGTGTTGATCCAGGGTTTAAACGCATGTACTAGAAAACAGGGTGCAACCTGTTAATTCAACCATGGGCAAGATGTCTTCAAGGGTGCCTCACAGATCTTGGATCTCATACTTTTTTAATGCATGTGCCAGAAAACTGGTACATGTATCCAATGGAAGGCAGACATGAGTTTTAGATGTATGTCAATGACACTCCGGTGGAGACGAACTTTGAGGGGGCATAGGGTATGTTACGCCCAGCATTTATTTCTAAAATAGAACATATTTTCTATTCCAATTAGTTCAAAACTAGAACAGTTGATGGTTGGCACTTCGCCTTTGCACCCTTGAGAGCTCCCTCCCCCAATTTCATGCAATTAAGGTGTTTCTAGAATGAGAAATGTAATTCAAGAATCTAAGGGGTGTACCGGTCTATACCCTTTATAAGGTTGCACATGTACAACAGGTCAGATGAATCTCAGTAAGGTGGCATGAAGCCTGTATGAAGCTGGTTGGGCACAGGGCAGTGTCAGTCTCCGAGATTATTCTGTCCTGGCACTCTGCCAGTTATGATGATTAAAACATTTCATTCAAGCCACAATAGGTCAGTGAGACGGAGAGGGGGCTTAGCTAACAGTCCTATGTCCAAGAAACTAATGCCCTGCGTTATTTGGCACCATAACATCCACAGTTGATCAAAAACGGGCCCACATCTGCCACAGATTTCAAACCCACCCAATCGAGAGAGTCTCCTAAAAGTCTGATCCTCAGAGGTTCGGAGGAAGAAACTCTACTATCACATGGCCTGTCATGGAGCATTTACTGCGGAGTCTAAGGGCTCTGACAATAACAAGGGGTACCAATAACCCAGTCAGATGTAATAGGGTATTTAGGCTACAGGTTCGTCAGAAGCAGACATTCGCTGGGGCTACTACTAGGTGCATGCAAGACGTCAAAGTACAGATAGAGAACGTATTAACATGAATCCTGAAAAGATGGAAGTGCTGGTCTCAATGGCTGTGCTCCCTCAGTAAGTCTGTGATTTTGGCCCTGAGCAGTTGTGTCATAAGCACTTTTCAGCACAGTAAAGTCGGGCGCACTCTTTTGGAGGTCACCGTGCAGGCATCTCAGTCATGACTGACTCCAGGTTAGAGCACTGTAATTCTATCTAGGTCTCCATTTGCTTCCTCATCAAATGCAAGTCATACAAAATCATGCAGCCAGTCTTCTTACGTTGGCCCCCAGATTCTGCAGCTCCTTCAGAAAAAAATATATATACTTTATTAAACTAAATGCCTAATAAATATTTCCCTCCTCGTAAACTCTACTCTGCCAGCCAGTTTATCCTCCATGAATATGCTGCACAAGAGGATTTATTTTTCCAGTACTGTCACCAAAAACTTGGAATAGCTGATTCAAACTCTCCACAAAACCTCATTCCATCCTCTTTTGTGAGCATTTTAAAACCTATCCATTGAGCTCTTCCTAATTTCAGTTTATTAAAGCCAAGAGGCTCTTGGGTGATAGAACGCTCCACAATTCTTATTTCCTTTCACATAAGATGTGTGCCATCTTGTTAGGCCTTTGACATGGAACACATCTTAAATTTACCCCAATACAACAATGCAGACAAGACTGAATGATTCCCCATCAGACCAGGAAGTGACATCACTGGATCTCCCATCATCCACCTTCAAAGGAATTATCACCACCAACCCACCAGACACCTGCGTTCAGCTTCACTCGCACACATTTCCCGCATTCGCAAAAGCGCTCATTCTCCTACATCACACCCAAGACATGGAGTGATCTTCCTCAACACAAGAGCCTCCTTCTCCCTACTTGAGTTCAGCAAGAAGCTAAAGATTTGGCTTCTCGTATAAGCACCTTGGGAATCACAAACCTACACACCTGCCAAAGTGCCTGGATACCCTCCGGGGTGATAATTGCGCTATACAAATTAATATAGGGGAAAGGAGTTCGCCTAACGGCTAGGGCGCTCGACCTCGGACCTGGGGAACTGGGTTCGAGTTTCGGCGGACGCTGAACATCCTATGATTCTGGGCAAATCACTTAATCTCCCCGTGCCTAACAAAGAATTAATGTGTGTCCTCATGTAACGTAACTGGTGCCAAGTAAAGTGCTGATACCTGATTGGATTCGGGTCAAGTTCGCGCAATATAAACTCTGCAAAACATAAAAAAAAATATATATATATATATATATATATATATATATATATATATATATATATATATATATATAGATAGATAAAACATATTAATGAATATTAATGAACTTACTGAAGTGGTTAAACACTCTTTCCATTTGTATTATACAGCTAAATACACAATGCACGTTCCGACTTCTGGGAAGTTAATAATTTAGGGTTGAGACGGATTCATTTTCAGGAGGAACAGCTATAACAGGTCAGCAGTGTCCCGTGAACAACATGTTTTCCGTCAGTCCACACGTGGTTAGGCCAAACCTTCAGGTGTCAAGCTCACGGGTTCAATCCCGGTGATGGAGATGATTAATGCTTGAAGGCACTTTAGAAAGTCCGCACCGCCCCAGGAAACGGATCCTAGGCTCGATTATGTGGAAAGAAAATGCAAATGCTGCCACATAATGCGGCACGTTTTATGACAGTATTATTTTACAGTTTGTCATTTTAATTCACAGTACCTATGCAACTAAAATCTTGTGACCTGTAAACCTCTGCCGTGGCGCAACATTATGTGTGTTTTTTGGTAACTTGAATCGTGCGAGCCAGAAAAATATTTTGGTTGAAAATCTTACTAGTATGCGGGCACATGGTGGGCCGATTGTGGTAAATACATAATTTGCAGAATGACAATTCGAGGTCCTGCTCATAGCACACAAAATAACGTCAGATGCAAACTGACAATAAGAGTCTTAACGCCAGCAGAGAAGCACCCAAACTCTCGCCGGATTCAAATCACCCACAGTGGAAAATATGTAGGTAGGGATCTACCCAGAGAAAGACTAATACATCAGAACAAAGTACTCCATTCCAAATAAAAAGGTATTACACGCTCCCTGGCAGTGAGAAATGCAATCTACTGAGTCGTCTTGTCATTACCACCCACATGTTGACACTAATTGTTTTTGCGTTATGCTAAGTCTTTGACAAACCGGTTGACTCGACTTGTTCGGTCAGAACGCTCATTAGCGTGCACAGCTCATTATCTTTTTTTTTTTTTTTTTTTAAACAGCACATCTTTTGTCATGCGAAGTGAGCAACCATTTTACGTCTCATAAACTTGTCCGGCCAGCAACAACGCTAGAGAGCAATTAAAAACACACCCTTGGGTCAGGGGACACACGTCACACTCCCTCCCTCAACCCCCCCCCTCACCCCCCCCCCAGCCACAGCACAATGTGTTGGACACGGAACGCCACTGCTGCTGAAAGCAAAGCGACTTGCTGTAACACGCTATGCCAAGGCGCGAGGCCTACACAACCAGCAAAGACAGCCTTTCACTATTTGCAACCCACTTTTTTAAATACCTCTCAAATCCTTCCTTAAAAGGTTGGATTAGAGCCGGATGGCGTTGCATAATCTGCAACAGGAGCAATTAGAAGCATGCATGTTAATGCAGAGTACATTAATGGCATGCTTTGAAAGCGGGAAGAGGGGGTCATGTCTATTAAAAAAAAAAGTTCAATCGAAACATTTTATGAACAGATGAAAAGAGGAATTAGCCGCCCGCCGCAAGCAGCAAGAACAGGTCTAAATCACACCACTCATAAATCGGGCAGAGTTCACCTTTCTCCAGGTCTATAAAGATCATTTAACAAGTTACCGAAACCAAGTAGGGCTCTGAACACAGCGCTCATGGCGCATAGTAAGAAATCATGACAGCAGGCGGAATGGCTATATAAACACATTCTTCAATAGCTGTTAAAATAGCACACACCAGGGAACTAACTCGGCCTGGAAAACGTTGAGGATTCCCCAAGACAACAATAGCTGCTACACCCTGGCACTTTACAGCAGGGAATGCGCACAATGCTATGCGGAATGCCATTAAACACCACATCATTAGTTAGAATTAGAATACAATGCCCACTATGACACAACAGTTCATTCCACAGAAACAGAGGCCTCCACCTTGCCCATCAAAGTGGTCTGACAAACATAGGAATAGATTGAGGACACTGCATCCCCCCGCCCCCAAACCCCCCACACCATCTGTGGCACAACCATTTAGAGAATAAATGGAGCACCTTCTCTTAAATGCAGCCATTTGCACGACTTACTGCTACTTAGATGGTTTCTAAAAGTTCTATAAGATGGGGCATGCGGAGCGGCCTGCGAGTTCTGTGTGGTAGGGGCTTATGGGGAACTGGAGTCTCCACTATTGAAAGCCGATGGTGCCTTGTGCCACAAAGCAATACGTTAAAGTGATGAGATCAGTATGTTGTAGATGCCAGAAGCGGACATTGAAATGAGGGAGGCTGAGCCAAAAGAGAATTTCTAGCATGGACCGCTGGCACCAGGAAACATACCATTCCAAGTGCTCAATGCTGTGGCATTCCAGAATATGAAAAATGAAGGCGGTCACTCCCTACCCTGTTGGTACTGATGGACCCACAAGAGTAAGGGAGTTAGAATGTGCACCTATTACTATGGATCAAAACCAATGTTATTACAACTAAAAGAAAGACATGAAAAACTAAAAAAATTGTACAATCCAAGCCAAACACCTGAAGCAATGACCAAAAAGTGAATTACCAAAAATGTGAAAACAAAGGAACACCAGGAATGAAACACGATGACAAAAGATGCAATTTGTTGAGGGACATTGCTGGGTGGAATGGATAAGATGGTAGGTGTTCGGTCCATAAATCAAACAAGCTTATGCAGAGTGAAGAAGCTCGAAAAAGAATACTGCAACGCTTTTATAGAAGCATGCATCCACAATGAGTAACGCAATGACGCTGGACTGCAACGCTTTCATAGAAACATGCATCCACAAGGAGTAACGCAATGACACTGGACTGCAACACTTTCATAGAAACATGCATCCACAATGAGAAACGCAATGACACTGGACTGCAACGCTTTCATAGAAGCATGCATCCACAATGAGAAACGCAATGACGCTGGACTGCAACGCTTTCATAGAAGCATGCATCCACAATGAGTAACGCAATGACGCTGGACTGCAACGCTTTCATAGAAGCATGCATCCACAATGAGTAACGCAATGACACTGGACTGCAACGCTTTCAAAGAAGCATGCATCCACAATGAGTAACGCAATGACACTGGACTGCAACGCTTTCATAGAAGCATGCATCCACAATGAGAAACGCAATGACACTGGACTGCAACGCTTTCATAGAAGCATGCATCCACAATGAGAAACGCAATGACACTGGACTGCAACGCTTTCAAAGAAGCATGCATCCACAATGAGAAACGCAATGACGCTGGACTGCAACGCTTTCATAGAAGCATGCATCCACAATGAGTAACGCAATGACGCTGGACTGCAACGCTTTCATAGAAGCATGCATCCACAATGAGTAACGCAATGACACTGGACTGCAACGCTTTCAAAGAAGCATGCATCCACAATGAGTAACGCAATGACACTGGACTGCAACGCTTTCATAGAAGCATGCATCCACAATGGGTAACGCAATGACGCTGGACTGCAACGCTTTCATAGAAGCATGCATCCACAATGAGTAACGCAATGACGCTGGACTGCAACGCTTTCATAGAAGCATGCATCCACAATGAGTAATGCAATGACACTGGACTGCAACGCTTTCAAAGAAGCATGCATCCACAATGAGTAACGCAAGACTGCAACGCTTTCATAGAAGCATGCATCCACAATGAGTAACGCAATGACACTGGATGTAAACTTAACTGATTTACCACTTACTCCGCTCCATCATAACACTACAATTTTTGCATGTATAAGAGTATTTTGTGAGAAGTAACAAATATTGCTACCCGAGGTTGGGAGTGACAATTAAATCGTGTTAGACTCTAATGGCAAATAGAGCATCAATTTGCCTAAGGACTAAAGGGCTGCTTGTAGTTATAGGAAACCTAAGCAGTCACTGAAGGGAAGTGTCTGAGGAGCAGTACATTTTGTTTAACAATTTGAGTACAAAGGTCAAGAAGGTGAGCATACATGAGCTGTGGCAGGTCAAGCTCTGAATTTGTGTTGACCTGCATTTAAGTTCAAGATGAGAACAGGGATTTGCAATGTCATAAGGTTTGTACAGACTCCCACAGGCCAGTACAATGTTTATTTATAGACTTGGAAACCACATTTTTTGCTTACAGTGTCTATCGTATACTAACCGTTTATGATTTATTTTGGTGCCTGCAAACCAAAGTTATTTGATGTAGTTATACAGAGGCAATGCATTCAAATCACCAGCATAATTATCCTGTGCGTAGCAGATCTATCAATGTGGAGCCTTGACTATCTGTTTATGACGAGTTTCAGACAAAGACACATCATGTAGTGTGCAACTCTCAAAGTTACCTGCATCTATTAGACCAAGGAGATGCCTGACCTCTAGAAGTCCCTGATCTCTTTGCACCTATATTTAATCAGCCAAGGGATTATTTGCTCCATACAGGCCACTCACACCTGATCAATGTCCTGGTCTAGGCCTGATCTCATTTTAAAAACAGACACCGATGAGTCCAAGGGAATTTTTCAAGCTCTCCCACCTTGCTTTAACAGACCCCGTGGAAGTCCAAAGGATCGATGCTGTTCTTTATGGTCCTCAACATCTAAAACGGGCCATTGTAAGGTTTTAAAAGACAATCAAGGCATCTTCTTTCACCACTACTGAGAAAGTGCCCACCTTAACCAGTGGGTTTAACATTGTGATGAAATTCCTAGAATAAAATATTGCCTGTCTCCAACAGAACACTTCAGGGCCCCCGCCATTCTAAAATGAAAATTATGCTTACACACAAAGAAGACACATCACCCTCAAGTCTGAGTTGGATGTCTCATTCTTTCCCACTCACCCCTTAACTCAGTGAGCGTGCTTAATTTGCCAAGCCTTGGTTTCTCTCACTATACTGAAAACATTTGTGTCCAAGTTGAGAAACCTCTGAAATCAGCAAACTTCTATCGGGACAGGTTCGATTTTTGTTAAGTTTTATCTCCCTCTCTTCAACTCACTTTGCTGTGCTCAAAGCAAGCCTTCACCTCCCTAACAAACAAAAACCCTATACTACCCAACTCTATAATGTTGGGAGGGGACTGAATTTGCTTGAAATTGTTGCCCCAAAGCCAAAAATAAATAATCCAAGTTACTTTAAGTCAGGTCTTCACCTGCCAGTGACAGGACTTTAGATCTCCTACTCCATCACTGGAACCAAGCTTGCCCAGACAATGGCTCTACCTTCCCAAATATCAAGTAATCCATCCACTGGGCCAGATTCTGCTTCTTCCGCGGTCGGTCTCCATGAAGATGCAGCTTTGTATGTACATCTCAATAGTTATCTACTGAATGAATTTATAACTAATTTGGCATGAAGTTAGAACTTGATCCAGAAAGAGCGCTTTTGTGATTTGGAATAAATCTGTTCAGTAGATTGAGTAATTAAGGTTAAAAACAATTTGTATAGCAAGATGGTGGGTTCGAGAGTGTCCAGGGGTTTTGCAAATTCAAAATTGGAGCCATCTGATTGGTTAAGGGCCATCATGCTTCCGCAAATCCATCGTTCTTATTGACCTTCCGCAACATGAAAAGAAATGTAACGGCTGCCATTTCAGGACAAAGGGACTTAGCACCGGTGTCCTGAAAATTGAAACAAAATAAAGTAGAAGGGGGAAGGGTAGGGGTAACGTGACTCCCTGGACCATGGGAGGGGGAATGTTTTGAAGAGTCGGCTGGGAGGAGGGTTACATCAGTCTTTGTGCCAACTCCATGCAATTGCGACAAAGGCAATGCACAGCGCATGGGGAGTTGGCTACCCACGGGAGTTGGCCACCGGGGCTGGCCAAAGGCCAGGCCCTGTAGCCAAGCCGGTGGGGTGTTGGTTTCCCAAAGTGGTTGGACTTGCAGCCAACCGGCGTGGGGTTGGTTTTACACACTGTAATAAAATATTAATTTGTTAAAAAAAAAAACTCACTGAAAAACCAATGGTTAAAATAATGTTATAGTTAGGAATATTAATTGTATCTTAATTTGCATTAAAGAAAATCTTATAAATTCACAGAAAAAAAAACAAAAGTTAAAGGGACATTATGGTGCAAAGGTCAGTTAAAACTTACCATTTTAATATAAAAAACTGAAATTCAGCAGTTCTAGTTATCATAATTAACTATAACTCATGCAGCAAAGTAACTATAACTTGCTCCACTGTCATGAAATGCTAATTAATACTACATCACTCATCGCATGTTCTATGACATCATTGATATCACTCGAACACTTGAAATGACACCCTTCATAAAAAACGGTGCATGGCAATGGTGCCAAGTTTATTTACTTTACTGGACAAGTCATGGTTTCTAAATTTTAGTTCATAATGGTGTTTTAACTGACATTGCCACCTAACTATGACGTCCTGTTAACCTTGGTATGTATATATACATTATATATATATATATATATATATATATATACATATATACACACACACACACATATACATACATACATTTTTTTTCCACACTGGGGAAAAAAAAGAAGGTTACAGGGATGTAATAGTTAGGAAAGACATTTTTTTTAAAAGTTAGAAATTAAAAAAAAAAATCAAATGTTACAGGAACGTTCTAGTTAGGTTCACATTTTACACACAAAACCATAGAATTTCAACAGTTATAGGTATACTTACCTCAAGAAACAAATAAGGCAACTATTACTTGCACCCCCACCATGCAAAGTTTTCTTATCAATAACTTTATTGCACATGTTGCAATGATATCACTCATGTCCTATGTGGGGTAATTACCAGTGCCTGGCAAGGGCGCGAGTTATAGTTACCTTAGGGCACGAGTTACAGTTGCTTGAGATAAGTATAACTAAAACTGTTGAATTCCTATGGTTTAGTGCCAGTAAAATATGAACCTACCTATAACGTCCCTGTAACCTTTGATATTTTAGTGAATTTCCCTTTTTTTAATTTTTTTTTTTTTTTTAACATCAATATTTAATTGCCTTACGTTAATCCAACTCCAGCCATCCACCCAACTCAGCCATGCTCAGCGGGGGTCAGCCGCAGGGCCTAGCCAGGTATGCAGCCCCCCACCCGGAGCTGGATACAGCCCCGGGGATCCCATACCCCGGGACCCATCCATATAGTAAATGGGAGGGGGGCCTGCAACCCACCCCCTCCCATAGCTTATTTTATCCATGGGACCCCCATTTACCAGGGCCAGCCCATCAAAAATGAGGAGTAGGGGTACATGTGACCCCCCTTCCCCAAGTCAATTTGGACTCAGAGACCCTAGCTCCAAAGGCCTGGCCAATCAAAAAATGGGGAGGGGCGCTGCGTCGCCCCTCCTCCCCCCCCCTCCCCCCTCCCACTCCCCTGGGTCAATTTTGGCCCAGGGTCCCCATCCCCTGGGGCCCTGCCAGTCAATGGTGGGTACCATGACCCCACTCAGGGCACCCACTATGCCACTGTTGGCGGCGAGTGGGGAGAGGAGTCCCAATGGCCCCAGGGCCCCCGCCGGCTCCCAGCACCCAGAGCAAGCCTGCATTTCTCTTGCATGCAGGGAGCAGCAAAAATGGTGCTCCTGCGTGTGGGAGCAATTTTCATCTGTTTCCCTGCCCGCTTCACAGCGAGCAGGGAAACATATGAAAAGTCCACTCCCAGTGGGAGGGAGCATTTTCTAAGCTCCCGCTAGCTGGGCTCGGACTTACTGTTTGTCTTGCGTGGCAGGAGCTTTAAATTGCTCCCACCAAGTGAGAGCAAACAAGTAAACTGCTATGTCCCGGGGTGGACTCCCCGTGACATAGCAGGAGCTCGGACATGGGGAATGGGGTCCCCAGGGCCATTAATGGCTCAGGGAGTTGGGCCACGCAGACCCCCCTCCCTTTCCTTTGCACATCCGGGCCCCGGGGGTTTGGGTCCGATAGACCGAATGCGACCTAGGGATGCGATGGGCCGAACACAGCTCAGGGGGTGGGAGGACTGAACACAGCCTCTGCCCCTATTGCGTGCATCGGACCGGCCCAGGAGGATGAGGTCCCCTGGGCCGAAATCAGCCTGAGAGGGAGCAAGGAAAATGGTTTTGGGACTCCGCCACCAGGCCTAGGGGGTCAAGGTATTCCTACACTGCCCCCTTCTTTGTTTGCCTTTATTCTTGGATCTCGACCGAGTCCGAATCACACAACGGCTGCCAACACTTCCTGGCTGAAGTGATGGCAGCCAATCAGACCTCTGCAATCTGTCGGATCTGCAGAGGATTAGCATCCCTAGATATACAATTTTCTTTTTTCCATAAGAACTCCAAAATTACTGAACGTTTTTACACCAAATCACAAAAAGGGCTCTTACTGGACCAAGAGCTAGCTTTCTGCTAAATTTGGTGCAATTCGGTCCAGCGGTTCGGGCTGTAGTCATGTCCAAACTCCCTATGGGGGAATTACATGGGGGAAAAGGGCTTTTGTCGATCCCACTTGATGGATCAACCTGAAATTTTCAAGACAGCAGCTAAAGTGAGTGGCAAACCCGGAACAAGTCAGCCGTTCTTTATGTATGCTATGCACTTTTTATGAGGAGGTAAACTGAAATTAAATGTTGTAGTTTACAAGGACTCTAGTGCCGCCTCTCTTTTTGTGTTTGGAGGTTCCTTCAAGGCAGGAAAGGAAGATCCAGGTGTATTTGCTTCTACCCAAGCACTCAAAACAGTTGACATAAGATGATGATCCAGCAACAATTACTAACGTTGTTCACACATAAATCATGTCATCAAAAAGTAAGGCAGCTCTGGTTACGCAAGGAAGCCTATGCGTGCTCATTTGATGATAAATTAATGTTCTCACTAGAGTCGTGCTCCACATTATCCCTAGTCCTACATGGATTTATAAAGCCTACCTTAGTTGGGACCTGTGACATACCAAAAGCATTTACATCTACATCAACGATTACCATTTATGTAGGGAGTGTGCAGTGTAAATCATGCGGAAACTTCTGCTTTCTAAGCATTTTCACAAAGCACCAGATGATTTGATCGCGTGCAAATACTTGAGGAAGCAAAGATATTTACATAGGTGATGAAGTCTGTCAGAAAAAGGTCAAACATATCAAAGTAAGAGACAGTCCCCTCAGGGCACAGGACCCACTGTTCCGGAATGCCCAAGACTCCACCCTTAGTGTGCAAGTGAACTACCAGCTCTTCAAGAATCACCTGAAAACTGCATTTTTCCGTTAAGCTTTTGACACTCAAGGCGCAAAACTCAATAGTGTTCACAAAAATACTGGGGCAAAGACACCTTAGCAAATTCATACACGGTTTCATCCAAACCTGTAATAACACGTGTTTGATTGTACATTATTCAAATCAGCAGGTCAGAGTATTGTACATATAGACACACATTTTACATCACAAAGTATTCCCACCTACTGCCACTTGCGATTTTTGGCATTTTACATGCCATATAAAATGAAATACCTCTCAATTGATTGTACGTGCCCTCAGGTAGAACTTGTTTCAGGATTCTCCTACAGTACAGATAGATCAGAACAAGAAATAGCAAAGAAAATATATTCCGCCCCTGCATACGTTGCTTTTGTTGAAAATGAAGTTTAAAGGGGTAGTTACCATCCATAACTTGAAAGGCCTTAGTGTCAACAACCCTCACTGTGAGTTAACCTTGTGGCAGTAGCAACAACTTTGTTACAGTGACTTTATAAAGCACTCTTTCGCGGGAAGTTTTCTTGGTGCTACAAAGCATGAGGAACTAAGAGAGGAGGCTTATTCACTTGGTAAACAGAAAGGTCTTAAGCTTTTTCCCCAAAACACCATATAGGACTTTTGGGGGGAGACTTTGTGTATTGGGGAAAGTATGGAAAATTATCTTCCCCAAAAATCCAGAATAGTTGAATGGTGAGATATTAAGTAAGAATTGGGTAGAAGACCGAGGCATTACTGAGATTTACAGAGCTCAGACATTTTCAGAGAAGGAAGCCCGGGACTCGTCCATGAATACATTTATGGACAGGACAAAGTGTCTGGAAATCGATTCTCTTTTGTAAGAACAGCCAAAGTGGGCCAGTCCACTAGCTTTGCGAGGGACAGAGGAGGCAAGTCTTCCTGCCCCTTTTTGGATAGTTTGAAGAAGTTGGATTGAAGATGTATTAATGTCTAAGCAGAGGGAAGTGCAGTAGTGTAATCTGGGGCCAATCACCACAGAGCTCTCTGCTATCTGCCCTGTAAAGTAAGGAGAGGAAGATTTGGTTTTAATTTGTACATGTGAAAAGAGCAGACTGGCACTACGTTACTGACGTGGGCGCCCATTTGGAGATCAGTCTATTTTAACTCCCAGCCTTTCAACATTTTTACTGGGAGTGGGAAGAGAAACACATGCGCTAGGCCAAAATGGTGAAGACAAAGTAAAGGGGTTTCTGCCAACAACGGACACTTACATGTTGCTGAGGTTTTATCTTAAGCAAGTTAATATTCACCCAATTTGTGACTTTCAGAAGTGTTATTGTGTTTAACGGAGAGTCAGTTAGTATAAAGTCGAATCATCAACACTACCATTAGCACCAGTTAACAATACCCAAGGTCAGGATCAGCACACACTCGCACCTTGGAAATGTTTTCACCAGAACTGCAATTCTGCTAAAGGTTTCGAGAAGTCAATACAAGGAGACGTCATCCCATTACTTATGGGGAACTCAATCCTATAAATGAGCTAGCAACACTCTTCAATCCTGCAATTTTCTGGGGAGTAGGTTCAGAAGATCAGTGGTCATAACCACTTCTTGCTATCAGATCATATCAGATAGCCAACAGAGTGCATTACAGTGCAAAATGGTGATATGCGGGACAACTTATGCGACATGAGGAACAGCTAGAGGCCAGCTGTCCCAAGTGCAGGCAAGATAATGTTTTTTACCATGTACATGACAGCAAACAATTATCAACAAAAAGGTAAATCATAGCCTTGTTGCCCCAAATTTGAAATGTTGCAACTGGTGTAACAATTATTCAGTGAAAGATTTCAAACTCTAACTGTAGCCCATGGCGACACGAAAGGCCTACGGACATGATTTAGTTACTGGTGGTTACTAACATCCAACAGCAGGGGTCTAACCTTTTCAACTGGAAAAGTAATTATAGTAATTAGGAAACTTGTTAAAACTTGGCTTTTTAATGCTTAGCCTCCTCTGCTCCTCTACACTGTAACCCCCCAACTCAGCGTCAAGACACCCTCGGATAATCGTGCGCTTTAGAAGTTACTATAACAAAACATATGCCAGATTGAAACACAGGAGGACTCTGCCTTCTAATACGGCAATTAAAAAGAATGAGATGGTAGATTTAAAATGGAGACTAATGGAAAAGAATAAAAAATAAGAAGGATGGGTGAAAGAAACAAGAGTCCTTGCCCGAATGTGGTGATGGGGAAAAGGTGGATGGGGGGGGGGAAAGAACGAAGAGGGCTCTAGTTAGGAATATGGCAGGTTGGGCAGTGGGAGGGGGGCGTACAGCCACACCCAAAGCACAGAGGGTAACATGTACAGGGTATCTGGAGGAGTATGATCACCTCTGCACCACCACTTAAAAAAATGGAATTATTGCATGGATACATAAATTTGAACTTCGATGCAAGATGAGCAGTTTAGGGAGTCTCGCCGGAGTAACAGAAGCAAAGGAGGCAGGCTTCTCCTATAAAGGGCTCCTCTCCTGCTTCACTACAAGAACAAAATGAACAGAGAATGAAAGCAAAGAGGGCATATGTGAAAAAGGGAGGGTTGGAGACGAGGCCTTGAGAGACCGGGAGACTAGGAGTAGGAGACAGATGGATCAGGGGAAGTCGACGGAAAGGGAATGAAGATTAAGAGACTAAACAGGGGAGATGTAACTAAGAATGTTTACATGGAATACCAGTAAAAATGTTCTTACTGCTCGATGATTATACTTTATAATTATACTTTATTGGTCCATTCAGTTTTTATGCAGCTTCCCCATTGCTGCCGAATTCTATTGTGGATGAGAGAGTGATGTTTTTAACCGCAGCGGTGAAAATGCAAGGAGATGCAGCATACTCAGAGTTGGGTTAAATAAAACATGCAAACAGGAGAATCACAGTTTTAGCAAGCATTTTACGAGAAGTTACAAACCTAGGTGGGTACAGGAAGAAGCTGCAAGGAGGAAGGAAAGGATGGAATGGTGTATCATACAACTGTTATTCTTCACAAGAGAAATGTGTTTAAGTACAGCAGTAAAGAGAACAAAGCACCTGAACACAGCAGTTGCCTTCGGTGGACTACATCCAGTTGTGATCAGGTGACCCGGTACAAATGTAGTTAGGCTGGTACAGAAGGCGCCTCACCAGAAGACCAGATGTTTTAGCTCAGGCACCAGGTCTACTCCACCCTCGACCAAAATCACAACTGTGGACTGCACACATAGTAGGATACATATGGCATCATTCATACCAAACATGCTCAGCTACACAGGTACAAACTACAAAGCTTCCAAAATAGCTGTATCCCCATAAACAAAACACTCACCTCAAGACGATACTAAGTACAGTAGTACTGCATTCCAATCCAACCAATATCCCCATGCAACACACCCAAGAGCTGAATACAATCTAATACTCCACTGTTATTTGAAAAGGTCTTACTCGACCATAGACAGCACATGGCAATGCAGAAACCACAAGGTCCATCTTAACCACATAACACACAGAGCATCAAAGTAAACCTAAAGTCCTTGACCCTTACACACATCTGCAAGGGGTACCATATAAACCTCAAGGTCATACACCAGAGAAATCTAATTTCTCCACATCAGAACCACCAGACACAGTTTGGAAGCATAGCTTCTCAGTAACGCCATGCATACATACCATACTAACACTGGTAAAGCACACAGCGCACCTAGGTTTACAACTCAAAATATTTTGCATTATAAGCCTAGGAAATGCCTCTACCACAGTTGCAGAAACTCCAGGGTCTATACTGACCCTGTATCAAATCACTGCATGCCACTGCCCGCGTCCCGCGCAGGGGGACATCAGCAGGGCAGCTTTCTAGTGGCCGCCCGTCGGAGCCTCTCCCCCCCCCCCCCTTGCTCCGCCTTGCGTGAGGCCGCACCTCGGGGAGGGGAGGCACCCAATGGGACTGGCTGGGGGAGGCGTGCCCCCAGGGTGGGCGAGGCTAGCCCCCCCTTTTAGGCGCCTCACCCGCGACGGCGCCCCGTTAGTCCTTCGGGCGGTTGGGGGGCCTGACCAACCGGGGGTGTGCCACAACACGCTCCGCCCCCGTCAAAAGGGGCGGGAGTATGCGACAGATCACGTGATCCAAAGGATGATCTGAAAATATGTGCCGCACTGCAGGGCATCGACCCACCGTGCGTGCTGGCTCGACAGGCGGGCGGAGAAGCGAGGGGCTGCTTGCCCTGGATCGCCCGTAAAATAACCCACTTATCGTCATACTTGTGTTGTATGAAATAAACCTGCAGCAGTTCTTCACCCACAATGAAAGTGTCAGTGTAATCTATGGGTGACGTCTGTGCATGCGTGTTGAGTGGAGCGGATGACGGTGTGGTCACTATGAGATGTCACCCCAACACACCTACTGCCGAGGGAACCACACTAATCCCACAGGCTACTTTGACCCAACACACCATTACTGTGGGTGTCGCACTGTCCTTTCTTAGTACTCTGAGTAGGATTCATGTGTGAAAGGAGTCTGGATCTAGTTCCTCTGTTGTCCCTTTTTGATTTGTGTGGCTGCCTGCTAAGTTTAGATTAATGCAACGCCTGCTTAGGAGAGTTATTGGGGCAAAGAGTAAAGCGGCAGTGCTCTTTCAGTCTCCGTTCTGAGCAGAAAAATTGTGAAGGAAGGAGACCCTTGAGGTTTCCTGCCTGCACGTTGCAGAATTAAAGTTGTGGTTACGCATGAGGAATAGATGCCATACTCCATACTTTAGTGGAATAGTATAGGGGGGGGGGGGAAATCAGGAAGTGCAACAATGCCCCAGGCAACAGTGCGGTAGTACACAAAAACACAGTCCTGTTCTTCTGTGAAATTATGGTATTGAAAGTCTTCACTGGAACGGCGTTGCAATGGTTTATTCACTGTCCTGACCCGTGGTCATTAGTTCCACATTTTACAACGCCATTTCAGCCCTTTTCTAGCTGCTTTACATTCTCTGTCCAATCAAAACAATGGACAGCATGTTTAGACTTGTGCAGGTAGGTTTTAGCACACAAAGGCCTTTCAATATCCTTGCCATGCCTAGAAGTCTCTGCAGCTTCAAATTTACACAAGTGAGTGGGCAACCAGGAAGTGTCTGCCCTTCACAAAACATTGAGACATAAAAAGTCTGGTGAGCGGAAACCCCGCCCTCATACGGTTGAGATTAGCTCAGCTCCAAGCGAGAGATCTTATAGAAAAGGCCTCGCTGCGTACCATGGCGCCGGGTGCCCTTCAGGAAGCATGGCAGAGCAGAGATAACGCTAGCAGAACTTTAATTCAATTAAAAATAAAACAGAACGTCTAGCGAAAGTGGGAATACCTTAAGTCATAAAAGAGTGCAGGTACAAAACCACAGCAATTGACGAAAAGATTATATATATATAAAAAAATAAAGAAGTGTTGGGCTCTACGTAAAGGGAATTCATAACAGGAAGCAGATTGGTCTGTTCCTTCCACAGCTTGCCAACGTCAGTGTGAAAACGGTTTTACGAGAGAATATCTCGGCTGTGAAACAGCAGAAACCGCTTCCATTCAGCGATGGTGGTTGGATTAGATTTTAGAATGATTTGAATATCGCGTTGCACAGCTGTAATGTTAATTACCAAGATTCATTAAAATCGAGTCCGTGAACAAAGATTGTTAATTTTTCTAATTTTGCTAAAACTACAACTCTAGTAGACATAGGTAGTAATGTCACAACACTTTAGCCTCTGTAATTTGGCGTATCAGTTTCCGCCTGCAAGACTCAGCGAAACGCCTCGTTTGCCACAGGGACAGCTATTAAGAAATTACCCAATTCATGAAAATGCAATGATTTTGTCCAGCGGTGCTGGAGCATTTGTCAAAGGGAAGGGGGCTGTGAAAAATCCAAGCGTCACACCAAGTAAAAAGTGTGTTGATTTGTTTTGATTCTATTAACATCTTTGTTTCCATCACACTTGAGAATTACAAAAATTGTGCTTCTTTTGTTCTTTCCTAACTGCTATTCTCTCAAATATTGGTACAGTTGATTTACAGATTTACATGTTTGTCTCATAACAAAATTTAATTGACATCCTAGAGCCAACCCTTCCTCACTCCCTGTACCCCTGCAAAACCGTCCCATAATTCAGCTCACAAACACCTCTCCATTTGCAGTCAGAAAGAAAAGTAAACACTGAACTCCGCTTTAAAGAATAAGCAGCAATTTATGAGAATTCACAGCCTGACACTTGACCTCCATCTTTTAGTGAACAGGAAAAGAGACCAGATATAAACGCATCCATATTGTTCATTCTGCTTCTGAACTTCAGTATGATTATTTTGGGGGTGCTGCAGCACCCCTACCTCCAGCACCAAGGATTTGGTCTACATTCTACGGACATCATTTCTGAATGAACAGAAGGAGCAACCCAAAAAAAACATTTGAGCTAAAGTTCTAATTTGGAAATTAAGAACTGCATAGTATTCAATTTCAACTTCACTTGCTTTAATAGTAAAATCAAGCACCGTACCGTCACAAAGGATCCCCAAAACCATTCACGTACATACTGTCCAGTCTAGACCACAGGAAGGCTCTATTGATCAAACTACGAAAGAACAATTTATGCGCTCATAAAGATCCAATAAGCTGCTGCATGTCACATTGGCTATGCCAATTAGGGCTACATTACGCCTATCGAGATCTCCCACCACTGACTTTCAAAGGAGGACAAATCTTTCCTTTTTTCAAACTTTATTGGTATTTCCATGTTATACGATTTCAGAAATGTGGCGCAAATAACAGTGTGGTAATACAGCTATGCCGAATCTTGGAGTCATAATTTCACAGAGCTGATTTGATCACAGACCTGGACTGGATGACAAAATGATCTTAAGTGTTTAGATGTTTTTATGTTCTGCAATAGGTCTTTTTAGCACTCAATAAACCTGCAAGAGTTTTCTTGTTCCGATCTTTCATTTCAAATGGATTTTACCGTAGTCTTAGCGGTTGTTCTTCTGGAGTAGTGCGGCCTAAAACTAAGCCACGTTTGACTCATGTGTGTCAGTCGTAATGTAAGGAGAGAGGTCTTTTGTAGAAATGACGGGATCAAGGGTGTGCGAGCCAATGCTAGATACTCCGTATTGGGAGGTGGCCACTCCATCTTGTGTGTCCCTCCGTCCAATGATCAAAGTGTAACATTGCCTGTGGGTGATTATTCCTACTGACTTCATTCACTGCGGGCTCTGAGAGGAACAATTGCATTCCTCATCCCATGTATATGCTACTGTATTTAGGTCTCGCCTGACCCAGCGCATGCGCTGGTCTGGTCTGGCGAGACTTATTGTGAGGGCTCCAAAAAGTGCTACCAGGCCAGCCTAGAGCTACAGTGCATGTGCGCCGGCGCGCGTGCCGCGCTTTACCGCGATTTACTTTCACTTTCGCGGCCACTTTGATGTTTGATCGCAATCGCGATCACTTTCGCAGCCGCACAGCCGCTTGGCATAGCCAATAGGTCTCGCTTTTGGGACCTTATAAGTATTTAGTTATGCAACTGTTGCATGGCTAAACACTTACAAGGTCCCAAAGGCGAGACCTATTGGCTATGCCAATGCTGGTTTACATAGACTCTACTCTCCTCTCCATAACAGCCATGCTCTTGCCCTCCGCCCATTTTCTTGTCGCACTGTGTCACTGATCAAGGGATGGTGCAGTGGGAGATTTCCAATTCATAGCGTTTGCTATTTTGATGAGTAGGAGGTAGCAGACTATGAACCAATTCATTTCTAGGTTAAGTTTGTGTGAAGAAAACAAGTCAGCATCCCTCTGGTGTGTGTCTAGGTCTCTCCTCCCTAACTTCAGTCGGAGTTTGTTGGTGACCTCTCAATTATGCTTTATCACCGGGCAATCCCACATCATATAGTAAAACTCAGTCTTCTCACGTATAGTCAATTAGATATTACTGATTTTACAGGGGATTAAGTAAGTGCTACGGGTATCGCTGAAGGGAGAGTATTCCAAAAGGATGTTTGTAGTTACATTATGGGCATAATTAGGCACCTTTCATCGTTCTCCTTACCCCAGTTCTCCCCCTATGTTTGCATCTCATTTTCTGTAATATCACTTTTAGGAGAATTTATTGGATTTGAGAAGTGCTCTATAAAACTTGGCAAGCAAGTGTTTTTCCCTGACCATCTTGAATAGTTGCAGGAGTTCATGTGTTTGGGACTCCATGACAGAGTTGCACTGCAAAGGACAAAACAAGTGTCTGCGCTCCGTATTTTAGGAACTGGCCTGGCAGGAGTCTATTTTCTCCTAGAGGAGCCTGAAAACATTTAAAGCTTTCAGTGCTACAGCAGTCTCCTGCTATTATATCCATCAAAATCCGGTTGCGTTGTCGATTAAGGGCGACAAGGCCTTGGGGGTTCCAGAGACCCAACCGGAGTTTGTCCTAATGTATTAGATCTCCAAATTGCTCTTTCCAAGCATTTTAGGTCCACTATTAAGACAACTGTGTGTCGTTTAGACAGTCTCTTATCTACTGGTAAATGATTCAGTGTGCCCTTGTTCAGTCTGGTTCTTGAGAGGCCCACCTACCATAAGGAAACCCCATCTAATTATCTTGCTATAGACTGACGGCTAGAAAATAGAATTCAAAGTTGGGAGTTTCCAAGACTCCTTTTGCAAATGGAAGCTTATGTTTAATATAGGGCTAATCAATGTCTTTGTTTACCGCATTTTAAGTCTAAGGAAGCCTGAATAACAAGCTCCTATCCATTGGCATTCAGTTTGGTGACAAACAATCTCTCAGGTAGAACCTACTACGTTCACCGAAACAACTTCCTTTGCCTGGAAAGTCCAAGATTCAGAAATCAACAAAACTGACTTTGAATACACCCGGATGATATGAAACTTCTACTTGAACCGGAATAACCTATACAACTTGCTCATGCCAGGAAAACTGTTGCATCTAGTCCTCTTGAAAAACCAACAAATCTCAATACAGTTTGACAATCTGACGGCTTAAGAATGTGTTGGTTTAGAATGTATTCAGAGCCTTTATTGCTACTGCCAACTGTCTCAAAAGGATCTAGGTGGGTGCTTAGAAAACAGTGGATTATCCTAAACCATATGTACGTGCTTAGGCATACATTTGTGGTTACATGACCCCCATCTACATTTAGCTAAGGCTGAAAGAGTCGGCTTTAAATATTTGCTCATCTGTTTAAAAATGTGGTTCCAAATCTAAAACCTGTAAGAAATTTCTTTCATTCACGCACGCACATCTGGTTACTTTTGTGCTCAAAAGCTAGTATTTTATTTGTGCAATCACATTCGGTCTAAAGAGTTATAACCAATAATTTTACCTTTTAGAAAAAATAAAGTTTAGGCATTTTAAAATTCTTCCATGAACTTTAAAGGAGAATCATTACTGCAAACTGCCCAGATGTTCATCTTTTCTGCCAAAATCTTTCTTTCATGAGGAGACAACCCACCATAGTGGTCCCTCCAACATAGCTAAGAGCCTGAGACACACAGAAGGCAGGAGGGAGCAAGAGCCGCATAGGCAAAGATTAGAAATCTATGTAATAAACATTACCAGTAAGATCAAACTATAAGCAATTCATCTATTTCCGGGAGATAGTCCTTATGTCCAGAATATACTCCGGCAATTCCTGATCTTCCACTCACACATCAAATGAACAATCAAACTCAATATTTGTATACATATGAATTTATTGTGTTATCAGAATTCAATTATGAGTTGATTGCACATGCATACTTTACTTGGTCCTCATATTTCACTGAAAGGCCACATTGATCCATAAACTCAGGATGCAAACCTATTTCCACCTTCACGAATACTGCGGTTACTGAAATGCAAAATCGTGAGTCTGCACCAATCCCATGGGAAAGGATATGGAAATATCAAGAGAGTAGAACTGCTCTTCCTCCAGAGACTGAAGAGATGCATAGAGTGCTGACCGAAGTAAGTCTTGATTGACATGAGTAGCCAATGCTGTAAGCACAAATCCTGGACTTTGTGTCAGCACAGCTTAATCTTCCAGAATGTCTTATGGTTCTAGAATGAATATAGTTATACAAGAGCACCACCACTATAATATTACTTTGGGCAGCAGCACTTGAAAATTTACTTCTTCCATATGGTTTGTTCTACAAAGTCTGGCAAAAGAAGTGCAAATCTTATGATGAGAACTTTTAGCCACTTGATTGGTCATTAGAGTGCTAAACTGCAGAAAAGCAATGCTATGTAGAACCTAATACTGTAGGTTTCAACACAATCTCTCCCTTTCAGCCTGAAAGGCTTCATGTTGTGCAGAGAAGGCACAGACTGTTAACAAGTAACCATCAGTCGATGAAGTTTAAAAACCTAATATCAAGAATATGCTGCCAAAACAGAATAATATCTGGAAATTTGCATGTCAGTTCAAGACTCCTGGTGGCAGAGACATAGCCGTTCAGCATCCAGTTCATGAGAGGAGCAGATGCAAGCTTTCCTCAAATGGGAGGTGGAGTCAGCACACACTCAAATCCGACAATCTGGCATTCAAGAAGACATGGTCTGGATAAGGCGAGATGTTTCCATAAGGGGACTAAAGTGGAGCGAGGAAATAGAGGACAAAATATCACTCTACGCGGATGATATCCTCATATACTTGGCATCCCCCCCGAGCCTCCATCAACAGCTTACTTAACGTCATCACCAACTTTGGCAAATACGCGGGCTACACTATTAACTGGTCCAAGTCAGTATTGTATATACCGCACGGACCCCCGTCCCGTCTACCTCGCGGATACACAATTAAACTGGTCTCGGGAGGTTTTACACACTTGGGCATCTTTATTACACCTGACCCCAAGTTACCTTATGAACATAATCTTCTGCGCCCCTTAAAGCAGCTACAGGATGATGTGAGACACTGGAGGTCACTGCCCTTATCCCTCCTGGGCAGAGCTGCTTGATTTAAAATGTTAGCACTTCCCAGATTTTTATATGTCCTTCAAAATTGCCCATTTCCCGTAGCCGACAATTATTTCACCACCATTGAGGGAGAACTCCGTACCTTATTATGGGACGGGAAAGCACCAAGTATTGCCCTTCAGAAACTCACCAAAGGGTGGTATGACGGGGGAATAGCCCTTCCAGATTTATGCCTCTACTATTGGGCCTCCCAATTAGTACCCGTCAATCAATGGATCCACGGATCACCGACAAACCCAGCCTTCCACTTAGAAAAATACCAAACAGGTCGAGAGGGATACATGGGGGCCCTTTATAGCAAAGCCCAGAGGGGTCGATACTTGGGGCCTATGTCACACACAGTGGTCGTTTGGCATAAGGCCAATAAACGCCTGGGTTGGGCAGACATATTCACGAAAGCTACGCCGCTATGGTCCTCGCAAAAACTGGGATCACTTTGCTTCCACAAGGGATTTGATAAGTGGGACACCATAGGAATCACTAACGTAGGAGACTTGGTCACTAAGGGGAAAATCCTCACTTTCAAAGAAATACAATCTAAACACTCCCTCACACAAGGAGAGATTTTCCGATATCTACAAATCCGACACGCCATTCTTGTTAACATCCCTGACCTTCCTTACTTACCAGATGCCTCCCCCTTAGAGGACCGCTTGCTCGCCGAACCACTTCTGACTAAAGCCATCTCCTGCACATACTGTAAACTCTGCAATAACCTATCGGACACATTTCAGCCCTTTCGAGACCGCTGGCAAGCGGACCTGGGGGTGTTGGAGGATGACTACTGGCAGACAGCACTAATGTCCCCCAGGGAAACAGCCATAAATCACCGCTTCCGCCTCATTCAGTTGAAAATACTCCACAGGTCCTACCTCTCAGGTGTTCTTCTGGCAAAAATCGGTAGCCGAGGGGAGGCGTTCTGCCTTAGGGGTTTCGGCCAAGATGGTACATTTTATCACATCCTGTGGGACTGTCCCCACATACGCCCTTTTTGGGACATGACTACTAAGAAGATGAAAGACACACTGGGTAAACACATCGAACTACCACCAAAAATGGGGCTTCTAAACATACGGGAACCCCCCGACCTAACGGAAGTGGAGCAGCAGTGGGTGGCACTGGGATACTTGTTGGTGAAACAGGCTGTGGCAATTCTCTGGGGTTCCAATAGATTGCCAATGACGATCGCGTGGGTGGCGGAAATGGACAAATGTATGATTGTAAAAAAGGAGGTCTACAAACAAAGAGGCTGCCCTAAGAAATGGGATAAAAAAATGGGGAGGCTGGAACACCTATAGGGGGGAAATTTGTACTTCTCCCACAGAAGATATGGCGATGAGACGAACTAGACATGGAGACCCCTACATTTTTAACGTCTGTAGTAACGAATATCTATCCACTGTACGATATGAATGTTGTACCCCATGGAGTTGATGTAGACATGATTCTGTGCTTTAATTTAATAAAAAGTTCTACAAAAAAAAATAACATGCTCACTAGAACATTTCACCTAGTCTGGGTCAGTCAGAATCCGACACATGTGCCTGCCATTCTGTCACACAAAATATGTTCTTGAATCAAAAGCATGATCCAGCTAACTAATCAACAGTGCATCCACAACCTTGGCTGACTGACAAATAGCCCTTAAATGGAACCTCTGCAGCATTGCATTCTCAGAGGAAAATAGATGGATAAAAGGCATTCAGAGTAGCTCCTCAGGCCAGCAAACAATTAATAGATGGCAAAAAGTTTTTCTCAGCAGGTAAGCAGTTGACAAAGACTGTGGATTCTCCTCGGTCTACGAAGTGGGTCAAGTTTACCAGTGACATGCAGCCACTCGCCTTCCGATTGACCACAGCCGGCACTCTAGCTCCCTTCAACTGGTGCACAACTATCTCTAAATCCTGAAACAAATACTGCGGGGTCTCTTCGACTCCAGCAGCAATGTTTGTTAAAAGCATATGGAGGTGGACTCACACAGGTGGTATCCTGGGTCAGCAGTCTAGCTGAGCCTTGGGGCCCTCAGTTGTGTTCCACTGCATCTTCCTTAGGATATTTATAAACAGGCAAAGATGAATATTGTAAATCAATTTATCTAACATCTGGAGCTAGCTGTGAATGGAGCCTTTTCTTATGCAATAAACCTATGCTTCCCTACTACTTCGTGTGGCCAATTTATTTGGTGCAAGATCCATACTCTGTATTTAACATCACTCAAATAGTACACTTGCTGGGGCGAGTCATTTAACGACACTTGATCACGCCTCGGCCTATCAAGTCAAATCATGTGAAGACTCTGCAAATTTAATAGCATTTATTACACCTTTTGGTATTTTCAGATTTAACCACATGCCCTTCATCTTCTGCTCTGTGACATCTGTGCTCCAAACGCTCATATCCAACCTATTGAGTGTTATAAATGGAGAAAAATGTTTCCAAGAAGATATCTGGGTATTCGATATTTATTAGTAACTTGGAGCGACATCTCAACAGAGTGAAAAGCATTTTGAAAATGCTACATGAAAATGGTTCGACTCTAAAAGCTAGTAAGCATATCTTGGTTAAGTCAAAAATAAATTACTTGGGTCAGGTCATCATATGTGGGAGTTCGAAAAAAAGAGAAGTTCAGACCTTTTCAGATATCACTGAATTATAGTCACATTTTGCAAGCAAAACTATTAATATGCGAATATTATTAAATAAAGGAATCCCATTTTAGTGGAGTGTAGCTTGGGAAATTCCGATTATACATTCAAAGGGATATTTGCACAATATTCTCAAGTTACAAAGTCTCGAGCCACAGGTACCTTGTTAATTAGTGAAGCCAGTGAAAAGGGGCCAAGTGCTTGAGGCCTGAGGTAAGGATTAGGAGACAAATAGGCGTAAAGCCAATCAGCATCAAACAAAGAATGTCTGCGACTCTGCCCTTCCTCAGAAAAGATTTGCGCAAGAACAATCAACGCCGACTCAACTATGACACAAGGAGAGCCGCATCTCACATAGAAGTAATCTTGTAAATATGAGAAAAGGTATTGTAGGTGGTTCAACACTCTGTAACTACTCAAGATAACCAATGAGGGAGCCGAAGAGGTACAGCACGGTCGGATTTGGCATTAGAGCCATACCCAGTTTGTAAACTGAAAAATCAATTAATGCTCTACTTGTTTATCATATTCTCTGTAAGAATATGTATTTCATATTGCTGCTAATTATAAGGAATATTTAGGTGCATACCTTTTAATTTGCTGTTTTGTCTGTTACACCAGTTTTTTTCACATTACTTGAATATATTTTTTCCTTTGGTTTAGTATTTTTTTTCCTTAGTGCCTTTATTCACATGTCGTTATTTTCTTTGTTAGAAGGGAGGTATGAGGAATCCTGTGTTAGCGGGTTACCTGAACACATGGAGCTGGTTGGTAGATGAGGCTTTTTGCTATGGAATACACCTATGCTTCCTCAGTCTTAAAGAATAATTCAAGGGCCATGGATTCAAGTACTAGTAAATCTATCATTGGGAAATGAATGCAGAGGTTTAAAAGCTATACTCGACAATATGCAGAATACTCCGACTTCACAGAAGGGATTCAACAAAGACTTCTGAGACAATACAGGAAAGTAAATTAGAAATAGCACAGAATCAACGCTTGTTAGTACATGCCGGTCACAGAGAAAGAGACAATCCTCCAGTCTGCTCTGGGCGGGTGGGGACAAGTTGCGGGTATAATGCTCATATGGTGAAGTTGCTTCAGAAACTTGCGATCCCAGATAATCACAGGACTCGAGGTACATGGAGATTAATATTACGATTTAGGAAAGAAATGCCAGATGTGTTCCTGCTTAGATCACCTATCGGGTATGTGTATTCTTGGATATGCACTGCTGCAAAATTAGTTTGAGCTTCATATAGAGAGCCTGAATACAACTTTGGTCTTGCTGCGCAAGGTTCACCCTGCTGCTGCACCGCTAAAGCCATGGTCAGACCGCCCGCCAGATTAGGAGATTCCTCCTGTCTGGCTAGCTTTTTTTTGGCGTTCCCATGGCAGTGCTTCTAAAAACGGGCACCGCCATGGGAACGCCAAAACCAGTTCCTGTACGGTATGGACTGAAAAGCCCATGCTGTGCAGCAACTGGTGTGCATGCACACAGGGCGCAGAGGCACCAGTGGGCCTTGTAGGGCTCACTTTGTTTCCTCTCCACCAAGGTTTTCAAGGAGGAGGATCCGCCGTGAAAACCCTCGCGGAGAGGAAACTCCTAATATGCTTGGCAGGACCACAGCGGTCCCACCAAGCATACTGATGCCTCTACACCGCTGCAACACCGGTTCCCTGACGGCTGCGGCGGGGCTGTGGTGGTCTGACCACCCAACTTATAATAGGGCAGTCAGGAGACAATTGCGCCCGCACGGGTCTAGCGGTCTATGGACCACCAGACTCTTAATCTACCCCCAAGTGATAAGAAACAAACACCATAACAAACCATATAACGTGCAGATTTGAAACTTGATAGGAATGGCACAAATTACTTAGGTGGCATGAGAGAATCACAAAACATTCACTGCAATTTGGGGGCCCTTTCATTGAGAATCCATGTATAAACAATAGCCTTGTCACCACACCTAACTGGCTGCACGCATCACAGAGGTGCCACTAGAAAATAGAACCCTTTATTGAAGTGCCCAGAAAATTGACAACAGAGGAAGGCCAGTAGGTCGAGGCAGGTATTAAACAATGAAAATCGTTTGTGTTGTTGGAGAATTAATCTGTGCATAGTGGGGTAGATACAACGTGGCAATAAATAGCAGATCTGCACATCTACTTTGGAAAACATACTTGGATGCTTTCCCCAATAATACAATTCAACACAAAATACACTTAAGACTAAAGGATAAAAGCCATCCTGCTTTCCTCAATCTGGTAATTTGTGGTTACCAGGATGAATCCTGGTCGTGGGAGCTCAGGTCCCCCTTAGATGCAAGAGAATAGTAATGAATCATCGGTTCCACCTTTGGAATGCATACACGACAAGCCTCTTAATCCACTTTAATTCTCAATTGAAGGTGTAGTGATGCACTTCAACAATAACTCCAAGACATATGGGTGTGTAACTAGTGTGCTGGTGGATGAACACTTGAACCAGACTGGTGTAAAGCCAAACTCTGATAAACATATTTACAGCATCGGTCGAGGCTCAGATTGTTTAGGATTACAATAAAAGGCACAATAACAGAATCATGCACGCTCAGTTTCCAGGTGGGCTCCTGAAGTTTTGGATATGCATAATGGTAGAACCACAATTAAAATTGATCCATTATAAGCCAAGAACCATGATGCACTATACAAATGTAATTGCAAATCAATGCAGAAACTTCTAAACGACCCATATCAATTCCCAACAGTACTAAATAACGCAATGTTTACATTTCCCCCTGTACAAAAAACTGTATTGTACTTGAGGATTCGGTGTGCAAATCATGAGCCCCACATGCATGGCTTAGTGGGCAGCTGCAGACTGTCTGCCAGAGAAGGTGTTAAATAACCCTCCATAGCATTGAGTCAAGATTATTGAAGGCTTGTGCATTTACTGGAGTGTGAATGACTCTACTCTCAAATAGCTGTTGGTTTTGAGAGTCCCTCAAGTGATCAGGCCAGGATTGAGCAGAATCATGCCTACCAATACTTGGCTTGCCTGCATGTACTTAAAAGTGAGAACATGAAAAAAAGAAAGACATCTGCAGTTATACCCTGAAAGGTAGTAGTTGCACCTTTCCTCTGTTTTGCCAAACTGACTCCAAAACAGAGGTTCTACTGTTACAGCATCATTCTAGAGAGTCACCTTCAGACGGGTGCAGATTATGCCCATTCTCATTTTTGACTGATTGGTTATACCTCCGAGAGTCATGTTCATTATTCTAGTTTTTTTATTTGTTACACAAAGGATCAAAAAGCTATAATCGCTGAGCAGATGGCAGATCAATTGACATCTAAGGGGATTGGGAAAACCCTTCACCTTACAAAGAGTTAGTTTGGAGTATGAACTGTAGATAAAGTGAATTTCAAACGTTGTTCTAAAACTTAGCAAATTTCAAACTTTTGGCCTCTTGTCAGGTTTTCAATCTTGCCTTTGTAAGAACAATTGTTTGCAAGAGAATTCTCATGTGATAAGAGGTTTCCTTTCATATTTTCCCCTTCTACAAAAATATTGTAGTGGGTATTTTCTCACAATATTTGCCTTTTAAAAACGTCTTTTAAAGTGAACACAATCCTATTTGGACCAGTACATGTCGTATCACAGCTATCTAGTGAGGGGTTATGTGCAATTTAATAGAATACCTTTATGATCATGAAATATTTAACTTATGACAAGGTGTCAGATACATTTAAATTCAGCAAATCAGAGAGAAGTGGAGGGACAGACAGGTTCAAAACACTAGTTTAAAATTTCAAGGTAGGAATGCAATTTAATTTTCTATGCTGTAATTTTACAAACTTCAAATTTACATTAGATGTTGGTAAATTATATAAGAACATGCACTCTTAAGTATCTAGAAACAACTTTCAACATGATTTTACGGTCTCTAATCCCACACTGGTAATCTTTGCCTGTGGGCATATGAGGTAAAGATGTTTCACATCCTTAGGGATGCGTACAGGCAAGAAAAGGAGGAAGTTTAACTACTTATACTAATGCCACAGAGCATATTGCCAGATCTCAGAAAGCATTACACCAGACAGAAGCAAGATGCGGACTGCTAGAGGAAACCACAAAAACACAATGGTTTCAGCACATCAATTGAAGATTACAGTCAAAACACAAGCTATGCAGATGGCTTGCAATGTCATAATTAGCTGATCAGCTTAAGAGAAAGATTATAAAGCAAATCCATACTAAACAATACCCAAAAGGTTTACTGTTCTCATGATCTCAAACACAGACTTCGAACAAAGCAAACCAAATAAATCACTATTCAGTGAGGATTAATAATAGCATTACAAAATAAGATATTAATAGAAGAAATTAATGCGCAAAATTGGATTAAATAAAACAGTTTCATTTTAGGAGAGCGAACAAGCAGGCTCCATCTCTAGAACACAGCCATTTTCAATAAGTAATATTTTAGATATATTAGCTGCCATAGTGAGTAAGCGTAATTGCAACCAAAATCAAAGCGGAAATACAGAAAAAGAAGATATTCGCAATGGAGGAGGGGACGATGAATTCGGATGCTGTGTGATTAGAAATTAAAATGGAGCAGTTTCAAATTTAAATTAGAAGATAGTGCTAACCCAGCATTTTCAATGCAGTTCCAATTCTTGTAGGGAAATGCAAATGTTTGTGCTTCTTTTTTAGCAGGACAACAGATGATCACCACAGCAGGATCCCAATGTGTATCAATCTATAAAAACTTTCCTTCTTGCAGCACATATTTACATAATGCAATAATTATCGTGTTTCAGTATAGAAAGGAGTATCTCCAAAGGCTACCAATGGATGGTTTGGAGCAAAACCAAAAAGACGAAGGGGTTGCAACAGAAGTATCACAGATGTAAGCCACATAAACAAATACTTTGACAATGAAACTTTATACATAGTTGCCCATTAAAATGCAGGAGAGTAAAAAGTGTTTCTAGTTACAGAGAGTATCGCCTGAAACCATCATGTGCATGGTACAGTAATTATAAGCATGTTACTGGATGGACATAGCTTGGAACCGACATCTTTACCATTGACAATTTGTATAGAATGCATATTGACTTGGAAGCCAACAAAGACAACTGCCTCTTAACAGTGTGCTTGCATATTCCTGATGGCATATACCTTTTTTTTGTCTTGACAAATTGAGAAGATGAACATGAATACAAGTTCCTTATTGAAAAAACTTTTGTGATGCGAAAGACACGTCCTGACGAAGGACAAGACACATTAAAGGCTGCTCCACTTCTGATTCCAAGAAAGGGGGCAGTACGTTTTCTTCAACCAGAGTCCAGACAATACTGAACATTACGAAATAACATATGGAGATCTAGGTTTTGTATGCATATCCTTCCTATACTTCACATCACAGAATAGATCTACTGAGGTATTTCAATAGAGGGTTCCTTGTAAAGAAAGCCCACAGCATTTGAAAAAGGGCATTAAATAGGGATGAAGCATGTCGACCTGCCTGACAAGGACTGAATAATCTCATTTAAGATTATTTTTATTTCTATCCACTAGAACCCTAATAAATATATTTCGGATCCACCGAGAGGTAGTTTTATCAGCACCGCACCCCTCTCTACACTATCAATTCGTCCACACTAGTTTGTGGTCCATTGCCCAATCCGTTGGATCATATTCCAACCACAAGATTTGCCTTGCAAAATTAGAATAGTAGCACATACAGGTACCCAAATTGGTGGTCTTACCAACCAATGTGAGGAGGGGCTGTATGATAAAGCATGGCACCTCTAAGTGTGTGATGGTTTCATTCATATATCCATTAAGTTCCCCCTCATATAGGAGGATACACAAGATTTTTGTATTGCCATCAATTAGGGCACTACTCGGTTAGTTTAGTTGTTGAAGAGGTTCTGCCCAGCTCCTTCCTTCTTTTACCTCATTAATATGAAAATACATGTGTAAGCATAAAAACAAGACTAAGGATTGCTTTCCAAAGAAAATATGTATGAACATTTTTGCAAATAGGAAAAAAATAAATAAAGAAATCAGTAAACTACAGTTATGTTATGGTATGGGGTTTTATATAGCGCATAGCTGCCCCAGCAAATGGGCATCCCAGCGTTGAACGGCATGAAATTGGGAGGCTGCAGAGAGGGGGCAGAACCTAAGTAAGAGGGAAAAGGTGAGTTTTAATGGCCTTGCTAAAAACAAGGTAGTTGTCCATACTGCGGATGTGCACCGGAAGAGAGTTGCAAAGTTTAGCTGCCAGACAGAATGAGTAAGGAACGTCCTCCTGCGCGCACCTTCCTCACCGGAGGGACAACAGCCAGATGCTGGTCCATAGATCTAAGTTGGCGAGCAGGTGTATAGGGTAAGAGCAGGTTAGCCAGAATGCTAGGGGAGGAGAGATTCATAATTTTGAAGGCAATGCAGAGGGACTTGAACTTGACATGCCTAGTCACCGGCAACCAATGGAGTCGGCGGATGGCGTTAGTCGTAGAACAGGATCTAACAAGGCCAAGGAGAGCTCTAGGAGCCGCATTTTGAACCCTCTGCAGTTGTAGAATTTCAGCCTTGTTAACCCCCAGGTAAAGAGAGCTGGCATAGTCTAACCTAGACATGATGGTGGCCTGGATGATAACTTGACGAGTGGAAGGATCGAAAAAACCTAGCAACGGTTTAAGCCCACGCAGGAGTCCAAAGCAGGTCCCCACAACTTTTTTGGTTTGGGCCTGGAAACTGAGAGCAGAGTCCATACCCACACACACAGATTTTTAACCACATGTTTGGGGGCGGGTGCATATCTCAGGGACGCTGGCCACCAACGCTCGCTCCACAGTTCAGAGTCTTTCCCTACCAGAAACACCAGTGCAGCTTTAAATTGCATTTCTCAGAGGCATCATTTAGTGGAACGTGTTTGACGCTTGTCATTATTTTAAAGATAGGTTAATGGAAAATAGGTGTGCATCATTATGGGCAACCTGATAACCTATGGTCAGGTTCTCAAAGAAAGTCACAAAACTACACTCATGGGTTAGTGTCACCACCTGACCAATATTTTACTTGTCTGGCTGCTATTTTCGTGCCAAGACAAGAAAATATGTCAAAATTATTTTAGAGTTGTCTAAACTATAGCTATGTGATTTCAAAGGAAATTTGTCAGAACTGAGTGTTATCTACTTAAATTCCACTTATTATAGTCCATAGATACTTGACCTCCTATGTTCACTATGGGAATTTCTCACCATAAACCCTTTTTTGTAAATCATTACCGTGTTCAATTTAATTGTTGTATCCAGGTGTTGTCAGATGTTGGGCAATATTGGCAGGGACTATTACACACCATTGCCAATGAGGGTATCGGGGCAGCAACATCTCTGGAGGAATTAAAATAGATGATTGCTGGTTGCATTTCGAGATTTTAATACTGTCAAATTACCAGGTTTTTTTTCAATGCACTTGCTAAATACAGCTGTACAGATCCCAGATAAGTTCATTGTGGCCACTAGGATCTTTTAATGCCAGATCAATCACAGATTTGAATATATTACTAGAGGGGCCTCAGTCCTCCTTTTCTGCTTACTGCTAGGGTGCTGCTTCACCTGCCTCCGTTGCTCCTGGACACCAGACCAACCTCTGTTAAGTCAGCATAAGCCCCCTTTTTAATGCTGGCCAGCAGTCCCTGATACTCAGGTGAACAGAAATCGGTAGATGTAGCTGGAAGCGGCTGGTCACCTATGTTCAATGAAAGGCATCTTTCAACCATCTCCATTTCTTTGCTGATGGTAACAGCTCATGCTAAAAACGTGCCTAGGTTAGAGCCCTGAGGTTCCAGATTTGAGACCAGAGGTTCCATAACGCCTTGTGAACTAGGGGCTTTCCTCTTCACAAAAACTGCGCTTCTGGTTAGAAAACCCCCAAAGTAAAATAACAAGCTTCATACAACAGGCGCATAACAGACAGCAACAAGTCAAGCAGGCAGGTTGACCAACAACCTAGGAAGTTAACTAAAGAGCTTATATCCTGGCCAAACAAGCACTCAGGCAAATCAAAGAAGGGGAGTGAAGACAGGAACATGGCTTATTAAAATACTTTGAAGCTTAAGAAAGCTATTGCCGAGGAACTAAGGGGGGTGGCCCAGCGCAGCCTTGAATGAACGCAGACCGGTGCAGACGGTAGTGGAGTGGAGCTTTGAAGCGCTGACAGGCAGGTAGTTGTTGCTTGGACGACTTTGCGGGGACCCTGCCGGCATCCCGCAGTTTTCTCCGTATCGGCCGGAGGCTCTGGACGGAAATCTGAACCTGCTGCTCCAGTTTCGCGGGTTTATCATTCTGACCTATTTGGACGATCAGGTGTGCCTATGCTGGGTTTCAATCTAGAGAGTTTTATGGATCTGAATGAGGGATATCCATCTCTATGGACTCAGCAGTGTTGTAAGGCTGGGTACCGCCTTGGAGGTCTCCGAGACCACACCCTCCTGGCGGAGGGTCACATCTGCTCCATAGAAATTGATATGGGCCCTGAACCCATTTTTTAGGCTTTAAAAACGATGTTCAGCTGCCATCACGTCGGTCATTGATTCCAGGAGTGTCCTCCCACGTTTTGCACCCGATTGTTGCGCACTGAAGGTGAGACCCACAACAAACACCGAAACGCGCATCGGCGCTGGAGTTCTTCTGGTCAACTTGCTGTTGTTTCTTGTTCCCCCCCACTTTCAACTATCAATACAGTTAGAAAAAATGTTTTGAATTTAAAATATGAACTGTATCATCAAATGATTTCTTGCTTCATGTACTAACTTTGTTATTGATCATATGTATTCCATATGTGTTGACATTACAAGGATCATTTGTTTTATATTTTTTTTAAAAAGGGGACTTGTTCATGTTTATACTTTGATATTTTGTAAATGTGGAACCCTTATGCTGGAGGACGTACGAGTATGAGTGAGTATGTGTTTGCCTGTCTAAACGTCTGTGCGCGAGTGATATTGGATGCACCTGGATTATTGCAGTGTCATTGTCACTATGTTTTATTTAAAGTGTAATATTATATTCATTAAATACATTTGATACTTTTGGTACTCAATGGCTTTATGTACCATATTTTGGAAGGCCAGTTTCTTCATGTCCGTGGCATGATATCAGTGACTGTTAGCACATTGTGACTTTGGACACAGGCAGAGTATTGTTGTTATGATTATAGTGTTGCTTGGAGACTCGCCACCACACCAACAGCAAAGGATCCTGAACTATGAGGTCCTCTTAGGAAGCTTCCACTTCATGAACTGAATCCATCATAGGGCTACCCGTTGCTCAATCTGTTTAAGAGGCCTCTATGGAACTTGAACATTGGGTCGCTGTTGGAGAGGAGCAGCATCATCAGTCCCTCAGGCATGGCATCCTCTTGGACGACGGCACTTCGGAACCACACATTGATGACTTCCAAGTATGTTCTTTCAGTTGTCAGAATCTCATTTGCAATGAAATAGGCCTGATCTGTTGGGTGGTGCCCCAACCGGCATGTACGCTTAACTTATTCGTGCTCCCTTATGCACATCAGGCCATTCTATGCTCTTCTGATTATTAATGGGGTTTCAGAACTTACTACTCTTCCAGATGCTGAACTACCTCATTCCTACAAAACAATTAAGAGTGTCTACTCCCTCTCCACGCAGCTCAAAATGCTCCCAACTACAAATTTGTTGTTTTTGTGGACTGTTTGTTGTGCTCAATTCATATTGGTGTGAAACGTGCAGAGGTAACGAGCGCTATTTTTCCCAGGTGTCTCATGACTCCCAACTTTTAGCTTCTGTTTGACTTTTATGTATGTTCTGCAGTGGTTTCATTATAGCTTTGAACTAGCTTTGTCAGTCATAGCATCCTAGTTCATAATAGGGAGATGCCAAGCTGGGCCATGGACCTAACTTCATAAGAACACACAAAGATACTATGAACGAGATTTCATGTCAAGCTGAGAATTGCTTTACTTGCTGAAAATGAAAGTAGGGGACAACATTGAATGCATGCAGAGGTCTGCACGGGATTGAAGATATTTTACATACAAAACCCTTCAATTAGGTCGGGTAGCTGGAAAGAAAAGCATTAATTATTTCCTTCCAGTCATCATTGCATTTGCCTTGTTATGGAGGATGAAGAAGGACCATGCCATTTAAAATGAGCGATAAACAGGACATTGAGTGGATTCTCGCATAAAAGACTTTTCTCAAAAATCATCAGTGTATCAACCAAGCATGTAGCTTTTGAACTTTGTGAAGTACAGCATGCTAAAAATATTGACAAGCAGGAATACTGGTCTGCTCATCATATTTGTTATGTGGCAATGTGTCACCAAGGCCACTTACAGTGCATGTAAGAAATTATACACTGTTTGCTTAATGAAGATTGGAGGTCATCATGAAGGTAACAAAGGGCAACAAATCCTGCACTCTGCACCTTCAGATTTGCAGCAAGAAGGATCAGACTCCTCTGTGGTGCAGGCAAAAAAAAGTCTGTGCAGATGTCACTCAAACACTTTTAACTGAGCCTATAACATCCTCGACAAAGGATTTTTCTACCGCATAGCTTGAAGACCTCTTGCTTGTTTTTATTCACTTCCTCTCTCCAAATTTCTCCTTTCCAGTCCTGGATTTACGTATGATTTTCTAGTGCATTCTGGGTGGCGTTGTCTTCTTTTTATCCATTGAAGTTATAATGCTTTGTAGGTGAAAAGTTCGGACTGTAGACAAGGTTTGTTATGGCATGCAATGAAGTAGTAACTCTATACTCATACTTTGCCTCAACATTAAAATCAATTTCTTAAGATGATGCAATGTTGTGTTCCACTAAATAGTTACCTTTATGCTCCCTGAACTCAGTTTCACCCAAATGCCACTATATTTGGACATACAAACATATCTCACTCAGAGACATTTAATGCCACAGACACATATCAGAAGGCACTTTTCACGAAGGACAGGTGAAATGAAAGGGTCAGCATCCAACTGACTTGGAAAGTGAGAAACACTCACATTTGTGTTGGAGGCATCCTAACCACTTAGATGCACTGAAGGAAAACAGAAATTTCAACAAAATGGCAGAATAGATAGTCACAACTGAAGATGCAATAACAGACTAACCTGGTGCCACATTATACTAAGACGTACAATTATCCTGAACACAAAGGGCTGTCAAGCATTACATATTTTTCTAAAAACACAGCCCCTCAAGAGGCAGATAGGGACTGCCACACACTACAGATGACGCATTTGAAGAAGATTACAAAAAATTATTTGAGGCACAAAGAATTGGACTAGATTAGAAACCATCCAGGAACCTGTAGATCCTATTGCAGAGCAAAATGCAATGTGTATCCTTTTCAAAAACTGCTGGTGAAGAGAACGCTTTACATGTGGTCAATACCTCCTAACAGTAACACTTGCCTGGAAGGGGAGAGGAGGTAATTTTGAGATGATTCACAATCGTCGCTCTCCCCGACTAGGCTAACATCAGTGGTCCTGCTTTAAGATTAATGTGGATGCATTTTTACCAGAAACCAGCCAACGACATTTTGACTACAACCAGCACCCAAAAGAGATAATTTATCTAGATCTACAGAACATTCCACAGAACTGAGAAAAATAAGATACTGTTAACTTTGGGAAGTGGCGGTTGCTATGGGCTGGGCTGGAAGCTATGAAATGGGGTCCAGAAATGATGTTGCTAATAGACACCAACATATTAAACAAGAATCAATGGGATGCTCCAGTGACCCCCAGAACCAGAACCTGGGGAAATACTAGTATATATGAACAATTGGGTCTGTAGGGATATGTAAAATGTATTTTCTCATAATCAATTGTTTCCTGGAAGCCTAGGAAATACCAATGCATGGAATAACATTTGTATTTAGACATACAAAAATGAACTTGATACTGACACTTCGGTTTACGTACTTATAAAGATATAATATTTCTTCATATATTCTCAGAGTGACACAGATATTTAATAACAGAACAGAGGAAACACAGGACTGTTCATAAAAATGTATCAAATATATTAGTGCTGTACATAAAATTGTATCTTAACGCAACATAGTACAAGACATAACAATATACACATTTCATAATTCCTTGTTGTGGGGTAATGCTAAGGAACACCCATTTGTATCGTCGACGTTATATGAAGAATTAATATATCTTAATAAGTACATAAACCTAAGTGTTGCAGTATCAAGCTCATTTTGGATGTCTAAATATAAATGTCATTCCATGCATTTATATTTCCTGGGCTTCCAGGAAACAATTGATATAAGAAAAGTAACAGACACCAACAGCATTACAGCAATAACAAACCAATCTGATGAAACCTTTGTTTTACAAGGCAATGGTGTGGTGAACTTCTGGTCTCTGATGTGGTGATGGAAGCACTGCATTGCTTGTTAAAGGTGAGAAACGTACAGGATTTATTTAAGGAAGGGGCTAACAGACTCATCTCATTGTATGCACATGATACATTACACAAACCATCTACACCATTACTTTTGACCCTGTACACAAAATAAAGATTTGCAGCTCAAGTCGCTCGGAAAAAACATAGTCTCACCTTTAATCACTTTCTAGTAGCCTAGATCGATGCAGGGTTGGGTAATACCCATCACTCGATGACTAGGACACATTGTTTGGGGTCAAGAATAACTTATTTTATGTATTTTAAGGTCAGTTAGGAAGTACATCAAAACCCCTGCAGCTAAAATCCTTTGGCTGCAAATATAGAGCACCTCATTAAGGACCTGTGAAATAACATTTTCTGCAGCGAAGGTAAGATTAATATCCATATGTGCCTTCTGGTCGAAGTTCTATGTATGGTTCATTACTGCAGAGCCTTTATTATTAGCGCGAGTGCTCCGAAGAAATGGTGCGAGCTCAATTTGCAGTGGTTCAGTCATAAAAACGTGTATATACGTTTGCAAAGTTTAACAATTACAAGCGACTTATACTGCGCCCCGAGTGCTCTATAATTAGATGTAAATAGTTGCAGAAGCTTCAAATTAAAATGTACGAATGAAAAAATGCAACTTGAAAGAAAATCTTTGGGCGAAACTATTGTGCAATTTTAAGTACCATTTAATTGAAGTATCATTTAGTAAAATATGTATGCTGAACAAGTATTTCCAAACAAATTAATATTGGCAAATCAGTGAAAAGCAATTATGAAAAGCAATTTTGAAAAGATTAGGGGAAGCATGAAATCAACCAGCATTGTCAAAGCCCGTAGGTCTAGCACTGGCTGCCAGCCTTTTGGCTTTGTCAACGCATCTTGCTTTTACATGTTTTTTGCAAAATTCTGTTGTTGGGGAAGTTGCCAGGTGCGTACCAATATAATAAAAACACAGGCTAAAAGTAAAAATATTCTTTGTGCTCAGAAAGCACACTTTTCCACAATAGTCCCAGGCACTGAAGGGAACTACTTTGTGTATGGATATGCTTCTTGTGAAAGAGCAGAATGCCGTCACTCACAGCCAAGTTAGCCAATGGCTGAAGTAGGTTGACCCACTGCCCTTCACTGTAGTGGGTGGAAGGAAAATGACAATAGACCAATGGATAAATCAAATAAAAAATGTCCTGGCTAACATCAGACTTAATTAGGGGCTCAATCATTGAAGAAAGTCACAAAAGTGCACCTGTGGTATATATATACACGTCCTTATATTAGAGCAGATTTACGACTCAAAAATTTGCAGATGTAGGCCTGGATAAAGTACTCCTAGAAAAAGTTGGTGAACTGCATTTTTACATGCATGTTTATATTTGCTCATTCAAACTATATGTGGAGGTTGTGCAAGTATATTTTCCCTACAACCCCTTTTTTCACCGCCCTTGAAAAAGTGTTACTTCTGGCCCTGTCAGGAGTATATTTCCAACCTTTCCCAGTGTGTGAAGAGATTAAAAGAGAATTGTTTGCTAATAGGTGTGAGAAGGTTTGCTGAAAACTCAGACATGTAAATGTGTAGGTGTGCACAGACTCAAAGGTTATTCCAACCCTTGAACTATAGCTTACCACTACTTCCAGCCCCATACACCTAGATTTGCAGAATAGTGGGAAAATGATGGCATTTGCTAAAATCAACACCCAGATATTATAGGATTCCTTGAACAATCAGAGAGGTTATGATCAGAGCTCTGATATAATGAGAAGCACTGCCATAAATTGCCACCTCACTGAAGCACTAAAAGAGACAAGTTTTTTTTTTGTTTCTTTTAAACAGGACAATAGATGTATGAAACGTCCTGTCCTGTGGACATGTAGATATTTTATAAAATTATACACCCCCCCATATATCATGTCACTTCCAATGCAAGTGGTAATGCATAATGTAAGTATTTTTCCTGAAATTTATCCGACATGGCAGGAGCATCACAGATGCCACTTGAGTCAAAACATTGCAATGGTTTGGAATTAAGATTGCAAACTGGCAGGGCTTCCAATCAATTCATCCATCCAGCCTTACGCGAATGTGTTCGCTAGAACGGTTTTATATTTTGCCAAAACTGCCTCCACTTGTACTAAAATTCTTCAGAGAATTAGTTTAACCACCAATATAGTGTCTATAGAGAGTCCGAAATGTGCATTTAACAAGACCTCACAAAGGAGGCACTTTAAATTTTGCATTTCTGTCTAGATCATGCCATAGCACAACTACAGCAGATGCCGGTATGGAACTTTGTCGCAAACATTTCTTTACATCGATGCAAGTCCACTATTTCTAATAGACAAACTCTACATTCTGCTTCTATGCATGAATAAATGAGGTAGCAAAACAGAAGGGACAGACATTTTGGCATTGCAATTCCTAGAATTTTGTCAAATATCGCAGCAACATAAAGATCAGTAGGCTGTTAAAAAGTGTACAGGCATAACTGAAAAAGAGGATAAACAACATACGTAAAACCTGTTGGCAGTTTTGTCACCTATTAAACCCAGTCTATTACACAGTACTTATTTGAAGCACTGTCATCACAACATTGCAGCATACACATCCTTCTCTGCCAACAAAGAAGTGGATTGAACTATACTCACAGTGATGTCTGGGACAACAGATGATACAACATACTTTGTGTTTAGATCTGCCTCCATCTCATCCACCCCCGCCCAAAATACTTAACCAAATCAGACTTGTGCCCCCTCCCAGATGTGCATTTATAGAATACAAAATGAGCCACCTTCCCCAAATGGCTAGAAAATTAGCATTCATTTGTAAAGAGGAATAGATATAGGGCCAGATGTACGACCAATTTTTTGTGGTCGCAAAGGGCTTTTAGGCCCGTTTGCGACCGCAAAAAATGTGGGCCATGTACCAACCCTATTTTGTGAGTCGCAAACAATTTGTGACTCGCAAAATAGGGTTAGCGACTCGCTTTTAGGAAGGGGCGTTCCAAGGGGGTCTTACCACCTTCTCAGAAGGGTGGTAAAAACCTCGCAAACAGGAAGGGGTCCCCAGGGGACCACTTCCCCTTTGTGGATGCATGCGCAAATTTTTTTTTTAAGGGCAGTGTTCCCAGGGACCACTGCCTGCCCTTGAAAAATAAAACAGAAAAGTTTAATTTTTATTTTTTAAATGCATCCCGTTTTCCAAACAACAAAAACTGCTTTACTGACAAAGCAGTCCCAGACATGGTGGTCTGCTGACCCCACCGGCCACCATCCCTGAGAGTGCCAACCATTCCCAATGGGGTCGCAAATTGCGACAGCCTCATTAATATACATGATGCAAGCAATTTGCGACCCCATTGGGAATCACAAACCGTGTCTCAGACACTGTTGTACATAGCATTTTGCGACTCGCAATTTGCGAGTCGCAAAATGCTATGGTAGAACATCTGGCCCATAGAGTCTAATGAATTACAATGCCAAGTCGTACAACAAGCAACTGCATACTAACTGGGCTGTTTGCACTTTAACACTTTTAAACCTCAACACAGATAAGGCCTGTGAGAGATTTCACACAAATGAATGCTTTCTTTAGAATTAGAATAAACAAAAACCTGTTTAGATAAATTCAGAAAAGGGACAACATTTTATACTACTAGACATCAGGTTATATGCAAATATCAAAAACATTTGCGTATTTTATACAACAGCTCAAACTATGGAGAACAGAGAAACATAATCCAGCATCAATGCAACTGGATGAGCCAAAGGCCATCATCTTTTATCACCCCCCTCCCAGACCATAAAAGGATCTTCCCTTCATCTCGTGATCATGGTAGACAACAAGTTACTTCCTTACTGAAAGCTTTTCTTATACTGTGGACTTAAACCCACTGCCGAATTAATCATTGAACAACAACATGCAATAACACTTTGACCTTACCTCTTCCATTTCATAGGAATCCTGCCGCTGCTGTGAGATTAGCTGACCTATTGATGGGTTCACAATGGGACCGCAGGGTTCCTTCTCCGGAGTGGAAGTTTTGGGATTTTCAGCTTCCCGCTTGTCACTGTATTCAAGGTCACTTTCTAGTGACAAACCTAGAACAGAGGAGTCTCCAATAATCGAGTCCTCGCAAACTCTGTTATCGAGGCCTGGTTTATTATCTTGCCACGGTGCATCCGTGTCTGTATTTATCGGGTCAACAGTAATAGGTGTTTCCACTATGGGACTCTTGGCATCAAGTGCATCCATAATTGGAATGTGGCCAGGTTCCTCCTTCACAGTAGCCAGTGAAGAAGCATCTCTCTTTTTCACAGTTTTTTGCAACTTTTGATCACTACTCATACCTTCTTCGTTCTCAGTCAATGGAGAAGTTGGAGAGCAGCTATTTTCTTCACCTTGTTGTACTGCAAGTAAATTGAGTTTTGACAAAGTTTTCCGTAAAAGTCCAACAGTCGGCGATCGATTTAGAGGAGCTGGACTAGGGGGCTCCTTGCTGACAGAAGCAGAACTGCCAATCTTCTGCAATGGTGTTCCAGAAACTTGGGAATACAAGCTTGAGAAAGCATTGGCCACAGTAGTAAGCACCTCGATCTGACGAAACCGACCTAAGAACAAAGAGATTTTTTTACTTTTCATCAGACAATCTGTGAGAAGAAATTCAACGGTTACGCTTCTCATTGGTTTTAGGAAAAAGGGAAAATTGATTTTCATGGACCTTACCAACCACCCAATTACATACACTTGTCTGATTTACCTATAGATAATAGCTAGGATTCAGAAGAAGAGGGGGGCAGTTTCTGTATACCTCACCTTTACATTCACAAAAGAATTAAAGCATGTTCTACCTTCTGGAAATCTAGAGTCTTGGTCATGACTGCAGGGTGCTGCCTGTAAAGATTTCCCAAGGCATATTTTTAGTCCGCCTAGTAAAATACCTTGGTTAATCGGCGCTAGTGTAAAATTGACCTACTTTATGTTAGCAGTTGCTACTTCTGCATCTTCTGAGTAAGTTGGCCTCGGAATAAAGTGGGAGCATGGACTCTAATTAGTGGGACGGCATTCTGATTGGCTGATGAGATGGTGCTGCTGGAATGGCCGTTGAAAAGAGCAATGAGTCAATGCAGTCAATGGGGTACGGACAATAGTGCTTCTTCTATCGGAGACAGAAGGCATAGGAAAGGACAGATTAATTACGGTCAGATCCTTAAAATAGAACACTGCCTTAGGGTGCCTTCTTTGCTACAAAGAGATGTTGCCTTGATTCCTTCCTGCAATTTTTTTCACGAGACCAGGGAAATAAAGAGGCATTCCAAGGTACAGCTGAACAAGTGTGTAGAGAAAAAAGGAAAAAGTAACATTAGTGACCAAATATTTTGCAGACTTACTCACAATGGCAAAAGTGTTTATTTTCCACAGTAGAATGGCAGGGCTTCAAAATCGAATGGTTTGACTTAAGCTACTTGACAAAGTCAAAATCAGACTAAGCTCATTTCCTTGTACACATTTATATTTTCTTGTTCTAGAAGTAATACAACTTGGGTCACTGAGCACCCAGGAAGGCATGAATACGTGTTCTGAACCAGCACCACTGCAATGACCAGGATATAACTGCAGGGGCGGCTCCTCCAGGTGGGTGGAAGAGCATCGCCCCAATGCTTTCTCGCAGTGCGAGAAGCAGAAACATAAAAAGGTATTATAAATTCCATTTTATGTTTCTGCTTATTGCACTGCGAGAAAGCACAAGGGTTTGGTTGGCGGGCGGGGCGGCTCGAGGGCAGGGGAGGAGTGGCTTGCCCAATGCTGTGCGCCCTGACTGTTTGGTCGGCCGTCTGGGGCTGACCAAACCAGTCATGCATACTCTCCCTTTTTCTCCATGTAGCCTGCATGCAGCCTATATGGAGAAAAGGGCCTCCTCATAGATGCCTGTGTGGTCGGCGTTCCAACCAATCACAACACTGCCATTGCAGCGTTGTGAATTGCTTATGGAAGGGGAGGGAGGATGCCTGCTTCCTGTGGAGGCAGAAAAACAGGAGCAGACCGAGCAGGGAAGACACGGGAAAGGTAATTTTTTTAAAGTTTTTTTTTTTCTATTTAAACCCCCTCCCTCCCCACACGACGCCTCCCTTCCTTCACAACCACTCACCCGTCCCCCACGACACACCCGACCCCCCCACCCCACGTCCACCCCAATTTCTCCCCCCCCCCCTCCCACCCGTGAGCCATGCCGGCCACAACTGTATAACTGTTCCATAAAAATAAGGAGCACCTGTAATCCTAGTTTACAAAAATCTAACACATTACGGAGGCTGGAAAGTGCTGGCCTAATTGATGAGCAACTGAGGGATAACATAAGAGAGAAATTATCCTAAAGCCAAAGGATCCACAGAAGCATATTTTCATCAGTAGAGACGATCATCACATATACTAAATAACCCTCTCACCCTGTGACCAGTTGCAGGTCCTTTGCTGAGGCAGAGGACTCTCGTGCTACTGCTTTTCAGCAGTGGAAAAAAGTAAAAGTAAAATAACAGTTATTATCCTTTTATTTTTCCTTACTGAGGCAGTTTTGGGGCTGGGCTGGTCCACAGCCAGCAAGGAGAGGAGTGGTTCATGCACTTAAGTGTACAAGACTGTTTGGCCGGCTGTCTTGTGCCGGCCAAACAGTCATGCGCACTTAGCATGTTCTTCACTGGGCTGTAAAGCACAGTCTGGGTGGAGAACATGCCCAGGCTCCCAGTCCCTGTCCGAGCATCGAACCACAACGCTCAGACCAATCATATGCTGCTGATGGTGACAGCAGGGTCGTGATTAGCTTGAGGGAGCCTGGGTGCTTTCTGAGGAGAGACAACGCTGAAGGACAGACTGCGGCGCTGCAGAGCAGGTAAGAGGGATTTTAAATTTTTTATTTTCGCATCCCCCCAGCCCACCCTGCCCTCACTACCCCTGTTCTATACCAGCCGCCGCTGCCTGTGCCTCTTTATTTCAATTAAGAAAGTCTCACATTCAGCAGATTCAGACAAGCTTACATAAGAGCATGTGGCCATCAGTGAATTAACTGCATTAATGGCATTTCACAATTTACTTAGAACAAGCAACAAGTCACACCTCTGGGACATACTGGCTTTTGTCAATGCTCATTGGGTGCCAGATATGTATATTTTATTTACCGATAAATGGATTGGTAAATTAAAAACACCTTTTACGGTGGTGGGCCACGAGCAATTTACTTTCTGACCCCCCACACCTAAAAAAATGAAATGGTGGTGATTGTGGGTGGCAACAGTGGAGTGGGCAGGAGGGAAACACTGGGAAGTGGATGAAGGAGGAGAAAAGCAAAATCAGCACACAAGGGTGAGCTACACAGAGATGGGGAGAAGCACACAAGTGAGACAGCAACAGAGATCACAGGGGCCGTATCTCCATTAGGGCTCGGAGGTTGCACCCCTCTGAAATTCTTACACATTTACCAGGAAAAATATTAAAATAGATGGATTTATTTTGAAATACAATCGTATTTTAAAACCACTGATTTGTTTAAAGTCTGGGCTGTCGGTCCCAGGCTTGCTGCCCCGCCTCTATCTGAAGCAGGAGGATGAAGCCAGGTAGTAATTCAACTTTCTACAACACAATGCACAAAGCAGGGGTTACCTTTCTAAAGCCCTTCAGAGCCATTGTGGTCTATGGTGGTATCCACTGTAGTCCACGGATGCTGTCTGAGTCACGGTTTCGGGCATCTGAGTCTGCATCTCTGCCTAAGGCCAGATGTCCATCATTCACAGACATGGATCCCACCCTTTCCCATTCTTCACATTCTTCACACTGTATGACTGGATGCAAGCATGTCTGATTTGGCACCGTGTCCTCATAATAGGCAAGTGTTATAATGCTAATCTTGTGGTATGTATATCGTGCGGAGACTCCTGGTTAAGCTAACCATCACCACTGTGACACCCCAGGCCGTGGCTGCAGGTCATTGGCCCCTTTAAAAGTGGTTTTTGATGCATTTGTTACCCCACAAAATTGATCCAAACGACAAGCAGGGATTTTGTGTCATTGTGAAGTTGATTCGAGTCAAGCGCAAAGGGAGAAATATGTGCTTATAGTAAAGACATGCTTTACAGCGTTAAATCTGGTCCTGCCTAATTCCCTTAACAATGAATATTAAAAACTTTAAAGTAATGCATGTCAGCATGTCTTATTTCTTGTGTATTACTTAATCCTGCATTCCCCAAGATTGCTAGCTATTTCATCATGTTGTGTATCTTTATTTTTGCGTGCAATTATTACTCTTGCATAGTGCATACTTTGTGTTGTGCCAGGTATTTATGAGGGACTTTGATTGAGATCTCTGGCGCCGAGGCTTAAGGGAAAGCAGAGTGCCCGTCAGTGGGTTGGCATCCCTGCAGAGCACACAGAACAATGGTCATGTATTCCATACAATTGAAATTCTGGGTTTATGTATGTGAAGGGGGTACACAGATGTCAAAATATTTACGAGGCAAAAGTAAAAGAAAATAAAGTGCATACATTTGAGAGCATGCAGAGTATGTTTGGGGATGGTGAAGTGAGGAAGATGCAAGGAAGCACATTCAGGCGAGAGTGAAAAGATGGGGCTGAGAGGAAAGAGATGAGGTTGAAGATGTGAAGACGATTCAGATGTGTAAAGAAAAAAGGAATACATATCCAACATAAAGTGCATATAACTGAAGCCAATATAACCTCTACAGGCCTCAATAGTATTTACTTCATTACTAGTCTCACAATTTCAAAATTGAAATATTTCCAATGTTATTTATAATAAATCATTGTTGCTCATTTATATTAAACAGCTAACAACCATTAGCAAAGTCAATAGTACTGGAAAGTTTTAGATGTATGTTAGTTGTTGTGTTATATATCTGAATGCAATAACATCTCAAAGCGAAACCACAATATCAGTCAGGTGACACTTTATGGTAATCACAGAAATTATTTTGCAGAGTTAAAGTATTTTCTTCCAAAGTCGATGCCGCATGCAGTGCTAGACTCTGGGTAAGCACATACTTTAAAGGGCCAGAAGTTATCGCGCTGTATAATTTACATATTACAGTAACTGTTGGCCATATTAATGCATTAATATGCGGGGCACTTTTAATTTATTTTTTCAAGATTGTACTATCTCACTGGTTTATAAAACCTGCTTTATCACGGAATTCATTTGCTTTAAAGTGCACCATTTTGCAAATTCTCAGGAGGAAGGCCCACGCCCCCGGTAACCACGTTTGTCCATTAAACTTGCACGCTTTGCTCGCTACACAAGAGCCATGCCCCAACTTTTATGCCCCACCACTTTTAAATGTCACCAGCCACCACTGGTAATATGAGGGAGACAGCATCACCAAGCACAAGGGTGGTTATTTAGCCAAAGGAGGTGGTGGGGGAGGGGGTAAGAAGCACATAACTGAAAGAGCTGCAAAATGCAAGCACTCTCATTGAGTATGGAAGCAAAATAGAAAGGGCAAATGCTACTTACCCAGTAGGCATCTGTTCTTGGCATGTAGAGCTCTAGAGTCACATGCTGTGCATAGCCAGCCATCTAGTGTTGGGTCCGGATGTTTGCACAGCCGGGAGTAGTTAGTTTGACAGAGTATTTTACTGTTTTTAAACTTTGCACAACTTAGCATTTATAAGCTTATTCACTTACCCCTCCTGCCTCACGACTGCATTGTGCAGCCACCCTTTCTCGCAGCATAACCAGCGAAATCGCCGATCTTTCTTCACCGCCATTCCCCACGCTCTGACTGGGACACGCCCACTCCGAGGCCACACCCCTTCTCTCTGCACCATTTCCTTAACAATGTGCATGAACCGGAAGCGCAGCGGACGAGCGCAGCGGGCACGCCGATGCGCGCTGAAGGCGCGCTTAAGGCAAGCTCGTCCGCGATCAGGACGCGACCGGGGCCGGTCCCCCTCCGCGACCCATCAGCCACATCACCGCCACATACACGCGGACTGAGCTGTTGTCTCTGAGACCCCCCCCCCTCTGCATGACCTGCCCCTGTCTCCCCTTTGACGCCCGGAGCCAGGTACGTGCCTGCACAGTCTGCCATTTCTCCCTCCCTGCTTCAGATTACTCTATTCGCTCAGTGCATGCTCTGAACCCTGTCTCCATACATGGAGCTCAGTCCTCCCTGACCCTCAGAGCTGCACTGATCAATTGTAGATCACTGAGCAAACATACCATCGACATTTGGCAGTCCCTTTGTGATAACAATTGGGATCTGCTCTTTCTAACTGAAACCTGGCTGAATGACACCACTAACCCTGCTATCACCCTTGCCCTACCGGAGGGTTACAGTATCATCTGTGCCAACAGGCCCAATGGTTTACCAGGAGGTGGTATTGCTTTAATTCACAAATCCATATGGACGGTCACCCTCCCCACATATGACCAAATTGATTTTATAGAAGGCATGCCTTTTAGTGTCCTAACTTCTTCGTCTTCCTCTTGTTCCGGAATTCTTATCTATCGCCCCCCCCCCATTCCAACACTGCTCACTTATCGGCTCTGGCGGACTATATTATTCAGCTAAGCACACGTTACGCCAACTTCACCGCCTTAGGTGATTTCAATCTCCATGCTGACAACGATTCTTGTAAGCACAGCAATTATTTCATTTCCTTGTTAGCGGCCTGCAATCTAGCCCAAATAATAACCTTACCCACGCATAAAGCAGGTCATACACTGGATCTGATTTGCTCTAACCTACCATCTATTCAGGCGTCCCCCCCTACCCCGGTTGTTTGGTCGGACCATTTCCTCATTTCTTTTGAGATTGGCATTCCCTGCCACATTCGACCAGCTATTACCCCCAAATCATCAGGCAGAAACTGGAGTCGCATCACCCCTGAAACACTCCAGAAAAACCTAAAAAACACCCAACCTGGCTTGTCATTTGATCTCAACCTACAGATTGACCACTTGGATGCATGGATCGGTTAGGCCTTAGACGCTTTGGCACCTCTCAAATCTATCAAAACTCATAGGGATGTACCCTCAGCACCTTGGTACTCTGACGAGCTCCGACAGAAAAAGACTTCTTGTAAATCCCTTGAACGCCACTGGAGACAGAACTATACCACGGAAAGTAAAATCATCTAAAAAACAGCCCTCAAAGAATATCGACGAATGATTGAGTAGCACAAACGGGATTATCTGGCCTCCAGAATCAAACACGCCAACAATGGCGCTAGGGAGATTTTCAATGTAGTTAGATCTTTCACTGACCCCAACGCGTTGACTCGTACTCAGCCTGCCTCACAGTCGCTTTGCGATCAACTTTCACAATTTTTCGAGGACAAAATCGAGACCATTTACTCCTCCTTCCCCATCCCCATTATAGAAAAACGGGTAGAGGAATCTACAACCTTCTCGCCACCGCCGTCCTCCTTCCTCGATTTCGCAGCAGTCTCAGAGGCTGAGTCTCTGGCCGAACTACTTAAATGCAAATCAGGCTCTCCCAATGATCCTTGGCCAGCCAAGCAATACAAAAAACTTGCACCCCTACTTAATCCCTACCTGAACCATATTTGGAATGACTCCCTCAGAACAGGCAGCTTTCCTGCTAAATGGAAACATGCCTCCCTGGTTCCCATTCTTAAGAAGCCCAATCTGGATCCGGACCTCCCCAGTAATTATAGGCCTAGCTCTCTCCTGCCTGCCCCAGCTAAGATCCTGGAGAAGCTGGTGCATTCCCAGTTGGCGAATTACATCGAATCCAATGGGCTGCTCCATGAATCCCAGCACGGCTTCAGGTCGGGCCACAGCACGGAGTCGGCCCTTATTGAAATGGCTGACTCGGTGAGGTGGACGCTTGACCGGGGGGCGAGGGCGGTGTTAGTGCTGCTGGATCTTTCAGCGGCATTCGACACCGTCTCTCACAAGATCTTGCTGAGAAGGCTGGAGGACTTAGGTCTGGGTGGCGCTGTGCTGAAATGGTTCTCATCTTACCTTTCGGACCGCTCACAGCAGGTTTTCACCCCTCCTTACATTTCCCTTGCCAGACCACTCAAATGGGGAGTCCCACAGGGCTCTTCTCTGAGTCCGCTTCTATTTAATGTCTATTTTACCCCCTTAGCTAAGGTGATCGCCCAGACTGAGATTAAATCCATTTCCTATGCTGTCGATATTCAGCTACTTTTTACTTTAGATTCCCCCTCTGTTTCTGCTTTCGATCCGCTGAAATCCTGCCTACGAGACATTTCAAGTTGGATGGATGCCAACTCCCTCCGACTTAATGCAGGTAAAACGGAGATTCTGTTCTTCAACTCCCCATCTCCTCTGGCCAGTCGATCTGAGCCAAGCTCCCATCCCCAAAGACTCAGTTAGAAATCTAGGAGTACGCTGGGATAGCCACCTCAGTTTCAGTACTCAGGTACAAACGGTAGCAGCCTCTTGCTTCGCAAAGATCAGAACTATTAAACGGCTTATCAAGTATTTGCCAGCGGATTGCTTTAAGACTGTAATCCAGGCATTGATAACATCCCATCTTGACTATGCCAATGCCCTCTATCTTGGTATCACAGCTGGTCTTTGCCATAAACTTCAGACGCTCCAAAACGCCGCTGCACGGCTGGTGGAGAATGTCGCCACTAGACATCACATGTCCCCACATCTTCGTAAACTGCATTGGTTACCCATTGCCAAAAGATGTGTTTTCAAAGCTTTGACGCTGGCCTTTCGAGCGTCCAAAGGCCATGGGTCAGCCCATTTGAAAAACACCTTGCGACCGTACGCCAACTCCAGGACTTTACGCTCCAACTCCTTATTTTTCCTAGTCACCCCACGATTCAAGCGAGCACGTGCAGGTGGAAAAACCTTTGAGGTTTGTGCCACTCAGCGTTGGAACAAGCTCCCGCTAGCCCTACGCACCTGCCAAACTGAATCTGCTTTCCGTAAATCCCTGAAGACACATCTCTTCTCTTCTTAAGTAGGTCTGCTAAACCCTTTTCTCCCTGTTTTCAGAGTTTCTAGCGCCGGGACGCCCCGCTGGGGCAGCTGTGCGCTTTACAAAATACACAAATAAATAAAAATCGAAGAAGTCTTTTCCAGTCAAGGTACGCGACTCCTCCTTTCGGTGATAGCGCGCATGGGCATCGACTCCATTGTTTTCCCGCAGAGGGTGAGAATGGAGTTCGTAAGTAAAGAATAGAAATGTCCATGCGTATGTATATAGAGTAAGAGAGGTAACTGGTGTAGGTACCCAGGGAGTCGGGTGGGCTGCAGCTCTACATGCTAAGAACAGATGCCTACTGGGTAAGTAGCATTTGCAGTTCAAGGCATGTGAGCTGTAGATCACATGCAGTGCATAAACTACAAAGCAGTTATCTCCCAAAGCGGTGGCTAACCTGTAGCTGTCGCAGTGGTTTGAAATAGTGTACGTAAAACTGCTTGGTCCACACTAGCTTGCGGTCTTCCTAAGACATCTACACAATAGTGTTTTGTGAATGTGTGAGGTGTAGACCATGTTGCAGCTTTGCAGATATCATCTATGGGTACGTTTCCTAGAAATGCCATAGAAGCCCCTAGTTTGCGAGTGGAGTGTGCTCTAGGGGAATTGTTAAAGTTCTTTTTGCTTTTGCATAGCATATCTGAATGCATTTGACTATCCACCTTGTAATTCCGGACTTTCATATTGGATTGCCTGAGTGAGAAGATTGGGAGTGAGGTGTCGTTTTTGGTGAGGAACTACTGAGAGCGCCAACAGGGTTGTGAACCAGTGTTGTCCGGACAATGTGGGAGCAACTAGGATTAATGTTGAGGATGCCTGCCTGAGCTTCCGAACCACTAGTGGAATGAGTGGGAGAGGCGGAAAAGCTTAGGCAAATATCCCTGACCAATTCATCCATAGTACATTGCCCTTGGATAATGGGTGTGAAGGTCTGGATGCGAAGCTTGGGCATTTTGCTTTTAGGTTTGTGGCGAACAGATCTATGTCTGGATAACACCACATTTGGAAGAATGGGAGGAGAACTTGAGGGTGGAGTTCTTATTCATGGATCTGTTGTCTTTGACCACTGAGCAGATCTGCAATCTGATTGTGTTTACTCCTGGAAGGTGTTCTGCAAGCAGAAACATTTTGTGACATATGGCCCATCTCCAGATGGTCTGTGCTAGTTGTGAGAGCTGGAGAGAGTGCCCCCCCCCCCTGTTTTTGCATGTAGTAAATTGCTGTCATATTGTCTGTATGGATCAGGACAGCTTTGCCTACTAGATGAACTTGTAACGCTTTGAGCGCTAGAAAAATCGCTAGCAGCTCTAGATGATTTATGTGAAGCTGCTTTTTCTGCTTGCTCCACATGCCCTGAACTGTAAGCGTCTGGAGATGAGGTCCCCAACCAGGGAGCGATGCGTCTGCTGTTAGTAGTATCTGTGGAACCGGGTCTGTGAAGTGCTGCCCTTTTGAAAGGTTTTGTGTATTACACCACTGCAGAGAGCAATGGGTGTGGCCGTCCACCAACACTAGACCTGATAACAGACCCTGATCTTGGTTCCACTGACGTGCTAAACACTCCTGAAGGGGACGCATGTGAAGTCTTGTGTAAGGAACTATTAGTATGCAAGGCGTGAGCATCCCTAGTAACTGCAAGAACATTGAAGCTGGCAATGAGTGTTGAGGCTGAAACTGGCAGAGTAGAGCCTGCATGTTGCGGATTCTGGTCAAATTGGGGGTAGGCCAAAGCTTTTTGTGCATCTATTGTGGCTCCTAGATATGCCTGTGTGTTGGATGGCTGTAGATGGGACTTGGACAAGTTTACTGTGAATCCAAGATTGTGGAGCAACTGCACTGTTTTGTGAGTGTCACAGAGACAGCTTTCTTGCGAGCTGGCTTTTATGAGCCAGTCGTCCAGATATGGGAAGACGTGAATGTGTTATCTTCGAAGGTGAGCTGCAACTACTGCCAAGCACTTGTTGAAAACTCTGGGTGCGGTAGTTACACCGAATGGGAGTACTTTGAACTGATAGTGCTGGCCTGCTACCACGAACCCAAGGTATTTGCGGTGAGCAGGATGTATTAGGATATGGAAATAGGTGTCCTTCAAGTCCAGAGTGGACAGGAAGTCGCCTTGTTGAAGGAGCGGGAGCACTTGCTGGAGAGTCACCATGTGAAAGTGGTCCGACTGAATGTATAGATTTAGTTCTCTGAGGTCTAGTATAACCTGAGAGCACCGTCTTTTTTAGGAATTAAGAAGTAGAGGGATTATACCCCGGTCCCTTGATGATTTATTGGGACTGGTTCTATCGCTCCTTTCTCCAACAGAGAGAGAACTTTTTTTTTAGAAGGGTAAGATGTTCCTGTGACATTGCGTGTGATCTTGGAAGAATGTTTGGGGGAGTGTCCAAGTTCCAGGCAGTAACCATATTTGATAATTTGTAAAACCGACTTGTCTGAGGTGATAGTGTTCCAGAGAAGAAGAAATTGAGAGAGACATTCCCCTACAGGAGTGGAATGATCGGGGGTAGCGGAAGGAAGTTACTGTTTGAAATTTGCAGGGAAAGTGCGTGTGTAGTTGTCTCTGTCTCTTCCCTTACCATTGTTCCCTCTAAAATCTCCTCTAAAATATCCTCTTGATGAGGGCGATTCGTTGTTGCCCTTATAAGAAGGAGGGATTTTCTGTGGTAATATTTTTGGAGCCACCCCTGTAAAAGGAGCACCGAAAGGTACCCCTACTCGCAGGTAACTGTAAAGCTCCCATGGACTTTGCGACCTCAGTGTCTTTCCTTATTTCTTCCAGTGAGATGTCAACTGCTGGACCTAAGAGGTTTTCCTTATCAAAAGGCTGATTGAGAATGGAGGACTGTACCTCAGGTTGAAACCTGAAATTCCCAGCCATGTGTTTCTATGTAGCAGTACGCTGGTGTTTACTGTGCGTGCTGCTGCATCTAATGCGCACTTGATGGAGGTATTGGTGATAAGTTTGCCCTCCTGGATGAGCTCATTTGCCTTAGATTTGTGCTCATCAGACGGAAATTGCATGAGCTTTTCTAGCTCTTTGTAATGAGCCCCATCATTTTTGGCTAGCAAAGCCTGAGCATTAGCAATGCACCAGTGATTAGTTGCTTGTGAGGCTAACCCTTTTGCCAGAGGCATCAATTAACTTGGACTCCTTATCAGGAGGAGGGGCCTCACCTGGTGTCTGCGAGGTAGACTCTCTTGTGGCGTCTAATGCTCGCAAGAGAGCTAAGGGCAGCTGATCCTTGATGTAGGCAGTGTCAGTAGGAGCTGGCTTATGTGTCTTCTCAACCCTGGGCGTGATGAATCTTGCCCTTACAGGATCTTAAAAACCTCATGTGTATGCTTAAGCATCCCCTTATGCATTGGTAGTGTATGTGTAGTTTTCTGAGTGGAGCTTAAGGTCTCAAACAAGAAGTCCTCCTCTAAAGCCTCCTCATGTAGTTCCACCCCATGGTAATGAGCAGCCCTATTAAGACGCTCAATGTAGCGTATATTGGTGATGGCCTGGACGGGTATAAGTGAGGGTCAGTATCTGTGTGTGGGTCAGTATCATAATCCACAACATGTTTACCCACAGGAGGCCTATCCTCATCTCCATCCCCATCCCCATCATTCTGTGGGTTAGGTGAATTAGTGGGTGCGATGAGTAATTGAGGATTAGTAGGTGAAGGAGGGGGCACATAAGGTGGTGAAGGGTTTGTACCCACATTTCTTTTCTCCAGGGGCATGTGGTGCTCATCCTGTTGGTCCAATTTCATTTTTTCAGGCAATTTGGCATGAATATGCCCAGTATCTGGGTTACTAACCAGTTCTTTTTGTTTCGGATCCAAAAGGTAGAACATCGGGCCGAGGCTCTTTTGTTGGAGTATTTTTATCTTTATTTGCAGGTTTTGGCATAGAAGGTTTCGGCTCTGAACTCTTCGGTACTGAGAGGCTTCGACAACGATGGAACATTGTCCAGGACGTGCCTGGATTTTGACACCAAGGATTTCGACACGGCGCTGGCATGGGGCCGACTCAAGCCCGAGCCAGAAGGCTTTTCATGGTGTTTTGGCGCTGGCAGAGGAAGGACCAGAGCCTTTTTTGTCTGTGGTTGTTGGGGCAAGGGGGTTTCTGTACTCACGGTACGCTGACCCGGTGTAACTTGCTCCTATTCTTCCATGTCGGAGTTGGCTTCGGACACGGAGACATGTTCTTCTTCCTTGGCTCCTTGACTGTTCTTGGTCGGAATCTTCTCCGAAGATGACCGGTACGGAGCCGCCTTGTTGTTGCATTTTGTGACATCGAGTCAGACGGTCACGGAGCGTCTTCTTTTTATTGAAATGATCGGCACATGTTGCAGTCTTTTTCGTCTTTCTCGTTGTGCTCCGGGGAAAAACAGAGATTGCACACTTCATGCATGTCGGTGCTCAGAAACTTGGCGTGACAACCGGTACACAGCTTGAAAGGAGTCCGTTCCAACGACCGCTAGCGAGCCCAACGCGGGTAGGCCCAACAGGCCTCCATGAGTTTTCCGATTGAAGATTCTTGGCTCTAAACGATACGTGGAGAATAGGAAACACGAACGTGGAGAATAGGAAACACGATCGAGAAACAATACCGTCGAAGGTAGTGGATTGTGTGACGAAGGAACCCAGAGAAAAAAAGTGCCGAACCGGAGCGCAGCAATTCACATCCGAAACCCGATGGCAGAAAAAAACAATCCAACAATGGAGTCAATGCCCATGCGCACTATCACCGAAAGGAGGAGTCACCTACCTCGTGACTGGAAAAGACTTCATCTAACAAAAATAAAGTGCATACATTCAGACCCAACACTAGATGGTGGGCTATGCACAGCATGTTATCTTCAGCTCACATGCCTCAAACAAGTACTTCCATAAGAGTGAGCCGTGGAAGTATAAAAAGTCAACAAATCAAAGGCAATCATCTGTGCCTCGCGGGGCGCCCTAAAAAAGCATTTACTTGAAAGCAGAATACCAAGGGGATCAGGGCGCATTCTCTTCAGTGCCCCATCGATGATGCTGCAGGACTCTAAGAGAAGACACAGGTCTCTCCCTACCCCCCCCCCCCCTCTCCCCCCCAAAAAAATGGGTACCCATGATAGATTTGAAGAGATGCCCCCCAAAAGACCAGAGAAAATTATGAAACTGGAACCACTTTCAGAAAAATAAGGATCGAAGCAGGAACATATCGTCCCTTCTCCAGTTCACCTTTTTCAGTGGCTATAAAGTGCAAATCAATAAACTAAGATTCAGTACACAAACACTGTGTATAACAGAAGAAGCTTCCTTCCCAGAAAATAAAATCATGACTGTGTACCATGTCTGTTTCTAAAGGACTATCAAAAGTCTTGCTGTGAGAATGGAAGGGATTAGACAAGTAAAGATAAATACAAACAGAAATAAGGAGCACTCTTTCCAACTGAGATGTGGCTCTAGAACAGGTGCTTATGAAAGACGTTCTGTTGGAATGCCACTTGAAAGCAAATTTCAGCTGCTCTCTAATTTGTATGCTACCATAATAATTGGGATGTGTGGCTACAACAAAAGATGCATTAATTATATAAGAGCTGCTACTTATTAGGAATCTGGATTTTAAATAAATGGATATTAATAGTTCAGTCAAAATCTTTAATGAACAACTTAAATTCAAGCTTCCATTATAGCTGCAGGAATGTTGTTGCACAACAAATTTAACTTTCCTCGACTTAAACCCCAAACCTGAGAATGTTTCAAAAATACCTCATGGCGGGTGAAGCAAGTGCAGATATTCTAGGTCTACTTCCCCACAAAACAATAAAGGGAAAAAAGTTGCATGCAATCAGACCGTTTCAGAGCATCAGCTGCAGGTATGGGGTTTTGTTATATGGCCAATATAGGGGGTCATTACGACATCTTATCATATTTCAGACCGCCTGCTTACAAGGCGGCAGTCCCACAGGCCAAATTATGATGAGTGCCACCACTTGGGTCGCATTGGCCATTTTTTACATTGCGGTGGGTGCTGCTAGCTGCAGCACCCGCCGCGATGTCAACCAGGGATATTTTACATATCCCTGTACTACGTGACGGGCACTATGCGGTGGTGCCCGTCACTTGGCTCAGGGATATGTAGGGGGGAAACATAGGTGCCCCCAACACCTAAAGAAATCTGCCAGGTTGGAAGGGGGGCCCGCTACAGGACCCCATTGTATATCCATGCCAACCTTTTCATGGTGGGTGAACCACCATGGAAAGACTGGCGGGAAGGGACATCCTAATCACTACAGCGGAGGCTGGTAGGCACTCTCACCATTGGAGGGATTGGGGAGGTCCTCCACCCCACTGGTGGGCTCAAGGAGCCCGTCAGATGTGTGGCGGTCGGAGTTTCTAAAATGGCCTTCGAAAGGAGGCGAGACCGCCACCGACAGCCTGTCGGTGGCGGTCTAGCCAACATCGTAATGACCCCCTAAGTGACAATTACGAACAATTTTGCCTACATTGCTCCAACTCAAGTCTTTTAAAAGCCATCTGAGGAATGGCTCATGGAGTCAAGGAAGTCCTATAACTAGCTTTTTTTGTCCAACGAATGTTTGGGCCAACAAGTCCACTGTTGTTGGCGTCTGTTCAACAAATGTATTCAGGTTTAGTCCACACACTGAATGTTCAAAATTCCAATGCATAGCAAGGTCCAATGCATGTTGTCCGCCAATGGGCCTCTTCATACTTTTACGTGCTGCAGTTCAGGTGCTTCAACTCAATGCTTCAGATTTTTACCATTCATATTATTCACTGTCACTGCGTCCTTTCTGAAGAATGTATCCCTATGTTAGTACATCACCTTCATGAGTCATTGAGCTGGTCTCGGTTATGTCCATAAAGAGAAAGGAATGCTATTCACTTTGAACGATCATGCTTTGGCCCCAAATTCTGCTGACAGAGGTTATCACACCCGGTCATGGAACTGGAAGTTTAAATTGCTGGCCTTGTGTGCTTGAAACCTATGGGCCTATGTCGCTCCTGAACCCCAGTGTTGTTTATCTGACACAGCAAAAAAATGCTTTTTAACAGAGGTCAAAGCCTGGCTGTCACCGATCTAGATTTTCCTTTACCCATCGCTGCCCATCTTTCAGACCCACAGATGTGGTATGCAATGAACATAGGGTAAGGGCCAACATTTCTTATGTTACAAACTGAAACGCCTCCAACTTTCACTCCATGCCTACATTCTCCAGCAGCCCGGCCAAATGCAAACAAACAATGAAGGCATTTATTGTAAATGCATTCATGGACTGTTAAACCAACAAGAAGCCACAATTCAACATTCTGGGACTAATAAATTCCTCAGCACACTTTCCATTCTTTAAAAAAAAAAAAAAAAATTTAAGTATTATTTGAGGGTGTAGTTGGCTTTGAAAAACAAGAAATGCTAGACAGCAGCAGGTTTTGGCTCTCCAAGGTTTGATTAGTTCAAGGCAAGTTTAAGGCAATCTTTACGATAAGTGTGATTTACCCCGTTGCTGCCTGGCTGAAAAAGCTGTCTACCAGAGCAGGGGGTGTCCCAAAAAGTGGGAGAAGATATAGAATCCATGGGATAAGTACAGACCCTTGACACATGCAGTAAAAATTGAGGGAGAAAGACAGTAAAATAGTGCAAAACAACTGAGGGAGCGATGATTGCGACCCCCCCCCCCTTGTGATGTGTAATATTGTATCCTTGACCGCAAACTGCAGATGATGTAAAAAATGATTACTATTTGCAACTATGGGATGTTTGTTAAATAAATATATACATATGTGATTTACCCCAACTCATCTACCTTGTAGGGGGTTGGGTGTTTTCTAGTTTGAGGGTACAAGGTAGCTTTTGAAGAAGGCCCTACAATTAGAGGTAACCACGCAACACTTCTAAAGCGAGCTTGGTCAGCTTTAATCCGGTTTAGAAGTGCAGGATTCAACACACTAGGTAATAGTGCTCAGCTGAACATTGGTACCAATATACTTTGATAGCTTTATTTCGGTCGGTGACCATAAAAGCACAGATAAAATATATACATATTCATAAAATAGATAAATAATTCAGCATTTGAGATAAAAAGTTATTAAACAACAGTTATCAAAGTAGCAGCAATAAACAATTCCAATTCCAATCTTTGTTTTGGCCATTTGGCCATAAAAAATACACAATACGCATATACAATCACAGAGAAAAAAAAATAAAAAATTAAGAGGGACCCAACGCCTTTAGAATACGGTTGCGCGTATGCCAAACATTGGTAAGAAATTTTGTTAGTGCGAGGACAGTTGGGCCAGAGACATCAGATTTTAAAATCCTATACATTGGTGCATATTCCCTGCAGCCCATATTCCTTATCAGCGGGAGGAGCCAGTATTTTCGTGCTACCAAAATAACATTCGTAATGGCCTACATGCATGTGAAATAGCCTTCATAGGGAACGTAGTAAAGACATAATCAAGGAACATAATCAAGGAATAAGCAATCCTTATTATGGAAAAACTACGATTGCTATGAAATAGGGACCATAACCTACAATCAAAGTTCATAAATGCATGCTTTTGAAAAGAACAGGAAACACGAACTATAAAAAAAGAAAAAAAAAAATCTGCAATGCATATATCACTTTACAACACCATAAACTGTCAAAAACTAAGGCAATGCACACTACCAAACAGCAGAATTGGTCAGTCAAGTATGAAATACAGGTTAGGAGTATACAAAAATTACTATGCTGGGAAAAGGAGTTAAAGTTTACTCAGTGAATATTTACAGTACGGCAGCTCTACAAAAAAGCGTTGCTTAACTATTGTAAAACGATCTTTTTTTGTGCTCATTTTGTTTTTTGGCATTCATGATTGTCATTGTGGCACAGTTTCCTGTGGGGTTTCCTGTTATTATAAATAGCCATTTTCTCATAAATTCATTTTTATCTTTCACGCAAGCTTAAACGCAGTTCCCAAAATGTGCTTTCAGAAGATATATTGCCTCACTGTAACATATTGCTCCAACAGAGCTGAGTTTTCACAAGTCAATGACACGTTCTTAACAAGGATTTTATGACAGTTCAGTAGAAGCGGGTCTGTAGTAGATCCTACTGTTCTTTCGTGTATAAGCAAGCATTGCATGAGATGTGGCTCTGGGTTTCCTGATGCAGGGATGTCCCAGGGGACCATCTCCATGCCAGATTTTCAGAATATACTGAATTTTTTAATATGCATTGAGGGAAAGTATCTGTAACTAATTTTCACAAGCAGTACTTCTGAAATTCCGACATGGATCGAGTTCTTCTAGGCCCAAGTTGAACACTCTTGGGCTAATGTAAGGGTCAGTAAACAATGGTGGGAGTGCTTTGTTTGCCACAGGCAAGAAGAATAGATGAAAATGTGGTAAAAATATTTGCAGATTTTAGAAATATTTGATAATCTGTGAACCTCTTCTGTTCGATGGACTAGACGATTTTCAGCTAGCACTGGCTTAAAAAGGAACAGTTACACAGGTGTCCTCACCCCATCATAAGTAGAAGACTGGTCATTCAAGACTACAATCTCCTTCTTTGTAAAGCTCCTCTCCAAAAGTGTGCGCTAAACACTCATGTCACGACCATAGTCCTCGTGACAGCTCACCCGTAACAGCCCTCCTGTCCAGCTTGCCCGCAGTCTGCTACCCTCTTCTGCCTTTGGTTGTGCCTCCTTTGCTCGTTTTTCTGCCACTTCTCTGCTCGCTCTTGCCCTCTGTTTACCCTCTTTCTGCTTATTATTTGGCCTCTTTCTAATTTCTGACCTTTATCGTATGTTTTTATGCTTGTTTCAGACCTTTATTTTGCCTCTTTCTGACCTGTCATCTGCCTCTTTCAGCTATTTTCTGACCTTTATTCGGCCCTTTGCTGCTCCTTTCTAACCTTTATTGTAATGTCGCATCCTCAGCGCCCAGATACCCCTAGGGCTGACAATGCTGCACTATACAAATGCTGATTGATTGATTGATAGAGGCTTAAGATACTCACGTAGTCAGAAGGTGGTTTTGCAGCAATATTAAGAAAGTTCCAAACAGAACAGTACTTCACATGGACCAATTTCCACTCTCCAAGCCTGGAAAGCTTTTCAGTCAATAAATAGTGAGAAATGTCAAACCCACTTCTCTCTTGCACTAATGTGTGCCCCTAAAATAAAGTGATCTAAACAGTTGTGGTCCAGGTCAGTCAGTTTAGGACATGGGGAAACAGGATCTCTACGTTATCTTTATATAAACACTTCCATCTTAAGGGCAAGACAAGGGAGGCTAGCAGTGATCAGAGTTTTTCACGTGCCCCACAGAGACAAATAAAGTGTGCATTAATGTCCTGTAAGTGCCTCAACTATACAGACGTGGTAGAAATCCATTCAAGGGACAGCAAGATCCTGATTTCAGTTTATCTCAGTTTAACATTTACTGCCAGGTGCTAGTCTGTAAGGTGTAACCACTCTGATGCTTTCACCAGTGATTTGTGTGTGAGCATGCTAATATAAGTCAAGACTCGGCCTATTTATCGGTCTGGAGTAAGTGGCAAGGCAACAGAAGGGTTTGAAGACCAGGTAATCTGGAATGGCAGCAAACGGGATACTCAGTTGCACTTACTGTGGCACTGGGGTCATCTGCACCGCTGGAGCCCTCCACCAACTGGTGACGCAGTTCTGTCATCTATTTGTGCATTGGAAGTGGTCACGAAGAGCACAGCCTCTGTCCATGTGCTTTCAAGGTAAAGGAAATGAACCTTCCTTTCTATTTGGACGCCCCCTCTAACAGGCACTCCCATTCTCTCTGCTCCTAAAAACCTGGATCAGCTCTGGATGTGGGCCAGCATCCAATGGGCAAACAAGGTCTTGTATAGAAATGCATAAGGAATTTTTTCCTCACCTAAATTATTTTTTTCTGAGTGGGATTCCATTACCTTTCTCTGAACCAATACAGCAGGGGACAAATGATGTGTAAAACTATGTCAAAACCAAAGATCAGTGCAGCATGAATTGTCTGACCACTTGGTCTATGAAACTAAATGGAAGCAGCCCTAGATGCTCCAAATTAAAGGGTTATTAAGCAAAACAAATAGAGCAGGCTTCTGAGAACCCACACCACATACTCCTGGCCTGGAAAAAGACCTCTGTAAATGAGATGTACTCACCCCGTATCCACTCACCACACATCCAACTCAAACAAAAGCATACCTCTATCTTTCTGTAGTAGATCAGTCGCTGTCCAAACCCATACAAATCAAAAAGTTAAGAAATGCCTGCACTGAACACAGATTATTATAGACTTATGTATTGAGCCTTCGTTCCTCTAATATTCCGCACCATCCCATTTGGGATGTTAATAGTAGCTTTTCATGCCAGGAAGAAATGACTTGAAAAGGGCAGCCTCTTCTGAAAAAAAGTTGGATCTGTTTGTTGAAATTGGGGGAACGGGGTGTTATACGGTATTTGGCATATTCGGAACATCTGTCAAAAAAATCCCGATATCCCCTTGGCCTTATTCAAAGGGCCAACATGAGTATACACTCTAAAGAGCTGAAAGGACATCCACCAATTTCTGACAGAAATTTGACAACCGCCACACTCCAAATAATCCCCTAGGTCTCGTTATACTTTCACCAGTACGAAGAACTCTCTCAGATAAACATTTTCCTGTTTAATACCACAAAAGCAATGGGAGGTGAAAAAGACTAAAGCACGTGTTTAGTACTCTATATCCAGCTGCCATCCATTGGTTCCAAACAGTGCACTCAAGTCTCATTGTTCTTTGCCAGAGCATATCAATCAGTATTTCCCGACAGATTGTTCTGATGAGACCAATGAGCCCTTGCAGAGAATCACCGTAGTTAATTTCTCATCTCAGCTTCAGAACCACTCAACTCTGTGCCAAATTGTGACTTGTGTCAACGCAAAGAATAGATTCACAGACTCCAAGTTCTGTAGGGCGGGGCCCTCATCCAAGAGCAAGCTGTGAGCTTCTAAGACTGGAACAGCCAGATGTCCATGGCTGAGACACAGGATGAGGTCTTTCCTCACAGTGAATAGCACTTTTTATGCACTTTGAAAGGCTTAGAACAGTTTACATTCCAGGTCCTATGCTTAGAAATTCCCGCAAAAGAATACACCCTGGCTAACGGGAGAGTATCTTGCTCCTTTGGTCACAAAGTCAACACGGTCTTACCACCCTTAAAGTCCTATGTACCACCTATTGATTCAAACCATTGTGCTCAAGCCACTCCTCCACCAAAACGCCACTAGCCACAGATCTGCCTTGGCTCTTCATCCCCTTCCAATGGGCTCTCAAAGATCACCACCTACTTAAACCCACCCCCCACAAAGCCATCCAACATCACCCAATATCTCACAATTTTTCTTTAGAACAACTGCATAACTACTGTACTTTATTGTACGGTCCCTCGATACACATTTATGTTTTTTGACAAACACTGAAAGAGTTCTACATGCATATTTCATAAAACCTCTGCACAGCATTTGTGTTAACCAAAAATGTTAAACAAACATTAGATACACTGGACATAGAACTTAAACAATGTGCACTTGATTTAACATGGCCAACATTATTAGTTTTTGCACCCTTAAGCATGAAGTTTGCACATACTTTTTGTATGCTACTTTAATAGAGCAATGGTTTGAAAACAACCGCATGCTGCGCGAGTAATTGTTTCAAATGGAGCATGCGACAAGGGCAAAAGCAGGCCCACTGTGGGGAAGAATTCAGGGGTTAGGAATGGCAAAGGAAGGCGTACAGTGATTGCAATGGAAAAGAGGACATGGCTGAATGCTGAGAAAGATAGTGATGATTACTAGCTGGGGGTGGGAGACCGGGGAGCGACAGGAGACATGGAAAAGAGGCAAAGCAATTAAAAGGGAGAGACATCTACACATCAGTGGAATTTCCCACACCCTAGAGACTTTGGGAGGGTTAAACACTTCTATGTGACCAGCTTCAAAAATAATCTTTATTCAGATGCCTTTCAAACCTTCCTTATTGGACCTTATTGACTGAACTCTGAGGAAAGGCAATAGGAGATTTTGAACCAACTGCACTTCACTCATCATGGAAAATGGAAAAGAGAGGAAGGATTTACAGGCAACAACCTTTATTCAAGAGCAAGAACAATATATTGTTAGGGTGAGAGAAGAGAGTGTCTAGAAAGAAAGTGTGAGCGAGGAGAAACTGAACAGATGACAACAGGACTCATTTTAAGAAGTCACCATACATGCATGCTTGTTCAGAGATATTCTCTACATAAATGGATTTAACCCTTTCTGCTCAGGTGTTACAACTAAATCGCCATAGTATTTTGTCCCTGGGTGAAGGAAAAGTCGTGGAAGCATATCATACCATCAGGAATCCAAGTCACAAACATAATTTCAAGAACAAAGTTCAATTATCTAAAGTCCCCAAAATGTAACACCTTGTAAAAAACAAATCTTACTTGTTAAGGCAAAGTTTGGATTTTCCACCTCCATTCGCTGCATTTGCGCATTCAGGTACACTTTGATATCAATCCCTCTAGCATACGAAAAGGCGTTAAAAAATCTTGAGGGTATTTTGGCAGCAATATCCGGCTCATCTCTTCCAAATCCAAGATTATAAAGAATCTCTTCAGGGTCTTCTTCATAAAGCTCCAATAACTCTGAAACACTAAACACAAGCCATAGAATTGCAGTGATGTTTCAATACTGTGCACGTACATATCAACAGGGCTCTGAATGCTTGAATTTTAAAGTCTAAATGTGATCGTCGGCTAGCTCAGCGGTCCTAGTAAAGCAAATAAATAACAAAAAATAAACATTCTTCCAGACTTCCAGGTAGCAGAAGCAAAAATAAAATGAATTGTCTAGATATTAAGACATGAAAATAAGCCAAGTTAAAGTAAAAAGGTGGCTCAGTTTCCTGAAGCTGAAAGCCAAAACATTAAATGGGACCTGTTAAATATCACAGAAAGACGTGTTTACCTTGAAACTGTCCCACTGCTTTTCCCAGACCCAGTGGAATTCATGCTTCGACCTTTCTGGAAAAACAGAAGTCTCCGGTCCTCAGCCAACATCCCATTGCTATGAAAGATAAATGTACAGAGATGGAGGGTAGTTCTAGTACAGCCCTATCATCAGATCCTTTCGACAACATGGAGACTACTTACCATGTTGAGTCCATTTGCTTGTTTTTGTGATTAAGATGGTCAGCTGGAAGAAAAAAGTGCAAGAGCACTCATTATAAATGACAATACCAATAGCAAGCAATCTCTAACCCAGTGTGAGACAAGCTGGTCGCGTATGACTTTAACAATCAGTAGGAACAGCTACTTGCAGTTTAGGAACTGGTTATAGGAGTGAATGAAATCACACTACCCATGTGCAGTTTCTCTAAGAATTAATTGATTTCCATCAGTAAAATGGTTTGTTTGCCACAAAATCATTCCGGCTCCCAGGTTGATAATGAAGCCAAAATTTGGATGGCTGCCCGATTAGACACTAGGAAGATTAAAGGTTGCTTGGCAAACGCCTTCAGTTTAGACTCTCGCTTATTCCACAATGATCCAAAGCTTTTTCTGCATATGCTCTATGTATTTCAACACATCAAGCTGATATTAAACCACAGTCTGCTTTGCTTCCCTATTTGCCTACAGGATATCGCAAGAACCTCAGCTACAGCGTACAGTTTCTGGCAGGTGCAGTCAGCATTCTTCCCTCTTTTTCCTGCAAACAAACCCCTCATTCTCTTATGTGCATTTAATTCATGCATATTAAACTGGCAAACACACTCCCTCTATATGGCTTCCCTACTTTGCCAGTGAATAAAATTGGGACCACCTGCTTTAAATCCCCTGGAAAAGAAATCCTAGTCACACATACTCCTATGAGCTCAATCGCTAACAGGCAAACATTACTCTAACATTTCCCAGAATAAGAGACTAGTTAAGTATTGGTATATAATATTTCACTTAATAAAAGGTATGTATGATTGTCAAGTATGTACCGGAGGACATACAAATGGATATCAGTGTGGGGTGTAAATATTTACAGGCAATGCCAACATGTCTGGCCTTGGCATAAGTGTGATTTTTTTTAAATTATATTTTGCTAGCACATGCAGTTAGAATTAAAAATAGAAGCATGCAAACAAAATAAGCAAAAATACCACAGTCTAAAGATGGCAAGCATATGTAAAGAAAGTAAAACATGACGGAAACAAGAAACAAAAATGGAGAATAAAAAAGGAATGGGAGTGATGGGCCAACCAGACGTGATGCAGAAGAGTACTACGTTTTCAATAGACATGTGATCAGGAACAACTGCTGTCAATCAAATGCAGGAGTGCCAATGGCTAAAGTGAACAGATCCAGTGCCATATGCTGTGGTGGGCAGAAGCAGAATGTGAATGACAACATGGCAGACCAATGGATAAAGAGAAGAATCTCAAAGCCCCCTCTATGCGCACACACACGTGTATACACACATATATATATATATATATATATATATATATATATAGCCATTTTGTTTTTAATAATATGCAGTTGGCAGACAACTAAAGCCATTTTTAAACCAGATCTTTACAAAAAAATAAAAAGATTAAAGCTGGTCTTATAAAGTGTTCTGGAGTGGGACGCGATCCCTTCTAGGCAGGTCACACGCTGCAGAGTGCAAATCAATTCTAGAATTGTCTAGTAACTTAAGACAAGGTACGACAGGGGTTCCTCTTTTACCGTAATACACACAAGTGTGAAGCAGCCAGCTGAATAAAAAAAAGATAAGGATATCCCACCAAGAAGGCTTTGAAACCATCTGTTAAATCCCTCGAATAGGCCCAGTCTTCATTAATATATACACACACACACCATTATATGTCCTTTTTTGTATCCACAGCATAAACAGATGCCTTGCACAAAATAGTAATGGAGATTTACAGACTGGATTAAGCAGACTTTAACAGAACAGTAATCTGTCTGAACACATAGAACAGAGGAATTTTAAATACCGCCAACATTCTGTACACAAAGGGAATATGATCAAAAGGAACAAAGCTATGCACCAATCAAGACAATTAGCAGCGTCCAAGTCTATCTCAGCAATGACAACATTCAACTCTCTAACATCCATACAGTTTCAGAACAGCTAGAGTTTGAAAGATCATCAAATCTGCAATGACCACCTAGTCTGTCCTCTACCCCCGCATACACTAGTAGTGCAGGCCTGGTTGCAAAATTATTAACTACAGAGCGAGGGCTGGGCTCTGACCTCCCTTACTGCTCAAGATTCCATACCAACGTGACACTGCAAGAGCCAGGGACTCCAAACTAAAAAGTGTTAATGTCAATCCATTTTTAGGTCTCGCCTGGCGTTGCAGCGCGCATGCGTTGCTCGCTCTGCGAGGGTTTCTTGCAATCAATATCCTTTAAGTAGTCAACTTTCAGCTCCGCCCGTAATTTCTATTGGTGTGCGTCATTTTGCGTCATTGTTTATGCTAAACGGAGTCTTCTAATTGTAACTGAAGCTTTTAGTCCATCCAGGTTACCACCCGCCCACCCAGACTGGATCTTTTACTGGCAGCTTTACACGCTCTCCTTTAAAAGACAGTAAGCACTCTGTTGTTTTCATTTTCAGCGCCGTCGGCACGCTCGTAATGGCCGCTCGGGCAGCCTCTCTTCGCTTCAGCTCCCCACCCCCCGCCTCGGAACACATGTCCGCTCAGTGAGCCTCCTCGCTTCAGCCCCCCACCCCCCTACCTTGGAGCACATGTAACTAGTTTGTTTTTACCATTGCGCTATAACTTTTAAATACGCTCATCTCCATTCCCCCCTCCTCACCCACATCAGGGACGCTCACGAAGCGGGCGCACTCTTAATTAAAGAAATCTACTTGGACACTTCCTCCTTTCCACTCCCTCCCCCATCTAGGCCTTTCGTGCAGATTTTTTTTTTTAACCCGATGCATGGTCTGCTTCATGGTGTTTGCGGATTTTTTTGCCCTCACCCGCCGTTAATCTGTCTGCCGATCGCACTTAACACAGGGTGCTACCTCAACTCCGGTTTCAGCCAGTGCTTTTTGCTGCAGGCCAACACCCGCCTTCATCACTTTCATGCTCGCAGCCTGGCCATGGACGAGGGGAAGGAGGGATCCCTGAACCTCCCAGAGGCGCAGGTCACTATGGGATTCATGATTAAACTAAAAAGTATGCATTTCATTCGTTTGCACAGGATGCCTGTGTCCTCAATTGCGTGTGATGTATGTCAAAATCAATGACCACCATTAGCTAAACAACACCAACGCAGTGCCACCAACACCACAACACTACCAACACAAACTACCAACACAACTACATCCATATGCCTCATACTACTCTCATCCACACTCACAAACATTTTAGCACAGACTGCTCTTCTCCGCAACACTCTCCATCCTTCTGCCTACCACTGCTCTTATACTCATCACTCAGTCCTTCTGCATCACACTGCTCTTCTCCTTCACCTACAATCTCCCTAACACTGCTCTTCTACACCCATCTACTTCTTTATGCCGAATACTAAGCACATAATCTTACCTTCCTGCTACCTCACACTACTCTTCTACTTCTCACACTCCTTTCATATCCCTCCTACCACTCTTCTACTCCTCTTTCCTTCATTATGTCTCATACTGCTCTCCACACTTTCCCTTCCTTCAAAAACACGCTAATCTCCTCCAGGCTTTCTTCCTTTTCCCTCACACTACTCTCCCCACCCCCCTTTCTTCTGCCTCATGCTACTCTCCTCCTCACTATACTTCATTACCCTCATGCTATTCTTCTACTCGCTCTCCGTCAATACCATTAGCAAAGCAAATGGCTTTAACTTAATGAAAGGTGAGACCCATTGCATTTCCAATGCTTGTTGTTTTTAGGATCAACAATTTAAGAGTAACTCGCACGGCCTGTTCTGATCTTCTCTCAACTCGGATTACCTGTCAACCCAATTCTATAACACATCTCTCAATACTCACAAAACCTTACCAACAATACTATTTACTCTCTCACACACAGCCAACACTCTCTCACCTCCTAGCATCTGACCACGCACTTGTATCACTTTGCCACTCCCAAAAACAAAACAAATAACCACAATCCAGGTTTTGCCATTTGTGCATAAAATACAAACGTGATCTTAACAATGATCTTAACAATCAACACAGTTCAAATGTTAAAACCTCATGCACGGGTGCGTGTCCCCACGCTGGCGTCAAAGATTACTTAAGTGTTGTACACCACATCTCATCGAGTGAGGGTTGAGAATGGTTTCTATTTATAGAGTGTTTGCACAGCCCAGATCTCGACTTCTCTGTAAGGAGATTTATGCATTAGATACTTTTGCATACAAATTTTTGGGAACATACATACAGGATTAGAGAATCACATTGACTTCCAGGGAAATATAGATATTTTAGTTCAGGCTAGTGAGTCTGAAAGGCAGGAAAAGCTGGATAGATCCAGCCACATGTCTGTATCTGCTCGGCATGGCACTGACTCGGCTTTATTTGCCTTTGTGTGCCTCTGCAAGATTACATTTCCTAGGAGACAACAGTTGTCATAGTTTCCTTTTGCCATTGATCACGCATTAAGCCACAGCGTGACAACCCAGAATACACCGGTATAATTGAGGGACAGTAAATAGAACATTAGAGCAATAAAGTGCTGAATACAGATAATTATTTTCGACTTAAAAAGTTTTTCATAAATGTTATTATCTATTTTTATCTGCATTACAAGAAGGTGGAGAGCAGACACATGGGGCTTTCTAAAACAGGGCATTTACTCTATGTTCGCATAGGATTATTCTTGTATCGAGCCCCAATAGTGCTAAATAAAGCACACAGGCCCCATAAAAATTAAGTGTGCCTAAGAAACTCGGAGTTGTGCAAGTTGTATACCCTCAGATAGTTGTAAGATATGCCCACACTTCCAAGTGCCATCTGTTATGTTGGGGGCTAGACATGTCTACTTTAACAATTCTGCTGATTTGGTTACCTACATATGTAATGCCTTGTCGGGAGACAAAATATAAAAGACTTCTTACATCAAATATATATATATCTCACGAGTTTTCTTCCGTTGCTTTACAGGGATTCCCCAAAAGACAGACACGGACCCAGAGAGTTGGTGCAAATTTTTTATTCCTCACATGTCGATATATAGATATATATATATATATATATATATATATATATATATTATATATACACACAGACACACACACACACACACACACACACACACACACACACACGATTCTTACATTACGGGTGCCTGATTTTATGTATGTTCTTAATGCGGATTGTTTTTATTTTATTGTTTAGGTGCAAAAGGAAAAGAACATAAAGGCATATCCAGGCCTAGAAAATTTAAGTGTGCATTTAGGAGGAAAAAAAGACAAATGTAAATAAAAATAAAAACGAAAGGATCATGATAGTTGAGCATTTGCACTTTCAATCAGTTGTGGATACAATATGAACTGATTTTATATCTTTAACTTAAAAGCAGGAAAAGCTCAAGTTGGCTTCCACTGCCATTCAATGTTCCTTCATTGCCTAACTTACTACCACATTCCATGATATAGTTACTCACAGTTTCGATAAACTGTGAAAGAGGTTTTTGTCAACCAACTTTCAAGGCAATAAACTGTCCCACCAACACAGAGCTGTAGATAAACACTGATCTCTGCATCTACAACTGCCCAAAACAGTAAATGATCTTGGGAAATATCACAGTTTCTCACCAATTCTTTAAGACAACTTCCCAAAATGTTGAAATTACTGGGCATGTTAAACCACATGTGCCCGAAATAGTTTTGCGGTTCCACACATGCAGGGCAAGGTCCCCCCCCCCCCCTTCCTTTTGCCCCAATTCAAGAGTGGGTCTGTCCATGGTTCAATAGAGCAGACGTATTATCCGATTGTGTTGGTGTAGGAGGCTGGTCAGCAAGAGTTATTGCCTGATGTACATGAGCCACGGGTATACGGAGCATTTGGCCACCAATCATCACAGCTAATTTTGAGCCAAGTGCTTTACATCTTTTGAGAAGATGGCTTTTCGCAATTAATATAACCCCCAATAGCCATTTTAGTTGTGCAAATTCTTCTTGAAGTTCCACCCCTAGGATTTTAAAGTCTCACCAATGTGAATAGAAACCTGAATATCCCCGTTAGTACCCAACATCATTTTTGGACATTATATTGGTTTTAGATGCTCTCAAAATTCGCCATACTGTTTTCACATAGATGCTCAATTAAAGAAATGCCCTGTATCTTCATATACTGCGCGTGAATAGGACAGTTTACCCCGCACACTTTCACTCAGCGTGCCATTACCCCGCAGCAAAATCTTTTACAACGCAGGGCTTTACACTGCAAACGATTACAACAAATTCCCCATTACAACGCAATTTGCTATTCTAACTCCACTGTGGCGTTACTTTGCGGAATGCGTTGTAATAGTTTGTGTAAAGACATGCGTTGTAAAAGATTTTGCGGTGTAAAAACTGTGGGGTAATGGCATGCAGAGTAACGCATGCGGGATAAAGGATTTTCCCACTGCGCATTTGCATCAGTAAGCCTAGGCTCATAGATACATTAGTTTATCTCAAACCAGAGTGTCTTGTAAAAGGTTAGCTCGCTCAATTTGAATAGACAGTTTTAAAATAGCTTAAAAAATAATGGATGTAATCTGGTGGTTAAAGTTTGAAGCAGAGTATACATTAGCCCACTGATGCCTAATAGTACCATCTAAAAGAAGCCCTCCCACTGAATGTTTAGGCTTCAACCATCTCAATGACTCCTGTATTCACACATAAACAAACTCCTTGGAAGAAAGGGAATGCAACAGTGACTGGCCTACAAAAAACACAAAATTTGGGAAGAACGCAGATTTACTCTTCTAAAGAGAGAGAGAGAGATTATGCCATTTCTCTAATCGAAGATGGTGCTCTCTAGAAGTTGCAATTAGCCCTCTAGCGATTGTGCGATTTCTGACCCCCCCCCCCCCCCACCTCCAGTAGATATAGGACATTTGCTGAGCCACTGACCGGAAATTATATAGATTGCAGCTATTGCCTAAACGTTATCCAAGTTTACTTTGTAGCGATAATGATCTCCAAATTAAATTGTTAATCCAGAGATGGCAGCTGTTGTGTGCACTGGGTTCTTCACTACTATTGCAGTATCCCTGGCAACACCCAGGATTCAAAAATCAATTTCTGCTTCCTTAAATGATAGAAAGACTGGTGTCTAACAAACAGCATTTAGCAAAGGTCCCATGTAGTGCATAAAAAGTGAAGACAAAAAAAGGCAATCACGATTGTATTCTTTTGCCGCGCTGTGTATTAAATAAAATAATAAAACAAACATTTTCCTTTGAATCTGTGAAGGTTTACACAGAATCGGATTAATGCAAATGCTACCGTTTTACAATCTGGTTTCCAAAATATCTTTAGAACTAGCAGGTTCAAATAATCGCAAGTTCAATTAATGTTCATCTTAATTGTTTTATGTGATATCTATTGCACTTGGTGACTGTTTTAGATCATAGTTAACTCCTGATTCTCCTAATGCAATAATTTACCTTGCGCTACACGCTATACTCAAGAGTACGGATAACGTTGGGGTTATAAATGGTCTAAAAGACAGTAGATGCATAAGGCCTTGTACAATGCTTTCTATGCACACCTAAAACCAACTGACACCGCAACTTTGCATCCAGGTTCCTGCGCACTTTTAGATGGACTGAGGCATGGCTGTTTTGCATGTCTGGACTCAAGCAGAAGATACTAGCACTGAAATAAGCATTTAGAAGGTGGCGACTGGGCATGGCTCAAGATGGAAGACATTGTATGCCAGAAATACAATTAATAATTATCTGCAGAAGATGGGTGATATGGTACATTAAAGGTAATGTTACAAAAAAAGTTCAAAAACACAAGCTGCCAAGGAGCGGTTTATTATTGCCTTTTTCAAGTTCAACCTGATAAAAGTTTAATGCAGCCTTGAATGCGCACAGGGTGAACGTTACTTCGAGATACAGAGGCGAAGCGTACCAAAAACGCTAGAAGGTCAAAGGAAAAGAAGAGCGCGAGAGAGAGCGAGAGCGCGAGAGAGAGCGAGAGCGAGAGCTAGCGAGGGAGCGAGAGAGAGCTAGCGAGGGAGCGAGAGCGAGCTAGCGAGAGAGAGAGAGAGAGCGAGCTAGCGAGAGAGAGAGAGAGAGAGCTAGCGAGAGAGAGCTAGCGAGAGAGAGAGCTAGCGAGAGAGAGAGCTAGCGAGAGAGAGAGCTAGCGAGAGAGAGAGCTAGCGAGGGAGCGAGACAGCTAGCGAGGGAGCGAGACAGCTAGCGAGGGAGCGAGAGAGAGCTAGCGAGAGAGCGAGAGAGAGCTAGCGAGAGAGACAGAGAGAGCTAGCGAGAGAGACAGAGAGAGCTAGCGAGAGAGACAGAGAGAGCTAGCGAGAGAGACAGAGAGAGCTAGCGAGAGAGACAGAGAGAGCTAGCGAGAGAGACAGAGAGAGCTAGCGAGAGAGAGAGCTAGAGAGCTAGCGAGGGAGCGAGAGAGCGAGAGAGAGCTAGCGAGAGAGAGAGCTAGCGAGAGAGAGAGCTAGCGAGAGAGCAAGAGAGAGCTAGCGAGAGAGAGAGAGAGCAAGAGAGAGCTAGCGAGAGAGAGAGCTAGCGAGAGAGCAAGAGAGAGCTAGCGAGAGAGAGAGAGAGCTAGCGAGAGAGAGAGAGAGCTAGCGAGAGAGCTAGCGAGAGCGAGAGAGAGCAAGAGAGAGCTAGCGAGAGAGCAAGAGAGAGCTAGCGAGAGAGCAAGAGAGAGCTAGCGAGAGAGCAAGAGAGAGCAAGAGAGAGCAAGCGAGAGAGAGAGCAAGAGAGAGCTAGCGAGAGAGAGAGAGAGAGCAAGAGAGCTAGCGAGAGAGAGAGAGAGAGCAAGAGAGCTAGCGAGAGAGAGAGAGAGAGCAAGAGAGCTAGCGAGAGAGCAAGAGAGAGCTAGCGAGAGAGAGAGCGAGCTAGCGAGAGAGCAAGAGAGAGCTAGCGAGAGAGAGAGAGAGAGAGCTAGCGAGAGAGAGAGAGAGAGCTAGCGAGAGAGAGAGAGAGAGCTAGCAAGGGAGCGAGAGGGAGTGAGGGAGCGAGAGAGAGCTAGCGAGGGAGCGAGGGAGCGAGGGAGCGAGGGAGCGAGGGAGCGAGGGAGCGAGTGCGAGGGAGAGAGTGCGAGGGAGCGAGTGCGAGGGAGCGAGTGCGAGGGAGCGAGTGCGAGGGAGCGAGTGCGAGGGAGCGAGTGCGAGGGAGCGAGTGCGAGGGAGCGAGGGAGAGAGTGCGAGAGAGCGAGGGAGAGCGAGGGAGAGAGTGCGAGGGAGAGCGAGGGAGAGAGTGCGAGGGAGAGCGAGGGAGAGAGTGCGAGGGAGAGAGAGAGAGCGAGGGAGCGAGAGAGAGCGAGGGAGCGAGAGAGAGCGAGGGAGCGAGAGGGAGTGAGAGAGAGCTAGCGAGGGAGCGAGAGAGCGAGGGAGCGAGAGAGAGCTAGCGAGGGAGCGAGAGAGCGAGGGAGCGAGAGAGAGCGAGGGAGCGAGAGAGAGCGAGGGAGCGAGGGAGCGAGGGAGCGAGGGAGCGAGGGAGAGAGAACGAGGAAGCGAGGGAGAGAGAACGAGGAAGCGAGGGAGAGAGTGCGAGGGAGCGAGGGAGAGAGTGTGAGAGAGCGAGGGAGAGCGAGGGAGAGAGTGCGAGAGAGCGAGGGAGAGAGTGCGAGAGAGCGAGGGAGAGAGTGCGAGAGAGCGAGGGAGAGAGTGCGAGAGAGCGAGGGAGAGCTAGCGAGGGAGCGAGAGAGCTAGCGAGGGAGCGAGAGAGAGCTAGCGAGGGAGCGAGAGAGAGCTAGCGAGGGAGCGAGAGAGGGAGCGAGAGAGGGAGCGAGAGAGGGAGCGAGAGAGGGAGCGAGAGCTAGCGAGGGAGCGAGAGAGCTAGCGAGGGAGCGAGAGAGCTAGCGAGGGAGCGAGAGAGCTAGCGAGGGAGCGAGAGAGCTAGCGAGGGAGCGAGAGAGCTAGCGAGGGAGCGAGAGAGCTAGCGAGGGAGCGAGAGAGCTAGCGAGAGAGCTAGCGAGGGAGCGAGAGAGAGCGAGCTAGCGAGGGAGCTAGCGAGGGAGCGAGAGAGAGCGAGGGAGCGAGAGAGAGCGAGGGAGCGAGAGAGAGCGAGGGAGCGAGAGAGTGCGAGAGAGCGAGGGAGAGCGAGGGAGGAAGCGAGAGAGCGGGAGGGAGCGAGAGAACGCGAGAGAGCACAAGGGAGGGAGCGAGAGAGAGCTAGCGAGGGAGCGAGAGAGCTAGCGAGGGAGCGAGAGAGAGCTAGCGAGGGAGCGAGAGAGAGCTAGCGAGGGAGCGAGAGAGAGCTAGCGAGGGAGCGAGAGAGAGCTAGCGAGGGAGCGAGAGAGAGCTAGCGAGGGAGCGAGAGAGCTAGCGAGGGAGCGAGAGAGCTAGCGAGGGAGCGAGAGAGAGCTAGCGAGGGAGCGAGAGAGAGCTAGCGAGGGAGCGAGAGAGAGCTAGCGAGGGAGCGAGAGAGAGCTAGCGAGGGAGCGAGAGAGAGCTAGCGAGGGAGCGAGAGAGAGCTAGCGAGGGAGCGAGAGAGAGCTAGCGAGGGAGCGAGAGAGCTAGCGAGGGAGCGAGAGAGGGAGCGAGAGAGCTAGCGAGAGAGGGAGCGAGAGAGGGAGCGAGAGGGAGCGAGAGGGAGCGAGAGGGAGCGAGAGGGAGCGAGAGGGAGCGAGAGGGAGCGAGAGAGGGAGCGAGAGAGGGAGCGAGAGCTAGCGAGGGAGCGAGAGAGCTAGCGAGAGCTAGCGAGAGAGCTAGCGAGGGAGCGAGAGAGCTAGCGAGGGAGCGAGAGAGCTAGCGAGGGAGCGAGAGAGCTAGCGAGGGAGCGAGAGAGCTAGCGAGAGCTAGCGAGGGAGCGAGAGAGCTAGCGAGAGCTAGCGAGGCAGCGAGAGAGCTAGCGAGAGAGCGAGTGCTAGCGAGAGCTAGCGAGAGAGCGAGTGCTAGCGAGAGCTAGCGAGAGAGCGAGAGCTAGCGAGAGAGCGAGAGCTAGCGAGAGAGCGAGAGCTAGCGAGGGAGCGAGAGCTAGCGAGGGAGCGAGAGCTAGCGAGGGAGCGAGAGCTAGCGAGGGAGCGAGAGCTAGCGAGGGAGCGAGAGCTAGAGAGCTAGCGAGACGAGAGCTAGAGAGCTAGCGAGAGCGAGAGCTAGCGAGAGAGAGCTAGAGAGAGCGAGCTAGAGAGAGCGAGCTAGAGAGCTAGAGAGCTAGCGAGAGCGAGCTAGCGAGAGCGAGAGAGAGCTAGCGAGAGCGAGAGAGAGCTAGCGAGAGCGAGAGAGAGCTAGCGAGAGCGAGAGAGAGCTAGCGAGAGCGAGAGAGAGCTAGCGAGAGCGAGAGAGAGCTAGCGAGAGCGAGAGAGAGCTAGCGAGAGCGAGAGAGAGCTAGAGAGCTAGCGAGAGAGCTAGCGAGAGCGAGAGAGCTAGCGAGAGCGAGAGAGCTAGCGAGAGCTAGCGAGAGCGAGAGAGCTAGCGAGAGCGAGAGAGCTAGCGAGAGCGAGAGAGCTAGCGAGAGCGAGAGAGCTGAAGCCAGGTGATTTGGGCACAGCCCAGAAGCGGTCATTACAAATCAGAGAGTTTGGGGAGCGTTCATACTGAGTAAGGATTTGAGTGAGCTAAAGTATGTGGGGAGAGATAGAGTGTGGCAACTACCACTGAAATCCCTGAAGACAATTGGTACATCTTTGTTTTTTTGCTGATAGCAAGCTGGCTTGTTGTAAATAAAGTGGGACCGGTGAAATGCTTTGTTTAGAGAAGATGATAACTTTTTGTAGTGAGTAGTATGCATTGTGCAGGAGAACAGCAATAATGTTAAAGTATCCTGAGTTAACGCATAACCACGATGCATATGAGGGATTACGCTTCATGAAACAGGAGTAGAAGATGCATCCGTCTGAGTCTCAGTACTCTGTCCAGCTGCAGTGTCACCACAAAACAATATTAATTGGAGTTAGATAATGTTCACAGGGTTTCTCCTTCTACATCTCCTTCTTGCAGTGACGGAGATACAGCATCCAAGGCAAGATGGCAAGCAAGTAGGACTGGGTGACTTAAGGTTATAGCCGAGAGGTCCGGTTACTACTCTTCCTTTTCAAGGAGTTTGGCATGAGTGATCAGAGGGCCATCTACTGTCTGGCACCTGTCAAGGTGTCTGAACTTCAAGTTTGGGCACAAAAGGAGAAAGAAGGAACGAGAAACAAAAAGGGGCAGGGTATAGAAAAAGACTAAGGCGCCCTTGGAGTATGATGGGCAGATTGTGCAATGCACTAGTAGAGTTGGGCTAAGAGTGGCTGAAGATGTAGAATGCAAACCACCCTAGACTCTCTCACTCTTGCCTCGGTTGGCAATGGATTTATCTGCATGAGAGCTTGACAATGTCAAATGTGTGGACCCCCAAGGGATAAAGATGGAAGAGAGTGGCTCCCTCCTGGAAAAAATTTCCAAGAGACTTAGTGGAGAAGATTGAGCTCTTTATGAGTGCAGTAATAACAAGGCAGTGCTCTTAAAATGTGGGGGTAGTACCAATGGGAATAAGACAGGCGTCAAATTTCTGCAAAAACATCGATATAATCACTGACAAAAAGAGCAAAGTGGGCAGAGTAAACTTTCAGGAAAACAAAACTCCACAAGCAATTAATTAAAAGGTATTGTGCTCAAGGGTGAAATCACTTGGCACAGTTGAGAATATCTCACTTCTATAAACCAGAACCTCTAATAACTTCCATTACTCCAACTAATACCCAGACAGTCGGCTACGATATGTAGCTGAGTGCATCACTCAGTTCCGACAACCTTATGCTGCACAATTAGCACGACGTACAAACACTCACTCAATCGTACACCAGTGTGCACCCAGCCTAGAGATTTACTGCATCAGGCCATCGGCCACCGATTGTGCACCACCTAACTGCCACATAACACAACAAGTACACAGGCAGCAAGCACCTTGTGCTGCATAGCAATCACCTCATCAGGTAACAGTCACCTTGAATGACCTTAGCTTGTGTCTCCGGAAATACAAATCATTAAAGTGAGTGAAGAAACATTTTACTAGGCCAACAAGGAACTGCTATGGAATGAGGTTGTAGAGGAACAGCAAATGGCATTAAAGAGTACAAATGTCTGCACACTAAAGAAGACGGCTGCTTACAACCTCTATTTAAGACTTTGTGAACACTGCTATAGGAAGGAACAACAACAACAAAGGTTTTATTAAGTTAATGAGAGCAAACAAATCCAAAACTTCCATGAACAAAAAGCTACAACGGTCAAGCATGCATTGCACCTAAAAACTAGAACTCTGTTCTTCAAAAAAAAAAAAAATATATATATATATATATATAGTCACGAGCAGTTTAAAACAAGGACACCAAAAAGAGCACAAATTTAGCGAGAACTGAAATCAGACAAAAAATGCAGCTTAAGTAAGGAGATCGAGCGTTATACTCAAAATGAGGGGCATTACCTTCAGCTCCCAAAGATAAGTCATCTTCAAAACTTCCACCATTTTTCAGAAGCATTCCTAAAAATACAGAGGAATCGACAGAAAACATTAAAGAAAAGTAATGCGATCTCTAAAGCTTCTTTTGGTTAAAACAAATTTCTGGCAAGTCTTCATATCTTAAAAAGTTTGAAACTAGCTGCGAAAAGAAAGTTAGTGCAGCGTAATCAGGTAAACATCATTCAAAGTGACAGGCTGTCAAACAAACATCTTATTTAAGGTTTACTCAGGTTGCGAAAAACAGAAAGTTGGATTCTTTGCACTGGGAGCGCAGGCATAATCTTCCTGTACTTTGAACCTGTTATCAAAAGTGAAGGTGGAACGTTTACCAGGTGTGGCAACAAACGGAAAAAGCAGCTCGGATTCAAACAACAAAAAGCCTGCTCAGTTTTAAAGGAATTAAAACAAGCATTGGCATAGCCAATAGGTCTCGCCTTTGGGACCTTATATGAAGCACAATTTCCTTGGTCCCAAAGGCGAGACCTATTGGCTATGCCAATGCTTGTTACCCCTTCTTAAAGTCCCTGCATCTCCACTCTGCCCATTGCTGAAAGAATTAGCCCCCCGCCCCAAATTTGTCTCTAGTTGCGCCTGTGGGCCAAGACATTACATTGCCGCCACCAACCACAATGGACATTTAACAGAGGTAGGGTGGCCATGAATTCACATGACTATCAGAGCCAGGGTTCCGGCTTGGTTCTAAGGGCAAAAGAACGAGCAGAGTCTATTAAAAAAAAAAAAGTCAGCATGGGAACCACAAAAATGTTACTTTTTCCAGCCCCGCAAAAACTGAAAAATGAGCAGGGCAGGCCGATTATAAAGTAATTAACACAGCTCTCCTCCTGGGGCATTGGGCTGGGGGTCCGTGAGTCCAGTAAATTGTGTGCTGCGCTTGTTGCCGTGCTTATGTACTAGAAGGCAGTGCGGACAGGCAGATGTTAATGCAATTAACGCCCCTCTCCCTCGCCACTGGGCTGGGGGTCCCTGATGGTGTGCTAAGAGGCACTGTCTTCCTTCTACAGTTTCAGCAATATGCTGCTTCTCACTGCCTGTGAAACCAACATTGTGCTACAACTTTAAAAAGCACTAACAGGGGCTTTTAGACAGAGATACTAAAATGTCTTGGTCTTCATGTTTTAAGAATTTTAGACCAATGCAGCTTTTCACAGCCTTTGAAAAACAACATTTCTTTTTTTGCAGTTTTATAAAACGCAAACTCGACCTGAAGGTATTGGAGCGCTTTACATGAACACCAGCTACATTACACAAGTTCCCATTTTTTTTTAGGCACGGGAAGATGAAGTGATTTGCCCAGAATCATAGGGTGTTGTTGAGCGATGCCGAGACTCGAGCCTGGTTCCCCAGGTCCAAAGCTGGAAGTTCTGGCCATATGATGACCCCTCCTCTCGCCACATTCAGTTACAACTTTAAAAAAACACCAACACGGACACTGTCTTTTAGAAAGACCTGGTAAAAGACACTGCGTTTGTGTAGATATTTTAGAGTAGTAAGAAGGTGCTGCTTTTCACTGCTTGCGAAAACCAATAAGCCGTTACAACCTTAAAGAACACCAACAGCGTCGCATTGTCTATTGGTGAAAGATGTCAATAGACAATGCGTCGGTGCTTGAGCTCCTTGACTTAATGGGAGAGGCTGGGCCCGGATTGTGTTGGGCTCGAGAGTCTATGATAACTACGAGCCAGACTCGAGAATTGAAGGGGTACTCTGAGGGGCAATGAACACCGAGCCGGGTCACACGGGCCTAACCTGGGCGTGGAGCACCAACTGTGCGGCCTCTTACATGTCCTCTAGCCCGGACACAGATTTGTAGCGGGATGGCCTTGGCCCACAGGACGCAAGCGGCCCAGGCTGCTATGAGGCTCTAACCCACGAGGATGGTGGACGCCTAGTGTGAGCGGGAGCCCCGCCAGCACACACGAAGCAGACGCTGCGATTGGGAGGGAATGTCACGGCGGGGAGGTGGCAAGGTACCAGAGAGGAGACGAAGTAGCAGAAAAGTATCCCATTGCGAGAAGGGCCTCGGGCTCTGGCAAAGATATCTTATGAAGTTATGAACGAGTGTGGCCTGTGTCAGGAATCTATGTCTGACCATAGGGTGTTCATGCTATAGAGTGTGTGCACACGTACGCGTGCAAAGATAGGAGTGTGCAAAGGTAGAAGTGAGAACGGCTGCTGTGCTGGGCAGGAGTGAGGACGGCTGCTGTGCTGGGCAGGAGTGAGGACGGCTGCTGTGCTGGGCGGCTGCTGTGCTGGGCAGCAGTGAGGACAGCTGCTGTGCTGGACGGCTGCTGCGCTGGGCGGGAGTGAGGACGGCTGCTGCGCTGGGCGGGAGTGAGGACGGCGATGCACAGGCATGGAGAAGAGTGGCAGAGGCGGTGAGCAGACAGGGGAACAGGTTAGCGAAGGCACAAAAAAAAGTAAGCCGAGCCATAAATTCACTCAGCATCCGAGTTCCGGAATAGAATTTAGTCAGAAGGTTGAGACGCATTAAATTGATTTGGGCCAGAGTGAAGCAGAGCATTTAAGAATAAATTACCTCGCTTCGTTTCACGTACTGAACAAAGAATAAAATAAATGTACATAGAGCATTCAGAAAAGATTAAGAAAGGAAGTGTAAGCATACTATTACTGAAGGAAACAAGCCCGCGGGTGCATGCGCTCGTGCTTGAAGGAAACAAGCCCGCGAGTGCATTAGCTCGTGCTTGTGCTGGCATCCGCCTTTTAGGAGCGAGCAGCGGAAGCGCAAGAGCCATATGTTGGCAGATACCATGCGTGCCTCTGCTGCCTCCCGCAAGGTGGATGCCAGCACAAGCACGAGTGTGGGGAAAAGGAGCAGACCAATGACTAAAGGCCCTCCTAGAGCAAAGCATGCGCGCTGCCTAGGCGAGACCTAAAAACAGGCTTTGCTAATACATACCAATCACGGTCATGACAACTGAAGTGTGGAACTGAGCATACTTAAAGGTAAAAAGGGCATCGGGACACCTTTATCAATTTTATTTTATGCCAGGATAGGGGGTTGTGCAGAACTAGATGTTTTCTGGAGGAGAAACAGACTTTTTGTTGTTTTAGATAATCAAAAGCAAATGTTGCGAAGTACATCTCCATTACATGACTTATTTTTCTGGCTTGTTTGAAATTTCAAGAGTAACATGGACACTTCCTCACTATACCCATGATAATACACATACCCATAGGGTCAGGACCCCAAGCAGCTACCTCTTGCTAAAGGTCTGCACATGGCAAGATAGAGTGCAGGTTTTTATGGAAATCGTATATTTTCTACGGCTTATTAGAGTGATTGGAAAGCCGCTATTAATTAGTGACGTATAACTAAGGTGCACTGTCCCACTGTTGGACTTGGCCCTTTTTCCTCATTTTTTTCGTTTTTGTAATGTTAAGGTGCAGGTGCTTACTTCGCCCAAGATGGCTGCCACAGACCCCTGCTACTGCAGGGTGGTCGTTTTTCATAGTAGCACCCTAGCTGCCAGGAGCTGGCTGGGACCCACAACAATGTTGCGACACCAGCCTGCCTTTTTGTCCCATAGGTAGAGTGGGGAAGCTCCTGGAAGATGCTAGAACCTTCTAGAAGGGAGGTGGGGTTTTACTTTTGCCGCCTTGGCTAGAGGTCACCTGACCTAGGGCTACTTAAGAGTGGGAGGGAAACTTGTGTGGTGAGTTGGCCGTTGGGGTGAAGCAGAGCTGGAAGAATCCACCAGGAGTGTAGGCGGTAGGGCCTAGCCAGGGACTTATGCCTCTGAGAGTGACAGGATTTAGGTACTGCCTCTTAAGTGAGTGAGGTGCCCTGTGAATCCCACTGATCTTGCCCAGTAGTAGGAGGACCCAGGGTCTCTCTGCCAGCCTGACTAGGAAGGACCTAGTCGCCCTCTCCATCCCTACCCCTGTAACAGAACCCCTTAAGGGCGCCAGATACATCTGCGCCAAAAGACTTCATCTGTCACTGAGAACTGACACCTAACTTTAAGAACTGAGACTGCATGACAAGAGCGAGCTGTAAGCCTTGAATGCCAGAGCTGAGACTGCGTGTCCAAGCTACCCTAGTGAACAAAATACTAAGCCGATTGCCAAGTCACCGGGGATCGACCAGGTACTAGCGCTGTGACCCCCGCGCTCCCTGCCCTGGTCTGGGACCCCCGGCAGCGTGCTCCGCTGAGCACTGATCCCCATCCTTAATTTGAGCCCCCCCCCTGCGACGACGAAGCCAGCGCGCTCACCGCCGCGGCCTGGAGGAGTGCCCTGCTGTGTCGCGAGGCCCAGGCGAAGTCCGGGGCCCCGTCGCAGCCATGTGAGGAGAAGCGCAAGGTCGGGGCTGAGTTCCCCCAACGTCGTGAGGACGGACGCCTGCTGACGCCGAGACGGAGGTAAGCCCAGAGGCCGAGATCCCCCCTGGTGCGCCCCCTGCTGGTCAGGAAACCGCACCGCACTTGGCCCGGGTTGTCCCCTCCGTGGGAATCCCCTCCCCTGCCTGCGCGAAGGAGAGACCCCGCCGAGGGATCCTGTCCGTGTCCCCCCTTCTGTGCTACTGAGCGCGGTGCTCTGTGAACTGCACCGGAGCATAGGGACTCGCTCCTCAAGTCCAGTAATCCTCCCCGCTGGAAGCCGTTCAAAGTACTGACTGACATTGCTCTCGCGTGGCGCTTCACGCCACCGACTCTGCTTCCTCAGCCGGAGAGACCGGGACGGCGAGTAACCCCATGTGTTATATGCTCTGCTCGAAAGTAATTACATGCCAAGGAATGCGAGTAGCGCACTGTGTTACATGCTCTGCTCAAAGTAGATTATATGCCAAGGAGTGCGAGTAGCGCATTGTGTTATATGCTCTGCTCGAAAGTAATTACATGCCAAGGAATGCGAGTAGCGCACTGTGTTATATGCTCTGCTCGAAAGTAATTACATGCCAAGGAATGCGAGTAGCGCACTGTGTTATATGCTCTGCTCAAAGGTAATGACATGCGACTGATTACGAGTCACGCGATGTATTAAATGTTCTACGCAAACGTATCCACATGCAACTGATTGCGCGTAGCGCTATGTTTATATGCCTTGCTTCACAGTACTAGGGGCCATTGATCACGAGGAGCGCTCAGTTCTACAGGCGCCATGTTAGTGAACCCAATGTTTCCCCCTTCAAGTATTACGCTTAGTTAGACGGCCGGTTCAGGGAAAGACTTTACGTAAGCGCGCACAGCGCTAGAACAAGGTTAGGCACTGCATAGATATCACCCAGAGTGTCGAATGTAATGTTACGATGGTATTATGTTTCATGTATTACCTTGTTATTTCCTGAACTGCAACTGACCAGCTATACTTGGATAAACTTGAAGTATTTGCATAATTTAAACGGTGTGGCGTCCCTTATTGTGTGTGACTCTAGTCCATGAGAAGCGTGTGGTGTATGGTTGCTTAACACATAGCCCTCTGGTTGCCCGACCGGCTCGCGCCACGCTACCGCCTATAGGGCCTGGTGACTCCAGGTTCCTACACCCACAAAGCACAATAAACCTTTAACCTCAATACAGACTAGTGCATTACACATATTCCAGTGTCCGAGGAAGGCTCCATAGAACCATAATAGGATCATTCAATCAAGATAATTTATAGTGTCCTTGAAAGCTACAGCCTAGCAAATCCCTTTATCTCCCCAGTACCTAAAAAAAACATTTCATGCGGCCATGTTTAATGTAGCTGGTGCTCATGTGAAGTGCTACAATACCTTCGGGTCAAGTTTGTGCTATATATGAAGAAATAGAAGAAAAAAAAAAAAACACAGGGCAAGTAAGGGAAGAAAAAGAGCAACACAGCTATTTTCCCCCTCTTATCAACCCATACCATGAGCTGAGAATATAAGAAGAAAGCGCTTTAATTGTGCCCTAGAACTGCTGTAATGATCGCTGGCTGTAAGTGAACAAAAACAGAAAGGTCATGATGCAAATAGGTATACATTTTATATCAAGTTTTATTCAAGTATACCCGCTGGGCCTTTGCAGACCCTGAAACAGACAAATGAGTAATTGGAAAGCTGGCAACTCGTAGAAGCCAATGCGGGGTGGTAAAGGCACTGGCTCTGTCTTGCAGAGAGCAGAGAGCACAGCTTCAAGAAGGGAGGACAAGGCATGAAGGGTGGTGGAAAAGGAAGGCACAAAGGGTGCTGGGGGCAGATCACAAGTGACCCTTTTTTTAAAAAAAATTGGGGCCAGGGAGGAGAGGTCATGTTATACACGTCTCCCCCGTTACTTCCTTGCCCCTGCATAACGTCTGAAAACATTGGTGGAGGATAGTGTAGGTCATAGATAAGATAAAATAGATTGCTTAAAAGCGACTAAAATATTTTTCACCTTAGTGATATAGACAATTCGATCTTTGTTATCGTCCATTTGTGTTCAAAGTTTTATTGAATATATATTAAACAAAACATACATGCAAAAGTCAGAAAATAAATAACTTTGGAACTCCTGTTACTTCGTGTTACGCATCTATAATTTTATATAAATCTATAATGCAAGTAGCATATCTTCAATAAATGCAGAAAAATCCCTTACACATAAATAACTGCCAACATCTAATTTTTTAAACCTAGACCTTACAAAACTTTATTTGTGTACTGTGTCAGAGCAGTCCTACAGGGAGATAGGAGGGGGGGGGGGGGGGGGTGGGGGAGTTCTACATTACAGCACATCCCAAGCCAGAACAATATGGCTCATTATGACGTGGTCGGATTTCCGTCCGACCGCTATCCTGTTGGGAACAGTACCGCTCGACTATCTTTCGGCGGAGCCGCCATTGGTATGAGGATGCGACCACCTTTAAGGCAGTTGCAATGTGTACTTTGTATTGCGCTGTGTGCTGCCGGCTACAGCACATGCCGCAATACAAAAAACACATCGGACATATCCCTGCACTATGTGGCAGGTACCATGCGGTGCCTGCCACATGGTGCAGGGATATGTAGGGGGGGCACCATAGGTACCTCCCAGGCCTACATAGGAGGTGCCGGGTGGAAAAGGGGGCCGCGCCCCCCCACACCCCCGAAAGTCACTTTCTGCCTTTTCATGGTGGGTTAACCGCAATAAAATGGCTGGTGGAAATTTACATTATAATCCCTACGGCGGTGCCCGAGGAGGCACCGCCACCATTATAGGGAGTACAGTCCGTCCGATTAGTGTCGGGCGGTCTCTCTGCTCGCCGGCCATCCACCCGCCATCCTAATGCGGTGGGCGGTCTTGCAGGGTCCGATGGCAGTGGGGCCGCCACCGATGGCCTGACAGTGGCGGTCCCACCGCCATCGTAATGAGGCCCAATGTTGAGCATTCCCCAAAAATTATGCAAAAAAAAAAAAAAAAATGTAGAAACTGTTTAGTGGCAACATAGCCTTATGTCTATGCTATACTCGCCAAAAATGTACCAAAGGAGAAAAGTCATTCGTTCTAGCTTACTGTACAAAGTCTATCAGAGCAATTGGTTAAAGCAGAAAGTCTTTGGTGTGTTGAACTAACAATTTAGAGGCAGACATTGGTCCATCTACTGTTTGGTCATACATAGTGTAATTCGCATTTAGAAGCAGAACAGGGTTCAATGTAGTAGATAACCATGTAGGACATACTGACACATAACGTTCTGCATCAGTGATACAGAACACTAAAGGTTGCCTGCTTTAGCACAAGGTTTACTAAGCATTTAGTGGCAAAGCGTTCTTAGTTGCACCTTATAAGCATGTAAAATGCACTAATCCTTTAGTGGCAGAATAGTCTTTATGGTCCAGAATAATGCAGACCTCTCCAATGAGCAGCTCTCCAGCTACCTGTGAGAAGTCCTCAAAGTGCAGCCCAGCCTACTAAATTAGAAGCTTTTATTAGCCATAATTAATATATTTATGGGTCGATTGGAGACACTTGTTAAATCACTCCTTCTCCCATTGATAGAAAGAATGAAGGGCATGTCAAAACAACTTGGGCTAATGGAGAAGTTGATCTCAAAAAATATTGATCAAGTAAAAGAGCTATCGCCTAATGTTGCGGTACCATCAAATAGTACCTCTTACCCTAACCCATCTTTAGACCTAGATAGCAGGCAAATTAGTTCTGAGGTTACCAAAACTAAAACTTTACCATCTTCACTAAATCTAGGCAATTTGTCACTGAATCGAAAGAATAATACCGAGCCAAACCATGGCCAGACAACCGCCATTTCTAGTTCTGGTGGATCTGATCTTCCTATACGTAAAACATCTGCTGTCATTTTTTCAAGTGAAACACACGGAGCTAATTGTCATCACATAGATCTGCCCCCGGAGGCAGCCCCTTATGCTGTAATCATGACAGGAGTCCCAGTACTAGAGGCAGGAAAAAAAAGAGGGCTATTATGACCTAAAAAATAAGGTAGTAAGGCCCCTACCTCTTAATATAAATGGCGAAATTTTGAATGTCCGCAGGCTTGGTTGGGTGGGTTCATGGTCAAAGGACATTGAAGGTGATGTAATTATTGTTAACTTTAGAGACCATAGGGCAACTAGACACATAATTAATTGGTTCCAAGGTCAACATCATAGTACCATTGGAACCTTTGACCTAACTTATTTTTATCCACAGACACTAATCAGGAATTTAACACAGCCCAACATGTATTCACGGTCCCAAGTAGGGCCTCTCAATTATAATTTTAATTTACCCACTTTTAACCGTTTCTCCCCATTAAGAGGATTAGAGGAAGTCGATTGACTTTCACCAGGAATCCATACTAGACGCCCTTCTGGTGGCCCAACGAAGGTACAAGAAATTAGTGATCACTGTTCTCTTCTACCGAATAACGCTGTACCAGATGTTGAGGGGGGGGGGGGGGGGGGGGGGGGGGAAGAGGGGGAATTCGGGATTAATCCATATACTCTCCTGGAACATTGCAGGCCTCAAGAAACATCTGGTAAATCCGGATTGGCATGACTTCATTAATAAATATGAGGTCTGCTTGTTCCAGGAGACGGAGTCTGGATCCCCTCTATATGTCTGGCTATTCTACCTTTCATATACCGGCTGTGACACAGGGTGCGGGCCGCCCTTCGGGGGGTCTTCACATCTGGATCAAGGTAGCACTGAACCTGGACATCAAAGTCCATAATGATAAATCATTAGACATTCTTCATTTATCTTTTAAAGAGCCATGGAAGGGTACCAGAGTTGACCTCATTAATGTGTACGCAAGAGGTGGCCCCCCTATTCAAAATTCTGTCACTATTTCTTCCCTGGAAAATGTTTTAGCAGGAATTCCTCCACTTTCCAATATCATTTTAGGAGGGGATTTAAACTGTACATATGAACCGCTAACTGATAAAGATCTCCTAGGGACCAGTGAGGATGATACTAAAAATTTCATCCCGTCTTTAAACCGGAGTCCCATTAAGAGATGGACAGCGAGGGCATTACAGATCACTGGTCTTACCATGGAATTTAACCTTCGAGCACTAAATGGAAGAACCCCCTCCGACTCTCATGGGGCTATGACCTTTAATAGACTAAATGGACCATCTCGTATTGATTACATTATTCTAGATACTAAATCTTGGGGGTATGTGGTCGACATGAAGGTAGAACAGATGCCAGATAGTGATCACAGCCCTCTCTGAGCAGCGGTCAAATGGCATGTTAGGGAAAGTACTGCAAATACGAATTTAGCCTTAAAAGCAGTAATCCCTACCAATTGCAAGAGAAGACTCAAATGGAAAAAAAGTGGCCTATCATGAGGATATCTTATCTGCCATAGCTCTACAAGTGACCTCGAAGGCAGCGGAATTTGCCCTCCTTAATTCTACGTTGGCGGAGATGAATTGTTCAGAGCTTAGCAACTCTTATAAAGTATTCATAGAAGGCATAGGCTCTCATTTTAAAATAAGGGGGTCAAAGGGTGGGACAAATCCCGCAGTTAAGCGAGGTAATCCATGGTTTACTACTGAATGTAGAGCCCGGAGAAAGGCCATTTCACTAGCCCTACAGAAAAGACCCCGTAGCTGTAAGGTTGGCCAGACAGGATTACAAAAAATCTATAGAAGCTGCCAAACGGGCTTGGGAGGAGGATCACTGGCAAGAACTAAAGAAGGCAGCTTTTCTAAAAGATTCTTGCACTTTTTGGGCTTTAACCTCTTCAGTGCCCCGCCCTTTCCACACCCTGTGCCGGGCGTTTCATTAGCGGGCGGGGTTCATGACGAGATAGTCTCGTCATGGGCACAGCGCAACCGCGCTCCATGACGAGACTATCTCGTCATGGGCACTGAAGGGGTTAATAACCCAATTAACTAATAGAGGCTCCGACCCCATTCCCAACAACATATCTGAGCAACAGTGGTTTTTGCACTTTTCAAACCTTTACACAAACGAGGTAGAGTTTGATCCTCCCTTGACTGTCAATCCAGACCCTGAGCCAGTACCACCTCAGCCGGAACCAATAGATTTTTTTTACACTTGTGGAGGTACAGACAGCTATTTAAAGCATCGCACCCGGGAAGGCGGCAGGTCCGGATGGGCTGCCAGGTGATTTGATTCTTCATGACCCCATAGTATGGGCAACCCTTATTTTTAATCTGATGAATTTATTGTTACGGGGCCATGCAGTTCCAGATTCCTGGAAGGGTGCAGAGGTAGTCACAGTTTATAAGAAGGGGGTGAGAGAGGACCCTGCCAATTACAGACCGATAAGTCTAATTGATGTCATCCAAAAGGTGGTTGGTAGGGTACTCATTTCACGAATGGGGTCCTGGCTAGAGGAGGGTAACCTTCTAACACATTTACAAGCAGGTTTTAGAAAGAAAGTAGGTACTATGGACCAAGTATTCAGATTCACAGCTACTTATTGGAAGACTGTTCTGATTGGCAAGGAATCTTTGTACTTGGCCTTCATCGACCTTAAAACTGCTTTTGACCTTGTTCCCCGGGTCAAATTGTGGCAGGTACTACACGATATGGGACTGTCACGATATCTTTTGGAACTTATCAAAAGATTGCACGATGGCACGTATGCAAGAATCAGATGGGGGAGTGAAGGCCAACTGACTGATAGAATACCTGTACAGAGGGGGTCCGCCAGGGATGTGTGATGGCTCCGACTCTGTTCTCCCTCTTTATAAATGGGGTGGCAGACCATTTGAGGGAGGACTCAGCGGATGCCCCCGCCCTGGCGGGGGAAAAAATACCGACCCTCCTTTTTGCAGATGACTCTCCTTATGTCTAAAACACCTCCTGGTCTCCAGAAACTGCTATATAGGTTCAGCGACTTTTGCAATAATCGTGGCCTTACTGTCAATACTACTAAGACCAAACTGATGGTATTGTCCAGAAATAAAAAATTAAAGAAAATTAATATTACACTAAATGGCACTTTATTAGAGGAAGTGGATGCATTTGACTATCTAGGGGTCAGGATAAACTCTAAAATGATATAGGATTTACATATTGCTAAAATATTACTAAACTTTAAGAGAGTGACAGGAGCAATTGTTAGAGATTATCGTCTGACCTCTAGTAAGCCTATCAGCCCTGCTTTGATAGTTTATGAGGGCAAGGCACTGTCTGCCGCAACCTATGGCTCTGAATTATGGGGATCAGAAAGAGTTAATGATTTAGTCATAGCGGAACACAAATTTATGAGAGAGCTAGTGGGTCTCCCTGTCTCTACCCCCATTAAACCACTACTCTATGATTTGGGACGTCGCTCAATTAAAGATATTGTTGGGCTCCGCCCTTTACTTTTCTGGGTTCGCCTTAGAAGGACCCCGGAACTTAGCAATTATGCTGCAGTCCTTGATGAACTCATTGCTTTGAATGGTTTTGGGGTGATTTCGTGGTTGAAAAATCTAAGGGACCTGGTAATTAATCTGGGGTTAAAAGAAGAATGGTTATTACAACAGCCCCCGCAAAAAGATACCATCAAGAAATTATATTGGGCAAATATAGAAGCAATGGATTTGAGAAATCCAAAGCTGGGTACTTTAACTGACATATCTTTGAGTCATAAGCCAGTACCGAAGCTGGAACCGTTTCTTGATTTTATCTCTACTCCAAGAGACAGAACATTGTTCCTTAAATTGAGGTTAGGCACGCTACCCCTGAATGATTTTACAAACAGCTGGAAAAATTTTAAATCCCACCAAACAGCTTGCCCGGGGTGTTCTAATCCATCCGAATCACTGGGCCACTTCCTGTTTGCCTGTAAGGCATACAGGGGGCCAAGGAAAAGATGGCTAAGCCCAGAATGTAGAAATCTGGGAACTAGGCAATACTTAGTGGCCCTACGTATCCTAACAACGGATACTACATCCCTGTCGGCAATTTGTGGTGTTGCTAAATACTTGGGGATAGCGTGGCGAATACGAACTAAGCTCGTTGAATTAAGTACTGGCTAGTTTGTTACATTGTACAACTGTACCACTTTTATGAATTGGCACCCTATTAATTGATATGCACTTGCTTGCTTACATTTCTCTGGGTTTGTCGTCCTTTTTATTCCCTCTCATGAACATTTTATCAATTTTAAATGTATCTGTACATGTGTTTCTATGAATTTATATTAACCTTTTTATATTGTACTCTACTTGACTTATGTTGTATTGCATTTACTTTTATGATACCTTGTTATCGAATAAAGTATGTTACTACTAATATATTTATACCAACATATGTGGAGAAAAATGGTTGAATTCCCCAATTTTTTTTTTTTTTTTTTACAGCGGACAGTGATAAATCAAGAGGGATGGGAGAGACTTATTACTAACGTTACTACCTTGGTGCAATAAGCATTGCAACTATGGCTATTATGTATTACCTATGCAAAGGCATTCCAACTTGACAAAGCATTTTGATTTACATTACCTTTTTTACATTACTGCTCGCAATCCCGCCCGATGCAATCCTGCCTGATGCAGTGAGGTGATCACTGCTGATAACCTTGCAAGAGTAGCTACTAATGTAATCTGGTCTGATCTGGACCCTATTAAAAACACTTACAATATTAGTAGCTCAGGATACATTTCAGTGAACATAAGTCAATCTTGTTACAGAAACGGTTGGAGACCCCTGGTATAATAGAACAGAATACATTTCTACTAAACATTTGGGGCAGAAAACCCTTGGGGCCTGAATATTTTGTGGTCGGTGTATTCCGGCTCATTGTAAACACCCGTTTATGCACAATTTAAACTTGCAAGGTAAAAGGCATTTAACATCTGATAATTATTGGATGCATTAAATACCTTGAGGCTCGTCAAATTGCGTCAGGTCAAACCTGCTGAAATTTAACAGAGGAAATGCATTTGGCGTTTCCCTATTCATGTGGATTTTGATGCATCAAACACTAAAATCTGCATGATGGTCCCTATAAACTTGCAATAAGTGCTATTGATGGCGCCTGATAAATAACGTACACCGTGGCATCGTTATTTATCAGGTGCGATAAATAGCACCTATAATAATAATAATAATAATCAGGGCCTTAGGGTACTGTGTAACTCAGAAAAAGTCCAGATTATGATGGGGCCACAAAATGCAGGAGAAAATTATACTCTGCTAATTTGCATTGAAGCAAGGTGCAAAAATTATCAGAGCTGTAAATGACACCAGAGTCAGTGTTTCACACCTCAGAACAGATAGTGAGACGGAATTAGAGCATTTTAATCTTTATTCCAAAGTGGGCAAACAGAACATGGGCGTTATTTGCTCATACGATTTACTTTAGCAAATGGTGGCATCAAACACCTACTAAAAGGCATAACTGACCCCATCATGACTGGGGCCAGAGTGTATGAAGGATCAGGGGCGGCTCTTCCGGTGGAGCGTTGCCCCCCTTAACCTACGCCCAAAGATAAAAAAATAAAATGGTAATACATTATCATTTTATTTTTCTTCCTCCTGTCCTGAACCAAGCGTCAGGACAGGAATGGGGCTGCTGCTGAATGACAGCAGCAGAGAGGAGGGTGGGCTGTTCAAAGTGAACTTGTTCCATTGGCCGGCCGTCTTACGACAGCCAACCAGACGTGCACTTTGAAATCTCAAACTCGTTGGCTTAAAACAGCTGGGTTAGAGTACGTGCAGGCCTCCAGGGCGCAGGGGAGTGCCAAGGGAGGTGGCTCTGTCCAATCGGAGAGCTGCTCTCACAGCATGAGAGCAGCGCTAGGATTGGTGACCGCACTGCAGCAGCTGGGTTAGAGTACGTGCAGGCCTCCAGGGCGCAGGGGAGTGCCAAGGGAGGTGGCTCTGTCCAATCGGGGAGCTGCTCTCACAGCATGAGAGCAGCGCTAGGATTGGTGACCGCACTGCAGCATCCAGTTCAAAAGAGGTCCAGCGCAAAGACATCGGTTGAGGTCGGTTTAAAAAAAAATATATATATATATATATATATATATATATATTAACGACCCCACCCCTCCCCCCACAGAGCCACCACTATAAATACTGCAGGGCTGCTTCAGTGTACAGTATAACCAAATAGGATGTACGGAAGTGGAACAGTCCGTGGAGCACTCCTCTACTACATGAAGTGTACAGTTCTACATTGTGCAAAAAACAGTCTTACCCTTTTGGTTACTCTGCTCATCCAAAGAGGCTCCGAAGGGGGTTCTAAAACCAAAGAAAGACGAATAAACTTAAGTTGCTTCTTTACGTTTTTCCAGTGGAACAAGCAAGAGCCCGCTCTCCTTCAACATGCTGCATGCAAGGAATGAACAACGGGTGCTCGCGCCAACCCACCTAAACATTTGTTCTGCATCTATTGAATGAAAAATGGCAGTTCAATGAGAGGCACTGTGAACACCAGAAAAGCACAAAGCACACCAACAGTCGCTAAAGACAAACATTTTTATAGTTCCGAGTACACCCGACGAGCTGGAAAACTAAATGCACCACACAGAGCTAGAGACGCACACTTTAAACGAACACTAGCTGTGAAAATGATCAGTTGGTTTTGCCGTTTGCTGAAAATGGGGCGTTTTTTTCTCATCCCTTAAATCATTTAAACGAACTAGGGTGTGTACACTATCGTTCGCATGCAATTTTACGCCATCTCTTATCACACATACCTGCCCCAAAGGTTACACAAGCCTAGTCCAAACCCATGCCTGCGCGTTTCCTTTAACAGGCTCATTAGCGATCCGCAGAGCCAGCATGCAAATTCTGCGGCTTAAAAAGAATGCAGTCACCCGTGGGCGAAGAAACAAGAGCCACCTATGACGGCAACAAACACAACAAAGACGCGACTTGACATTAAAAACGCACCACTAACCGTGCTCTCGTTTAACAGTTCCTTTTCAGGCTCGCTTGCTTAGGCAAACGGACTTAAATACTGGAATAACAATGTTGTTGTACAGTTGCGTCTTCTACTATCCGCAAAGGTTCCTTCAGCAAAATCATTTTTTATTGGCAAGGTGAGGGAATAACAAATATATAGTCTATGAAAGGAAAACACCCAACGAAGGGAAACACAGGCTGCAAATTCATAAGAGAAAAATCGTTAGTCATGGATTACAAAAGATTGATTCAACTGCCGCCAAGCCATAGTGCAGATTGTGTGTGTGCAATAAGATGACAAGCAGGGTCCTTGGAATATAAGGCCACGTTGTCTGAAAATGGTTTTATTGCCTTGGTATAACGTTTATTGGTCGACTGCCAACATTCCTGTGCAGAAAATGGTTGTCTTAGTGCTTGATGCAAAGAAAACAAACCAACAAAAACTATTCGAAGTCCAGGTTTTGCATCTTGAAAAGAAGTACTTTGAAATGATGGAGAACCTTTTCCTCCTAGCGTCGCCAGGTGGCCCAATAGACCAGGGAACAATGGGCTTCTTACTACAACATAGTGGTGAAGATCAGCTGTGGTCGACTTTACAAGCATTTTCTTGCATTATGGCCTAAACAAAGGCTGTGTTGCTGGCTCCAAATCGTCATCATTATAGGAGTGAACTGTAAAGCTCAACAGGTGCTCAGTCAACTCTCACTGATGTACTCGACAATTTGGTCTGTTTACATCAAACACAGATGTGCACTTACAGTCTTTTAAACATCTTGGACGTGCATAATACAACACACTTTTTGACAGACAAAAACGCGAAAAACAATAGAAATGAAATGTGTCGGAGGTGGTGCTTCTATAGGTGTGGGCTATAGGGTAGTCACTCAAGCAGGTTAAAAGTTACACTTACTAAGCAATATTATGGCTACTTCTTGGACAGCCAACTATTAGCACTAGCAACAAACGGCGAGAAGGTTAGTAACAAACTAGGTCAGCTGTTCCTATATATCAGTAACACACAATAAGGCATCCCAATAATCCCTATAGAGCCTGGGTACATATACCCCAAAAACACAAGGACTCCTAAAGGAATAATTACACCAAAACAAATAAAGTTAATGGATTGGTCAATACAATATCCAACCCGACCTTTAAATGTGGCTTGTCTTCAAATAATTACAATTAATCTAATCAAGGATTTAGGCAATGATTTAATCAAGGTGTGATTCAAATGCAAAATATGAATATGACATTATTATATCAAGACTCTTCAGGGTCTAGAAACCGCACCAGCACACTGTCTTAAAGGGCCACAGTGATATTTTTGAGTCCCAGTACGGACCTTCAACAATGTGGACACCACTCAACAAATCACATTTATTTTTTTCAAGAAGCCCTCTTGGAATCTTTTTTCTAGTTGTTGGCTTTATAAGTTCATTCATAGGAGTATGTAGTGGCCAATGCGTTGTAGTTTTGGTCTCCTAAGCAGTACTTGAGACCATCCTCAGGACAAAGTGTCAAACATAATTCATATTATAGACCACTTAATTAAGCCAATAGGTCTAAATGTAGCTATAAGCAAAAAAAAATACTAATGTTAAAATAACAATGATATTACATTGCAAAATCTCATTTTGAGGTAAGCCACCAGTAATGCCATGGTGTGAAACACCATACACCAAGAAAACCAAGCTTACGGCACAGCGCTCAAAAAGCTAGGGTGGGATGGTGTTATAACATTATTGACCCCGCTTTGGGAAACCCAAAGGCTGGGTAGGCTCAGTAGTAGTAAAGGCTTCAAACAATGGGACTCCATAGGAATCTCAAGGTTTGGGGATCTCTGGAGTAAGGGAGAGGTCATCACCTTTACTCAACTCCAAGATTAGTATGAGATGGCGTCCACAGACATATTCCGCTACACCCAGATCAGACATGCACTCAAGACGGCCATCCCATCATGCACTATACTCCCAGAGGCCTCCCTATTAGCAGATAGGCTCCTAACAGAGTATATCGACAAGAAAGCCATCTCCCGAACTTATCGTAAGATCATCAACAACCAACCAGACCCCACAAAAAATGGCAGGCCGATGTGGGAGATCTGGAGGGGACAGATTGGCAGGAGGCACTTGCGTCCCGTGAGAAGTGGCAATATCCTCAAAATTAAGACTAGTACAGTTAAAAGTACTTCATCGAATCTACTACACGAGAGTAACCCTGCATAAGAGAGGGAAAACTGATAGCCAACTCTGCTTAAGGAAATGCGGGGCAATCGGCACCTTTTATCATACACTGTGGGAATGCAAGGAGATAGCAACATATTGGGGAGCAATTATGCATACAATAACACACGTAAGTGGAGCCATCGTGTCACCGGAGCCCAGGAGATGTCTCCTAAACATCTGGGAACTCACAGATCTCAACCACATGGCTCAAGACTGGGCAACGCTAGGCATGGGAGCCAAATGCAACATCGCCAAACACTGGGGAAACACAAGCTACTCCGACGCACTGAGACTGGTGTGGCGATATGGATGGCGCTATGGTGGCGAAGAAGGCAGTATATACACATAGAGGGTGCCCTAAGAAGTGGAAACGGGTATGGGGAAAGTGGAACAACTTCAGAGGGAATGTCTGTACCACCTCTTGATGAGTCAGCAATGGACACCAGTTCATAACGGATGTGGAACAACGTTAATCAATTATAATCTCAATGTAATAATTGTATAACCCTACTGGAAGAGTCAGGACGTGGTGTGAAGCATGAATTTATAACCATTATTCTGTAGCCAAACTATTGCAAGTTAAATATGTTTTCAATTGAAAAAAATAAAAAAAAGAAAGAATAAAAAAAGAAAACCAAGCTAAAAAACTTTAAAGTCCTGCTACCAATCAGAGCCTGTAACAGTGTATGCGAGTCACTGTGCAAGTTTGTCAAAATAAATAAATCACACCACGAGAGACAAATTATATATCAAACTTTTTTCTAGTAAACTCCTCAATTATAGCGTATAACACTGAATTGGACTATGTGATGGGAGATGCCTCCCTAGGCTCTACTTAGATTAGAGCTGGGCCAAGCTGTGGCCAGGATGCTAGCTGCCAAATGTCACATTTTATTTTCTTAAGCTCAAACACTTCGCAATTGGTACAACTGCTTTACGCAGTTTTGGGATGGCAGGTATCAACCCAATATGTATTTTGGTAGTCCATCTACTTACGTCTAAGAAATGCGGGTCAAACACAATCTTGCATCTTCTTGCCTTTACAACTGGTTACCCAACCGGATTATAAAGCAAAAACTATATCCAGAACTTAATAGAACTTAATAGACTAGTTTGCCACCAGATACACCATTTCAGCATCACCCAGAATTATTTAACAGTAAAGTGCCCAGAATGCACACCTGAGAATGAAGACTTCCCTTGCTGACTGCAGAGCTTAAAGATCTAGAACAAGACTAGTGAGAAGTATTGCTGTTAATTATATACTTTGGCCACTGAGTTACTACACAAATGTAATGTGCATGCCCTGGGTTAGCAGCCTTGAGATACCATTTCCTAAGGACAGATTGCTGCACCCATGGAATTTGATCTATTATTGATGCAATACCTCTTATGAGTAGGATCTCTTTAGGAGGCTGAATACCCATTCTGTCGAACTGTTGAAAGAATGCTGAATGGAATCTCAAGTGGGGATCAATAGTACTACTGTCTTTTTGATTCTGTAATATCTCTTTAATATTGTTAAGTAACTATGGAAAATTGATTTTTTTTTTCATTTTCTTTTACGATGCCTTTCATGGACTTTCCACAAACTACTATGCAGGCCACCATAAATCACAGGCAACATAACAAGCAGACAGACATTAAACCAAAACCGGTTAAGGTTTCTAAAGAAATTTAGAAATCACATGCATCTCAAAATTGCCTACGGGTTGCAGTACTCAGTCCCGAAACAGTCAGACTACCTCACCCAGTCATGTTTGATGTTAAGAATTTGGACTTTATCCCGCTCAAATTAGATATGTCGGCACCCGCCCATAGATCTTCCAGACACAGGTTAATTTTCTTGCAGGGTAAACTCAGCCTTTCATTCTTTTGGATACCAAAATAAAACAAAAAAGGAGAACAATGGACTTTGGTGATCAGCATAAGCTGAGAGGGTTGATCACAGTCAAACAAATAAGCAATTACCTATCTCATTTAGTCATGCTCTTTCAGTGGGTTTGGAAACAATGATTTGATAGCCTTTTTTGTATCTCATGTTTTATGGTAAAGCAGTCTTTGAAACTTTTCAATTATTGTTTTATCCTTCTTAGACAGCACCATAAATGCAAAAAGAGGAATGTTGATTTGTAGGAGGTTCACAATCATGGACGTCTAATGGGGACACTGGGCTGAGACTGCAAGAAAAATGCCAACTGCAGAAAACTCTGTTGAGCAGGTACTTCGGCATTAAACTTTTGAATACAAAGAAGCTTGTAACACTTGTTCGACTCGTCTGAAGAGCTCCATTGACAGTGAAAGATGTGTCAGGAATGGTATAAAGTACAGGCATTGAAATGTAGGACAATGAACAAAATGCAACCGGAGGGAAATAAAAAGAAATTAAAAAAAAATATCTGTAAGTAAACAAGTGCTACTTCACTACATGCGCACACACCTAAAAGACTGAATGACTTGCAGGTCCTGTGCACCCTTAAGCAACCTAGACTTGAAGGGGCATCAGGCCCAGCTGGTCTTCCAAATGCCTTGTTCAAACATGACCAACAATCCTGGGTTGTGCATCGCACTCTATTGTTCAATTATGCCTAACTCACCAACTTCATACCGGCATCCTGTTGAGGCAGAATCCTGCCGCCCATTTTTAAATCAGGCTTGCATACCGGGCAACCTACAGATCGATTGATCTTACTGATGTTGAAGCAAAGATCTTCGCCTCTAATCTTTTAGTCGACCTGGAAGCCTGGGTCTCTTGAGCAAACATCCTCCCAAAAAACACCGACGGGCTTTATGGCAGGCTTGCATACGACAACCAACCTCCTTGCAGTTAGCCTCCTCGTTGAAAAGGTAAAGGACAAAAGCTCAAAACTGTATGCCCGCTTCGTCGATCTGAAAACAGCATTTCACTGGGTATTTAACATTTACATGGCCGATCTTGAATGACAACTATTGAAAGTGGTGTGCGACCCTCCTAAACTAGCAGATTAACCACTTAGAGGTCTCAAATATGCACAGGACATTGTTCTATTTAACCAAACCCTAATCAGCCTTCAGCGTTTAATCACCCACTTGGTACAATACACCCAAACATTGGGGCTGGAATTAAATCATAACAAAACAAAAATGATATGCTTTTCAGCTAACTCCGCATTCTGCTATCCTAGTTTCAAGTGAAAAGCAGCCAGAAAATCCTTATACCTGGTTATAAAATACTTAGCTGTCGTAATGGATGCCAGATTATAGTTCAGGGAGCACCTAAACCAACAAAAAAAGGGCCCTTGCTAACAAACTACAGTTTGCATTTAGATTACTGCAAAAAGATCTCAAAAGCAAATCTCATCACTACCTGCTACAGGTCAATAGGGCAAAGTTTCTCCCACCATTCATGTATGGTTCCGAATTGTTAAAGGAGGGTGATGCAACAACCTAAACCAGCTTCAACTGACCCGGTTTTCACAATTTATATCTCAATCGCAGGTAAGGCTAGAGTATGGCCTGTTCCATCAAATCTCGGTCAGGAGGGGCGCTGTTATTAAACTGTGGTGGTCAGAAATGAGGAGGCAGCCTAATCATAGAAATTCGTGGCCAATGGCCCTTCAGCAGGCCTTAAGCTACCTAAACCTAGATAATGCTGTGAAATCAAAACTGGACTTCATTGCCTTTAAAAAGATCACCAACAAGGCTGCAAAACTACAGTCTATCAATAAGGCAGAGTTTGCCCGATAAAAGCATGCATGGACAGTTCTGCACACCTATACTTCTTGGAGCCTGCAACCATATTGGATATCCCATATTGCAGCGCCCACTCCCTAATTATTATTACTATTTCGAATGGGTGCTTTTCCATCAAAAGATCTGGTCCCGCTTCGAAGCAGTCTTGGTCAAATCTTCACTATCACCTAGGTGACCACAGCCAAGAAGCCTACTTCATTTTTTGTGTGTCCGTCCAGCCATCTTACACCTTAGACAGCAGCTGTTATGCCCAGCCTGGAGGGCCCTTAAGATTAGGTCCGGCTGCCTTGCAGTGATGGCTTTCCTGAACGGTCACAGTATTCAGCTTTCTTGCAAGGCCACTTGGTTTTTGATCCAAGTAAAAAGGCTGTTTACACAGCAAGCTCTGGCCCCTTAAATAAAGATCGACGATTTTCCCAGCCAGTTGCAGCCTTTGTCACTTTAAAAGTATTATGAACACAAAGGAGGAAATGTTAAATGTAACTAATTGATTTAAACTTGATTCACAGCCACCCATATTGCTGTGTTTTTTGGTAAACGTTTTAACTAAGTAACTGTCGTTACTTATCATATGCGAAATTGTACATTTTATTAATGTTTGTGTATATTGCAATGATTTTTATTAATTGGCAATAAAATAATTTACTACTGAGTGTGATTTGTTTACAAGCAACAAAACTCTTCTTTCTACAGGAACATTGCAGCTAATTTGATTAGTGGTGTGCTCTATACAATGAGTAGGCATGTTTAAAAAGGTCTTTGCTCACTTTGCCACTGGATTCAAGCTAGCCTGGCTGATGAGGGGTGTTATCCCGAAAACCGGTCCCATGATGCTTGTTTCCAGTCCAGGGAAGACATGGATTGGCAGTTCGGGCTGGACTGTTCCCATGAGACACAGGGTCAAGACTGATTTGCACATAGCTGTGTCTTAACTGGGGTGGCGAAGTGAGCTAAAGAAAGATGATGGATTCAAACCAGATCTGTGACTGGAGGTGAGTGTCTGAAAAGTTTCAGCGCTCCGTCCATCATATCCTTGTGTTTGCTAAGAAGGTCTTATGCCACCTCCGCTGGAAAAAAATGTCCTACCCACCTAAAATCCGCACTGTACCGGCAAAACAGAAAGATCGTCAAATTTGCTTCAAACGTCTTGTACCAATAGGCAAAGCTGTTCTTAATGTGCTGAAGAAAATGTACTAATGTGTTTGTGCTATTACTCTCCAATGTTGCCGATCATTCAGTGCTAGTTGAGCACATTGCTCAAAGTTTCAACTAGAAATGTCTCCCGTTGCGTTTAAGCTAAAGACACCTGAACACTTGTTTTCTTAAATCTCAATTTGTCAGACAAGTTGGTGTTGAATTTACTGAAACAAGTCTAAAATGTGATGCACCCACAAGAACTATTCCAAAGTAGTATCAGGGAACAGCACATTGAGAATTCCACTCTCTCCAACTTCACCTCAAATAGCTCTCAACAAAACTGCACCAATTGTACTTTTAGTCAAAGTTCAAGCTAAAGTGTTACACAACTTTTTTTACAATGTTCGCATGCCAGTCTCATTTAATTCCTGGTCACCTACCAATAAGGCAACAGGTTACTTTTATGTGCCAGCAAACTGGGTTAAAAGTCACATAAAATCATTAAATATGAGCAATAAACGTACACTTACAGATTGCCCGTCTGAAAGCATTTTGTATGAGACTCATATTCCAGTAGAGATTATCAGACGACATCCTTGTTCATACGCAGTAAAATATTTTCTATAGTGGCCTTAATATTAACGCCTCTGACATGGAAGCACTAGATTGCCCAAACTCAATGAGAATACAGAGAAAGAGGTGCTAATTTTTTTTTAAACTGTGAATTCTAGGTTGTTCTTGGAAGAAGACTAAGGCCATCTTTGGGGACGTTACATCCATCAGGGAATTTTTGAACATTTCTAAGAAGCTTTCGAGATCTTGCAGGTCATAGTACTCTTGTTCTTCCATCAGTCGTGATCAGCTTTGTTGATGGATTCAAGAGTCTGTATTTAAGTCCTTTCTGCTTATGGAGAAGTCAGAGCTAAAAATGTCCTCACCAGCACGTGTATCACACGAAACATCTGCAGCGAAGGAGAGTTTTTCCATTTTGTAGACAAACAGGCCATGATGTTAGGCTGTTTGAAGACTCAGCCTAGCAGGCTGGAGAAGGAGGCACAGTATTATTGGCCTGGGACCATCGGCAGTATCATGACATCTGCGTATCATTCTGTGTGCCCTCTGAAATTCAACAGCACCACCAAAATCAATTTCTATAAGTGTAGGTATAAAGCGTGACAAAAGCTATGAATCACCATCTTTTTTGTCTGGTAAGCCATGGAGGTGCTCATTGCACCCCATATTCCTGTCTTCTAGTCGAATCAATTTTTAACATATATTCCATAGCTCAGATCCCCAGTCTGGAGCATCTGACACCCTATTCTCCAAGTCGGGCCTCTTTTCCCACGTGCCCAGCTGTAGTTTAAACGCAGACATTACTGCATGCATGGTCCTCAGGTCTCATACAGTCTCAGCTGAGGCCACCTCCACAGAGATTAGATTACTTTTAGATCCTGCACGTGGGTGCCAAGAGTTATGGGTGCCGTGGCTTTGCTCTGGGGCGATTGATTGCATGTATTTCTCCCTTTTCTGCTGGTCAAGGCCTCCGAGAATAAGAGCTGCCTTGCAGCCTTTCATAGACATTTAACTCAGTGCTAAAAATACAATATAGCCCCCAGGTCTGGAAACTGATGTTATGGCAGCAGCATTCGTACAGTTCAGCTCTAGCAGATAAACTGAGCCTTTAATGTAGGGAATAGGATACGTGCTGCCTGGGTGCCTTTAGAAGGCAGTATTCACATCGGATTCTCAAGAGTCAGAGGAAGGAGCTTATAGGAACAAACATGGTGGCGTCCTAGAGGAGCAGGGGGGGGGGGGGGGGGTGAGGGAGGGAAATCCCAGATTATATTCAGTCTCTTTAAATAAATCCATGATTGACACTGGGCCCTGTGAAGATATGGAAAATGGACTCGCTGCACCATTCGAACTACTGGCACTATGGTCCACCACAATGTGATACTGACCACACTCTACATGATTGTCCAGACATGCTTGCACTGTGGACTGCGACAGGGACCAGTCTTAAAAGATCCCTAACCCTCTGCATAACCCTCACACGACACCCGAGCAAGCTTACCAACGACCTCACCGACAAGCCACGAATGTCACCTCTTATCCATAGTGCTGGCTGAAATGCACAACATTGCCTTCTATAAAAGGATTATACACAGAACAAGACCAGGTAGAGGCCAACTTCCAGATTTGGGCACACTTCCTTGACGAAAATACTTAGAAAAGCAGAGTCAACACAGGGTGCACAACTGACCGACATTGGGCTATAAAAGGACTCCATTCTGGACTCCATTCAGAAACTTTATAAGTCCATCTGTGTAAAAGAGGATGTGCTGGCCATGGACAGCACTGTAGCGCCACATGTATGCCCTGACCCCGGTATATGGGAAACACTGGCTCGTCAGTTGTAATAACAATACGCTCCAATACTATAACGCTCCTCTAGGTACAAACGTGCACCCATCCTGCCTCTCCCTGTCTAACTCCCAACCTCTGTCCCGCTCACATTATAGAACCTTAAGTGATTGGGTCTTATGAGATAGAGCTTTCGTTAACAAGGCCCGACAAGGACCTTGAGACAATGATAACTTATTCTTGTCCTTCACGCACCATAAACACCCCTCATGTAATAAAGCAGTTCGATCTTGCCGACTATGGGCAAATATCTAGAAGAGCTCCCAATGATCCGAGAGACGTCAATGTCTCTTTTCGCCTGGTTGAGAACTCTAAAGCGGACACACTTACTCCCTGGTCGGAGTTAGAAGTGGAAAGTCTGGGCACTTCTAATTAACACAGGTTCAGTATCACCTACTACAGCAGCCTGGACAGTGGATACATATTTGTGACCGCATCGCCTAGGTTTTTCAGTAACCTTCACATCCTCAAGCACTGTAGGTCCTCCTGTCCTGATATCACTATGTTTTCCAAGAAGCATATTATTATTAGGGCCGCTAGATATTTATAGGATTTGCCACATAATCCGTCAACTGCAGATTTTAACAAAAACAAATTGTTTCTAGCTCAAACAGTTCAAAAGTTACTAAAAATGTAGCGATACATGTTGCCTTGCAGTCGAAGGACCCTTCTGTTGCTTATTGGTATATTTAGGTGTTAAACCCGTACTAATGAGATGCAACCTTTACCCAGATAGGGAATAAAATGTCAAAATAAATAAGTAATACTATCACAAATGTGTTGCATCCTGCCACATAATTGGCCTTTTCTTGCTGCACAATTTACTCAACTCTGACGCATTATTTGTCCTATCGCCTGATTCCAGTGGACCTGACTATGGAGAAAAAACCTGTAAAGCCCCCGATCCTGCCCTTCTGTTTACATTTCATGGTATAATTTAGATCGTTTATAAACCGAGCTCATGAAATTGTACCTTGGTATTGACTTTGATTGCGAAGATGATTGTAACCTAGGATTATTTGGAAGTAACAATAAATAAAGATATAAAAAATATATACAACTGGCCAATAATGAAAGCTTCTAACACTCTACCAAAATTGGCCACATTCCGGCCCAGTAATTAAATGTACTGACGCATGAAATGGCCGTAACTGGACGAATTGATTACTTGTACATCGCGTGACATTTATTGCTGGCTGTATATTAGCTATGCAAACAATTGTATTTTACAGTTTAAATAAGGAAATTAATCATAAGTGAAACCACATTAAAACGATACAAATCAGGCAGTAGGTAATTTGAAAGAAAATAAGTTTTGCTACAAAATTCTGTTAGCCTGTTCAGAGAATATTTAGCCTGTAGTTTACACACTACAGATCAACTTTAACAAGGAATACTCCTAGAGCACCTCACAATGTTGAAATAAAACTGACCAGGCCATGTGTATCTGGGATGGGGACTGCTTTCTTCATTAACAATTCTAAGGAGGGAGAGGTGGCGGCCATTTTCTTGTTTGTTGTGTTTAGATGCGCCCAACCAGGAAACTTTTGCTTCAGTGTAAAGGAAGGTGGATTGCAACCTTGAAATCAGACTTCAACATGTAGATCTCAGATAAAGATATGGGGTGGTCCAAATTAGAGCTTTTAGATCGAAGCCTGGCTTTTGAGAGCAAAAACAACAAGACGATTCTTGCGCACACAGGAAAAAAGGCAGACACAGACCTACAAAACGAACTAGACACTGAAATAAACACGTCTAGAAAGGCATCGGCCTCTGAGCAACAACTCATGGCGTCCTTGTGTGACGCGGTGCGTTGGTTACAGCCACCTGCCAAGCCCCTAGAACGCAACAAATGTAACACTACAGTCGACAGAAGCCTTTCAGGTGTGTGCGCCAACAGCAGGGCTGCGGTAACAGGCTCAGGGGGGGAGGGTGCATGTTCTGTCTGGGAATCTTGGTCTGCAGTCAAGGCATGCAGAAATAAACACTGGGTGCATTTAATCGCTCCTGCCCCAGGTAAAACCGCTTTTCTGGCTCGTAATCTCTCTCAGGAGTTGACCTTTTTTGGTTTAAAGATATCGGCATTTTCATCTAGATTAGACACCGAGGCACCAAGAAGTGGCTATGACAAAAAACAAACGAGGTGACGCAAATATGATACAAGGTGGTACGCAGTAGGGGGCGCAGGCATAACAAGTGGACTCTCCCATCCTCTTAAGTAGTAAAAGGCAAATGTAATCGAGGTGGAATGGCCGGGTCCCTCGCACCCCTATCCTATCCAAGATGCGACCGCCCCAGAGGCGCTCGCGGTAGTTCTTCCCCGGGCAAGTTAATTTACAGTAACATGGTCTTCCTTTTATTCTAGGCCTAGTGCCAGCAAAACTCGCCTCACAACTATGGAAAGAAAATCCTAAGGGGAAATAACTGATGAAAGCCCACGTTTCCGGAACCTAAGACGTTCTACAAAAAGGACAATAATAAATGGTTAAAGAACAGCCGTGGTCGCATCTGTCATTAGGCCTTCGGACTCCAACCCAAAATTGACTGTTTAAAGAAAGCCGATGTTACTTCTCAGGTTAGGAGAGATTTACTTTTTCCAAAGCAAGCCTCTACGCATGCAGATAGAGCTGTTCGTGAGTAACCCACGCGGAAGCCAGAGTATGCTCCTGTCATTATCGAAGAGCCACTGGTGAAACATGTAAAGCTTTGCGCCCCACAGGAATGCCGGATGAAAGAAGACAACGTCGACTGCATTATACACTTAGTTCAAAATACACACACACACTCTTTTTATGCAAACTTTAGAAGGCCGTTTGCATTTCAATTCCCTCCTCCTTGAATACATGTCACGCAAAGCACGTGTCAATACAGGTCTTCCTCTTTTTTGCTGATGGAAGGATGTCTTGGACGTAATGCCCCCACACACTGACGCGTAAGAGTTGCGCAGCAAAAAGTTTCCAAAGTCGGGGCTTACCTGCAGTCCTCCAGCCAGGTCGCGATCTTCTCATTGGGTACGTGCCCTTTAGAGAGAAAGAGCTGGGCATTAGTGACAGAATGCGCATCAGGGGGGGCCGAGAGGGTGGATGGAATCAAACCGACCTGTTTCGGCTGCCAGGCCCGCCAGCTCCCGCGGGTGCAGCGGGGCGGCGGGCGGGTCTTCGGAGGCCTGCCAGGAGTCCCTGCTCTGCGCCCAGGCCTGCCTCTTGTTCGTGGCCCCAATCCGGCAGCCGGGCCCCGGCGCCACCACCTCCGCCGCCTCCTCCATGGGGACCTCTCTGGCTGAGGCGGACAGGAAACCTGCGGGATAAACAAGCGAGCCCCGCTTCAGTTGCAGGCAGCAGCCAGAGGCGGAAGTCACTCCCCGAGCCCTGAACTTTCTGCGGAGTTCATGTCTTTAACTCACAGCGCCGGCTGCGACCAGGAGACGTTATATAAACAGCGCTCCTCGGGCAGGAAGCGCGCATACACGCATGGCAGTCACAGGTTGCACTCCACAAAGTCTCTGTTTCGGCTCTCCCACCTCCTTCATCACCAACTCTCTCATTTACCCAATCCGCTCGTGCGTCCTCCTCCTCGGGTTCCTCCTCCTCCTCCACTCCTTTCCTTAGTATCTATTCGCCGCCAGTTAGTCACTTTTTTTTGGAGAGCTGGTGGCCCCGGGCAGCGCAGGCGCAAACTTGGACCCCATTCGAAAGAACACCTGAGAAGAGGTGAGCCTGGGAGTGAGTAGACAGCGGCTCTCTCCCCCACCCCAAATCCACTCCCACGGAAAACGTCAGGCGCGAGACTGCTCTTGCAAAGCTGCAGCAGGAAAGCGGCGGCGAAGTTCGTTTCGGAAGTGACTGCTGGCCGTAGCAGAAAACAAAGACAAGCCGCAGAGGAATCGAGTCTGACGGGGTTAACTTGGCTTCAACTGGGGTTTCGATTGAAAATGTGTTGAGTCTGCAGATGACAAAACTTGACAATTAACAAAACTCTACGCAACGCAGGAACTTAACATATACGGACTTAAAATATCTGCTCGGTCCGTGTGCGGGTGACCATGCTGCGCTTACCCCATGAATGATGCTTGCGTTGCCCACTTTAGTCTGTTGTGCGGGAGGGAAGCTTGTCTGTGTTTCGGAAGAATCTGGTGCAACGGCTGCCACTGTCACGTGTGCGTGGGAAGTGTCACTGCTTCTGGGTGCAATACATTTGTTCGGCGTGTGAGGCGAGTTGGTACTGTTGTTGCCTGTGCTCTACATATTCTGTCTGTCCAAGTGAACCTTGGACTAATGCTGACTGAAATGATGTGCACCTGTATTAGCAAGTGAAGCTTGCACCACTGCTGCACATGCTTTGCCCCTTCTGTGTGTGAGAGGAAGCCGGCACTGCTGCAGCTTAGTCACTGTTAGTTGCTTTTGTTTGAGGGCAGATTGCATTTCTCTTGCCCTTGCTGTACCCGTTTTGTGGTGCAAGCTTGCTCTGGAGATCTGTTGGTTGCACTTGTGTCTGTGTGTGATTGAAGCTTGTACTCCCGGTGCCTGTGTTGTGTTTGACAGGAAAATGGATACAGCTGCTTCCCAGGCTTTGGCCGTTTTGTATAAGTGTGACTATTGCTGTACCTGATTTGTATGTATGAAGAAAGAGTGCACTGTTGTATCCCCTCTTTGTGAGGGAAGCTTCCACTGTTGTGCTTGTGCTGTAAGTGCATATATGTGTGTGTGTGTGTGAGGGAAGCTTGGGCTGATGTTTGTGTTTCACTTCTTTGCGCAAAATAACTTTTTTTTTTGTCTTTTGTTTGGGAACAGGGCCGGCTCTAGGGCAGTGCGACCGGTACAATCGCACCGGGCGCTGACTTTAGGTGAGGGCGTCGTGTTTGCAAGTATATAATAGTTTTAAAAGAACCTTCTTCCAGCGTTCTGGCCTCCAGCAGTTTTCAGCCGTCAATAAAAATGTAAAGATAACTCCGTGATTAATTTTCTACCTACAGAAAGATCGGAGGTTTGTCTAGTGGCAGCTTTGAGTCATGGTAGGGTAGCGTAGATGGCTAATGTGCCTACTGCAAAGAACCTGTAACTGCAGATCACAACGTGCATATAATTAAAGAGATCAGTGGGTCATTGCTTTTGTCTGAGAGATCCTTTTATTACTTGCAGTTAATAAGTTAACATCCTAGCATAGACAGTGAGCTATTAACTGTCATCAAAGAGCTGCATGCAACCTGCAAGGCATAGATGAGTGTTCTGATTTTTATCCCGTCTTTCATTATTCTAATGTTGTAAAAAGGATTAATTTGGATATAAATCAAATCGGATTATTAAAAAGACCCCCCAACTATGGTGTTATGTTTTAAATTCTGAGATTGTGCTTCTCCAGACCAAGCGCTATTAAACTATAGTGTCTACCAGTGTGGAAGACATTTGGCTCCTACACCTTATAGTCCTCTGTCTTATTTAACATTTCCTATACACTGATTTGCACACCTATGATAGATTGTCTCTGTGTAGTGTCCGTGTGATGTAAAGTGCTCTGACACCCTACACTGGTATAAGCGGGGCTATACAACAAATTAAATGCATCTGAGAGATGGAGTGGTTATGGAGACTTGAGGGGCCCTGTTAAAGGGTGCTAGTGAGGGAATCCATAGCCGAGGTGGTCACTGGGGGGCGCCAACAACCATTGTCACACTGGGCGCCACCAGCGCTAAAGTCGGCCCTGTTTGGGAACATCTTGCTCTCTTGGTTTCTATGCAGTTGTCATCCTCTGTGACTGTAGTGCTTCGACGCCTGCCATTGTTCTGTGTGTGAGAGAATCTAATGCTGCCATTGCCAATTCTGCATCTGTTAAGTGTGTGCAAGGGAAGTCTGCACTGCTGCCTCGTGTGTGTTCGTGTTTGTAAGAGAAGCTTTCACTTCTAATCCCCATGCCGTACATATTCTACTTGTCAGATACTACACTGCTGTTGCCTAGGCTGTATCATTTCTGTGGACAAAGAATCATTTCTGCTGTTGTGTGTTTGTTTTTCACTGCTGCTGTCTATGCTGTACATTTCTTTTGTATAAGAGGGGAGTTTGCACAAGATGGATAAAAGTGCTACGTGCTTTCCATACAATTCTCTCTTGCCACCTTTAATGATTAATAATGACACACCTAAAGTGTTTCTTTCTTAAATGTAAATATTTGTGCAGTGCATAAATGCCACTGTCTCAGCACAACTACCTTTCACCCATAAAAACAGCTGTGGAGCCCATGTGACGGCAGGGCGAGATATGTTGCACTGCCATGGAGAACTTTGGCTTCCAGCACTCTCGTGTGAACATCTCTCATGGGTGGAATCCACAGTGTACAGACACAACAGCCAGCTTATACAGGATAACTACTGTGTGTACAGTAATGCAATTGTCAAAGGTAATTCCATTTGTGTATGTGAGTAGATGGTAGAAAAGAGTACAGGTTTCTATACAGTAACAGCTCTTTGCACAGTAGCAATTCTCTGCACAGTAAGGAGGGCTTATAGAGTGTCAAACATGCACAATAACAGTTGTTAAAAAAAAAAAAATAAGCCTGAATGCAGATATATGGACTGTGGAACAAGAGTGTAAACTGCATTGTCAGTAAAGTTAAACTTATATGTATGTGTAGAGTAAAAATTAAATGTATTTATAAACTTTAAAATCAGCTACGACAAAGTGCAGGCTTGAAGTGATTTCTGTGAACGCCCAATGCATGGAGTGTTTCAATAACAAGATTACTTTAATCAGGAATTCCATCTACACAACAGACCTATCAGGACAGGAAACTCAGCTGATCCCCCCTGTATTCCAAAGTGCTGGTCAATTCTTGCACCTCTCTCTGAGGTAAAAATTTCCCAAAACAATAAAAATAACTAAATACAGCCTTCTATCACTAAGATATTATACCAGTCTCCATGGTTAAACATTATCTTGAACTATTTTGTTGTTTGTGGTGCCATCTAATAAATGCCTCTCTAAAAGAAGGTATATTTCTGGATTCACTAAAGACAGGTCAAGTGAGTCCCTGATAAAGTATTTGTTGGCAACTAACCATCGGCCGTTGTCGAATCTACCGTAGCTGGGCAAAGTATTTGGAATGTGTGGCTAATACACTTGCTACTCTCACGAAATATAACTTGTTATTAGCACCTCCTAATCGGGCATATACAGAGGCCACAGCGCGGAAACTGCTACACTAAAATCCTACATGACCCCCATATAGACCTTTGATTTAAATAATTGATTTTAAATTATTGCGGGATTGTTTTTGCATAATTTACTTATGTATTAATAATGTGTATTGAAACAGTTTTATTGGAGATTTTGTTATCATGAAGTGTAATTTTTGTAATGATTGTAAGTAATTGTGCAATAAACAAATTAATCTAAAAAACAATCTATATGACATACACCTGCATTTTAGACAATGGTGATGCCAGTCTCTTCTTGATTTGTCAATAGCCTTCAATAATGTTGATCACCAAAGGCTCTTCCAGTCCTTCAGACCCTCTTATACATTATGAGGGAAGTCCTGAGCTAGTTCTCCTCCCTGACAAACGAAATGCATCTGCTCAGTTCTGGTAGCGTCACCCTCGAATTTACCCCCGCCATGAGCCGTGGTCCTAAGGAGTCTGGTCTAGCACCTATGTGGTTCAATTACTGTATGAAACAACTCAGAATGTTGATAGTGGTGTCAGGTGTTGCAATACACAGATACGTACGATGCACAGATCAATTTTAAGATCTATTCAATTTGTGTTATCAATACTCTAAAACAGTGCCCTTTGACCTGGCATAAATCAATGTCCTTGCACCTTTTCAAGCTTTTAAGTTTAATTCAAGAGTTTAATCTTATCTGCAGACCACAAAAATGCTTAGAAAGAATGGCTGTCTGATGTATATATTCACAGTGTCTTCGTCGTCAGCTCAATGAAGTCAAATTGCCTGGCATGTGGCTTTAACCACATTTTTCCATGTCTTCACAAATTGAACATACAGCAAAAAAGCCATACAAAAAACAAGCATTTATCCAACAAACCGACTTCTGCCCTGGTTTTAGCCAGGATTGATTGTGGGACTGACATCTCGGCAGGCAATCAAATGTGCTCTTTAATCTCAATTACATCAGAATTTACTTGGTGGCCTAGTTCATCTCAGGCTCAAGAAGGTCTAACCACATATCTCTAGTTGTAAATTATCTCAAGGGATTTCAATCTGTTGTTAAGTTTGAGCAGGCTGGCATTACTTTTAAAGCACTAAACGTGCAACTGCTGGAGTAGTTTTCACATCTCTCAAAATCTCTTGTGCCAGCAAAAGGCTGAGAAGCTTACACAACCTACAACAACAAAAAATCTAATGAAGCAGCAGCACCTCCTTCTGGAATATCCTTCCAGTCGCCTTGAGACGCTGGAAACTTTAATGCCATGTCCCAAAATGTTCGAAGCCGATTACTCTAGCTGAATTACCCCCTGCACCCCTTTGCGTCAGCCTACTTTCCTTTGCCCCTTCTCTGTTCTCTTTCACCAGGCTGCCTCTTTGCTGTTACTGCCATTGTCCTCCTCTTTCTCCTTGTCCAGATTGTATATTGATGCTCCCAACTTGCTCTTCTCTCTTCCCTATTAACCATCCTTCTCCTGTTGCCCTCTCAAGTGCTGCATTTTGACAAGCTACCACCCCTCCTTCTTCCTTCTCTGGCTGCTGTACCATCTAGCCTCTTAGCCCCCCTCTTCCCTAGTCTTCACTTTCTCCTGTCTTGATGATGACTATTGTCCTGTGTTGTGCAGTATATTGAGGAAGACAACGTGTTCCATGCTGTTTAAAAGTAAATGCTTTGATGCTACAGCTGTTTCCTTGTCACAGATGGCTTGCATGGAAATTTGTTGTTGATGTATGCAGCACCCTTTCTCGATAGAACTGCTCTTTATAAAAAGGTAAACATAAAAGAAATAAACATTAACCCGATTGCGCTTGCACTTAATGTCTTTGTTCTGGATCGTCCGTTTTACATTACACATTTAGATGGGGTAGTCTGATTTGCAGGTAGTTACAGAAGAGTGTGCACACAAATAGAGATGTGTGTTTTTTTTGTTCTTCATGGTATATGCAGACTGACTGGAGGTCAGTTGGTGGAAATTAGCTGGATGGCCATAAAGAACAAGCATTGAAAATGCAATAGGTCTTGCCTTTGATTAAGTTAAAGCCATTTGCTTTGCTGATGGTATTGTATAGCAAAGCAAATGGCTTTAACTTATTGAAAGGCGAGACCTAATGTCAGTCATATCAGTCAGTGTCAGTCAGTCAGTGTCAGTCAGTCATTGTCAGTCAGTCAGTGTCATTCGGTTAGTGTCAGTCAGTGTCAGTCATGTCAGTCAGTCAGTGTCATTGTCAGCCAGTCAGTGTCATTCAGTCAGTGTCAGTCAGTCAGTCATTGTCAGTCAGTCAGTCAGTGTCATTCAGTCATTGTCAGTCAGGGAGTGTCAGTGTCAGTCAGTCAATGTTAGTCAGTGTCAGTCAGTCAGTGTCAGTCGGTCAGTGTCAGTCAGTCAGTGTCAGTCAGTCAGTGTCAGTGAGTTAGTCAGTGTCAGTGTCAATCAGTCAGTCAGTGTCAGTGTCAGTCAGTCAGTGTCAGCTAGAGCAGCTCTGCTGACCTGGTTCTCTGGCTCTAAAGCAGCTCTGCTGACCTGGTTCTCTCCCTCTAAAGCAGCTCTGCTGACCTGGTTTCTCTGGCTCTACAGCAGCTCTGCTGACCTGGTTCTCTGGCTCTAGGGCAGCTCTGCTGACCTAGTTCTTAGGCTCTAGAGCAGCTCTGCTGACTTGGTTCTCTGGGTCTACAGCGGCTCTGCTGATCTGGTTCTCTGGCTCTAAAGCAGCTCTGTTGACCTGGTTCTATGGCTCTAAATCAGTTCTGCTGACCTGGATCTAGAGCAGCTCTGCTGACGTGGTTCTCAGGCTCTAAAGCAGCTCTGCAGACTTGGTTCTCTCCCTTTAAAGCAGCTCTGCAGACCTGGTTTCTCTGGCTCTACAGCAGCTCTGCTAACCTGGTTCTCTGGCTCTAGAGCAGCTCTGCTGACCTGGTTCTCTGGCTCTAGAGCAGGTCTGCTGACCTGGTTCTCTGGCTCTAGAGCAGCTCTGCTGACCTGGTTCTCTCCCTCTAAAGCAGCTCTGCTGAGCTGGTTTCTCTGGCTATACAGCAGCTTTGCTGTCCTGGTTCTCTGCCTCTAGAGCAGCTCTGCTGACCTGCTTCTTAGGCTCTAGAGCAGCTCTGCTGACCTTTTTCTCTGGCTCTAGAGCAGCTCTGCTGATCTGGGCCTCTGGCTCTAAAGCAGCTCTGCTGACCAGGTTCTCTCCCTCTAAAGCAGCCCTGCTGGCCTGGTTCTCTGGCTCTAGAGAAGCTCTGCTGACCTGGTTCTTAGGCTCTAGAGCAGCTCTGCTAACCTGGTTCTCTGGCTCTACAACGGCTCTGCTGACCTGGTTCTCTGGCTCTAAAGCAGCTCTGCCGACCTGGTTCTATGGCTCTAAGCCGCTCTGCTGACCTGGTTCTCTGCCTCTAATGCAGCTCTGCTGACCTGGTTCTTAGGCTCTAAAGCAGCTCTGCTGACCTGGTTCTATGGCTCTAAATCTGCTCTGCTGACCTGGTTCTCTGGCTCTACAGTAGCTCTGCTGACCTGGTTCTAAGGCTCTAGAGCAGCTCTGCTGAACTGGTTCTATAGCTCTACAGGAGCTCTGCTGACCTGGTTCTCTCCCTCTAAAACCGCTCTGCTGACCTGGTTTCTCTGACTCTACAGCAGCTCTGCTGATCTGGTTCTCTGCCTCTAGAGCAGCCCTGCTGACCTGGTTCTTAGGCTGTAGAGCAGCTCTGCTGACCTGGTTCGCTGGCTCTAAAGCAGCTCTGCTGACCTGGTTCTCTGGCTTCAAAGCAGCTCCGCTGACCTGGTTCTCTGGCTCTAAAGCAGCTGTGCTGACCTGGTTCTCTGGCTCTATAGCAGCTGTGCTGACCTGGTTCTTAGGCTCTAGAGCAGCTCTGCTGACCTGGTTCTCTCCCTCTAAAGCAGCTCTGCTGACCTGGTTCTCTCCCTCTAAAGCAGCTCGGCTGACCTGGTTCTCTGGCTGTAGAGCAGCTCTGCTGACCTGGCTCTTAGGCTCTAGAGCAGCTCTGCTGACCTGGTTCTCTGGCTCTACAGCAGCTCGGCTAACCTGGTCCTCTGGCTCTAGAGCAGCGCTGCTGACCTGGTTCTCTCCCTCTAAAGCAGCTCTGCTGACCTGGTTTCTCTGACTCTACAGCAGCTCTGCTGACCTGGTTCTCTGGCTCTAAATCTGCTCTGCTGACCTGGTTCTCTGGTTCTAGAGCAGCTCTGCTGCCCTGGTTCGCTGGCTCTAAAGCAGCTCTGCTGACCTGGCTCTCTCCCTCTAAATCATCTCTGCTGACCTGGTTTCTCTGGCTCTACAGCAGCTCTGCTGACCTGGTTCTCAGGCTCTAGAGCAGCTCTGCTGAACTGGTTCTATAGCTCTAAAGGAGCTCTGCTGACCTGGTTCTCTCCCTCTAAAACCGCTCTGCTGACCTGGTTTCTCTGACTCTACAGCAGCTCTGCTGATCTGGTTCTCTGCCTCTAGAGCAGCCCTGCTGACCTGGTTCTTAGGCTGTAGAGCAGCTCTGCTGACCTGGTTCTCTGGCTCTAAAGCAGCTCTGCTGACCTGGTTCTCTGGCTTCAAAGCAGCTCCGCTGACCTGGTTCTCTGGCTCTAAAGCCAGCTGTGCTGACCTGGTTCTCTGGCTCTATAGCAGCTGTGCTGACCTGGTTCTTAGGCTCTAGAGCAGCTCTGCTGACCTGGTTCTCTCCCTCTAAAGCAGCTCTGCTGACCTGGTTTCTCTGGCTCTACAGCAGCTCGGCTGACCTGGTTCTCTGGCTGTAGAGCAGCTCTGCTAACCTGGTCCTCTGACTCTAGAGCAGCGCTGCTGACCTGGTTCTCTCCCTCTAAAGCAGCTCTGCTAACCTGGTTTCTCTGACTCTACAGCAGCTCTGCTGACCTGGTTCTCTGCCTCTAGAGCAGCTTTCCTGACCTGGTTCTTAAGCTCTAGAGCAGCTGTGCTGACCTGCTTCTCTGGCTCTAAAGCAGCTCTGCTGACCTGGTTCTCTGGCTCTAAAGCAGCTCTGCTGACCTGGTTCTCTGGCTGTAAAGCAGCTCTGCTGACCTGGTTCTTAGGCTCTAGAGCAGCTCTGCTGACCTGGTTCTTTCCCTCTGAAGCAGCTCTGCTGTCCTGGTTTCTCTGGCTCTACAGCAGCTCTGCGGACCTGGTTCTCTGGCTCTATATCAGCTCTGCTGACCTGGTTCTCTGGCTCCAGAGCAGCTCTGCTGACCTGGTTCTTAGGCTCTAGAGCAGCTCTGCTGACCTGGTTCTTAGGCTCTAGAGCAGCTCTGCTGACCTTGTTCTCTGGCTCTAAAGCAGCTCTGCTGACCTGGTTCTCTGGCTCTAAAGCAGCTCTGCTGACCTGGTTCTCTGGCTCTAGAGCAGCTGTGCTGTATTACAAATATACATTGTATCCTTAACTAGGACCATTCAAACATACCTCTGTAGTCCAATCCCGCCTCACATGAAATATACTAGTCAGCTCATCATAATGCGCAAATGAATGCATGAATAGAAACACCAGAGAGATAAGGTGCGTTGATGATGCAGCAGAATTCCACATTTTGCGAGGGTGGGGGGCTGAAGCAGGAGAGGCTGTCAGCGTCATTACAAGCGTGTGGACGGCACTGCAAATGAGAAAAATTGTGCTTAGAGTCCTTTAAAGGAAAGAGTGTAAATCCGCCCGTAAACGATCCAATCCCGGTGGGCATGCCTAAAACGAGACAGGGTGGCAACATGGAATGATTGGCATGCCTTCAGTGCAATCTTTGCACTGCCTTTGGCATAATTTGTGACGCCAAATGACACGCACGAAGTACAAATATACATTGTATCCTTAACTAGGACCATTCAAACATACCTCTGTAGTCCAACCCCGCCTCACACAAAATATACTAGTCAGCTCATCATAATGCGCAAATGAATGCATGAATAGATTGCTTTAAAAAGCTAAACACCAGAGGGATGAGGTGCGTTGATGATGCAGCAGAATTTCACATTTTGCGAGGGTGGGGGGCTGAAGCAGGAGAGGCTGTCAGCGGCCATTACAAGCGTGTGGAAGGCGCTGCAAATGAGAAAAAAATAGTGCTTCGAGTCCTTTAAAGGAAAGAGTGTAAGTCCACCCGTAAATGATCCAATCCCAGTGGGCATGCCTAAAAAGAGACAGGGTGGCAACAAGGAATGATTGGCATGCCTTCAGTGCAATCATTGCACTGCCTTTGGCATTATTCGTGACGCCAAACGACGCACACAAATGAAAGCTGAAGGCAGAGCTGGGACGAGGCTTCTGGAATCGAATCGATTCCAAGAAGTCTCGTATGACGAGAGCAGCGAATGCGCTGCTGATGTCAGGCCGAGACCTAAAAAGGAAGGGAGCGAACTTCCTTGTAATGATTTCTGCAACCTTAGAGTTTGATAAGGGGTGTGTGTGTGTTTATCAAATGCATAAAATGCCTAAGTAGTGCCTGCCAACAGGTTGTAGTGAGGGTTTCCACAACCTAAAAATTCATAGTAGCACCCCTCCCATTTGCCTAAATTATTTTGAAATAACTCTTCCCCATGCATGTAGATAGGGGTCAGAATGAAGAGCCGCCCTTGCGCAAAGATTAGCCAACAAGGAGATATAGCCCCACTACCACTCATAAAAACCTTTTATATTTTCCATAAACCTCTATCCTAAAAATAAACCAATTCGAGTGCAGGTACATTTCAGAAGAGGAAAAAAACCTCAGTTTGTTGCAGGATGTGTTTTTCTTTCAGGCGGGATGAATGAACCATTTCAGTTTCTTCGGCTTTGGCAGAACCCAACGTTCTCTGTGAATCCTGATTGGAGCGTTGCTGCCAGCTGCCAACCCCTGACAATGCTGGTATGACATCACCAACCATTTCACCTGTTTATTTACACGTGTGGCAGAACAGCCCTACATGCTCTCCACGCACAACTTCCACCTTGACCCAAAAAAAACACACTTTCTTCTCACAGCACCTGTGGTCCCAGACCGGCATATGTGTGAGTAGGTCTTTATTGCATTCAGGTCATCTTAATTCCTGAGATCATCGTTTGTTACCTTTGTGACCAGACTTTTCGTGTTGTTGTGATTACCTGTAGCTGACAAATCCTGAGAGATCATAAGATGCTGCTGTAGCTAAATATGTTTCTGCGTAGCTAAGCACTATGTACTCTCTTTTTACTTCCTCATCTGATCAATGTCAGTTTCCGCAAGTTTTCTGCAAGGCGGCATGCTTTAAGAAAGAACAATAGAAAAAACTACTTTAGTCCAATCCTCTCTTAAAATTCTTTGAAACTATTACTGAAAATGGGTAGAAGAGATGTCATAATAGCCAGAGTCACCTATGTCTTCATAGGAGACTTCCTGGTCTGGTCGCCACTCCACCTACCGTAGCCTAGCAGCGGAGAGGCACATCTGGTCCTCCTGCCAGCACGAAGGTCACTGGTTCGAGTCCGTCTCTGTGCCCCATTGTGCAGCGTAATTTGCCTTCTTTGCTCAGTTTTTATTTTCGTTGCTTCCTTGTGTAATGTTATTTTGAGTTTATTCCTTGTGTAATTTTATTTTTAGTTGCTTCCTTGTGTTATCTTATTTTAGTTGCCTGCTTTGTGTTATTTTGCTTTCCTGTGGGATTAGCGTATTTCTAGTTACTCACTCCTGTGCGTTCTTCTTCAACGCCTTTGCTCTCAGCCCGTGGGTCGTGGCTCCTCATGCCGGTTCCTGCCGGTTTCACCCACATCGTCCTCCCACCCAGCTCCCTGCCCTCCCGCCTCTCGGACTGCTCCACCCTCCTCCCAGAGCTACTTAATGGAGGCTGCTGCACCGGCGGCGTGCTGGATGAAAGCCCATCTGCGCCCATCCAGGCCTAGACCGCGCCCAGGGCCAGGACCCCTGGATCTACTGCCCGACACTGGTACTCCACTGAAGAAATCCGACACCTCGAAACTAAGCCATGAGACAACAACTGCTGCTCACCTCTCCACACTCCACTGAAGGACCCTTCACCTGCCACCTCTGCCCCTTCTGCGATGCAAGAACCATCATCACGATTACCAACCAACAGCAGGCATCCCTTCAGAGACAACAGGTTCACTGTGACCTACACAAACACACCATGGAAATCTAGGACACCATAACCACCCTCCCCCCAACATGATGTTCATCACCGAAACTTGGCTCACCCCCTTGTCAGCACCCGACTTCGCCACAGCAACACCCCCCAGGTACAAAATGATTCACCGCGACCGCCCGAACAGACCGGGCAGATGCATTGTCATCATCCACAAGGACGCCTTCGAACTGTATCGCCTCGGACGACTACATGACACCGATCATGGAGCACCTCAACTTCCAGATCAAACCAGATACCAAAACCACTATCATAGGAACCCTCACCTACAGACCTCCTGGCCCCCACCCCAGCTTCTGCAACCCCTTTCCGGACTTCTTCGCCCCCCTGGCAATCGACTCCAACCTTTACATCTCCCTGGGGGATCTGAACTCCCACCTAGAAGATTCGCTTGATACCAACTCCACCACACTACTGGAGGACATGAGCATCATTGGCCTATCACAACCTGTCACCTCCCCCATGCACAGAGCGGAAGTTCTCCCAAAATACTGAGCTGACCTGGACAGACCACAGCATCATCATCAACGGCTCACGAGACACCCCAACGAAACCCCCCACCTACCCTCACCGCAACTGGGGCATGGTTGTTGAACCCCTCTGAACCATTGCCCGCAAAGAAGCAAGACCTGCCTCCAACCACTCAACCTCCCTCGAACTCAACGTCCTTAACATTTCCAACTGGATCTCCTCAGTCACCGACACCATAGCCCCCCTGAGGAACAATTCCAACATGGGACCCGCCAAACTAGCAAGATGGTTCAGCCCTGAACTACAGATCCTCAAGCAAAACTTCAAGAAACCAGAGAGACTCTGGTGATCCAACAAGACCCCCACCACCCTCGACACCTGCAAAGCCACCCTCAAGAGCTATCACCACCGTTTAGGAGAGATCAAGAAAGAAGCCCTCAACACCCGCATTGCCAAAAGCACCACCCACACCAAGGAACTTTTCAACATCGTCCGTGAATTCTCCTGCCCCTCAGCCACCGAGAACACGAGTTGCACCTCCCAAGCTTTCTGCGACTCTCTGGTGGACCACTTCCACCACAAGATCGACAACCTCTACTGCAACTTTTACCCCCAACTCACGGACCTCAACCACCCACGCACCCAAGCCAATGCCCCCATCCCCGCACTGAATCACCATCTGGAAGCAGCTCTTTATCGAAAACACCACCTCCATCATGAACTCCATCCACTGTGGATCCACAACCAAGCCCTGCCCGCACCATATGTACAACCTGGGAGTAGAAGTAATTGCTTGCCCGCTCATAGATCTCCTCAACACCTCCATCACAACAGCCACCGTACCAGACGCCTGGAAGCACGCTGAGGTAGGCATATTTTAAGTATTATCCAAGTGATAAAGTGATGTGGAATTTTTGGAGTGATACTTCTCTGAGTGCACCCTGATATAGCTCATTTGGTGCTATTGAAAGGGCCAGACCTTCAGTGGCTCGAAGTGCACTGCAGCTAGCATACATACAAGTCAGTGACAACATTATGCCACAAGTGACAGATTTGTGTTGGACCTGACACATTTTTAACGGCCTAAGGGATCCTCATGTCATAGATGAGTAAATGGAACCAAAACAACTTATTTCCACCTCAGCCTGCTTTTGAGCCCCAGGAGACCCGCAGATCTATAGTGACACACACAGTGCTTCACCAACACACCTCTTTCCCCTAAACAAGAAGATTGAAGACTTAGATGAAATCTAGCATCTTTTTCGAACTTCATTATCCAGGTGCATGACAGAAGAGCATGGGTGGCTCTAGGACGTGAACCTGTGGGCGTGGGCATGGCTATCTGCCGCACAAAGACATCAAACATGCTTTGAGGACCTCCATGCTCTCCCTTTTTAGATTCCCCCTGTATCTCAGAGGATGGGCCATTCTGAATCGACTTTTAATCTATCCCTGGGCCTGGAAGCCAAAGGAACTTACTTTTATGGGTTCTGCATGGGACTGGGAAATCATTCCCTTACTTTTGGCCATTTGTTAGAAAGCTGAATAGCCAGGAATTGCCCTGGTCGAATTTGCATCCTGCTTACAGTATTATGGCGCATGCAGGGTTCCTGAGCCTGCTGCTCCTGTCCAGTCCTTGTACGTTTACTTAGTAAATGAAATGGCTATCATCTGTAATGTGACCTGGCAACAATGAAGAGCCACTGCCGTAATATTTCCTGATGCTGCTTGCTTTCCATTGTAGTTGCTACAGTAACTCACTCTATTGTACCATAGTGTTGCAGGCACCTGGATTAGTTGTTTGTTCCCATCGCAGGTTAAAGGACCGCGGTGTGTGTTTAATGTCCTGTGTTATAAGCCCCTCCCTTCAGCCTTGTGCCAATCCTGCCCAGCATTGCTTGCTTTCCCAGCAGGTCTACAGTTCCCAAGCAGTTGCCCCAACCCCAGGAAGTCTGTCAGTCCCAGATGCATGCTAGGGACTCCTCTTTTGGGCACCCAAGCTGTAGTATTATAAACTGAGCATTCTGTTCCTCCCCAGTGAATTCGTAATCTCCAGGTGTGTTCCTTTTCTTATCCACCATCTATGATGCTCAATGTATACAGTTCTGAAAAACAATTCGATGTCACTAGTTATACCCACAGCTATTCATCGTCAATTCAGCTATGGCCGTGTGTATTGGACAGTGGCCCCTGATGTTGCTGTGTCTTATGTAAAAGTAAACACAGTCTGCCATAACATTTGGATATTGTCTTTTTTATATAGCACAAACTCGAACCGAAGGTATTGGAGTGCTTTATATGAGCACCAGTTACATTACACAAGGAGAAATGCATGTTTTTTTGTGCGTTTTTAGGAGAGACTAAGTGACTCGTCCAGAATCACAAGATGTTGAGTTGAAGCCAGGACTCGAACCTCATTTCCCAGTTCCTATGTCAGCAGCTTTGGCTCTTAACCTCATATCCTCTCCGCTGGTGGGTAAAGTGGTAATGCAAGGTTTCTGCTGAAATGTAAAAAAAAAAAAAAAAAAAAAAAAAGGTACGATCATCCCAAGTTTAAGGATCAGAATGTTTTACAATGGAAATGGCTGCAGTGGAAAGGAAAGACTCATTTTATTATTTTTATTTTAGCGTTTTATTTAAGGAATAACGGGTCAAAATAAATACTGTACTAAGTCCCTCAAAGATAACCATATTTATATAATCGCTCCCAGTCATGAAAGGTACTGCTATGGAACAAACAAAATAAAAACAGACACCTTCTTCACAAAACCATCCTTCTATTCTCATACCTGTAAAATCTTAGTTGCAGGAAAAACACGTTTCATAAGAAAAATAAACACCCACAAAGAAGTTCACGAGAAGTAATAGAGAACTGACGCAGAAGCACGTACAAGGATTTACTCAAAGCAAAATAAATGCAATATAACAAACGAAAGCACTGATGGAGAAGGGATATCCACACTTCGGTCTTTTAGTAAAATCATCAAATAATATCCACCTCTGGTCGTATGGACCTTTGATTGTCGACTTGAAGTTTTTTGGGGAAGCTAACACTTGAAATACATTTCAAGTTCTGTGAAACAAATGCGATTCCACAAAGTGACAGAGAAACAGTTCTCAACTGTTTAGTGTGTGGATAAACATACGTATGACATTTAGCAAAAATGTAAGAAATATATCAACACAGTCAAAACGTTAAAATGTTCCAGTATTTTACAGTCTCAGTATAATAAAAAAAAGAATTTAGAAGCAGCCATAAAGGAAACAAATTATCCAAATCAGGGATGCCATAAAGAAACTTTCTCTTTCTGTTTTTAACTTCACAAATAAGCAGGGGATTTCTGAAGAGGAAGCTTAGACGGTGCCAGCATGGTTTCGATCTTCAGCAAAAGTTGAAACAAAATTAAAGAGTGATCAGCATGGAGCTTCCCATTCAGGGTAACCTAGCAGGGTGAGAGATTTGCTCTCTCTCAAAGTCAGAATAAAGACTGTTCTAACTACACAGCAGCCCAGGGATCAATCAACGCTCCAGACTTACCAAACTGTAAACTACGCATTTTAAAAATGTTTCCATTTTTTAAATAATGATATTCTTCATATGTAATTTTAGTAGAAACAAAAGGCTTTTACGATTTTTAGGAGACAAAAAAAAAGAGGGCAAAAATTATAATAATGCTTTTTAATTGCAGCATTCTGTTTTAGTAATTGTATTGTTATGGTTTTAATTAACTGAAACAATAAACTTTTTTTGACTTGACTTGACTGTTCTAACTAGCTAAGAAACACCAATTAAAAACACAACTAAAGGTTCCAGAATTTCCATATCTCATCCACATAATCAGTAGCCAATCCCATAAACGCATCCTAGGGGAGTCAGAATACACCCTAAATTTCCATCTGCACACAAATTAGGTGCACTAATGCCGCCCTTGCATGTTGCATCCTCCTAGTATGCCGAGTGCAGAAGGCCCCTTTCACGGTCATCCTCCTCGTCTATCGACAACTCCCTTTTCTCCAGACTCACTATCAATCTAATACACAATACTTCTAGCGAATAACACACCTGCAGAGGAGAGAAAAACACATACTGGCAACGTTTAAAGCAAACATGTTCATCTAAGGCCTAATGTCAAGCTAGGTGAGTCTGAAAATCAAAATAGATGCACATTTCAATATTATCAGCCTTTGGTAACGTAAGGACAGTAAATATGCAGCAAATATGATTACATATGTATATTAATCACCCTAATGCAACACATTTGTGAACTCAACAATTAAAATGACTACATTCTATGATTTTATTTGAGTATTTCACACAAGTTAATGAAGTTAAGCGCATGTTAAATATATAGATTACATATAAATGTATATAAATGACGTATATAAATTGTGTGTTTCGCTGTTCGCCCTATGTGGGAAGGGTATGCCCAGACGTGGGTCCCGTGCTCACTAGACCACTGGAATCAAGCTATCCTGGCTGAAGAGGGGTGAAGCCCCGAAACTGGTCCTAGGATGCTTGATTCCGGTCCAGGGAAGACATGGCTTGGCAGTTCGGGCTGGACTGTTCCCATGAGGCACAGGCTCAAGACTGATTTGCATATGGCCATGTCTGAACTGGGGTGGCGTGGTGAGCAAAATAACGATGGATTAAACCCAGATCTGTGACTGGGGGAATGTTTTGCCAATGTGCAACATTCCGTCCATCATCTTGTGTGTATAAATTGGAGCCTGCAATTACGCTGCTCCAGCTCATTGAATATTTGTGAGAGTACTAATCAAGGGAGGTGGATGTCTCCTCAGTGATTAGACCTACAGCATCACAACCATCGCAAGGGAAGCCACAAGGTGATACACATCTGCATGCACTCTCCTGCTGAAAACAATGAACTATTTCCAAAATGACCGACTCCCAGTCGAGGTAAGTTTCATGGATTACGTAGATGATGCACTTGCCAGAGAGCTCAAACTCACTCTTTTTCTCATGGGATAGCAGGTTTGTGGAAACATCAATGAGCCAAATGTACTATTTACTGGTCACGATCAGTAAAGAATTTTAAGAACTGGCATATGTGCTAATAGATCGGTTCCTTAAAAAAGTGACAGTGGATCGCAATCTGGCCTACCTCATGAATATTAATGATTGTGATTGTGACTTGAAGTGATTGCAAACCACCAAATGGATGGTGGCCTGTTGGTGCCAGCAGACCATCATGTCTAAGTCCAGTTGTAGATAAACCAAACAGTTTTTTTCAAATGGAACGCGTTTTCAATAAAGGAAATGGGGCTGCATATTAAAATAATTTCATTTCAGTTTGCTTCAGAGATGGCAGTGGTCCCTTGTACCTCTGCCTACTCGTCAACAAACCTTTTATTTTACAGTCACAAAGGGGAAGAGTACCCAAGAGGACCCTTTTGCAAATGCATTAATTACCACCTCCTTTGAGGTGTCAGTGAAATTTCAGTGTTTTGCGACCAGATTTTGGTCACAACACATTGATACATATGATACAGATTTGAAATTTGGAAGGGATGGCAACATTCGTATTTCAGACACCAAATTGGTATCCATTCAGAATCCCGATTTAAGAGTCAGAAAAACATTTCAGACTCCTAAAATGAAATTAGGACATAGATTCTAATAGGCATGAATGCAGTATTGGAGCATCTGTGACCGATAAAATGCTTAGTGCATCTGATCCAATTGTCTCTGAGTATACAGATTTGGAATGCCTAGAGGGATCTCAACTAGCAAATAACCTTGCTATCAACCTGCTAGGACACTTCATGGCCCTGTTTCTCCCCCCTGAAAAATGTGCTAGATCTCACGTTACCCAAAAAGATGCTGCAATGTGCAAAAAATACTATACCATTTGTTCGCTCCTGAGAGTCACCAGAAATGTCATTGGCCTATAACGGAGAATATATTCGGCAAATTAAGTTGCAGGAATTGATCCAGTAACGTCTGGGAACCCTTTTGAAGAGAGATACGATTGGGATTTTTGTCAAATTAAAGCAGGATGTCTACATTTATGCTGCACTAAATTATTGAATTTGTAAGCAAATGGAAGCTGAATTTTAAGAGCTCACATTCCTTATGAATATAATTCTAGAATTCAACTGATACGCAAGCATGGATGTAAATTGTGCTTTAGATTAGGTTAAAGATTAAATTCTCTGGTGAGATGCTCAGCTATCTAAAGTTCTGATGATGACCATGTACTTGTGACAAAGGTCGAAACGCCATTGACGCATCTGTGGCCACAATTTATGGAGGACACATTGTTTTGTGTGTTGAAGTTCCAGTGTTGTCTTGGAACTCCGACTTTTATGTAAATCTGTTTGTGTACGCCATTTTGTCTGGTTTTATATGTTTATTGAATTGTCTATTTGTACCAGCTTGTATGTCTGAGCATTATTTTATTTAAGAATATTTTATGCTGATGATTAAAGTTGTTTTTTGTATAAGGGCCATATTTTCTATTTTTTATACAACTTTTTGGTTTTTCACTATTTCTAGGAACACGGTATAATTTGAATGGTTATGTGTTGATTATATATTTTTTATATGTTGATTATTTTGTACACACTGTGAACCACTGTTAGGATACATTATTGGCCTATAACAGCCATCTACCTGCAAGCCACAATGGCAATTCATAATGTACTTAAACCCCACTGTGTACATACAGCACATCATATTTCCCCTGACACTACTACAGATATCACTGTGATAGAGGGGCTCTGAGGACATTTGTGCCTTTCTCCTCACCTTAGGCAAGCCTTTGATTGTATGCATTGGGAAGTCACAAAGCCGCCCAAATACCCCACCCTATATAACTGCTTCACTTTAATTAGTGCATTAACTATTGGTTGATATGGGATGCACAAATGCTTCAAATGCTTCATGAACTTCTTGCTTGGCACAGCAATTCTGGATGCAAGGGGTATCTTGCCACAAATCAGCAATGGCACAACAAAGCAACTGTGTTCATCATGGAGAGATTCCCAAACAATACATGCATTTCATCAAGCTTCTCCAACCACTCAGACTCCTTACGTCTTCCCACCAGTGATAGTGGCTCCTCCTAACAGGTCTGATTTGTGATAACATACCAACCCCAAATAACCAGACAACAGAAAAAGTTCAAATGGGCAAAGGTATGGGAAGATGAGGCATCCAAGAAGCCACTGGGTGTCACAATGAACTATCCTGAATTCTGTATCCAAACGGAGCAATTTACTTTTCTACACTTCCCTGTATCCATAGCCAACCATACACAGCAGTGATATTTTGGTTAGCAGCAAGCCCAATGAAAAGGAAATGGGATAAAGAGAGAAACAGAGACACTGGATATCTCCACTCTGGCTCCTCACTGTGCTTGGAGCTGACATCTTCTGATTCATAGTAAATATCTGTAGGCAAGATTGATATCTTTAATACACAGTGCTACATAGAGTCCTTCATCATAGCTGAACCAAATGATATACCGGGGAAATCCAAAGGGGATGATGGACGGAGTGTTGAACATTGCAAGCACTCATCCCCAGTCAAAACGATGGATTTAGGCCCAGATCTCTGTACTGGGGTGAATGTATGACATTGTTCTGCATTCTGTCCATCAACTGTTGTTTTTGCATTTGTCACCCCGAGTGGGACGGGTATGCTCAGATGTGAGTCCCGTGCTCTCCATGCCACTGGAATCATGCTATCCTGGCTGAAGAGGGGTGAAATCCCAAAACCGGGCCTAGGATGCTTGTTTCCAGTCCAGGGAGGACCTGGCTTAGCAGTTCGGGCTGGACTGTTCCCATGAGGCACAGGGTCAGGACTGATTTGCATATGGCTGGGTTCAAACTGGAATGGCATGGTGAGCAAAAAAACGATGGATTTAGGCTCAGATCTCTGTACTGGGGTGAATGTATGACATTGTTCTGCATTCTGTCCATCAACTGTTGTTTTTGCATTTGTCACCCCGCGTGGGATGGGTATGCTCAGACGTGAGTCCCGTGCTCTCCATGCCACTGGAATCAAGCTATCCTGGCTGAAGAGGGGTGAAACCCCAAAACCGGTCCTAGGAGGCTTGATTCCAGTCCAGGGAGGACCTGGCTTGGCAGTTCAGGCTGGACTGTTCTCATGAGGCACAGGGTCAAGACTGATTTGCATATGGCTGGGTTCAAACTGGAATGGCATGGTGAGCAAAAAAACGATGGATTTAGGCCCAGATCTCTGTACTGGGGTGAATGTATGACATTGTTCTGCATTCTGTCCATCAACTGTTGTTTTTGCATTTGTCACCCCGAGTGGACGGGTATGCTCAGACGTGAGTTCCATGCTCTCCATGCCACTGGAATCAAGCTATCTTGGCTGAAAAGGGGATAAACCTCGAAACCAGTCCTAGGATGCTTGTTTCCAGTCCAGGGAGGTCCTGGCTTGGCAGTTCGGGCTGGACTGTTCCCATGAGGCACAGGGTCAAGACTGATTTGCATATGGCTGGGTTCAAACTGGAATGGCATGGTGAGCAAAAAAAACGATGGATTTAGGCCCAGATCTCTGTATGACATTGTTCTGCATTCTGTCCATCAACTGTTGTTTTTCCAAAATGATATACCTCCAGAATGTCAGGAGGTAAAAATCCAAATGGAATGCAAGTCTAACATCAGGGGCACCCAGGTCTATTGACCACTGGGACCGAGATTAAACATCTGCAAATTTATCACAGATTTAGTCACCCCCTGCCATAAATTCCTATGACTACATGCTCCTCGGGGACCTCAACTTTCACCTTGATGACCTCAATGACTACAACACCTCCACCCTGCTCGATAACATGAAAAACATTGGCCTCTACTAACTAGTCCGTGACTCCACACATACCGCAGGCCACACGCTGGACCCCAGTTTCACCTCCAGTGACCACATCTAAAATAGCCATACCACCAAACTGACCTGATTTGACCACTACATCATCCACTTCAATGTCACCAGTCCCCAGGCCACTGCCCGGACATTATCCAGTGCCCCACATTCCAGATGGAGCAAAATCTCCGAGATCACTTGGACCACCGCCCTTAACACCACCCACCACAACTCCTCCAACAACCTAGAACAAAACGTCAGACACTTCAACAACTGAATCTCGAACAGCCCAGACAGGATCGCCCCCATTGCAACAACAACCACAAAAGAGCCACCAAACAAGCTAGCTGGTACACTGAAAACCTAGGGACCACCAAATGCTGCTGCAAACAACTGGAAAGGAGATGAGGCACTAGCAAGGACACCACCGATAGGACCTCCTTCAAAGCTGCCCTCAACATCTACCAGAGGCAGCTATGAGAGAACAAGTAAAACAGCACTAGCCATGTGCTTTGAATCCAGCTCTAAGAACAGTAAAGAACTTTTCAATATCACCAGCGAATTCTCGAACTCCGTGACCACAGCTACTGACATCACTCCCTCCCAGGATCTCTGTGACAACCTCACCACTTTCTTCCATGACAAGATCGCCAAGATCTACAAGAACCTCTCCCACAATATGTTAATCACAAGGCAGCACAGCGTTAGCATTCAAGGAGCTGCTCTCAAATCAATCACCTCCTTCCTCATCGGAAGAACACAGAAAGCCCGCCTACCACCCTTCACCTCCAAACCCAAAGAAATTGCCTGTGCAGTACCCCTAAGGTCGTCCCTTAGCCCTAACCTCTTCAACACCTACATGGCCCCACTGCACATCATCATCAGATCCTACGAGCTCAACATCATCTCTTATGCCGACGACACACAGCTCATTCTCTCCCTATCCGAGAACTCCACCACCACCAGGACCAACTTCCACAAATGCTTGACGAGCATCGCCAACTGGATCAGGAACAACTGCCTAAAGCTGAACTTGGACAACCACTCCCCCAGGACGGCTCATGGCGGCTCGCGTATCTGGGCCCAGCCAGGCCAATAGCCAAAAGTATATTTTTAGTTGGCATGGCCCACAGCAATAACCAAACATTAAAGCTGTGCTCCATAGGTGCATTCTTTCCCAAATATTGGTTGGACCACTAAATATCGTCCCCCAGAATATCGTGGTACAAGGATAGATTTGTTGGGCTGTCCTCGATATTCTGGGCCTTCGATATTCAGGTACACACCTTGTGATTCTGTGTGAAGGAATACATGGCTCTTTGTAAGTTACATATTAAAGCACACAACCAACTTTTCATTATCCAACTTTAAATTCTAACAGTTAAATGGAATTTAAAGTAGAAGGGTGTAAAGTTGTAAAGTAGGCAGACTCACAACTTTGTATATTTTCTAAACTGTTCAAGCTTTGTGCAATGCAAAGCTTATCAAGTTCTGTTTATAAAAAACAATAAGCTGGCCTTGGCTCAGAGCCCTCTTTCCCACTCTCTTGTTGTAGTTGTCCAGCATCCACATTCAAAATTGGTTTGCTGGAGGATGTCCTATCAGGGATATTCTACCTTAGGAAATTATCACACCTGGAAAGCCCAAAAGGATAAACCTTACTGTGGAAATCGAAAATAATTGCTGTTAGCATGAGCTGAAGCCATCTTGGTTGTGGCGTCCATTTTGTTAGCCATGTGATTCTTCCATCTTCACTGTTGCTTGCCTTTCTAGTCTGCTTGAGTCCTCAGCTTTAGTTACCTCCTTCTATTCTAAGCTCAAGCAATGTATGAGCTCAGAAAGGCCTGTAGCTGCTAGAATGCACCTGTTTGAAAATGTAACTGTCCATCATGTCTTACTGATGTAAGCAGTTCTGTTTCCCCCCCCACTTTGCTGACTAAGTGATATCCATCTGCCCATGTTAGTCGATAGCTAATCCTGTGTATGTTTGTTCCTTCTATTTGAGTCTACATGCTTACTCCGCAACAAACTCAGTATATAAGGCCCATGGTCTGTGTTTTCAAGTCACTACCTCCTGGAACAATTGAGGGTGTTGTTTGGACGTGGTCTCACTCATGAGTGAATAAACTTGTTATTTTGAATTCCAGCTTCAGTGCCAATCTCTATTTTGTTGGTCTAAGGACCCGTGGACAGAGAAGGGTAAACCCCTGCATCAGTGGGCCCCTAAAAAGGCTAAATTCCACATTACCCCAAGTAAATATAATTAAGTCGTTCAGTGTGGAAGTTAATAATTGTGACCAAATTCTGTGGTAAAGTTTTAATTCAACTTTCCACTCATTTAAACTAACTTTACAGAGAGCTTAGAGCATATCCATCCAGAACGTTTTGGGAAACTAGGCACAAACAGTGTGCTTCAAACATTTTAGGGCTACAACAACAGTGAACACTAAGTAGAATTTAAGTGTAATTTCATAGGTAATGTTGGGAAGGCCCCACAATGAATTTCACTATAAAACTGTGACAAAAGATTGACAATTCAATTATATTTGATCAAAAGCACTAGTCAAAACTGCATGGACTCGAAGAAGTCTCTGACATTGGAATACACCCCTCATAGTTACAGGTAGGTTGTGAGTAAGGCGTTGTAAAAAAGGAGACTTTTGTTAGACGTCCACCAGCAAGACAGGTAAGCATGTTAAAGGACAGGTGATTGTATGAACCTGAGATGGGTCCATTTGAGGCCTGTGGCCTGGCTGAGGACATTAGTTTCATCTCCAGTTGGAGGAGCTGTAGATTAGTAGTCAGCAGCATAATTATGATCGTTTCCACTCTTTCACATGCAGTAGGTGTCCCGCATAGAATCGTCAAGTATGTGGCTAAGATTGCCTGAAAAAGCATGCACTTTTTTGAGTTATGAATGTAGAAAACATGGAAGCTGCCATTTGTACTAGAAATTAAAAACATTTCCTTCTGCTTGACATTACTACAAGTGCAGATAAAAATCAAAATTGATGTTATGAAACAGTTAAGAGACTGACATTTTTAAATGTACACCAGAAAGCCAAATCACCTCCGTAAGAAAACCTGAACTTCTGAGTAACTGGGTTGTCCTTTCCAGCGACTACAGCACCACATGTAGACATGGCTGATATGCATTGAAAGAGAAAGTGCCCTAACCTCGCTCGCCACAGCATATGGTAACAAATAACAAGGGAGTGCCATTGTTAATCAATTTGCAAAAAGAAATATGGATTTAGTAATAATGGTTAGACTTAATTATGGTTTTAATGACCAAGAGGCAAGGTGAGTTTTTGGATCTGGCACGAAGATCCCTTCTAGAAAATAAAATGTTTTAAAATCACATTGAAACAGGTGAATTGGGCAAAACATGATAACACAAAAATTCCACTTATAATCTCTGATCACCATTTCTCTGCGTGTACCTGGCTCTCATTTTGCTCCTTTGGGCTCTCTCTTACTTTCTCTATTCTGTCCCAACCTCTCCCCACTGCCCAATCAACCTTTCCCCCACTATTCCATTCTGTTTGCTGCTGCATCTATCTTCCCATTCCTGTCTCTCATTCTCTCTTTCTTGCCTTTTCTATTTACTCTCCTTCCTTTCTCTCAATCTTCTCTCCTTTTCTAGAACATCGCCACTCGATCTTTTCTTCTATCTTCTTTGTACTTCTCAATATTTGTTATTCTCTCTCTAGCCTTTTTCTCCCTGGACCATGTATGTCAACTGAAATCTTCTCTTTGCTGTGCATGGCTGAGAGCAGCACCTCCCACCTTTCCTTTGACAACTGGGCTTTTTGTTGTTCCCCAGTCCCTGTAGCCTACCATTATGGGGGCCACCTGGAACTGTAGAAGTCCCCTACTGTCATGGAACAAAGAAGTTAGTGCAATTTGGCCACAATATCCCTGAAGCTCATTGTCAATTATTGTTTGACAACATCAGGCTGCATTTATTTGGTGGGTTTTATCGGCTTTAGAGCAGACGATGACCCATGGACGTCCACCACACTACCTTCACAGTGCAGTTAGTGGACTTCAACGGGTCATCCACAGTACTGGAAAAAAAGAGGTCTGGTAAAAACACCAGAAACATTTTCTTTTCCAAAAATCAAAGTCAGCATGTGAGCGAGATGCTTTCCACAAGTGCTGAGTTTAATTTTTTCTTTTGCTGTATTGGGTAGCACAGTTACACAACAAAACAAAAGTGAAAGCAGATTGCACTATTGGGTTTTTGGGAGCTCCACCAATGTCCTACCGCACAGCATTCTTACACTTCTCCCAATAACACTAGTACCCCACCTATGTGACTGATCTATCACCTGTGGAAGGAGATGCTCTCAAAGGAACCTAATATTCAATGAAACATCAAGATTCTGCCTTGCATATTGACCAATTTTGGTGATGTGAGTAGCTGCAGTATTTAGGCCAGGGCTCGTTCAGCATCCAGGAAAAGCTGGCAGGCCCAGACATTTCTAAAAACAAGGTGCCTCGGGTAGTTCGGGAAATGTAGCTTGCATAGATCCCACTACCTTTTCTTACACGAAATGCCTTGTAAACACCAAACTTTTTTTTTTTTTTTTTTGATTTTCAAAAACCTTTATTGTCTCATCAGTTCGTACACTGCTATTCAGCCAACAACCCGGAGGCAGGCAGCATGTTTTCGGTGCGGCAAGCCGCATGAGCGATTTCACATCTTATATTGGAGTACAACACAAATAGTAACAATTTTGTGAACAATCCAACAACACCTACTTTGAGCGAGAGTCAGGGAGGAACCCGCCAACACGAAGGGCAAATAACCCAACTGCCCCCACCCTGCGACCTCGCACCATCAGATCCGCACAAGCACTAGTTCTCCCATCTCTGCTATACGCAGGCTCAGCTAACATGGCGCTCGTACCAGGCTGGCGCCCTCCCCACTAGCGCGCCCCACAAGACAGCCTTCTCCGGCTATGCAGAAAATGGAAGGATTCTTCATCTCCTTCTATTAATGACTGGTATGCTTCTACTTTGCTGGTCTCTAAGCTAGACCTGGCTAGAACTGGTAATACAGATACAAGATCTTTCTGGCACCTCCTGAATTGGGTTCATTGAACATCTGGGTTTTTTTTTTTTTTTTTTTTTTTCCCCCAGGTCCAATGATTATGCCATCAACCTCATTCCGGGGGTTACTTGTTTCATGGTGCTAAGTTTAGTACCTTGGCTGGACTTTAGCAATTGCCTGTCTGGTAGCAAATTAGTGATCATTGTTGGTTGAAACATGTTGCTGAGGGGTGAGCTTTCCGTTCTATTACTGCCCCAACCAGTCTTGGCAACTGAGGCAGCACAATGTGTGTAAACCTACAAGATTGCATATTGAAACTTGCCTGGCAGATGAGGACAAAAAAAAAAAAAAAAAAAAGACAGCCTTCTCCGGTCCTCATCTCATCAACAGCCTTCCGATCAGTCAACTCAGTCATCTCCCTCCACTTCCGCTCCTGCAAGCCACTCCACCAACGGCTGCCACACATCAGCAGGTCGTGAACGCTGCGGCATTTGGTCCCAGGAAGCAGTCAATTGCTCTCTACAGTATACCGCTGATCCCACCCAGCCAGACGCCTTCGGGGGAGCTTTCTTCTTCCAATGTATCGCTATTTGGCGCTTGGCAAGCAATAATAAGAGGGCAGTGAGTTTACGCGAAGCCCTAGGTACATTCAGCACAAAGCCCAGGAGGGCCACAAGCGGGTCTGGTACCAATGCCGCTCCCACTATCTTCCCTATAATGTTGAAAACTGTAACCCAAAATCTGTGTATTGGTCCACATGTCCAGATTATGCGGTGGAACGTAGCCTCGCTCTCACCACATCTCCAGCAGGTCGTGTCGGATCGGAGACCCATCCTAAACAGTTGTATGGGCGTGCGGTATGTCCTGTGCAGATAATTAAAGTGTATCAGTCTCAGTCTATAATTAGGCGACAGGTGTTCGAGTTGGGTGCAACAGTATTCCCACTGTTTTTCTGTGATACATATGCCTGCGTCCTCCTCCCATAAGGTCCTGGAATCAACGTGCGCAACGGGTGTCGTGCTTTGTGTGGTCCTATAGATGCGTGTTATCAATTTACTCGGGGAGGAGTTTGACAGAATGTCTTCCAGACCTGCCAGCGTCGGTGGGGCATTTGGGAACATGGGATATTTGTGCCTGCAAGCCGACCGCAGTTGGTAGTACAAGAGGAGCTCCGAGGCCGTCAGCTCAGGCGCCGCGGCCAGAGATTGTATCGGAAGAAAAGAGTCATCCGGATATAAATCCCCCGCCACCTTCAAGCCACATGCGTGCGCTCGTTGCGCCACCGCCGCATCCGTAAGTGGACTCAGCAGAGGGTTGGCCTCCAATGGCATACTTGGGGCATATAGGTCCACCATATCCGCACGCTTCGCAATGTTGGACCAGGCCCAACGCACCATCTCTACGGTGTTAATGTCTTCCTGGGATCGCTTGTATTTCTGGTACACAGCTGTCCGTATAGGACAAGGAGCCGCCACGTCTATCTCTATGGCCACGTGAGGCTGGTAGGGAATCGGGTGATGCCAATAGTGCAAGTATTGGGCCTGTGCACTATATGCATACAACTCAAGGTCCGGGGCTGCGAGACCCCCCTGCCGAAAGGGGAGCGTAAGGAGGTTCCAGGCCACCGTGGGCTGCTTACCCGCCCACACCAGTTCAATCATCGCGGAGCGAAGTCTGCGGAAGAACGCCATCGTCAACGGCACAGGGATGTTAGCGAATAGGTAGAGGAATTTAGGCACCACAACCATTTTTGCAATGGCTATTCGGCCCGTCAAAGACAGCGGCAACGCTTTCCACCTCTTAACTTTACTCTCCAGCCACTCCATGGCCACACCAAAGTTGGCCAACTGTATTTCTTGAACTGAGCGGCTCATCCTTATACCCAAGTACTTGACCTAATCCGTGACCCAATCCATCGGGAATTCCGTGTGACACTTGTGCGTGCCCTCCGTTAAGGGAAGCATGGCCGATTTAGACCAGTTGATATCTATACCGGTGAGCCCACTGTAGCGAGTCACCTCCCTCATCAGTGGGTCAAAGTTCTCCGACGGGTTCATCATGTAGATGGTGATGTCATCGGCATACATAGAAATTAGCAGACCGCGCGACGTAAAGCCAATGCTACGTTGAGTCAAGCGGGCTGCCAGCGGTTCCGTCGCAATTGCAAATAGCAACGGCGACAATGGGCATCCCTGTCGGGTCCCTCTGGTGATGGAGATAGGGGCAGATGTCTGGCCATTCACCCGCACCCTAGCCGCCGGGCCATTATACAATATGCCAATACGCCTGGCAAATAGCGGACTAAATCCCATTCGGGTAAATAACGTCCGCAAAAACTGCCATTCCAGAGAGTCGAAGGCCTTCGTCGCATCCAACAGTGCTGCGGCGGCTTGGACTTTAGGATCCAAATAATGCAAGAGCCCAAATAGTACTCGTAGGTTATGAGAAGTGGACCTCCCCAATACAAATCCCGATTGGTCAGATAGCGCGATTTGTGGCAGCATGTACTTTAAGCGATCAGAGAGCAGTTTAGCATGTATTTTGGCGTCGAGGTTTATTAGTGACAGTGGGCGATAGGAGTCTGGGCGCTTTGGGTCCTTGCCAGGCTTAAGCAGCGTGACGATCAGTGCTTCCCGCAGTGACTGGGGGAGGATCCCCTTTTCCACTGCCTCCTCAAACACACCATGAAGCCTCGGGACCAGGATGTCCGCGTATTCCTTGTAGAAGGCCGCCGTCAGCCCGTCCGGGCCCGGTGCCTTGCAAGGCGGAAGGCCTGCAATTATCGCCCGTATGTCGTCTTGCGTGAACGGCAAGTCCATGTATTGTCTGGCACTATTGCTGAACCACGCTAAGGCAATGGTGTCTAGATAGTCGCTGAGCACCTTCTCCTCTGGTGTCACCTTTGTGGTGTATAGATTCCTATAGAATTCTGTCATCGTGTCCAGGATATCTGGCGGCTCGCGCACCACGTCACCCTCCGCACGCTGCAACTCTAGTATATGGTCCGACCCTCGTGGCGCGCGCAACATGTGCGCCAGCGTGCGTCCGGCGCGGTCACCCTCGCCATATCGCCGAGCCCGACAGTCTTTAGACAGGTATGCTACTTCCCTGTCCGGCTCCTCCTGGTACTTAGTGAGCTGCGATCGAAGGTCCGCACGCACCCTGTCTGATGGCGCATTTATCAAGTCAGACTCCAGTCGCGCAAGTTCTGCTTCCAGTTTGCTCAGGGAATCGCGAATAGATCTCAGCACACCTGTTTTCAGCGACATGCAGTGCCCTCTCGTCACCACCTTACAAGCCTCCCAGAGCGTGCCCGGCGAGTCCACGGTGCCCTCATTAATCGCAAAGTACTCCTCGAGCTTTTCGCGCAGTGCCTGCTGAAATACCTGATCGCGCAGCGCCCGCGAGGGAAACCGCCAGCTAAATGGCTGTATATATTGGGTCGGAGTGGACAGCGTGAGGAGCACCGGGGCATGATCGGAAAGCGATCTCGGCAGGTGCATCACCTCTTGCACTGACGAGTGCAGGTCCCTGGATAGCAACCAGTAATCCAACCTGGACCAGGTGGCTCTATGTGCTGTTATACATGTGCCTGCGCGGTCCCCGGGGTGCAGCACCCTCCAGGAGTCCACCAGGCCTGTCTCCTGTACGATACAGCCAAGCGCCTCTGATGCCCTAGGGTGGTGTTCTCTAGTAGCGCCCTGCCTATCCATAGTGTCTGAGAGTACGACATTGTAGTCCCCCCCCCATAAGATCGCTGCCGGGCCACGAGCCTGCACCGCATGCCATAGTTCCCCGAAGAAATCTGGGTTATCATCGTTAGGGCCGTACACATTCACCAGCACCAGTCTCATGCCACACAGCGTACCCACAAGCAGTACATAGCGGCCTCCCGCGTCCCTGAGCTCCTCGTGCGTCGTCCACTGGAGACCCCTTCGTATCAGAACCGCCACCCCTCTGGAGTAATTGGAATAAGATGCGTGAACTATCTCTCCCCATCGATTATTCTTAAGCATCTGTGCTGCATTCGCTGTCAAGTGAGTCTCCTATAAGAGGCAGATGTCTATATCTTTCCTGAGTAAGTAGGCCTGAACCAACCTGACCTTGCGTCTGTCATTCAAGCCTCGCACATTCCAGGTAAGGCAGGTTATTCGCGTCATGGCGACAGGGACATGCAGAAGTTACGATCAAACAATGCGCTCAAGCCATGTGACAATCCACCCAACCACCACCAGACGAGGCGTATAGCACAGTCCCTCAACCCACCGGGCCACATTGCATGTAAGCGATCATAATACAGCAAGCAATAACATTTTCGACAGGGCGGTGAAGAATATACGGTATATGGCACAGCAGTAAATCTCGCTTCTCCTGACTCAACACTACAAAACAAACAAACTCCAAATCTACCCCCCAAACTCAGGTGAACCCTCCCCCCACCCGCTCCAACCCCCCAACCAGGTTGTGCAATAGCCCCCCAAGTTACCCACCCAGCCATAGAAACCATGACTAAACCCAACAGTGGTAACCAATAAATGGGAATCATCCCCTGAGGTACGCAGGTTGGCCGCCTGCTAACCCTGTGCTCATGACAGGGCGATCGAGCACTGAAGCAGCGTGCCGGCTCGAGGACCCCCTCCACCCCGGAACCAAATCGATATGCACAGCCCTCCCGATGCAAGCGAATAAACCCCCTGCACAGTAGATAACCGAGAGGCCCCTAATCAGCCTGGACAGGGGGCACACAATTTAATAGCAAAACATCAAACATGATTAGTCACTCATTATCACTTAGCCTGTCCTGCCGCTCCGGCCCCTCAGCAGGTGGTTGGTTTTTCTGCTCCCTTGCCAGTTGTTTCGCATATTGTAGGGCCGCTTTCGCATCCAAAAAGAAAGACGGTTTTCCGGGGCCCTGCACCCGGAGCTTCGCAGGGTAGATCAGGGAGTATTTCGTTCCCGTTTGTTGGAAGAGTTTTTTCGCAGGCATGAATTCTCTACGAGCTGTTTGTACTTGCATGGTATAGTCCGGGTAGAGGGCAATGTGATTACCTTTGTATTGCATATCCTTCATGTCTCTTGCCATACGCAATACCATGTCCCGGTCCCTATAATTCAAGACGCGCGCGATGATTGGCCTAGGCGGCGCTCCCGGCTTAGGCCTGGGCCCCAATGTCCTATGCGCTCTTTCAATGAGGAACATCAAGGATAGCCCCGACCCAAATAGGTCTTTCAGCATCTGTTCAACGTATTGTTCCATGTTAGTGATGTCTGTTGTTTCCGCCACACCCGTGATGCGGATGTTGTTGCGCCTCGAGCGTGCCTCTAAATCCTCGTTCTTCTGTTGTATTAACTCCAGGACTTTATCCATTCCACGCAGTTGTTTGACCAGGTCGGTCTGGCCATCTTCCGTGTCAGCCACGCGTGTTTCAAGCGCCTCCACTCTGCCTTCGTGCTTGTCCATACGCGTCGTGATTCCGTCCATGCGTGCTGCCAGCGCGTCCATTTTGCAGTCTATGCCACGCAATCCCTCCTTCAACTCTTTAAACATCAATTTAATGTCCGCATCTGGTGGGCTACTCTGCTCTGTGCGTGCAGCATCCGTTTCTCGGTGATCCTGTTCCGACGCTTTTTGTTTGGATTTGTCAAATGTGAGCTTGGGCTGGCGCGTGTCCGGTTTGCCCATGGCTGACTCACCACACCGTCAGTGGATAGGGGCAACTTAACCGCAGGCCCCCCCACGGCGCCGTGCGCCCCACACCAGGCTCCTGCAGCAGATGGTAGGAAGGATAATCGACTTCAGCAGGCCAGGGAGCCGCCGCCCCCGCACCGGGGTATGTCTGTGGTGCAGGAGACCAGGTCTACCAGGGCGGGACAGCCGCAGGGTGTATTCTAAAATGCGGCCTGCCTTCCGCTCAGCGGCGCCTCTCGTGTTGCACAGGAGCCCCAGAGCAGGCGTCCACCGGGCCGAGCGAGTGCCGGTCCGCGCCCCAGGCCTCAGTTGTGAAAGCCAGCCGCAGCCCGGCCACGTCAGCGGCAGCAACACCACGTCTGGGGCCACAGTTTCACAGCGCGCTGCCTCGAGGGACAACGGCAAGCCCCGACCGCTCACCGCCCTCCCCAGATCACCGCCTCAGGGTACACACCTGCAGTTGGCAGCAGCTCAGCCCCCCTCGAGCAGGCGGTCTTCAGGAGCTATAACGGAGTGCGGGCACCCCGCGGGCGTTCGGCGGCACTCTATCGTGGTAGGACGTGCACAGCCAGGGCCCACTCAGGACGCCGGCTCAGGTCGTCAGATTCGTCGACAGCCCTCGAGGTCCCAGCGCCCGGCGGCCGCAGCACCGCCTCCTCGCCTCACCGTCTCTCAGCCAGCGATGTTCCGTTTCGGGACTGACGCCGTTGCAGCAACGCTACTCCGCCGGCGGGGTTTTATGGCGAGGAGACCGTGCCCCTAGGGCCAAGCCAACACAGCAATCCCTGCTCCGCAGCGCGTCTCCTCCACGGATCCAGCCTCACGCCAGTCCCCGGCGTCTGCGCGCGCTGCAGGCCGCTCCGGCGCTCGTCAATCACCGGGCCGATCTCCGCCACTGTTCCAGCCACGGGTGCAGGAGTTTCGTCGGGGAGGGCTGATACCCTGCACACTTCACCGGGGCCGAGAGGACCGAGCTCTGGCACCTGGATCGCCGATAATTGTCGGATTGATTCGCTCGATCGGCGGAGCTGCGGTTTCAGGCAGCCATTCCGCGTTGCAGCCAAGCCACGCCCCGTAAACACCAAACTTAGGCTGAATTATAGAAATTCCTATCACCCAGCATTCCCATACTTCTCCCATTAAAAATGCCACTCTAACGTTCACCAAATATTGTGCACTTAGTACATACATTTTATAGGAGCTCATAACAATAATTTATGAGCTATGACCATAAATTAGATAAAGGTAAAGCAGAACTTAAAAGGAGTCAATACATTTCAAGAAGCAGATTCACACTACACAGATCTTAAATTACAATATACAAAACATTAGTCAATGTTCTGTGGAGATGTGTAGAGAGGCCTATTATAATACAAATGCTCTCAGCTGCAAATGACCTGATAATGGTTTCTACAATATTTGATTCAGAGAGATGAATCCTTAGCGTGTTGAGCCAGGCAGGGTTATCTAGATATAAAACTATTATTTAAAGATAAACTGTTATAGCAGCCCTTTGTAACATGGCAGGTTGTATTGGGTCATATCAGATTCACACTACTGCTAGTTCAGGTATTTGCCGTCCTTTGCAGAAGGCACATTAACCTAAAAAAACAATCAGGCTCCTGCAAACAAAATAACGATCTCTAGAGCAGATACATTATCTCGCCAGGTTATATTTCACAACAGGCCAGTGTGGGCTAATGCCAAGGTGGGTGTCAGGGCAAGTCCAGGTATAGTATTATCTCAGAAAGAATTCCAATAAACCGGATTCATTGTGATAGTTATTTTTATATAGCTATTGTCACTCATAGAAGGACATCTGAGTGGGTGGGCAAAGAAGTGACAGACAGCCAACACGTGCTTCGCCCCATTAGGTGGCCATCCGGCCTGGGGCTTCCTCAGGGCATATTAATATGGCGAAAAAACTTGGGTCGACTTGGTAATATACGGTCATTAATTTGTCTGGAATAATCTCTGCGTAATGCCTCCCGGTCTGGAAAAGTTTCCAAATGAGTGCACTCAATCGGAAACCTTTCCAGACTGGGTGGCTGTCTGTCACTTCTTTGCACACCCACTCAGATGTCCTTCTATGGGTGACAATGCCTATATAAAAATAACTATCACAATGAATCCGGTATATTTGATTTTTTTCTGAGATAATACTATTACCTGGACTTTCCCTGACACCCACCTTGGAACTCACTCGTGTTAAGGGGGTTAGGGGTATCCCCCTGTCAAGGGCAAGTATCACAGCAAGATTTGCTCTAATATCTAACGGCTAGTAAGGGATTGTGACCCATCACCCCTTTTCTCACAGAACAGTGTGGGCTAATGCATTGTCAGTCCAATGTAAGTCGTACCTGACTAGTGATAGCTATCCCCCAGCACAATAGGCTAATCAAAGCACCATGCCATATTCGAAACAGGAGTTTCCTGATTGGATAGTGCTTCTCAATGACTGGTAGGTTTAGGTAGTGACAACTACTTATGTATCAGGAATAGGAAATATCATGAAAGTTATTAGGCTTAGGAACAACCCAATATTCTGTACAGCTGTGCAATCTCTTCACACATTAAGTTCTTGTTTGACATACCATATATAAAAAGTGAGAAGGGAGTTCAGCTAATGCCCATTGAATTCTTGAGTTCATTGAATTCTGTGACAGTGAACTAGTGTTGGTAGTACCTTTCATATCAGTTCCTCACACACAATGCTGTGGCATCTCACAGGGGTCTATCATATCCCCTCTGGTATTTAACATTTACCTAACCCACTTACCGAACCTCAGCTGTTACATCCATGTATATGGCACCCAAATTTAAAAACTGATGTTCTGGGAGACCTCTGCATCTCAATGACTGCCTTTGAGCTATAAACATGTGGATGATGAATAAGCACCTAAAGCTAAATCCTACACAGACAGAGCTTATGCTCTGCAGGCACAAATATCAGCCTACAACCGTTTGGACAAAGGAACGTGAGGCCCCACCAACAATGGCAAGAGATGTAAGAAACCTAGTGGAAGCCATGGATTCAGGCCTATGTTTGATACCATATGTTTAAAACGTAAAACAGAATGCCTTCAACACAATGAAAACTGTATGTTGCATTCTCCATAACATGAATACCAACAGAAGCTGCAAGTCATCCTCACACATAATCTTCAAGTGCCTGCCCATAACTTGGTGTTCAGCATTCATCATATGAAACACAAAATATATCCAAAATGCTGCTGCCCGACATCAACTCTGCCTTCACCCTAGGGAACACACGACTCCAGTCTTGCAATCTCTCCACTGGGTATCTATAGCAAGAAGGGCCTTGTTCACAGAGCCTCCAGCGAAAAGGACAGCAATACCTAGAAGCTAAATTCAAGCAATTTAAACAAGCCAGGACATTGCGCTCCAGTCTTGCACCATCTTATCGTATTAACTTTTTGTTTAAAGCTTTTTTAATTGGTCACTAAACAACAGGTTTAGATTAATCGGGTTACATTTGTGTTGTTGTAGGAGTAACCCAGAGTGATGTTTTGTCCTGCCATAGATGTTGATATGGGAAGGAGTCAAAGTAAAAGAGGTAATACGATGTGTGTGAGCACAGTATGTGGTAATCCACCTATGTGTGTAGAATTTAAATGAGATGTATTTTCATTATTTTTACAGTGCTTAAAAGTTCGGAGTCCGGAGGAAAACCCACAAAAGAGACATGGGTTTGAAACGCCTCAACAGTAGTTTTACCGAAAAAGTGCATTTAAAATAACTATTACTGGAGCTCAGTGATGCTAGTGGTTGTAATGCTATACGAGTAATACATTTTCCCTGAGTCCTTTATAGGCACTGTTTGGTTACAGTCCATTGAGTTAGGAGCCATGAATGGTGAATAAAGCAAACCAAGCTCCTAAAGGGCAACAAAAAGTCAGAAGCTGGGCACAATTTTTTGAGTTTTATATTGTTGTGTGATTTACTTATTTGTTTATGTCTTTGTTTTGTTTGGACTGCATTGATTATGCACAGTCATGGTCATTTATTTGTTTATTTATGAAGTTTTATATAGCGCTAGCTAGACCCGTGGGTATCAGAGCGCTTTACATACACAAAGGAAAATAAAAATTGCATAGCATCGCAGGACATGAGGATGCATGAAGATATAAGCAAAGACAAAATACTTATGTATCCAGTGAGGGGAGAAAGACCCAGGTGGTTGACACAGTCAGATAATCACCATACTTGAAGGTCAGAGTGAGGGGGGAGTACATTAGGCTATTGATGCCTAGGTTGGTTGACTTGGTCAGTAAAGTATTGGTTGAGGAGAAGGATTTTCAGGTCCTTTTTGAAGCAAGAGAAGTAGGTGTGGATAATGTTTGTGCTGTATATGTATAGATTTGGGAAATTGTTCCATACTTTGTTTAATGGATCCAAAAAGTAATTATCAGAATAATTGGTGATCACAGTGATTCAGTTGTGTGATCACAGATATAAGTAAGTTTTTGAATGTGTGTCAGTAATGGCAATTTTGGTGTTGTTTGACTTTTAGAAAGTGGGCATTTTCTTGCTTTACCATTCTGTGCCTCTGCCTGCCTGTGGAAACAATGTCTAGTTTAGACTTACAGTTGGGCTGCTTGTGCATTCACTCTAGACAGTCACACAAAGGGAGCTGAGGTGTGCCCTGCATATTCTGATGGCCCATTACCAGGCTGATGGGTCTTCCTGAGCTAGAGTGGTTGGAGGAGTTGTCACTAACACTTAAACAGGGCTGTGCCTGCCCTCACACAAAGCTGTCTCAACCCCCCTGTAGTGTGTCTGGAGCCAGGTCAGGAAAAGACAGGGTCTTGTGCACTACACAGACTTTCCTTTGAAGTTTGCCTACTTCAAAGGCAGAAGCTGATATAAGTACTGGAGCTGTGACACCATAACTTCAGAACACTTCTGGACTAAGAGGAGAATCTGCCAGAAGAGCTAGAGAAGCTGTAGGAGGGGGACTGCCTCTCTGCTTGCTGCTGGGTTGTGCTGGCTTACTGCTTGCTGCTTCTGTTGTGGGCAGTGAAAGGACTGGACCTTTTCTTTCTGTACCCTGCTTGCTAAGCTTCTCCAGGGGCTTTTGTGCGTTTGCCTCCTGTTAAGAAGTCTCAGGGCCATCAAAAGACTTAATCTACAACCCCTGGACGCCTCTGCTGGGAGTTCTGACCAGCCAATTGCTGCCCATGCCAGTTCTGGGCCCATGGAGGTGGCTTTGTTGCAAAGGACTGGAAAAAACCACGCATCAACTTTCAATGCCTGTTTTTCCTGATGCCGCACCGCCGTGCTGTTGAAAAACCAACACATTGCAGTGGTATGGCCGAAGATTCGACGCAGCGCCTGTTGTGTGGCTAAAAGATCACCGTAGCCTGAGTCCCGAGCACTGTGTCACTGACGTTTGTGGCACCCATACCAACTCCAATGCAGGCCCTCCTGTGCAGCTGAAGAAATTGACGCATCACCTGCTTGCGGCTGGAAAATTGACGCAGCTCCTGTTTCACCACTACCGCATTGACCCAGCGCATCTAGATATTTGACATATCGCACCTGTGCACCAAGTTCTTTATCGACGTTGCCCAGCAGTAAGTAGCTGAGGCCACGTGTCAGGAAACGGCACATCACCTCTCCTCACAGTAATTGTTTGCCATTTTGGTCTTATTTTATTCAGATAAATGTAGATTATTTTTCTAAACTGCTGTTGTGTCCTTTTGTAGTGTTTTCACTGTGTTACTGTGTGTGTATGTACAAATGCTTTACACATTGCCTCTGAGATAAGCCTGACTGCTCGTGCCATGCTACCAACGGGGTAAGCAGGGATTATTTTAGCTGTGTAATCCCCTTACCCTGACTAGAATAAGGGTCCCTAATTGGACAGGGTACCAGCCACTGCCAAGAGACCCCCCACTTCTAACAGTATGTAACGTTCCTTGTCACACCACAGTGACTGCACAGTTTCTCTGTTTAGAAGTGTATAATGGCTTGCCATTTTGGAGTAAAGCCTGTGTTCTTTCCCCATTCATTTTTATGGTGGCTTCATGTTAAGTCTTTCATTGATCAGAACTTTTGTTATTTTCTGTGGTCAGCCCTTATGACATATGCTCCTTGAGTCTCATTTTCCTTGTGCTAGACCATATTTGGATTTGGCTGTTGATTAGATTAGGGCTTAGCCTCCACTGCCAAAGGTATTTTAGATGCATTTGCATTTTGCATATTTGTACATTTTGGCTAATCAATGGCTTTTACCATCTCTGCTGATTCCTAGTTCAATAAACCTTCATGGTTTGTACTGATTCCTAGTTCAATAAACCTTCATGGTTTGTACTTTTAACCCTATCTCATGTGTATTATTCTGAGTGGATTTTTCTTTTGTCTCTGGGTAAAATCTATGGTAGAAGTAGGGCTCTCATCTCGAATAGACTCGCACATAGCCATGATCCATCAGGTGGTCCTTTTGATGTAAAAAGCTCCAACATGTCTATCAGAGTTAAATGACTATTGGTGAGATGTGTTGGTCCAATCCATGTAAGGAATGCCAGCCCTGTAGAGGCGTCAATTAAAACTATATCAGACATGCTGAAACACATTGTTACTGCTCATAAAAGGAGTGTCAGCTCTTCTGAGGATTGCTGTTATGTCTAATACTAGTATATAATGCCCCTAAAAAGTACTGGTAATGCTACATCGAAAAATAGTTTGCATAAAAATGTTTGTGTCTCCCAAGGAAGGTAGGGAAGACCTCCCGAGAAGTATTGATATCACGAAAAGTATGTCAACCATGCTAGAAGGTGAAAAAACAATGTAAGCATGGTTCTGACAAAAGCGGTTCCACCAGCGAATTTCTCCTAATCACCCAATCAGCTGCCAGATACCAAAAACCTTCATCCATCCCTCTGAGTAATCAGTAATTTTTTTGCCATACATTTACCAAAAATGTTTATCAGAGGGGCAGAAACCCATCGGCAATGTAGAGTTAAATTTTGATACTTTCCAGTTTTCACTTATTGTCCTATCCCACATCTATTTAAAATACAGTGTTTGGCACTAGTTTTCCAAAGCATTCATTGAGCGGGATTCCACCATAAACAATTATAAGTTCCACCCAGTTTTCACTATTGTCACTGACATAAGTTCCTTTACAACACACAAGTTTTCACGAATGTCCTAGAAATGGGACAATGCCCAAATCAATCAGTGACATTTTATCCAGTGCTTAGCAAGCTCAGTTTTCTACTACAAATGTCCTCACATACTTATTTGGGGTAGAATAGTAAACAATAATTTAAATACAGGAACATTTATTGTGTTTTTTAAAATTCTCACACTATTGTATTGATTTTTCAGCAAAGGTTTTTTTAATGAAATTCTGTGTGAGCATCTTCTCTTCCTCTACTAGGATCAATTTTATTTGTTGCTATTACTGGAGATCATGTTCCCGAAAATGTGTATTCCTGGCTATCAGTTTGTTTAATGCACAGTAGTTTTCAGTAGATATGTCAAATCATTGCATTTCATCCTTTGTAGTTTATTGTCTGTGGTAGTTCTTTTTTTCTTATAAGTTTTTTGTTGGAGCACCATTATTTCTCATAATTTAAACTTTAATGACTTCACATCTCTGCGGCCTTATTTGTTCAGTAATCCACAAAACATCCATTTAGGGATTTGGAGAGCAATCTTTTTAAGACCATTGGTATAAACATCACAATTTGTCAGGAAAGTCCCATGCATGGAGACATACGTGGACTACTGCCCTAAGTGCCCCAGATGAATGGATATCTGGATCTCTGGTACTGTTTTTTGGTCATGGGCAAAAACACAATGAACAAGGCCTGTCATGGTAATACGATCCTGCTAGACTGGAAGAGACACACCATGCTCTACCCTCATTATGATAAAGGGCTACTGCCCTTCTCTGAAGTTAAGTGACATTGGTGCGGTGGTGACAGCATGCATGTTTTCTGTTTAGTAGGAATCAGACCTTTTTACGTGTGTAACAGGAGTGGTGCCTATCAGCCTACTACTGTAAAGTTCTGTGGCTGTGTACTTAACTCTCCTTTGGCCTACATGGATTGTGGAGCGGTGGACAGCACGAGATACTAGCTTGTGCATGCTGGGATATATGTGTGCCTGTGCATGGTACATAACATGGATTCCTTTTTAGAAGCCCAGGGCTTGGAAAGGCTGATGGAGTAGAGGACTGCAACCCCCATGCAGAATAATGTTGACATTCCTGAATGCTGGGGTACAAGTACGCAAGAGGAAGGGGGGCAGAGCATCTTCTGTGCACATCAAAGGCCTCTGATTCCAGGAAGAGTTACTTGTGAATAGTATCTCTCATTGTCAGAGAGATGATGAACTTGATAAAGCTGTCACTGTGAACCATGGAATGTTACTAGAGGGGAAAGCGTAGATCTTTGTGAGGCATATTTCAGTGGAGGCTGACAGCCAGGTGTGACCCTTGGCCTGGGCTGTATGTCACTTAGAACTGAACCCACTCCTGCTGTGGCAGACTGTCCGTTTGACAAACGACTGGGCACAAGAGAGAGCACTTCAAAGAACCTGACACCCACAATCTGAATTTCAAAGGATCAGACCGTAAATCACATTTGTGTCTGGAATTGGGTTATAAATGTGGGAGCGTGAATCCCACACTATGTTTAACAGCACTGTTTATCAGGAGAAAGAAGATTGCCAAGAATTCGAGCTACTGCAACCAGGGCTGGTGATCGAGGTCCATCAGTTTTTCAGCTGGATGAGGGGACATAACCCAGAAAGCCAAGAACACTTGGCATCCTGGCAAGTGGTTCCTGGTGAGCAGAATGTAAGGCACCTTGTACAATCGGGATGCAGAAGTTGGTAGCCCCCATCAGGGTTGCTTTAAAGTTGTGGGCCATCACCAGTTTCAATTGTCTTCGCTGGGGCTATCACTGTGCGGCCCACATGCCAGGGGGGCACTGGGACTTTTGTTGGGGCCATCTTCCATGTCAGGGACCCCCGTATGCCAGGAGGTAGCCACTGAGCCTGTTGGATCCATTCTCTGTGCAACTGACCTTATTTTGGCAGTCACTGATGCTCGTGACCCCGAATGCCTGGAGGGGGCTACAAGGACAGTTGAACTGGCGCCCGTGTTTAAGGAGTGCCTACCATCAGCAGAGAGACTCGGTATCAAGGTCAACGTCCCCATTGCTCTTCTACCTCACCAGCAGGAACCATGAGGAAGAAGAGGTTGCCGCACCCGAAGCCATGGTAACCTGTGACCACCTCAGCACACCACCCCACTGACTCCAAGAGAATGCAGTGTATCTGCTTGTCTCTGCAGTACCAGAAGATATGCCCTGGCTCCCGGACACTTCTGAAAGCCATGGCCAGGTAAGAGTGGAGCAGGGCCTCCGGCCCTTTTGATACTTTCATGAGTTAGGCAGATTAGCACCAATATAGCTGAACTTTCAAAGCCAAAGCAAGACTTCACGTGCACCACTAACGTGTACAGCAGCATCTGTTGGGTCTCCTCCATGGTTCCCCCTGAGACACTTTGGTTAGCATCGAGGTGGAGAGAACACGCAGGGGTTACTGCTCAGACAAGTTCTAGGACACTAGCCTTGAGAGACGTGATGTGTGGAGTATTTAGTGTATTGTGCTTTGCGTCTATAATAAATGCTGATTTTCTGACGAAAAGGAAGTATTGGACTGGACAACTATATTATTGGAGTTCACTCTGGGTATTTTGAGTCTTCAGCCAATGCCTACATTGCACCTACCTCCCCCTGAAGAGTCTTGGACTACATGACCCACTCTACCACTGTGAATCAAGTGCTGAGAGGGTATTATTAGGCCCAGTTACTCTGGGCCCATAGTAATTAGGGCCCCTGAACAGCAGGAGTAACAGGCCACACCCCCCACGGTTGGGCCTAATAACCCCTGTTTGCCCAGTGCTCATCTGAAAGTGGTTCTGAATCAGGGTATTTGATTACAGGGCCTAAGCAAAGAGTTAACATGATCATTCAGAGCTATTTTTAGAGAGGTTGCAATAGTATGGGATACAAGGTTATCAGAGGTAAGTTTCACCAAAGGTCATTTCTAAATATAAGATAGCTGTTGCCCTATTTTTGTAAGAGCAGAAATTAGAGTGAAAAATTATAGGAAAAATAGCACACAAGTTTACCCTGCTTGGATTTTCATATGTTTTTGTAATTTTTGAGAAAATACTACAATATAGTACAATATCTCAAGGTAACACATACCAATGTTGACAATGTTGTGTTCTGTGAGTAGGATTATATCTCATTTTGAATTGTAACTGGTGACATAGTGCTTCCCTAATACTAATATATGTTGTAAGTATTTATAAATCACTTATACACCACGGGTCTTTGACTCTAGGATGCTATACAATACACGCACTGAAATAAAGAGCCTACGAAAGAAAGAGAAAGGCAGGCCCAGTGGGGAATTAGGTCTTGGAGCCACAAAAGGCCGATGGAACACCTATGTCTTAAGGGCTTGTGTAAACATACGTAAACAGCAAATGTCCCAATTAGTTGCCAGTAATTTTCATTACTCTAAATCCTAGTCTTCCCTGTCACAATCATTTCAGTATGAGGTTTACCTCATTACACAGACAATCATTACCAAACATAGCCTTAAAATAAACATAAATATTTATGCCCAGTCTCTAACTTATGCTCCACCTCCTCTCTTGAGGTCATAAAGTGGGGCTCCACCTACCATACGTCCTGAAATACCAAGCAAAACCAAAAAGTCTGGAAGGGTGTATATTTAAGAGGAAGACTAGGATTAGGAGAGTAATGAAGATTTTCAGTGAGTAATCAGGGCACTACCTCCTCCTCCATCTTCTATTTCCCAGTCCTAACATCATGAGTATGTACCAAAGTAGAGACACCAGGCCACAGGGATTCCAGAAAATATAGAAAACACAAAAACCAAAGTTACTGTTGGAACCATTTAATGTGACCCCCCCCCCCAATCCTAATAGACCATAGCACCCACAGACCAGGAGTTGAGGACTCACCAAAGAGGAGAAGCTCTTCTCCCCTGCCATTGGAACGGTTTAAAGAGGGGAAAAGGGAATGCCCAGGATACCATAATTCTGACGTCCATTAGGGAGAACGCATAGAGAATGCCACCTAAAACAATAGACACAGAAGGGGACACAAGGAACTACCCATTGAGGATCATAAAAGAGAGTGCATGCAGCTAGAAACCAACCCAAACATACCAAATGGAGAGAACAAAGAGTTGATGGATGGGGAAACCAACCAGGCCCGAGAAAAAAGCTCTGTAACTACCCAAGAATGCAAGAGTGTAACAGCAAGCTGAAAGAGATAAAAATCATCCAATCCGTCATCATCACAGAAAGAAAACTAAAAGCAATGTAGGGTAGAACTGGTGATACCCTACTGGAAGAATGGGCAGAAGATGAATGCCTTTTAGGGCGCAGGGCACCAGAAGTGATGAGAAAATTAAAAGGAAAGAACTCCTACCCGGTATGAAAACAAAATAACCATCCCAACCTGTACAAAGGAGAGACAAGAAGAAGGACTCCAAAAAGACAGGACCAGCAGGGGAACCGCTTCAGGAAGTGTGCTGAACAGAATTACCAAATCTAAAAACAGGTACTAGAAGGATCCCACCTTGCCAGCCTTGAACTTCCTATGGGCTTGGTGAGCTGATTTGCATCAACTACTCACAGGCACTGTCCTAGTACTGATGTTTGAGAAGGTTTTGTCCTGGTTCATAAACTGACCTGGATTGCAGCAACACTCATTTTCCAATCTGGAGTCCAAGAGGTCTCTACATAACACTATGATGATGCCCAGCATAGCACAGGAACCTGACTGACATTGTGGAGTTCAGACTCCATCCCCTGAGCTCCAGCAGTCCGCAGACTCCATATCCTAAACATTTGGGTTGTCAGATATGTTCCACAGTGTTCATCCAGAAGAGGATGGATCAGAAATCATCCAATGAAAACGTGGAAGAGATAAAGCATATAAGAGATCCTCAATTTCCTGAAACAGAGAGGGAAGAGCGGTCAATTTATAAACACATACAAGAGGAGATTCACAATGTAAAAGGAACATGGCCCCATTACGGAGAGGGGCAGAAAAGCAAAACCATTCCATCATAGGGTATTCATGGTGGCAACCCCAGAATGAACAAGAGGACCCATAGGATTCACATACATTTGCAAGGTTCCATAACAACCACTGTGGAAGGAGTTTCTAATTATGAGAGTCGTTGAATTTTTCATTGCAGGTGAAATATCGAAACTCCTTCTGAATTAACAGTTCTTCAAGCAGCCACATGCTCATGGCTGCAGTAAGAATTGAACCCGTAACCTCTAGGCTCTGCAACGGAGAGTTTAATAACAAGGACACAAGTAGAGCTCCCTCCAAAACAGAGAGAGGGGAATGAAAATAGTGACCAGAAGCACATGCACAGGCAGCACAATGAATAAACACATTGACAATGGCAAACAACAAGTGTGAATTAAGCCTGCAACAGGAAGACAAAGGGCTCGTAAACTTGCATGATTGGCTGCCAAGAAAGATTGGAAGAAAGTAGTTAATGACTCACTTCTCTTCATTCATTCGGGCATAAGACTTTGATTTCCGATCAACCCTCACAAGTGTTCTCTTTCGCAATCAAACCTCGAAGAATGTTCTCTCTTTCAATTAAGTTATTTCCAAGATACAGTAAATGTTTTAAGTCATTAAAGCAATTGGCTCCTGCTCTGTCCTAAAAGGTTTTTCCCACAGTAAATATTGTTACTGTAGACATGCATTTCCATTGTGTAATAGTTTCTTAAGCATTCAATCAGAGCTTTCACAGAATAAAAGCACCTTTTAAGAAGAATAGTCTCCCAAAAAAGTTCAGCCTTGGTGCTGACACATGCTCATCGCTGGAGAACTGGCCGATCTCTGAGAACCTTCAGGAACTCTAACAAGGTCTTCAAACTATGACTCCAGGGACTACTCTGCAACCACCTTGCAGCCTCAGCACAGAATAGTGATTTAAGTGGTGCCACTTTTATACCAATGACCCTCCCAAGACGGCCACCAAGTTGGTCATTCTGGACTTTGTAGTCCCACTTCTAGTGCAGCATCATCCTTTAAGGAAACTGCCACGGACATGCAATAACCGGTCAACGCTCTTAATGACACTAAAGCCACCAAAGGCATCTCAATAAGCCAGATTGCCTAAAACCACACAAGTACCTACTGCTTCGGCGGTGGGAGTCCGTTCCTCTTAGTGAGCAACATCCGGAAGTGTGGCACTTGGAAATCCACTGCAACTCATGCCAATGATACTGCTGTTATTGAAGAAAGGTACACAGAAGAGAGCCACACAGTCTGTATCCTGCACCTCATCCGTGTCGCTTACCATGCACTGCGCATCTGCTGAGACTTCCACTATAGAATCGTCAGCCTGTCTCTTGCATCACAAGCGTGTTGCTCTCTATGGACACTGTAACATTAAATAAAATAAAGATGAATCTTCTGTTGCTGTGTCTAAATGTAAGTTTATTCTTAGTAATCATGTACAGCATATAAATAAAGTAGTAATCCAGTAAAAGGTTCCAGTAAAGGTATAAGGTAAAGGCCCCACCGGGAGCGGCCACCCCGCTGCTCAGCCTCAGGAATAACGGACAGTACACTTAAACATACGCAAATAGAACAGTGGATGACCTCACAGAGACCGGCTGAGGATCAGAGAACAGGACACCAAGAAAGGACAAAGAGGAGGGAAAGCAGGGATACAACAGACACCTTCAGCACTCTTACCCATGTTAGAAAACCACTCCCACACCGGAAGGGTGGTGGTGTTCTCCCAGACATACACTGTGGTAGCTTGGCTCGAGTGGTCAGGGATCAGGCACCATGCTAAGCATACGTCATACCCACACAATAACCATGCGTGCATCCGTTCCAAAAACGACACTACACCTTAAAAATTATACTGAAAATATATCTCTTTATCTTCTTTTCTCTTAGTTGCTGATTAAATAAATAATAATACAATCACAGTACACAAGGCTTTTCCTGTGGAAGGGTACGTCAAATAAATACTGTCTTAACGATTCAATAAAAAAGGTAGATCATAAATAATCAAGGCATAAATATAAGTGCATTACATAACAGGCAATTAAATATTATGAGGCTATAAATACTGCGAGACAATAAATACTGTGCAACAATAAATACTGTGAAACAATAAATACTGTAAGGCAATAAATACTGTGAGGCCATAAATAGAATGAATACAATAAATACAGTGCTCTCAATAAATAATAAAAGCCAACAGTAACACTTGAAAATCAGTTCACATTCCTGAGGTACTATGGGATGATTTGACCCAATCCCAGCTTGTATAGATTTGGATGGCCTGAGGGGTATACTCCCTGGCTTGGACAAGGCTGAGGCCTAAACTGAGGTAGATCAAGGGGGAATCTAGAGATCTGGCTCTCCCACACTACACAACCCCTCTGTATTAGTCTCAGCTCACCCCTGGCACTATCAAACTGGTTCCAGCACCTCTCTAGCCTCTAGGATGGTCTCTTAGGGCTTCACAGGGCCTTAGGCGCCCTCTATTCCACTTACTGCCCTTTTTATGAAGCTCCGATGCCGCTGGAGTCGTGTCGACGCCGTGAGGCGGCTCCGGTTCGATGTCGGCGGCCTCGGCGCAATGACAGTTCTTGACGACGCCGGTAGGCGGTTCCGGTTCGATGTCGGCGGCCTCGGCTCGATGTCGACCTCCGGTTCGATGACGTCGGGCAGACTTGGCTCGATGTCGACTTCGGGCGGCTCCGGTTCGATGACGTCGGGCGGCCTTGGCTCGATGTCGACCTCCGGCGGCTCCGGAGTGCGATCTCCACTCCCGACCTCCGGTGCTCCTTTCCTCAGGTTCCGGCGACTCCGGAGTGCGACCTTCACTCCCGACCTCCGGCACGATTCTCTTCAGGTTCCGGCGACTCCGGAGTGCGATCTCCACTCCCGACCTCCGGCACACTTCACCTCGGTCTCCGGCGACTCCGGAGGGCGGACTTCACTCCCCCGTCGACGCCGCACACTCGACCTCGGGTGACTTCCTGCTCGACCTCTGGTACTCTCCACGACCTCCATCGGCGCCCTCTCTCGACCTCTGGCGGCTCCGGGTACGACGTCTGCTTTCCAGTCAGCGCCGCTTCTCCACCTCGGGCTCCAGGTCTCCAGGCTTCTCGACGTCGGACTTCAAGAAGTTACCAGTAACCAGGTCAGGAACTTGCTGTTCTTTACTTTTAAGGCCTGTTCCTGCTGTCCAGGTCCTTAAGATGGTTTTTCTTGCTTTCTCCCACACAGGGCTCCAGGCTGGGCTCAGTCAGTAGGGACTAGTATCAAGGGTGGGTTTATGGACCCCACTCCAGGCACAAGTTTCCACCCCTGCTGCCTCACTCCTTCCTCCTTCAGTTCTGTGCTCCTCTCTCTTCACCAGTCAGGTGCCAACTGCCAGCTCCAACTGTCAACTCTGAGTTAGCTTCCCAACATTCTAAACCTGCCTCCCTCTGACACAGGGTTCTAGAATATTCTGGAAGGTGCTAGTAGGTTCCAGTGATGTCACAGGTGACAATGGGTGGCCACCATTTTGTGCTCCAGGCCCTCAGACAGAAGTTCCAGGGGTAGATAAAATGGCTCCCTGAATCTGCATCAATACTAAAAAGTCTGGTGGTTCCCAAAAAGGAAAAATACTAACAGGGTTTGAGGCAAAAGTGGGACAAAATAAATAATGATGAGGAGGGACCACCCAAAGGGCTGACAGGTCTAACACGCGTCCCCCCCAGCTGAAAGTGGGGAGAGCTACCCAACCCCTTGGGAGTTCTCATCACTAAGGCGGAAATACCTTGAGAGACCGTCTGCATTGGCGTGGTCCACTCCAGGCTGATGTTCCACCTGAAAGTCCATTCCCTGACCACCTCAACAACTTGGGATTCTCCCCCTTCATCTGCATCAGCCAACGAAGGGGTCTGTGGTCGGTCTGAACTAGGAAGTGCGAGCCAAACAGGTATGGCCGCAACTTCTTCAGAGCCCATACCACTGCAAAGGCTTCACGCTCTATTGCACTCCACTTCTGTTCCCTGGGAAGTAGTCTCCGGGATAGGAAGACCACGGGTTGATCCAGACCCTCTTCATTGAGTTGCGATAACACTGCCCCAATGCCATGTTCTGATGCATCCGTCTGGACAATGAACTCCTTGGAGAAGTCTGGGGCCCTTAAGACCGGGGCCTCGCACATGGCTTTCTTCAGTCTCACAAAGGCCTGCTGACAAGCCTCCGTCCAGACTACCCGTCGAGGTTGTTTCTTGGACGTGAGCTCCGTGAGGGGGGCTACGATGGTACCGTACCCCTTCACGAAGCGACGGTAATATCCGGTGAGGCCCAAAAATGCTCGGACCTCAGTCTGAGTCTTGGGGGGTTCCCAGGCCATGATGGCCTCGATCTTCGCCTGGAGGGGTTGCACCGCTCCCCTACCCACCAAGTGTCCAAGGTACACTACCGACCCCTGCCCGATCTGGCACTTGCTGGCCTCGATCGTCAATCCAGCTTGTCTCAGGGCCTGGAGAACAGCTTGCAGGTGACGCAAGTGATCCTCCCAGCTGTTACTGAAGACGGCTATGTCATCCAGATAAGCAGCAGAGAAACTCTCCATTCCGGTGAGGATCTGGTTTACCAGGCGCTGAAACGTGGCAGGTGCGTTCTTGAGCCCAAAGGGCATCACACAGAACTGGTAGTGGCCATTGGGCGTGGAGAAGGCTGACCTTTCCCTTGCTCCATCAGTCAAAGAGATCTGCCAGTACCCAGAAGTAAGGTCAAAGGTACTTAGATATTGGGAAGCTCCAAGCCGGTCAATCAATTCATCCGCCCTAGGGATCGGATGAGCATCAGTTTTGGTTACTGAATTCAGTCCCCGGTAGTCCACACAGAACCTCAGTTCCGGTTGGCCACCCGGTGGTGCGGCTTTTGGTACTAACACCACCGGACTGGACCAGGGGCTGCTAGAAGGTTCGATCACTCCTAGCTCCAGCATCTTAGTGACTTCACTGTGAATGCTGGCCTTCACCTTGTCTGACATCCGGTAGATCTTGGACTTCACAGGTGGGCTGTCTCCTGTGTCCACGTCATGGACGCACAGGTGAGTCCTACCCGGGACAAGGGAGAACAACGAAGAGTACTGCCCCAGGACCTGGCGGCAGTCCTCCTGCTGTTCAGGAGTTAGAGATGGGGAGAGAATCACTCCCTCCACCGACCCATCCTTCTCTTGAGACGCAAACAAATCTGGGAGAGGCTCGCTTTCCACGTCCTCTGCTCCGTCAGTCACCATCATCAAAATGACTTCGGGCCTCTCGTGGTGGGGTTTGAGGCGGTTGGCATGCAGCACCCGTAGGGGCTGACGAGGGGTCTTAAGATCCACCAAGTAGGTAGCCTTACCCTTCTTCTCCAATACCTCAAAGGGTCCTGACCAGCGATCCTGGAGGGCGCTAAGCTCTCCCGGTTCGATCACCCACACCTTCTGGCCAGGCTCCAACTCCACCGGGTGAGCGTTGTGGTCATACCACGCCTTCATTACTGCTTGGCTGGCTTCCAAGTTGTCAGAAGCTTGCTTCCACAACTTAGCCATTTGGCTCCGGAAGGCCAGCATGTAGCTCACCACATCCTGGGGAAGCTTTCTGGGAGTTCTTTCCCATCCGTCTCTCACCAGGTTGAGAGGTCCACGTACAGGGTGCCCATACAAAAGCTCGAAGGGGCTGAAGCCCACTCCCTTCTGTGGCACTTCCCTGTAAGAAAACAATAAACAGGGTAGGAGGATGTCCCATTTCCTCCGCAGGCTTTCAGGCAGACTTCTGATCATGCCTTTCAAGGTTTTGTTAAACCTCTCCACCAGACCATTGGTCTGGGGGTGGTAAGGAGTTGTGAACCGGTAGGTCACTCCACACTCCTTCCACATGGCCCGCATGTACGCTGACATGAAGTTGGTCCCCCTGTCGGACACAACTTCCTTGGGAAAACCCACTCGGGTAAAGATTCCCATCAGGGCCCTAGCCACAACAGGTGCTGTTATGGTCCTCAGAGGTATTGCCTCTGGGTACCGTGTGGCATGATCCACCAGAACCAGGATAAACCTGTGACCAGCTGACGTAGGCGGATCTAACGGACCCACAATGTCGATGCCCACCCTTTCAAAGGGGGTGCTAACGACAGGAAGTGGTTCCAGGGGAGCTTTCAGCTTCACCCCTGTTTTCCCACTGGCTTGGCAAGACACACATGTCCGACAGTAGGTATCGGACGACACTTTCATTTGAGGCCAATAAAAGTGTGGGACAAGACGGGCGAAGGTCTTGTCTTGCCCCAAGTGTCCTGCCAATGGGATCTCGTGAGCCAACTCCAGAAGGAAGGCTCGATAACGTTGAGGGACTACCAAGGCTCGTGACGATCCATGTAGGGGTGCCTTGGGTTCACTGTAGAGGAGGCCATCCTCCCAGTAAACACTGTAGTTCCCTTCAACGTTCCCTGCTGCCTGGGCTTTGGCCTGTCGCCTCAGTCCCTCAAGGGTAGGGCACTCCTCCTGGCCCTGGCAGAATTCCTCCCTGGTCGGGCCTCCCTCCACGTGCCACTCGGCCGGGATGGGTAGGTCCTCCAGTTTGGTGACGTCCCCCACCGCAGACTCCTGGTCCACCACCTCCGGTGGCCTATCCGTCCTACGGGGTGTGGACGCCGAGGCAGGCTCCTCCTGTCCTCGGTTCTTCCCTTGATTGGCAGCTGGCTGGGCCTTTGTTCCAGGCTCCAGCCTGAACGAACTCCCTCTTCGGGTAGTCGCGGACCCTGTGCTCACACAGGCCCAGTCAGGTGTACCCAGCATCTCAGCATGAGTCCGGTATTCCACCTCCTTCCAAGCATTGTGCTCCATGTCATTCCCCAGCAGACAATCGACTGGCACGGCAGGGCTTACGGCAACTCGAAGTAAACCTGCAACCCCCTCCCATTCAAAGGGAACCTCGACCACCGGATAGTGGCCGGTTCTGCCGTCAGCCATCGCGGCTGGGTGGAGTACAACGGGAATTACCTGCTCTGGAGACACCAGTTGGCTACGTACCATAGTCATACTGGCTCCTGTGTCTCTCAGAGCCTCCCCTCTTTGGCCGTTGATGGTGACCCACTGCCCATACTTTACGGTATTTGCGGGCACCTGGATCTTAGGAACCATCTCCCGTTCTCCCAGGGACACTAAAGTGACACCCGCCCACTCCCTTCCCTTAGTTAAGGGCATCTCCTCCCCGAGCACTGCACTAGCTACTCCGGGGGCCTTTCCTCCAATGGGAGGGGGTGGTCGTTTCGGGCACTTCGCATCTCCCTTATAGTGTCCAACGCCACCGCACTCGAAGCAATGGACAACCCTTGGCTGCTGACTCTGGCCAGGATTAGGGTTTCTGGGTGGGTTAGCCCTAGGGGTGAATCCTGTTCCCTTACCTTGGAAATTATTTTGGGAGCCTTTGGAGAACTCCTTTTTCTTTTCCCCTCCCTCTTTCTTCTGGGGGGCGCCCTGTCCGGCCTTTTGAGTATCCCCTCCAGTCCCCCTTGTGGACACCCGGGTACTAGCCCAAATGTCCGCCTCCTCAGCAAGCTTCGGGGGATTGGTCAGCTTGCTATCCACCAGGTGTTGACGCAGTTCAGGGAAACATTTTTCGAGCAGGTGTTCCTTCAGTACTAAATCAAACAACCCCTCGTAGATCCTCACTTCACTGCCCTGAATCCAACCCTCTAGTGCCTTCTTTGCATAGTCCAGGAAGTCCACCCAATTCTGTGTGCCCAGTTTGTGACTACCCCGGAACTTCTGTCTGTACTTTTCGGGTGTTAGTCCAAACTTCCTTATGAGCGCCACTTTCATGGTGGGGTAGTGGGTCTGCTCATCCTCCTCTAGGGCCAATAATGCATCCCTACCAGCTGGAGGCATGTACTTGTACAATCCCCCTCCCCAGTACTTCTCTGGAACCCCATGGGCCCTTGACGAGACCTCATAGGCCGCTAGCCACTTGGCGATATCGTCACCCGCCCCATAGCTAGCTACTATGTCCTTTGGCAGGTAGGGTTTGGGTTCCCTGGTGATTTCTTGGTCTTTGCTGCCACCATTAGGAACAGTGTGTGCCCCGACTCTTAGGATCTGAAGATCTATCTCTTTCAGCCTTAACTCGTGAGCCATCCTCTGTCCCTCCTTCTCTTTCTCCAGCTCCGCTAACTTCCATGTGAGCTGTCTTTTCTCCCTCCGGTCAGTTAGCTCTGCTTCCGACAAGCCCCCGCTAGAGACAGTGCTGCCCTTCCTGGATATGGTTCTGGGCCCCGCTAACAGGTTCCCCACCTCAGGTTGGTACAACCCAGCCCCCTCGCTGTCAGGCTCTCCATCCCTGTCTTCCTGCTCAGCCTTGCTTTCTCGTCTTGCCTCCCCCCAAGCCCTCAAGCTGGTCTGGAGTTCAGCCTTCTTGGCACCTGGGGGACAGTACACCCCCTCTCTCTGACAAAACTCTCTGAGTTGGGCCACAGTATAACTTTCCAGGTCTTCTAGCACAAACTCCATTTTGCCCACTCAGAACAGAAGACAGGTTTTTACAGAAGCTATGCAGGGGGGTACCTTTGATAATACCTCCTCCCACCACCAGAGTAAATTTGGAAAAACAAAAACTCACAATTAGGAAGGCCGCTTTGAGAAAACTCCCGGTGTAGGCCTATGGACTACCCACAGTTATTGTCGAGTATACGTAGGCACAGCTCTGTCCCACCACTGAACACCAATTATGTTAGAAAACCACTCCCACACCGGAAGGGTGGTGGTGTTCTCCCAGACATACACTGTGGTAGCTTGGCTCGAGTGGTCAGGGATCAGGCACCGCGCTAAGCATACGTCATACCCACACAATAACCATGCGTGCATCCGTTCCAAAAACGACACAACACCTTAAAAATTATACTGAAAATATATCTCTTTATCTTCTTTTCTCTTAGTTGCTGATTAAATAAATAATAATACAATCACAGTACACAAGGCTTTTCCTGTGGAAGGGTACGTCAAATAAATACTGTTTTAACGATTCAATAAATAAGGTAGATCATAAATAATCAAGGCATAAATATAAGTGCATTACATAACAGGCAATTAAATATTATGAGGCTATAAATACTGCGAGACAATAAATACTGTGCAACAATAAATACTGTGAAACAATAAATACTGTAAGGCAATAAATACTCTGAGGCCATAAATAGAATGAATACAATAAATACAGTGCTCTCAATAAATAATAAAAGCCAACAGTGACACTTGAAAATCAGTTCACATTCCTGAGGTACTATGGGATGATTTGACCCAATCCCAGCTTGTAGAGATTTGGATGGCCTGAGGGGTATACTCCCTGGCTTGGACAAGGCTGAGGCCTAAACTGAGGTAGATCAAGGGGGAATCTAGAGATCTGGCTCTCCAACACTACACAACCCCTCTGAATTAGTCTCAGCTCACCCCTGGCACTATCAAACTGGTTACAGCACCTCTCTAGCCTCTAGGATGGTCTCTTAGGGCTTCACAGGGCCTTAGGCGCCCTCTATTCCACTTACTGCCCTTTTTATGAAGCTCCGATGCCGCTGGAGTCGTGTCGACGCCGTGAGGTGGCTCCGGTTCGATGTCGGCGGCCTCGGTGCACTGACAGTTCTTGACGACGCCGGTAGGCGGTTCCGGTTCGATGTCGGCGGCCTCGGCTCGATGTCGACCTCCGGTTCGATGACGTCGGGCAGACTTGGCTCGATGTCGACTTCGGGCGGCTCCGGTTCGATGACGTCGGGCGGCCTTGGCTCGATGTCGACCTCCGGAGTGCGACCTTCACTCCCGACCTCCGGCATGATTCTCTTCAGGTTCCGGCGACTCCGGAGTGCGATCTCCACTCCCGACCTCCGGCACACTTCACCTCGGTCTCCGGCGACTCCGGAGGGCGGACTTCACTCCCCCATCGACGCCGCACACTCGACCTCGGGTGACTTCCTCCTCGACCTCTGGTACTCTCCACGACCTCCATCGGCGCCCTCTCTCGACCTCTGGCGGCTCCGGGTACGATGTCTGCTTTCCAGTCAGCGCCGCTTCTCCACCTCGGGCTCCAGGTCTCCAGGCTTCTCGACGTCGGACTTCAAGAAGTTACCAGTAACCAGGTCAGGAACTTGCTGTTCTTTACTTTTAAGGCCTGTTCCTGCTGTCCAGGTCCTTAAGATGGTTTTTCTTGCTTTCTCCCACACAGGGCTCCAGGCTGGGCTCAGTCAGTAGGGACTAGTATCAAGGGTGGGTTTATGGACCCCACTCCAGGCACAAGTTTCCATCCCTGCTGCCTCACTCCTTCCTCCTTCAGTTCTGTGCTCCTCTCTCTTCACCAGTCAGGTGCCAACTGCCAGCTCCAACTGTCAACTCTGAGTTAGCTTCCCAACATTCTAAACCTGCCTCCCTCTGACACAGGGTTCTAGAATGTTCTGGAAGGTGCTATTAGGTTCCAGTGATGTCACAGGTGACAATGGGTGGCCACCATTTTGTGCTCCAGGCCCTCAGACAGAAGTTCCAGGGGTAGATAAAATGGCTCCCTGAATCTGCATCAATACTAAAAAGTCTGGTGGTTCCCAAAAAGGAAAAATACTAACAGGGTTTGAGGCAAAAGTGGGACAAAATAAATAATGATGAGGAGGGACCACCCAAAGGGCTGACAGGTCTAACACCCATGCACAGCAGTTCTGGCGAGACGTCCGTTAACTTGAGCCACACGGTCTGTACCCGACACCTGAAAGTGCTGAAATTGCGTGAAACAGGTGCATGACTGGAAGCCAAGGCAGCGCCGGGGCAACTTTAACAAAAAAGTAAGCAGGGAGAAGGGTCTTTGAAATGTGTTACCGCAAGAACACAACACGTGTTTACTTTCTACAATAGTGGTGACTCCACACAAGTTGCTCCTGTGTGCAGCATTATATGATTGTGGAATGCCGAACAATAGTCCGCCTGCCTGCGGTACTTAGTGGAATTCCGCAGTGTTTTTTGGTGACTCAGCAGAATTCTGTGGAGTGAAACTGCAAACTCCGCCCAGGCCGAGTAGGGAATTTCTGTTTGATATTCTCGATGTCCTGCCCAAATGAAATGACCAATTGAGTGTTGTCTGCGAAGGAACGTGTCTCAAACCCAAAATATTTATTAGTCAGGCTAAGGGGAGAACATAGATTTAAAAAAGAGTAGGGCTCAAGGAAGAGCTCTGAGGAACGCTTTGTTCAGGGGGATAGTCCTGGAATGGAAACTGTTTGCACCCTGTCTTTAAGGAAATCCACCAACCAGTCAAGGGCTGATCCCTGGATACCTATCTGCTGAAGAACATACATACCATAACTGGTGAATTCCAATGGTTTTCCGCTTTTGAGCCAGGATCATGACTCAGTTTTTAACAGTTTTTTCCACTGAATTCAACAGGGTTGATACAGGGCCTTTATTCATGCGCAGTGATGGATAGGTGCAGGGCTGGTGTATGTGTATATATATATATATATATATATATAAATAATATATATATATATATATATATATATATATATATATATATATATATATATATGCTAAATATAACTGGTGAATTTCTGTGTTGTTTTGGTTCGAAATGTTAATGTCAACACTCATTCTTCACCTTACTATAACATTACTTTAACCTTTAGGTTTTTCATATATATATATATATATCTGTGAAAAACCTAAAGGTTAAAGTAACGTTATAGTATATATATATATATATATATATATATCAACCACCAACTCCAATCTTCCACAAAAGAAAGGACACCGACACCAGCGACCATTACTGGATTCACAGATTTAATAATATCACTCCATTGCTACGCGTTTCGGCATCACCTGCCTTAATCATGCAATGAGGAACGAATTCAGAATGTGGGTTAAAATACATAAAAGTTGAATACAAAAAAAGGTCACATGGTGATTCTACACCAATCACTGGCTGTTAAACAGTAAGGAAAGACTTGTTATTCACATGTGGATTATCTAGATACAACCTTTTCGTTTTCATTTTTTGCCTGACACAGAAAAACTTTATTTAAACAGAAAATGTCCTACACCACCTATTACTTCATAATGGTGTGTGTTCTTTCTCTGGGCTATTTGAATACTATCAGAACAAAAATGTTAACATTCTTGGATAAATATGCACGTGAAATAAGGACATCATTTTAAAAGAAGAAAACTACATTTGAGGTTTCTTTTCTAAAATTTCCAACAGATGTTTTTGTAAACATTATTATATATATATTATTATGTAACATATATATATATAGATATACCTACTGGCGGTCGCCGGTAGGTAGTTATAGTTAGGACCTTGTTTCTATTGAAAAAGTGTTTTTTCTCTTCCAAAATCTTTGGCGCTATTTGATGCATCCTCGCAAAATTTCCAAAACTATTGACCCACTCAATTCAGCTGTTGTGTTGAAAGTTTCGGGGTGATCCATCGAGCGGGGAATGTGAAAAATGGAAGGTCCAAAAACACTTTTTCTCCATGTTAATTTCCATAGGAAACTTTAGACACGGCTACATCCCAAACTGTTGAACAGAATTACACCAAATTTGGAAAAAGCTAGCTCTTGGTTCAGAAAGCTCACTTTTTGTTAAATGGTGTAAATCCGTTTAGTAGTTCCTTAAAAATGTTAACATTTCTCAGATATACAAGTGGGGACACAGAGTTTCCGTGAACCGTCCTAATCTTGTGACTGCAATCTGATTGGCTGCCAACACTTCAAACCAGAAAGTGTTGGCAGCCACCTTGAGACTCGGTTGAACCGAGTCACAAGAAAAGAGGTTAAAAAAACTGAAAAAACAAGAAACGGGGGCAGGGTAGAAACACCCTGACCCTCTAGGTCAAAAGAGGCATTTTTTATTTAATTTTCGGTGGGAGATCGTTGGAACCGCGAATCCAGCCAAAATATTTTTAAAAACGTAGCGTGGGCTCCCCCACTTTGTTTCCTTTAAGCTCCCGAGTGGGCCGGTTCCCGTGTGTGAAAAAATGAGATGCGGGGATCCAGCGTGGGCCCCCGCAGCCCCAGGGACCCCCACCTCCTGGGACTTATAGATTAAATGTGGGGGGGTTATGAGGCCCTCCACACAGCCCCGGGGACCACCACCTCCCCGGGGCTATGTTTGTGAAATACAGGGCGGCCACATGGCCAACCCGCAGACCTGGGGACTGCCACCTCCCCAGGGTTAAGTAGATAATTAGACGTGGTGGGGCTCTTGCTCCCCCACGCAGCCCATGGGACCACCACCTCCCCGGGTGAAAAGAAGCACGAATGCAGCACAAGTAAGTACTCTGTTTATTGTGTCCCGTGAAGGCAGCTCCCAGGCAGCAAGTAGATTCCATGTTCCATGCAGGGAACTGTGCCCTGAGAGCATTCTGTGAGATGAGGACATTCCAATACAACACAGATCCCAACACACCTCCCTTCCTACACAATCAAAGAAAAAGAAGGGAACAGGAGAGAAAAATAAATAACAGAATACATTTAAAAAATAATAGGAGCAAGAATTAAGCAAGTGGAGAAACACAATATCATCAATGCATAACATTGTCCAAATGTCCGCCTCCTCAGCAAGCTTCGGGGGATTGGTCAGCTTGCTATCCACCAGGTGTTGACGCAGTTCAGGGAAACATTTTTCGAGCAGGTGTTCCTTCAGTACTAAATCAAACAACCCCTCGTAGTTCCTCACTTCACTGCCCTGAATCCAACCCTCTAGTGCCTTCTTTGCATAGTCCAGGAAGTCCACCCAATTCTGTGTGCCCAGTTTGTGACTACCCCGGAACTTCTGTCTGTACTTTTCGGGTGTTAGTCCAAACTTCCTTATGAGCGCCACTTTCATGGTGGGGTAGTGGGTCTGCTCATCCTCCTCTAGGGCCAATAATGCATCCCTACCAGCTGGAGGCATGTACTTGTACAATCCCCCTCCCCAGTACTTCTCTGGAACCCCATGGGCCCTTAACGAGACCTCATAGGCCGCTAGCCACTTGGCGATATCGTCACCCGCCCCATAGCTAGCTACTATGTCCTTTGGCAGGTAGGGTTTGGGTTCCCTGGTGATTTCTTGGTCTTTGCTGCCACCATTAGGAACAGTGTGTGCCCCGACTCTTAGGATCAGAAGATCTATCTCTTTCAGCCTTAACTCGTGAGCCATCCTCTGTCCCTCCTTCTCTTTCTCCAGCTCCGCTAACTTCCATGTGAGCTGTCTTTTCTCCCTCCGGTCAGTTAGCTCTGCTTCCGACAAGCCCCCGCTAGAGACAGTGCTGCCCTTCCTGGATATGGTTCTGGGCCCCGCTAACAGGTTCCCCACCTCAGGTTGGTACAACCCAGCCCCCTCGCTGTCAGGCTCTCCATCCCTGTCTTCCTGCTCAGCCTTGCTTTCTCGTCTTGCCTCCCCCCAAGCCCTCAAGCTGGTCTGGAGTTCAGCCTTCTTGGCACCTGGGGGACAGTACACCCCCTCTCTCTGACAAAACTCTCTGAGTTGGGCCACAGTATAACTTTCCAGGTCTTCTAGCACAAACTCCATTTTGCCCACTCAGAACAGAAGACAGGTTTTTACAGAAGCTATGCAGGGGGGTACCTTTGATAATACCTCCTCCCACCACCAGAGTAAATTTGGAAAAACAAAAACTCACAATTAGGAAGGCCGCTTTGAGAAAACTCCCGGTGTAGGCCTATGGACTACCCACAGTTATTGTCGAGTATACGTAGGCACAGTTCTGTCCCACCACTGAACACCAATTATGTTAGAAAACCACTCCCACACCGGAAGGGTGGTGGTGTTCTCCCAGACATACACTGTGGTAGCTTGGCTCGAGTGGTCAGGGATCAGGCACCGTGCTAAGCATACGTCATACCCACACAATAACCATGCGTGCATCCGTTCCAAAAACGACACTACACCTTAAAAATTATACTGAAAATATATCTCTTTATCTTCTTTTCTCTTAGTTGCTGATTAAATAAATAATAATACAATCACAGTACACAAGGCTTTTCCTGTGGAAGGGTACGTCAAATAAATACTGTCTTAACGATTCAATAAATAAGGTAGATCATAAATAATCAAGGCATAAATATAAGTGCATTACATAACAGGCAATTAAATATTATGAGGCTATAAATACTGTGAGACAATAAATACTGTGCAACAATAAATACTGTGAAACAATAAATACTGTAAGGCAATAAATACTCTGAGGCCATAAATAGAATGAATACAATAAATACAGTGCTCTCAATAAATAATAAAAGCCAACAGTGACACTTGAAAATCAGTTCACATTCCTGAGGTACTATGGGATGATTTGACCCAATCCCAGCTTGTAGAGATTTGGATGGCCTGAGGGGTATACTCCCTGGCTTGGACAAGGCTGAGGCCTAAACTGAGTTAGATCAAGGGGGAATCTAGAGATCTGGCTCTCCAACACTACACAACCCCTCTGAATTAGTCTCAGCTCACCCCTGGCACTATCAAACTGGTTACAGCACCTCTCTAGCCTCTAGGATGGTCTCTTAGGGCTTCACAGGGCCTTAGGCGCCCTCTATTCCACTTACTGCCCTTTTTATGAAGCTCCGATGCCGCTGGAGTCGTGTCGACGCCGTGAGGTGGCTCCGGTTCGATGTCGGCGGCCTCGGCGCACTGACAGTTCTTGATGACGCCGGTAGGCAGTTCCGGTTCGATGTCGGCGGCCTCGGCTCGATGTCGACCTCCGGTTCGATGACGTCGGGCAGACTTGGCTCGATGTCGACTTCGGGCGGCTCCGGTTCGATGACGTCGGGCGGCCTTGGCTCGATGTCGACCTCCGGCGGCTCCGGAGTGCGACCTTCACTCCCGACCTCCGGCATGATTCTCTTCAGGTTCCGGCGACTCCGGAGTGCGATCTCCACTCCCGACCTCCGGCACACTTCACCTCGGTCTCCGGCGACTCCGGAGGGCGGACTTCACTCCCCCATCGACGCCGCACACTCGACCTCGGGTGACTTCCTCCTCGACCTCTGGTACTCTCCACGACCTCCATCGGCGCCCTCTCTCGACCTCTGGCGGCTCCGGGTACGACGTCTGCTTTCCAGTCAGCGCCGCTTCTCCACCTCGGGCTCCAGGTCTCCAGGCTTCTCGACGTCGGACTTCAAGAAGTTACCAGTAACCAGGTCAGGAACTTGCTGTTCTTTACTTTTAAGGCCTGTTCCTGCTGTCCAGGTCCTTAAGATGGTGTTTCTTGCTTTCTCCCACACAGGGCTCCAGGCTGGGCTCAGTCAGTAGGGACTAGTATCAAGGGTGGGTTTATGGACCCCACTCCAGGCACAAGTTTCCACCCCTGCTGCCTCACTCCTTCCTCCTTCAGTTCTGTGCTCCTCTCTCTTCACCAGTCAGGTGCCAACTGCCAGCTCCAACTGTCAACTCTGAGTTAGCTTCCCAACATTCTAAACCTGCCTCCCTCTGACACAGGGTTCTAGAATGTTCTGGAAGGTGCTAGTAGGTTCCAGTGATGTTACAGGTGACAATGGGTGGCCACCATTTTGTGCTCCAGGCCCTCAGACAGAAGTTCCAGGGGTAGATAAAATGGCTCCCTGAATCTGCATCAATACTAAAAAGTCTGGTGGTTCCCAAAAAGGAAAAATACTAACAGGGTTTGAGGCAAAAGTGGGACAAAATAAATAATGATGAGGAGGGACCACCCAAGGGGCTGACAGGTCTAACACCCATGCACAGCAGTTCTGGCGAGACGTCCGTTAACTTGAGCCACACGGTCTGTACCCGACACCTGAAAGTGCTGAAATTGCGTGAAACAGGTGCATGACTGGAAGCCAAGGCAGCGCCGGGGCATCTTTAACAAAAAAGTAAGCAGGGAGAAGGGTCTTTGAAATGTGTTACCGCAAGAACACAACACGTGTTTACTTTCTACAATAGTGGTGACTCCACACAAGTTGCTCCTGTGTGCAGCATTATATGATTGTGGAATGCCGAACAATAGTCCGCCTGCCTGCGGTACTTAGTGGAATTCCGCAGTGTTTTTTGGTGACTCAGCAGAATTCTGTGGAGTGAAACTGCAAACTCCGCCCAGGCCGAGTAGGGAATTTCTGTTTGATATTCTCGATGTCCTGCCCAAATGAAATGACCAATTGAGTGTTGTCTGCGAAGGAACGTGTCTCAAACCCAAAATATTTATTAGTCAGGCTAAGGGGAGAACATAGATTTAAAAAAGTGTAGGGCTCAAGGAAGAGCTCTGAGGAACGCTTTGTTCAGGGGGATAGTCCTGGAATGGAAACTGTTTGCACCCTGTCTTTAAGGAAATCCACCAACCAGTCAAGGGCTGATCCCTGGATACCTATCTGCTGAAGAACATACATACCATAACTGGTGAATTCCAATGGTTTTCCGCTTTTGAGCCAGGATCATGACTCAGTTTTTAACAGATTTTTCCACTGAATTCAACAGGGTTGATACAGGGCCTTTATTCATGCGCAGTGATGGATAGGTGCAGGGCTGGTGTATGTGTATATATATATATATAAATATATATATATATATATATATATATATATATATATATATATATATATATATATATATATATATATATATATATATATATATATATATGCTAAATATAACTGGTGAATTTCTGTGTTGTTTTGGTTCGAAATGTTAATGTCAACACTCATTCTTCACCTTACTATAACATTACTTTAACCTTTAGGTTTTTCATATATATATATCTGTGAAAAACCTAAAGGTTAAAGTAACGTTATAGTATATATATATATTTATATATATATATCAACCACCAACTCCAATCTTCCACAAAAGAAAGGACACCGACACCAGCGACCATTACTGGATTCACAGATTTAATAATATCACTCCATTGCTACGCGTTTCGGCATCACCTGCCTTAATCATGCAATGAGGAACGAATTCAGAATGTGGGTTAAAATACATAAAAGTTGAATACAAAAAAAGGTCACATGGTGATTCTACACCAATCACTGGCTGTTAAACAGTAAGGAAAGACTTGTTATTCACATGTGGATTATCTAGATACAACCTTTTCGTTTTCATTTTTTGCCTGACACAGAAAAACTTTATTTAAACAGAAAATGTCCTACACCACCTATTACTTCATAATGGTGTGTGTTCTTTCTCTGGGCTATTTGAATACTATCAGAACAAAAATGTTAACATTCTTGGATAAATATGCACGTGAAATAAGGACATCATTTTAAAAGAAGAAAACTACATTTGAGGTTTCTTTTCTAAAATTTCCAACAGATGTTTTTGTAAACATTATTATATATATATTATTATGTAACATATATATATATAGATATACCTACTGGCGGTCGCCGGTAGGTAGTTATAGTTAGGACCTTGTTTCTATTGAAAAAGTGTTTTTTCTCTTCCAAAATCTTTGGCGCTATTTGATGCATCCTCGCAAAATTTCCAAAACTATTGACCCACTCAATTCAGCTGTTGTGTTGAAAGTTTCGGGGTGATCCATCGAGCGGGGAATGTGAAAAATGGAAGGTCCAAAAACACTTTTTCTCCATGTTAATTTCCATAGGAAACTTTAGACACGGCTACATCCCAAACTGTTGAACAGAATTACACCAAATTTGGAAAAAGCTAGCTCTTGGTTCAGAAAGCTCACTTTTTGTTAAATGGTGTAAATCCGTTTAGTAGTTCCTTAAAAATGTTAACATTTCTCAGATATACAAGTGGGGACACAGAGTTTCCGTGAACCGTCCTAATCTTGTGACTGCAATCTGATTGGCTGCCAACACTTCAAACCAGAAAGTGTTGGCAGCCACCTTGAGACTCGGTTGAACCGAGTCACAAGAAAAGAGGTTAAAAAAACTGAAAAAACAAGAAACGGGGGCAGGGTAGAAACACCCTGACCCTCTAGGTCAAAAGAGGCATTTTTTATTTAATTTTCGGTGGGAGATCGTTGGAACCGCGAATCCAGCCAAAATATTTTTAAAAACGTAGCGTGGGCTCCCCCACTTTGTTTCCTTTAAGCTCCCGAGTGGGCCGGTTCCCGTGTGTGAAAAAATGAGATGCGGGGATCCAGCGTGGGCCCCCGCAGCCCCAGGGACCCCCACCTCCTGGGACTTATAGATTAAATGTGGGGGGGTTATGAGGCCCTCCACACAGCCCCGGGGACCAACACCTCCCCGGGGCTATGTTTGTGAAATACAGGGCGGCCACATGGCCAACCCGCAGACCTGGGGACTGCCACCTCCCCAGGGTTAAGTAGATAATTAGACGTGGTGGGGCTCTTGCTCCCCCACGCAGCCCATGGGACCACCACCTCCCCGGGTGAAAAGAAGCACGAATGCAGCACAAGTAAGTACTCTGTTTATTGTGTCCCGTGAAGGCAGCTCCCAGGCAGCAAGTAGATTCCATGTTCCATGCAGGGAACTGTGCCCTGAGAGCATTCTGTGAGATGAGGACATTCCAATACAACACAGATCCCAACACACCTCCCTTCCTACACAATCAAAGAAAAAGAAGGGAACAGGAGAGAAAAATAAATAACAGAATACATTTAAAAAATAATAGGAGCAAGAATTAAGCAAGTGGAGAAACACAATATCATCAATGCATAACATTGTCCAAATGTCCGCCTCCTCAGCAAGCTTCGGGGGATTGGTCAGCTTGCTATCCACCAGGTGTTGACGCAGTTCAGGGAAACATTTTTCGAGCAGGTGTTCCTTCAGTACTAAATCAAACAACCCCTCGTAGTTCCTCACTTCACTGCCCTGAATCCAACCCTCTAGTGCCTTCTTTGCATAGTCCAGGAAGTCCACCCAATTCTGTGTGCCCAGTTTGTGACTACCCCGGAACTTCTGTCTGTACTTTTCGGGTGTTAGTCCAAACTTCCTTATGAGCGCCACTTTCATGGTGGGGTAGTGGGTCTGCTCATCCTCCTCTAGGGCCAATAATGCATCCCTACCAGCTGGAGGCATGTACTTGTACAATCCCCCTCCCCAGTACTTCTCTGGAACCCCATGGGCCCTTAACGAGACCTCATAGGCCGCTAGCCACTTGGCGATATCGTCACCCGCCCCATAGCTAGCTACTATGTCCTTTGGCAGGTAGGGTTTGGGTTCCCTGGTGATTTCTTGGTCTTTGCTGCCACCATTAGGAACAGTGTGTGCCCCGACTCTTAGGATCTGAAGATCTATCTCTTTCAGCCTTAACTCGTGAGCCATCCTCTGTCCCTCCTTCTCTTTCTCCAGCTCCGCTAACTTCCATGTGAGCTGTCTTTTCTCCCTCCGGTCAGTTAGCTCTGCTTCCGACAAGCCCCCGCTAGAGACAGTGCTGCCCTTCCTGGATATGGTTCTGGGCCCCGCTAACAGGTTCCCCACCTCAGGTTGGTACAACCCAGCCCCCTCGCTGTCAGGCTCTCCATCCCTGTCTTCCTGCTCAGCCTTGCTTTCTCGTCTTGCCTCCCCCCAAGCCCTCAAGCTGGTCTGGAGTTCAGCCTTCTTGGCACCTGGGGGACAGTACACCCCCTCTCTCTGACAAAACTCTCTGAGTTGGGCCACAGTATAACTTTCCAGGTCTTCTAGCACAAACTCCATTTTGCCCACTCAGAACAGAAGACAGGTTTTTACAGAAGCTATGCAGGGGGGTACCTTTGATAATACCTCCTCCCACCACCAGAGTAAATTTGGAAAAACAAAAACTCACAATTAGGAAGGCCGCTTTGAGAAAACTCCCGGTGTAGGCCTATGGACTACCCACAGTTATTGTCGAGTATACGTAGGCACAGCTCTGTCCCACCACTGAACACCAATTATGTTAGAAAACCACTCCCACACCGGAAGGGTGGTGGTGTTCTCCCAGACATACACTGTGGTAGCTTGGCTCGAGTGGTCAGGGATCAGGCACCGTGCTAAGCATACGTCATACCCACACAATAACCATGCGTGCATCCGTTCCAAAAACGACACTACACCTTAAAAATTATACTGAAAATATATCTCTTTATCTTCTTTTCTCTTAGTTGCTGATTAAATAAATAATAATACAATCACAGTACACAAGGCTTTTCCTGTGGAAGGGTACGTCAAATAAATACTGTCTTAACGATTCAATAAATAAGGTAGATCATAAATAATCAAGGCATAAATATAAGTGCATTACATAACAGGCAATTAAATATTATGAGGCTATAAATACTGTGAGACAATAAATACTGTGCAACAATAAATACTGTGAAACAATAAATACTGTAAGGCAATAAATACTCTGAGGCCATAAATAGAATGAATACAATAAATACAGTGCTCTCAATAAATAATAAAAGCCAACAGTGACACTTGAAAATCAGTTCACATTCCTGAGGTACTATGGGATGATTTGACCCAATCCCAGCTTGTAGAGATTTGGATGGCCTGAGGGGTATACTCCCTGGCTTGGACAAGGCTGAGGCCTAAACTGAGTTAGATCAAGGGGGAATCTAGAGATCTGGCTCTCCAACACTACACAACCCCTCTGAATTAGTCTCAGCTCACCCCTGGCACTATCAAACTGGTTACAGCACCTCTCTAGCCTCTAGGATGGTCTCTTAGGGCTTCACAGGGCCTTAGGCGCCCTCTATTCCACTTACTGCCCTTTTTATGAAGCTCCGATGCCGCTGGAGTCGTGTCGACGCCGTGAGGTGGCTCCGGTTCGATGTCGGCGGCCTCGGCGCACTGACAGTTCTTGATGACGCCGGTAGGCAGTTCCGGTTCGATGTCGGCGGCCTCGGCTCGATGTCGACCTCCGGTTCGATGACGTCGGGCAGACTTGGCTCGATGTCGACTTCGGGCGGCTCCGGTTCGATGACGTCGGGCGGCCTTGGCTCGATGTCGACCTCCGGCGGCTCCGGAGTGCGACCTTCACTCCCGACCTCCGGCATGATTCTCTTCAGGTTCCGGCGACTCCGGAGTGCGATCTCCACTCCCGACCTCCGGCACACTTCACCTCGGTCTCCGGCGACTCCGGAGGGCGGACTTCACTCCCCCATCGACGCCGCACACTCGACCTCGGGTGACTTCCTCCTCGACCTCTGGTACTCTCCACGACCTCCATCGGCGCCCTCTCTCGACCTCTGGCGGCTCCGGGTACGACGTCTGCTTTCCAGTCAGCGCCGCTTCTCCACCTCGGGCTCCAGGTCTCCAGGCTTCTCGACGTCGGACTTCAAGAAGTTACCAGTAACCAGGTCAGGAACTTGCTGTTCTTTACTTTTAAGGCCTGTTCCTGCTGTCCAGGTCCTTAAGATGGTGTTTCTTGCTTTCTCCCACACAGGGCTCCAGGCTGGGCTCAGTCAGTAGGGACTAGTATCAAGGGTGGGTTTATGGACCCCACTCCAGGCACAAGTTTCCACCCCTGCTGCCTCACTCCTTCCTCCTTCAGTTCTGTGCTCCTCTCTCTTCACCAGTCAGGTGCCAACTGCCAGCTCCAACTGTCAACTCTGAGTTAGCTTCCCAACATTCTAAACCTGCCTCCCTCTGACACAGGGTTCTAGAATGTTCTGGAAGGTGCTAGTAGGTTCCAGTGATGTTACAGGTGACAATGGGTGGCCACCATTTTGTGCTCCAGGCCCTCAGACAGAAGTTCCAGGGGTAGATGAAATGGCTCCCTGAATCTGCATCAATACTAAAAAGTCTGGTGGTTCCCAAAAAGGAAAAATACTAACAGGGTTTGAGGCAAAAGTGGGACAAAATAAATAATGATGAGGAGGGACCACCCAAGGGGCTGACAGGTCTAACACCCATGCACAGCAGTTCTGGCGAGACGTCCGTTAACTTGAGCCACACGGTCTGTACCCGACACCTGAAAGTGCTGAAATTGCGTGAAACAGGTGCATGACTGGAAGCCAAGGCAGCGCCGGGGCATCTTTAACAAAAAAGTAAGCAGGGAGAAGGGTCTTTGAAATGTGTTACCGCAAGAACACAACACGTGTTTACTTTCTACAATAGTGGTGACTCCACACAAGTTGCTCCTGTGTGCAGCATTATATGATTGTGGAATGCCGAACAATAGTCCGCCTGCCTGCGGTACTTAGTGGAATTCCGCAGTGTTTTTTGGTGACTCAGCAGAATTCTGTGGAGTGAAACTGCAAACTCCGCCCAGGCCGAGTAGGGAATTTCTGTTTGATATTCTCGATGTCCTGCCCAAATGAAATGACCAATTGAGTGTTGTCTGCGAAGGAACGTGTCTCAAACCCAAAATATTTATTAGTCAGGCTAAGGGGAGAACATAGATTTAAAAAAGTGTAGGGCTCAAGGAAGAGCTCTGAGGAACGCTTTGTTCAGGGCGATAGTCCTGGAATGGAAACTGTTTGCACCCTGTCTTTAAGGAAATCCACCAACCAGTCAAGGGCTGATCCCTGGATACCTATCTGCTGAAGAACATACATACCATAACTGGTGAATTCCAATGGTTTTCCGCTTTTGAGCCAGGATCATGACTCAGTTTTTAACAGATTTTTCCACTGAATTCAACAGGGTTGATACAGGGCCTTTATTCATGCGCAGTGATGGATAGGTGCAGGGCTGGTGTATGTGTATATATATATATATAAATATATATATATATATATATATATATATATATATATATATATATATATATATATATATATATATATATATATGCTAAATATAACTGGTGAATTTCTGTGTTGTTTTGGTTCGAAATGTTAATGTCAACACTCATTCTTCACCTTACTATAACATTACTTTAACCTTTAGGTTTTTCATATATATATATCTGTGAAAAACCTAAAGGTTAAAGTAACGTTATAGTATATATATATATTTATATATATATATCAACCACCAACTCCAATCTTCCACAAAAGAAAGGACACCGACACCAGCGACCATTACTGGATTCACAGATTTAATAATATCACTCCATTGCTACGCGTTTCGGCATCACCTGCCTTAATCATGCAATGAGGAACGAATTCAGAATGTGGGTTAAAATACATAAAAGTTGAATACAAAAAAAGGTCACATGGTGATTCTACACCAATCACTGGCTGTTAAACAGTAAGGAAAGACTTGTTATTCACATGTGGATTATCTAGATACAACCTTTTCGTTTTCATTTTTTGCCTGACACAGAAAAACTTTATTTAAACAGAAAATGTCCTACACCACCTATTACTTCATAATGGTGTGTGTTCTTTCTCTGGGCTATTTGAATACTATCAGAACAAAAATGTTAACATTCTTGGATAAATATGCACGTGAAATAAGGACATCATTTTAAAAGAAGAAAACTACATTTGAGGTTTCTTTTCTAAAATTTCCAACAGATGTTTTTGTAAACATTATTATATATATATTATTATGTAACATATATATATATAGATATACCTACTGGCGGTCGCCGGTAGGTAGTTATAGTTAGGACCTTGTTTCTATTGAAAAAGTGTTTTTTCTCTTCCAAAATCTTTGGCGCTATTTGATGCATCCTCGCAAAATTTCCAAAACTATTGACCCACTCAATTCAGCTGTTGTGTTGAAAGTTTCGGGGTGATCCATCGAGCGGGGAATGTGAAAAATGGAAGGTCCAAAAACACTTTTTCTCCATGTTAATTTCCATAGGAAACTTTAGACACGGCTACATCCCAAACTGTTGAACAGAATTACACCAAATTTGGAAAAAGCTAGCTCTTGGTTCAGAAAGCTCACTTTTTGTTAAATGGTGTAAATCCGTTTAGTAGTTCCTTAAAAATGTTAACATTTCTCAGATATACAAGTGGGGACACAGAGTTTCCGTGAACCGTCCTAATCTTGTGACTGCAATCTGATTGGCTGCCAACACTTCAAACCAGAAAGTGTTGGCAGCCACCTTGAGACTCGGTTGAACCGAGTCACAAGAAAAGAGGTTAAAAAAACTGAAAAAACAAGAAACGGGGGCAGGGTAGAAACACCCTGACCCTCTAGGTCAAAAGAGGCATTTTTTATTTAATTTTCGGTGGGAGATCGTTGGAACCGCGAATCCAGCCAAAATATTTTTAAAAACGTAGCGTGGAATCCCCCACTTTGTTTCCTTTAAGCTCCCGAGTGGGCCGGTTCCCGCGTGTGAAAAAATGAGATGCGGGGATCCAGCGTGGGCCCCCGCAGCCCCAGGGACCCCCACCTCCTGGGACTTATAGATTAAATGTGAGGGGGTTATGAGGCCCTCCACACAGCCCCGGGGACCACCACCTCCCCGGGGCTATGTTTGTGAAATACAGGGCGGCCACATGGCCAACCCGCAGACCTGGGGACTGCAACCTCCCCAGGGTTAAGTAGATAATTAGACGTGGTGGGGCTCTTGCTCCCCCACGCAGCCCATGGGACCACCACCTCCCCGGGTGAAAAGAAGCACGAATGCAGCACAAGTAAGTACTCTGTTTATTGTGTCCCGTGAAGGCAGCTCCCAGGCAGCAAGTAGATTCCATGTTCCATGCAGGGAACTGTGCCCTGAGAGCATTCTGTGAGATGAGGACATTCCAATACAACACAGATCCCAACACACCTCCCTTCCTACACAATCAAAGAAAAAGAAGGGAACAGGAGAGAAAAATAAATAACAGAATACATTTAAAAAATAATAGGAGCAAGAATTAAGCAAGTGGAGAAACACAATATCATCAATGCATAACATTGTCCAAATGTCCGCCTCCTCAGCAAGCTTCGGGGGATTGGTCAGCTTGCTATCCACCAGGTGTTGACGCAGTTCAGGGAAACATTTTTCGAGCAGGTGTTCCTTCAGTACTAAATCAAACAACCCCTCGTAGTTCCTCACTTCACTGCCCTGAATCCAACCCTCTAGTGCCTTCTTTGCATAGTCCAGGAAGTCCACCCAATTCTGTGTGCCCAGTTTGTGACTACCCCGGAACTTCTGTCTGTACTTTTCGGGTGTTAGTCCAAACTTCCTTATGAGCGCCACTTTCATGGTGGGGTAGTGGGTCTGCTCATCCTCCTCTAGGGCCAATAATGCATCCCTACCAGCTGGAGGCATGTACTTGTACAATCCCCCTCCCCAGTACTTCTCTGGAACCCCATGGGCCCTTAACGAGACCTCATAGGCCGCTAGCCACTTGGCGATATCGTCACCCGCCCCATAGCTAGCTACTATGTCCTTTGGCAGGTAGGGTTTGGGTTCCCTGGTGATTTCTTGGTCTTTGCTGCCACCATTAGGAACAGTGTGTGCCCCGACTCTTAGGATCTGAAGATCTATCTCTTTCAGCCTTAACTCGTGAGCCATCCTCTGTCCCTCCTTCTCTTTCTCCAGCTCCGCTAACTTCCATGTGAGCTGTCTTTTCTCCCTCCGGTCAGTTAGCTCTGCTTCCGACAAGCCCCCGCTAGAGACAGTGCTGCCCTTCCTGGATATGGTTCTGGGCCCCGCTAACAGGTTCCCCACCTCAGGTTGGTACAACCCAGCCCCCTCGCTGTCAGGCTCTCCATCCCTGTCTTCCTGCTCAGCCTTGCTTTCTCGTCTTGCCTCCCCCCAAGCCCTCAAGCTGGTCTGGAGTTCAGCCTTCTTGGCACCTGGGGGACAGTACACCCCCTCTCTCTGACAAAACTCTCTGAGTTGGGCCACAGTATAACTTTCCAGGTCTTCTAGCACAAACTCCATTTTGCCCACTCAGAACAGAAGACAGGTTTTTACAGAAGCTATGCAGGGGGGTACCTTTGATAATACCTCCTCCCACCACCAGAGTAAATTTGGAAAAACAAAAACTCACAATTAGGAAGGCCGCTTTGAGAAAACTCCCGGTGTAGGCCTATGGACTACCCACAGTTATTGTCGAGTATACGTAGGCACAGCTCTGTCCCACCACTGAACACCAATTATGTTAGAAAACCACTCCCACACCGGAAGGGTGGTGGTGTTCTCCCAGACATACACTGTGGTAGCTTGGCTCGAGTGGTCAGGGATCAGGCACCGTGCTAAGCATACGTCATACCCACACAATAACCATGCGTGCATCCGTTCCAAAAACGACACTACACCTTAAAAATTATACTGAAAATATATCTCTTTATCTTCTTTTCTCTTAGTTGCTGATTAAATAAATAATAATACAATCACAGTACACAAGGCTTTTCCTGTGGAAGGGTACGTCAAATAAATACTGTCTTAACGATTCAATAAATAAGGTAGATCATAAATAATCAAGGCATAAATATAAGTGCATTACATAACAGGCAATTAAATATTATGAGGCTATAAATACTGCGAGACAATAAATACTGTGCAACAATAAATACTGTGAAACAATAAATACTGTAAGGCAATAAATACTCTGAGGCCATAAATAGAATGAATACAATAAATACAGTGCTCTCAATAAATAATAAAAGCCAACAGTGACACTTGAAAATCAGTTCACATTCCTGAGGTACTATGGGATGATTTGACCCAATCCCAGCTTGTAGAGATTTGGATGGCCTGAGGGGTATACTCCCTGGCTTGGACAAGGCTGAGGCCTAAACTGAGGTAGATCAAGGGGGAATCTAGAGATCTGGCTCTCCAACACTACACAACCCCTCTGAATTAGTCTCAGCTCACCCCTGGCACTATCAAACTGGTTACAGCACCTCTCTAGCCTCTAGGATGGTCTCTTAGGGCTTCACAGGGCCTTAGGCGCCCTCTATTCCACTTACTGCCCTTTTTATGAAGCTCCGATGCCGCTGGAGTCGTGTCGACGCCGTGAGGTGGCTCCGGTTCGATGTCGGCGGCCTCGGCGCACTGACAGTTCTTGACGACGCCGGTAGGCGGTTCCGGTTCGATGTCGGCGGCCTCGGCTCGATGTCGACCTCCGGTTCGATGACGTCGGGCAGACTTGGCTCGATGTCGACTTCGGGCGGCTCCGGTTCGATGACGTCGGGCGGCCTTGGCTCGATGTCGACCTCCGGCGGCTCCGGAGTGCGACCTTCACTCCCGACCTCCGGCATGATTCTCTTCAGGTTCCGGCGACTCCGGAGTGCGATCTCCACTCCCGACCTCCGGCACACTTCACCTCGGTCTCCGGCGACTCCGGAGGGCGGACTTCACTCCCCCATCGACGCCGCACACTCGACCTCGGGTGACTTCCTCCTCGACCTCTGGTACTCTCCACGACCTCCATCGGCGCCCTCTCTCGACCTCTGGCGGCTCCGGGTACGACGTCTGCTTTCCAGTCAGCGCCGCTTCTCCACCTCGGGCTCCAGGTCTCCAGGCTTCTCGACGTCGGACTTCAAGAAGTTACCAGTAACCAGGTCAGGAACTTGCTGTTCTTTACTTTTAAGGCCTGTTCCTGCTGTCCAGGTCCTTAAGATGGTTTTTCTTGCTTTCTCCCACACAGGGCTCCAGGCTGGGCTCAGTCAGTAGGGACTAGTATCAAGGGTGGGTTTATGGACCCCACTCCAGGCACAAGTTTCCACCCTTGCTGCCTCACTCCTTCCTCCTTCAGTTCTGTGCTCCTCTCTCTTCACCAGTCAGGTGCCAACTGCCAGCTCCAACTGTCAACTCTGAGTTAGCTTCCCAACATTCTAAACCTGCCTCCCTCTGACACAGGGTTCTAGAATGTTCTGGAAGGTGCTAGTAGGTTCCAGTGATGTCACAGGTGACAATGGGTGGCCACCATTTTGTGCTCCAGGCCCTCAGACAGAAGTTCCAGGGGTAGATAAAATGGCTCCCTGAATCTGCATCAATACTAAAAAGTCTGGTGGTTCCCAAAAAGGAAAAATACTAACAGGGTTTGAGGCAAAAGTGGGACAAAATAAATAATGATGAGGAGGGACCACCCAAAGGGCTGACAGGTCTAACACCCATGCACAGCAGTTCTGGCGAGACGTCCGTTAACTTGAGCCACACGGTCTGTACCCGACACCTGAAAGTGCTGAAATTGGGTGAAACAGGTGCATGACTGGAAGCCAAGGCAGCGCCGGGGCAACTTTAACAAAAAAGTAAGCAGGGAGAAGGGTCTTTGAAATGTGTTACCGCAAGAACACAACACGTGTTTACTTTCTACAATAGTGGTGACTCCACACAAGTTGCTCCTGTGTGCAGCATTATATGATTGTGGAATGCCGAACAATAGTCCGCCTGCCTGCGGTACTTAGTGGAATTCCGCAGTGTTTTTTGGTGACTCAGCAGAATTCTGTGGAGTGAAACTGCAAACTCCGCCCAGGCCGAGTAGGGAATTTCTGTTTGATATTCTCGATGTCCTGCCCAAATGAAATGACCAATTGAGTGTTGTCTGCGAAGGAACGTGTCTCAAACCCAAAATATTTATTAGACAGGCTAAGGGGAGAACATAGATTTAAAAAAGTGTAGGGCTCAAGGAAGAGCTCTGAGGAACGCTTTGTTCAGGGGGATAGTCCTGGAATGGAAACTGTTTGCACCCTGTCTTTAAGGAAATCCACCAACCAGTCAAGGGCTGATCCCTGGATACCTATCTGCTGAAGAACATACATACCATAACTGGTGAATTCCAATGGTTTTCCGCTTTTGAGCCAGGATCATGACTCAGTTTTTAACAGTTTTTTCCACTGAATTCAACAGGGTTGATACAGGGCCTTTATTCATGCGCAGTGATGGATAGGTGCAGGGCTGGTGTATGTGTATATATATATATATATAGATATAAATATATATATATATATATATATATATATATATATATATATATATATATATGCTAAATATAACTGGTGAATTTCTGTGTTGTTTTGGTTCGAAATGTTAATGTCAACACTCATTCTTCACCTTACTATAACATTACTTTAACCTTTAGGTTTTTCATATATATATATATATATCTGTGAAAAACCTAAAGGTTAAAGTAACGTTATAGTATATATATATATATATATATATATATATATATATATATATATATATATCAACCACCAACTCCAATCTTCCACAAAAGAAAGGACACCGACACCAGCGACCATTACTGGATTCACAGATTTAATAATATCACTCCATTGCTACGCGTTTCGGCATCACCTGCCTTAATCATGCAATGAGGAACGAATTCAGAATGTGGGTTAAAATACATAAAAGTTGAATACAAAAAAAGGTCACATGGTGATTCTACACCAATCACTGGCTGTTAAACAGTAAGGAAAGACTTGTTATTCACATGTGGATTATCTAGATACAACCTTTTCGTTTTCATTTTTTGCCTGACACAGAAAAACTTTATTTAAACAGAAAATGTCCTACACCACCTATTACTTCATAATGGTGTGTGTTCTTTCTCTGGGCTATTTGAATACTATCAGAACAAAAATGTTAACATTCTTGGATAAATATGCACGTGAAATAAGGACATCATTTTAAAAGAAGAAAACTTCATTTGAGGTTTCTTTTCTAAAATTTCCAACAGATGTTTTTGTAAACATTATTATATATATATTATTATGTAACATATATATATATAGATATACCTACTGGCGGTCGCCGGTAGGTAGTTATAGTTAGGACCTTGTTTCTATTGAAAAAGTGTTTTTTCTCTTCCAAAATCTTTGGCGCTATTTGATGCATCCTCGCAAAATTTCCAAAACTATTGACCCACTCAATTCAGCTGTTGTGTTGAAAGTTTCGGGGTGATCCATCGAGCGGGGAATGTGAAAAATGGAAGGTCCAAAAACACTTTTTCTCCATGTTAATTTCCATAGGAAACTTTAGACACGGCTACATCCCAAACTGTTGAACAGAATTACACCAAATTTGGAAAAAGCTAGCTCTTGGTTCAGAAAGCTCACTTTTTGTTAAATGGTGTAAATCCGTTTAGTAGTTCCTTAAAAATGTTAACATTTCTCAGATATACAAGTGGGGACACAGAGTTTCCGTGAACCGTCCTAATCTTGTGACTGCAATCTGATTGGCTGCCAACACTTCAAACCAGAAAGTGTTGGCAGCCACCTTGAGACTCGGTTGAACCGAGTCACAAGAAAAGAGGTTAAAAAAACTGAAAAAACAAGAAACGGGGGCAGGGTAGAAACACCCTGACCCTCTAGGTCAAAAGAGGCATTTTTTATTTAATTTTCTGTGGGAGATCGTTGGAACCGCGAATCCAGCCAAAATATTTTTAAAAACGTAGCGTGGGCTCCCCCACTTTGTTTCCTTTAAGCTCCCGAGTGGGCCGGTTCCCGTGTGTGAAAAAATGAGATGCGGGGATCCAGCGTGGGCCCCCGCAGCCCCAGGGACCCCCACCTCCTGGGACTTATAGATTAAATGTGGGGGGGTTATGAGGCCCTCCACACAGCCCCGGGGACCACCACCTCCCCGGGGCTATGTTTGTGAAATACAGGGCGGCCACATGGCCAACCCGCAGACCTGGGGACTGCCACCTCCCCAGGGTTAAGTAGATAATTAGACGGGGTGGGGCTCTTGCTCCCCCACGCAGCCCATGGGACCACCACCTCCCCGGGTGAAAACAAGCACGAATGCAGCACAAGTAAGTACTCTGTTTATTGTGTCCCGTGAAGGCAGCTCCCAGGCAGCAAGTAGATTCCATGTTCCATGCAGGGAACTGTGCCCTGAGAGCATTCTGTGAGATGAGGACATTCCAATACAACACAGATCCCAACACACCTCCCTTCCTACACAATCAAAGAAAAAGAAGGGAACAGGAGAGAAAAATAAATAACAGAATACATTTAAAAAATAATAGGAGCAAGAATTAAGCAAGTGGAGAAACACAATATCATCAATGCATAACATAGTCTTGAAACTTAACAGGGGTAGATCTCATCCTGGAAGGAAATCTTTTGAAAGAAGAGCGGTCCAAACGAACTTTCCTATTGGAAGGAATTGCATTAGCAGAAGAGCAACCTGGGAGTACAGGCGTTGCATTAGCGGGAGAGGAACCAGAATGAGCAGAATGATCGTAGGGACCAGAACGAACAGGTTGATCGAAATGAGCAGGACGATCAAAATGAATACCCATCTTCCCACCAACGTACACAATTTTGGATTGGGAAACAACAGAAATGGCACACTTGTTCCAGGTCTTCCCATTCTCCAACACCATCACACGGTCTTTCACCTCTCTCACCTTAGCCGGGGCTGAAAACGGAGAAGTCCCCTTGTGATTGAAGCCAAGCTTCTTGATTCTTACCCAATCTCCGACACACACAGAGGAAACTCTTCCAGAAACAGTGGCGTACTTTGATTGGACTGCTGCTCTCACATCCGCTACCTTGCCAAGTCTACCCTGATCGACTTCTTTCCTGGACATCCAATCTTTGTTCAACTTAGAACCAGAAACCCTTTCCGTGAGCTGAGTGAAAGGAGACATCCCGGTACTGATATGAGGAGTAGTCCTGATTGCCCACAGCATGTCTGCAATGGCCATTCGCCAGTGCAAACCATTCACCAAAGCCAATTGCAGTTGGTCTTTGATAACACGATTCAGGCGTTCGAGCAAACCGTTGCTGCGGGGATGATAAAGTGAGGTTAAAACATGTTTGATGCCATGTTCTCTAAGGACATTTTGCATTTCCAAGGACACCAGCTGGGTCCCGTTGTCAGTCACTAATTCCTCAGGAAACCCCTCCCGGAGAAACACCTCTTTGAGGAAATTAATGACAGACAAGAAATTTACACACTCCACAAACTTGACCTTGGGCCACTTGGACATGTAGTCCACCAAGACCAGAGCATACAAAGGAGAACCCCCAATGATACCAAAAGGACCAGCAACAACGAAAGCTAATTTGCACCAGGGTAGATTCTTAACGACAACCGGATCAATGGGAGAGGGATGAGTTACCTGAGTCTTGTCAATCAGAACACATGCACAACAGTCCCTGATATAATGCTCGATGGACCTGTCCATCCCGGGCCACCAAACGTCCTCTCTGACTCTGCGTTTCATAGTGCGAATACCGAAGTGACCCTCGTGAGCCAGATCTAAAACTTTTTTTTGCATGCATGCCGGAACGACCAAAAGACCACCCCTGCGTAAAATTCCATCCACCATGGACAACTCATTACAAACCTTTTTGAAAGGAATTAGCTCAGAAGACAAATCCTTATTAATGGGCCAGCCATGAACCAAAAAGTCAACAACCATCTTGTTCTCACTGTCCTCTGAGCTTGCAACCATTCACACTCAGAAAGTGCACCCTTCACAATGTCAACAACGGCACCAACTGCACACACGATGTCAAGATCCTCCTCAGAAATTTCACTGATGCCTTCAACAAGGGGTAAACGGGATAAACATTCAGCAATGTTATTTTTGGCACCAGCAACATATACCAAACGATAATTGAATTCCTGTAGTCTATATTACCATTTGGCAATCCGTGGAGTGGCACGACTCCCACCTTTGGTGGTGAAGAGATCAACCAAAGGTTTGTGATTGGTCCTGAGGATGAATTCATTTCCCCACAGGAAATTCCGAGAGTACTGGACACCCCACCATAAGGCTAACGCCTCTTTCTCAATGGTGGAGTAAGAACTCTCAGCACCACGAAGAGTCCTGGAGGCGAATGCAATGATCTCCTCACGACCATCACTTCTTTTTTTGCATAAGAACAGTGCCCAACCCAATGTTGCTGGCATCTGTAGAAACAATGCATTTGTCATTGATGTTAAACAATTTCAAAGGGCGTGCCTGCACGATTTCCTTTTTAAGAAGCTCAAATTGATCATCACACTTATCGCACCACACAAACCTGACGTTTTTCTTCAGTAACTCATGCAAACAGGAGGTCTTATTGGCAAAATTTCCCCCAAATTTGGGATAGTACTCCAGTAGCCCTAGGAAGGAGCGAAGTTGGTCTTTATTTGTGGGTGAAGGTGCATTTTGAATGGCATCTAAAATTTTAACTTTGGGTTCAATTCCTTTGTAGGAAATATGGTGACCCAAATAATCCACACCCTCCAGAAAAAATTTGCACGTGTCCCTTCTTAAGGTTAGTCCATGTAGTTTCACAGTATCCAGTACTGGTTAAACTCTGCTGTCGTGCTCTACTTCAGCTTGTGCATACACAAGAATATCATCTTGGAAAAACACAACTCCCGCAGTGTTTTTGAATAAGTTTCCCATGAGGTGCTGAAACACAGCGGAAGCCGATGCCAAACCAAAAGGCATTCGTTTGTAACAGAAAGCTCCTTCCGTTGTCACGAAAGAGGTGAGATGTCTGGAGTCTTTGCTTAGCTCAACCTGGTGGTAAGCTGCGGAAATATCAAATGATGAAAAATTCTTGGCTCCATCTAACGACGCCAGCATTTCGTTTATATTGGGCAATGGCTGGCGATCGATCCAAATATTGGCATTCGGATCATTCGGATCCTTCAATGGCTTCAATAACAACCTTGGAGCACAAACATTCAAGTTCATGCTTCAATTCCACACACAAACTCAGGGGTACCTTATGCACCTTGTGTGCAACTGCCTTTGTACCATTTTGTAGGATGATGCGGTGCTGAAAACCCCTTAGCTTGCCAAGTTTGTAGCAAAAAACTTTGGGATCCCTCTGAATCCACTCATCACCTGATAAGTGTCCCGCCACCACCGCACTGGACAGGTTGGAAGATGAGGATGGAGTGTAAAATTTGCGTGCATCACGCCTAGACAAGACCATGTCAGGATGATCAGGATCGAGAATGATACCGAGCTCTCCTTGCTCCTCCCACCCCAACAAATTTTCACCATCCTTTACAATGTATATAGTTCCTCTAGCAAGATTCCCACAGAATTCCAAATTGGCTTCAAAGTTACCAAGAACTTCCACTCTTTTGCCCCCATATGCAAAAATTCTAATGTTAGACTGGTGCAATTGAATGTCTTCTAACCACCCAAAATCCTTAGCATTGATAAGGGTAAATGGGGAACCAGAATCAGCCAAGAAATTCGATTTGTTTTCGATTCACACAGATAACACATGCGGGGGATTTTCTCTTGTGCAAACCACCCATGGATGCAATTTCAACCACACCCTCAGATTGTTAAGATGAAGAAGACAACATTAACAACAGATTGTCATTTTCGTCACTTGAGTCAATAAAGTCTTCTTCAATGAGCTTTACGATTTGCGTGTTTCCTTTGTTGGACACCATTGCTTTACAGAGACGTGCCAGATGACCTATTTTCCGCATTTGAAACAAGTCTGGTTCAAGGCAAAACAGAACTTAGCATTTCTTAAATGAGATTTGCTCCCACAACGAAAACAAAAGAGCTGCATCTCTTCAGACTTAATCTTAGGCGAAGGTAGAGAAGATGAATTTCGCGTCGTATTTTCTGTGGTAACTTAGGTAGGCTTAACATTATGCTTTGCTGATAACAGTTTAACTTCAGTAGGTTGAGAAGAGTTGCACATCTCCTTCATGCAAAATTGAGAATGCTCAATGCTTCTCGCAAGAGTAAGAGCTGTCTCAAGGTCGTCTGATGACAAAACCTTCTCTTGAATTATCTTATTACATGTGTGCTCGATGAGTTGATCACGTATGATTTAATCCCTAAATTCTCTGTAGTTGCAAGTGATAGCAAGAGTTCTGAGCGCAACGACAAAATAATCAATAGATTCACCAGGAACCTGGGAACGTTGTAGAAACTTGTGACGCTCAAGCATAACATTCTTCTTGGGGTTGAACCTTTTGTCCAAAGGTTTGATCAGTGATGCTTAGTCATCAATGATTAGAGGATCACCGTTGTTGCCGCCACTGACATGAGTAGTGAAAACCTCAAGAGGTAATGGTTTCAAAATGCTTCTGCCCTCAGCGCCAAGATTATAAATTAGAAGTGCTTTCTTCTTCTTTGTAGTGAACATATCACCGTCGATGGCTTCCAGATAACTCTCAAATGTATCCTTCCATTGTTGCCATAAAATGGGAGGAGAACCAGGGTGGCGGAGCTAACACCCGATACATAATAAGACTGTGCGTGGGTCTGTTGCTGCCCACACAATTGTAACGAATTTCAAGGTACAAGATGAATACACGTGAAAACTGTGAGGTTCTTATGATGCACACTGTGAGTGCGTCACAGTAAAAGGAAAACCCCAACTTAGAGTAAGCATGAGCTATGCGGGTCAATCAGGGAGTAAAAACACTTGCGTTGCTATGGCAGTGCGCTGTTCAAGGAGTTGGGGAGTCCAAAATGGCCGCACGCAACGTAACGGCGTTGCATGGGGCAGTGCCAGGCAAGTCAGGCAGGACTCTAGTGGGATGCGTGTGATGCGCAGCACGTCTTGGCAGAGACGATGTCACAGGGGAAAGGCGCGAGAAGCAACGGAAGATTGCTTTGGCCGTGCGCGCGCATGCCAAGCTTAACCACAGAATAGTACCTCGAAATGGCTAGAAATAGCCAAAATTGACGTCGGGGAAACCAGGGCCGCAGCCGGACAACGACAGGAATCCACAAGGATGGCAAGACCTCCAGGAGACGCTGCAGAGTCGAAAAGCGCCACACAGGAAACATCAAGAACTTAGCTCTGAGGGGTCGGCCAGCAGGCAACAGGTTCACGCCAGGAAGGGGAGGCCGAAGACGGGACAACTGGACACCAGTGAAAAGAAGTACGAGTCCAGCACAAGTAAGTACTCCGTTTATTGTGTCCCATCAAGGCAGCTCTCAGGCAGCAACTGCGAAGGCAATACATTCCATGTTCCACGCAGGGAACTGTGCCACAAGAGCATTCTGTGAGGTGAGGACATTCTAATATAATACAGATCCCAACACCGGGGCTATGTTTAAAATAATGTGAGATGTGGCTCAAGCCCCCCCACACAGCCCTGGGGACCGCCATCTCCCCGGGGCTACTTTTCAAATTGGAGGGGGGCCATGCAGCCCCCCTCTTGGACCTGTAAATGTCCTGTGTGCGAGTGGACTCACTGGAGGCCCTGCCCCCTCTGTGCACTACTCTGCAAACACGCCTCCTGGCACGCTCTTGGTTGGGGGATGAATTCCCCTTCGCTGCTGAGTGTTCTTAGGTACCAACTAGCCCACCTGTTACCTCCAGTAAGCCCCACACAGTGGAACTGCTGAGAGATGGTTGGAGGCCACAGCCACTTTCTCACCACTCTACAAATGCGCCTCTCAGTACACTGCTGGTGGGGCGATGAGGCCCCTTTGCGTCCTGAGGGCCTCCGGACTAAAGTGGACTTCATCCCCCAAGCAGCAGTATTCCAGGAGGTGCATTTGCAGAGTGGTGGAGAAAGCGGGCATGGCCTCTGATCACCTCTCATCAATCCAGCTGTGTGGGGCATACTAGAGGTAACATTAGGGCTAGTTGGCCCCCAAGGACCCTCAAGAGACAAGGGGACCTCATTCCCCAACCAAGAGCACAGCAGGAGGGGTGTTTGCAGAGTGGTGGAGAAAGGGGTCGTGACCTGTGACCACCTTTCAGGAATTTCACTCTGTGGGGCTTACTGGAGGTAACAGGTAGGCTAGTTGGCCCCTAAGGACCCCCAGAAGCAAAGGGTTCTTCATCCCCCAACCAAGAGCACGCTAGGAGGAGCATTTCCAGAGTGGTGGAGAAAGGAGGCGTGCCCCGGTTCCACTCTCAACAATTCCACTGTGTGGGATTTACTGGAGGTAAGCGGTAGGCTAGTTGGGCCCTAAGGACCCTCAGCAGCGAAGGGGACTTCATCCCCCAACCAAGAGTGTGCCAGGAGGAGCGTTTGCAGACTGGTGGAGAAATGGGGCGTGGCCTGCTTTTAGAACTCAGTAATCCTGCTGTGTGGGACTTACTGGAGGTAACGGGAAAGGTAGTTGGCCCACAAGGAGTTCCTTGGGGCCAACTACCGCTCTTGTTACCTCCAGTAAGTCCCACACAGTGTGATTGTTACCAGATCTCTGGAGGTCATGCCCCCCTTTCTCCACCACTTTGCACACATGACTGCTAGTTAAAAAACCTTAAAAATTCACTGAAAAAAACAAAGGTTACAGGGACGTAATTGTTAGGAATTAGCATTTGAAAAAACCACAGAAATTCATGGAAAAAAACACAGGTTACAGGAACGATATGGTTAGGCTGACATTTCACTTGTACGAAACCTGTGAAATTCAACCGTTATAGTTACATAAGTTACAAACATTTCAATATGCCGCAGCTAGGCTACTGCTGGGCATCCCAAGACATACATATATCTCTCAAGCACTCATTCAAATACACTGGCTCCCCATTGATAAACGTATACAGTTTAAGGTACTGTGCATCGCATTCAGGGCACAACATACTGTCGGCCCAGACTACTTTATACAGCATTTTCAATGATATACCCCAGCATGCCCACTGCGGTCATCCACAAGTGGAAATCTGGCAATTCACAGATTTAAGAAAGCCAACTGGGGTGGGAGAGGCTTCCTACTATGCACATCGAGATTATGAAATCTTCTTCTGGCAGAGCTAAAAAAATTACTAGAGTTCAGAAAAAAATCTTTTTTACAAATAATTCTACCATTTTCTGGGTTTTTCCAGTCTGTCAAGTTCCACTTAGTGCCTAAATACCCCTGAGTGATTGTCGTGCTCTATAAATCCTGTTGTCATTACATTTATTTAATTTTAAAGCTGAGCTAACTATAACTCTTGCCCCTGCAAAGCACTGCTGATGAGGTCACACATTACATCACTCATGACATGGTCAGTGACATCACTCATGACATCTCAAATGACATCACTGATGACATTACTCATAACATTATCCACATAATCTCTGATGCACCTACTCACACCTTATATAATCTTTCATACACCCACTCCCAAATTCAGACTTCCATTCTTGAAACCATAGACACCAATACCAGTACCTACATACCCACTCATACAGACACTCACACACCGTCACTCACCTATAGAGTTAATCACACACCTAGTCAGTCACCCAAAGAGTCAACCACACTGCCATTTACCCATCCATACAGTTATACACACCACCTGACTTATTCACACATACTTACTCTCTTATACAATCACTGACACAAGCACAAACTCATCCATACAGCTACTCTCACAATCACTCACTCTCACATACAATCACTTATATACTCCAACATTCACATATACTGCCTTTCATACATACCGTTACTCACCCATATACCACTGAGACATCCATTCACTCACCTACACAGCCATACGCACACTCACTCACCCATACAGCCCCTCGCAAATGCGCTCATGAACCCCTACACCCAGTGAATCACCCACTCACACATCTGTGCAGGGAGTCGAATACCACCCACCCACACAGCCACTCAGGCACCCAAACAGGTACTCAGACAACCAATCAACAACCCATATAGACGCTCATGTAGCTACTCACCAACCCATGCAGCCACTTCCATACCAACTGACAGACTGATACAGACATTCACACAAATGAGTCACTCACCCATACATTCACTGAGGCACCTATAATCACTTACTTATACAGTCAGTCACACAGCCACTAAATCATCCATACAGACACTCATACACCCATTCATTCTTCAATACACCTTGGCGTATATATATATATATAACATTCTTAAACTTTTTAGAAACACTCTCAGTCACTGCATGATGTCATCAGTGATGTAGTTTGAGATGTCATCAGTGATGTCACTGAACATGTCACGAGTGATGTAATATGTGACATCAAAAGCAGTGCATTGTGGGGATGTGAACTATATTTAGATCAGCTAACTATAACAGCTGAATTTCACAGGTTTTGTATAAGTGAAATGTCAGCCTCACTATAACTCTCCTGTAACCTGTGTTTTTTCCCATGGATCTTTAAGGTTTTTTAAATGCTGATTCCTAACTATAACATTATAACATCCCTGAAACCTTTGTTTTTTCAGTGAATATATATCTATATATATATTTATCAAGGCCAGTCTTGTCCGAAACGCGTCATGGCGCACCTTTGACAAAAAAGACAAAACTTAACAGCATGATACCACAGGAGTCTGTGTCCTTTCGTCCAACCTACGGGATTTTACGAGCGGCGATACAGTGATATATATATATATGTATTACCCAGTGGTGGTCGCCCACAGGGTAGTTATAATTAGGGCCATATTTCCAAAGGAAATTGAATTTTTAGTTTGCTAAAAACGTTGGCTACGTTTGACAAATTGTCACAAAACATTTCAACAAAAGTCTCATTCACCTCATTGTCTTCCTGGAAAAGTTTCAGGGTGATCCATCAAGCGGGGGCTGGTAAAAGAGGGGGTGGAGGGTCCAAAATGAGTTTTCCCCATGTAATTGTCTATAGGAAAATTGGACAGCGATACTGCAAAAATGGTTCAACGGAATTGCACCACATGTGGCAGAAAGATACATTTTGATGCAGAGAGTGTGCTTTATGTGATTTAGTGTAAATCTGTTCAGTATGTTTTGAGAAAATACAGCACAACAAAAATAAGCATTGGCAAGTCCCATAGGTTTCGCCTATATGAGCTCTATTGCCTTTGTGAATTGTTTTAGACATGTTTCACAGCAGCACGGGCTGCTGTGCAACATGGTTCAAAGTAAAAAATGTGTTGCAATTCGATCAGCACAGGCTGCTTGATAGAGGTCTTATTTAATTTCAGTCATGCTGCCCAGCAACCATGTTACTGTAAAACATGGCTCAAACACATTGGCAAAGCCAATAGTTGCTAGATGTGAGTTATTGGATTTGCCATTTTTTTAATGATAGATAAGAAGAGGGTGAAAAATAAACTATCAAAAGGACAGACACAGAATTCAGAAATCCACTTCAGACTTACACATATTATAATAAAACAGTGTCATAGAATCTCCAATATTATTTGTTTTCTATACAGTGCAACTCTTACCGTAAAGACATTAAGGGATTTTCTTGTATTCTTGCATATTCAACCTATCTTGTGCATAGCGATGTGAACCTACTGGTGCCTTTTTCCTCTGATAAAAATATATTAGCTGGAACAATACAATCAAACCGCGAGCAAATGTACAAACGTACATTAGAACATTGGAATGTTGGGAGCTCCATTGAAAACAATGGAGTGCTCTGAGCTTCTAATGGCTGGTAGAAGCCCGGAGCTCCAACATTTCAAAGTTGTCCTTCACAGCTGTTGCAGTGAACAAAGGCCTCACAGAGCCAAGGGGATTGCAATCACCTCGGTCTCCATGAGACCTTGGTTTTATTTGTTAGATATTCTACCCTCTCGTGGCAGAATGTTCTAATAGGCTTATAGCCCTCCGTACCTGGGCTATACCGACATTAAAGTCCTGCTACCTTGTTAAAGGCCCTCGTCTTTGGCTCGGGCCTTTAACGCTGGAGCATGCCTTTAATGGCCGGTATGGCCCACTACGGCAGGCTATAAGGCTATGGCAATATGCATTTGGTGGACCAAATGTACAACAACTATGTTTCCTTCATAAATAAGCTAGCAGTAGCTGTAAATTAAAATATTTTGACGGCTTCTTGTTTTATACATATAGAAAGGGCTGTAATTTGGTCACATCAATAGTCCAAGAATAAACGCACTCCACCCTCACTACTTTTCACATGAGTATGGATGGAATGTACCAACAAAATCTCATCTATTAACCTCTATTATTTACAGAAGGTAAGAATGGCAAAAGTGAGGTGTAGTGCGCTATAGAAAAAAATACTTTATTAGTATCACTAAAATGCTCACGGTGACATGAACATACCGAAGCATGTTACCCCATAAAATACATTCGCTAAAGCTATACATTTAAATCCCAGCTGTGTGCATAAAGCCTCGAATGCCGAACCTTCTTTGACAGCACACAGAAGAACTGCAGTTATTTCCTAAACCCACACAGCCTTTTCCAGATACAGGACGTGAGCATCCTGCTTGCAAAGCTAAGTAAGTGTCCATTTGTCTTCATGACAAAATGCAGGGCCTGGCCCAGCTGCCACTTTCCTCTTTATGATGGAAAGGGTGAGATGTTTTAAAATTAGAAGGCACCCACAAATATTTATGTGCATTAAATAATCGTCCGCCAGCTCATCCCTTGCTAAGGCTCTGCTTCAACAGAACTGTAGTAATGAATGGCTCGGAATGTGTACCTAATATATTTTTAATCATTCATCAACTTCAGAAGGTTCATTTTTAGTAAGACACAGAAGTTGGTGGTCAACTCCAAGGTAAAATACACTGCAAACATATCAGAATTTTGGAAGTCACTAAAACAACTAATCATCAAGCTAAAAAGCTTGGAAAGTTGCGAAGAAATGTAAAACTGCAACTTTCCCCCCCAGTTTCATAGAGCATGAATTTCTGTGTTTTTTTTAGTTCAAAACGTTACGTTGGGTTTGAAATTTTCCTTGAACTAGAACATCACTTTCATCTCTGGATTTCTCAGTGGATTTTTAAGGTTAAAAAAAAAAAAAAAAAAAAAAAAAAAGACATATCACACCTAAACATTTGTTTTTTTCAGTGAATAGCTAAGGTTGTTTTTAATGTAAATTAAGATATTACAATTCCTAACTATGACGTCATTTTAACTATTGATTTTGTCAGTTAATAAATATATATATATATATATATACCCAAGTGCTCAGATATGAGGTCGCACACCACTCGCAGGTAGGTAACCAAAACCTTTATTCAAGAACATGCAGCTTTCCATCCCGATGCTTCCTCCCTTGGCCTTACGCGTTTCGAAGCACTCTCGCTTCTCATCAGAGGCCACATTACAGGAAAACAGTTCATTGCGGCCACATTTCCCTCGCTATTTTTTACAATTTCGATTGGCCCCAGGTGTGCCTCCATGATCGAATTCAAAACAGTGTCTGCTGGGAAATGTAGTAAACTCTTGTAAGAAAAAACATATAAAGACTTCAGGTTTTAGCTTTTAGTGTTTTAAGACAATGAGTTTATGCTGTTGCTAATTTTAATAATCGAAAAACAAATTGCCAGGTTTTATTTTTCTATGTTTTTTCTATATGTTTGCAACTTCGACATTTCGTAATGATTTTAATTAACCATACAATAAATCAGCTGCTGCTGCTGGGTGAGAGCTGTAGGAGGCGGGAAGTCGCTGGAGTGTGGAGAATGATTAAAGAACTACTAAATTAAGTCCCTATCACAATGGCAGCTGGCGTGTACCAAGGTTGATGAGGTGGGGGGCACAAAGAGAAAAAAAAATAGACTTACCCTTCTAACTTGCCGCCCAATGTCATCCTCCCTAGGGTGTCTTTTCTCTTTCTGGAAGCTCCGGACCAGGAAACTGCACTACACAATCATGGCACTGCTCTCATAGCATGAGAGCAGCGCCAGGATTGGATAGAGCAGGGTTTCTCAGTGCTCCTAAGAACACTGGAAGCCTGCGCTTGTTCTAACCCACCCTTCTAAGACAGCTAGATTAGAGAACATTAAAATGTGCATGTCTGGCTGGCTGTTCCAAGATGGCCAGCCAAAGAGACTTGCACATTTCAAAGTGCACAGCTCCCTGCTGCTACCACTTGGCAGCACTGGCACGCCCCATCCTGACACTTATGGGCTGATTACGATAACCGTGGGACCGCCACCGACAGCTCCTCGGTGGCGGTTCCACTGCCATCAGAACCAGGTTCTCCGCCCGCCATAATACAATGGCGGGGGGATGGGTGGCGGTCAGAAAGATCGACCAACACTCATCCGATGGGATCCTTGAGCCCGCTGGTGCGGCAGAGGGGGTTGTATTCCCTACAATGGTGGCGGTGCCTGCAAGGCATCGCCGTAGAGATTACAATGTCCCTTTCCACCCACCTTTTCATGGCGGTTAACCCGCTATGAAAAGGCAGGTGGAAAGGGACTTTGGGGGCCCGTAGCGGGCCCCCCTTACCCTCTGGCCCTAAGCTGTGGGTTTTGGGGTGGGCACCTATGGTGCCCTGTGAGACCGGCCTCGTGGCGTGGGCCCTCCCGACCAGCAAAGTACACTACAACCACGCCGAACCTCGTGGACACGGCCTTCCGGCTCCCGTGGACCAACATCCCAAGGGCCGACCAGATCCCCAACACGCATGCCCGGCCGAGGGAGAACGAACCCCCCCCCCCCCAAACCAGACCGAGAGGCGCCGACTCTGTCACACCTCTGGACTCTTTCCCGAGGGAGGTTTCGAGCGGCCACCAGGCCCCCGGTGAGCGGGCGCCTCTCCTGCTGGGCGTCTGGGGTCCCTCCCGGACACATCTGAATAGATCAAGGGGCTGAGCGACAGGAAACCCCGACACATCGCCCCCCCAGGCACGAGACCCCTCTCCGCGAGGACTCCGGACTTCAAAGAGGAGGGGGAGTATAACAAGGGGTGCTGAAGGGACGAGGGCAGGGAAGACCTGGACTGACAAGAGCCTGCGGACCTGGTCGCGGCTCGATCGCTCACCGAACAGAAGAAACGCTATCCGAACTCTGAAACCAACTGAGCCCTGCTGACGCCGTCGCGGCTCCTCGAATTCTGAACCATCTCATCCCTGCTGATGCCGTCGCGGCTCCCCGAACGCTGAACCATCTGAGCCCTGCTGACGCTGTCGCGGCTCCTTGAATTCTGAACCATCTGAGCCCTGCTGACGCCATCGCGGCTCCCCGAACGCTGAACCATCTGAGCCCTGCTGACGACGTCGCGGCTCCCTGAACTACGACCCTCCGGTGCCTGCTTCGTGACTCGCGGCCCGCTCCTCCAAGAGAATCGGCAGAGATTGCCGAGAGAAGCAACATCCCCTCAGCTCGAGGATTGAGAGCTGTGCGCCGGATACCTCGCAGAGACACTGATTGAAAGACTGTCCCGCTACCCCTTTTCCCATCATCACAAGATCGCTGCCGCTTGTGGCATTAATTCTGCACCTGCCTGCCGGATCATAAAGATCCCTGACAACTACCGATAAAAGCTTATTGCCTTATAACGAACTACTGTGTGGTGTCCCTCTATCCGAAGAGAGAGTAAGCGCAGCGCGTGCGATCCTAGGTGCGAGACCCTTCCAAGAAGGGCCTCCCTGCTCTTGCTCGGCCTAATTCTGGAAAAGGTGGGCCTCAGGGTGGTCAGGAACCCATTCCGCAGCCTCCCCGGGGAACGCCTTCCAACATTTGGTGGCAGGCGACGGGATCCGAGCCAACACCTGGAGATCGTGCAGTAGAGGGCTTACGCACCACCGAGAAGAATGGAAGGAGAAACTTCCCTAGGTGCCGCAGGCACCAACCCAAGCACGGCATTTCAAAAAGACCAGTTAGAATCGTATACGCACCGAGAACTGAAACAATTTTGCAAAGACTTTGGAATCGCTACCACCGGACTAAGCACGAAAGAGGACTTCCAGGGGGCATTAAAAACCTGGGTCGAGGCAGAAACTCCCCGGTCACAAGCAGAAGGAAAGCACCCCAACGAACCACGAAGCAGCCCGGGGAGGAACGGCGCCACCGAGGGGGGCCTATCCCCAGAGGAACTAGCGGACCGAGAAAGAAGTCGCAACCATGAACTGGAACTAGCCAAGCTAAAAATCGAAGGAGAGATAAAACTGGCTGAGAAAAAACTGGCGGTGGAACAGTTACGCCTACACGGAGAACTAGAGGAAAAGAAACGACAGAGAGAACACGAAGAAAAGAAACTCCAACTAGAGCACGAACGTAGCCTGAAGGAGATCGAGCTCAAGGCCAAGCGGGCGGAGACCCGACCCTCGGAAACGCAACCCATCTCCTCCACCGTGGAACCGAAGGTCCACATCCCCAAGGATGTGGTGAAAGAATATTATAAAAACGACGATATTCAGCAATGGTTCAAGGCCTACGAAGTCGCCATGACCTCCCACCGAGTCCCGCAGAAAGATTGGGGGGCTGGGCTGTGGGGCCGGTTCCTGAGCGAGGGGAGAGATACCCTGCTGGACCTGCCCTCCACCGTGATGAACTCCTACAGTCACACGAAAGAGGCCCTGGTAGGCAGATATGGGCTCACCCCTGAAATGTACCGGCAACGGTTTAGAGACTGCAAAAAGATACCCGGTACCACATGGGTGGAGTACGTGAACTTTTACAGCCGGGCCTTGGACGGATGGATCAAGGGCAGCAAGGTCTCCACCTTTGAGGAGCTGTTCGACCTGATCGCATGGGAACACTTGGCCGCTAATTGCTTCGTAGAGCTGCGCCAGCACCTCCTGGACAGCAAACTCACAGACCCTCGGAAACTGGCCGTCGAGGCTGACCGGTGGGAGAACACCCGGACCTCCCGGGGCCCCGTGGGAGACTACGGTCGCCACTATCAGGGACCCCCCCGCCAGAGGGGCGGAGGGAACCAAGGCCGGCAAAGGGAGCTCCCGGGGGGATCCCCGCTCAGCCCTCCCAGAGGACAATCTCCGCCCTTTCCAGCTCTGCCTCCGGCCAGCACCGGGCCCCCAGGGAGGCCGGGACCCCGAGGGAGAATCACATGTTTCCGCTGCCAGCAGACCGGACACTATGCCAGTGACCCTCAGTGTCCCCTGTACCAGCGAACCACCACCACAAACCCGCCGGCTCGACAGATGGCCTCTGTAGCCCTGGGGGAAGAGATGGAAGACTCCAAAGAATGGGAACCAGCCGCCATGGCCTTGGTCTCCCTAGGGGACCGGGAGATGGTCCCCGGCACGCCCCTGCCCGCCAACACGAAGAAGTACCGACAGCAGGTGACGGTCAACGGTCACCGCATCGAGGGGCTCCGGGACACGGGGCGAGTGTGACGGCGGTCCACTGTCACCTGATTTCCGAGGATCAGATCCTGCCTGACGCCTTTTGCCCCGTCATCTCATCAGACAATTCCGAGAGCCTCTGCCGGATGGCCCTAGTCCCCTTCGAATGGGGGGGAGTCACCGGCAAGGTAAAAGCTGCGGTCCGAACCTCCCAGCCCGTGGACTGCCTCCTGGGCAACGACCTGGAGAACTCCCCGTGGGGACAAGTGGAACGAAGGGCCCACCTCGAGATGATGGGCCTACCCGAGTGGGTATGCGCCACCACGCGCTCGATGACTCTCCGGGCGCCTTCCTCCGAGGGGGGAGAGGCCATGCCCCTGAACACCGCCACCATCCCTGAGAGCCAGGATACACCACCAAAGGCCGACGACCCCCTTCTGGACGAACCAACCGCTCCCGGCGAAGAATCCGGGCCTTCCGACCCCGCAACCCTGACTAAACTCGGGGACTTGCCAGAACTGGCCCCGTGGCCCTGCGAAGGGGGCCCCTCCCGTGAAGAGTTCTGCCAAGAACAATCCACCTGCCCGTCCCTCATTGGACCCCGACAACAGGCCGAGGCCCAAGCAGCAGGCGACCAGACTGGCACCCACTGGGTATACTGGGAGAACGGACTGCTGTACAGTGAACAGAAGTCGGCCGAGTTGGGATCGGCCCGAGTACTAGTAGTACCCCTACGCTTCCGAAGTCTCCTCCTGGGCCTGGCCCATGATGTACCCCTGGCCGGACACTTAGGCCAAAATAAGACATACCAGCGACTCGTCACCCACTTCTACTGGCCCAAGATGCGAGCCAATGTGGAGGCCCACTGCAAGTCCTGCCCCACGTGCCAGGCCAGCGGAAAGAGTGGGGGCAAGCGCAAGGCTCCGCTCCAACCCTTCCCCGTCGTCAGTACCCCTTTTGAGCGGGTAGGAATCGACATTGTCGGACCACTGGACCCTAAGACCGCCCAGGGCCACCGGTTCATCCTCGTCCTGGTGGACCATGCCACCCGTTACCCCGAAGCCATCCCTCTCCGCACCGTAACGGCCCCCGTGGTGGGCCGGGCCTTGATGGGGATCTTCTCCCGCATGGGGTTCCCCCGCGAAGTCGTGAGTGACCGGGGGACGAACTTTATCTCCCGATATATGAAGTCCCTCTGGCAGCAGTGCGGAGTATCGTACAAATTCACAACCCCGTACCACCCCCAAGGAAACGGCCTAGTCGAGCGCTTTAACAAGACACTGAAAGGGATGATCATGGGCCTCGAGGAACCCCTACGCCGGAGGTGGGACGTCCTCCTCCCATGCCTCCTGTTCGCCTACCGGGAGGTCCCCCAAAAATCCCTGGGGTTCAGCCCATTCGAACTGTTATATGGACACCCCGTCCGAGGACCCCTGAGCCTGGTCAAGGAGGGGTGGGAAGCAACCCCCCGGGGGACCCCTCCAGATGTGTTCCGATACATCCTGGCGCTCCGCAACCAGACCCGAAAATTCAGGGAACTCGCAGAAGCAAACCTCGAGGCCAGTCAAGAAGAGATGAAGCGCTGGTATGACCAGAATGCTACGCTGGTCGAGTTTCAGCCAGGCCAACAAGTCTGGGTCATGGCCCCGGTGAGACCCTGCGCTCTCCAGGATAAATGGACTGGACCCTTCAAGGTGATCGAGCGGAAGAGCCAAGTCACCTATCTCATCGATGTGCAGTCCCCGCGGAACCCCCTCTGGGTTCTCCACGTGAACCGCCTCAAGCCCCACTTTGTGCGGACCGAATTAAGTCTACTCCTGGCCACCGACGATGGGACCGAAGAAGACACCGAGCCCCTCCCAGACCCCCTGGGGGCGAAGGAAACCGATGGATCGGTGGAGGGAGTGAGACTGTCGACCGCCCTCACAGCCCAACAGACCGACGACTGCCGCCAGCTACTTGGGCAGTTTGCGGATCTCTTCTCCCTGACCCCCGGGGTCACCAGCTGGTGTGTCCACGACGTGGACACCGGAGACAGCCCGCCAGTGCGACATCGGGCCTACCGGGTCCCTGATCGGGTCCGGACCTGCATCCAGACCGAGGTGGCAAAGATGTTAGACCTTGGGGTGATTGAACCCTCCGACAGCCCCTGGGCCAGCCCGGTAGTCCTGGTTCCGAAGGCGACTACCCCGGGTGTTGCCCCCGAGCTGAGATTCTGCGTGGACTACCGAGGCCTCAATGCGGTCACCCGAGCAGACGCTCACCCTATCCCCCGTGCCGACGAACTCATTGACCACCTTGGGGCCGCCTGCTACCTCAGCACCTTCGACCTGACCAGTGGGTACTGGCAGATTGCCCTCACCGAGGGAGCCAAGGAGCGCTCCGCCTTCTCCACCCCGGATGGGCATTACCGCTTTAGGGTGATGCCGTTCGGAATGAAAAATGCCCCGGCCACCTTCCAGCGGCTGGTGAACAGGGTCCTGGCCGGACTAGAGGGGTTCAGCGCAGCATACCTTGACGACATAGCGGTCTTCAGCTCCCAATGGACCGAGCACCTCCAGCACCTCCGTCAAGTCCTGCTGGCTCTGCGCCGAGCTGGCCTCACCATCAAAGCTAGCAAATGTCAAATTGGGCACGGCTCCGTAACTTATCTGGGGCACCAGGTGGGGAGTGGGCAGGTCGCCCCCCTCCAGCCGAAGATCGACGCCATCTTGTCCTGGGAACCCCCTACAACCCAAACGGAAGTCCGAGCCTTCCTGGGCCTCACCGGCTACTACCGAAGGTTCATTAAAAACTATGGCAGCATCGCAGGCCCTCTCACAGAACTAACCTCCAAAAAACACCCCAAGAAAATACACTGGACTCCCGCCTGCCAGAAGGCGTTCGACACCCTAAAGGCCGCAATGTGCGCGGCTCCAGTACTCAAAGCACCCGACTACGCCCAGGAGTTTGTGGTCCAGACGGACGCCTCGGAACACGGCATCGGGGCAGTCCTCTCACAATACGACGACAAAGGCATAGATCAGCCCATAGCCTTCATCAGCCGAAGGTTACTGCCCCGAGAACAGCGGTGGAGCACGATTGAACGTGAGACGTTCGCCGTAGTCTGGGCTCTCAAAAAGCTACGGCCCTACCTGTTCGGAACACACTTCCGAGTGCAAACAGATCATCGACCCCTGCGGTGGTTGATGCAGATGCGAGGGGAAAACCCCAAGCTGCTACGCTGGTCCATCTCCCTCCAGGGGATGGATTTCACTGTGGAACATCGCCCCGGGACTGACCACGCCAACGCGGACGGCCTGTCCCGATTCTTCCGCTTCAGCGAGGAAAACTCCCAAGTGGATGGGTAGTTCTCCCCGCCTTTCAGCTGGGGGGGGCACGTGTGAGACCGGCCTCGTGGCGTGGGCCCTCCCGACCAGCAAAGTACACTACAACCACGCCGAACCTCGTGGACACGGCCTTCCGGCTCCCGTGGACCAACATCCCGAGGGCCGACCAGATCCCCAACACGCATGCCCGGCCGAGGGAGAACGAACCCCCCCCCCCAAACCAGACCGAGAGGCGCCGACTCTGTCACACCTCTGGACTCTTTCCCGAGGGAGGTTTTGAGCGGCCACCAGGCCCCCGGTGAGCGGGCGCCTCTCCTGCTGGGCGTCTGGGGTCCCTCCCGGACACATCTGAATAGATCAAGGGGCTGAGCGACAGGAAACCCCGACACATCGCCCCCCCAGGCACGAGACCCCTCTCCGCGAGGACTCCGGACTTCAAAGAGGAGGGGGAGTATAACAAGGGGTGCTGAAGGGACGAGGGCAGGGAAGACCTGGACTGATGAGAGCCTGCGGACCTGGTCGCGGCTCGATCGCTCACCGAACAGAAGAAACGCTATCCGAACTCTGAAACCAACTGAGCCCTGCTGACGCCGTCGCGGCTCCTCGAATTCTGAACCATCTGAGCCCTGCTGACGCCGTCGCGGCTCCCCGAACGCTGAACCATATGAGCCCTGCTGACGCCGTCACGGCTCCTTGAATTCTGAACCATCTGAGCCCTGCTGACGCCGTCGCGGCTCCCCGAACGCTGAACCATCTGAGCCCTGCTGACGACGTCGCGGCTCCCTGAACTACGACCCTCCGGTGCCTGCTGAGTGACTCGCGGCCCGCTCCTCCAAGAGAATCGGCAGAGATTGCCGAGAGAAGCAACATCCCCTCAGCTCGAGGATTGAGAGCTGTGCGCCGGATACCTCGCAGAGACACTGATTGAAAGACTGTCCCGCTACCCCTTTTCCCATCATCACAAGATCGCTGCCGCTTGTGGCATTAATTCTGCACCTGCCTGCCGGATCATAAAGATCCCTGACAACTACCGATAAAAGCTTATTGCCTTATAACGAACTACTGTGTGGTGTCCCTCTATCCGAAGAGAGAGTAAGCGCAGCGCGTGCGATCCTAGGTGCGAGACCCTTCCAAGAAGGGCCTCCCTGCTCTTGCTCCGCCTAATTCTGGGAAAGGTGGGCCTCAGGGTGGTCAGGAACCCATTCCGCAGCCTCCCCGGGGAACGCCTTCCAACATGCCCCCTACATATCCCAGCACCATGAGGCAGGCACCATATGGTGCCTGCCACGTTGTGCAGGTATATGTAAAGTGTCCCCTTTTTGCATTGCGGCGTGTGCTGCAGCCAGAAGCACCTGCCCCAATGCAAAACATAGGCATTGCGACCGCAGTGGTGGCGGTCGCATCCTAATGGCTCTGGCGGGACAGCTGACAGGCTGTCGGGCCGTCCCATTTAGGATAGGGTGGCAGTTGGACAAAAGTCCGAACGCCATCCTAATCAGCCCCTTACTTTGGGACGGGTTGCTGAAAAATAAAATGTTAATAAATAAACTTCATTACCATTTTATTTTTCAGCTCTGGGGCTTGTGGGGCGACGCTCCTCTGCTCAAATTGAGGAGCTGCCCCTACCCTATCAACAAAATAAAGTGACAAACTCTGATTGACTAGAAACCCATTCTGCGGGGGCACAGGGACAGTAGAGTGCAGTGCAGTAGCTACAAACGGTGCAATAGGTGCAATGGCACAGGATCCATGGATTTAAAAGACCCACCACACCCCAATTGTAGCTGCATTTTACTACCAACTAGAGGATTGGGTTCTTTTATTTAACCAGGTCCCATTGCCATTGGTACAGGAAATGTAAATGAGAAGACTATTAAAAAAAAAAAAGTAAAAACTCTTACCAAGATGAAAAGTAGGCATCCAGTTTTGTGAGACAAAAACAAATAGGAAGTATGGTGGGTAGAGCTTCTATTTATGATTCCCAGGGAGGAGATTAGACTAAGTGAGGGACTGGGTATAAGTATTTGTTTTACAGTTTATTTTAGGGCTACAATAGGTAAATCCTGTCTGTGTAATGAGGCAATCCTCATGATGTTAGGACAAGGAAACTAGCAGAGGAGGTAATGAGACTTATTTTGTCCAGGAGGGGATTCCATCCTCTAGTTGCTATGTGCATCCTCCCATCCTAGCTTTGCCCCTTTTGGGTACTGTTAAAAGATTGACAGAAGATGAGCGCTAAACTCAATGGGCCAGATTGTCAGCCAGTCAAAAACTTGAGGATCGGTTTGTTGCTCAAATTGGTCCAACTCTTGATAGCCTCAATTCTGAATGCTGTAATATCACAGAAGTTTGAGGGGATCAAGTGAGGGAAGGGAACAGGAGGGAGGGAGACCTAAAAGGAAAGAACCAACAATAATAAGTTTGATCTTAAATACTAAACACGGAATCTTAGAAGATACACAAAACCTGTAAAACACGATAATGTAGATTCCTGCTCAACTTCTCTGCTATTGTATAATTTGTTTCTGCATCATTTCGTTTATTCGTCATATATGCCATGGGATGCATTTGTCCTGTCTTATCATATCTTTGCTACAAAACCACTGCATACTTGATGGATCTGCATCTACTATATATCGCCTTTCTGGATCCGGGTGTGCCAATATAGGAGCCGAGGTAAACACCTGTTTAGGCTGGTCAAACACTAGTTGTGCTTCCTCAGTCCATTGGAATATTGATTTCTTCCTCAACAACTTGGTTATTGGGGCCACCATCCTCAAGAATTGGTTTATAATTCTGCAATAAAAGTTTGCAAACCCTAAAAAACATTGGATATCTCGCACTTTACTTGAGGTGGGCCAATCCTTCACTGCTTGTATTTTTCGTTCAACCATCTCTTGCCGTGCAGAAGAGAGCATCATTCCCAAATATTCTACTGTTGTGACGTGAAACTCACATTTACTTATTTTACATAACAACCAATTTCTTCTTAAGGCATTAGTACAGTGCTAACGTGTTGAATATGAAGGGCCACACTTGGAGAGCAAATCAAAATATCATTAATGTAGACAAACACAAAAATATCCCAAAAGTCTATCAACACGCTGTTCAGAAAAAACTGAAATGCCTCTGGTGCATTGCATAATCCGAATGGCCTAACCAAATACTCGAAAAGGCCATATCGTGTCCCAAAAGGCTATCTTCCATTTGCCTTCTTTCCTCCTTCTGAACAAATGATAGGCTCCCTTTAAATCTAGTTTTGTATATATCACAGCCCGCAATACGGTAATTAAAGGCAATGGGTATCGATTATTTATGGTGATGTTGTTAATGCTCTAAAGTCAATACAAGGGCACAATTCACCATTCGCCTTGGGTATAGAAAATAAAGGTGAGGCTGCAGGAGATTTAGAAGGGCAGATGAATCCGATTACTTGATATTTGTCCATGTGTTGTTGCAAATGTTCATTTTCTGGCTCAGTCACAGCGTATTTTCTTCCACAAGGTACCAAAGATCCTGGGAGTAATTCGATCTGGCAATCATAAGATCTTTATGGAGGTAAAATTTCTGCTTGATCTTCGCTGAACACATCTTGGAATGCCCTATATTATTCTGGTAAGACTATTTCCTTTTCTGCAGCAGTGGCTATTACATGCTGGGTTGCCAAAGATTTAGATGGAGAACCTTCTGGTCTCATACAATGCTCCTTGCAATAAGCCAAATCAAAACCAAGAGTCTTTTCTGTCCTATTTATTGTGGAATTTGTGTTTTTGCCACCAGGGAAGCCTCAAAATCATATCATATTGAGGTGCTTATATTATATTGAATGATAGGTTTTTGACAGGTATGTGTTCCACACGAACTTCCACCTCCGTGATATAAAAGCGGATATGCCCCAAATACAGATCTTAACCATCCACGGCCAAAACTGCTTCTGATTCAGTCGTTTCCAACAGAGTCATTTGTAACTTCTAAGCCAGTGAGTGATCCATGAACATCCCTGTAGCTCCTGAATCCAACATAGCTCTCATTGTTTGCCATTAAGTCTTTATCCATAATTGAGAAGTTACAAAGAAGTGTTATTTTGGAGGTGATCCTACTCCATTCAAAGAAGGGATACTCGTATAGCTTAAGGCCTTCTCTTCATTCAAACTCAAGCTGGTTCGTCTTCTGACACCATATCTGTGGGAACCACTGCCATCCGATTGAATCCTGTTTTGTTCTTGGGTTTCAATTGACATTCCTACACAAAATGACCCTTTCTTCCACAGTATAGACAGAGCCCTCTCTTTTTCCTCTGGTCTAGTTCTTCTTGGGTTAAAGAAGCTTGTACCGCTCCAATTGTCATGGGTTTGGTAGAATTACCCCTACTGCTTTCATTAGTCTTACTCCTGTCATATCGTGGGGTGATCTCTCTTTTCTTCTGGGGTCTCCCTTACGTTTGTTAATATGGTAGTCTAGAAACAGCGTAAAATTGTTAAGGTCCGTACAAGATGTGGACTGTGGATCTATTTGGGCCAACATGTCTTTCATTTCTTCTCTTTGGCCTTGATGAAACAGGGCGGCCTGTTTGGACTCTGGCCAATTAAATTCAGCGACCTGTCTTTTGTATGGTTGTTCAGGTAAACCAATAGCTCCTTGAGTTCAGTTAAAATATTAATTCTTGACTTTCAAGAGTTCTCGATCTGCAGAGAAGGTAGCAGCTTTCTGACTGAACACTTTCTCAAGCTCTGTGTGAAATCCAGAACAATCAAATAACAGGGGATCATCTTTGCACACTAGGGGCACTGCCCATTGAGCAGCACCTCCTGCCAAATATGATATCATGAATGCTACCCTTGCTTGATTGGTAGAAAATGCCTTGGGTCTACATGTGCAGTGTAAACAAATCTGGGTGAGGCACACCTGCATCTTGTTTTCATCTCCATGAAACTACTTTGGTGCTGCTAAAGGAATGTATGCAGGAATAGCTATTATGATGGGAGGAGCTGAGGAATGGATTGGGCTATCTGTTGCCTACCATGAGAATCCCAGGTACCTGCGTCAAAAGGATTCTAATCTAGAGGCAGCTACCTCCTGTTGAACGACTGATAACTGCCAACACATCCTCTAAGGTAGCCATTGTGAGCCCTGAATCGATCGGGAGGTGAATATATACGTGGGACAATAATTCTGTAAGCCAGTCGAAAACTTAAGGATTGATTTGTTACTCAAATTGGTCCACCTCTTGATAACCTCAAATTTGAATGCTGTAAAAGCACAGAAGTTTGTGGGGATCAAGTGAGGGAAGAGAATGAAGGGATAAGCGGGAGAGAGACCTAAGAGGAAAGAACCAACAATAGTCAATGTCACCCATATCTTAAATACTAAACTGTGAATCTCAGAAGTCACACAATACCTGTAAAACAAGATAATATAAATTCCAGCCTGTTAGGAGATGCTATGATGTATATGGGCTTTCCCAATGTTCTTTCCGATGTATTTCTGTAAGTACACAATATAGAAAAGTTAGTTTTGCCTTAATATTGATACTCATCACATAATCCAGTCTATGAATGTTTAACCCACCCATTCCATCCATACATACCAATGTATGATACCCGCCTTCTATCACAGGGGAAGAGTATATCCTGGAGCTTCTCTCCTAAAATAACCCTGTTAAAGCAGCAAACAAAATATGTAAGATTTTAGCACTTTGATCCAGTCTCCGTGCATATGAACCACCAGGCACACAGCAGAGCACACTGCACTAGCATTCCACAGTTGGTTTGAAACACTCCTGAATGCCATATCTTGTACACATCAGAATAGTAGGATTCACTGAACGGAATTCCTTTGCCCCTTAGAATCCTTAAAGCAATAGTATGGGTGGTAAACAGTTTTGCAATTAAAGCTGTGTTACTTCACACAGTGTAGTAGCCTTGCAGAATAATAGGCGGTGTTGCACAGCAAATATTGTCATCACAACTGAAATATTCCTTTTTGCATGAGCCACCAATCAATGTGCTGGGCTCCCAAACGGAAAGAAATGCACCTATGGATTCCCCCAATATGAGGAACGGAATATACCTTCCTTCTCTTGAAGGCAGGATACTTTAAATAAGTAGGGAATGTGAGCACACGGACAAACTTTCACTTACCTTCAAACCCTGTAAGCAGTATCAGTGGTGCGTTAGCACCCTTATCCCACCAAACGCCTCAGGGGATGCTGAACTCCAACATGCTGCACGAACGGGGAATTATCAGCAGCTTGCGGTAAAACAAGTGCTTAAGTAGCCTGACCCTGTCGTTCCAGGTCAGACAGATGTTCTGGTGAATGCGCGTTCTCGTGGGTAGTGTTATTCTGCTGTTTCGTGTGCACGCCGCTCTTGCGGCTCAATTTTGCTATCATTGCTCTTTCACCAGCGTTTCAATTGGTCATATCAGGTATTGTTCTGGATTTTGTTCCCTCGTGTTTGCTCCTGTCCCCTGAACATACCAAGGATAAGTGTCTGACTGTGTTCATGGCTACCCCAGGGGTGTTCTTAATGGAAGTCATGTCATTGATTCACAAAGAGCCTCTACAGTCATGGAGGAGGCTTCTCATTCGTGGTGAAGTCTCCGCACACGTGGTGAAATCACTGCACTTCAGTTTCTCATTGCAGAGACTCCGCCGCAAGTGTGGACAGTGACGGCTCCTCTGCTATGGCTTAGGAGCGTCACCCTACTCCTTTCAAGCAGTGCAAGAAGAGGAAACATAACATGATAATAACTTTCAATTATTATCATGTTGTGTTTCCTTTGCAGGTGGGAGGGTGGGCGGGGCTGCTTTGCTCAGGGAGCAGGGCAGGTGCGGAGTGGTTTGCTCACTCAAGTGCGCAATGACTGTTTAGTCGGCCCTCCCGGGACGCCCAAAGCAGTCATGCGCACTTCCCTGTTCTCCATGCAGGCTGCATTACAGCCTGAATGGAGAACATGCCCATCCCTACAGCCCCTGGCTGAGAGCCTTGCAAACCAATAACAGCTCAGACCAATCACAACACTGCATTGCAGCGTTGTGATTGGCTTAGGGGAGGGAACCTGGCTGCCTGCTTCCTGTTCCTGGAAGTGAATTCTGGAGAGCAGGACAGAAGACGTGGGACCCATCCTCGAGATATGTTTTTTTCTCTTTTTTCTGAATCCTGTTCCACCCGCGCCACACCTCCCGTGACACCCGTGGCAGAGTGTGGAGCCTCCACCACGACTGCAGAGCCTCCACCATGACTGCAAAGCATCTGCCACGACTGCAGAGGCTGTTTGTGAATCGGGCCCTATATGTGTGATAAGGCTGAATGTGAGTATTAATGAATAGTAGTGACTTGCCACAAATGGCTATATGCATAAAACATAAAGTTCTGAGAAGAAGCTTTCCTTCATTAGTAGTGAGTGCAAAGATTACAGGCGAGGGAGCACACAACAGAATCTCAATGCAGCACAATCAGCTGGGCAGTCTAGTTTAGGAGCCCTTGAAGACAGGACCGGACTAGCTGTAGCGGGCATCAGACGTTTGCCCGGGAGGCTGGAAGGGAGGGGGTTGGTTTGGAGCGGTGTGGACCAGTTTTGCAGTGATGCTGCAATTTCGGCCCTCAGTAACAAAAGCAGCAGCGCTGGGAGCCGGTTTTGTTTTGCAGCAGTGCTTAATGCTGCCCACTGCCCCCCCCGCGTGGGGGGCGGTCTAACTATGTTGCCAGGGCTGCTTTGGGTTCTCAATCCGGCGCCCTGCTTGAAGACAGTATAACCAGTGCTTTAAATGGGCAGTTACTAGGCCTAGGTGGTAAAGTTTGCTACGTTCGTGGAGTTTGCGGAGTTTTCTGCACTCCGCGGAGCTCGCGTAGTGCAGAAAACTCCGCAAACTCCACGATAATATTAGTAATCCTAAAAGTAATCTGTTGCAAATAATTTGAAACTTCCATTGAACTCACTGCATTATTGTGTTTAAAATTGTGTTGCCTATTGCAACCATTTGTAACTTTCTACAAAAGTCAATTGCATATTGCAAAAGTATTTATATAAAGCATCTCATTCTGAGAAAGTATATTTTAATACCTATTGTTGGTTCTAAAATAAAACAAGCATATATTTTTTATATATAAACCATTGGCCTAGAGTTCAGTTATTGAGTGTGTGAGACCATTTGCTGGCTGAGTGTGTGCAACAAATGCTTTACACTGTCCTCTGATACTGCCTTACTGCTCGACCAAGCTACTACCTTAGAGAGTAAGGTTATATCTAACTTTAGCCTCTGCCAAACCTCTGGGGACTGTGGACTCTGTACACCCTGTACCTATTTGGGAACAGTATATACAGAGCCACTTTCTCACACGTAATACTTTTAATTGGAGAGTACCAGCAGTTTTCTGAAACAAGCAGGTACTCTGGTACAGAGTACCAGCACTTTTATTTTTCCATTTCAAAAACTGAGTATAACATAACATCAGATGATGTGTACATGAGGCCTTGACTTTAAATCTAACTCAGAACCATCTTTCTTTAAAAGGTTAAGGATGCCATGCAGAGAGTGATCTTGCTAAGAAGTGCAAAGACCTTTTAAGCAAGTGACTTTAAAGAGACAGACAACCTACTCATACAACACTGATCATAGTGTCAGCAATAGCAACTCTTATGGTTTAGGCTCACTTTACAGAGTATGTACACTTTTTATTTGCTAAAAACATTGATGCAGTTTGTTAAATTTAAAAGACTCAAATCAGGCTCTTTGTGTTCAAATTTCACACAGATTGATCAAGGAAGCACAGAGTTAGCAGGGCATTCAAAAAGCCACATTTCCCATTTTAAGCCACATTGGAATATGAGCCTTTTGATTCAGCAAACACTGCTGAAAGCAATAGTATCAAACTTGGCCCAAAGATTGAACTTTAAGGGAAAAAAAGGTCTTTTTTGGTTTGTTGTAAATGGGCTGAATAGTTTATAAGATATTTGTGTTACAAAATAAATAATATGAGTCAGGCTTCAAACTGTTAATCCTTTGTGTATTTTGACCTTTAATGCGCAAATAATTCACTCACCTGGGTCCTTAGAGTATCCCATCAGGATCAGTTAAAATAATATCTGCAGCTGATTGGCTGTGGGAGTATTTTCTAATGCGGGCCCTTTTGTTATCTGTAGGCTTGAATGGATCCATGTATTTGAGTTTCTTGACTGGAAGGCTCTTTTAACAAAATGTTATTATGGTTTGTGTTACACAATGTGTATGTAGTGTTTCAAACTATTTGTAGATCTCGCATTGTGGGAAATATTTGTTGAAGGGGTATAAAGGTGTTCTCTTCATTCAAGCACATCACATCCCCAGGAAGGATGAAGGGGCATCGTAGAGGATAAACAATGCTGCCCACATTTGTTAAGAAGAAGAATCCTTTCAAACCAGTGGCCCCTGTGAATCCCAGAAATGTTGGACGGTGACATTTTGGATCCACAGAACTCATTTGAAATTGACAACTTTGAAAACAATATGTAAAAAGACTAATAATCCCTGAGAGCAGTGAGAGTGGCACAGGGCATGGCTGAAGGTCACACCCTGTGTGCAGATAGTTATAACTGACCAAATGCGGTCCATTTTGTGTTCTGGGGCATGGGGTCTAAGCACAGAGCATCAGTTCTCACTGCTCAATGATGATGCCCATGATCTGGGAACAGGCACCACAGCGTGGCTACTTTTAAGTTTTAGGTATCCCTCAGAAACTCTGCGGCCTTCAATGTTCATAAAGAACCCTAGTGATCTGAGGATATCCAATCAGTATCCACGGATCCCTTGGCTGTAAACACAGAACCTTGTTTATTGGATGAATAAGTTTTAAGGGAGAAAAAGGTGCACAGTTCCTATGGCTGACTGCTTGAAGTACACTTTTGCCATTATTTCTTCAGCAGAAGAGATGTGCTTATTTTTTCTCTGGTTAAGAAAAATGCTTAGGGGGGGGGGGGGGGTTGTATACCCAGCAATGGCCGATTTGTTCATAACACAGTAGCTTTCTCCCCCCCCCCCCCAAAAAAAAAGTGTCGCACACTAGAGGAAGAAAAATTAAGGGACAAGAATATCGTGATGTTGTGACTACAGATAAGGAGGAGCATGCCCCTGCCTCAAAAGGACGTGGAGAACGCGTCAGCTGATAGTATTCCCCACCTTCACAAAGTGCACAAAATTAATGTTGCAGACTGCAGAAGTGCGCATTATAGAAAGAAACCTAAAACTTGAGGCAGCCAGTGTCTTATTCCTCTGGCACTTTCAGAATGCTGAAGCATTTCGTAGCTAAGCACACCAGTGCATACTTTTGGTAACTTTGCATAGAACAGAGGCGACAATATGTCAGGTTGTTTCACAAGCAGAGGGGGGTGAGGGCCCAGAATACATTCTGGACAAGGAAAGATCATAAAATGATGATTGCTTAAGGGCAGTGGGATGCATTGTGTCAAGTACAAAAGGTCTGATGCAGGGGAACAGGTGAATTGATCTAGAAATCTCCTGGATAATCTTTAAATAAATCTTGGGTGATTTTTTTTTATTTATTTTTTTACATTAGTTAAGTTTTTTTGCCTTAAGGTTTTACTATTTTCATTTTTGCTATGACACGGATTCTTTCTCACATGCAACATTTGTAAAAGACTTAGAAAAATAATCAACACAGAAACAAAAAAGGTTCACACTGGCTACAGTGCTTACTAACAATTATCCTACCTCGTCTTCTTACTCTGTATTTTCTGTTTCAATGTAACTGGCTCTGCACTCAGCTCTCGTGTTTTCAAAATCTACTGTCCATGCCCTTCAGCTGCAGGCCACGTGCATTCGAGGACAAGACCTCTTTTGACCCTTCGCCGCCATCTAGCCCCTATGGATGCAGCGCAGCATCCAAAGGGGAAAGAATTTTAGAATATTGGAATTCTGACCCGCTCCCTGCAGACGGGCCCTGAGCTGCCTCTGCCCCTCTGGAACCTTCCTTATAGAAAGAGCAGCAATCCTTCACCTCAGGAAACTGGACCAATGGAAAGGAACAGCGCAGGTTATTTTAATCATCTGCCTTTTTTCAACAGTCAAGCAGAAACAATTTGGCAAAACTTTGACAAACAAGCATTTACAATGCAATGGTCTCGGCATTGTTAAAGTTAGAGCTATTGGCATTGCTCATGACATTAGTTTTTGTTTTTAAAACCTTTAAAGAAACGGCATTGTTATTTACAATGTCAATAGCTTAATCACTCAAATGCGATACATATTGCATTTGCATCCACAGAGCCACACACACAAAGCCAGCAAGTGCAGCGCACTAAAAAGCTCCTCGGCGGATTCATTGGGTTGAAATATAGGAACGGCTTCCGAGTGCAAATTGCTTTCTGCAGTACATGCTCGGAATTGTTTTTAGGCTTGCTGCTGCAGTGTGGGCAGTCTAAAGAACACATGCAGAGTTTTAACACAATGTTCTGATTCTAGCATACTACATACAGTGTGCATGCTTAAATTATCAAACTGCTGCTGTAACTGTGCATGCGACAGTTCCATTTTGGTGGTGCATACCAAATCCTGTATTGCGGTGCATACCGGGGCAACAGCATGCCTGCATACTACATGCCCACTTGAGATCTTGGAGTGTTGTTAAGTGGTGCGTGCTCGCATTCCTAGACTCCTGCTGCCTGCTTCGCTGTACGTGCTGACGTTTTCCGATGCGTGCAGCAATAGCATCTCTCCTAAAATATCCAGTGGGTCTGCTAACACGTTTAGACTGTTGTTGCAGTGCCTGCAAGGATTTACAACTCTCTGCAACAGTCTGACTACCAGTCCTACACAGCGGCTAGACTATGTCTGTTAAAGCTTCCAGGCAGTCATCGGTGCAACGTTCTGGCCCTTGTTATTTATGCGTCTGCCTAGCGACCAATTGCGGGTTTGCTCGCCCTTGCAAGCTGTGGCTACAAACATGACTACTCTAACACGTGCATATTGAGTCACCGCCTCAGTTTATAAATTTCAGTCAATTCGTACTGTCTCATTTCAGACTGCTGCTGTGTTAACACGGGTGGCACAGTGTGCCCCTTGGCATTCGTATTTGGCGCAAACTCGACGTGAGTGCTCTCTTTACAGGAGCAGCAGTTACATCACACAAGATCAGAATGTTTTTAAAGGCAGGTTAAATGATCTGCCCAAGACCACAGGGTGTGGAACCGACGCCAAGACTCGGAAACGGTTCTACAGTTGCAAAGTCTGCAGCTCCGCCACATCTTTCCAATTGCAGTTGGCATGCACAGCTGGCAGTGTCCGATTGCTGGCAGACATGCCGGCACTCACCCCCTTACTGATCGTGCATGAATCTTGAGGCTTCTACACAGTTCTACATATGATCACTGCACATATGTGCACCTTTTCAGTTCTTCGAAACCCTAGTTTCTTTGGCATAAGCCCTGGTACGTTCTGTCCACCTCTGCCCTCACATGTGTCCCTGGACTGACTGTCTCTGAATTCCCTCACTCCCAGACTTCACACGTTGCTCTTCTGTTTCACGTTGCAATGTTGAAAGTCGCGGCTTCCTGCGACGGCTCCGGGGCTGCATATGGAAAGCACCTGATTGATTTTTATGCACGTGTTTTGTTTGGCCCCTCACCTCGCCCGCCGCAGCCCCCACCCCGAAGACACAAGAGAGGGGCGGAAGTGCCCAGGAATACACATCCCTGCGCCGCTGAGCGCTTCAATGTTTGAGGAGTAAATACAGCATCCCCAGGTAGCGGTAGATATGCCAGGGCTATCTGTTAGCACAGAGTAATAACGCGTCCATTGACTGCGGGGTTCCGGACTCAAGTGTTCAAACAATAAACCGAATACACTTCCGGTTACATTCTACCGTGGGCGCACATAGTGCAGGGACAGCCATTGTCTGTATAACAAGCACAAGGGGGAAAGGCGTCCTAAGCACGGTGCGGACGGCTCCGGGGCTGCATATGGAAAGCACCTGATTGATTTTTACGCGCGTGTTTTGTTTGGCCCCTCACCTCGCCCGCCGCAGCCCCCACCCCGAAGACACAAGAGAGGGGCGGAAGTGCCCAGGAATACACATCCCTGCGCCGCTGAGCGCTTCAATGTTCGACCCCCCCCACCAGGGCACTCCTTCAACATCCCTGGTCTACCCAGAACTCTCCCCCCAGACCCCTCACCTCCGCACTGGTCTTTCGCCCCCTTACCTGTAGGCTAAGGTGGTGCACGCGCCCCCACGCACCGCTCAGCAGCAGGCACAGGAGGAGGCCCCCGAGGAGAGTCCCGCAGCCCCGGCCACCGCTCACAGCCCCACTCGCCATCTTTCGTGCAGCGGCAGCGCGGCTCACTTCCGGGATCAGCTGTTAAGGGGGTCACGAGGCAAACGGAAGCGTACGCTCGCTGCGCTGACAGGACCCATTGAGATAAATCTCAGCCCCCACCCCCCACCCCCATACCCATGGGGTTGTGTTTAAATGAAATTAAATTGAAAACAAACACTACCTCCTGTTAACTACGAACATATTTACCGCTGATTTCGGCGGTGGCCATATTGGTCGTAAAACAATTCCCAGACTGCATGATGTTCTCTTGGACAAGTAATCTTGGGTACAATGTATCAGAGGGGGGCTGTGCTACACCTCCTCGTGTGCGTTCCTGAAAACGCGGGAATGCCTCCTCCACAGATAAAATGCTGACAAAACTTTCCTCTCAGCCTTTCATTCACACTATGCTTTTTACCCATCGGCGACCACTTCCTCATACATAGTGCTCAACTTGGCGAATGTGTAAACAAACGGGAACCCTAAACCGACACCAAGCACAGCAAAAAAAAAGAAATATAATTCACTCGCACCCACGCTTTCTGAGTGTTGCTTGTTAACATTCCGGAATGTATCCACTGGTGCTAGCAAGCAGAGCCATAGCAGGCAGTTCTACCTCTGATAGGGTTTCAGCTAAAAAACACAAGCAGAGGCAACGGCAATCCCTCTGGCCGTAGCAAGCTTGCATAAAAAACAAGCCGAGGGCACCGAAAGACACCACTGCCTTTCTCCGAGGCACAGCAGAAAATGCCTCGGAGAAACGCCACGTCCTTTTCGGATTTGGGGGCGTGTTTTGCTGTTGTCTCCTCCCTGAGACTTCTCGCAAAAAACACGCCCCCCGATCCGAAAAGGACGGGGCTTCAACGGAGTGACTGGACCTCTTCTCCAGTGGCTGGCCAGCATTTAAGAGGCCAGCCAATGGAGAACAGGAGAGAAGAGGGGCGGGTGCAAGCCCCTCTTCTCAAAGTCACTCAAACTCATTAAATCTCGGAGCGAGACTGCGCAAGCGCAGCCTTTCGCAGCCGAGACCTAAAAACGAAGCAACGAAGCAAGGAAGTTCAACAAAAAAAAGCAAGTTCTGCCTTTTAGCGGTATTGGTATTTCAAACTGCCCATTTCACATTTGAGGAAACAGTGCGTTATAGTGACATGACACTATAACTGGGGAAGCAAAACAGGTGGGGGGTGGGGGGGGGGAAGGAGGGGGGTCATAGCTGCAGCACCACAGATAACATCGAAAGAGTTCAATTTGAAAATCAACAGAGGCCTGTTCATGTTTGTTTTGCAACCTGTGAAACTTTTCAAAGACAGACAGACAAATGTTAGACAGCTTCTTCTAACCAGCTGCTGGCAAACTGTGTAGCCTAGTGTTTACTTTTCTTTTCTCTGACTCAAAAGTGAAAGCATTTTGTATCCTGACCCTAGTGACACTTGTGATGGCGTGCAGGAGTGAGCGAAATAAGGAGGCTTCTGCATTACAACGACTTATAGCACACGTTAGTAAAACAAGTGCTTGGTTTACAGACTGAACTTTTTAATTGTTTAAAAAAATAATCACAGCTCTGAAACATAGAGGGGCTCGATAAAAGATCGAAGGCCGGACTGGGGATTGGGGGCTTCCCTGGGAGGCTGGAAGGGTGAGGCTGCTTTTCAATCAATCAATCAATCAATCAATCAATCAATCAATCAATCAATCAATCAATCAATCAATCAATCAATCAATCAATCAATCAATCAATCAGGTTTCTTGTAAAGCGCGACTACTCACCCATTAGGGTTTCAAGGCGGTGGTGGTGAGGCAGGGAGGGGGTGGAGGGAAGAGTGGCTTTTTTTAAAGCACTGAAGAGTTATTTTTATATCCAACAGTTTTGAGGCGGCAACAATAAAAGATGCAGTATAGCTCTGGTGATTAATGTACCTGCGGATCAGAGTTTTCTCTAGTGGCAGTTTTGACTCATCTAAGGTAGCTCAGAGTAGAACCTGGTTTTGACTTATCTAAGGTAGCGTTGGTGGCATCTGGTGCGACAATGTTGGTTGGCGCCCCCCCTAGAGACCACCTCCCGCCGCAAATTCCCTCACTACCACCCTTTAACAGTGCCCCTCAAGTCTCCATAACCACTCTCTCTCAGATGCATTTATTAGTTCTATAGCGCCACTTACTCCAGTGAGGAGTGTCAGAGCACTTTACATCACACACACATTACACAGAGACAATCAATCATACCAGTATGCAAATCAGTGTATAGGAAACGTTACATAAGACAGAAGACTACAAGGTGTATGAGCCACGTCATCCATACCGGTAGGCAGTACAGTTTAAGAATGCTTGGTCTGAAGAAGCGCAAACTTAGAATTTAAAACATAACACCATGGTTGGGGATTCTCTTTAATAATAAGAATTGATTTCTATTCGAATATATCCATTTTGCAACATTAGCATAATGAAAGACTGGGAAAAAAATAATAACGCTCTAACCTATAGCTAGCAGTTTTTATGCAGGTCTTTGATGGCAGTTAATTGCTCACTGTTCTACATCAGGATTTTAACTTATAAACTACAAGTAACAATAGGAACTCTCTGACAAAAGCAGTAACCCCCTGACCTATTTCCATTATAGGCACTTTGTGATCTGCATGGTACATGTTATTTGCAGCAGGCATATTAATTCTCTGCGCTGCATTATGATGAGCCAAAACTATTACCAGACAATACTCCAATCTCTCCCTCTCTGCGAGAAGAACATTATTCACCTGAGTTATCTTGACAGGTGACCTGAGCTGAGCCAACAGGTGCATGACTTGCACATAGCAGCAGCTCTGAGGGACTCTACCCAGCAGATGGGCTAGGCACAGGAGGCCAGTCAGCTGGCTGAGACATCTGCACTCCAGACACCCACACCTGTGCTGATGAGACTGGAGGTGCCGATGTTGGCTAGTGGCCAACTCCCAGGCAGCCGCGGTCCGTGCAGGTAACAGCAGCGGGGCGGTTGGACCAGATAAGCGGGGTGTTTCGAGGGACGATGCCGAGAGAAAATAAAATAAATTATTATTTTTTCCTCAGCATCGTCCCTCGAAATCCCCCCTTACCCGGCTCCACCGCCCCACTGCTGTTGCCTGCATGGACCGCGGCTGCTCCCAGGCAGAGACTTTGACCGAACCAGCGTTACTCAACACCGACTTCCACCTGATTCTCTTCATTTTTTTTTTTTTTTGAAAATTCTTTTTATTGGCATTTAATAATATGAGCATACATACATCATTTGTCGTGAAAATGGGTACTTTACATTAGCGGGCAAATAGACCTACATCAATATAGAGAGCTCGTACGTGTCTTGTTCCGTGTGGAAGTGGTCTGTATGTTCCACCTGATTCTCTTCATATGCTTCTCAGCCTTTGTCACTTGCCAACCACACAGAAATCCTGTACACTCTGCCCATCTGTTAGACTTTGGCCAGACCCTTGCAAAAGTGCCGGCGCTATGGTGGGATAGCACAGTTGAGTAGCAGTGTAGCATTAGGTGTTTTGTGGGTTTCTTAGAAAGTGGGTGGAGACAGGATTGTGCTGAATGTAAACAGGGCCAGTTTGATTAGAGAGGGAGGCAGGAAAAGGCCTATGTTTATTGATAGAGTGAAAGTAAGTCTCTGTTATGGGGTTCTGTGGAGGTATTTTTGAAATATGTTTTGCAGGAACTCTTGCATGTTGTGAATCTGTATTTTCCGTAGAAGTGTTTACCTGTAACTGCGATGTTATCAAAAAGAATGATTCTGACATAATCCGCAATGTAACAGTATTGCCATTCAAACCCTATTGTCCTGGTCCCTTTTTCGTCTTCATTGCTGGAGTCCTTCTCCTCCCCAAGCATAGGAACACACTGCATAAGGGAAGTATTGAGCATCTGGCAACAGAGGAGAGTTATCTGACACACCCTTTTGGTACATACATCAAAACATTACTCGTATGGTGTAGGCATCTGAATCGCCCCTTCAAAAGTCCAAAGGCTTACACTATGACTTGATGGGTCCTATAGTGTGCATGATTACACACATGTTCTGGTGGTGTTGCTGTGTCCTGGGAGGGCTTACCAGCCATGTCCTCAATGGATATGTTATTTATGACAGTGAAAGAAAGAGAGGTGTCAGAATCATGATTGAGACTGCAGAGACAGTATTGAAGCAAGTTTATTGGACTGATATGGCCCAACTCATGTGGTGTACAACTTGTCTCAACAATCACGGCTCTAGGGCGGTGCGATCGGTGCGACCGCACCGGGCGTTGACGTGGGGTGGGGGCTTCATTTTTGAAAATGTGTATCATCATTTTAAAAGCACTTGCTGCCTCCTTCCTGGTCTCCAGCAACTTTCAGACATCAATTAAAATGTCAAGGGAAGTCCCGTGATTAATCATCTTCCTGGAAAGAGAGCCGTTTGTCTAGTGGAAATATTGACTCATCCTAAAGTAGGGTAGAGGGTTAATTTTAACCTGCTGCTAAGAAAGTTTACCATGCAAATAACAAAGTGCATATAATGTAAATAGGTTAGTGGGTTACTGCTCCTGTAAGAGAGCTCCTTTTGTTACTTGTCATTTATAAGTCAAAATCCTAATATAAAACATTGAGCTAATTACTGTCACCCTAGAGCTGCTGTAAACTGCAAGGTATATGTTAGAGCTATATGTTTTTTTTGCCCAGTCATTCATTAGCCTAAGCTTGTGAAAAGGGTTGACTTGAGTAGAAAATAATTCTTATTATGAAAGAGAACCCTTAACAATGATGTTGTGTTTTTAAATTCTTAATTTGTGCCTTTCCTGCATAAGAACTTCAACTATATTTCCTACCAGTATCAATGACATGCCACTCCTACACTACACCTTGTAGTAATGTCTGATGTAACATTTCCTATACACTGATTTACACACATATGATTGTCTCTGTGCAATGTGTGTGTGGTATAAAGTGCTCTTACACCTTACACTGGTATGAGTAGTGCTATAAAACTAAATGAATCTGAGAGGCAGTTGTTATGGAGACTTGAGAGGCACTGTTAAGAGTGCTAGTGAGGGAATCCGTGGCAGAGGTGGTCATTGGGGGGGGCAACAAGCATTGTCGCACAGGGCCCACCAGTGCTAAAGCCGACTCTGTCAACAATCCTTATTACATACTCATGCAATACGCTGGGAATGCCATGTACATGCTTTTGGTGATAATGGGTAGGTGGAGAATGCCATGCAGTATAATTTGTCTGACATATGTGCACTTTAGCAACATCCTAGACATTGTACTCTCAATAGGCCATGTCATGATGTTTGGATCTGAACTCCTCTTCCATATGTATGAGGTAGTCAGTTGCAAAAAAGAAATCAGTAAACCCTCAGGTCTTAAATACTTTTGACAAGTGTATTTTCTGGAGGTAACAGTGATGGGCAATGGTTGTAGTTCCCAGAATGCACTGTGCATGTAGCAGTAATGTTACAATAACCGTAGGGCCTATTCACAAACTGCACTTTTACTCTAGTATGTTTAGTAATATGCAATGGTACTATTCATGTAAAACAAAATGCTAATAACAAACCTACTTGGGATGGCCTCTGTCTCTCCTATATGCTCTATGCAAGGTTCTATGCCCCGGTTGTGGAAGCGTCTGCGCACATAGGTATATGTTTTAGTACTAAATGTGGGCGTAACCTGGGACAGTGGCTAGAAAATGGGAAATTATTACATCTGAATGGGAGTGCATTAGGGAGGGTAAGGAGTGGCTTGACAGAGGTAATGTACACACACCCACTCAAAAAAAGAGTAAGATAATTGTAATTACCAAACTGTAATTCTAAAGTTACTACAGCCAAAAAGGACCCATAACAGCTGTAAATGTTCTCCTTCTCAGTCTTAGAGTAAGTCTAGAACCACACATGGCTACTCACAGGTACTGTGATACACTCCTAGAGAAAATATGGATGCAGCGGCTTGAAATAATTTACAATAGGAAATAATATAAAATAAATAATTTAATATTTATATTTTGTATACAAAAAATTCTATCAAACGTTTGAAATTTATTATTAAATTAAAAAAAAAATTAAAGAAATATGTTTGAATGAAGTTTACTAAATAATAATTACATTTAAAATTGATAATGAGAATGGGATATTTAAAATGATTTAAAATAATAACTATACACTTCATTAATTTATATTATTATCATTATTATTTGATGACCTATTGTTCTGTAATATTTCTTTTTCTTTTTCTAGTTTGATAATAATTTTAAGTTATTTTATATTTTTATTTCACATTAAAACCTTACAATATATTTGGAAAGTTTCTAGTAGTTACTTTACACTAGAAAATAATTTTCTAGTATGCTGTACTCCCTGTTTTGAAGTCAATTTACACTTGGAAATTGTAAAAGTGCATAAAAGTACTACTAGGTGCAGTTCCCTTACTGAAGCATAAGTCGGTATCCGGTAAGTACTATATGATGGCTGGGTGTTTGGTATACTCACCCAGTAGCCATGTTCTCTAATTAGGGTGTCTCTCCATTGTGTATGGAAGCCTTCTGTTTCTGAATGCCCAATTGCTTTGATCAAGCCATTCTGGACAAGGGCTACCATGACCTGTTTCAATGAAAGTATCGGCTGAACCATGCCATACATAGTGACCACCAGGGCCTGAATCCCCTTGTGTCAAGGAAGGGATGCATTGCCTATGGTTTTATAAGTGGAGGTGGGAATATATAGATTGAATTTCGGTAATGCTAGAAACACGAGATTAGACACTACTCATGAAAAGGAGGGCAGGAGTACTTTTGCTATAAGCTGAAAGGTGCTACCTTCATTCACCATTAATTATTACTTAATTCATTCAATTTGGCAACATGTGGACATAATTCACCATGCACCATTCCTTTCTTTCATCTGATATTGTTTCATTTTGATTGTACAGGCCAAATCCTATACTTCCATAAAAAAGGTTTAACATTAGAATATATTCATGCATACATATATACATACATACAGGACATACATCAATATGATAATGAGAATTTTTGACAAGGGTGATTTCATGCATAGTAGGTTCACTTTTTACCTACTCTGCATGAAATCACCGTTTCCAAATTGCATGAATTTTGCAATGCTCACTGGTGAACCAACCAAGGTACATCCTCTCGGTTTATAGACTGGATTCCAGTGCATCGCCAAGCAGGTGCCGGAGGAAACCCTAGTCCCCATCCTCTCGGTTTATAGACTGGATTCCAGTGAAGCCCCAAGCAGGTGCAGGAGGAAACCCTAGTCCCCATCCTCTCGGTTTATAGACTGGATTGCACTGCATCGCCAAGCAGGTGCAGGAGGAAACCCTAGTCCCCATCCTCTCGGTTTACAGACTGGATTCCACTGCATCGCCAAGCAGGTGCAGGAGGAAACCCTAGTCCCCATCCTCTCGGTTTATAGACTGGATTGCACTGCATCGCCAAGCAGGTGCAGGAGGAAACCCTAGTCCCCATCCTCTCGGTTTATAGACTGGATTCCAGTGCATCGCCAAGCAGGTGCAGGAGGAAACCCTAGTCCCCATCCTCTCGGTTTATAGACTGGATTCCAGTGCATCGCCAAGCAGGTGCAGGAGGAAACCCTAGGCCCCATCCTCTCAGTTTATAGACTGGATTCCACTGCATCGCCAAGTAGGTGCAGGAGGCACACATAGTCTAGCCAATATCTATTGAGACTACAGACTGTAGACATGTTGAGTAGGTTCAGGTTTTTCCTGGTGAGCCTGGCTTTCTTCCATCTGTGGGGTGTTAATTCACTTTGGTGCCGTGCTGCTTTTTCCTGTTGCTGCCACTGTTATAAGAGTAGCAGGACCTGCATCTGGATTTCATGGAGCATGAAAGAAGAGGAATGTGTGGTTCCTCCATCGTGGTGCATCCAAATGTGCGTAGGTCAAAGGAATGATCTGAATTTGATCGTACACAATGGTTTGTTGGATCCACCTGTACATTCCAAAGCTGTGTTCAGGGATCGTCCTTTGCATGGATGAGGATCTTTTTGTGATTTTCTGTTTTGTTTCAAGTCGAAGTACGTCTTAGCGCTTAGGGTTTTGTGCCCATTTGCCCTTGAAATGTGTTGTTTGTGTTTTTTTCCAGTTATCGTGATTTACCACTGGAATGTTTCAGCTGTATTCCCACCAGCTTCAGCTACAAATTCCTGCCTGGCAATAGTGCACCCATTATTACTGGCTCCTGAATTTCACCAGGTAAACCAGGTCCAGAATCTAATTAAAACCTGCAGAGCATTATTGCCACATGAAGCCCATTTAGGGGTCGCTGTTGCGACCCCTGGCTTTTCCCTTGTGACTTGTGGTCTCAGAGGTGGCAAAATCATTCCTTTTTTTCTGTCCATTATTCATTATACTAATAGTGAATAATATTCTATTATTCTATATAAGTGTAATAAAAATGGAGCACACTTGGCTGGAACGGGACCTTAGATGGCAGCTGTTGTAAGTAAAAATGATTTAAAATGTATATTATGTGCCTGCTTGTGGGTGAAAGTGTGTTTATGTGAGAGAGCTTTTAAGTGAGATAACTTGTGAATGCATGAGCATATGTCTGTATTGGTAACCATGTGTGTGTAAGCAAAACTGAGTGGGAGTCAGTGGCAGGTAATGGGTGAGACAGTGGCCGAGATTTACCATTCTTTGATGCAAGACAATGCTGCACCAAAGTTGCTTTGCTGCCTTGCCTTAATGTGTGAGAAAGAAATTCACGATATCTAATAAAATATGGTGCATGTTTTCTCTCCCTGTGTGCAGGTGCCCTTTTGCAGCCGCACGCTTGCACAGTAGTGCAAGGGTGTGTGCTTTCTCTGAGACTTTGGTTTTATACTGGAAGGGGTCCCTTCCAGTAAACAAACTATGCTTCAAAGGTTTTTCCAACTTTGCATATGTGCTGCACAATGTAAATAAAATGAATTTAAAACATTTCTGCTTGCCCCAAGGAGTCATAAGATTTTGGTTCAAATTCCTGTCTACCAAAGTTTGTAGATAGGGATTTGTATAAAAGGCCATGTGTGGTTGCATGGGAATCCCCTTCACCATCATTGGAACACCCCCTTGACACAAATAATGCAAAGCAGCACATAGAGCATTTTTGAGCAACTTTTTTTATACTATCTAGTGCAAAGCAGGATTTGCGTTGGATAGTAAATCCCACCCTAACACTATGCACCAGATTTGCATCACAAAAGTGATGCAAACACTGTGCAAAGTGTTAGGAAATCTGGGCTTGAGTGTCATTAAGTAGGAATGAGATTAGGAGTGAATGAAAGTGAGTGAGTGAGAATGAACAGGAATGAGTGTTAGGGGTTGTAAGAGAGTGTGAGTGGGATGTTGTTGCACTACGACATGCATTCCTGGAAGAAATCGCTGTCAAGGGTTATATGATGTCACTTCCTGTGATGTCATTGAGGTCACAGGGAATGTGAAGTCACTTCCACTACCCCTAGCATCTTAGTGAGTTGAGCCCATGCAAGCAACCATGTGATAATGCTGCTTCCCACAAATCATGTTGGGGCCCATGTGGAAATAATCAGCTTGGCAAGGCTGAAGAAAGGTCTTAACTCTTACTGAAACTTAAATACATCAGACCTGATTACGATGCGGTCGGAAACGGCTCCAACCACTGGTCGGAGCCTTTCCAACTGCATCGTAATAAGCCGGTCAGATTCCTTTCCGACCGCCTCATTACGATGGAGGCAGTCATGAAGGAAGCGACCCGTTTAGGGTCACCCGGGTCACTTGCGACCACCTCTCAGCCTTCCATACCAAATGAAGAGTCGGTCACACAGTAGAGAATACAAACCAATAAATGTTTATTCAGATGCACTTGAGTGAAGCCCTGTCTGCCCAGTCTCTTAAGGGTGTTGCAGAGAGGACTGACTTCAGCAAACATAGAGATACATTATGTACAATTCAGAACCAATGAAGGCATGCCCATAATGGCATTTTCCAAGCAGATGCAGCTTAACAAAGAAGTACAGAAGGATAGGTTTCAATTCTGGGGCCGGGAACACGCTATCTTCAACCCAAGGTCACTCTGCCCATGCCCGCCACTAGACTAGTGGGAGAAGGCCTCTATCTAGTAGGAAAAGTATGCGATAATAAGAGCAGTGTATTCATTAGCAAAGCCCAACCTTGGAGAAATAAAACTTTCCACAATCCGTTCTCTTGAGGAGGCAAAAGCAGTTTCGAGCATGGTTCAAAATGGGGGCTAAACATAAAATGGTGCCACGAATGCTAACTTACATTGAATAATGCACAGGCAAAGATAACTAAAACGTTTTCATTACAACAGTCAGAACGGAATCCAAACGGTCATTCCGACGGTCTGGGAGAGCCTGTCCGCCATTCGGAATGCGGCCAGTAATCCCAATGGCAGCTCTTTCTGCCCCAGGGAATATTATGTTGGGTTTCGGCAGCCTTTCCGTGCTGGTCTTTCTGACACAGAAAGGCTGTCGGAACCTGACTTTGAGGTGCCCCAGCAAGGCCCCCTTGGGTGCATGGCCTCCTGTTGGAGGCCGAGGGGGCTCCTATGGTGCCCCCTGTTGATCCCTGCACCCCGTTGCAGGCACCTTGAGGTGGCTGCCACGGGGTGCGGGGATGAACTGCACCTCTTATTTTCTAATGGGAGCATACATATTTCCCGGAATACATGCTCCCATTGTAAAGTATAGGAATGCGACCGAACACTGTTCGGTCCGGTCGTATCCGGGACCGCCGACCGGGTGTTGGTCAGTTGCTTGACAGAGACTATGTCGGGCAGGAGAAACTCTGCCCGACATCGTAATGAGGCCTATTATATTATATTATATTTTGTTATATTATGTTTAAAATAAACATGTAAAGTACCACCAAAACGATGCAATTTATTAATGTTATGCACACTACAATCCCATTGGAAGTCAGGGTCGAAGGGCCACAGTTTTATAGGAGTTAGACTGGATCAATAATGCACTAAACTTCAAATAACAGTGGCTAAAACAACAAATAGTAATTATTTAACATCAACCAAAGATATTTGTAAAGAGTTTTATGACTTTTTCAAAATACTGTATACTGCTAATGAAAATACATCTGATTTGAAAAACAGATCTTCATTCATAGAAGCTTCCTTAATTGGATTAAAGTGCAACCAACATTCATGATGAAGCTATACAGCAGATTAGATCGATATAACAATACAATTTTGAAATGCCCTGGGCGGGCAAAAAAAGGATATCACGTAATCTTTAAGTAAATATACCTGTCATGTTTTAGCAGCTTTGATTCAGGAAAAGCATAAGCCGCAACAATTAAAGCTGGCTGCCTTTTGGGGCGTGACTGGCATCATTCTCTCTAGTGTAATTACTGCAAAATTACACGTAATTTTTTTGAAGCGTAATCCAGCATTTAGCACTATTTTCTTAGTTTAAAATGCACACTTGCAACCAAAATGATACATTTTGCAGTAAAAAAAAAATAGCCACTATTTTCAGATGAGTGGAAATTAAAAAATATAACTGCAAGAAATGAAAGCAAAACCATTTTATGCAACATGCAACAACAGTCTTTGCTGTTGCAGTCATGTGCAATCTCCTCAACTCTGTTTGAAAGGCATTGGCTAACTGACCAGCCTCCTCGCTTTGAGCACCTTGTGCCCCCCTTTCTCCATCTTACTACCTATTTCTCTCACTACCAATTCACTCTAATGCTTCACTCTCTCACCGCATTGACTCTATCACCTCCTTACACTTTCACCCTGCCCACAATCTAGTAGCACCATGGACACTCTTGTCCTCGTAACTGCTGTCTCACCGTGTATATATTAGGGGTGGGCGGAATTTGCGAAATCCACTTTCGCAAATTATCGCGAAAATGTTAAAAATTATCGCAAACACGCGGAAATATCACGAAGATGCGGACGTTTTTTTCCCGCATGTTCGCGAGATTTTCTGCATGGTTGCGGCTCGCCAACTTACCCATGTGGTTGCTCGTGGGCGCGGCCATCTTGTTTTCAGTTGTCTCGCGGTGCATGATCGCGAGAAGAAAGACTTGATCGCGCGACGCATGATGTCACTGCGGGTGCGAACTGTCGCGAGACAGCGCAAATGGCTAAAAACAATACATCTCATGGAGAACGCGACCGGATCAAGAAAACTTGTCGGCGAACGCAGGGATTCAGGTAAGGCGATCGCGCACGCGCGAGAATGTATTATTTTACAGCGCGAGCAAGAACCAAATTATCGCTAAGCTGCGGAATGTGGAAATTTTGACATTTTCGCGATTACCGCGGAACGCAAAAATGTCAAATTATCGCAATTTCTGCTAACGGAACGAAATTTTCGCCCAGGCCTAGTATATATATCCAAATTCTCGCTTCCATCCAGGCATGCACCATCAACCAAACGTTTATCCCTATCGTATTCTCTCCCTGTCCATCTTCTCATGCTCTGTCTACCCTCTGATACCAGACCTACTCTTACCCATCCAACATTGCCTACCCTATCCCCCCTCTTACTATTTGTAAAGTAAAAAAAAAGTCATAAGTTTTCATTTTTCCACGAATAAAAAAAAAATGAACTGTTAAGAATTAGCAGTTTTTGGAAACATGAATTTTGAATGCACCTTTCTTGTTCATCCTTCTTTCCACGGGAAATACCTCGATAACAAATGTTTACCCGTTCAATGCAGTTCACAGAATAGTCTTTCCTTGGAAGGTTTAGATATGTGGCATCTATTCACTACTTTGCAAGGCTGACTTCCTCCGATCACTGGAGGAGTCGAGCCAGATCATTTCACATCCAAAAATGTGTGGAATGCAAATATGAAATGACAAACTAAGACTCACCTGCACGGTAATCCTAAAACTGGTTTGTGCCTCTGCATCTGAAATGCTGCCAGTGATGACAAGCTTAGAGAAATGTCAGGCTTTGCACGCATCCCAATGACTCTGACACAGTCTTACTTCCTTAACTTAGCCTCTGCAAGATTTTCAGGGTTTAGGTTGAATGCACTTCTAGGGCTGAATATTCCTGACAGCATAACTAGACATCAAGGCAAATAAGCACTTGATATCCATTTAAATTTAATTGCATCAGGAATCTTCAATGCCCACTTGCTCTCTTCTCGTCCCAAAGCTGAAGGAAGCATCCCTCACAGTTCACATGGAACCAGAAGAGGCTGAGTATAAAAAAAAGCTTTGAACATGGCATTACCCATCCACCCACCAAGCTGCTCTGCTGTCTCTGGCAGTCACAATGTACATTTTTATCGAAAATGTTCATATATTAAGAATTCCATTGTCTATTTAACTTCTTATTCAGTAGGTGAAATAAACAAAACTCATACATACCTGGGGTGCTTTGGGCACCTCTTACAGAATGCTAAAAAGTCTAGGGTAGTGATTTCAGAATTCGACACGATTCTCAATTAACATGCGTTAAAGGTTGAAACACAACCCTTTTGGGCTAGAGGTGTTATTTGTAACTGCTGTAAGAGTTGTGATGTGTTTGCCTTTATGCGCGATAAAATGTTTAAAATATATAAACTATCTGATGATCTCACCACCGACCATGATATTTCATAAAATAGCGCAGACCTCATGATCGTTGTGAAGGTGAGGGTGGTCAGGGGTCCTGTTTTTGTGGGTTTGTCACATTTGGGTGTCTGCCCTCTGTCCCGCACTGAGCTTGTGCGGGCCACTATTGATGAAAGTGGCGAGTAAAGCCCACACCCACATGAACCTGCTGTGGATGGTGGTTTCCTCCTACCCCAGTAAATCCCCATTTTGTTGTGGAGTCTTGTCAAGATTTTTTTTTATTGTAACCACTTCTGGTAATTGAGCCTGTTCCAATGTGCTCCAAATATTTTCAGATAAGGACAAACTTTTTCTGGCTCCTTTAGTAGAAGGTGATTACTAGGCAGCATTTGTGGTTGACACTTCTTTACATTTGGTGCCACAGGTCGTAAGATGCTATTTGATTCCAATTAGATACACAAATTATTCAATTTGCGCATTTAGGTCCTCATTAAAGGTGGCTCTGAAAATGGGCAGGATTTTCCCCACCAATGAAGTTACTGATACAGAGGATACCAGCAACTCTGGGTGTGGGGAAAGCCGCCAGCCCATTATCAGTTGGACCACGAGGGTTCACTAAGAAATGAGAAATTACTGGGGGAATTTGCAATTTTAAGTCCATTTCCCCCAGTAATTCCATATTTTTCTCCGGACTTTCACACTGATATTTCGGCTGTTAACGGGCCATCAGACCTAAGAGGCCACGCATTCTTTGGGCCTTAGTAGCAATTGCTATAGTAGTCAGGACCTACTCCAGGAGTATGTAAAGGTAAGGGAGCACACTCACCTGCCTCAATATCTGGTCAGATCTACTTCTTTTAAAGAAGCTGGGCATGTGATGTAGAGGAGCTGTATGGAAAGAACCCCCCCAAAAAAGCATATTGAACCTCATAGTCTCGCAAATAAACTTATTTTTAAGACCCCTCACGCGACTAGTGTTTCTGCAGTGTCCCCTATAGTGAAAGTTTTTGCAGATGATGATGAAATTAGATGCTGTCTGAACATATAAGAAAATATAGTGTTATTCAGTAACTAGAAACAATTTATGACTGCCTTAAACATGCTTATTAGCTGCAGCCCTCTTTCTGAATTCTTCACCGAGCAATGTGGTACAAGGCAAGGCGTGCCATTCATCTACATTCCATATTTTATCTAGCGCCAATGCAGAGACCACCACGCTGCACATGTCAGGCTGGCCGTCGCGAGACATGCGCAGTGTAAACTGGTGGATTGAGCACCAGTCCCCTGCAGCCAGTCAACAGCAGCCCGCCCCGAAACACTGCTTGGGCTGGGAGCAGTGTAAAATAAAATGGTAATTCCTTTTATTTCCATTGTATTTTTCAGTTTTGCTGCATTGGCAGCAGGGGGCGACACTCCTCTGGCCTAATGGGAGGGCCGCTGCTGCTCCACAAGTATTGCTGCCTTGCTCTGCCTGGTAACAGTCACGAGCCACGCCCCGCAGAACCAAAGGGAAGTTCAGGACATGAACATGTGGCTGCAAAACCAGACACCGGAAGCAGGTGCCAGCACAACATCAATGGCCTCCTCGGTGCCAGCCCCTCTAGGACTGGAACTCCGCAGAAGCCATCAAGCTGAGACTGGTGAAAGAATTTAATTAAATTGTGAATTATATAAAGGTAATCATCTCGGACTGAGTATAATATTAAAAACAGACAATGATATTTAGTTTCCTCTCAATGTTTTTTATGGCTCGTGAGATGCTTGCTAGGTAACAATTTCTGGAGCTGCTCCTTCTTCCAGCATTTTGAAATTTCCTGTCTTCTATTTGCCATTCTGCGCTCCTGCTCTGCCATCTGCACCTTTTCATTGCTTGTGCTCAGGTGATGCATTTGAAATAGAATTGCACTTTGACACGTTCATGTAATGTGGTTGCATCTGATTCCAAATGTGTCTAATTGGAGAAAAACAGAAATGTACATGTTAATTTGACCCAAAGAACCATCGATAATAACAATATATATATATTATTTTAAAGATACGGAATAGATGTCGTCAGACCCCAGGCATTGGTACATGTAGAGGCAGGGTCGGACTGAGAACAGAAAGCAGCCCTGGCAATTCTATCGGTCATGCCCTGGGTGGACGGAGGTGGTGAGGGGTGGAGGGTGCAAGCGTGAAGCCCTCCTGCTTAACTAACCCCGGCCCCAGCACTGCTGCTTTTGTTACACAGAGCCGATAACTGGCCCTCAGTAACAAAAACAACCCGAGCCACTTCCACCCTTCCAGCCCCCGGAGAAATGCCAGTTGCCCACTACAGCCAGTCCCACCCTGGTGGAGGGAAGTCAAATCAACAATAACAGTGGAAAATCCGTGTGGGAATGTGCAAGGGGTCACATCTAAGCACATGAAGAGTGGTACAGGAAGGAAATAGTGGCACCTCCCCTCTACTGCTGTGCCAACTTCCTAGACCCCTCCAGTTCCTAGATCCACATCTGCACCGCCCTCCATCCACTGTGCCCCGTGATGCATGCCCCTAACTTCTCACCTAGCACCTTGGACAACCAAATGATGTCACTGTTCATCTATGTAGTGACTTCTTCCTTTGAGAAGCTGCATTTGTGTGCTTAGCTGTGTGTAGATGTGTTGTGTGCCTTCAGGTATTCGTCCACCTTAGAAAAGCCATAGCACTATTGCTCACTCGTTTTGTTCCACTTGCTCCACCACTGACTCAACCCTCTCACTCAGTCTATCATTCACTCCACCTCTCACCCAAAAGCACTGTCTCCACCACTCACTACAATTACCCCTGTCCATTCATTTCACTGTTCACTCCACTCAAGTCAATAATTCCAGGGCCAGATTTATCAAAGTTTTGCGTTGCCCTTGCGCCCTGCAATGAGATGCAAGGGGGATGCAAATACTAATCCATCTTGTGTGGCCCTGCATGGCTTGATAAATCTAGAGTAATGTAACGGTAAACATTACCCATTCCTGCCCTCTCCCTTTCATGCAGGGCAGCAGGATGGCTTGCGGCGTTGCGTGTAAGAATGATTAATCTGTCCCCCAGTGTCCAGATCATACCACCATTCAAACAAAGGAAAGGTGGTAGGGAGTCTCTGCGCAGGGAAGTGATATTCGCAGTAAAAGTAAATATCCTATTAGAACTACTGCTTCAAGGTCAACCATATGACGACCACCCCACGTTGTAAACTATGGGCAAAGCCCACTTCACTGTTAATTGGAAAGAGGTAAAACGAGCAAAACAGCTCTTATATCTGGGGGTCAAATAAAGTCCAAATGTCCGTTCTGTGTTCGTTTCTTCTTCTTTAATTCAATCTTGTCACATATATTTCCTGTTCCTGTACATATTCTTCAAGCTAATGCCTTCAAGCCAAGCCAACACGTGTTTCATCCCCAAGGCTATCAGCCCAGGACTTCATCAGGGCAAAATACAAAAGTCAATATCAAGGAGGAAATGAAGTGCAGTCTTCTATACCCTTGAAAGTAGTGTTGATAAACTCCTTCTGTACGGAAATTATTAAGTTCCAAGTTTTAGATTTCTTTAGTAAAAAATAGTAAGTAGCAGCCAAATATCCTTGTACTGTATGGCCGAGGTCCACAATCAGAACCTCTAACTCGAAAGTCGGCTTTCGAGCTAGAGGTTCTGATTACTATTTTTTACTAAAGAAATCTAAAACTTGGAACTTAATAATTACCGTACAGAAGGAGTTTATCAACACTACTTTCAAGGGTATAGAAGACTGCACTTCATTTCCTCCTTGATATTGACTTTTGTATTTTGCCCTGATTAATTTCCTGGGCTGATAGCCTTGGGGATGAAACACGTGTTGGCTTGGCTTGAAGGCATTAGCTTGAAGAATATGTACAGGAACAGGAAATATATGTGACAAGATTGAATTAAAGAAGAAGAAACAAACACAGAACGGACATTTGGACTTTATTTGACCCCCAGATATAAGAGCTGTTTTGCTCGGTTTACCTCTTTCCATACCACCATTCATCCCACCACCTGAGCCCCAAACCACACTCTCCGTATTCACTTTCTCACTCCATCTATTCCTCTGCAAACCTTATGGCTCTGCGTGTCACACCACCCAATGATCCACGATCCACACTTACTCTGTCACTCACCTCATCACACCACCGCTCACCCCTTTCCACCACACACCCTTCCACTCTCTCTTACCACTGCACTCAAACCACTGCTTCCCCCTCATTCACTCCACCATTCCTTCTCTTCACAAGTCTAAACCCACTTACTTCACAACTCACCCCAAGCAATGCACTTCATGACGTGTCCCACTCGGATGTATGACGTTACAACGCATGCTGTTACAACGCATGCTGTTACAACGAAAGTTTACAACGCGAGTGCATTGACAACGCAGGACATTACAACGCAAGTTTTTACATCGACTTGCACTAGATGGCGTGCTACCATTAAAAAAGTGTAATTTACTATTCCAACTCCAGTCCACGTAACAGTAGGGAAGGTGTTGGGATAGTAAACTACACTATTTTTAATGTTAGCACGCCCTCTAGTGCAAGTCGATGTAAAGACTGCGTTGTAATGTCCTGCGTTGTCAATGCACTCGCGTTGTAACAGTTTTGTTGTAACGGTAGTGCGTTGTAAAAGTTGCGTTGTAAAGGTTGTTCCCCGTCCCACTCAATACACCACTTACTCCATTCACTCCTCCAGTTTCACTTCCACTCTACCACTTCACATCCACTCGTCTCTAACTCGTCTAGTCACTCCCCACCTATGCATCTCACTCCAGCACTAACTCTACCATTTGCCCACATCATTCCCCACCATTCAGTGCCTCCAATAACACCAGGGACTCCAATTTTCCCTTCTTACCTCACTCTGCCCAAATCAGCCACTCCATGTTGCACTCCATTATTTAAATGTATCTAATCCCTTATTTAACATGGACATTAGTTTAAGTTTCAACATAAACATAAAAACGTCACCTTGCCATCTAACAGCCGAATAAAATATGTCATAAAAATGTAATTCATCATGATGAAATGGTCTCCTCTACTTAATACAATCCTTCAAATGTTGGTAAATAATCACATGTGTGATTGCTTCTGTGCTTAGGCTCTCGTCAACACTGCATGGTCAAGTGCAGCAACACTGCTGCACCATGTTTAGAGCACATCTCCAAACCTTCGGCACCTTGCAACACCGTTTACCACCAATAGCGGCCCATCCCCTGCCAAAGTAGGGGAGGAGTGGGGGCAGACGGGGCTGAAGGAGGGAAGTGGGGAGGAAAGAGGTGGGGAGAATTTGGGTACAAAAATGAAATACAAAAATAAAAATAAACTTGCCTTAACGCTGCTACCGCTGTCTCCTGTGTATTGGCTCTTCCTGCTCTGGCTCTGGGGCTGGGCACAGGCTCCCAGCCTACCCTGCGGCCAATCCTGAAGCTGATCTCGCATGACAGCAGCTCCAGGATTGGTCTGAGTGCCGGCAACTTGCGCTTCCAGGCTGGTTGGGAGCCTGTGTCTGCTCTCTCTAGCCCCAGCAACGCAGCTGAGGCTGAAGAGAGCTTCACTGCGCATGAGGGGTTTGTCCGGCGTGTGACGGTTGGCCAAACGCCTCATGCGCAGTGAAGGGAGTGCCCACCGCTCCCCCACCAGCAGTGTCATCTCCTGGACCCGCTACCCAGACTCATCAGAGTCCTGGGGGCGGGTCCAGGGGGATTGAACTAAAACGATTATAAAATTTGTTTTATTATCGTTTTATGTACTGATGGTGGCAGGGGGGCAGTGCTCCTCCACCTTAATGGAGCATCCACTGATGTATACAACCATGAAATATGAAAGAGCAGCACAAACCTAATGCAAATCAGAGCATTCATGAAAGGATTATAAGGCTGTGACACATTCCATAGCTACAATCAATCAAACCCCCAAAGATCCTAATTAACACTAAAACCTGTTATGTTATGCCGCAGTCTCCAGGGCTGCCTTTAAAAACAGTGCCTACTGTAAGGCAGATCAGATGAGACTTGCGTAGCAATAGGTTATGAAAGTTACCTCTACATCCTCTATTGCCCACGGTGCTGAGCAATGCACTCCCCAACTCACTATGCAAGGACCACTACAATCGCCCTCAGCTGACCTCACCACTCAGGCATTACCACTCACACCTGCCTGTCTTCCATTCAATCATGGATGACAAGGGACGTCATGGAACTATGTGCAGTAACACCAAATCTTCGTAATCCAAAACTATATCAGGATCAGGAACTTGAAAAGATTAATAGACACAGTCAAATTATACCAGGCTTTCAATACCCAGATTGGATCTATGGTTGAAACATCCCAACATTTGCTGACACTTCTGCTGCTCCTCATGCGTTTAGCCTACCCCACCCCTGACTACTTCCAAGTAGTATCTACAACCACCATCGGCTTCTGACTCAATCTTGGAATTCCTAAGCGAACTCCTATCTTCAAGTGGTACAGAACAGTGCAGCGAGACTGGTATCGGAAAGGAAGCCGTGGGATTCCATATCTTTGATTCTGTGATCACTGCACTGGCTCATCCATAAACATCTGCAAAAAGTAAAGTAACCAAACAAATAAAATACATCCCCTGTTGAGTGTCCTCAACACAAGCTCGCATCTGGCCCCCTGAACAAGCTGCCTCTCTTAAAAAGAGAATACTCTTGCTATCTAGGGATCCTTGCTATGGTCTGCATTCTCTCTTAAGTTGTGTGTTCAAGCCATCTTCCCCACATTTAGAAGGAAACACATCTAATCTGAATGCTCAGTAAATCACCCTTTCTTCTAGTAGGCAGCTAAGTGGTTGACATACAGCCCTGTGGGTGGCCTTCCAGGGCTCCAGGCTAAAAGTCAACTGCAGTCTTTATACCTGCAAGGGCTGCAGGCCTTTGTTCCTGTGGCAGAGGAAGACCCACCATATATAAATAACCCTGTTAGGCAGGCAGGGATCTCGGTGCCTTCATTGGAGTCGATGCTGCGGCGGCAGTATCACAGAAGATACTGATAATTTGGCAAACAGGAGCTGGGTTTATTGCTCTGGCTCGGAAAAGTGTGGGAGTTGGTTTTCAGAAAACATAGAGCAATGGCCTTGACGTGCAAGCGCCATTATTAATTTTACCCGCCCAGGACCACTATGACATGCATGGCAGTCCCAGGGGGAGCAATTTAGTGATGGTCTTGTCATCACATCTAACATTTATGCTGACAAAGCCAGCTTAGACTGTGTTGGTGTAAACCAAGTGCTTCCACTGACTCCAAATAGAGCGGCTAACCTCGAGTTAGATGGGCCAGTAGCACTACATATTTACAACAATGCTCCCACCCCCAAACTCTAAATGACCCAAATATGTTTTACAGAGCTGAACTATGCAATAATATTAATTTTAGACACATTTTCTATTTGTCTATCACTAAAATGGGTTGAAGATGTTTTGACCCTTTTTTTGGATATTAGGGTCTCATCAGGACTCAGGAAATGAGGGGCAATCCTGGAAAGCCCTTTGGCATCCGAGTGATCAGAATAAACTGCAGAGTTTGCAGAGTGGCACACATCCACACCTTAGTGAAAGGATAGAATGGTAATAACATATTCAAGGATAACACCCCTGAATAAGAGCATCAACATACATCAGGCCACCTGTTACACTTCAGGATAAGAGGCGCATATGTTAGAAACTAAGTAATACAATATAAATCTTAAAAATTAGTGTTCTGCTGAGATGGTTAAGCCACGATCGGCACCAAAAATCTTAGAAGACGTGAGCAGGGGAGAGGATCCTCCAGTGATGTGATGGCCAGCACCAACTAACTGTCACTGTTTACTCGAAACGTCGTTGACACTCTGTAGTGATAGACAAAGAGCAAATTTGTCTATTTTTATGTAGAATGTTCCGTCAAATCTATAAATTGTTTGTTATTATTACAAAAGCTTATGCTTACCTGTGGATTTGGTTAGCTTTTAAGTTTGGGCTTTGACACTGGGAAACATTGCACTTTGTGATAACGTGTTACTGTGTTGTGTTAATGGGTTATTATGTTTTTTCTACTTGAACTACATAGATTAGGGGTGGGCGGAATTTGCAAAAGCGACTTTCGCAAATTATCGCGAAAATGTTAAAAATCTCCGCCAACAAGCGGAAATATCGCAAAGATGCGGAAGTTTTTTTCCCGCCCGTTCGCGATATTTTTTGCATGGTTCGGGTCGCTAACTTACCCCTGCGGTTGCTCGCGGACGCGGCCATCTTGTTTTCAGTTGTCTCGCGGTGCATGATCGCGAGAAAAAAGACGTGATCGCGCGACGCATGACGTCACTGCGGACGCGAACTGTCGCGAGACAGCGCAAATGGCTAAAACAATACAACATCTCATGGAGAACGCGACCGGATCAGGAAAACTTGTCGGCGAACGCAGGGATTCAGGTAAGGCGATCGCGCGCGCGCGAGAATGTATTATTTTACAGCGCGAGCAAGAACCAAATTATCGCAAAGCTGCGGAATGCGGAAATGTTGACATTTCCGCGCTCTCCGCGGAACGCGGAAATGCCAAATTATCGCAAATTCCGCGAACGGAACGGAAATTTTGCCCAGGCCTAACATAGATACATTGCTCTTTCTTTTCTCATCAAAGATGGTCTGACATGTCCAAATTTGTATCAGTTGTATATGCCATTGAGCCTATTTAGTGTGATTATTGGAAATATTTGTTTTTTGTAAATGATAGCAATGTGAACCATTGTTGCCGAAAGATTGAAAACTTTCTAAAAGTGGCATTTTCAGAAGTGTGACTTAAAGTCTGGCATTCCTATTAAAGAGGATTTTAAATGACAATTCCTTTGACAATAAACATGACCTTTCTACCTGCTCTCAAACAAAAGTTATCACCTACTACACGTAATAAGGTAACCCAATCTTATCTCATGGGAGAGGTAGGCCTCACAGTAGTGAAAAACGAATTTTGTTTTTTTTCACTATGAGGACATGTAAAACTTAAAAGTACACGTCAAACTTTTTTAATGCAATGCATCCTGCTGTATGCGCTGTCTAGGGCCTACTTTAAGGATGATTTATATGTACTAAAAAGGGAGTTTATGGCCTAGCAAGGGGTTTATCTTGCCAGGTCGAATTGGCAGTTTAAAAGTGCACAGAGGCAATGGCAGTCCTGAGACATAATATAGAGGGCTACGTAAGAGGATGACACAATAAGTTCTGCTGGCCCACCAGTAGCATTGTATTTACTGGCCCTGGGTATATGGAATACCACTTTACTATGGACCAATAACTAAATTAAATATGCTAATCAGGTATCAGACAATTCCATCATGTTTTAGAGAGTGAGCACGTGCATTTTAATACTGGTTAAGGGTTCTAAGACCAACAGAAATGAATTCAGAAAAACAGGAGGGGTGAATACAAAAAGCCTCGGGGAAGACAGCCCTAAGGCTGACAGGTCTAACATAATCAGATGATCCATTTCTCTTCAGCACAACACAGCATACAGTTTAAACTAATAAGTCACACAAAGAAGAATGCATCCGGCAGTGGCAAATGTGTTGGTTTAAACAGTAGAACTTCCCATTCCAAAATCAATTAGCAAGAAAGGAAATATGGCCTGGGAAGATGCTTTCTGCTGTATTATATATAATAAACAGCAAGCGAAACAAACAGACAAAACCAACAAGACTAATGCAAAATTGCACATAGTTTCCCAAAAAATTGAACATTTGAACAGTGAGCTAAAATATTTTTTTCTGAAATCCTCCTCTAAAATTTGCTCCTGGTTTATAGTAGGCTGTGATGCTTTCAAAACACAGAGTCTGAAAATGATGGCTCTTCAAGACTTTGAAAGTATTGGCAGGCCTGCAATCTAGCTGTCTCCTAAGGGAAGACCAGCTAGAGGCTTATCAACATTTGTCTCAACTAAATGTAACTGAAAGTTTACAAAAGATGTCACAGGCATCCCATGGATTTTTGGACAGCTCTGAAAGTAAAAACTAAGTTCTTCCACTTTTCACAAATAATAAATTTGAATGTCTAGCTGCATCCTGGATCAAAAATAAGCACATAAAGATAAAATAATTAATTAATTCCTTACTATCCCCACAATTACGACTAAGGGCCTCAGTACGATGTTGGTTAGAAAGCATTCCCACCTTCTCGGTCTGGGAATGGTTTCCGATCTAATCAGATTCGGGGAGTCTGACCGACCGATTACGATGTCTCCTAACACCGTTCGGTTGGACTCCCATTGACTTCAATGGAAGCCTGGTGTTCTGTCCGACAACACAGGCTCTCATTGAAAAAAGGGGTGGTTGCAGAAAACCGTGCACCCTGTGGCAGGCACCTCTTGGGGCCTGCCACACCCTGCATGGTTGGAAAAAGGGGACCCATGGGTACCTCCATGGGCCCCAAGCGCAGGCCTGCGGGTGAAGGGGGGCCTACTACGGGCCCCCAAAGTCGGATTCTGGCAACCGATCCTTGTGGGACAGACCGATTCGGATGGCTGTCTGAATACGACATCGTAATCGCTCGGTTGAAAACGCGGTCTGTAGGGATGCACGAGTTGGTTCCGACCGACTCGGTGCCTCTGAATGCCGTCGGGACGTAAGTTAGAACTGAGTCGGACAGTCCGAACAGTTTCCAACCATCCTAATCGGTCACTCAGAAATGTTTTCGAGTTGGTCGGAAAAAAGGCTTCCGACACGGATTCGGACAAGCCGAATGCCATTTGGAGCCCTTCTGACTGACATCGTAATCGGCCCCATAATGACAGTCCCTTCATAATAACAGATGTTTTAACCTAAATTTGATTAACAACAGTGCTGCGCACATTTGGATTGAGAACAACAATAAATTGTAGAACGTTTTCCTGTGGCCTTTCTAGGTGACCAATCTGGACAAGAGCCTACTTGATGTGCTGGACAGTCTGAGATTACGATCATTAAATGGCTAGTTTTCATCTGATAAATCAAAGGTCTTCGACTACGCCTTTGCAACGATAGAAATGGGAAGTTCGTTAGAAAAATGTGAAATTCACCATCACCTAGAAAGTGATCATCTGGTGCAAACAGCAAGTCTTCTTACTACTGAGTATTCAATACTAAGCGAGGTGAAAGTTGGTTAAGCAACTCACCTACACAAATTAAGGATACGAAAACGGAACGTCTCAAGCCTAAGAAAATCGTACAGATGTATAGAGAACACAGCATCTAACCGTTTAGCTCATCTCTGTGACTTCACCAATAAGGGGGGCATCTCTCACCAAATAATGTGGACCAATTTGATAGACGTAATCTTAAAGGTCATGCTTACAGAATCCTGTAATCTGTCATTCAGTTGAATAAAAATCCTTGGTTCACTGGAGAACTAAGCCAAAAAAAGGTTGTCAAATAAAGCAAAATACATCCTAAAAAGCATAATTAAGCGGATCTCACTAATAAGGCTAAACTTTTACTAAGACATTATAAGTCTCTGATCTGGAAAGGAAAAAATTAGGCAAAGAAGAAGCAGTGGAGAGATCTGCATGATGTAGGAAGAAATTTGGGAATTATAAAATCTGAAATGAAGGCCCAAAATTCCACATGGCAAGTAATAATGTGAATTTGGCAGATGGGTCTAAATATGCCAAATCTCTTTATTCAATAAGTTGTTTAAACAACAGAGCATCACAGCGGATCGTCAGCTGTCAATTCCAAGTAAAATGGGAAGTGCAGAGCAGCATAGGAATGGTAGTAGCCTTGGGGGAGTAAACAACCATGACGCTTTTGGACTAGCTGCCAAAAGATTATATTGATCATGAAGGCAAGCGGAAAGGACAGGGCTCAAGACTACAATGGCATTCTAGCTGAGATATTTAGGCAGAACGCTAATTATAGGGTAGGGGCTATGATCATCTTTGCTGACTGTTACAATAATACTATTGCAGATTCATAGTGTGGATTAATTTTCAATTCAAACAACAAGAATGGTTTAAAGTCTAATCCAGAAAATTACAAATTGAGATCTCTTTTGGATGTTGACTCCAAATACTATGCCACGCTTGTGTCCAAGGAATTGGGAGCATGGACCGCAGGGAAAAACCTAATTCCTTGGTATCAGACAGGTTGTAGCACAATGGATAATATTGTGACTTTAGCCTTATTAACCTTCAAAAGTAAGAAATGCATGAGGAGTATATTTGTATTTTTGATTGATTTTAAGAAGTCTTTCAATAGTATAGACATGGTGAAAATAAGTAAAACTGGGCATACCGTCAGCATTATTAAAGGGCAGAATGCCATTAGACACTAGGGACCTGATTCACCAAGGGCCTCCGCACACGTGGCGGAGTCCCCACAGCCGTGGGAATGAGAATTCTCATGGTGGAGACTCCTCTCGACTGTTAAGACTCCCCCATGACTGTCGGGCCTCCACCACGATCGCGGAGGCCCTTTGTAAATCAAGCCAAAAGATTTGGATTTAAGTAAAAATGGGCGACATACTGCATGATCAGATAAAATTATTATTAATGAGGGCCTAATATAGTTGTTTTTAGCACCACTTATATTTAATTTATAAGTTTCTGATGTTGATTCAGTCTTATGTAATAAGAAAGCTTGACCACCAAAATTAAATGAGCAACCTCTGCACAAAGTGTAATACGCGATGACACTGGGGGAGTCTTGCCGTGCAAATACACTAGAGATCCACTACTGTAAGATGAAAGTGGTAACACTTGCAGGATTCACCAATTCTACTCTTGTATGGAGATTGGATGAGCAAGAGTTATGTAGGGGTCCAAGCACAGACGCAAAGCTCTATAAAGGCGAACCTAGCTCCTATGGAAAATAAGATAGAGTCACTAACGCACGCATTTTGGAAACCAGCTAAGAATTTTTCAGCACCCGCCCTTCAATGCAACCATTAATAGAAGTAGCAATGGCAGAATTCTTGCCAACTCTAACACATGGTCTGGAAGCATTCCAGGCGACATTTTCCGTTTGTCTGAACAGAGCATTTTGCAATTTGTTCAGATCGTCATTCCCCTCATAAGTATTGGAATTTCAATTGCAGAAGCAATCTTTGGCTCATAAGGCACCCATTCTTCGATTTTGGTTCAGGCCGAAAAAGCTGAGGTAGGACTTTTTACAGACTCTTTAAGATGAGAGCTAGATTTGCCTCGGTCCCGAAAGCAGCGAGTTGGCATGTGGCTACACGTTGTGCACTGGAGCAGTCAGTCAAAAATTTGCCCGATGTGGGACCAAGAGCTGTCTTATGTGTGTTTTAAGAACATTTAACAAATGCATTTACATCCATTGCTGATTTAGGGCCACTTGTATCAATATTGCTCATCTGCTCATATGAGTGCTCCTTACCTTTTGGAGAGGACGAGACCTCTGGTCTGCCTTCTTTGCAGCGTCTGAGGAGAGCCATTTTTCCTCCTCCTCACTAGGGCACCTTATGGATGCCATCTTGAGTCTAGGGGCCATATGTATCAAAAAAGAGTTTTGCGATTCTCAAATTGCAATTTTTAGCGAATCGCAAATAGAGAATCGCAAAATGCAATGTATGTAAAAGTTTTGCGAATCCTACATATTCCTGATTTGCGAATTGCAAATTGAGATTCGCAAATAAGGAATACCTTTCAATTCATTCCTATGGGCTAGGAGGCCCATAGGAATGAATGGGAAGACATTCTCAATTTGCGATCACCAAATAGAGAATCGCAAATTGAGAATGCAATTTCAGGGTTGCAAGGGTGCCAAAAGGACACCCTATTGCACCCCATAGATATGCATGTGTGCACATTAAGGGCATGTATGTGTGACATATGGCACTTTTAAAAATCAAAAAAGTGCTTTTTCAAAGAAAATCTCAAATTACCCCCAGCTTGAAGGTGGTGGCAATTTGCAATTCCTTATGGTCAAATAGCAAATTTCTGGTGCTTCCAGAATTGCATTCAAGGAATCGCAATTTGCAATTCCTTAATTGCATTAGCAAAATAGAGAATCAGGAGAATCGCATATTTAGCAATTCTCTATTTTACGATGACCTTTTGGGATGATACCTCCCAAAAGGATTTTTCCAATTCGTAAACGGGAAAAAGGCTTGATACATATGGCCCTAGGTGCCTGCTTCCCTCCCAGCACCTATATAATGCACTCTGCTTCGCAGACACGCAGCGGACCCACAAACTTGTAAGTCCGTTCTGCTCCTTTATTGGCCACCAGATTGCCTACCAGATTACCCACACAGCCACACGCCGGAGCTGGCTGATATCACGCCCAGATATCCCTAAACTATGCTAATTTCACAGTGCTGGGAGACCTTAATCTGCATATTGATGATTCTAACTGCCTACAGGCTGTACACTTTGTATCAGCACTCAATGACTGTAACCTAACGCAGTTGGTCTCAGCACCGACCCACAAAGCATGTCATGTGTTGGATCTCATCTGTTCAAATTTGCAGGACCTGAGGGTAGAGGAGCCACTGCGTTTGGTCTGGGCAGACCATTTTTTGTTCCAGTTCAGGTTTAGTTTTAAGTCTAAAAGTTTACCTAACACAAAAATTACAGAAGTAAAGAGGAACTGGAGCAGGGTTATCGCTAACTTCTTTGGCCCGGCCCTCCAAGAAACATTGCCAAATTTAGTAGGCTTGCCCTGATGGAGCAAGGTCTTGTAGAAAAGAGGCTTGCTCGGAAGCAATCCACTTGTTTAACTCACTAGCAAGTTATTAATAACGTTTTGTGAAAACTAATACGCACTACATGAACACGCTGGTTAGTGAATCTTGCTTATGTATGTACTAACGCGGATAACAATGAAGTAGGACTAATACCGCTTTAAAACAGGAAAACTGTTTGCGCATGCGTCAACTACATCTATGTAGGATGACGAACTAACGCGTGGAGGGAAATTCTGGCGCATGAGCAGAAGATATTAAAATGGAGTCTTGAAGACTTGCGTGCATGGCATCTGCTTATTTGAAATGAAGCATGCTATTTTACTAATGCTAATGCGGGGAAAAGTATTAATAAATGAAATGGGATAGAGTAGAGGTGGGTGGTATACAGTGCAAACACTTTAATTGAGAAATTAACATCTGTCTTCTAACTTTTATCATTAGTGCCTATTTGGGCCTCTCTTGCATAGATGAATTGAATGGAGTGACGCGAACGATGACAGAGCATTTGAATGGGAGCCAAGGAACAAGTGAAACATCATGGGAAAAGGTGTTGCAGAGTTCAACAATGAAGATACACATTCACAATAAAGTTAAATGTTGATACAATTAGTATATGGGAATAAAATGTATGAATAACAAAAAAAATAAGGGGATGGGTTTGTGAACAATAGTTGAACTGATTTTTTTGACATTTAAGCATGGTGTGATGAAGATCCCCCCCTTGCCTGACCAATCAAATTTCGTATTTCCCGATATTGAAACTTCAGTGGGTGGAACATGGAGAAACGAAAGGTATAATTAAGATAGCTTTAGTTAGTTAGTCAGAAGAAGTGGATGCTGGACGATGATGCTGGCAGATGCTGGAGTTGCTGATGAAGAGCTGACTGCAGAACCTGAAGCAGAACTTTCTATCCTAATTAATTTGGGTTAGATCTGAAGATTGCGGAAGAATCTCGCAGAGGAAGAGAGGGGTGTGGCGCAACCCTCGGTATTCTAGAGAGGTCAACTATCCTGTCCTGATTCCTGTCCTGAAGCCTTTGTCTCCTGACCTATCCCAGGGGACCCTTACTAGCCCTTTGGCCAGGGTGTTGGTCTTCCACACCATTCTTGGTAATTATAATTACTTGTTATTTGCTAAAGTTATTTTCTCTCTGTCCTCTTTCTCTCCCTGAGCATTGATTATTGCTATCTGAAATTAATTTTTCTCTCCTGTGAATGATGGTGACTGTACTGTATTGAGTTTGTTCACATGCATTTAATTTAGATAAAGATTTAAACTATCCTGAGTCTGTGGTTATTTACTTCGAAAATATATGAAAAGTTAGAGTTATGTTAATTATCACCATCAACTAGTTCAACTAATGGTCCATCGACCAAAGGAAAGAACTTTTTGATCTGTGAAGGGTTAGTGAGATATGAACAGAGGTATTGAATAAAGTAATCCTTACAGCTTGTGAAACTTAAAACCCTTACCGACCAGCGGTTTAACCACTGTGAGTTTATGGGCCCAGGTGAGTATATGGTAGTGGAGTATTTGTTGTTGGTGAACCGCTGGATCACTCCAATAGAGACACCGTGTGTTTTAACTCCTGGCTGACATCTGCTCTCAACAAGGTGGCTCCACTTAGGTCATTTACGTCCACCAGATCCATCCCCTCTGCCCGTGGTTCTCAGATGAACTCAGACACGAAAAAAGCTGCTGCAAAAGGAAGTAGCGTGAATGGAGAAAGTCCTATCTGCCGGCAGCTAAAAATGCCTACAAAGAGGCCCTGCAGAAGTTCCATAAGCTCTTAAGACGTAAGAGGAAGGAACTTCTAACCAAATGTATTGAGAACGCAGAAAACTCTTCCAAATAAATTTTCAGGATTGCTAAATCTTTCACTCAGTCTACAGCGTTGGATAAAATTTCCTCCCCTCCCAGACCCTAAGCTCTAACTTATCTGACTTATTTGAGGATAAAATATGAAAATTGTATTTGTAATTTAAGCCGGCGGCTGATTCACTAAGCTGCAAGGACCATCTAATATCTCACAACGGACCACAAGTTTTCTCAGAATTTCTACCTGTCCCAGCAGAGAAGACACTGTCTGAACTTATGAAATGTAAATCGAGATCTCCAGGAGACCCCTGCCCAGCGAGATTGTTCAGGTCTTTGGCCTTACAGCTTAATCCTTTACTTAACCAAATCTGGAACGTGTTTCTTAAGATAGGAATTTTTCCTGCTGCATGGAAGCAAGCCTACTTGCTACCATTGTTAAAAAAGTCAAATGATGATCCTGACGCTTATTAATCCATCGTGCACAGACATGCTTCCTGAAAGGAAGATTGAGCTGTGATGATGTTCGGAATTTCTGTCATGTCTTGTACAAGGCCAAGTTACTTCACTCTCCTGCTGCATCCAAAGCCTTAGATGTTGAAAAGGCTTTTGATAAAGTCTCCTGGACCTTTCTGAGAGCCACCTTTGGCAAATAGGATCTTGGGGAAGATTTAATTCCCTTGGCACTGCCTCTTTATTCTAACCCCCAAGCTACAGTCAGAATAAATGGCTCCAATTCACAATCCTTCAAACTATATCAATGCACAGGACAGGTGTATCCCCTCTATCCTCTTCTATTTTTACTAGCTATCGAACCCCTTATTGAAACCCTAAGATCGAATACTAATATCAAAGGAATTCCCTTTGTATCAGGGCCACAAAAAGTAGCTGCAAATGCTGATGGCATAGTCATTTTCTCAGAAGCAATTAATACCCCTCTAACTCAGTGTGCAACGGTCTCGATATACTCGCTTGACATTTTTCTGCTCAATCATTATTGCCTCCCAACAATCACTCAAACCTCAGGTTAAAAATGGCAAAGTGAAGTCATGAAATACTTAGGAAACTGGTTCAGAAGGATATTAATGATACAATCGCACTAAACGACAACAAATCCTTAGCAAAAATAAAAGAGGTACACCTACAATGGTCCCCAGAATGTATTACATGGCGAGGAAGGCTAGAGACTATTAATGCAATGATAACACCTCTCATTTACTTTTCAACAAGCATGTGCTCCCTCAAATTTTCGAATGCCTTGTTTAAATCAATAGACAATCTATTGTCAGTTTTCCTCTGGAAGGATAAGAAAACAAGGATATTCCTTAAAAAATCTCAGATTACTCTGCCTTTGCCACTGAGCACATCAGTCACAATCTCCAAAACTAAACATATTAGCTTGAAACATTCACATGCGATCATTCATCACACTCTGGATACGATTCATAAAGATGCATTTAAAATTACCCAAATCGGAGTATGAATCTCTTTGGCTGAATACACACATCAAGATTGATAGATCCCTGTGATTTGGGAAATTTGGGCTAAAAAGGGTAGTAATTTAATTAAAGATTTCTGTTCCAAAGAAAACCCTTTCTCTTTTTCTGAATTACAACATAAACATGACCTCTTCACTTAGACTTTTGCAATTTCCTTATTACTGAAAGCTGCTGTAAGAAAATTGGGATACATTAATACCTATTACAATATTTTGTGAAATTGGGTTAAGTAGCATCATCTTCTGCTAACTTCTAAACCACAACTAACTGGGAAACAGATTAATATGTGGACTTCACATAGCGGGTGCACTTCAGCAAAAGATATAGGGCCATATGTAGGTAGCTAACCGGTCGGTAAGGGCCGAAATTCGGTAAATATCCCGTTACCGACCGGTATTTAGCTATTTGAGATGTAGGGGGCTGATTTCTGGATTCGGTATTTACCGAATCGGAAATTAAGAAATCGGTAACATACCGATTCGGTAAATACCAAATCCAGAAATGCTATGTAGGGGGAGTGCATCATCGGTGTGTGGATTCGTTATTTACCACCAACTCAAAGTTGATGGTAAATGACGAATACCTTTAAAAAAGCATTATTGTGCTATTAGGGCATGTATGTGCGCCACATGTGCACACGTGCACGAATCAGGGGTGCAACAGGGTGTCAATGTGACACCCTGCCACCCATGATAATGCCTCCCCTATTACCGATTCGGTATTTACCGAATCGGTAATGGCAACTGGCTTCCCATTCATTCCTATGGGCCTCCAGGCCCATAGGTATGAATGGGAAGGGATGCATTATTACCGATTCGGTAAATACCGATTCTTAAATACCGAAATTTACCGATTCAGTAATAATTTACCTACATTACATTTACCGATTCATAAATACCGAATCGGTAAAATTCGGTATTTAAGAATCGTTAAATATAATTTACCTACATATGGCCCATAGTGCCTTGGGTTTGGCCGAACGTGTGGACCTCTATCTTTAAAAAGAAAATTACTCGTGCCATTTCTCAAATTAGACTTTGGGTTTTACACAAAGCTTATTGGACCCCTGTGAAACTACACAATTGGGTCTCCTTCATGCCAACATATGTTGGAACTGCAAATCAGAGACCAAATACAGATGTACTAAATCTGTTGCTATGTTCTCTCCATATGGCATCGAATTCAATCAATGTTACAAACAAACTTTAAGACCACAATTTCTATAGACTCCATCACCACTCCCTTAGGTATATATGCCTACCCAGGATACTCCCTTTCTATGTCATAGACCTCCAACTCATTGATCTTATGTTGGCCATTGTAACAATACTGATTCTTTCAGATTGGAAAAATAACAGAACATCTCATATCACACTTGGTGGTCCTGGCTATGCTTCGTCCGAAGCGATGATAACATTTGCTTACAGAAACTTCCTTCACGATCCTCGGAATTTTTGGGCCTACAATTGCCGAATATAGGCAACATAACAAACCTCCTTAAATGCTCTATTATACATTGGGTTTCAACCCCTGATATGTGTGAGGACTACACCAACTCCTTACTCAGTCATACCAATGTCTTTGCCAGATCCGGATTACTATCTGTCCTTCCTCCTAGTTTAATCATTTCCTTGTCCTTCTGTTCTGTCTCGCTTACACCCTTATGCCTACGTTTATATATCAAACACTTCTTATAAATCTCTGTATAACCTTATCATTGATAAGGGATATACTGCGATCATTAACTATATTCAGAGCACATTATCATTTGTTTACTCCCTGTGCTAGATACCTTATTGTTTCTACTTTTATTATAACTTTTAAAGACTCAAAGAAGACATTGATAATCCACTAGTGTCATTTAATATATTTGATTTGACTTTTCTAGGCAAACCAGTACTTGTGCTCTGGATACTGCTTACAAATGTTCTCCGTGCACAACTTTTTTCTATATATTGTGTACCCTTTAGACTTGTATACTGACCTTAATAAAAAACTTTTGAATAAAATAAAAAAAAAATTGATCGCCATTTGCCACTGTCTTTGACCAAATATCAAATGGTGGCAGAGAAAAATTATTTAACTACCTCCTTATCGCTCATGATATTTCTTAACTCCAACAAGTTTATCTTTGGGTGCTGCAGCACCACCAGCACCCCATAACATGCGCTACAGGGGGAGGGGCCAGAGGTGATCTCCAATTGCATGGGTTGGTTTTAGATGGGCAGAAGAGCACCAAGGGATTTTTGGAAGTACATCACGTTATAACTTCTTTGGCTGGAAGATGGTCTTATTGACTTCATAAAAACGGGCATTTCAATGGTTTTGATTTCTTTTTTTTTTTTTACCTCAAACTCCGATTATAATCCGAACTTTAAAAATGGGCTTTCATTGGATCAGACTCCGAATATGGACCGAATACCTACGCAAAGTGCATGAGGGATGAATGAATGAATGAATGCTTTCTTATATAGCGCATGGCTACCCTTGGGCATCCCAGCGCTGCGAGACCTGGAGGATGTTGGTAGACCTACTTAAACAAGAACGTCTTTAGTTGCTTCCTGAAGATGGTAAGGTTTGATTCATGCCTGATATTGTCGGGGAGATTTTTCCAGAGTTTAGCCGCTTGTACAGAGAGTAGCCGGCCGCCCATCCGGGCGAGCCTCACCCTGGGCACTACGAGAAGATTACGATGATTGGATCTGAGAGATCTTATTGATTGATAGCGCTGAAACCAAGGGTTCAGAATAGAAGGGCCCATATTATGAATGGACTTATGGGAGGCGGTGGGGGAAGCTGCAGCAGCCCATGTCAGCTGAGGAGAAAAGAAGGAACACCAGTTGAAGCATGAATTATTGTATTTAGGTTTTCCTTGCTTGCTGCTTACCGCATCTCCGCCGGGTTTTGGACTTTTCTGTGTGTCTCCGGCGCTGTTTGGGTGGGATGCGGTCCCAGGATCTACGAGGCCGCTGTTTCCTTCACAACTACAGGCGCCCACACCCTGGGAGAGGACTCTACCTCCCAGAGTGCATCTTGCCAGGACCAGCTGCCGCGAGTGAGTGGGAGGCGTGGTCACTGCGCTTAAAGCCCTGCCTCTCCCCCCGTGGTGAGGGTTTCCTTGCTTGCTGCTTACCGCATCTCCGCCGGGTTTTGGACTTTTCTGTGTGTCTCCGGCGCTGTTTGGGTGGGATGCGGTCCCAGGATCTACGAGGCCGCTGTTTCCTTCACAACTACAGGCGCCCACACCCTGGGAGAGGACTCTACCTCCCAGAGTGCATCTTGCCAGGACCAGCTGCCGCGAGTGAGGGGGAGGCGTGGTCACTGCGCTTAAAGCGCTGCCTCTCCCCCGTGGCGAGAGCTTCCTTGCTTGCTGCTTACCGCATCTCCGCCGGGTTTTGGACTTTTCTGTGTGTCTCCGGCGCTGTTTGGGTGGGATGCGGTCCCAGGATCTACGAGGCCGCTGTTTCCTTCACAACTACAGGCGCCCACACCCTGGGAGAGGACTCTACCTCCCAGAGTACATCTTTTCAGGACCAGCTGCCGCGAGTGAGGGGGAGGCGTGGTCACCACGCTTAAAGCGCTGCCTCTCCCCCCGCGGCGAGGGTTTCCTTGCTTGCTGCTCACCGCATCTCCGCCCGGACCAAGGGCGGGCCGTCTGAGCCCGTCCGATTCTGGAGGAGTCTGGGCTGGGTCACCTCTCTAATATCTGGTTCATCAGTAGGGGGGATAGTCTAGCTGCAGTATTGTATTATCATGCCACCTGTCGGGGCTAGTCTATTGGGCAAACGTAAAACCGGAGTGGGAGGGTGTTGTGGGGACTCTTGACCCATCTTAACTAGGGCTGAATCTGCGCTCATTCACGAGATACAACTAACAGAGCGCAGGTTATCGCTAGATCCTTTGACATCAATAGGACCAGGTAACCCAGCCCCCTCTACCCTATTAACGCAAACAAAATTCCCCGTAGCTGCTCCCTCAGGGCCAAGTAGGCAGCCTATATTCATCTTATCCACCTTTCCCGATCCCATTCCAACTAGCCCGGAAGGTCCCCTTAGAGCCTCTCTGGTTACTACCAGGGGCAAGAAAGCTAAGCAGGCCAAGCAGGGTGCTGGGGAGGAGGAGGGCGAACCCCCAATGAACAAAAGGAAAGCCCGTGGCCTAGTGAAATCACACCCCTATCCTACAGGGGGTACAAGTCGGAAGGCCCCCGCAAAGAGGTGGGGGGGGCATCCGGAATCTTCTAGTGATTGTTCTCTTGTGGACGTTACTCCTGAATCAGCCAACTGCAGTAAGGACGATTTCACTACCCAGTTAATGCTGAAGATTTCCACTCTAATTGATCCCCTAATGCAGAACCTTGTTTCAATTGAAGATAGGCTCACCAAAATAGAGCAGGGCCTTCCTAGGAACTCATCGTTTAACCACAATGCACAATTGGGTGGTGGGGGTATGCCTCAAAACCGGCCGGGGGGGGGGGGCCTGCAAAATATGAGGTCAGAAAACATTGTACCTGATCATTCTAGCGCAGTTGTGGGTTACATTCAGTCGAACCCCCCCCAACTAGCGGTGGGCCCGGCACACTTGGTGCCCCCCAGGCCCTGGGTGTTGGTAGATCACATCGGTTCCAACAACTTTCAGCAGAAAAGCTGCATCCCCCAACATCCCTCCACTTACCGCCGGAAGCCACACCCTACACTGTTATTTTGGGTAATGTCCCTGAGCTTGAAACACAGATGCGGGAGCACTGGTCAACTCTGCGGAACAAGGCCCTACACCTGCTAAGTTCTAGAATAGGGCTAACAACTGAATTGTTCACTGAATTCAAAATGGTGCAAAGGGTTCCATGGGTGGGGAAGTCTAAAAAAACTCTCCGGGGGGATTGCGTGGTTTTGAGTTTCAGGTCACCCAACTTGGTTCAGTATATAGTGTCGAGGGCAGGGAATATTGATGCAGGGGAGACTATTGTGATACTTCCACTGGGATTTTTTTATTGACCTAAAATAGATACCAGTAGTGCCAATGTGAGAGGGACATTCCATCCCCTGGGGCATTTTAACCATTCTGTCCCCGTGAGCAATCGATTTGACGCTCTTTCTACATTGGAAAGCATTGACTGACTTGGCAGTACTGGTGGCCCTCCAATAACTATAATTAGCCCAATCAAGGGACTCGGAGATTAGACCAAGGCTCTCCCATCAGTGACCATGGTGATTGGATTAAATCTAGGATTACCAAATCGATGATGGCCAAAATTGGTGTTAACGCTGGCTTCTCAGGGGAAAATACGATGCCTAGGGAGAGCAAGAGGGCAGGCCCAGCAAGTGTACCCATGGATGGATGCTCTTTACTGAGTGACACTCTCGGTTTTGCTGCCTTAAGAACTACAAGCTCACCCGCAGCCCCAATACCCTTCTCGAATTTTAACTTAGGGCTTAATAAGCCGAGTATTACAGTGGGTTCCTGGAACATTGCGGGGCTTTTATCCAAAATTGAATCCAGTGACTGGTCTACTTTTATCGAACAGCATGATATTTGGGTATTTCAAGAGACATGATCCACGGAACAAGTGTATCACCCTGGGTTTCTAAATTTTTCCAAGCCAGCGAAAGGGGGATGAAAGGGAAGACCATCTGGAGGGCTAACATGCTGGGTGAGACTGCAATCGAGCTACACCGTTGAGGTAGTTCCAATCGACAGCCCAGATATTATGGCCCTATGTTTACGAATGGGTCACGTACGGGATATCTTGCTAATTAACATCTATGCAAGAGGGGTGCTAGGTGGGAGGCACTCTGAGACAGTTGCCCTTCTTGATAGTTTTTTGGACAGCTAGAGAGAAGGACGTAATTTGATTATAGCGGGCGATTTTAACTGTTCCTTTGAACCTCTTGTATCTGAGGATGGTAATTTAATTTCTGATGAGGATCTACAATGGAATATTCCCCCCTTAGACCTCAGCCCAATTAGCAAATGGATGGAAGCAGCTTTGCAGTTTAAGGGGTTGTGTCTGGAGAAGGGAGTGAGGGCAGCAAACGGGAGGACACAGTCGGACCGGAAGGGCACACATACTTTTAATAATGGTTTGAGAAGAAGCAGAATAGATTATATTCTTCTCAATGTGGAATTCTGGGCCCACTTACATGATATGTCGGTGGTTGAGCGGACCGAAATTTATTATGACCCACTGGTATTATCACTCAAGGCTCTGAGCCCACTAGACAATGCCAATAAGGTTGAAGCCCACACCCAATTGGAAGCAGTAATTCCAAATGATGATAGAAGAGTTAGATGGGCCAGGTTTGTCGATAGAGAAGGGGACCTGGAGAAGATGAAGTCTATGGTTGCCCATTCGGTTGCCATTCTCAACAACTGCCACACTCAGGAGGATATTAATCACACCGTCCCAAGTGTACGTAGTGACTTTTTTTCTAGTCTAAACTATTTTTTTTACTATGCCTAATTCCAGGAAGAATAATTCAGGGGCAAAAATGGCTTCCTGGTATAATAAGCCCTGTAGAGAGGCATATCGGGTGCTAACGAACGCCATCAGATCCAAAGATATGGGTGCGGTCACATTGGCTAGGACCAGGTACAAAGTAACCCAAAAAATAGCTAAGAAGCAATGGGATGTTAAACGTTGGCTCCACCTTCTTGAAGCTAGTAACGAGAGAGATATGGTCAAATTCTGGCAGCTAGTTAAGTGGGGTAGCAATGGAACACCACATATACCGGTTAATCATGTAGCACCAGAATCGTGGGTTGCGTACTTTGAAGCACAATTTTCCATTTCAAATAATACCTTAACCCCCCCTCCCAAACTTGGTCTCTTGTCCACTACCTTATCGTTTGAAAGCTTTGAGGTCGAGACGGTCCTCTCACTGATTCCGAAAGAGAGGGCTCCCGGCCCGGATTGCATTCCGGCAGACCTCTTCCAGTATGACAAAGAGAACTGGGTCAATTACATTACTTTTTTAGCCAATACCATAGCTAGTGGAGCGCCTCTCCCTGATACCTGGTCTGGAGCAGTTATAATACCGATATATAAAAAGGGAGATCGCTCGTCACCTGGCAATTATAGGCCGATCAGCCTTATTGATTCAATGCAGAAAATAATCGCCAGGCTGGTTCTCAGTAGAATCCAAGTGTGGATCGAGGAGCATGAGATTTTATCACCGTTACAGGCTGGCTTTCGTCCATTCACCAGCACCATTGACCAGGTTTTTAGGATCGTTATGATTTATTGGAAAGTAGTTATTATAGGGGGAGGTTCCCTTTACGCAGCCTTTATTGACCTTAAGTCTGCATTTGATTTGGTTCCTCGCAACAAAATGTGGAGTGTCCTTTCAGATGAAGGGATGCCTCAGGAGCTACTAGCCATGTTAATTAAACGGCACACTTCGAACTATGCACAGGTTCGGTGGGGCTCAAAGGGTGAGGTCACTGATAGATTTCCAGTCCACAAGGGGGTGCGCCAAGGATGTGTCCTGGCGCCCATGTTGTTCTCCCTGTTCATCGATAGGGTGGTCCACTACTACTCCACATGTCACACAAATGGCCCTAGTTTGGCGGGGCTGAGGATACCACTGCTCATGTTCGCAGACGACACCTTGATCCTATCCAAGACACAGAAGGGTCTGCAGGCTGCACTGACCAGGTTTGAGGTGCTTTGTCAAGATCATGGGCTAGTGGTAAATGTGGATAAGACCAAGTTTATGGTTTTTCACAATCATAAGACCATTAAAAGTAGTGTGTTCATGAACAATGTCCATTTGGAACAGACAGATGCGTTTGCATATCTGGGGATAACTTTAGGCAGGAAACTTAATTGGAAGCCTCACATTGACTTGTTAGCTTTAAAACATGCACAGTTGACAGGAGCTCTCGTAAAAGAACATAGGCTCTCGTTTACCAAGCCCATAGCCCCTGTTCTTAGGATCTATAACACCAAGGTCATTACTTCAGTCTTATATGGTGCGGAATTATGGGGTTTTGAGAACATCTCCTCCTTGGCACGAGCCCAGAATAATTTTATCAGAGCTATCATTAGCCTTCAGCAATCCTCACCATTGTTGCCTCTTTTCATGGATTTGGGCTGTTTACGTATCGAGGATTTAGCCCGATACAGACCAATAGCGTTTTGGAGATGACTCTGGGTTACCCCCGAGCTCTTCCAATACGCCAAATTCGTTATGGATTTTAGGGGGGTTGGTTGTACAGGAAAGATCAAATGGTTACAGAATGTAAAAAACACCCTGTGTGGGATGGGGATGAGTGGTTTATGGGAGCACCCAGAAGAAAATCAATTTCTGTCCAAAAGGGAGCTTAAGGCTGCCTATTGGGATATGGTTAAGAGCAATTATTTTTCTACCACTACTAGGCCTACCCTGTCCAGAGATTTTCTGATGCAAAAACAGGATTTCGTGCTTGAAGCATATTGGGATGTCATCCTAAGACCGATGGATAGGAAACTATACCACCAGTTTAGGGTTGGCTCTCTTCCGATTAACGCCTTTACATGTAAATGGTGTTTGCATGGGTCAGATCATTGTCCTGTTTGTCTAGCCCAGACGGAATCCATATCTCACGTCCTTTGTGTGTACGGCCTATAAGTTACCCAGGATCAAATGGCTGAAACCCATTTGTTTGAACCTGGGTACTAGATCTGCTATGGAGGCGCTTACGATTTTGCGGACATCCACCGAAGAACAAATAGTTGTAGCTATGCCGAAATTTCTGAGATGGGCCTGGCTTATTTGCGGCAAAAAACCAAGAGAAACCCTAGACTAGTTATAGTTAGCTTGATGTTATGCTATTTTAGAGTGGTACTGTTAATGAAATACAGTGGTGTTGATTTACTTTGTTTTATATTGTATTTTTATGGTTTTTACTGTGGTTTTGGTCTTTTGAGCCATTTTAAATGATATATATTTTGTGATAGTCACTGTTTTTAGCCATATTGTTATGATGGTTATATATGGCTTTGTGTTTTTTACTCCAAGTATTTTAATTCAACACTGTCTGTACTGTCTTTTTAATCGAAATAAAGACATAATGAAATGTATTTAGGCAGACAGAGCGATTTTGGAGATGTCAACAGGACAGTATTCAGAACTGTAGTCACTAGTATTTCCAGTTACAGATCCATGTAGGTTGGAAATATTATTTATTCAGCAGCAAAATGGTCCATACTTGCTAATCCTACAGATTTTGGTTCCATATTATCACTTTACCTGCTGTACTCCCACTTCTCTCACCTTATTATTTACTTTTTCACAAGGCCGGGTCAGGCTGTTTCATTTTCTGTTCAGGTGCTGTGAAAAATATAAGCAGGACACAGTGCAGCCTGTCAAAGGCCACCTCATATCCGCATACTCACTGAAGAAAACAATCAGCCAAGAACCATGTGTCTGCACCCAATGACAGCCTGAGGGCAGGGTTGAGTGCTGAGGACTGCTCACGCTCCTGCTTAGCTCCAGCAGTTAGAATAGACATACAGGCTAAAACCTGCCCGGCAAGACAGTAGCATAACGAAACTTGAGGGGGCCCCCATGCAAAGTACATGGTGGGGACCACCATTCTCCGGACTCAGTCAGAAGTTCTCAGGCCAGGGACCCGCCACTCATGCACAGTGCCGAAGGGGGCACCCTCACCTCAGCAGATGAGGGGGCAATTGTTATGCCACTGCAGCAACGCCCCAGGTGTCACAATGAGAAGATGTCCACGCCATCCAAAGATCTGTCACATCTTTGCATGTCATGCGATCACAAGGTACATTATTTCACTTTCATTACAGTAATAACCTAGATCACGTTACCGACCAGTAGCACATGTTCAGGGAACAGGAAGATTTAGCACTGAAATGTTCAGCAAGTGGTGAGGAGTCATTTGTGTACACAAAGCGAGAGAAAGAGGACCAAGGCCTGGTCACGTCCTCCTCACTTATACATAATCACTAGGAGTGGTTGGATCTTGCAGAGTTTCACTCTGTGGAATCCCGCAGTTACATAAAAACTCAGCGTGAATCTGCACAGTTTGCGAGCATGGGGAATCGGCACAACATGCTTGTTTTTTAGCGCTGGGAGCTTGTTCAGGGCTGCAAAATCAGCACTAATGGCACCACACGGCGAGCCAGAGGGTGCTGCTTCTTTGCTGCCACTCGAGTAGATTTTCTACCCAAGTTGAAGCTGACCGCCAACGTTAAGAAATTCTCACTAAGTGCCATCCTAGCGCCCGAAGATCGCACTTGAGGACACCAATTCGCACTCACCAACTTAATGTTGGTGAGTCGTGTGTGAGAAAAACCTCTACTATGTGGCCTTTGGCGGAGTTTTGCCAGAACTGCGCATTACAAGCATAACGTGAAATGGGCAAAACTCTGCGAGCTCTGCTGGTGGAGTGGAAATTATCGCCCAATCCTAATGATGACACTATGAGTGGCCAGGTGGCTAAAACATAGTACAGGGAAAGCTCTACCTGAGTTGAAAGAAGATTCTGGAGATATCACTTCACCCACAACTTATGGTGGCATGCTTCATCATAGGCAATATTCCACACCACAGTAGGTGAATACCACCATGGAAGACTCAACCATTGCTGGGAGTTCTTAGATAAATAGATATTGCATAATCTCAGGGATCCAATTGAAGACAAATATATCTTGAGGTATACCTGGTGGGTTTACCTTTAATATGAGCACCTCAGATCTGATTAATTCTTCAGTGTTTTGGATTTCAGATGAGATATGTGGCGTCATCCATCCATATAACTACACCAACATGTTTCAGCTGTTCGAAAAGCCCATTCGGGTCTCCAGGCTGATCTTTATATGCTGTACTTATATATGAATTTATCTCTGCTGTAGAGTTACCATTTTAAAGATTGCCATGCTGTGTACTAAAGACACAAATGACATTTTGGATTTTAAATGGCAGCCAGAAGTGAAGTGTGTTCACAGACTGGAAAGACAGTAATATGAAGGTTACTAGTAAGTTAGTGGGGCCTTGGCCATAAAGGGGGGGGATCTGAAAGTGAGATGAAAAAGGTGTGGAGTGCCTCTCTGAAGGGGGTGGCCGAAGCAGTATTACCTAGTGTCCTTTGTAAGGAGTAAGTCTTACGTGACTCAGTGTGTGGTCTAGTGCACATTGGTTAGAGTTCAGGTCTTTATAAATCCCTGAGTAGAATCTATCTTCACAGAGTGTGAGGCTGTGCTCTCCTGGCCATGCATAGTGATCACTAAGTTGTCTCAATGGGAGAAGGCTAAGCATCTGTCAGAATCAAAGAACTTTAGAAACCCAGTGCCTAACAAAACGTTTTCCTAACCAAAGCCTCCTTTACTCTCTGGGTAGACATAGGCAAGTAGCCAGACTTAACTCAAGGGAGGTGTTTGGAGCGAGTAAAAAACAATTATCACAGTTTCAGTACAGTATGAAATTCTAGGAACACTTGTGGGTTGCACAATTTTTACGATATCAGTCTGAACAGTAACCACAAAGTAGAAAGCACATAAAGCACAATACACAAATATAATATATTGATGGTGCAATGAGCCAGTAATAAAACAGTGAGAGCAGCAATTTCATATTGGGAACCAATAACCACCTTAGGCAGATGGCGAAGACACAATAGGGCAATAATACCAGGAGCCCTGGCTAAACACTCTAATCTTTATGAAACTCAGATGATACATCTGGCACACAAAGAGAGAGAACCAATGCAGTGCACTGTGGATGTGGAAGCAATGTTGACAATAGCTAATCTTAAAGTGAACACTGTAGCACAATGAAGGATCACCACAACAGATTACTTTGTATCTCTCTGGGATTAATTAAGGTGTGCAAACCTAAATATTTATGAACAATTTAACAGCACTGGCCAACACAAATACAGTGGTAAATACAGTGTCAATGGCAGCTGCAAAGGAAGGGGACAGCATCTTAGAAATTGTGTATTTTGAATTTACCTCCTGGAGCCACACACTTTTACGGATGACATGGCAGGCAGACGTACCACATTGTCAGCAGCACCTGGAGCTCAGAACGAGCACACAACATCTGTGTATCCAGCTAGATGAAAGTGCCAAAAATAAATGTCACTGCAGAGAGGGAGAGGGGAGTGTCTGCAAACCAGAGTCACAACTATCTTACTTGCACTTCACAGCAGTCGATCTCTCAGGCAGATTGTCTCCATGGCTGGTCTGAGATTAAAGAAGCTCAGTGGATGTTTCTAAAAGTTGGCAGTTGTTAAGGTTGAGTCTTCAGCAGAACATCTCTGACCTTGAGGAGGATGGTAGGACTCACAACAGACGTCCATGCAAGGCGAGGCAGCATAAGGGCAACCAGCCAGCAGTAATTCAGCAAAACCTGCTTAAAAACAAAATAAGTAGGACAAATGTGTGGTGGGGGCCTGGGGGGGGAGGGGGACCAGGAAGACTGTGTTCACAGATGGGCGGTTGGATGCAAGGCTTGGCCCCAGGTCATTTGAGATAACATAAGTGATGTCACAAATCCAACAGCCACAACCAACACCATCACCCCTACACAATACCTCTGTGACTTCTTCCACAAAACAATCCCCAAGATCTACAATAATTTTGAAGCCCAGCCACCCCCCACCCCCCACCCCCCACTGACCTTTCCAGCCGATAACCTCATCAAACAAAGACTACCAATTGACAGCATGGAACCCTCTTTCCATTGAGGACACTGCAGCAATAATTGTAATAGTCCACTCAGGGGCACCTACAGACTCCTGCCCCCTGCATATCTTCAATATGGGAAGAGCCACTATAAGCACTCCACTCACTTCCATCATCAACATCTCCCTCAAGACAGTCATCTTCCCAGATATCTGGAAAAATGCTGAAGTCACCGCTCTCCTCAAAAAAACTCAGCAAACCCCAAAGTACTCAGCAACCTTTGACCCATCTTGCTGCTCCCCTTCCCAGACAAAGTCTTCGAGAAGACTATCAACAGACAACTCTCTGACCACCTGGACTGCCACAAACTCCTGGACAACTCACAATCAGGATTCTAAAACAATCACAGCACCGAAACAGCCCTCATCGCTGCCACAGACAACATACGCATCATCCTCGACTGTGGACAGACCGCCCCCCTCATCCTTCCCAACCTCTCTGCCACCTTCGACACTCTCCCACCAAACACTCACTGCCAGATTACACACAACAGGAATACAAGGACCAGCTCTCAAATGGATAGGATTCTTCTTCTCCAGAAGAACTCAACTCGTCAGGCTCACGCCATTCTTATCAGAACCCAGGGACCTCAACTGTGGAGTCCCACAACAAGGATCCTCCCTAAGCCCCACACTTTTCAAAATGTACATGACTCCTCTGAATAAAATTGTCCCCACGGACTCAACATTATCTCCTATGCTGAAGACACCCATCTCATTTTTGCCCTCTCAGATGGCACCATCACTACCAAGACAAACTTCAAACAATGCATGATCAGTGTGGCCAATCGGATGAAATAAAACTGCCTCAAGTGTAACACCAACAAAACTGAAATGCTGATCTTCAGGAATAAGAGCTCACCTTGGAAATCTGTCTGGTGGCCTGCTGAACTTGGACCCGCACCACCCCAACTGACCAGGCTAGAAACGTAGGCCTCCGCCTGGAAACCACCCTCACCATGGAGTCCCAGATGAGTGCTTTCACCTCCTTATGCTTCCACATCCTCTACACGTTACACTAAATCTTCAAGTGGCTTCCACTGGACACCAGACGTACCATCCCACAAGCCTGAATCACAAGCTGATTAGACTACGGCAATGCGCTTTACACCGGCATCCCAACTGATCTTCTTCACAGACCTAAACCATCCAAAATGCAACCGCAAGACTCATCCTCTACATCCTGTAGAGAGAGCTCCACAGGCTCCCAATTTAGAAGCGATGCTAGTCAAACATTTAACACACACTTTCAAGTCACTATACAACTCAGGACTCACATACCTCAATCACTGGCTTCACTTCCACCAATTCCACCAGACAACTTCGCTCAGCAGCACTCTCACTTGCACACACACCCACATCTACAGAAGCACAACAGGGGTTGATCCTTCTCCTACCAAGCCGACAAATCCTGGAATAACCTGCCTCAACACATCAGAGCCTCCTCATTGCTTCCTGAATTCTGTAAGAAGCTGAAAGCCTAGCATATCAATTCGTCTTCTTGCTGGGCCATCAAAACTGCTGGTCCTCTGGCCCAACCTCACCACACACTTACCCTCAGCTCCTGGATACCCTCACAGGTGAAAAGCAGCACTCTACAAAACGACTTTACATTACATGTCATTTCACATGTCATGAGTGATGTAATATGTGCAGTAATAAGCAATGCAGTGTGGGGGCGCAAGTTATAGTTAGCTCAATAAAATGAAACTGGTGAATTTCTTTCTTTTTTTTGTTTTTCAGCATTAGTTTCTGTACTATGTTATCACCCAACTATGCCATCACTTTAAACCTTTTTTTCAGTGAATATGTTGCCTACTGCCAGTTGCCAGTAGGTAGTTATAGTTAGGACCTAGTTTCCACAGGAAAAGTGCTTTTTGTTTCGCTAATAACTTCGGTGTGGTTTGACAAATCTGAACTACATGTTTAAAACTAGTTCAGCTGCTGTCTGGAAAGTTTTGGGGTGATTCGTCAAGTGGGGACCGAGAAAAAGGGGGAGTCCCAAAACACTTTTTCCCCATGCAATTTCCCATAGGGATTTTTGACACAACTGCAGCCCGAACTGCTGAACGCAATTACACGAAATTTGGCAGAAAGCTAGATCTTGGGCCAGAAAGATCTCTATTTGTCATTTGGTGTAATTCCGTTCAGTAGTTTTGGAGTTATTAAAGAAAAAAGATTCATGCATAGTTAGTAGGCACAAATCCTCCATTAACATAAATTGGGAGGAGGGTGTGTGGCCCCACTCCCGGGCTGATTTCGGTCCTGGGACCCCATCTCCTGGGCCCGGCCAAAGTGGAAAAATGGGGACGGGCACACATCCCCCCTCCTCGTGCCAATTCCGGCCACCGGGGAACCTAACAGCCAGGGCCTGTCCAGATTAGTGATGGGGAGGGGGGCCATGCGGCACCCCCTCACCTGGCCAATTCCGTGCCCGGGGACCCCATCCTCCAGAACTTGGCCACAATTTGAAAATTGAGAGGGCAGCACTACCCCTTCCAGAGTCATTAAAGGCCCTTGGGTCCCCATCCCCAGGGCTGGCTCCTGCTATGTCCTGGGGTGCCCACCCCTAGGACATATCAATTTCCATGCTCACACTGATGTGAAAAGGGAAATCTGTGTTTGCTATCGCTTGGCAGGAGCAATTTCAAAGCTCTCACCAAGTGAGAGCAAACATAAGTCTGCTGTCAGGAGCTTTAAAAATGCTCCTGCCAGCTGGTAGCGGACTTCATATCTGTTTCCCTGCTCTGGGAAACAGATCTGAATATTTCTCTTGCCTGCAGGAAGCAGCATTTTTAGCTGTCCCTTCCAGTGGTGGCAATGCCTGCTCCCTCTGGATGCGGGGAGCTGGCTTGGGCCCTGGGGCTCTCCCGCATCCCTCAACAAGGAGATGGTGGGTGCCCTAGGAGGGCACCAGGGCGGCCACCCTTTGTTGGCTAGGCCCCGGGGATGGGGTCCATGGGAGTTGAAATCTGACTGGGGAGGGAGGCATGCAGCCTGCCTCCCCCTTTACCAATTGTTTGGGCCCCGGTGGATGACGTCCCCGGGGCTTAAATCAGCGCCCAGGAGGGGGCCCCCTCCTCCTTTACTAATAGGCCAGTCTCCAGGAGATGGGGTCCCCGGGTGATTAGGGGGGCTGCAGGCTACCCTCTCCAGTTGCAAAAGGTGGTGGGCCTCAATGTATGGGGTCGCCAAGGCCAAAATCAGCCCAGGGAGTGGGGCTGCGTCCTCCTTTCCCTATAATTATATAGGTGGGCCCCAGGGTTTTGGGCTACTGGGCGCTAAATATGGCCCTGGGAGGGGGGTCAAGTGCCCTCCTCCCCTAAAATAAATACACCTGGCCTTAGGGGATGGATTCCCCTGGGAAAAATTGCCCCGTGGAGGGTGGCTGCAAGCCCCTTTCCCTTTTACAATATGGCAGGGCCCCAGGGTTGGTGCCTCCAGGGATCAGAAGTTAGCCTGGCGAGGGGACTGTGTGCCACCCTCCCTAGTTACAAAAAGTGGTGGGCTCCGGGGAAGGGTTCCCCTGGGACAAAATCAGCTGGAGAAGGGGGGCTGCATGCCCTCTTCTCTTTTACAATATGGCAGGGCCCCAGGAGATGGGATCTCCAGGGCCAAAACCGTCACAGGAGGGGGGCTGTGTGCCCCCTCTCCCATAATTACAGTGGTGGGCCCCAGGAAATAGGGTGTCAGGGTCAAAAACGGCCCGGGGCTATGCATCCCTCCACTAACAATAACATGCCGGGGGTCGGGTCCTCAGGGCCAACATCGGCCCTGGGAGGGGGTGCGTGTCTCCCTTCCCTTTTACAATATGGCAGGGCCCTGGGAGATGTGGTCCATGGGCTGAAATTGGCCCAGCGAGGGGGTCTGTGTGCCCACCTCCCACATAAATATAGTAGTGGAACCCGGGAGATGGAGTATTGGGGCCAAAAAAGTCCGAGGGAGGTGGGCCACATGCCCTCTCCCCTTATAAAAATACACTGGGCCTCAGGAGATGGGCTCTCCTTGGCCAAAATCGGGCCAGGTAGGGAATCACAGGCCTCCTTGCCCCACAAAATATGCCGGGCCTTGGGGGATAGGGTCTCCAGGGATTAAATGTTGATCCAGGGAGGGGGGCTGCATACCACCCTGCCCAGTTACTTAGGTGGTGGATCGGGGGGGGCCACCGTGGTCAAAAGCGGCCCAGGGAGGGGTCCAGGTGCCCCCTCACCTAAAAAAATACACCAGGACTCAGGGAAGGTGAACAACGTTTACCACAAAACTTTTCCCCCGCAGGGAATTACAACGCGGTCGATACAACGACCGCGTTTTAATTCTGCATACCAATACTCCGCAAGTTGGAACAACGACTTGCTGAGGGGGGAGAAGGTGTTGGAATTAAAATCCAACACCTTCCCATATATCTGCACAGACTGGAGTTGGAATAGTAAATTAGACTATTCCAATATCGAGCGCCCCCCCCCCCTCCGCAAGTCGTTGTTACGACCTGCGGGGTAATGGCATGCGGAATTACAACGCGGTAGTTGTAATGACCGCTTTGTAATTCCCAGCGGGGAAAAAGACTGTGGGATAACGAGGCATATTCCTCAGGGGATAGGGTCTCCCAGGCCAAAATTGGCCCAGTGAGGGGGATCCATGCCTCCCTGCCCCACAAAATCTGCTGGGCCCCAGGGGATGGGGTCCCCTCATGCGTTGGCTGTCTTTGGGCAAAGGCCGTGCGCGGCATAGGGTTAGCTGCATGCAAGGGTTTGGCTGCAGGGGTTGACTGCATGCAGGGGTTTTGCTGCAGCGGTTGGCTGCATGCACAGGGTTGGCCACAGGACCTGTGCGGCAGCGATTAGATCAATATATGGTAATTAAATATCAGTTTACATTAAAAGAAACTCTAGAAATTCACCGAAAATAACCAACCAGAGGTTACAGAGACATTACAGTTGGGAAATTGCATTAAAAACCTTAAAAATTCACTGAAAAACCGAAAGGTTACAGACACATTATAGTTCGTCAATAGTATTAAAAAACCTTAGAAATTCACTGAAAAAAGCAAAGGTTACAGGGACGTTATAGTAAGGAAATAGAGTTATAAAAATCGTAGAAATTGAATAAAAAAACAAAGGTTGCAGGGACATTATAGTTAGGTTCAGATTATACTCACACAAAAACATAGAAATTCAGCAGTTATAGTTAGATTTATTTTAAGTAACTTTAATTTGTGCCGTAAGTTAACTAAAACTTGCGCCCTCGCCATGCACTGCTAATTACAACACATACTACACCACTCATGACATCTTCTGTGTCATAATTGATAATATCACTGATACATTTGCTGTAAAATTATTGGGGCCGATTCACAGACTACTACTACAAAATGCCTTCTGTGAATACCAAAAGTATTAAGTTTAGTATTTTATCTCAGATTAGTTCTGTGAATCGGCCCCATTGATGAGAAAACTGTGCATGGAAGGGGCTTGAGTTATAGTTACCTCAAGGCACAAGTTATAGTTACTTTAGATAACTAGAACTATAACTGCTGAATTTATATGGTTTCATGTGTTTAAAATCTGAACCTAAAAACAACATCCCTGCAACCTTTGTTTTTTAGTGAATACATACATATTATCTACTGGCGGTCGCCAGTAGATAGTTATAGTTAGGACCGTGTTTCCATAGGAAATCTGAAAATTCTATTTTGAATAACTTTGGCGCCGGTTGACGAATCCTCGCAAAATTTTCAAAACTAATGGGGCGGTCCGCTCAGCTCCTACCCTGAAAGTCTCGGGGTGATTCATCAAGCGGGGGCTGAGAAAAAAGGGGTGTCCCAAAACGCGTTTTCCCCATGCATTTTCCCATAGGACCTTTAGTCAAAGGTACAGCCCGAACAGCTGAACAGAATTACTTGAAATTTCGCAAAGAGGTAGTCCTCAGGTCAGGCATGTGCCTTTTGCATATATGGTGTCAATCCGTTCAGTAGTTCCTGAGAAAATTGCATTTAAAAGCACATAAATATCTATAAGCGCGCACCGTGCGTGCACCATAACGTGTGCGAGCGTAAGTCTGATTGGTGGTTACATGTCAGTCAACATTTGAATCGGTCGAAATCAGGAAGTGTCGGCCGCCATTTTGTGTGTTTTGTGTGTGACAGTAAAAAAGACAGGCGGAGAACGTGAAAAGGGGGCAGGGTAGAGAGTTCTTGACCCCCTAGCCTTTGTCAGGGGGTCCCTGAAGGACCCCGAAGGGTGAAAAAAACATTTTATTTTCTTTTCCAAAAATCGCGGGGTGTGCGCACCGTGCACGCACGGTGAAAAGCCTTAAAAAAAAAAAACACATTTTAAACGAGCCATTCCATATTACAGGATAGAGTCAATCTATAACTATATACATAGGTAGCTTATTGTAAAATAAATATATAAAAAATATAAAAAAACATACATAACTTAGCATTTAAAAAACCTTACAAATTCACTTAAAAAACCATAGGTTTCACACACCTTATAGTTAGGAATTAGCATTTAAAAAACCTTGCAAATTCACTTAAAAAACCATAGGTTTCACACATGTTATAGTTAGCTGGACATTTCACTCGTAAAAAACCATTGGAATTCCCCCATTATAGTTAGTTCAGATAACTATAACTCGCGCGACCGCAACTCTATCACAAGGATGATGTCATGAGTGATGCCACTGACCATGTCATGAGTGATGTAATATGTGACGTCATCAGCAGTGGATTACGGGCGCGCGAGTTATAGTTATCTGAACTAACTATAACGGGGGAATTTCAATGGTTTTTTACGAGTGAAATGTCCAGCTAACTATAACATGTGTGAAACCTTTGGTTTTTTAAGTGAATATATATAAATCTATATATGTGTGTGTGGGGTGTGTGTGTGTGTGTGTGTGTGTATGTTTCATAGTTTATATATTAAATATCAAAACCTTCTGCTGCCTAGCTAACTTAATAGAATTTGGAATAAAAAGTATGCACAGTTTGGAAAATTAAGCATACCATTTACAGACTTCCATTGTAATTCATAAAGGGGAAAACTATTTCTAGGGGTATGTGGGTATTTGTTGATGTAAACTTCAAAAATCACCAGTTTTGCACCCAAATGAGTGGACTGGACACATTCTTTAAAAGAGGTGATATTTGATAGTAGTTATTTTTATTCTTAAGGTCCCATGTTCCTTTCCTTAGCATCTCTCGTCATTTCGAAATACTGACTGTCATTTTTTTTATTAGGAGTCTTATATAAGGAAATGGTGGATGGCATTTGAAAGGGAGAAACTATGTGGTATGTTACTATGCAATTTCTCGTTCCCCCTCCACACTGAAGATAGGTGCTCATCTATGCAAGATAAAAACGTAGAACAGTCCACAATGGGCCTACTGTTGCTATGCCATTCAAAGGATTTTGGTTTAATACCTTTGCAAGCCTACCCCTCACACAGTTTCCCTCTTTACAATGTACCTATGTTCACTGTCATTATGTCAACAGCAGCAGTAAATATTTCTTAATGAAGTAGACATTGAATAAAGAGATTCTTAAAACCATATCCTCTTTGTAAATGTATGTGTTGCAGTAAACCCATAACAGTGCAAACCTGAATAGTGTTGGTGTTTTTTTAATATTCTGAACAATTCGCTTTGCATACCATTTACTGGAAGCCGACGTTCCTACTTTTATTAGTTCATTTCTGGAAAGGAACACAAGCAACCACCCAGCTTAATCATTGTTTACTCTTGTCTAAAATGGTGTGATTACTTTTTTTGATAACACATTTTATTAGTTTTTCTTTCATATAACAAAACCACAGGGTCAGCACAGTGCAGATATAGCAAATAACGCACGTGCAGTGTCAGCTTCGCTCAAGCAGGAGCCTTTCCTTGGTAAGAAGGATGAGGCTAGCTTTGTAGAGACGTGTAACGGGTTTATGGGCTTCAATGGGAATTCTCTGCAGCATATTATCAAGCCCATTATCGCCGCTTTAGCGGTAGTTTTCTGCTGCTAAAGCGGCAATAACTTTAACGCCGTGGTTGATAATATGCCCCTTAGATCGTTATTAACTCTCGCCATTTCCCGCCAGTCTTGTAAATCGTCTGCCAGTTTCTCATCCCTCCATACCAGCTTTATACAGACTTCCTCTGCCAGTAGACACTCTTTGCATCTCTCGGCCTCAAGTCTAGGGAGGGGGCTTGTGGTTGCATTATACGTCACTTCGCCAACATAACAAAAGGCTTACAAGTTTATGACTGAATTTTTTCTTCTCCTGTCTAGGATGTTAGTCAAGTATAGAGTGTATTATTGAGTATGTCAACACTTTCAGCTGCACTTTGGTTAAAGCACCAATCATCAGTCTCCAGTAATCACCGAACATGCCCTTATCATGTGTAACAAGGAAATGTCCTCCCTGGTGACAGCCTGGGCAGTCTCCCAACTGGGTCAGCTATATCCTATGCACAGGGTCAGATTGGTAAGGCGGGCACTCGGGCAATGGGCGACGGGCTGGTATCCAAGTTGCAACTGTGGGCCGCTTTTTTTGGCCTTCGCAGAGTTGGGAGTTCAGAGATGCCGCCAGCGGCCCAGGGGGGTCCTGTGGGGCCTTTCCGGAGGCAGATGGGCCCCTTTTGACCCTTTTACCAACGGGGCAGAGGTTACATCAAGCTTTAGTGATGAAATCGAAGTCAGAATATTTTACGTGTAGCAGCAGCAGTTCCAGGCAATCATAATAGTAAATAAAAATGCTGGCGGTTCCTAAGTCACGTCGAAAGCTGCCTTCTTTTACACACATGATCATTTCCATTTCCGGGTTTTAGTGGTTGCAAAGGAGGCATAAGAATGAACGCCTAGGCTGGACTCTGCACCAATAAACAACATTACTTCTGCAGCCAAGCTCGAACCCATGTTTATAGATCTGAAATAAAATTATCCCTATCCTACAAAGTAACTCATTTTTACTTCAAAGCGAATTCGCTACTGGGAAAAACTGACTCAGCCTTTAAAACAATTTCTGAGCACAACTCCTGCCGGTATCCAATGGTTGGGTTGCTGTTCCCCCATCCCCCAATCCATAAGCACCACAGGAATTTAAAGGGTTATATAAATGTGTTTCATCACACAACAAGCCAGACAGTTCTTATAACTTTTATAGTGATTTAAAGCAGTTCATAATTAAATATGAACATTTTGTACAAAGACCATTACGCTTTACAAAAACGAAATCATACAACAAAAATGCTGGAGTCTTATTCCCAACATGAATTATTGTTTAAAATCACGTTTACAGGAGTCTCAATTTTACCCAAAGAAAAACAATTGTTCCGGGGCCAGGTGTAGCGCTGCTTGGATTTCTGGTGTTGTCAATCTCTCCCACATCCTATTCTCTTATTGACTGCATAGTTGAGGATGGACGCTAAGAAGGGTCACTGAGGGTCTTGAGTTCATTTAACGAATAAACGCTAACTCCATGCATGGATGGCTTTTTTTACCACTTCATCTGTTGATGCAAAATCTGTGTCCTCATTTCTAAAAGGATTATTAAGTCTGTTGTAAACTGCTTCAATCACACTTCGTTTGCTTGCCAATTCACCCTCTTTTGGGAGATTTGGGATGCTCTCAGTTGCTAACGTACGTATCACATGGACAAAGTTTGGCACCCCTTCTTCGCCCTGCTTCTTTGTGATCTCTTCTACTCCACTTTCCAGGTTCTGTTAAATTCAGTCTCTCGCTTCACGACATCAGGCAATACTTTCGGTGAACTCAGAAAACATATCAGTATGGCGCTCATGTTGTCTCTGCTACCCTTACACAAACAGGTGTCGGCTATTTCATTACAAACATTTGCAAGGTCATCTGTAACTTCAAGCCTGGATCTTACAAAATCACAAAGCTCTTCGTGCCCATCACATCCCAGATACCATTGCAAGCCGGGATGATAAACGGATCATCTTCTTCTGATCATTCTATTTCATATGCTTCTGGCTCTTGGGAAACAAGTTCCTCTGTGGGGCCTTTCCCATAAACACATTTGTAATCAAAGTCCTCGAATTCCCTGGATACAGCAACCAAACCATTCACACGTTGAATCATTACAGAACCACATGTGTTCTGGATACGTTCTTTTTCCTGTGGATTGCTTGGTTCATGATCTTGTGTAAACAAATTAACCTTCTTGGTCCTACACAGTAAACCTCTCGAGTCACCACAGTTGATGAAATATATGTGCTGGGGAGAAATCACTTTCCTGCAGCTGTTGACCCACTTCTGCCTGCCCCATGTTTCTTCTCGGAGATTACTCTCATGTGTTCCTCAATTTCTAGGAAAACTGTTCGGATTCCACTCTGTACACTTTCAACACAGAGTTCACCATCAGAAGCTTTAAAATCCTGGTTGGATGTAATGTGATCTGGTAAAGGCTCACAGCATATTTAGCAACTTGGGATCCAGCATGCCCATCATAAACAGTAAAAAAAAGACCATCTCTCAAGTCCATTTGGAAGGCCAATCACTACTGTGTGTGCATCCTTCATCTCAGGTTGCCACCATTGCATACTACTTAGTCCATAATGCAGTTCATTACCATGCCCATGAGCATTATGCTTCGCCATCTTTGGCTTGTCTAAAAATACCCCCATTGGGGTGGTCATGCTTCTTGAGGTCCGAGGATCCTGGCGGTGCGGGCAGGATCGGGTGGGTTGAGGTCCTGGGGTTGGCTCACTGCATTAGGCGGAGGAGGCGCAGCTCCAGAAGCAGTGAGAGCTCATTATGTTCACCCACGCCTGCAACCCGAGGAGGCAGAGCAGCAACATGCGGAGCTGGCGGGGGTGGGAGAAGGGTATATACCAGCGGGCTGAGCCGGACCTGTTAAGCTTGTGCTACGTGGCTTCTTCCTCCTCCTCTTCCTCGTCTAATCCTCCACCTCCAATGGGGTAGAGGTGTCATTCCCAGTCTCTCGCTGGGCCGGCCCATTAATGTATGCAGATTGAGCAGGGGAATGGGGCCAAAGCAGAAGTGGCCTCACATATTCAGGTGTGATTGACCATAGTGAACTAATCCATGCACAAAGAGTCCTGGCAATATTTAAATTGTTTTTATCTCAGCGACGTTATGAAATCATGCCTCTTTTAAAGAAACGCCCGTCCTTCTATTCATAATACTTTAAACTCTGAAGCAGTGTTTTGTGGAAAGGCACAATCTGCAAATGTGGGGCACTTTTTAGGTCTCGCCTGAGCCAGCGCATGCGCTACTCTGGCGAGACTTTTAGTAAGGGCTGCAAAAAAATGCTACCACACGCATTTGGTGGTGGCCTAGAGCTTGCTTTCACGCGAGCGGGCGCACGCTTACGAGCACATGCGCCATCTCGCGGGCACCCTTACATCCGCGATTTCTTTTCATCTCGAGCGCGCACCCTCAGTCGTGAAGCGCGCGCACATTAGTACATCCTCTTCACGCGAGATTGCATTACGCGGCACGGGAACAAACTCACTTTCTTGTTTAAAGCAAGCAATACAGGACGTTTCGGGTGAAGGAGAACGCCGTGCAAGAGGAGGGTACAGGCAGCAGGGAGGTATTGCTCGTCCATGGCAGCCTGTTAAGGGTGCAAAGGGTCACAAGTTGCGTTGCAAGTGTCATCTGCACATGCCACTTGCTGCGTTAGTTTTAGAGATGGGGAGCGGCTTAAGAGCTGGACAAGCAGCAGTGACATCTCACAGCATGACGCTCGCTTTACTGACCAATATATTTTTTAATGCTGTGCAATATTCGTGCACAAGCTTGTTCTGTCTGTCCCACTCCACCTCCAAATGACAGGCCTGTGATTGTGTTAGTCATGGAGTGTGCCAGTGACATCACTGAGCTCGAAAGAGCGATGGTTGCATTCCCATGCAGAGTGCATGTCTGGAGTCATGAGCCATAAAGAATGATGTAGCTCGACCTCTGACTCACTGATTGCCATTCACCTCATGTTTATATCGGTCTCCCAAACTGCCTCGTTGCTTCTTAGTTCCAAACCTGTGTTCTGTACATTAAGTGCCTGTAAGTTACATGATCCAGGTTTTCGTATTAGTTGTCCTTAAAATGTCTTTTCGTGTGTTTTGATGGATTAAGCATGTTGATAAAGTTTTATGTTGGTTGATGTGGCCTGAGACAGGGGAGAGTAAAGGTGGACTCAGGAAGAGGGAATGAGGGAATAGCTGTGTGATTAGACAAACTTCCCAAAAATGCTCAATAGAACATCGCATCAAGGCGCCTTCATCGGGGAAGAGCGGTTGTGCAGGAAACGTGGGTATAAATATATTTTCGCAAATATGCATTTTAGCGTCCGAGGGCACGCCCTGTGACTTGCAGAAAACAGGCATTTTATTCTCGGTACCCTGAGCATTTCTTGTGTTTTACGAGAGGACAGCCGATGCGAGGGCTTCTGTTCATCATCCTGCTGATGCTCGGAGATAATGAGTAGTCTACCCACTCTTTGTGCTTTAGGGCACATGCCCTACCCGATGTGGTTGTCGTGACAATTTTCAGAACCATTACGGCTGTCACCTTTGTAAAGGAAATGCTGGATACTTATTCAGGTTTACGACCCTGCAAGGGCCCAGTCGCGGAATTTCAAAAGAACTAATGAAAGTAATCTGCGTTCATTTTTATTAAAATTACCTTTCTGTTTGTTTACTTGTCAGTCAGGGATCATTAGGCAGCTCACACGCCCTTTTAAGTGTTGTATGCTCAAGTATTCAGCAAGTGGCATCTGTTAGAAATAAAGACAATAAAGAGAACATATCTGTAAGTAGAAACCTCGGAGTGCCTCCAGCTGTCCTTGCCTGTCCCAAGCAGTAGGGTGTCACAATGGGGTCTAGTTTAGTCAATCTCACACTGGTAATTATTGGTGCCACTGCTCTTTAGGAATGGGTGTTCCCTTCTATGTAGTGTAAGGTGATACATTTTTGCCAACCTAGTTGTTCATCAACATTTTGGCTAGAGGTGGGCGAGCCACAAAGCTCGGGTCTGTAGTCTGGCTCAGCTAGAGGTCCTGTTAGAATCTTCTAGTCCATAACGAGCCGAGCTGTAATGTGGCTTCTGAAAGTCACTTGCCTCTTCCTAGGATGTGGCTCTATGGCCAAAGCTGCTGACTTTGGAACTGGGAGACCAGGGTCATTTCTCGATGTTGACTCCACATCTTATTAGTCTGGGCAAATCAAGTAAAATCCCTGTGCCTTTCAAAAATGAATGTAACCTTGTGTAATGTAACTGGTACTCACACAAAAGCTTAATTACCTTCAGGACAAGTTTGTGCTATATAAACTATTAAAGAAGGCACAAAGAGGTAAAAACCAAGCGTCAACATAAGGAAAGACCAATAAATACTCATTTACAGGACGATTTTACAAAGTGAAACCAGAAAACCCAGGTTGATCACAGCATTCCTGCTTGAATTGTGTGATCTTAGGCAAATATTTTATTTTACCAAAACGCCATTATCGGGTAGGAAAGCACTTTCAAGTAGACGAGTTCAGAATACGATTTGTACAAAAACCTATTGCTTTATTTAACAAACTCTTAATATTGCTCTATAATAATTTGGGCTGTGTACAGAGCTTATGACAACTGTTGTGACTTAGTATGCTAATGTTTTATGTATAAAAAAAATCTCAGTGCAGTGCTCTAATTTGACTTACTAATGATCTCAAGATTCCATGGGGTGGAGCTGTATGTGTGGAAATGCACCTTTTTTCACTTTTTTTGTAAACCAGTATGGAATAGTATTTGCCACGGAATTGTAGCTACTCACATGCACAGTTGAAATCTTGGTGCACATAGCTTTGGCTGTAGCGCACACAGACCTTAGACTGCCGCACACCAAGAAAGAATTAGAGGGAACATGGATCGTTCTTCTCTTCCCATGTTAGCCGGACTGGCATCTGTGATGGGACTGCGTCAGTCTATTGCCACCATGTCTTTTTACCTTGGTTCTTTCTGTTGCTTTGAGAAGGGCCGATTTATTGTCAGTTTTGGAACCCACAAGAGGTACATTAACATTAAATATTTATGTATATGGCTTCTGCTCCACCCTAGGTCCCCTTTTTGAGAAGTGGCCTGGACTGAAACATCTTTTCAAGATAGACTGCAGTAATTATTCGCAACTCGCTCTGTTTTGAGTGCTATGCTTGACTTTGTTCTAAATTCAATCACTGGGATATGTTAAAGTGGAGGGCAACATGTGCTAGGATCCATCTATAGTAGTATTTTGGGAAGCTTGACGTTCACGTCCCTGGTGTCTCCAAAATGTGGCCTGTTTGAACCAATCTCAAATGCCAACCATCACTGGGTATTGGGTATCAGAGCGCTTTACACGAGCACCAGTTTCGTTATGTGAGGACATTCATTAGGTCTCGCTTGAGCCAGCGCATGCGCTGCTCTGGCGAGACTTTTAGTAAGGGCTGCAAAAAAATGCTACCACATGCATTTGGTGGTGGCCTAGAGCTTGCGTTCACGCGAGCGGGGGCGCGCTTACGAGCACATGCGCCATCTCGCGGGCACCCTTACAGCCGCGATTTCTTTCACTTTTGTGACGCCGCCATCTGTCTTTCCTCTATCTATGGTAGCTGGAACCCAATTTTGCACGCCGCACTTTCATATGGCTGCCGGCCGCTTTTGTTTCCGTCTCATTGCCGCACTCGCATTGACACTGCGGACCATGCCACAGGCATTCTCACTGGAGTGGGACGTTTCCAGACTGGTTTCTTACTGACTCCCATTCATTTTTCAGATATTGATCACAGGAATTATTTTTGCCCGGGTGCCGACCATATTTGCCACATATTGTTATAATCCAAGTGGCCCAAAGCTTATGCTCTTTCCAATTTACCGAGGTGAGATATTTGCATCTGACTTATGTTTGCATTTTCTTGCGGCGCATAGCTTTATCCATCTCGGTTATGGCATTTCCGGTATTATACCAGTGGGGTATATCTAATCTTCTTCTGTTTTCATATTTTTAGACACTGATTGCGGTATGGATTTGCACCAGAATATTGTTCTTGTGTAGCCACGTGGTTTCCATGGATGTTCTTTACAGAAGGGATCCAAACGCCGCAATTTCCACAGGTGACTCTGGTAGTCCTTTCTTAGTTTTTCTATGTGATCCTCAAACTCCTGGATTTTTCTTTCAGAGTAATGAGGCAGCTGGTACTGCTAGGAAACACATGCAGATGACACTGTTTCAGAGTTCATATTTCAGATTTTAAAGGGAGCACGCTTCACAAAGCAGTGTTATACAAGTACTTTTCATGATGCAAAATCGGCAGGGTTGAGGTTCAATTGACTGTGTTCTTGATCGAGTAGGGTTGGCTTTACAGTAATATAAAAACAGTCGTGCAAGACAATATTGGAGATAATTATTATTGCTGCAGAGAATTATTTTAGAACTTGTCAAAAGGTATTTTTTTTTTTTTTAAAAGAAGCACTTTATTCTTTTCCACAATACTGGTTCCCCCAACACAACCCCTGCAAACTCCGCTATCAAAATTTAAATTCCGTCATTAAATGACAACAATCTAAGATAAGTCGCTACACATTTAGTGCAACAACGGCCCCCGTTCCTGCTATTTTAACCTCTCACATGTTTGAAGGCTTGAAATTCATTCGACATATTGCCCAATTGGAGAGTTCAACTAAATGCAGCTACAGTGGCTCTCGCAGCTCCCCTATCAACAGGTAAGGAGCATGCTACACCACAAAGGGAGATTGGGAGAACAAACTGCTCATTGTTGCTTTGATTAGAAACATTCCTGGCCGAACAAATTTTTTTCCACCTGTCTGCACTTGCCGTGTTTGGTCAGCGGCACAGCTTCCCTTCATCTAAGAACGTTTTCATTTCTATGGCACCAACCTGCATTACTTTCAAATTCTAGGTCTCTTGGTCAGTGGTGCTCCCGAATGTTTGTGAATGGGGAAGTTCACAAGTGGTGGTTATAATTACTCCTTACCTCGCAGTTTAAATGAACCTCAAAACGCTAAAGCCCATATCTCATCTCTACGTCAGAAACGTTTTCTAAAACTGGCTACATTTGCCATTGCTTAAGGAATTTCCAACTTGGACCTCAGCATTTTTTATTTAATTTTCTCAATATCTTTCGGTATTGTGTGGCGAAAGTCTTAAATACAGGCCCCAACTTCGTATTCTTCCAATTATGTGATTCTTATACTTTCTCTCGGGACTCATTTTTTTGGACCCTTGCATTTGTTCATTTGTCGATATTACCACTTTTTTGTTGCACTATCCCTTGATCACTCATTTACAACCAGTGTATGTATGTCTTTTGAAGTCTCATTTACTGCTGCTATTAGGTAAGTCTGGGAGGTTCTGATTCATTCTTTAATCAGTTTTCTCAAATCTTCTTTTAGGTTTGCGGTAGACAATATGTGGTCAATTATTATCAGGAAAGTAAGCTTACGCACAAAACTTGGGAGTAAGTATTAATGATTCTCCTATTTCCTCTTATTCTGGGGGAGCCTCAACTCAACTACGTGAGATAACTCCATTCTCAACACAGGGACTTCAGGTTTTCACTGGATTGGAGTATCATTTCCAAGATGATAAGCCTTCTTTGTCACTGTCCCATATTGGCGACATCGATAGGTATTGTAGTCAAATGTGACATTCTATGGGCTCTACAGTCATTGTCAAATAAGTAATCTCCTACAAAATGTCACCATCAAAATATAACAATTCCAGGCTACTAAGGGAGTAACAATTTTATTATCAAAGTCAGTCAAACAGTTGCATGTTACCAGCTTTCCAGGATAGTACCAGCATCCACCCAATTGTGTTCTGAAAATACCAAAAAATCACTCTAGCACAGAAAGGTGTTGTCCTGCCCAGATTAGCAATCAGCCACCCTCTCAAATCTGTAGATGCTGCACAAACCCTCCGCCACTAGGTTTTCACAATTAAATAGATCAGTGCTGCATTTTGGCCTTTGAAAGTTATTTAAGGGTGCAACATCTGGCAACCTGTGCCATACAAAGCTCAGCAACCGCACCTGGAGTCTCTGCCATTTGGCAATTGATTCTCAGCAATCTCTCATATTGGCATGCTTTGCCAATGCTTGTTTGTAAAGCATTGTTAAAAAAAACAAAGTGCTGGCGGTAACGCAAACACAGTTATTGCAAAACTGAAAACTGAATTCAACATATTCAATCTTTAAGAAATGCACAGCTTATTTTTTAACTTTTACCCAGGAAACTCTGGAACACAATTTAAAAAGCCAATTGCATGATATTCAGCTTAATAATAAAACGTTGAGTTAGTTGCACATACTTAAAAGAACCAGGAAATGTGCAGATGTAAATTGGCCATTTACTTTCCACATGACTATGAATTGGAATACATGCTCCAGATGTAGGTGTTCTGCAGCAGTCCTGCACCAGATTTATGGAGTACACATCTCTCCAGTCACTCTTTCGCCTCAAATAAAGGCTGAGTGCAGAACCCTGCCCCCTTCCCAGTGTCAGAAATTCTGGCTTTGTGTGTCATGGCTTAGGCTTCCATGCAGCATGTGGAAAGCAGAAGATACAGAAATTCAACACGATAAAGTCTGCCCTTTAGTGAAATCTGGGAAAAATAGACTTGTTGCTGTGCTTTTAGGGACAGGCTGGAAGGGATGAGGTGCAACATGGTCAGAGTAAGGATTTAAGGGGTAAGAAGCACATGGAAAAGAGTACAAAAAACACATTGGTGCCATGGAGTGCTAAAAAGAACAAGCATTTGCAATTCAGTAGGTCTCGCATTTACACGAGTTTGAGCTATTGACATTGTAAATGACAATGCCTTTTATTTATGTTTTGGCTTTTAAAACGTAAATAAAAGATATTGTCATTTAGAATACTAGTAGCTTAAGCTCTCACAAATTCGAGAACTATTGCATTGCAAATGCTTCCCAAGATGCGCTTGCAGCTATGTTCTTATTTTTCATCAACACCAGCATTACTTGTTTCCTATTTTCTTAGCTTTAAAATCATTTCTTCAGAAGTTTCACGACCCACATCAGATTAAACAAGCATTGGCATAGCCAATAGGTCTCGCCTTTGGGACCTTATAAGTGTTTAGCCATGCATCAGTTGATGTTGTTGCACCAAGGATATTGTGCTGCATAACTAAATACTTATAAGGTCACAAAAGCGAGACCTATTTGCTATGCCAATGCTTGTTTTTAGGGTGCCTGGGCCTATTTTTGATCCCAATCCAAACCCTGCTTTTGCAGGATAATCGGTGGGTTCGGTAGGCCCTGTGTAGCAATTTAAACTGAGTGAGACAAAACTGTGTATTGTTAGACAACATCTTGTGGCGCTGCAGTATCTTGTCCATTCAATGTCAGTGAATGGTGAGGCTGTATTTTGTTCTTACTTCCCCCCGGTGTTCAGTAAGTAAACAATCTGGTCCCATAGCAGCATTTTATAAGTATATAATATGGGTCACTCACCCTGTGTGAGAAAAGTTAAGGTAGCCATAATTGCAGAGTCAGAGGGGTGTCTAGGGAATTCCCCCCAAGTTTGCCTAAGGGCTCTAGTTAGTTTAGCAAAAGGCAGGAAGTGTTCCGCGTTTATTACACATTTTCGTCTACCTCATCAAATGTTATAAAAAACTCTCTTTCATATATATTGCCCAGTGTGGAGACAGCCTCCGCTTTCATTTTTTTAATTCTGAAAAGTGGTCCCTTTTATAATTATCATGCACATGCGGCCTTGCATTTATAACATCAGTGATATCAAATAGGGAGTATCCCGATTCTCACGACTCAGTGTGCAGTGTGGAGTCTGAGTAATACCCTGCAAATAATGCTTTCTCCTGGCTAGCGCTCTATCTATACACTGTGGCAGGAATTAGAGCTGAGCCGCCAGGTAGTTGTGTTCAAAGTCTGGTAGGGCTAACCCGTTTTGCTCATATGGTAACAGTGGTGGGTGGCACAGGTTAGAGTGGTGAGGTGGGCGAAAGTCGACAAAAGACAGGATAGGTGAAATTAATTAAATAAATAAAACCACTTACCAGGCGCCATGCAGCGAGCGCAAGGTAAGTGGTTTTATTTATGTATTTAATTTTACCTATCCCATCATCTGTCTACTTCCCAAACCCGACGCTCTTACCTGTGCCAGCCACCACTGTATGGCAACTGCACTGTAGTCCGTGTAATTCTGGGGCAGCCTTGCCCAATGTGTCCATGTTGCCATGCCCGCATCATTCACTCATACTGTATTTCCTTAGCAAATTCTGAAACTCTCCCTACGTTAGTCCCGAGAATCCTGCCCTGAAGAGACCCCATATCAAGAGAGGGTCAAAACGTTGTCGACTTTAACAAAGAGAGAGCCTAAGAAAAACAAAACACATTTGAATATACTATTAATATGGAAAGCACCTCTTTCTGTTACTACCAATAACTTTCTGCCCCCCACCACTTTTTTTGAGTTAATTCATACATCACTGTTAGATTGTGGTCACTTCACCGGGGGTCACCAAATCACATATGAATTGTTTATAGTGTAAATATTTTGTGTCTTAGGAAATACTGTGTGTGGTAATCCTTCTTATTGTTATTTTGATTGCAAAATAAATCATACTAATTTCGGCTGAAGTGAGTACGACTTGATAGATTGTCGTGTGGGTTTTCTAAATGTATGTAATATTACTCTGACTATAATTTAATTAAGGTCTCATTTTGCATATTATTTTTGTCCCTGATTATTTCAAGCAAGCTATATTTTCTTAAAGAGTTTGTATTTAATTAATGAATGAGTTCCTTGTAAACATTGTCTTTTGCTCCTATGGTAAGAGTGGCGGGTGGCACAGGTTAGAGTGGTGTGGCGGGCTAAAGTCGACAAAAGACGTGTTAGGTCAAATTAAATAAATACATAAAACCACTTACCATGTGCGATGCAACGAGCGCAAGGTAAGTGGTTTTATTTATTTATTTAATTTTCCCTATCCCATCATCTGTCTACTTCCCCCACCCGACACTCTTACCTGTGCCAGCCACCACTGTATGGCAACTGCACTGTAGTCAGTGTAATTCTGGAGCAGCCTCCACCAGACACCAGAACAGTAAGTATCTCATCAACCTTTTGAAATATCGATCTGGGAAGCAAATCCATTATTCCCTGAAGTGCATAAAGATATCTGGGCAGTGGCATCATTTTGACAAGAGCCACTCTTCCCATAAATGACAGAGGCAATCAGTGCCAGAAAGCAAGATAGTGGTCTGCCCCGTACAGTACTTTGCCTATGGTCAACTCAATTGTTTCTACCAGTGCAAGGGGCACATGCATCCCAACTATGGGACATTGCTCCTGCAAGACAAAGATGTGACTTAGACCAGTTGGTGCTCATTCCAGAATACTGTATAAAATCATGTAATAAATGAAACATAGATGGGACTGATTCCAAGGGTTCCTCATACATACTAACATGTCATCCACTCCACTGTCTTGTGCCCCACTCAAGCTCATACCTCTCAAAGATAATCTACCCTGTCTTATCCTTTGCAGAAGAGCGGGTGTATGAGAGTTTGATTGAGTTCATCTGTACTAACACCCGAACATGAACTCCCATAGGATGGTGGTGAACACTTTTTCAATAATGAGAGAATCCACCGCATAGCCTTGATCATCTTGCTTACATAATCCTTAACATGTACAAGTCTGTGCAACTTGGAAGTCGAGCTTCTATGTGGGCTAAACCCCAATTGGTCATTGCACACTAAGGGCCTGATTTCCAATCGGCGGCCAGTTTACTTCATCACAAACATGACAGAAACCTGTCCGTCATAGTGAAAGTGCCACAGGATATAATGAACTTGTAAGACAGCGGACGTAATACCGAACATGTTTGTGACAGAGTAACCCATCATCCAAACTTTAAATAAGGTCCTAAGTGAGGTAACACTTTCAGCATCCTTCAAGCCAGTATCTTACAAACTATCTTGGTGCCTAAATTAATCATGGATAAGGGGGGTTGTTTTTCTGCTTTTGGGATCACCACTATTAATGCTTCTTACATTGTCTCTGGTAGATGCCAAACTGATTGGCTGGCTTCTTCTATGACGTAGCCATCACACCATCTGTCACTTGTGTTATCCCAGTCTGCATTTCTCCAAGGGCTTCTTTCAATTCCTTACTGTTGCAAAGTCATCCTGTGCCTTGGGCACCCCCCAACATTTTTGCTGACTGGTACTGTGGTAACTGACTCTGACTGTCCCCGGGCTCTGCCTAACCAGGCCCAGGGCCAGTGCTATGCTGAAAGAGACACTTATAAAACTGGGTAAACACCTACATTCACCAGGGTACACTATGAGTTAGGGTACCCCTATGATTGACATTACCTCCCCTAAAAGCCCCTAGTACATAATAGGGCAGGGGGATTAAAACTACCTTTAAGCCTCTAGTATATAATAGGGCTTTGCAGTTTAAAGGCAAACGGCCCTGTCTGCATTTGCATGAGTGCACTTCTGAGGCCTGAGGTCAGTTTAAAAGTAGCCCTATGTTGCAGGACTGCTTTTGAAATGCAAATTGTGCCTAAACTCGACTTTGGTGTTTGAGGCGATAATAAACTATAATGTTTTTACATATCAGGTACCCCCAGTTTCTCCCATAGGTGTCCCAGGGGTGCGGGGTCAGGTATTTATAAGGAGGACCCTTATAAAACTAATTTTAGATGCCCTGCGTTAAGGGAAAATTGCACATTTCACTCCCAACATTGTGGTAAAGTGCTTCCCAAAATCGACTTTTGTACTAGGAACACTGTGGAGTGAGAATCTGCAATATTTTTACATGTTCAGAACCCCTAAGTTTCCAGGGGTATTCCAGGGGGGAGGGTCCTGTAGATTTAGGCAGGGTCCTTATAAAATATGTTTTTATAAGGCCTGGTGTTGGAAAAATGCCCTAAGTAATTTCTCCCATTGCAAATCCTCTGCCACAGAAATTAACATGGCAAGAAGTTATTAACTAATAATTGCTGCTAGGGGAATCATAAAAATATCATTCAATGACTTTCTAGAATGGTATTGATAAATCCAACATTATGGTATTGTTAAATTTCTCCTAAAGTGTACAGACAATAAGTTATAAGACATTCTTGTTTGTAAGCCAAAATTCAGCATTCCAGTGGTCTGTCCTGATTGATCAGAGTTAAGTGCATTAGCCAGGCTCATTTGGGGCCTCATGTAGGTAGCCAAATACCGGTCGGTAACGGCCGATTTTCGGTAAATATGCCGTTACCGACCGGTATTCAGACAAGTGAGATGTAGGAGTCCAAAAACCACTTTTCGGTAAATATGAGGCGGTAAATACCGATTCATAGTTACCGAATTCTAAAATACCGATTCATATTTACCGAATACATTATTAACGAATCGGTAAATATGAAGTGGTAAATATGAAGTGGTAAAAATTGAAAATGACATGTAGGAGCAGTCGGTAATTAAGAAATCCAGGAAAATCGGTAAATAAGAGTCGGTAATTAACACGGATGGAAAGCAGGTGGTAACCATCAACAATGCACATAAGCAATCCCAAAATGCAACAGCGTGGACAACATGGCCGCCATGTACGTCATTGCAAGGCGCCTACGTCTACAGGCAGCAGGACTGAGGGTGTGGCGACGGGAGGAACAAATCTACAGACAGCGCATCACACTATTCCAGCTGACTGATGCAGAGATACATGAGAGGTACAGGCTACACCCCGAAACCATCATGGACTTAATCAGGGACCTTCACCCACTCCTGGACCAGCCAATAAGAAGGGCGCACGCCATACCCCCACATGTGCAGGTGCTCTGCAGCCTACATCTGTTGGCATCCGGCAGTTATCAGGTGGTGATAGCTGCGGTGGGTGGGGTATCCCAGAGTTGCCTGTCACGTTTCTTCAGGAAGTTCCTGGATGCCATGATGCAGAGAATGCACCACTACATCAGCTTCCCAAACACACAGGCTGCACTGCAGAAAACAAAAACAGACTTTTATCACATGGCACAGTTCCCCCATGTCATCGGCTGTATTGATGGTACACACATCCCAATCTGTCCTCCAGCTGACACAGAGCACATCTACAGGAACAGGAAGTCCACCCACTCCATCAATGTGCAGGTGATCTGTGATGCAGGGAACATCATCACAGATATTGTTGCAAAGTTTCCTGGGAGCACCCACGACTCTTACATCTTCCAGAATAGTGGGATCTACACACGACTGAGAGCCGGAGAATTCGGAGAGGGATACCTGCTGGGTAAGTAACAGTGACGCCCCTTGAAACCTGCAAATCAGAGTGTATAGAGGCATGTAACTGATGGTTCCCTTTTACTCATCCAGGCGACAGTGCATATGCATGCCGTTCATTCATCCTCACTCCCTACCTACACCCAGCAACCCAGAGTGAGAGACGATACAACGTGGCCCACAAATCTACACGCAATGTGGTGGAGCGCACGTTTGGACTGCTGAAGAGCAGGTTCCGCTGCCTCCACAAGAGCGGAGGCGCACGCCAGTACAAACCCATCACCTGCTGCAAGATAATTGCCACTTGTGCAATGCTGCACAACCTTGCCACGAAAAAAGGTACAGATGTGGAACTAACATATTTTGAGGACAACGAGGATGAGTCAGGCCAGCCAGAGGGCAGCGCAGCTAGAGTGCCAACTGCAATCGATGGGAGAGAGAGACGGGCAGAGATCACATGCAACTATTTCTGAGTAAGTGAGGGGACACAGCGAGTCGTGAGAAGTCATGACGTAGTTTAATGTGGCACCACGCCATGAACACATGAACAGGCCAATCTGGCAATATGCCATCTATACAATGAGTATGTCCAGGGTTACGTCACCCAATGGCAAGTGGATAAGCAGGGCCACATCAATGTTTGCGCATACGCGCTGCAGTGGTGGATTGCACGGCCTGTGCATCCTCACTAGAGCCAACCCCAAGCCGCCTGCTGCTCCTGCGTGCTTCGGGGACGGGGGGTGTGATGCTGCTGCTGGTGTCGATGCTCTCCGCAGCATCCCCTGCAGCAGTTGTCGACGCCTGACTTGTCAATAGCACCCCTAGTGCACTTGTCACCTGCACCATCCCCCGTGACAGGTCGCTGCAGCACTGTGTTAGGCCCTCCTGCATCGTCACAGAGCGCCGGCAAAGTAGGGAAGTCGCAGTTGCCAGACGGTTGAGTGCCCTGCTGGTAGTGTCCCTTCTCTGGCGTTCCCGGCGCCGTGCTTCGATGTCAGCATCTAATTTGCTGCACAACTGCTGGATTGACTGGGACATGTCCCGAATGCCCGCAGCCATGCCGCCAATGTTTGTGTCCATGTTGACTAAGCTTGTCCTCATCACCCGCATGTGCCTCTGGACTGACATTACTGCCTTTGATTGCAGGCGCTGTTGCTTCAACATTTGGCCCTCGAGCCCCAAGAAGACACCATGGCCGTCAGTGGGTGCTGGTGGACTCTGGACACGCGACCTGCGGTGCCCTCTTGCTCCCGTCTGTGCTGCCTGTGATGTTTGGGGCACAGTGGGATGGCTCCCTTCCTGGGGCCCGGTGCGGTCTTCTGGGCCCATGCTGTCATCTGACGAGGTGTCTAAGGCTCGTAGCCTGGCTGCTGGACGCCTCCTCATTCTCACACCTGCAAGCGGAGATGTGGCCGGTGAATCGAACATGAGTGGCGATGCTGGCTCTGGTGGTGGTGATGCTGGCTCTCGGTGAGGTGATGCTGGCTCTGTGTGCGGCGAGGCTGGCTGCGTAGGTGGTGCGGCTGCAAGTGGGCCTGCTCCCTGGTCTGCACTCGTGCTGGCTAGAGGTGATTTTTGTGGCCGGTGTGCCGTCTCCCCTGCAGCATGCCCTGTACTGCATGATGTCACATCTGTGGACAGAAAAACAACATTGGCTCAGTGTCCCCGAAGGGCTGCATTGCAAGCGTCACAATAAATCATTTCACATTCCAATCTGTCCTCTGTCTCCTTGTGCCTCGAGTGCGTGACATGCCTTGTTGCCCTGTGACATTTACGTCATGGTTAGTGTTGCCCTGACTACATCTCCCGGAATGCATTGCCTGTCTGCACTGACACGTGTGGACTGCAGTGTGATTCTCGTGTCACAATGGGGGATGTGGGATAGGGGTAGGGGCGGCTACATTGCTGTGCTTTCGTCTTACCTTGGTGTGTTGCGGCTCTGGCAGAGCTGTCGGCGTCCCCAAGACCCACAACGCTCTCTTGCTCGAGTGTGGCCGCCACCAGCTCCTCCAGTTCGGTGAGGGCAGGTGCCCTGTTGGTTCCACCTCCGGTCTGGCTGGCCTCCTTCTGGATGTCGCCCATCTTCCTCTTGGTCACAATCCTCAGGTCATACCAGCGCTTTTTGAGGACCTCAATTTCCCTGTGGGTCACTCCCACAGCATTGACCTGCGCCTGGATGGCCAGCCATATGTTGCGCTTTTCGGCCTCAGGCACTTGCAGGGATTGCCTCCCAAACAGCTTCTGGTGCTGCTTCACCACCTCCTCCACCAGCACCTGGAGTTCCTTGGGGCTGAATTTGAGCTTCCTCCTCCTTTCCCCTCCGTCTTTCTGTGTGCTCTGGCTGGACATGCTGTTCGTTTCCCGCTCGCACATGCAACTGCTCCCTGCCTCTCCTCTGCACTCCGAGCCTCTCCAGGGTCGGCTAATTATGTACACCTGCCTGGGTGTGGCCACTTCGGCTAATTGTGTACACCTGCCTGGGTGTGGGCAGTTCCTGGTTGGGTGGGCTGTCGTTGCACAGGATTAGCTGTTTCGTCAAGTCATGTGATGTTATTTACCGAATCCGTACGTACCGATTCGGTATTTTCCGATTCGGTAGATACCACCTCGGTATTTTCCGATTCGGTAGATACCACCTCGGTATTTTCCGATTCGGTAATTATCACCTCGGTATTTACCGAATCGGTGAATTCCGATTCGTATTTACCGACTGTTACCGAATCGGTAACTGTTACCGAATTTTTACCTACATGTAACTTACCGATTCTAATTTACCGATTCGGTACGGCTCGGTATTTAAGAACCGGTAAAATTTATTTACCTACATGAGGCCCTTGATGAGGTGATAAATAGCCCATGGGGTTAGAAAGCTCTTCTGGGAGGGCAGGGTTCTGCTACATAGGAATGCTAGAGCAGGGAGAGGGATCGTAAATAATATTCTTCAATGGAAGAAGCCAGTTTCATATACACCTCTACTCCTTGAACCCAGCCGCCAGATGGTAGGATTAAGGAAGGAATGAGAAGATGCAAGGGGGAGAGACTATGGAGATTAACCACCCTGGAAGTGTGTTTAGCCAGCTCTTTTCTCCCTGCTGGAAAGTCAGCCATGTGGAATTTTGGAGAAATGGTGCTCTCTTGGAGAAAATAGTGCCACACTTTGGAGGATGTGGTCATACCCTGTACCTCAACGCCCTCCTGCTTGACCCAAAGAACCTGGAACAAGTATCTGAGAAGGGCAGAGCCTCTCAGATCTGCTGCTTGAAACTTAAGGAAGAAGAAGGGTCCATGCTTAGAGGTTTGATTTGCACCAATCAGGCCCTACACTCTGAAGACTGAGCCTGCTGCACAATCTAGAACTACAGCCCTGTGGGCTACCTTGCTTCAAAAGGACTAAAGAGTGGACTCCCTCCTAGCTACAGGTTAACAGAGCTCACCTGGAACATCACCACCATGAATCCTCAGCCTGGCGTACTACCAGTGGATTTGTAAGGGTTTTGTCCAAGTGGATTGTGGGAACTGAAGTCCCAAACTTTCAATGACTATCTGGGAGCTTCCAGACCCTTGCAGTAAGTTTTGGACATTTTGGGACCCTTTAGGGAACTTCAGGAATTAGCTCCAGAAGTTTGGAGAAATTCGGAGCAACTTTGAAAAAAAGCTCCATAAGTGGACCAACTCGACCTGGCCAGCCAAGCCAGCAACCCTCAACTGCGAGCCGGCCTGACATCCAGGATCATCCCTCTGGAAAGCTCTAGAGGTCCGACTTCCAGAGTTTGACTGGGAGTAAGCTGAAGCCCAATCCGACTAACCCTCTGCCTGGTGAAGAGCATCAAGGGACCCCGAAAGAAAAAGCTCTGTAAAAGTTTCTAAGTCTGAATGTAGGAGAGGTGAGCGGGACCAACTGCAAGAGTCAAGCCGCCCAGCTTCAACTGTGTGCCGGCCTGGATCTCTGGTTCATCCCACAGGAAAGCTCCGGAGGTCGGACTTCCACAAGTTTGACCGGGAGCTCGTCGCAAGGCAAGTCGGTAAACCCTCACCGAATCCAGACTGGCTGAGAGCTTCAAGGGACCCCAGGAAGATAAGCTTCAATAAAGTTTCTAAATCAGAATATAAAAACTTTGACCTAGACCTACTACGAGTAAAAGCCATGCAGGGCTCCATCGTGGTAGGTCTGAAACTTTGACTTTGTGCCGGTCTCGTGCTGCCAGATGTCCCAATAGGCACTATAGATTTCTAAGTGCTATATAGTGCTAAATCTTTTTTTTTTAAATCATATCTCGATCTCTACATTGGATTATATTATAAAGACAAAAATATTTCCTATTGTTATAAATTGGTGCTGGAGTTATATTGTGTGTTGTGTCTTAATTATTTACTGAATTGGTGTTTTTAAATGCTTTACATACCTGTCTTTTAAGTTAAGCATGCCTGCTCGCAGCCAAACTACCAAGGGTTGAGCGTGAGAATAATTTTCTAAGAATTGTTCTGAGCCCTATATTGTGTTAGTGGCCTTATTGGCAGTGGTAGATATAAATTTACCACTACTAATAATCCAGTTTCCAACACTTACCTCTTATAGGGGATGGGGCTTGCCAAGAATCATCCAGGAATAGTCTTGGCAGACTGGCCACATCTAAATATTCTTTGCCTTCACTGGGTCTAATAGTTCCTCCTCTGTATAGAGCTTTTGGAGATATATCCGAAAAACTTGAATAATGGATTATTGTGCTGTATGTGTTGTGCCAACTTCATCTGTCTCTATCAATATATTGGATTTCTTCAGTTTGCTTTTTAGGAACCATGCAAGCACCTTCCGGATCTAGCCCCTTCTCTAAAGGCTCTTGTTTGTATTGCGCCCCAGGTTGCATTGAAATAACCAATTAGTGGTGTATAAATGATCATAGCAAACTCTGTGTCCTGGATTGCTTCTGATATTACCTGCCATGTGGGGGTACAGGGTCCCCCATGTCTGTCACCATAAGTGATTAACAACGGGGAGTGGTCTGAAAGGAGCCTATCCGTATGGGGCAAAGAACAGTTGGATGTCAAGTACACCATGCACCATGCCCAAATTGCCTATCAGTTGCAATTTGAGTCTTGTCTAAGGGCTCTACTTGGCGAAGACCTATCCTTCTTGGATAATATCACGCAGTTAAAATCTCTGGCCCAGATCAGTGTGGTTCCCAAGTATGGCATCGTTGTTTCCAAAAAGGACATCTATGCACCATTTTCCTCTCATTCAGTCAGCTGGTGACCAGTAAGCACCACCCGTCAGGATGTGATCAGGGTTCCGGTGTATGATCAGAGGTTCAACGGGTACTTTGCCATCCACCCATGTGATGAAGTCTTCTCTAGAGTACGAGAAGTAGGTGGCCCAATGTAGCTGTACCCTCCCTTTTCATACTGATTTTAGATGTTTTTCTTGTGTCAATTTGAGGAACTCTATTCTGATGTTTTGTTGCTTTATAAATGGTAATCCTCTGTGCCATTTTGTAAAACAAATTTAACCCCCTCACATTTCAGGTAATCAGCTTGAGTGGCTCAATAGTTTTGTGTTAGTAAAGATGCTGACTTTTCCTGTTAAGGCCTGTTCAGCACCACCATATCCTACTCATGCCATACCTGTGCTAGGCCCACAACGTATCCCTGCTATTAAAGTGTGCACTGAATGCAGCATATCTGTTTTTGACCCTTTGTTCCCTAACGTAACAACCACTGTTGGACTCTTCCTGGCATAATAAGCACATGTAGAATTAGTAATGTGTGTCTGTGTGAAGATATCATATGGCAATCGTCCGTATCCTATTGTTAGTAATCTGTTTTCAACGTGGCATTCCATAGCATTCCTGTGAAGACCCCATGTCCTACCCTCCACATACCACCCAGTGTTTCCCAATCAGAGAACGGTCATAGCAGCAACAATAACAGTATTAAATAAACCCCAATGAAATACAGTATAGGACTCAATCACTCAGGGCCTCAGCCGGTGCCATGCAGGTGCTTTGAGACAGATGTGGCATCCAGCTGTGTTATGTTGATGAGCTCGGTAGTGGCCGTCCGTACTTAACCAGTGTGATTCCTTAGCCCCTATTCATGCTCCATCACCTTGAGTTTTTGTGTATCAAAAAGTAAGGTGGGGTCATCCAATAGTGTGTTCAATCTAGGAACCAAGATTGTTGGTTTAAATGTTCACAAGCTGCTCATATATTAGTTCACGCCCCTCATTCCATCCTCAATGTTCCATCGGAGTTCAGCACTATTCGCTCCAATAGGGCAGATGTCACCTCAGTGCCTTGTTTCCTGGTGTGTCCAGCTCCTTCTGCAGGAGATTGTCCAGTGCATTATGATCCCTTTTGATTCTGGCAAAACTCAAGCCGGTTCCATGCCACTTCAGGTGATGCAAAAAAGTGTTTTTATCACTTTTAGTTTAGAAGGAAATTATAGCTTATACTTTTGTGTTCCTTCTGGGAAGGATTTTGTGTCTTGCTGCACTTATTGTGTGTAGTCCTGATAGATCTGAATTGTTGATCCTTCATGCTGTGCTGACCCACTTCTGTCTGCCCCTTACAGGGCAGAGCTCCTGTCACTGTAATTTAGCAAGTTGGCTACTATGGCTCTCAGAGGAGCTCCAGATCTTGGAGGTAGGGTCAGTGTTTTCTAATTCAATCTATTCGGAAAAGGCATGATAGGCCTTTGGGCTTCATTGTGCTCATTATCCAGTCCTCTAGGAAGAGCTCAACTGTCTGGCCCTCCACTCTCTCCCGGAAGCCAAAGGAGCATAGATTATAGTGCTGCAAATGATCTTCTGCCTCCTAAACCATCTCTCCTAGTACTCTTGTGGTTTTTTAAGGCTTGTTTAACGTTGTTCACTGCTCATAGGCATTTGGCAGTGAGTGTATGCACCATGTCCTCTGTCACCTTTGTTCAGTCAAAAAATGTTCGTAGTTCCACTCTCAGTGAAGTCATTTTTGCATATCAATTTTGTTTTCCAGGACCTGCCAGTCAGTTATTTCTCTGAAGAGATCTGCGGATGCTGGTTCCAGTGTTGCTGTTTGTGCATCGTCTGAAGTCTTTTGCAATAATTGCATTATCTTATTAGGGTATGATAGCTTTATACTTCATCATATTTGTGATGTTCTGAGGGTTGCCCAGCAGTGTGCTCCACTGTTGCGTCCTTCTACAAGGATCAAATCGTGATTCAGATAGTCGCTTTCCAGTCGATGCATGTCAAAGGATGTTCCAAGCCAGGAGCTAGCCCCACGTTTGGGCACAAAACTCAAATAGGGGCTGAAGCGGAGTTCCGTGAGAGGCCTCCTAGCATCCCTGCACTTTTTCTCTCCAGTCTCAGAAATATCCATTGCAATGTCATTGCAGAAGTTGCCCCAAGATTACTGGAACACATATTGTTTCCCCCTTCAGTCACCTTTGATGGGAACCTTGGACAACGTTTGCTAGTTGCACAATTTCTCATCACCCCCTATCAACAATATTCAGAGCAGCCCGTACATCTATACCCAAGCAGGCAGCCTCCCTAGCACAGCAGGGACACAGCTTATGGAGCCCTATAGCCGTGGCAAGGCCCAATGGTCTCTCAGCATGCCTGACCCACTAACCCTCCTGTTACTATCTCTAGTTGCATACTCTAAAGCAGCAACCTCTACCTGCAGGTCAATGACTGAGCTGGTCTTCCTAAGGCACAACCCCACCGCTTTGCACGCCACAGTCCGTACTCCACGGGGGCCTTTGTTCTCCTCCTCTTACCTACTGGTGTGCACCTACTACCAGGGTGGAAAATGTGCCACTCGACACCAAGAGCTGCTGCTCCACAGGTCTCCTTACGGCACGAAGGCTGGGGCATGGCACTGTGTCCACAACAAGGTTTGCAGTGGGGGGTGGAGGCAGCCTACAATGCTGCGGGTCTCCTTCAGAGAGAGTGCTGGGGTCCAGCAAAACAGAGCCACCATCTTGATTCCAGGGACGGGGAGGCTACCCTCTGGTTCTCGTCATTGTTACTCCACTGCAGGCAACCCTGTGCAATCAAGTTGATTTATAGGTTATCTAGAGGTATTGCACTGAAGGAGTCAGGGCCAGATGTTGGTGACTGTGCAGGATTTCACAGGATTATTGTTCAGGCTCGACGGAGCTGGTGGGATTCATGTCCTGTTGGCCAGCTTGTTGGCCATGCCTCCCATGAAATAATTAGAGACTTCACACATACTCATGAGTTGGGCTTTCTTAGTCAAGTAGTCAAATTATTATTTCCTCCCCCGCTTTTTTTTAGGAGCATGGGATAAGCAGATACATGAAAACAAAATGTTACATATGATTACAAAGAAGAGAGAAAGAAGAAGACCACAAGAAAAGCTTCATCAAATTCTGGCAGACCAATATATGTCTGTTCGTCCCAAACACTATTTAGTATCGGGCCTTTGCGCATGGATTGAAAGGTATTCTTTCAAAAATCCACTTTCAAAAAATTGATTTTTTAGGACTTACTGGCAGAAGGTGCTTACCCAGACAAGAAATCAGCAATGAAGCTAGCGTCAACTGGATACAGATCGTTTCTCACATTGTTAACTATCCATACTTAAAACATTTAAGGAGGACATAACTTCCCAATATTTAAAAACTATACGATATATATAAATTCATACCAGCTGTTAGTTTGTGCTTTGTTGTGACATCAAACAAAATTGCTAATCATATAGTTTTACTATGAACATTTTAAAAAGAAAACATTATCATATGTTGTTTGAAGAGATTGATGAAATAATGACTAATGAAGAAATTTTTAGTGTCTGTAATAAAGGTCCAACAGTTTTTACGTTGTTATCAGATTTTATTCCTGATTAAAGCAAGATGTGTTGTAATTGTATTCATGTTCAATTTTACTCAATTTGTGATTGTGGCATTTATGGAGTTTTGATCTTGAATTCTAACTAAACTTGTATTATGATTTTACTTTTATGAACCCATTTCCACAAACCAAAAGTAATTTACTCACAGCAATAGACTCCACACTGATAATTCCTATTCCTGACAGCTGCCTCACACATTTAGAAGGTAAACTATTGGAAGTCGCTAGAGAAGGGCTCCTGACTCAGCTACCCGGAATTTGTGTGATCTAATTTATTTAGTTTTTTATTTTTTCATTTGCATATTATTGCTATTTTGTAATGTAGTGCATTACAAGTATAACAAATACAAAAATGCAGATCTTACGAACACTAAACAAGAATGAAAATGATTCAGAATGAGGGGCGTGGCCTGGAGCCAAAAGGAAATGGCCGCAAGTTAGAGAGGCTCCTTGACCCACTCTCTTCCACTGCCCATTAATCCGTGCACAGATCCAAAGCATCTTCACAAAACCAGATTGGACTCTCCCCGGAGCTTGAGGAAGGCGATCCCTGAATCCTTGAAGTAACGCTGCAGCGCTAAGGTGGTGAGATGTGGGAAGGCCTACTGATGACTTGAATCCCCGCCTTTGAGTTTGGATAGGGAGGTGCCCGGAAGAGGATAAATCAGACTCGGTGGGTGGGACGCTGGGCGAACGTAACGGGCCGTGGCTGCTCTGGCTGCTCTGTTTTCTACCCCCACCCCTCCTCGGACCATGTGGTGCCCTGCAGGCCACAAATGGTCGGCGGAGCTGGACTGGCTGACCCCCGCGGGTGTAGAGAGCGGCATGACGGTGCAGGCTTTCCCGTCAGTGTTGCCGGTGAATGCTAGTTTCGCGGCACCTCCTCCATGGTTTTCGGAGGGGGATCACGAGACTAGATCGCCCCTTCAGAAACTCCACATACTAAGGCAAGCACAGCCAGGGGCAAAGCAAATGCTGGAGGGGTGGATGGGGTGGATGGGGTGAGAGTAAAACCGGATTGGTGGACCCCTAGGGTGGTGTGACAAGGTGAGCATTGTACTCTTGGGGCCTGATGCCCGAAGAGGGATACTTGATGCCAGATCGCCCCTCAGCGAACCCACACACTGAGGCAAATGCAGACACAGTGACCAGCTAGGATACAAGTGTGTGTGGAGACCTACCGTTGGGGACGTAGCTACTCAGATTTGGACCAGTTTTGGCAACCCGGAGTACCATTTTGAGATACTGGTCAGGATAGGAGACTACTTGTTCCTCCACACCTCTTCGTGGCCACTGCGAACTAGTCAGCAGGACAGACCACTGCGTCATCTAAAAGCAGAAACAGCCTTCCTGGGGAAACCCTACAGGCCAAGTGGGGTGAGTCTCTCCATGGTTAGGCGGCTAATACACAGAAGGGGATCCGTCAAACAAAATGTTATAAATTTTCACTGCAAAATAATTCTGAGGTGGAAACGGGGATCAGGGTAGAGGCACCGTCCGGACAGTGCCCAGAGGGTGGAGATCCCACCCTGAGCGACATTATGAGTGCCATAAGTGGTGTCCGAGCCTCAATGGAGAGGAGAATGGACTCCATTACAAATGAAGTAACACTCATTAGAGAGGATCTGCAAAAAATGGGTGACAGGCTCAAAGAGGTGGAGGTGGTTGCAGCCGTTCTCCAAATGGACTCGACGACAATGCAGCAGCAAATTAAAGAATTGCAAATCTTCAGCCACATCTTGGAAAACAAGCTGGATGACTATGAAGGCAGATCCCGATGTAATAATGTCAGAATCTTGGGCGTTCCAGAGCGGGCTGAAGGGGCCTCGGCAGATCTCTTCGTGGAAGATCTAATTACAAACCATCTGCAACCAAGGGAACTCTCCAACTTCTTTTCGGTCGAAAGAGCTCATAGGGTTCCCGAGGGGAGACCAAAGCTGGAAGCCCCCCCCCCGACCCTTGTTGGCCAGACTGTTTAATTTTTGTGACCGAGACATTGTGCTACAAAGTGCTCGAAGTACACCACCTGTTTTATTCGAAAACAGTAAAATAACCTTTTTCCCTGACTTCACAGTAAAGGTGCAAAACCAGAGACGGTCCTTCTTAGAGGCGAAGAAAGTCATGAGAGACAAGGGGATGAAGTATTCCACGCTGCTTCTAGCTAAAATGCATGTTGAGGCGGAGGGAAAAACTTGGTTTTTCGACCCCCCAGAAGCAGCTCAGGAGTGGCTTGATGGATGGAGGACAATCGGGGGGAACAGCCCCAGACCACGAATGGAGAACCCTCAAAAGAAACTAGCGATCCATGGGGACCGAGTAACAAAGGGCACCAAGGCTAATGGAACGAGCTGGAGTGGGTGGCAGAGGCATACATGGAGTCCACTAAATACTTAACTCCTATCTTTGAAGGAATCAAGTTAGAGAATCAAGCTGTACACTGGTTGAATAATGACATAGTAGTTGCTGTGATGTGACTATATCCTTTTATGGTTAAAATGCTTACATAATGGTACTGTAGAAATTGGTGGTGGAGGGGGAGGCGGGATTGTGTTGGTCACCCCCCCATTTTTGTGCAACACTTACACACTAGTTTGTGTTAGGACGACGGGCACTCTGCAGAGTTGGGGAGCGGGTAGTTCTTTAAGGTATATTTTGGTAGAGTTCTATATTTAGATGGCATAAAGGAAAGAAAAAAATGGGCAATGAGAAGAAAAACACCACTCCAGACATGCTGAATTCACGACCCCATAGAAGACCGATCAATGCATCCAACTGAGTTAAAAAATTTCAGACAGTTATGGAATAATGTCAAATATTTAGGCCCCACCCCACCTTTACAACTGACTTAATTTGGAGACAGGGGTTGATCAAAAAATTGTTAACGAATAATGATAAACTCGATAATGGATAAGGGGCTAAAGCTCCTCTCCCAATGTGGTCCTCCTGCAGAAGACGCACTTAATTGGAAATACATGCAAAGCATTAAACCGCTGGAGATACAAGCTATTAGTCCACTCAGGGTTCACTTCCGGATCCAGAGGGGTGGGGATACTGATGCAATCCACCTTCCCCTTTAGTGTGTCCCGCACCTGGACTGACACACTATGAAGGTATGCGGCAGCCACGGGGCACTGGGGAGGTCGGCCAATTACCATAGTGACAGTATATGTTTCCCTGTCCCTACATAAGGCACCGTTCCAAGAGATGGGCAAGTTGTTATTGGATTTCCCGGTGGGTGAACTTCTGATAGGAGGGGATTTCAATGTAATTATTTCTGGGGGGCTGGATCGTCACCCACCCCGGGATTTACAAAACCCTCAGACATGCTTCTTAGAATTTCTAGCAGCAATGGGACTGGTGGACGTATGGCGAGTCCACCACCTGGAGCAGCGGCAGTATACGTTCCATTCGGTTGCCCACAATAGCCTCTCTGAAATAGATTATATTCTCGCCCCGGCAGACCAGGTGGCCCGAGTTAAAGAGACCTGCCACTTGGCGAGGGGCATAGGGGCATATCAGACCACTCTCCTGTATGGGCCTTTTACGTGCAGGGGACAAGACAAGCGGGAGGATACTGCCCGTCACACCTTGGTGTCTTATAAACCCAAGTATATGGAAATGGGTTAAAGATATCATAGATCTTTATTTCCAGGAAAACCAAAACTCAGTGGGGTCAGCCCAGCCCAAATTGGAGGCATTTAAGCTGGTGGTTAGGGGGCAGGCCCTTTCCCTGGCTGCCGGAGTTGGAAAAGACAATATGGCAGCAATGGAAAGATTAGAGGGCAAATGAATGCAACTAGAGAGAGAATTAGACTGGAGCGAGTCAGAAAGTGTTAAACATAAGCTAAGTGTTAAAAAGAAAGACTTTAAAGACTTAGCGACGGATGCGGCAAAGACAACACACAGAGTGGCACAAAATAGAATCGATGAGGCAGTGGACAAGGCAGGAATACTCCTTGCCTAGCTCGACAAGCGCGAACAGGTAAATGGACTGGTGACGGAATTGGTAACAGAGAAAGGTGAATTAATACGAGATCCGCACTGTATATCAACAGAGTTTGCCGCGTACTATGAACTATGAACAAATTTATACAACCACGAAAACCTTAACGGAAGCAGAATCAATGGAACTATTACAGGAAATGCCCATCCCTAACCACTAAAAAAGTGAAGTCACTAGAGGGGGACACACCACCGGAAGAAGTAGCACAGGCAATCTGGGGACTTAGGTCCGGTAAGGTGACAGGGACCAATGGTCTTCCCATAGAACTCTATAAGTTGGCAACTAATAAGATATCCCCATACCTAAGAGACATGTATTTGGAGAGTCAGGACTCTGGAGGACTCCCTATTGACCAGCGACAGGCCACAATTGTGGTCATCCATAAAGAGGGCAAACCAAGAAACAGCTGCTCCTCAGATCGCACCATCTCTCTACTAAATGTAAATGCTAAAATCCTTGCCAAACTACTTGCCGTACATCTACTACAAGTTGGTACGAGGTTGGTACATCCCGACCAATCCGGCTTTTTGCCGGAAGGAGCACATCGCTTAACATGCGTAGGCTGCACGGAGTTCTGGGGCGAATAGGCACTCTTAGGGAGGATGCGGTGGTGATATCCCTGGATGCCAAAATGGCATTTGACATCATTGAATGTTCTGAAGAGGTTGGGTTTCAGTCCCAACTTTGTTGCTTCGCTTGGGCTCCTCTATAGTGAACCACTAGCACAAGTGGTGGTCAACGGGACATTGTCCTTGTCCTTTCCCCTCCGGAGAGGAACACAGCAGGGTTGCCCCCTGTCACCTTTGCTTTTTGCCCTAGTATTAGAACCTCTTGCCACATGGATCCGTAGAGATCCCTTGATAACAGGGCTTCGTTGTACGGAACAATGTGAAGACCAAATATCTCTCAATGCGGATGATATACTCCTATATCTCGCCTCACCCAAATTCTCGATACACAGAGTAATAAATATATTCACCAACTTCGGGAAATACTCTGCATATAAAATCAGTTGGGCAAAGTCCATAGTCTGTGTACTGAGAGGTGAGTCACCCCTCTTCATAAAGACTATGAGGCGACAATTGTCACAGAAGGATTCTGATACCTGGGAATTTATATTACCACCGACCCCGAGCAATTCTACAGCCGGAATTTGCTACCTCCACTTCAGCACCTGAGAAGTGATGTGAGGCACTGGAAAACCCTCCCGCTAACCTTATAGGGGTGCACAGCATTATTTAAAATGATGGTGCTTCCTTGTTTCTTTTATGTGTTGCATAACGCCCCTTTTCCAGTGCCAGCCTCCTATTTCAAGTCTATTGAAAGCGAACAGAGGGATCTGCTATGGGTCGGGATACCACCCCGAATTGCCATGCAAAAACTGGTGAGGGGTTGGTAAGATGGATGGATTGGACTCCCTGACATGCGACAATATTATTCGGTAGCACAGTTGACGGCCATCAACCAGTGTATATACCACCCATTTGATGAGCCAGGATATAGAATGGACAAAATGGTTATGCCAGGAGGGAGACATGAAAGGGTGCTATGTAATAAATCGGCATGACTGTGCCTCTCGGGCCCTGCTAAACACACGGTGCAGGTCTGGCACTCAGCAAATAGGAGTTTGGGGTTGGACATCAAAAATATGCAGTCCACCCCACTGTGGGATTCGGATCAACTGGGAATACTGAGGAAAACTAAGGGATTTGATAAATGGGACTAAATAGGAATATCGAAGGTAGGAGATCTATGTCTCTAGGGAGGAGTGGCCCCCTATGGTCAGCTACAACACGAGTATGAACTGGCCACTACGGATATGTTTAGATATATGCAGATTAAACATGCTCTCCAGGCGGCAATTCCCAAGGGCGAACTACTCCCTGAATCCTCTCCATTGGAGGACAGAATCCTATTAGACTGTATGAGCTGAAAGGCTATCTCCCTAACTTATCAAAAATCGATTAACAATGCCCGGACCCCCTTGTCCCACTTAGAGATAGCTGGACTCGAGATGTGGGGAAGTTGGATGAAGAGGACTGGCGTGAAGCGCTGGCCTCCCCGCGAGAGGTGGCAATCTCTTCCAGGTTCAGGCTAGTACAGCTCAAAATTCTGCATAGAATGTACTACTCATGTCAAGCATTAGCCAAAATGAGCCTTAGGGAAAACTCAAAATGTAGAAGACTATATAACCAGGAAGGCACGTTTTTTCATACGATATGGGAGCGTGTCCACATTAAAAACTATTGGGAGAGGGTTGTGGAATGCTTGGGGAGAGGTGCTGGGGAAAGAATTGGTGCTACAAGCCAATTGGTGCCTCTTGAATATTTGGGGGGACACAGATTTAAAGAGTAAAGAAAAGATATGGGTAAAACTTAGGCTGTCAGTAGCCAAGCATAACATCGCCCAAACATGGGGGATCCCCGCGGCGCCCATGATTCAGGCGTGGCAGAACAATATGGATTGATGCATGGTGGCTGAAAAAATGGTATATGAGAGCCAGGGCTGCCCTAGGAAGTGGGAGCAGGTGTGGGTGGGTGGAATTTGTATAGAGGGAACATATGTACTTCACCATTAATTGATACACACCAAGTGCACGGGGACCAATTAGTCAATGCAATGGAATAGTGAAACATGCACGTATTGTGAAAATGCCAAAACTAAGATGTCTTCCTGATTTGTCACTGTTCTAAATGCTCTGACATGACACAGAGATGCTTTGATGTTTTCTTTTGTCATCAATAAAAAGGAGCAAAAAAATGATTTAAAACTATCTGACGTAAATAAAACTCTAGAACAGTATAATTTTAAGCGGTTGTGTTAATTGCAGCACAGACAAGAATACCAGAATGTTTTGGCTCATTCTAAGTTCACGAAATATGTATTCCTCTTGGATATGATGTTTGAAATTAACCCTGGGCGTAGTTTGCATAGTAGCGCTACGCGTAGCTACGCGAAGTGCTCTTCGCACTACGCGAGCTACGCGTAGCTACGTGAGCTGCGTATTAAATGCTGTTCGCACTGATTGCACAGTGACGGATACTTGTCTGCATTGTGCAATCATTGTAAACGGCATCTTGCACAGTGCAAGCGGTCGTTTTCTGCCGCTCGAGTAGATTTGTACTCGAGCGGAAGTTTTCTCAACGCGGACTGGTAGTTTCTCATCGCGAGCGGTCGCGAGCATACGTGACCACTCGCAATGAGAAACCTGACCTCCCCGTGTTGAGAATCTCGCCGGGTGGTTTATTTTCCATGCTCGCGATCGGCAACTTGATGTTGCTGATCGCGAACGAGGAAAAAGTCTTGCCGGGATGTCATTTTGCTTGCTCACGGTTGCCAACTTGACGTTGAGGACCGCTAGCAAGCAAAAAATGCCCACTACGCTCCACGTTTTTGCACTGTGCTACGTTCAATTCGCGGAGCGCGTAGTTGCGCAAACTATGCAAACTACGCAAGCGTAGCGTAGTCCTACGCCCAGGATTATTTGAAATGATGACACTTTGTGATTGATATTATTATAATGGGTGTTGAACTATTTGACAATAGAACCACCCACCCTTTTTTGGACTTTCAATGGGATGCTAGTATGTTAAGGTTCCATCCATAATCCATTTAAATACATGAAGTATGCCGCCGCAGTTTCCGAAGAATAATGGTCCTTTTTACCTCTCTTCGTGGTCGTCCTTTGCCTGCTAAAAGATTTGCAGTTTCGCACAAAATTGATCTGTGTTGACTTGCACCAGTAAGCGCAGTTTAAATTGACACGTTTACAGATAACTCCCTACAGAGTCCTGGGCTAACTCTCACCCCTCCCATTTAAAAGGGCGGTATACCGCTACATCCTATGCTGTAACATTAGTAAATATATGGACATAAGGTTAATTGTGACAGTGCACATAGCCCTTTATTGACTCCCATTGTCCCTACGAGTACTCTGTGCAAGTGATAATGTCATACAAATCTTGAAGGTGATGCAAATTTGAAGTCACCGAGAAGATGTAGTGTTGAGGTGTGGCACATTTGCTGAAAGCATCAACATAACCTGTAAGCAAGTCAGTTAGCAAGGACTAACGCTTGGCAGAAGTAAACCAAAACACCTTTCTAGTGAGAAAGCAGAATTCATGATGACATGAATATGTGTCTTACCGTTACTCATTCCATCCTATTCTCTGTAAGAATAGATTACCCCTATTTATTTGTGCATTGAAGAAAACATTTAATAATGACCCAATATTTTTAGCATCCCAGAAATTCAAAAATGGTTGAACTGGTTTTGTTTCTTCTTAGGAAATATACTAACTTTGCTAAGTTTCAGAACTGGTATTACAGTTTGCACAGGAGGCGAATTTGTGTCTATTTATGGGAGAGTAGCCACTGGCTCTGTACAAAACAAAATGAACATAGTACATAACATCTATACCAAATAAAACTGAAATTCTTTATTCTGTGTTCCTGTGAACTAAAATGTGAAGCTCCTCAAGAAATTGCGAGTGGTTTGTGACTTCTTGGGTGCTAAACATGTCCCTCAGCCGGGAACCCTCAAACTTTATAGCTTCTGACATCTACACACCAGCCATGCTGACCCTTGCCAACCAAACCAGCGAACACTCCTCTCTGTTCTGTGTGCTGAGTACTGTTTCAATTAGTCTAAATCTTCCGTAAGAGCCCTTCCCACGGTCATATGGTTGCCATCTGATGGTCTAATTGGGGTTTCCTTTCTAGACACTCTGTCCCACCACTTTTTTCCTTCACTAGCTTTACAAGTGAGGAAAGTATTATAATGATGAAGTACACATAGTCTCTTTAATGTGTTTATTCTTAACACCCACCAAATGCACAGCGATGACAGCAGGCTATGGCTCCAACTGTCCCTTCAGTCCCTTGTACACTCTCAACCCATGTCATCACATTCCGAGACAGAACTATCCCTTAAAGGAGAAGCTACAACACATCTTCCCTTTATAAAAAATGTAAAAGAATACAAAAGAAAGCAGAAAAAGAAGAAAGATAAAATAACACAGTTTAAGCAAATACATAAGACTTGCAGATACAAATATAAAACAACTTAATACCATTAGTGCTTTACACAGTAGTCTTGAAGATACAATGGTGGTCTCCTGATCCTGGAACCATGAGTATGTGGATCAGAATAAGTACAATTTTCATAACATTTTGGAACTTTGGGCTGAGACGGGGAATCTCTGTGTCCATTCCCAGAATGAACACATTTTGACAAACGAGACATACTCCACACATCTCCCCCATCAAGCATAACTACATTTCTCATGACTTTAACAATACGCCTCAGTCCAAAATATTTTGTACCACCTTTGGGAGACCAAACTGCTTTCTTAACAAATACCAGGTCACCAATTTTCCAAGTAGATTGACATACCCCATTTCTCATATCAAACGTACGCTTGTAATTCTCTTGATATTTGTTAAGTCTCCAATTCTTCACAACACAACCCCTGTCTTTCACACTCAACCAAAGAGGATTTAACTTAGAACCAGCTGTTCTTCCCTTAAGTTTTTCAAATGGGGAACAGCCAGTAACACTATTAGGTGTATTCCTATGCGCCCACAATTTTTCTCGTAGGATGGGCTTGAGTGGAGCTCTTCTCTCTAAGGCACTCTGAGCGGAAGCTCTAATCAATCTATTCATACTTTCAACTAACCCATTTGCCTGAGGGGCATAAAGGGCAGTTCTGTGATGTGTGATTGAAAGATCTTTCAAGAAATCTGTCATTTCTTGAGAGGTAAATTGCACCCCATTATCCGAAACAAGAACATCGGGTATGCCTTCACATGTAAAGGCATCTCTAAGAAATTCAATAATGTTCTTAGTTACCTCTGAACCCATACAAGAAGCAGATACCCACTTGGATGTGTAATCAACTAGTACAACAACAAACCTTTCCGAGGGAGACAAAGTGTCAAAAGGACCCACAATATCAACAGCAAGCTTTGACCAAGGACGTTCAGGTATCGCAACAGGAGAAAGAGGAGCAGTCCTAACTTTCCTCGACTTGTGTTTATTCTTAACACCCACCAAATACACAGCGATGACAGCAGGCTATGGCTCCAACTGTCCCTTCAGTCCCTTGTACACTCTCAACCCATGTCATCACATTCCGAGACAGAACTATCCCTTAAAGGAGAAGCTACAACAGAAAGCATCAAAGCCAAGTCTCACTAAATAGGCGCTCAATGTCTGAGGTCTGTTTCCTTCAGAAATCCCCAAAAGACACTTCTCTTCTGCAGAGTTAGCCCCATGACTCCACCACACTCCCGGACTCCTATATATTCCCACACATTCATCCAAGCGATCGGTGACACGGTGTTCAATCGAAAGTGTGCTTTGCTGGACATTATATCATGTGGCGTGCATCACTCCAGCATGTAGCTGCTTCAATTTTTTCAATATATAATCCAAGTCTTCAATACCGATTCCCAAAACTAGCCTTTCTAAACTCTTCCCTCTGACTCTTCCCCTCCACATCCCTTTTTACTCATCCCAAGTCTCCTCCTACTGCTATGACCTCCAAAACAAACAAACAAACAAAGTCTAAATCCTTCACTCTTCTATCCCTCCACTATCCTTTTCAATCAAAATACCAGACTAACATGTCCACTTCTCAAATTTCATATTTCACTATACTAATTTACCACTTATCTTTTATGGGTTCCATAGTAGTGTACTACTCACTGAAAAAGCGCTTCAACACCTCATCAGGGGCAGCAAGCACTATATTAATGCAAACCTTTTTCCTTCTTCTATCCCTCCTCTACCCTTATCTATCCAAAGAACTGATTAACACATCCACCACTCAAATTACTTTCATATTTCACTATACTAATTTTCAACACTAATCCTTTATGGGTTCCGGAATAGCGTGCTACTTGCCAAAATAGAGCTTCAACACCCCATTAGGGGTAACAAGCGCTATATAAATACAAACCTTTTTCCCTCTTCTATCCCTCCCTTACCCTTCTCAATCCAAATAACTGACTAACATATCCACCACTCAAATTACTTTCATGTTTCACTATACTAATTCAACACTGACCCTTTATTGGTTCCGGAGTAGCGTGCCACTCGCCAAAAAAGCGCTTCCACGCCCCATCAGGGGTAACAATCGCTATATAAATGCAAACCTTTTTCCCTCTTCTATCCCTGTGCTATCCTTCTCAATCCAAATAACTGACTAATATCCACCACTCAAATTACTTTAATATTTCGCTATACTAATTCACCACTAATCCTTTATGGGTTCCGGAGTAGCATGCTACTCGCCAAAAAGCACGGCAACACCCCATCAGGGGTAACTAGAGCTATATAAATGAAAACCTTTTTCCATCTTCTATCCCCCCGCTATCTTTTTGAATCCAAAGAACTGACTAACCTATCCACCACTCAAATTACTTTCATATTTCAATATATTAATTCAACACTAATCCTTTATGGGTCCGAAAAAGTGATTTGACGCCTCGTCAGGGGTAGTAAGCGCTATATGACACCATCCACTCTGGATCCCTTGAAGTCCCCTGCCCACACCACATCTTCAACAAAGCCAACAGCACCATTGCACCCCATCTCCGAAAAACCATCAACATCTCCTTCGAGACAGCGACCTTCCCTGAGAGCTGGAAGCACGCAGAGATCAACACCTTACTCAAGAAACCCAAGGCATACCCCAAGGACCTCAAGAACATCTGACCCACCTCCCTGCTCCCGTTCCCGGCGAAGGTCATCGAAAAGACAGTTAACAACAAGTCCGGGTTCCGCAGCAACCACAGCACCGAAACTGCCCTCATCACCGCCACCGATGACATCAGGACCCTGCTAGACAACGGAGAAACCGCGGCCCTCATCCTCCTGGACCTGTCAGCTGCCTTCGACACGGTCTGCCACCGCACACTACGAATACGCCTCTACAATGCCGGAATCCAAGAAAAGGCCCTGGACTGGACCTCCTCCTTCCTCTCCGGCAGAACACAGAGCGTCCACCTCCTCCCCTTCCGCTCCAAAGCCACCGGGATCATCTGCGGCATACCCAAAGGCTCATGCCTCAGCCCAACGTTGTTCAACGTCTACATGGAACCGCTCACCCACGTCGCACAACGGCACAACCTCAACATCATCTCCTATGCCGACGAAACACAGCTGATCCTCTCCCTCACCAAAGACCCCCACACTGCCAAAACCAACCTCCACAAAGGAATGAAGGCCGTCACCGACTGGATGAGGAACAGCCGATTGAAGCTGAACTCGGACAAGACGGAGGTCCTCATCCTCGGATCCACCCCCTCGGCCTGGGACAACTCCTGGTGGCTGACTGCACTAGGAACACCCCCAACACCCACCGACCACGCACGCAACCTAGGGGTCATCCTCGACTCCATCCTCTCCATGACGAAGCAGGTCAACGCAGTCTCCTCATCCTGCTTCAACACCCTCCGCATGCTTCGCAGGATCTTCAAGTGGATCCCCACTGAAAGGAGAAGAACGGTCACCCAGGCCCTCGTCAGCAGTAGACTGGACTACGGAAACACACTATACTGAGGAACCCTGGCCAAACTCCTGAAACGGCTCCAACGCATCCAGAACGCCTCCGCACGCCTGATCCTCGACATCCCTTGCCGCAGCCACATCACACCCCACCTGAGAGACCTGCACTGGCTCCTTGTCAACAAGAGGATAACCTTCAAACTCCTCACCCACGCACAGAAGGCACTCAACAACAGTGGACCAGCGTACCTCAACAGCCGACTCAGTCTCTACACCCCTACCCGCCAGCTCCGCTCAGCAGACCGCGCCCTCGCCACTGTCCCCCGCATCCGAAGAGTGACCGCCAGTGGCAGATCATTCTCCCACCTCGCAGCCAAGACATGGAACACGCTCCCTATCCGCCTACGGCAGACCGAAGTCCTTCTGACCTTCAGGAGACTTCTCAAAACCTGGCTCTTCGAGCAGTAGCAGCTCCCCCCCTCTCCCCCCTTAGCGCCTTGAGACCCTCACGGGTATGTAGTGCGGTTTACAAATGCTATGATTGATTGATTATAAATGCAATTACAATAAAATCAACATGAACAATCAGTTTAACTGCTTTCCATATGCAAACATGAATACACTAATTTGCAGCAGCACCACAAAAAAGGCAAAGTGATTGTCAGGGACATCAACACAGTATGCATTATTTGTGGTCAGTGTAGGAGAAGATTTGTCACAGGTGCCAATATAGGTATAGGGACATAGGCATTAGGTACATTTATGATTTCTTAAATGTTTCACAAAATGTATGTGTTGAATATTGATTTCATGTATTTAATATTGAATGCAGAAATAAGTAACATTCTATACTCTAAGATCGAAGCCAAAACAGCGAGTGTCTGGTATATCTTTCTCAAACAAAAATGTTGTCCTTCTGATGAGAGTCAAATTTCAAATGAGAACAAATATCAACTGGAATGTGGCAGCAATGTGCAAACTCTAGTATATCAAGAGTAGCTTACCTGGAGAGTCTTGCTTCCCAATGACTGTTTTTGGTCTGCCTGCATCTTGATCTGATTGAAGACTCAATGGCAATGTGCTCATCTCAGGAAAATCCTCTTCATGGTATCATCTGAATTACTTAGTGGAATGGATTGTTGTTGGAGTGCCAACATATGTGTTTGTGTGAACTTGTGTTATTTTTTCAAAGGTGGTATTGTTTCATGATTAATTCTACTGAACTAAAGCTATGTTTTCGTCTGTTGAGTGATACTCTCACATTCCCTCTGCAAACTTCGAACCATGTGCTTGATTTGGTTCCCTGAATGCATTATAAATTGCATTTGATATTACTCAAAGCAGTTTAGGGGTTAGGTTGTGCTTGCATATAGCCTCAAACAGCAGACGAGTTAGACCTTAGACTAACGTTTCATGTTATATGTTGCTGGTGAACCATTTGTATTCACAAGAAGACGTGGGTGCAGAGTGTTTCCCAACTCTAAAAGGTGTATCATGCACAGTATTTCAGATAGTGTGAGATAGTTCAGTTCAGAAGACTAAATAGTAAATGTTATTAGTTTATTCTTTTCAGGACTGACTCAAATTCATGAGACAAATCCATACCAGGATTAAAGAGGATGATACGCAGTGGTTTGTGCCTTTCCCAATTCCCCTTTCCTCTGTTTTCTCAGGAGCAGCTTCTTAGTCTTCTCAGAGAACAAGGTGGGTTAGACAGAGCAACATCGAAGCTCAACAACAACCACCCCCCGCCCCACCTCCGCAGTGGAAGAGGGAGACTGACAGTGATGTGTGTACTGCATTTATCACAAATATAGCTCAGTAATATCATCTTGACTTCTGTAATCTGATAAAAACAGATTGTTTGCATGAAATCCCAAGAGGATGTTGCTTATTTAGAATATGTTGTAACTTATTTAGAACAGAGCTACACAAATAAAATATAGAATAGTCTATAGCTTTGCAGTGAGCAGGATTCTTTTGACTCTCTCTTTGACCTTTAGGCAATTCCTCCATCTCCCTTCTAGCATCCTGTGAAAACATATGTTTTGACCTCCCATAATGAATAATTTTTTCCAGAAATTACCTTTTTCGGTGGAGCATTGTCAATATAGCAGGAATTAAGAGGTGGGATATTGGAAGATCTGAAGTCTGCTCTACTACTTGGATTTCCTTTGTTCTTTTCAAATTTGAAAAATTAACTTCTTGCCAAAAACAGTTCAGAAAGTTTTAACCGAAAATGTGATAAATATCACAAATCATCAGCAACAACATTGCGTAAGATGCTGGGATTTGAATCCAGTGAATAAAATCTCAATCAGAAAATACATCTTTCCAAAACCTAATGTACCAAAAGTGAACATGTACTTTTGGTGTTTCTAAATGGGAAAAGGTTATTAGAAGCTTATTGGACAAGCCGTGGATTAACAGTGAGTGAGAGTAAACAGTATCCATATATTTATCTAGAAGTTTTGTGCCTTTTGAGTTACCTCTAAACACTAAGGGGCCTATTCACAAGCTGCATTTTGTGGTACGTTTAGTAGTAGTACAATAGTAGTACTCACATGCTCCAAAATGCTATTCACAAACCAAATTGCAAATCTGCAATCTTTTTTATGCAAAGAGATTTGCCCCGATTGCGGTGATGTCCACACATTTACGCCTAGTTTTTGTAGTAAATGTAAGATGCACAGGAAAGAGTGATACTGCAACACCCTCCACAGACATCAGGTGACACCTACTCTCTACAAATAGATGTCGTTTCTATTTTATTTTGAAAATCCATTGTTACTAATGGCTGAAAGATAATTACTTTGTGCATGCTTTTTATACTGGCATACAAACTGTTCCCAGAGGAATTACTGATATGTGTATCCCTATTCTTGTTTAACTATGTATAACTTGTTTGTCCTTTGTGTTCCAGATTATTATCCAGGTTAAGGTACAATCAATAATTCACTCTGATCTGATGTTTGACCGATTACTATGACAATATGATTAGGACAAAGAATCAAGTCAATTTGTTGTGTAGTTATATACAATAGATCCTGAAGAATCACCACTAGATCCATCTGGACTTACATAGGCGAGAAACATGTTGACCATATTCAAGATTAAACACTGATCAGTCTTAATAGAAGCATTCCCTCCTGTATAAGCCACATTTTTAACTAGGGTAGCGAGTTCCATCAATAATGTTAATTGACATTGAACAGCACTATACCTATTTTAATTCACAACTACAAAAAAACTCTTCCACACACTACAAAATGTACTACCCGCTCACCCTCACGTCATCATACCGCATATACGAAAAGACTTCCGGCAAAGAGCCCCCTTGTGGGTGCCCTGCGGGCTTTGCAGTACCGGCCCAATGAGGAGCTTTCCCAGTGATGAAGCATCACACCTTTCGGGATGTATGAGGGCACTTGCTTTTACTTGGAGCAAGACCCCCTACTGGAACACTAGTATTGCTTTATTCACCCTCCCTCCTCTGTCTTTATAGGAACAGCACAACCCCATTTTTTTGATACAGTCTACTAATGTTAGGAGCAGGTGTGCTGGACCTTTACAAAAGCTCCTGGTTCCTCTAGTTAGAGAACTGCAACAAACTCCCATAGAAAATAATGGAGGCAGACGCTTAAAACAGCACCCCTTAGGAAATAATGTGAAAATAATGTAATTTATTTTAACTTTTAGAAAATTAACTATAATTACAAAATAAATAATTTTGTTTTATAAGATATTTAATAGCCTTTTTAATTTAAAAGTACATTTAACTATTTTTTAATAAAAAATTAATTGATTTAATTAAGATAAATGTAAGCATAACTTAATTTTGACTACACAATAAATAAATATAAACATCTTACTTTAGGTGGAATTTGTTTTAACTAAATCATTAAAAAAGAAACGTTTTTTAATGTAATATATTCCATGAATTGCATATTTAATTCAACATTAAGTTAATAGTTCTGTGGCATGTTTTATTTTTTCTGCATTTAAAACAAATATATAAAATTAAGGCACGCTAATATTTAACATAAAAATATTTTTACCTTTTTTTTAAGTTTAATAAACTTTTTTGTTTTTCCCTATACTTTGCCATAGTGAGTTCTCCATTCCGATGGTGGAGACCTCTGCCTACATGTGAAAAGTTACTTGTAGTAACTTTACTCTCATAAATGTGACTAGACCAGCTGGTTTCATTGGGTAGGTACATGCAAGTCTACACTTTTTTTTACTCAGAAAGGGTGAACAGTCAAAAGTAGTAAAGTTACTGAAAAATGTAAGAGTAAATTTACACATGTAAGTTTACTTACATGCAAATTTACCTTTGTGACTAGGGCCTTAAATTTCATATCAGAAAAGTTGTGTTGCCTTGGGTGCGTGGCAGTGAAAAACAACATTGCGGAGCATATTGTGGCAGTATTTAAGGAATTGCACAAACTGGTGAGCCAGGTGGCCATTAGCTACTCTCATTTACTATAATTCTTTAGAGCTGTGTTAAGAAAACTGTATACATTCAGCAATGTATATTTAACTACTGTTAAGGCACAGTCATTAAGCAATAGGGTACAATTTCCTTTAAAAGTACAGCAGTGTTAAATGATATGAAACCTGGATTGTACCCTTTTAGTGACTTCTTGATAGTATACATTATCAGTGTTAGCACTAGGGTGTTGCCGGCACTATTTGCTTTTCCCACCTTTGTCAACGCTATCTGACGTGTGAGTCATCGCCTGCATGATGATATGGACTGAAAGGCAGCAAAATGTGGCAGCAGGACATGTCTAATGCGTTTTTAGCGTGATCTTGGCTGTACAGGAAATGGACGCCGTATTCTAGACGTTCCCAGTAAATGTCATGAACCCAAAACAAAAAAAATTCACATTTAGAACAGCTGTAAGAACACACCCTTTTCATTATAAAAACATCCGTTTGTCACATGTGCGCACATTGTTTGTGTTCTATTTTTGCAATTGGGACAGAATTCCAGAAACCTGCTACCAATTCTTACTCACAAAATGTGCGTTTCTATAGTGCTTGTTAAGACAGCTTGTGCTTTCTAGTAATGGTTTAAATGGCACTTGTAGCCACCCAATCAAATTATTTAATTAGTTTTAAAGATCCACCTGGACCCTGTCCCAGCTGTCTGTTGATGCATTTTAATTGCCACTTCAGTGCCAGATAAAACTGTGGGGTGTGCGGCAGGAGCCAATAATGATGCGGCAAAATCTCTCCCAATTTATTGACCCTAGACTAATGGGAGGTTGAATTGTCCAACGCCAGCACTCAAAACAGAAGCACTTAGGTTACTCGCAGATCACTGCCCAGGGCACATTAATCACCTGGGCTATTTTAACCCAGAAGGCAAGCTTACGTATCCCTTTGAATTGCAACTTCCGAGGGGTTTGGTAAGCCTATTTATGAAGTAAAAGGGGCTGGAGTGCAGCAGTGGGGTTGGGCTTCAGGTAGGGCTGTGCCCACTTTTTTTTACACTCTAGTAGTTGGACAAAACTGTAAACTTCCAGCATACAGGTAGGAGCCAGAGTTTTTATATTTTACAATACTACATGAGGGGTAGTTAGCCTCACCTCCCCGTCCTAGAGCAGTTCATTAAGAAGGATAAGGCTGCATCTTCCCGAATCACAGTAGGAACCAGAGAAGATAGCAGCTGGGAACAGTACGGGGAGATAGGGGACATATAGGCACCAGCAGGAACATTTTTTCGTGAGAAGGGTGGAGGTCAGAGCAGGTGGCCAAGGTTGGCTGCAGACTTCTGCCAGTCCCTATGTTGGCTCAGATGCTCCCTCACAGTAGCAGGAATAGCTTTCTGCTGCCAGAAAGACATGATGACACTTTCCCTCATTTTTCTATACTATGGGAAGGGGAAACATCCATTACAACGCAGTCATTACAACGCACTACCTTTACAGCGCAACTGTTACAACGCAACTACCTTTACATCGCATGCCATTACAACGCATGCCATTACAATGCATGTCACTACAATGCATACCATTACAACGGATACCATTACAACGCATGCAGTTACAACGTATTATAAGGTAAGTAATGGAGATTTTTTAGTTTTAGGGTGGGTATGGGTGTTGGGGTACATAGGAATAGGAATTTGTACCCCTACACTATCCAACACTTTCCTTACTGTTGCACTCACTGGAGTGGGAATAGTAATTTTTACCCCTACACTATCCAAAACTTACCCTACTATTGCCCTAAAATTATTATGCGTTGTAATGGTGTGCGTTGTAATGGTGTGCGTTGTAATGGAATGCGTTGTAATGGTAGTTTTAAAAAATGCATTGTAATGGCATGTGTTGTAAAATCATGCAATGTAATGTTAGTTGCGATGTAAAAACTGCATTGTAAAAGCATGTGTTGTAATTGTTTGCGTTGTTCCGTCATATATTCTATGGGAAGCTACACTCTTTACATTGCTTCCCTTATTTAAGTAAAATACGTGGAGCTGCGAATCTTCACAACTTTGCACTCTCCCAGTGTGGTACCTGCTCACTGCAGTACCTAGTTGATGAATTGGATGGAACTGCCACCTACCCATGTCTCATTAGTTTATGTTAGATGCTTTGTAGTGCCTCAGTTGTTTTCTACTATGTAGATTTTATGTTCCATTACAGTTATATCATGACTACTGGCTTATCTGCATCTCAGTGTGTGGGCTCCTGTATATAGGCTGGATTTCAACCTGCTGTACCTTCTATGCTTACTTCAACTTGTGTCAGGAAGACCCAAGCAGCAGGGGTCATTGGAACTTTGTGGAACTTTGTGAAGGGGCTGCACAATGGCGAACCATTTAAAGCATGGCTTCGTTGTCATAAAGTCATACAACGGTAGTAATAATAGGAGCAGGGGGACGGAATGCCAAAATATCAAATCCATAATATCGAAAGATAAGTAGTATAGATTTTCTACACCTAATTTCACATATATGTACCTTAACGATATATGTATCTTCGAAGTACATACATGTGGAGCTAAGGATAGTACATCTATACTTCCTCTAGATGCATTTACCTGTCGATATTTTGGTCTTCAATATTTTGTCCATAATATTCTTGTATCTAGATATTCTTAGCCTCAATACAGCCTTAGAGCCCAGCCTAGTGGCCTCTACCGGCCATTAAAGGCCCGCTCCAGTGTTAAAGGCGTGACCCGAAGGTGAGGGCCTATAACAAGGAAGCTGGCCTTAAATGGCCGGTAGAGCACGCTAGGTGGGCTCTTAGGCTATTAGAACATTCCGCCCCTAGAGTTTTACTAAAAACAAAGGCCTCTAGGAGCCCGAGGGGGTTTAAATCTCATTGGGCTCCGAGAGGCCTTTGTTCACAGCAGCAGCTGTGAACAAAACCAACTTTGGAATGTTGCTCTGCGGGCTTCTACCGGCCCGTAGAAGCCCGGAGCACTCTATTGAATTCAATGGAGTGCTCCACATTCCAATGTTCTAATATTCAGTAGAACAATCCTTAACAAGTGACATATCTGACACAGCGATAGAGCAGTGGGTCAACGTGTGGTTTCCAGAAAGTGGGTGAACACTGTATTCAAAATTCAGCCTTGACGAATCTGTGCACGATATGAACAACACTTTGTTTTACACTTGAAATGTATGTACATTAATTAATAAAGTGTACACAAAGCTACAGAGAAAAAGAGCTTCATTTAAGAGGCGGAAGTTACAAAAGCTAATTCTTGGAAATACATGCGGGTACAGCAAAGGTAGGCGGAAGTGGTGGAGCTAGGGGAACAGAGTGACAGTAATGAGATTTGACAGCAAGAATCTGAGAGAAAGAGAAGGTGATGGGCAATTACTTTCTGGCGAAGTCCAGCAGCCTGGTGGTTACAGCGACTCAAGGAGTTGATCTACGTTTCGTTTCAGAAGTGTAGATGGGATGGAACCGACTGATTCTAGCAGGGACGTTTTCTTCATTAGGGCTCAGGGGCTGCGCCCCTCTGAAATTCCTACACATATACATCAAAAAAGATTTCATTGATCAATTCATTTAGGGGCACAATTGTATCTCTAAACAAATCAAATTATTTATGTCTGGGCTGTCTGTCCCAGGCTGCCTGCCCTGCCTCGCTTTGAAGCAGGAGACAGAAGCCAGGCAGTAACTCAACTTTCTGCACTGTGAAGCATGACACAGGGCTTACCTTTCTAAAGACCTTCATTGCCACTGTGGTCTATGGAGATATCCACTGTGGGCCAGTGATGTTATCTGCATCAGGCTTTCAGAACTCGGGGTCTTCAACCCTGCGTGATGCTAGACGTCCGTCATTCACAGGCATAGATCCATCCATTTACCATTCGTCACATGCAGGAGTGGATGCAAGCATGTGTGAGTTGGTGCCTTGTCCTTGGTAATCGTACGTTTTATACTAGTAGTCTTGTGTTATATATATTGTGCTGAGACCCCTCATCATGCTAACCTCTCTCACTGTGACCCCCCAGGCCCCGCTGCAAGTTGCTGGACCCTGTAGAAGTGGAGCTGCTGTATTTGTTCCCCTGCGAAATTGATCCAAACCAAAGGACAAGCAGGGTTCTTGGTTCCTTGAGAAGTTGATCCAAATATCCAAGTCAAGTACAAAGTGGAAATATGTGCTTATAGTAAAGGCAGTTATCTGCAGCTGCGGGCCCCATTAGGGTGGCGGAGCTTCGCCCCTTGCTGCCAGCCCAGCAAAAGTGAAAAATAAAACGGTAATAAAAAGAATTACTGGTTTGTTTTTCACAGCTCTTAGCCTGCGCAGTGTTTGGGGGTGGGGCTGCTGCTGACTGGCATCAGGGGAGTGGTGCTCACTCCATCAGTTTACACTTCACAAGTCACTTTGGCCGGCCATCTTGCGACGACCAGCCTGGCTTGCGCAGTGTGAATCTCTCCACCTAGCTGTCTCAGACAGCTGGTTGAGAACAGGCTCAGACCTCCTGTGCCTGATGGAGCGTCGAGGCAGCCTGCTCCAGCCAATCCTGGTGCTGCTCTCATGCTACTAATCTGCAACATGAGAGCAGATTCGGGCTTTGCAGAATGGGGTTGCCTGAGGCTCCGCGAGGTGTTGTCACACTGACAGCAAAAGAATACACGGAGGAGACGAAACAAGGGAAAGTACGTTTTTGTGTTTTTTTAATTACCTTTTTGGCCCCCACCAGTTTGTCTCTCTGGCCCTTCTACGCCTCTCCAGTGGTGAGGGTCACCACCTGCCACTGATTATCTGCTGCATAGCATTAAAACTGGCCCTCGTTACGGTAAGGAATGTCTGCGATTTAATTGCTCTTTTATTTCACGTTTTAATGAATCTTGCATTCCCCAAGAGAGTTAGCTATGTCATCATGTTGTGTGTCTGTATTTTTGTGTGTGCATCTTATTACTCTTGCATAGTGCATACTTCCAGGCCTTCAGGCAGTGAATAGCAGAAGAAGGCCTGCCTCCTCATCTCCTTCCGGCAATTTCTGCTCTCAAGTCTCGCGATGTTGATGCTGGGGTTATAAGATTCATCAGAGATCGGAATCTTGGTTGCTGGATGTGGTGGGTAGTAGAACTGAGTGCCTTGTAGATGACACCGCGGGATTTGAATGTATGGCATGTGGGCAAAGAGAGCCAATGGAATGCTCTGAAGGTAGATGGAGTACTTCCAAGGATCCTGCATCAGACTAGCCGTAGCTTGCTGCCACTCTACCGGGGTTTCGGGTTTGTCTCTGAACTGGTTTCAGCCACTCAAGCTGAGACAATAGAAGTGCTTGAATGGCAGTTTGGCATTATGGTTGCTGGCTTATTTCTTAATTAGGTGCTCATTCGCCAAGTGATCAGGTTCACTCCTGGAGCTTGGGGAGAGCTGTGCACTGGACCAGTAGCTGTAAATAAAGTGGATGCTCACTGAGGTGCCTGCCTGGTCTTTGCATTGCTTTTTTAGCTTCTCCTTTGAGGATTTAGATTTTGTTGCCTGCTATTTCAATTATGCTAGACTTAATTTGTTGATATGGATTTCAGAATCATTGTGGAACATACTTGTGGAGTAAAATGAGCCTAGTACTCCCAAGGTTATGGATCTTTTCTTTTGTACCTTGATCCTGTAGTTATTTTTTACGTCTTTTGCACACTATATTTCCGGTACTATGTGATTAATACTTGCTGAGCATCATTTGAATACTGGCTTGTCTGCCTTTCCAAAATTCCCTTGATCCTCCATTTCCTTGCCGGTTTTCAATGCATGGGTTGCTGCATCAGAAGAAATGTGGAGAGTTGGAAATCTTTAGACATTGAGTTTGGGGATTAGGAAAGTAAAGGAATGATTTCTGTGTCTTTAGTAATTATTTATCGCTGTCAATCTAGCTCCGGTCCTCGTCCTTGGTGCCAACAAGGTGTTGTTATTCCTAACATCTTCTTTTGGGTAGCTCCCTCCTTCCATTTGGAGTGCAGCGTACTCTGGTCCATGGTGTCAGACTCTGTGTTGATCTTCCGGTTCAGTGGTTGACATTTAGGGTTTGGGTGTGCATATCCATTGTTGATCAAGCACTTTGGATGGTTCCAGGTGACTGTAGGGGCAGTTCCAGTACTAAGTCATATCTTGGAGGGTAAGCACTCTCACTCCTGATTGTTTCTCAGTCTGGTATTGTGAGAACTTATCACCTGGGTAAATATTCTTCTCTACTTGTTGCTCTAGACCTCACCAGCGATGGCCACTTATGAGTAACGCTCCAGCTATTCTTGTGGTTAAAAGCTCCCTAGGGGTTCCATTCCTGTGTGCTGAATCTCTTGAGGGGCTCCCTACTCAAGAACTGTGTTGTCTCTACTGCGCCCTTTAACACTTGTTTCCTTATGCACCCTGACTTTGATACAGTTTGGGCATAGCCTTCAAGGGAAATTAGTTAGATTACTGTCCAGTTCCAGAGTTCTTATAAGATCCTGATAGCAGGAGCCATGAATGTTCTGCAGGGGGCCTTGTCACTAAATAAGCAAGAAACTGTGAAGGAATTGGTGTGGAAGTAGAATGAGCTTACTTTGCCATGCAAGTGGCCATCAGTGCTATTTCAGAGAAGGAGTGGCATACCGCAGGGCGTCTTCAAAGGGATTCTGAATTATATAACTGGGCTCTGAAGGGTTCTCGGGTAGGTGTGTTTAAAAAAGGAGGGCCTTTAAGGTATTTTAGAACCTATAACGAATAATGATTTATAGCGCAAAGTGAGGAATTACAGATCAGAAACTGCTGTGATAAGAAAGAGAAACACACACTCTTCCATTAGTGCACAAGATTTTCCAGTGATACACAGTACAGTAGAAGTAGAATTTACAGTGGCTCCCTGGGCCAAAAGAGCCAATGGCAATAAGGGGCATTTTACATCATTCAGAATCCCTCTGAAATATGCTGTGGTAGTCATTAACTGTTATTCAAATTGACTGCAGGGAGGTTGATAGACAATATTGTCAGCAGTGCAATAATCAAATTAATGAAGAAGGAACAATTGTCATGACAGTGCCTTTAAGCAGTGTGAGATGAAGGGATTTTTGATATACACGATCTAAAGCACACATTAACATTGGTATATCAGCCACAAGCAAATGCTCTCATGGAATGGATAAACAGGATACAGAAGGGAGGTCTTTTGAAATGGGTGAATAGGATAATGAAGGAGAGTCTCTTCCAATGGAAGAATAATCTTGTGAAATGAATGAATAGGGTGGTGATAGAGCGTATCCCTTCCACTCTGGGAAGTGGTCTCTCAAGGAAGTTAATGATGAATACTGCCTGGACATAGTGACAATTGCAGTTATTAAATGGACAGAATTGCAATGGCAAAAAATAAGAATACATCCTAATGACATTTTGTTTTGTAGAAACGTTTAGGTCAATATGGCATTGCAAGGTGGAGAACTGGGAAGACCAACCATGGCTTCAGATTGTCAAGCAAATCCTTCTTCAAAATAGTATTATGATAATGCTATGGAAAGTATGCAGAATTCTCTTTTCACAATCTAGACATACCATATTGTCCGTGAATTCAATGCAATTGCATTGCCAGACATTGGAATAAAGATGAGTACCATGGCAATACAGGAGAGCTTAAAATGCTACAAAAGATATTTCTTAGATCCATATCATAATGCACATTTAAATACATATATTAATTCAAAACATTTCCCTATAGAAAAGACCCCTGAAAATGCCACATAATTCAAACTAGTATTGATGTACATTCCAGAAACAGACTAGAAAGGAAAACTGTGCGGCTAGTAAGAAACATGCCCATGCAGGCAGTTATGCTCATGGATACTGCTAGAAGATTTCCTTTTTCAGTTTCGTTTTGTTGTGAATTCTGGTGGGGTTTCTTCAGTGTTTTCCAATGTTTTCAAATATTGCAGAAATCAGTTCTTGCCAGTGTTTACTCTTTTTCTGGGGATGGTGTTTTTCCAGTGCTTATAAGAAATGTGTCTTTTGGTTCCTTCTTTCCCTTTTTCATTCCTATTGTTAATTCTTACTCCCTTCTTAAATGCTCCTCATGACTTTTCTAGTACATTTTCCATGAAATTGCATGTACAAGTAATGTTTCACTGCTTTCCTCACCTCCCTGCCTGCCTCATTTCTCAGCACTCATAATCATTTTCCCAGCAGTCCAATCCCATCCCTAGTCCGGGTTGTGCATGGATTCTGATATGTTTTCACCACATTAACATTTGATTTCAGTGGATAAAAGGTGAATGATGAGCACCAAACACTCCTTCCTGTTGTTGCATGCTTCAGACAAATGACAAAGGTTGCCTAAAGGCTTTTTACTTAAGTCATTACATACGTGTTGTGGGGTTTTCTGTGCTCTTTCACTACAAGCCAGTGTCACATTGCCTTGTTTTTTGTTTGATGATACCAAGAAAGTACTGGGCTACTAAATGTCGTTTTAAAGAATGACCTGGACCTATTCCTTATCTAATGGTCAAAGGGGAGAAGTCTGCCAATGAATTGATATGCATACTGTTAGCTATAGGGTCATTGGGAACAGAAAACTGTTCTGCAGTATACTGAAGCAGCTGAGTATGTAAAGAAATGCCATGACCTGCAGGATGCCCGGGGTTGTTTGTCTTTGGAGTTCACAATGTGAATGAAGTTTAATTTACATTGTGGGCAGTTCCTATTGGATTTTGTGCTTATTTGAAAGCTAACTTGAGGACTGCTAAGCTTTGATTTATACCTTGCACGTGGCCCTTAGTTTACTTAAAAGCAGTACGTGGACTGTGCTTCTTCTGGGCTTGTGTGGGGGTTTCCAAAGGCACATTACCCTTGTGTTCTGTGCAGTGTTCACTGTTCTAGTATACTTTTCATCTTGAAAAATGCAACCCAATATATTTCCATTAAAAAAGGTTAGTGTGGTTTAAACAGATGATTTTCCCAATTGTCACGTATAATTTTGGCAAAATGAGTTTCAAACTTCAATTTGACAGTAAAGTTGAATCTGGTGATCATAAGGCTGTATCATGAACACATTCTACTTTGGTGTATAGGCTCAGAATTGGCCCATGCACCTATTTTTGGTCATATTGTGCTGTCTGTAGCACTTACTATGGACCAGAGGAGAGGCTGCCTCTTTGTGTTTCAGGCTGCACTGTCTGCATCTTGTACAGTAAGTAAGTAAGTTTATTGTTTATTTAATAAAAACCTTAACAATTTTCACATAAAAGGCATAGTACAGCAAAATCCATTATTAAAAGATCGAAGAGCTTATCATAAAATATCAATTCCTGGTTAATATCGGGGAAAAAAGGTAAAAGCTTCAATTTTGCGATTGGGCATAACATTTAAAATATTCGTCTCCGACTAATTAGAAATACAACATTTCTGCTAAATAACAGTTCGTTCAGTGGGAAAAATAAGTTACTTGGATACTGGTATGTTAGACTGGAGTCCTGTGTGTATTACTAGCTTAAGTAGTCAAACAAAATTCAGTCTTGCCTAGCAGCTTCAAAAGGTTGGTACAAACTCCCTTATTGACATTAAACATTTTTTTTTAAAGTTTGCATATTGCAATCATGGAAAGTGCCTGGTGCGTTAAAGATGAAGATGAATGACTTCAAGTCTCTTGGATTGATGAAAAGGCATAACAGTGAATTATAAAATTTTAAAATTGTATGTTTACCATAAAAAGGAATTTAAAAAAGGGGATAGTGTGTGGGGGCCTGTTTCAAAAAGTGGCAAGTCCAGGTTAAAGGCTCTGCAAAAGTAAGGGACAGTGCTGTACTCAAATGATCTTTGCACAACCGTAATGGTGTTTTACTGTTGGGCATTGTGCTCCAGCTTGTGGTGTCGAGTCCTGATCATTCCCATGTCCCAAGCGGCTGTGTCGGAGCCCCGATGTGAGGAGCGTGTGGCTTAGAGGACCCAAGCGACCTGCAGGGGAGGTGAAGTTCCTGGTTTTAAAGGGGGTGTGAAAGGTGTGCGGCTTGCTGGTAGGGTTTGAGGTGGAAGGACCTTGGTCTAATTCCTTATGTGACACTGTGTGGTTCCTTTGGTTGCAGTGATTGCTGGTTGTTTATTCTCCGAATTTTTTCCCCTGTCGCCTCCATAAATCGTATGAAGCTGCACACCAGCTGTACGTCTACACCTCCAAGGCATGCCTTCGCTGCTTGTCTGCAGGAGCCTATCCCCTTGTTTTTAAAGATGGGCTTAAGTAGCAGTCGGCATTTAAGTTGCAGTTCCCCGTAAATGCATAATATGTGTAAGACGCTCTCTTCCACTTTCCCACATAAGCAGCAGTTAGTCGATGTCAGTAATCGTTTCTAAGGGGGGAAGTGCAGCAAGATCGGTAAAATGCCCATTCGGAAGCGGAGATATTTTTCTTTCATTCTCCTGTTGAATCCGGCATCTAAATAGGATTGTGGAAGTGGCCAGGCGTAGCTCTGCTGGACGAACCATCAATAGGCCCTATCTTTGAGTGCTGCCTTGTCTTCCACTATAGCCAGTCTTTTCACTGTCTTATTTACAAGTTGCTTAAAGCTGTTATGAGTTTCTGAGGCCACCCAGAGATCCTCAAGGCCTGGACAATTTATTGATGCTGTCAGATAGCCCATGGCTGCACATTCCTTCCCTGAGTGTATTTCGTTCTATAGGTGGGTCAGGGTCTTGAGGTCGAATTCCAGCCTGATTTGGCTGGGCGAAATATAATGTGGTAGGTTGAATATCATTCTTACTGACCTTGAGGCTGTGCTGTCCAGAATGTCTGTGTCTCTCCCCCTCAGACACTCACTCCATTAAGTGATAGCTGGAATGAGCTTTGCTTGTAAGACCTGTAACAGTGGGGCAAGGCTTGGACCGGCAGTTTAATGTTTGATGGATTTTAAAGTCACCTCAATTGAGTTGCCTGTTCTCTTGATGGCTTTTTTTTGTGTTTTGAATGTACCTTTGTTGTCTTTTATCACCCCCAAATACTTGTATTCTTCGACTGCTTCTATTAATGTGCCTGCCAAATGCCAACAGTAAATAGATATTACCTTTTTCGGGTTTAGTCGCATTACCTTCGTTTTGTCGAGATTGATAGTTAGACCGTTGATAGCTGAATAACTGATGGTTGTATCTAGCAGGTGTTGGAGACCAATAGGGGTTCGGCTGATCAGCACAAGGTCGTCTGCGCACAGCAGATTGGAGAGTGGGATCCCTCCCATCCTTGGAGCGTGTGATTTACAGATGTTCAATTCTGTTGATAGAGCAGCCATACACAAATTAAAGAGCGTTGGAATTTTTCTGGACAGAAAGTTGCCATCTCCTAGCTTTACTTAGACCCATGTGTTGGTGTGTAAAATAATTATCTGGTTTAAAAGAGCAGATGGTACTTTCTTTTTCTCAAGTTTGGCCCAGAGTTTGTTCCTGTCAATTTTATCTAAAGCTGAGGAGTAGTGAATAAAACACAGAAAAAGAGGGAGTTTTGCTGCTTTAGCGCCATCTATCAGTAGCGACAGGACAAGTATGTTTGTTGAGGTTCCACTGCCCTTGCAGAAGCCCGTCTGATTAATGGGAATGATCGATTTTTCCTTTGCCCAAGCCGGGAGATCATCCAGGAGGAGGCCAGCATAGTATTTGTCCTCAATGTCAATTAATGCTACAAGCCGGTAGCTGTTTGCTTTGTTCTTGTCACCCTTCTTGGATATTGGGGGTATTATAGACCTCCTCCAGGAGTTGGGTATGCTATCTCCTCCTGAGATTTGTTCAAACAGCATTAGTAGTGCGACCACCCGAAAATCCTGATTTTTTAAAAATAGTATTGGAGGAATCCCGTTGGGACCTGGTGCACCCTCCTGCTTGCCTTTAGCGATCCAGTTCTTGATCTGTTGGGTTGAAAATGAAAAAAGATCATTTAGTACTAAGATAGTATGGTCGGGGGAGTTGCCTCAAGAGTGTGGCTAGGGCTATAATTCCTAATCCCAAGACTGTGCTCTTCTGAGTTAAAATTTCCAGGAGGTGAGTTGCCCAAGCTTTTTCCGTTAGATGTGAGTTGACTCTTTGTACGTTTGGGTTTTCTAAGCTGTTTACTGTGCACCAGAATATTGTGCTGTTGTTAGTCTTTGAGTTGTGCAGTAGACTTGCCCACAAGTTATTTTCCGATTCTCTTTACTCTTGCCAGATTACTTTTTTCTTATTCGCTTTTAATTACATTAACCCTTTCTGGATAATGGGGTCATATCCCGTTTGCCGAAGCCTACATAATGTTTTATTTATTGCTTGCTTGAGCTCCTGGAGGGTTGGGATCTTAGAGTTGGAGCGGTGATTCTTCTGGTTGTCTAGCGAATGATGTGGAATCTGTTTTTGAAGAGTTTCCCTAGATGTTTTACTGCGACCGGCTCTTGCAGTGTATATAACTCCTAATTATTTGATGAAGAGTTCCCAGCGACTAATCACGTTTGTGTCTGCCTCATCCTTGTTGTCCCAAAGTATCTTCGCTGAAGCTTGCAATTTTTCCAGTTGGTTAGTTTTGCATTTTATCCTCCTGAAGTTCTCAGTGTGAATGGAATCTGGATCCTCCACAGGCTGTTCTGAATTCAAACTGAGTATACTCATGATAATTTCCTGAGCTAGATGATCGCTTTGGTTTTGTGTCACTATCTGATGAAAGCCTGCAATCTTGCTGAAAAGCGGTAAGGTAACAAAGGTATATTCTATTAGTGTACTGGCAGCAGCATTGTGAAATGTTGCAGGGGGAGGCTGATCTCCCCGGAAGCACCCGCTTAATGCCACAGAGCTTAAGTGTTCCATATCTCTAATGAAATTCCTGGCGAGTGCTGATTGATTTGTTTTATTGCTCTGTACCTGGCTAGGGATATTCCAAGCCATAAATTGTTCCTCCAGTATCTTATCTTTTTTTTGAGGCCCTAGTAGATGCATATTAAAGTCGCCTGTAAGCAGTATATTGGACGTAATCTGGTTATTTCAGATTCCACCAATTTGACTCCTTTGGTTTCATCACATGGATATATGTATGTGTTTAGCACTATTATTTATTGTTTTGTGCTGCCATCCCGTATACTCACTCTGAGAGCTTTGATTCCATTTGTAGGAGTTATGAGAGTGTGTACGTCTTTAGTCACCGTTATGGTCCCAATTGACGAGTAAATTGTTAGACCACCCTTTAGCTGCCCGAATTTGGCACCTTTTGCTGCTGGTGTGTGGTGTCCAAGTAGATGCATGGGTTCTTCTAGCCATGTCTCTTGCAATAGGATGAGGTCGAAGACTTGGAAATAACCAAGAAGGGCTCTATCTGATGTTTTATTTCCTAAACCATTTATATTCCAAGAGCAGATTCATAGTTGGTGGACACCTGTTGGAATTTGTTTTGTTCTGAGTCAAGCACTCTTGCCGTGTTGATTTATTCTTCTAGCTAACCAGGTCCAGTCTTCCAGTGTGGTCGCTGGGTTCTGATCCTTTTGGTTCAGTAGTGCGTCGGTGCTGCGAGCCCCTTTGATCACAGATTGAGGCTGCGTGCCCAGAATTGGCATACATGAGGTTACTAGATCAAGTCTGTTTGGTATCAAGGGATCTGGGTAGCCTGGATTTTAAACAGGATTATTTTAATTCTCCAGGCCTTTAGTTGGACCTCTTCTTCCAGAATCCTCCTCACTATTTCATCCGCGGACCAGGTTGCCTTTGTTGCTTCTTGGTTTGAGAGTTCTTTGATGGTTTCTAACTCTACTCTTTCGAGGTCAGACAAACTTATGTCCGCCAAACTACTGATTGATCAAAATAATCGTAGAATGTTCCCTCTGTTAAGGGTATCCCAGCAGCCTCTAGACTTAAATTTAAGAATGAATAAAATTGAGCGACTTTTAAGTTGTGGGTGATTGGCAATTGGGAGTTTAGCCTGAATGGCCTGGTCCTCTTGAAGATGGGAATTAAGTGAGTCAGCTTGAGCCCCGAGGTCTTCCCTAGCAATGGAAATTACTTTTGTTGAGAAGACTGGATATGCATGTCTATTATTAATTGAAGTGGTCGGGTTGCTGTTACTAGCGGTCTTCGTGCTATTATCTGATGCTTTGACAGATGGATCGGGCAGATCTTCATCAGCCCTTTCCAGCTCAGATTCGAGCCCCCCCGGGATTGTTGGGGCCAGGTGGCACTATTTGTTGTCTACTTTTGGGGACAGTTGTCCCAGTTATGCTGACGACTGGGCTTTTTATCTTGAGTACTGCTCTCCCTGTTTGGAAGCAGTCCGTTATGTTCTTCTTCCTCTTTCTTTCTTTTCTACTCTGCTTACAGCTGTGTTTCTGGTCCTCTTTTCCTGCAACATTAGTCCGGTCTAGTGGTTTTGTTTCATGTTTTGTTGGTTGAGCTCTCGCCAATTGTTAGAGGTGATGAAGTTGCTCTGGGTCTCTGGATTTGATGGACAAGGGTGGCCTCTGCATGCCTGGAACTAAAGGTGATTGGAAGCTCATGCCACTCTTGTTCATGAGTTGTGTAAACCAGGATAGTGGCTGTTTTATCACTGAGATCCTCTATGCCTCCCGTTTCTGGGACCCTGGTGTTGCCTGCTGGGCAATTGGGGGATAGATTGAGTGCTGTACCGAGAGTACCAAAGATTAAGTATTTGTCATCGTTGGCTGTTCTCGATGTGTTCCTCTATTATCATCACCCTATGGGTTTCCATACCCGCTGGGGCGATTAGGGTTTAGAGTGTTTCCGAATCTGTCACCGGAGTAGGATGATGTAGATCCTGTGAATCCTCTGCCTCTGGTTGCTGGGCAGCCTCGTCAATAATTTGTTTTTGTTCCTCTTTATGGGTAGCTTTGATAATTCCTGTCTTAGAGCTGTGTGCCGGGCTTACTGGAGGCTCTATGAGAACCCCATTGTTGGTTATAGATGAAAAGAGAGAAGTGGAAGCAATCATTGAGCTTTTTGAGTTTTTTTGGGGGTAGAATGTATTCTTCTTGGCAGTATTGTGACGGTTGGTTCGAGCGCTAGACCTATGCCATGCTCGGTCAAGGCAGAGAATGCTCCTGTCGTTGCTGCCAGGTTTGCCCAGGGTGCGTCTGTTGTAAGGTGTGTTTAGAGAGGTGTGATGGAGTCCCTCTATATTGGGTCTTCGTTCATTTTCTTTGGGGCTATCCCTCCTTGATGACGATCTGAGCGTGGAGTGGTCTTAGCCCTGTTCATATTCTATTCCGTTCCTGGCTCTGCCTTGTCTGCTTTAAGACTTAGCTGGTCTGCTGCCGCTGGGCTTAGGGGGGAAGGGAGGCTGTTTCGACTTTCATTGCTAGAGAAAAGTGCTATCCCCTCATCGCTCATAAATGAGAATTTAGTGTAGATCTTAGGCTGGTAACTGTTTTTTGTTGTTCCAGCTGGCTGGGTGGAGTTCACGTCTACCAATATCTGGTGGTGGGATGTGCTCTCTTCCATTGTTTGGTTCTCCTTGTTAGAGATCTCATTAAGGCTGTTGCTCTTTTTTTTTCTCCTTTTGGTAAGTATGGATGTGACTGACTGTCTCTCTTTACCAGATCTCATCTCTTTTACACCCTTAAGGATCCTGGTAGCCCTGGTTGCCCTTGTATTTTAAATGGATGGCTTGATATTTGCTTGGTGTTTGGTCTTTTTTCTTTTTCCGTTACTTTACATTTGGTTACCTTTTTTTGTTGTTGCTTGCCAGCCCCCTTTATGCTAACTATTCTGAGCTGTGTCATGTTTTGCTGCTATTGATGTGGTATCTTGTGACCTGCCTGCCTCATCTGGCTTTGGTTTGCTGATTTACAATGTCCTCCTTTTTTTTGTTGTTTTTCTCTGTTCTTTTGCTTTCACTGTTTGCGCTGGTTATGCACAGTTTATGGTGTCTCTCTCCACCCCTCACTGAGTTTACTGCTACGTTTTTTCAGGCTACCTAGGCTTCAAAGGTTTGCAGATTTTGCAAGGTGGAGGGATTGGGGGTTTTGCTGAGTGGGTGTTGCGCAACAGCAGCAGCACCGTGGTTTGTTATAATGCTTGTTTGCCGAACTTTGGGGGGAAGATTCCAGCCCCTCATGGCTCTTCGTGGCCTTGTAGTCCCGGTTACCTGAACTGATGCAGGCCCCTTCTGGCCCCTTGGTTTTCAACAACGCGCCCTGTCGATAACCTGCCAATGACTGGAGAAGAGAGGAGACGAGGAGGGAGATGAGACCGACGTCAGCCAGCCGCACCGGGCCTCAAGGTGCGGCCCCCCAGCAAGTTCTCCAGCGGTCAGCCCCTGATCAACATCAAGCAGAGCAGTGAGCTCCGCCGGCAAAACCCAGTGTGGATGAGGCGTAGCTGGAGCTTGGGCGAGTGGGGCTCAACTGGTCAAGCAGCAGGCTGCACACGGACCTGGCAGGGCCGCCTCTGCTGCTTGCCAGGTCTAACTCTCTGCAGGAGCCGAGCACGGCTCTTGCACTCATGGAGCTCATGGTGCTGGTAGCGCACGGGAACACTCTGGGACCACTCCGTCGCCACTGCTTTGCCTGCCCTGGGAGTAGTTGAGGCAGGCAACAGGCGGCAGGCGGTAGGACAGTACAGGAAATGGACGCCAACCTGGCTTGTTAGCACAAGCTAGATGGAGGCTGGGCAGAGGCTGGAAGGAGGCACTGACCGGGCAGAGAGGATCGAGCCGATTTGTCCTTGTTCCCCTAGGAACTGTACCCTGGTTGCTCAATGGCGGCCCTGTGGGCTCTGGGGCATGCGGGAAGAGGGTCGGCCCTACTTCAAACACCGACCCCAATGCCGTCCCCTTTTGTCTCGCTCCGTCAGCAGCGGCTCCTCAGTAGCGGCTCCGTCCACTCCTCAGTGCCCACACACACACTGGTCCTCGGAGCGGAAAACTCAGACTATCAATCGATGTCTCACTAGGCTTGATCATCTCTGTCTTGTACAGTAACTCATGGATTTTTTGAGTTTACTTGTATGATAGAAGCCGGACTGGACCCCCTTCTGTGACTCCCCATGGTTGCTAAAGACATTTATTTTATGGTCAATGTCTTTCTCTATAAGGAGATGCAGCTCCCAAATATATAGTTTTCAGATCATCAAATGTAAAAGGAGGAATAGGATTGTTGGGTACAGTGCTGTATGGAATGACTGATTCAGGAGACATCCTCATGCAGAATAATCTTTGTTGCTACCATTCAGATAGCTGCTCTCAGTGAAGGTGGATGACATAATGGTTGCACCGCTTTCTCTGGACAGAGACCCTGCTCATAGTTCAGTTGTGAACCTACTGGCACCTACAAAGCCATCTGCAGGGAGCAGTGAGCTGAAGCTTTTTGAAGTATTCCATGTTACAAAGAAGGGAGTGGAGGTAGGTGCAGGGAGTCCAGCGACCTTGCGGATGGTCAAAATGACATATTAATTGGCTTACCATGGCCAACCTGCGTTGAACATCCATTACAGAAATGTTTTAAATATAGAGGCTGCACTGATATTGCTTTGACACTAGAGGTCACCCTCACTTCTCCTGAAACCAAATATTCCCTTTGGTGGGGGATTTACTGGTTAGAATTGGTTTTAACTGAAAAATGGAAATCTTTATTGCAAGCAACATCCTTCAGGGGAAAGTTTCACCCAATTCCTTTTTTTGTGGATTGAACGGCTCACAATACAAAGCCCCAAAAGGATCCAGTCGTTTTCTTTTTTCTTTTTCACTTTTCCCAACTTTAACAGCTCAAAGGTAATATTGTGGCAGCCTCTGTCTTTCTCTCTCCTTGTATTTCTCTGGCGCCTTCTGATCAGAAAAGAGAGACACGATTCATTGCTACTTTATGTTGGACACTCGGGCCATCCATATAAAGTAGCAACGTAGCGTGTGCCTCTTTTTTGTCAAAGAACAGCTGTTGTGAAAGACAAAAGATGGTTCAGTGAAGTTACAAACTATTGTCCAACAGTAAAGTTGCAAATCAGGAAATACCGAGCCTTCATCCCTCTTCACAGATTTCCTAAGCTTTTTCCAATCCCTCCTTATACCCTGATGGTGCTAGATAAATTAACTAACGCGTTGTTTTTAATTTTTGGTCCTTTGCCGAGAGTTCAGACATGTATTAGAAATTTAGGCAGTAGGCTACCACTTTTGCTGCAGTTCTACCATCTACAGATTTCATCCTCCTATACATCCTTCTATACATCCTCCTACACAACTGTTTTTTGTAGGGCTAGTTTTAGGCAGGATGCAGAAATCCTCAGCTCAATCTACTTGAAGCTGCCCGAGTCTGAAAGCACTGAGCAGGCGCTGCAGCCAATCAGAGGCATTGAGAGTGGGTTGGGTGCTGAGCATTGCCTAAGGTTTCCAGCTCCAGTGTCCTCTCCTGCTTTGTGAAGGGAGATCATAAATTCTGCGGCTCTTGCATCAAACATCGGCTTGCAGGAGCTCTTACCCTGACCCAGGTGAGCAGACAGGTACCGAGATGAGTCATCCTGATGTTTCCTTTAAAAATCTCTCTCTTTGTAAAAACAGGTCAATTGAAGCCCTTTGTGTTTGCTTAAATTTGCAGTTGGGAGCTCTTAATTCAGAGATTATACCATTGATATTTACAATTTCTGAAACTTGAGATGAGTCTACCTCTTTGTGGTCAAAGTTTGTTGGAAAGTATCCAATACTGGAATTATGCGTATGCACAAATATATTATTTGTCTACAATCTTCATTAACTTATCAATGAAAATAACAGACAATGAGTAAAAGCCTTTATTGCCTCATGCCTGTACACCTCTTTCTTTTAAACAAATGCAAAGCAAATCAACAGCTGAGCTTCTATATTTCCTTATGTGTCCTTTGTTTGAAGGAACTTGCAATAAAAGGCGCAAGCCCCATCACTTCAAAAATAATAAAGCATTGGCTAAGCAAATAGGCCTGGTTTATAATTAAAAGTGCCTCTAGAGTCAGTGGTAAGTTTAGGCGCTGTGTATGTCACCATGACTGTATTGTGACACTCAGCTTTGCACTCATGCATTCATTTACCCACCTACTGACTTGTTCTTGCATTCAAACACGCACCAATCCACAATAAAACACAAATAGAAACTCAATTAACATATGAAAGATAAATTAGAAAATGAACCGTGGAGAAAAATAAAATATGGTGCTGGTATGCCCACAAAAAAAATTAAACAGAGCAGCAAGTGGCCATGCTACAAGAATATTTACATAGTCTATTGTTGTTTTAAAGTTGCAACATGGTCGCCTTGTTTAGATGTAATATGTCGGCCATCTTAGGACGAGTGACAAGGCACACTATGGACTCTCTCATCCCAACAAGAGCCCCCTGTTTAGAGGGAGTGGTCATGCCTGATGCAGGCATTGCAGAGGACTAGAACAGCAAGAGAGTGGCTCAGTACAGTGTCTGGGGAGCTGCCATAACCAATAAAAACTAAACTAAAAAAGAAGATGTAAGTAACTGTATGGGAACCCACTAAAAAGAGGAAATGGAAATCTAAATGACTGGCTCAGCAACTGTGACACTGAATCACACTCATTTTAGGCAGAGCTGCAATCAGGTAAAATGTAAGGTCATATGTGAGATTCCATGTAGCGAAATATCTGTCTACAGTGTTTAACACAGAGTAATAAGAAACCACCCTTAAAAGTGTATGTCTTTAACATATGCTTTTCAAAATAAATAGGTCATTCGTACTGCCTTTCTCACTACTTTTCATAATAAACAGATCAGACCAATCAGGCCTAAAGCCTTTATTTCTAATTGGCAACCATGACCAACTCAGGTCTGGTGTACTGAGCATATGCTTACCCACAGGTCAAAAAGGGCAATACAGGAACTCTTTTTCAGTGGAAGCACACAACTTCTGCCCAATCTAATGCAGTACTAAAGGTAATCGACATGTGGGTGGAGTCAATGCCCCTCTTTTAGTAAAACTTATGAATGCTCTTTCTCTGTTGCTCACAAAATGTCATGAAAGTTTCTCTGTCGAACCAGATCTTAAAAGAGTAGGAAACAAACCTGAACGAAGGAGTAAAAAAAAAACGGACATTGGTAAAGTCAACTGATCTCACCTTTGGGACCTATTAGTTTTGCTAATACGGTAAATGTCAACAGACCCAATTCAGGCGGGAGACTCTCAATTTGTTAAGCCAAAAATGACTTTATTTTAGCAGTCTTCTGCCTAAAATTACCTGTTCAATATTCTCCAATGCAAAAACAAAGTGCTCGATTTATTTTCCAAAACTTCCCTCTTTGTAGTGTTGAAATGTTGTCATGTATGCCAAATGTCCTTTTGTGATATTCTAGGGCATCATTATAAAGCATGTGCAGTGTAGCCAAAAGGGAAAAAGAATAAAAGGTGCTACTGGTGGCCACCTCATTTTGTAGGTGCCAAACTACAAATCAAAAGGATGGTAAGAGATACTGCTCCATGGGAGCGACAAACACAAGAAGAGAAAGGCAAGGTAACACAAGCTAACGAATAAGATGCAAGGAAATGAGACTGCCAATAACCCCAAACATTGACAAACAATGGTTGGGCTCTAAGCCTACAGTAAGTTTTAGGTAAGTCCACAATAGGTCAAAATGTCTGGTAGACGAGACCTAATAAAAAGTGTAGTCAATTGGAAGCTACGACCGATAAGTTCACAAACGTCTACTAGATAGCAACAGAGTAATGTAACAGCTTTATTACAAAGGCTGGGGTACTAATAAAGGATTATGCAAACCCCCTCAGAACCAAAAACAAACATTGGCATAGCCAATAGGTCTGGCCTTTGTGGCCTTATAAGTGTTTAGCCAGAGCTATTGGCTTTGTCAATGTCTATAAGCTATGTTGTAGAGCAGTTTGCTGATGTGCAGCATGTTGGTAAGTTATAATATCAAGTGTTATAAGCAGGTTACCATATATATAACCAAGAAGACATTCTGTACAACTGAACAACCATATTAAACAAGCATTGGCATAGCCAATAGATCTCGCTTTTGGGACCTTATAAGTATTTAGTTATGCAGCACAATATCCTTGGTGCAACATCAACTGTTGCATGGCTAAACACTTATAAGGTCCCAATGGCGAGGCCCATTGTCTATGCCAATGCTTGTTTTACCATTGTGTTTTGTTTTGGAGTCGAGTGGATGTATGTGGTGTGGAGTGGAAATTTGTGACTTGGATTAAAATTATTAGGTGTAGAAGTGTGTGGTGAAATTATGTTGTGATTGTGCTTAAGTGATGCTGAGCTGGTGCTGAGGTGGTGCTGTGCTAATGCTGAAGTGGTGGTACGTTGGTGCTGAGTTGCTGCTGAGGTGGTGCTATGCCGGTGCTGAGGTGGTGCTGCGCTGATGCTGTGGTTGGGCTGCGCTGGTGCTTAGTTGGTGCTGCACTGGTGCTGAGGTGGTGCTGTGCTACTGCTGAAGTGGTGCTGCGTTGGTGTTGAGTTGCTGCTGAGATGTTACTGTGCTGGTGCTGTGGTGGGCCTGCGCTTGTGCTGAGTTGGTGGTGGTGCACTGACTCAGAGGTGGTGCTATGCTGATGCTGAGATGGTGATGTGCTGGTGCTGTGGTGGTGTTGAGGTGGTGTTGATTGGTTCTGAGGAGATACTGTGCTCGTACAGAGGTGCTGCTGAGTGATGCTGTGCTGATGCGGAGGTGATAGTGCTGCTCTAATGCTGAGGTAGTGCTGCGCTGATAGTGAGGTGGTGTTGATTGGTTCTGAGGAGATATTGCGCTGGTACAGAGGTGCTGCTGAGTGATGCTGTGCTGGTGCTGTGCTAATGCGGAGGTGATGGTGCTGCTCTAATGCTGAGGTAGTGCTGCGCTGATAGTGAGGTGGTGTTGCACTGGTGTAGAGGTGATGCTGTGCTGGTGCTGAGAGATGCCTAAATCCAAACTAAACATTAAATATGTTTTGGAAAGGTTGGGAGGGGTGGGAAGGAAGCAGTTATTTGTTACATATGCTAACGTTTCTGAAGTAGCAGCGTTTAAATGCCAAAATTGTCTATTGTTTGGGGAAAAGGATGTAACTTACCCCCCTGAGCTGGCAAATTATGCACTAGGGAACTGTGTTCAAATGCCAACGTATTCTTCCAGTGTCAACCCTAATAACAAGCAAATCTGACCTTGCACCCCATGCTTTTATTGCATTTGTATTGAATCGCTGCTTTCTAAATTATTTTCAAACTAAAGTGCCAAATCGACAAATCAAGAAATATAAATTGCCCCTCATTTTGAGACGAGGGTATTCTGCCTGTTTGGTGGTGCTAACCCCAGCACAGGTTGTTGTCGTTTGTGCGACGTGAAGTAGTTGCATGAGAGTGCAGGTCGGCTGCTCGGTAATAAGTCTCTGGTGGGCTGCGCCACAGCCGTAAATAAGAGATAAAGGGAGAGGCAGAGACTGGGGCATGAGAGAGAGGCAAAAACTGTCACTGGAAGAGAGAGAGTGGAAAAGCAGACAAGAGGCAGACAGATAGGTGCAGTATAAAAGTCAGAGAAACTGGGGCACAGAGAGAGGCAGAGGCAAGTTGTGAAAAGATAGCGATGCAGTCTCAGTGGAAAAGATAGAAAAAGAAACAGACAGGCAAAGAAAGAAGCCCTGGAATACAGAGAGCGGCAGAGACTGAGGTTCGTGGAGAGACAGACCGACATTTGAAAAAGGCAGAGACAGACACAGTGGGAAAAACCAGAGAGTGGGGCACAGAGAGGTAGAGACAGAAGTGAGAGGTGACTCTTGTTTAATAGGGGTGATCTAGTGAATGTCGTCACAATGTATTTTACAGCACAACAATACGTCATTTAATACACAATCCAAACCTATAGTGCTGGAAATTGTTGATGATTTAAGACGGCAAGCTTTTTTACTTTTGATTGGATAGCCCCCTTCAGCTTGTGCAGCGTAACTCAAAGCGGATTCATTTTATTCGTGAAACAATGTGTCCATATATTCGTGCGTGGATTTTGAATAGGCTTTTGCTTTCCTGGGCCCAGATCGTGATAGGGTTTTGCCATGCGTTTTTTTATGTGGACAGACGAGGGGGCTGATTGTAAAATCAGGCTTGCTGATGCAGAGCGAGGAGGGGAAGCAGCTACAACTGTGAGGAGCATTCAGTGATAGAAGAAATCCGCTCAATTAACTTAAGTCTTCTAAGGCTATCTTCTTGAGCGTTTGGAAGGTGGCTGGTCCTTTTTTTAGTCGGGGAGAAGCGGACATTGAAAGAAGAACACAGAACGGGGGCAGGGAGCGGGAGAGAGAAAAGCACGCAGCGCAGGGGAAAACACGCATGACAGTGAAAGAAGAACATAGAACGGGGCAGGGAGCGGGAGAGAGAAAAGCACGCACTAAGAAGTGAAGGGGGCGGGCCGCGCGGCAGTGAAAGTGAAAGTGAATGAGCCATGACGAGAGAGGAAAGCCAGATGGCGTCTCTGCTCGTAACTGTATAGTAAAAAGCAACAGGAGTATAACCCATAGACCAGGTTGAGATCTGGGTACGTAAGTGAAAATTAACAACAATATCTCAACTGGATTCAATGAGGAAGACAAATTCTTTAGCATGTAAACGTCATTGCAAGAAAGAAAGAGGGAGACTCCTGGTTTGTTCATACAAAGGTGCTCATGGCATCATATATTTAAATAACACAATTTACATATAACAGTTCTAACAGCACTGTGAGTATGAATTGTGGTGGCAATCACAAGGTGGAGTCCACAGTTGTGTTCGTGACAAGAGAAAGTAACGGCGCAAGTGACTAGTGCAGAACACAGCGAGCGGCGCAAAGTGATAAAGTGGTTCAATGGTTCAGTCTGAGTAATTATATACAATGGCTGTACAAGGTATTTTTGATTTTGAAGAACCAAAGTGAAAAGGGCGCCATAAGTTGCGCTGGGGATGAGGTCAAGGTGCTCGTAACTGTGTGCATGCCCGCACGCTCTAGGCCACACAAAAAGCTGTGGTCGGCTTTTTAAAGCCCACTCACTAAATGTCTCGCCAGAGCACCGCAGGCGCTGGCTCAGGCAAGACCTAAAAAAGAATTAACATAAAAAATGTCTTCTAGTTTTTTTTGTCCTTCCAATTGTCATGTAGACCCTATACCTGGTACAGATTATTATAGAGCAACAGTATAGCCTATTAAATCACACACAATAGGTTTTTGTACAGCTGGAAAAGTGCTTTCATTTGCAATGATAAAGAAAAAGTGCTTTGGTGAAAATAAAACATTGGCATAAGATCACACAATTTAAGCGGAGAAGCAATGATTTATCCAGGTTTTCAAGTTTTACAATTTAAAAAGAGCACCAGTTACATTACAGAAGGTTGCATGCATTGCTATGGCCATGGTGAGATTAAGTGATCTGCCCAGAATCACATGATGTTGAGCCGACGCATATACTCAAACCCCGTTTCATACACGGCACCTCTGTTCCTAACCTCACATGCAGGGTACAGGAAAGGAGGCAGGCAGAAGCCACATTAAAGCTTGGCTCGTTATGGGCTCGAAATTCCAACAGGACATCAAGCTGAGCCAGGCTTCAGGTTCAAGCTCTCAGTGGCTCACCTACCTCTATTGACTAGAATCCCATACTTGATAAATTAATAAAAATGAATCCTCCTTTACAGAAAAGAGCTACTGAAATCAACAGTTACAGTTCACACAGCACACATGTATATAAGTAGTATTTTGGACAAACAGACTGCCTGGTATGTGCTTATACAATTTACAATTACTGGACTGAATAACAATGGATGTATTTCACTGTAGATCGTTGGGTACATGGGCAGCTAGAAACAGACCCCCAATGAATAATCTTCTATTTGCTTGCACAGTATGCAAAAAAGCATTTTCAAAGGTGGCTGTCTGTGCGTGCAGTCATCTTTGAATGCTGTTGGCATATTTTAATATTTTTTTCTGTTGCAACATGGGAGACACATTACTCTTAAATGTATCTGACATCTTGGAATGCTAAACAGTGGGTCAGGGGTGGGTTGAGGCAACAGTGAGGGCAAGGAGAAGAACGCGGACAAAATTAGGAATACGGTGACCGGTAGGGAAAGAGCACGTAGACCATGGAACAGGGGAACCTGCTTCAAGTCGCAGCACCAACTCAATATCCTTGAATTCCGGGCACATCACTTAATCTCTTAATCTCTTTTTGCCTAAAAGAATGTAGAACTGGTGCGCATGTAAAACACTCCAAGGCACTTGGCCTGAGAATTGTGTTATATTTTACGTATCAGAAGCACGCGAGAATTAGCAATACGGGGGTCGTAAGCACAGCAACACATGGGCAAGACAGTAATGTGGAATGATGCGCGTTACAGAGTGTGCTGAAGAGCGACTTTACTAGAACAAGCATTTGCAATGCAATAGGTCTCACATTTATGCAAGTTTGAGTTATTGACATTGCAAATAACAATGCCTTTTATTTTTAAAACATAAATAAAAGGCATTGTAATATCCAATGTATAAAACCAATCATTTAAAAAGATCTTCTTTGTCTTCAACACAATCACACTGTATTGGAGTTCATTCATTTTTGAAAGGTTATTTTGGAAAGCAATGCTGGTGTAAATACTGCATAAACATTATGCATCCGCCTGTTGTAATATTTTTGTATGAAAGGCATGCAAAGATTATAGTTTTGCAACACTAGGCAGCCAATGAAGTAGGCAACAGCTCTGATCTCTGGGGAAGACCCCAAGGCACCTGTGCACTGCCTTGCTCCGTTCCTTAATAAATTCCCTGATGCTGCATCCAACGTCAGGATGCAGGCATGCATGATACATGTAGAACCATTGCATGGGTCACGTGACACATTACATTCCTTTCCAAATTTTCACTTTTGCCAAAACTGTCCGCCTCTGAGAGAGGTCAAGTAATAAAGATAACATATCAATCTTCATCAACTCTGCATTATTAAAGTGATGACACAGAGGTATTAACCTAGAAGCAGCACCGCTTTCTGCCTCTGGAAGACCTCAGGCTGCAGAGGTTTCCTTGGTTTTAAGCGTAGTTTTCATGGACCTTTAATATTTGATTACGGTGTGCATCGCGGGGATGGGAAATAGTTTTTACACGCAAACAAAACATTTTTAGTGAACATCATAACTCCCAACTGTCCAGGTGCAGCACTCTGACTTTTGCACAGTGTGCTCTGAGGCAACGGTACTTTGCTTCGGTGGCACACAAGCACACTCATGGTTTTCACCATACGACTACACCAAGATCATGCTGCCCTCACAATTAAAGTAGACAACGATTTTTGTTTTACTTCGACAAATAATACACTGACGGGTGCTACAATGTCCACAGATGTACTCTCGGCAGCTCTATGTAGTGTGTCGTCATTTTCGGATTGTAATAAACATGTTATATGTAAGGACTGTGGTGAGCATCCTCATTAGATAACTGTAAGAGACCGTAGGAACCGTCAACTGTTAAGAAAAGACCGTTAACATGTGGTGGTACCGGGTTAGAACATGCTTATACCAATAGAACATTAAATGCAAAAATTATGTCAAGGTCAGGCCTTTCTAGCTGTCGAAACACGAAAGCTCAGCAACACTCTCACAGAAGGGCGCTATTAAATGCCAGGAACCGCTCAATCATCGTGTGGAAGCGCAACTGCAGGCCGGACACGTTATGTAGCGAAAGCAGTATTGTGGTGTTCCGCTCCACTTACCATGTCCGTTGGGGTTGTTTACGCTGCCAAACAGAAACAAGCATTGACAAGGCGAATGCATCTAGCTTTGGTATGCTAACAAATGTAAAGTGCACCTGTGCATGCCTGATTTTCCCTGTCTGCACCTTCAAGCCCCACAGATTAACTTTACCAATGCTTGTTTTACTTTAAGCCAGGAAGGTGTGCACTTGGACGCATGAGTATAAACGCATGTGTGTAAATGAGAAACTCTAACACTATTCTCAACTAAAACATTTTAAAAACGGAGAGTAAAAACCCAAAAGCGTGTCTTTCTGTATGAAATGCAAGTATGAGGTGAAGAATTTCATGTGAGGTGATTCTGTGTACTTTTGAGATGAAAAATACTCCCTCGTGCCCTGTAAAGCAAGCACTCCATAAGAGGTGGAATGCCATCCTGCAAGCAGATCACAGCGGCAAGAGAAAAGTACTCCTCTGGGTGGAGTAAAAGCCCATTTTGAGTAGATTTTATATAAATGGTAACAATAGTTCTGGCTTCAGAAATGTAAGTACATTTTATGGACCCGATTCACAGAACAAACTTAAGACAAAATCCTAAAGTTAGTACCATTTTGGTATTCACAGAATGCACTTACTACTTCTGGTACTCACAGAATGAACTTACTACTTTTGCGATTCACAGAATAAACTTACTACTTTTGCTATTCACAGAATGGATTTATGACTACTAACTTTACGTCCGCACTCGGGCCGGAAATTCCGGCCCGGAGGCGGAGCTTCCGGCCCGGAAGCGGAGCTTCCGGCCCGGAGGCGGGGCTTCCGGTCCAGAGGCGGAGCTTCCGGCCCAGAGGTGGAGATTTTGGCCATGGCTAAATCTCTGCCACTGGCCGGAATCCCCACCTCCGGCCCGGAAGCTCCGCCTCCGGCCCGGAAGCCCCGCCTCCAGGCCAGAATCCCCGCCTCCGGGCCGGAAGCTCCGCCTCCGGGCCTGAATTTCCGGCCCGAGGGCGGACGTAAAGTTAGTAGTCGTAAATCCATTCTGTGAATACCAAAAGTAGTAAGTGCATTCTGTGAATACCAAAAGTAGTAAGTGCATTCTGTGAATACCAAACGTAGTAAGTTTAGGATTTTGTCTTAAGTTAATTCTGTGAATCGGGCCCTATGTTCTTATCTGTTAACAAACAGCCAAATGAATACAAAAATATTAGTGATTTAAAAATCGATGCGTATTCAGTCATATTACAATATCAATTAGGGCCGATTCATTTCAACCTAGATGAAAACAAACAGCAGTAATAAGAAAATCAATAAAATATTAAAATCAAGTAAGACGGCTTTGCAAGAGACATGGAGAACAAGGAAGACAAAAGTAGCGTGTGTCTTCCCATGGGCTCGAGCGCCCCGTGCGCTGCTGTACATCAGTCTCACGCCCAGATTGAAGTGTCACTTTAATCTCGCTAAACGCGGGCTTTGAAGCGGCAAGGGGCGGGGGAGCGCATTTCAGGCGGGGGAGCGGACCCTTTGAAGTAGGTACACGCACCAGTGGGCTGAAGCGCTTCCCAAAAGTGGATTGCATGGCGGCACGATGCACGTGATTGTGCGCGTGCTCGCCATGCAATCCACTTTGAGAGCACTTTTGGGAGCCCCTTACTAGAGTCTTGCATAGCGATTGCTACGCAATAGCTAGGCGAGACCTAAAAACAAGTAGATAAAGTACAGCGCTCGTGAAACGGGTGCAGCACTGAGTTTTAAAGTCTCTTTAAAATTAATAAAAATAGAGGTGGGTGTGCTGCGCTGTGCAGAACAAAAGAAAGGCGCAGCCGCCATACTTAAAGATAGAGCATCGGTGTGCGGTGTTGGAAGTGCGGGTGTCAATGTAAACAAGCATTGGCATAGCCAATAGGTCTCGCCTTTGGGACCTTATAAGTGTTTAGCCATGCAACAGTTGATGCTGTTGTACTAATGATATTGTGCTGCATAACTAAATACTTATAGGGACCCAAAGGCGTGTCTTATTGGCTATCGAAAACTGATCCCAAAGAAGATTAAGGTTCCTTGGAAAAGGTTTGCAGGCTGGGTTAGTCAACAGAAGTCTATGGGCGATATTGCTTCATTGTAACATGAAGATGAGTTCCGAAAAGGCAATACGCTCAAAATGAAAGTAATGCCCATCAGATGATGGTGTCACCTCCAAATGATGGGCAGTAGAATGGCAATGACATTTGCCTGTTATGTTGCTTGGACTTTGGTGTAAATCACACGTCTTTAAGCGGCTGCTAATGTGCGGCGACTTCCATTCCAGACTTCCGGACCTCCTGCAGGCGCTGGTTCATGATTTCAGTCTCTTCTGGCTTGCCGCTAAATTCGAAACAGGAGGCGGCGCACATCGCGCGTGGTGGTATTACGTCACAGAGTGCCGGTGCCCACACTACGGACAGCCTGCCGGAGACACTCATGGAAGTGACAGAACTAGAGAAGGGCTTAAGTGGTAGATATGGTGGAATCTGGCGGCTATCTTTAATGAGCATCACTATATAGATTGCATCGCAAGCTGCCGTTGATGTTGGGGAAAAGGAGATCAAAATCTAGCGTTTTGCAGGTCTCTGCTCCTTGTAGAAACGATATGTCCTAGGGTTCTATAGGAAGATGTTGAACAGAAAAAATTTAGCACAGTTACGAAATAGTTATACGTCCTGCATATGTGATGTTGTATAAAACCAAATTTTAATTATTTATGTTTTCCCAGTATTTTCACATCCATTGGTGTAGTTCGTAGACGTACTGCTAGCTGTCTGTGTACACAAAAGTGGTGACTTAGGGGCATATGTATCAAACGATTTTGTATCCGCAAACGCTGCGATTCGCAAAAAAACAGCGTTTGCGAATACAAAATCACAAAATGAGATGTATGAGCCATTTTAGCGTCGCATTATTAAGGATTCGCTAATTTTGCGATTTCTTAATTTTGCGTAAGCATTTAAGGAATCGCAAATTGCGATTCCTTAAATGCTATGTAACACGCACCCAAGTTGTGCGATTTCTCCTTAAGAAATCGCAAATTACCACCAACTTCAAGTTGGTGGTAATTTGCGATTTCTTTGAAAAATGCACTTTTTGGCATTTTTCAAGTGCCATGTGGCGCACATACATGCCCTTAGGGCATGTATGTGCGCCATATGCGCACACATGCTAATTTCAGGGGTGCATCAGGGTGTCATCATGACACCCTTGCACCTTTGAAATTATTCTCAATTTGCGATTAGCAAATTGCGATTCGCAATTTGAGAATGACTTTCCATTCATTGCTACGGGCCTCCTGGCCCATAGGAATGAATGGGAAGGTATTCCTTAATTGCTATTTCGCAATTTGCTAATCGCAATTAAGGAATATTAAGAATTTGCAAAATATGTGCGAATTTTTAAATACATCCCATTTTGCAATTCTCAAATAGCGATTCTCAAAAAATCGCTATTTGAGATTCGCAAATGGAGATGTTGATACATATGCCCCTTAGTTGCCTTATTTAGAGAAGACTAATGGCAGTGCGTGCTCACTGGCAGTGCGCAAAGAATGTGCATTGGGGATGAGAAAGGGGTCAGATGCGGGCAGGAAACTAGAACTGTTTATAGCAACAGCTGCCTTTATAAGGAAGGGCCAGGTTCACAGAATTGTGTGCTCATCCAAGAAACGTGATGATGTATAAATACTACCATTTTTTATTACAAATTCACACTCAGAAATAGCTGGATCTATTCGCGTATAAAATGCAAACAGTGTGGTTCAATTTCATTGTGAGGAAACCTCCTTAGACGGGAACAACTACAAAATATGCACGTTTGTGGACTTTTCCAATTGTTGTTAGGTTGTTTCATTCCAAGAATCCCAGAGACCAGCCGTCAATGTATTTCTGTCAGGGATTTGAGCCTATATATTTTTCAGGGTGGGAACCTGCAAGATGGTCGAGAATTTAGTCTAAATATAGGGTCAGTCTTATAGGTGTAGAATTCAGATGTTCTCTGCGCATCATATCTATAGTCTTTTGACTCCCCTGTATTTCCCCTACAGGTTACAACTAAAGTGCTAGAAGATGTATGACAGCTAAAGAATTATCATTACAATCAGAATACATTTTTACTAGTGCCAAAATACAAGAGAGTTGACCTTCAAGTCTTTAACCAGTAAAATACCCGGTTTCAAAATAAAAGTATAGTTTCCATCAGCAGTGGAAAAAGCTTGCTATGAGTAATGAGCTGGCCTTATCTCATCTATTGAAATAACCTGTTCTATTCTTGTCACCACCAGTACTTAATTCATAACAAGTAGGATCCGTGGCAGATGCATCATGAAGAAGTGGTCATACCTTCAGTGTAGGTTACCTTATGAGTTGAAAGTTACTTCGATGCATGGCTCAGTGAAACCCGGCCTGTCCTTCATTCCCACCCCATGCCCATCTTGTCAGATGGTGGGCTTCGTATGAGGTTGATCCCAGTGTCATAGTTCTTAAGTTGGGCAGAGAACATTATTTTCCAAGACAAATGCATGATCATAGTTTCCCCCAGTAAACTTTCCGGAGTTACTCATATGCAAAAGGTGGTTATTGGTTCCAGTCTAACCAATTCAATTCCCCATTATTCTTCAACCATTCCACTGGCGATCGTTCACCAGAAGCATCTGGTTGAGATTCTCAACATGGCACTCGAAGCATTGCTAGGGTCTAGGATTAACACCAATGGTCCTCCAGAAAAAGGTCAGTACAGAAAGCCCAGATGAATCTGTCAATCGGACTCCCAGCTCTGGCTGGAGATGCTTTGTTTCCTCAAATCTCACCTGGGAGGTTCCTCCACCTCAGTAATGTTGGAACTCCTGGCTCACACGCAGCTCAACTACAGACACACAGAGGTATCACTGTCCATACAGTGGCACTGCCAACACGATCAATGTATACTTGGAAGACAACTCAAGGATTTATTTGTGGAAAGAGCACTCTATTGGATATTAACGTCTTTGCAAAACAGGCTTCTGTGAGTTTACTGCAGTAATGAGTTACACTCAAATTCCCCACATAGATAGACTTCACCCATCTATAGAGAACATCTCCCGCCAGGTCATTACAGACACTATGTCCAGGCCTGGCCTTTCGTGTGATCAACAAAGGATTTTTGGACGCTGTTGTCTTCCCTTTCTTCCATTGTCCTAACTAGACTAACACATTGGAAACCGCCACTTGTATGTGAACATTTCAGCACTAGAGACTGTGACCTTGAGTGACGTGGTCACCCTTTCTCATGTACCTCTTTACCCAAGTCTACATGTCCACTGCAACAGAACGGAGCACAACCAAAGCTAAGATGCACCACATTCAACTCTTTCCACTCATGACCCCATCAGCCGACATACCATATGTTCTGAAACTTTGCACCAGCTTCAACAAATGTGCAAGCCCATCATTCAATAGAATGGCTTGTATTTTTCTGGGAAACTGCTATTGTGTGCATCTTTGCACATCTCACTTCGAGGGAATATGCCAAAGTCAGATATACTCTTTGGCTACTCTCATTCAGATGGTGCAGGGATGAAGGCCTGCTGAGACAACAGGCCTCCTGCACTACAGAGGTCTGTAGCATCCAGAGGATTGCCCTTAAAGGAGTTCTGGAGGCAATATGGGCAACACGTGAAATACGCACCACCCTGATAATGGCAGACTGTTAGCATTCTATCCCTTTTTTAACCTTTAAGCGCCTTGAGCCATCTCCTGTGCAATGTGTGTGGGGGGCAGATCTGAAGGAAAGCATCTCTAAAGACATCATGAACCATACAATATAGCAGAATGGCACTCACTTTTTTGGAAAATCTGAAAATAAATATGCCCTTGCTGAATGCTAAAATATTCACACCTGGGAAAGATATCACAAAAGGGAAGTGATCCCCGGTAGATGGGTAGCAAGTAGCGTACATGTTTGGGAAATCCAAAGAGTCAAAAACAGTATGTTTGCAATCTTTCTTCAATTCTTCTCAGGCATCAGACTGTACAGTGTGATGTAAAGTATGTCTCTACATACCACACTCTATGAATAGCTGTCACTTCTTTATACCACCCAATACATTTCTTTCTCTGTCGCACCTTTCTGTTCGATGTCTCATTCCTTTATCTAAATACTCCCTTTTTACCTGTCTATTTATAAATGGCTATGTACCTACCACACTATTGCTCTACCTTTAAACTCTCTCTGTACGTCAAACCTCTCCTTCAATAAACCTCAGTGCCCCACAGCACTTACCGTTCATGACCTCAACTTGCCACCTCTCTCCGATCCTAGCTCTAGATCTCTAGCTCTCGGTCAGCTCTCTGCCCCTCTCTTCTCCTCAAATGCCCCCCCTCTCTCTCTCGCTTCTTTCTCTTCTTTGCTCTGTTTGCATCTCATCCCCCTTCATTTCTCTTCCATTTACTTCACCTCCCTCTTAATTTCATCTCTCTTTATCTTACCCTTTCTATCATTTTTCCCATCTATACCTTACCTTTCTCTACCTCTCGCATGCCTCTTTCTTCCTCGCCATTCTCTCTTTCATTTCTCTCTCTGCCTCACAACTCACTGCCTCATCTCTCTCTTTCCCACCTCTCATACACTATCTAGCCTCCCAATTTACCTCACCTATTGGCCTTCTTTGTCTCTCTTTTTATTGATGTCCTCTTTCCCTCACAATGTCTCACTCGTTTAATACATCTGTCTTACCTCTGTCTCTCTCTCCCTATTTCACCATTCTCTACTTCTCCCTCGCCCTTCCTCTGTAGTAGCCTCATCTCTCTACCTCATCTGCACCTCTTTTCTCTCTACTTCTCATATCTTTCTATTTTTCATCCCACCGGCTCTACCTACCTCTCTGCCTCGCTACTTTGTTTACCTGACCTGTCATTCTGTGATTCACCTTTCTTTTTGTGCTATCTCATTATAACACACCCCTCTTCCTATGTTATTTCTCTCTAGACCTTGCTCCTCGGGTTGGCACCTTTCTTACCAGCCTTCATTTAAAACTGCATGCCAGGCCTCTAAAAACAAGCATTGGCATAGCCAATAGGTCTCGCCTTTTGGACCTTATAAGTTTTTAGCCATGCAACAGTTGATGTTATTGCACCAAGGATATTGTGCTGCATAACTAAATACTTATAAGGTCCCAAAAGCGAGACCTATTGGCTATGCCAATGCTTGTTATTTCTGCTGCCTAGCTGATGAGTCCTCTCTGTGACTGTTTTAAGTAGTTCAAGCTTCCGTAATTGGTTGACTCACCCGGAAAATATTGGGAGTGTTTTTGGGACAGAAGACATGAAGAATGTGTGGGTGGCACTGACTAAAATGCATGCAGAAGGTTTGATAATATCTTTACATACTCGAGAGGCTTTGGGTGCTGTGTGAACATTTCTGACATACTGACGTTTTTTACCATTTCAGGGGGAAACCGGAGGGCTTACTGTGTTGCCAGCATGTGCAAGGGCCACCCTACAGCGTCCATCTGCCTTTTTTGGGAAAGCTTGACTAGTCTGGGTGGATACATTATGAAGCACTGTGTACATAAAAGGCAATAAAATACATATATCTTAACTCATCTTCCCTTGTCACGGGGGCATTTAAGGTATGGGGAATGCTGGCAACTGCCCAAGACCTCCACATTCAAGGGGCTGCCTTGTAAAATCGTTTAGTCTCAACACTCTTCCTCTCTCTCTCTCTTACTGTTTTCAAACTCTCTCTCTTACCCCATTTGTCTCTCTGTATCTCCATCTCACTTTGAATAGCTACTTCTGCCTCTTCCCTCTACCTTTCTACCAACCTCTCTTTCTGTGCCTCACTCATGTCTTTCTCTATTGTCTCTCACTCTACTCTGCTCACCCTCTTTACCTTTCTCTACGTTTCAGTCTATCTCCCTCTTACCTCGTGCTGTCTTCATTTCCAATCTCTCCCCTCTCTTTCAACATCCCATTGCTCCAATTCATCCCTGTCCAGCTCTATATTGTTGAATCTCATCTCTCTACCTCAATAATCACTAAATCCCCAACTTTCTTATTACCTCCCTCTCCTCTCATTGCCTCAACTCAAACTCACTGCCCATTAGGGCTTGAATTTCCTGGAAATTAGTAATACATTTAAATTTATTACGAACAAGTGGCCCAAAACTTTGTCTTCCCAGGGCCCCAGAAATCCTTAAGATGACACTGCTTTGGCGGGTGACAACTGGCTGAGGAAGTAGAGGGGGTGGTCTTACACCCGCCCACCTGCCAGCCCCCCTTGTCACCCACCTTGTTGTAGGGTGTAAGAGGTCTTGGGGTGCAGTGTCGGATAACAAATATTTGCATCTTTTATAGAACCCTTCATGTGCTGTAAACAGCAGATGCTACTATGTCCCAATTTTCTCTACTCCATTTATGGAAAGCTGAGTGGGTGTTGCCAGGATTCGAACACAGGACCTGCCAATCAACTCTCTTGAGAGATCAACTATTCAACTCATTGGGGCACTCCTCGCCATGGTGATCGTCAATTCACAGCTGGAAGGAGAATGGAACACGACGAATCCCATATAAAATTAACATGGCTTTAGATATGCGCTTGAATGACGGCTGACAGGAAAAACAATGTCATACTTTGCTAAAAAAAAAAAACATTGGAAGCATCCGCTAGCCTAGAGTCTCACCCGCCGGCATGCTACAACATAGTAACAGGTCTCACCCGCCGGCATGCTACAACATAGTAACAGGTCTGCACAGCACCTCTGGTGACAGAATTGCCTGATACAGTCAGCAATGGACAATACTTATCACAAATGAGCTGCACAGCTTTGCTCTACTTGTTACTTTTGATGATTTTAAGGATTTTTTTTCAAAAACCAAAAAATAAAAATAATGTTTTTTTCTAAATTGGGATAAAAAAGGCGCCATAAAGCTTGCAGACCATATTGTGTCTCATTCATCATCCCGGGACACTTGCTAATTTCCACACATTTCTAGTATGCCTGCGAAATGTGGCACTTCGTACAGAAGCGTGCCTGCTTAATATGATTCAATCGCATTCTCAAAGACACCTACAGACGTGCAACGCATGGTTTGAGGCTTGGCAAGGCTTTTGTTTCTGGTGCTGTCCTATTAGATGCCCATGCCTCAGAGAATGCTGGATCAGCTCGATTCTTTAATGATGCAAATTGTTTGTGGTGCTGTTCTATTAGATGTCCATGCCTCAGAGAATGCTGGATCAGCTCTGCTCTTTAATGCTGCAAAGCACAGTCATGGTGTACGCGTGAAGGGATGCTATATTTTTATGTCAAGAGAATTTGTATAGCACAGTTCGACCATTTGTATGACTTTGTAGTGCTTTTGGGATCTTGTGCAGGATGGGAATTCTCATCTGCCAGAGTCATAATGGTGGACTGTAACATCAGTCAGACAAGTAGGATGTGTGTGGTTTACAAACTCACATACAAACCCACATGATAGAGAGAGTTAGTGATATTAGCAGATGTGGGGGCATATTTACTACCATTTCACGCAATGCAGTGCAGCAAGGGAAGGTGCTGCGCTGGGTTGCGTAAAATAGAAAGAGCTGAACTGTCCCATATTGACAAAGATATGGTGCAGTTCAGTTTGTCCTAGCGCTAGTGCCCTTTGGCTGCCTATTGCCAACATACGCACTCATGCACCATGGCACACGGGTGCCTGCATTGCGGGCAGGATTGTTTTTGTGCAGGAGGGGATGCGTTCCTGCACAAAAACACCCCTTAGAGGCATATCCCTCTCTCTATGTGTTCTGTATTATGCAGCCTATATGGAAAGATGAACTAACAAGGAGAAATTAATATATTTCTCCTTGTTATACCTCCTTTGGGTAGGTGCATTATTTTGACACAATCCAGGTTCATTGACTTTAGTACATCTAGGTTTTCGTTAACATCCTTGGGTCGATACACTGGGATGGCCCATGCCACCACCCCTAGAGAGCCCCCCTAGACTGAAAGTAATGCAAGGCGGCGCATCGGGCTAAGCTCCGAAATGCATTTAGCTTTGGAGCTGCATCTAAAAAGTGACCCAACCCGAAACACAAAATATAAGTAAACATGGGCTGTGGTTTGGAAGGGAGGGTTAAAAACAATGTGTTCCCTAAAGGGTCAAACTAACCAGGATGCGATTACCAGAGAGGCAGGAAGGCAATGAGTTTGAGACGTCAATCTTGAGGTGATAAGAACAATCTTGAGTTCTTTCTTTCTCAAAAAGAATTTGTGAGGTCCCTTCTGGTTCTAGGCACCCGGGATGTTACTTAGTTCCAAAAAATGTATTTGAATTTCTGTGGACTGCCAAAATACGACATTTAATGAGCATGTATATTATTTTTTTCAATTTCCAAAAATATATTTCTAACTATGTGGTCTACCCAGATGTAAATTTGTTAGTAATGCAGAGAATTGCTCAATTCTCAAAAAGAGTGTTTAATATTTATTCAGATGCAACATACAAGATAGGACCGCCTCATTTTCCGATATGTGGTAGTGTTTGAGTACATTACTGACAGGCGAAGTACTAGAGATATAGAGAACTCTCAACTCACAGGATGCAATCAGCATTTGTCTAGTCTAACCAGATGCAAATTACAAGAACCCGAGAGAGATGACCAGTTTCCCACGTTGTATTTGTGAGCTCTATCAAGGTATGATTCAAAAGACATAAAGAATTCCAAAGTTCCCAACAATTTATTAAGTAGGCAGGGCCTGTCGAGCTACGATCCAGAAGGAACGGAGATAATTGCTCCCTTCCCAGAGCTGCATGTCTTGTCAAACGAGATGTGAATTACAAGGGCCACAGTTAGTCGCTCAATGGCCAGAAAAGTCTTTGTAATTTTGGCGGAAATTTTCTCTTCCTTGGAAATCTTTAGGTACTGGGTTTCTGTCAAGGTTGAGAACCTCTACTGAAAGCAAATGTAGAAATTAGTACATCGGCAGATGTAGCCACCCAGATACCCAATCAGCTTGTCCACTGGCTGAGGACTCCCAACTCTCAGAAAGAGACTGTGATGCATAATATTCTGAACCTTCTCTTCAAGTTAATAAAATAACAGTAAACACTGTAATATCTGTATTCCCTAAAATAATGATGGAGAAGATATTCGCCATCAACCATAATATGACAGCTCTAAAGGCCGCCAGACTACCTAACATGGTCAAACCGCATAAAGGAAGTAGAAGCTTTGATGGTTGTCAATGAGAAACAACTTATCACCACCAGTAAAATAAATGAGTCACTATCAATCAACAATCATTGTCGTGTTGACTATCAAGTGTTATGGCAGGTCATAGAATCTAAAGACACAAGTGCTGAAAGACTGCCAGACTTCTCTGTGTTTTCTAGGCCTGGGCGTCGAACTTCGCTCCGTTCACGTAGTTTGCGGAGTTTTCTGCACTCCGCACTCCATGGAGCTCGCAGAGTGCAGAAAACTCCGCTTCGCACTGTGCAGCAGAGTTTTTTCTCCGCTCGCGATCGCGAACGGTAAGTTCGCGTTCGCGAACAGTAAGTTCGCAAGCGCGAGCTGCCGCTTGGATAGAATTTTTACCTGAGCGGCAGAAATACCAGCACAAACTGCAGTTCGCACTGCACTCCGCCCCTCGTGGAACTTCGTGGAGTTTTTTTGTAACTTCGCGGTGTTCCGCGTAGCAAATCTACACGAACTACGCCGAGGCCTAGTGTTTTCAGATACAGGGTATTTCGAGCATGCTATTCGGCACAATTACCACTTGCACGGTGCTGTTTAGTTTGAGAATGAAGTGCCTTTGGTGTCGAAATTGTCTATGTCCCACTAAGTGCATGATTCATCTGCCAATGAAAAGGAACACAGAAGAAGAAAGCACCACCCTTACCAACTGCTACCAAATGTCAACAAACTAAGCACACAGAGGTGGATATAGGTGCATGAGCCCTGTACCCCTACAGTGTCTGAGTCCATTCTTAGATATTGTGAGTGCAGTGCTGCCATTAAGAGTATATGGTGCTGGGAGTTTCTCATTACGAACTCCACAGCACCATAATGGCTACACTGAAAACTGAGAAGTTTGGTATCAAACTTCTCAGCACATTAAACCCACACTGATGCCAGTGTGGGATGTAATGAAAAATGCACACAGAGGGCATCTCAGAGATGCCCCCTGAAAACTAACCAACCTCTAGTGTCCAGGCTGAGTGACTGCTTTCAGCTGCCACCACCAGACATGTTTCTGGACCCCCTACTGCTCTCTGGGGCCTGAAACAGTGCACATCCTGGGACGAGGTGCCAAGCCTCCTCCCCCAGGAGGGGCAGGGTTCACAAAGGGGAAGCTTCAAAGGCTTGCCACCTTTGTGAGCTTCCCCAGGCCACTTGCTGCTTTCAGCAACTGGTCCCCACTGGTTCTGACTCCCACTTTGGGCGGGAGAACCGGCGGGAAAAACAAGTGAGGAAGAGATGTGTGCCCACCTCTGTCAACTCCACCCCTCAGGTGGGGGAGGCGAGGTAAAGCACAACTCCAAGTCCTTGCCATCTTGAAGATGGGGGGACTCAGCCAACCAGGGACAGGCACATGCCCCCTCCCATTGGAGGGTGGCATGATAGGGGGTGTACCCACCCCAGGGAAGGGACCCATTGGTCCCTGCCTATTACCTACCTGTAACGCCCCTAAATCTAGTATTTAGGGGCACCCCTGAACCTTGCTTCCTCAGATCCAGACAAGTAACAAGAAGAAAGGAAGAAAAAGGACCGAACAGCCGTGCAGCAGCTAACAAGTGGAAGACGCCCACTGACTTGGCCCCAGCCCTACTGGTTTGTCTCCCCCTCGAACCTGCTCCTCTGAAATCCCGGCGTGTCCTGCAGCCAGCAACCTCAAAAACCCCAGAGGACCTGCATGCCTTCACTTCCAAAGACTGCTTCTCCCATGAACACCGGATTTGTTCAACTGCAACCTCTGGCAGCAGCCGGAGACCGCAAATCCGCCCCACTCTAGTCTGCACCCGCCGTCCACGGCCGGAGCTCAAGTGGGCAAACACCACGAGGAGGTCACCCTGCCAATCCTGAACCAAGATCCAGCGACCCCTGACCTGCCTCAAGCCTCCAGCCGACGCCTGCAGCCTAAATCTAGAAGGCCGCCCTAACCGCGACCCAGGGCTGGTAAGAAAATCTGACCCCAAAAGGCACCCTTGTACCCGATGCCCCACGGCCTTGTGTGCCCAAACCGACATTGCCTAACCAACCCAACTTACCTCTCGAAGTGGTGGTTGCACCCAGAAGTCCTTTGTCTCCCTGCCTGCAGTGCTTTTGCAAACTGGAGGTTCTCCATTGGAAACAACAGGGCATTCGACCTCGAAACAGCACCCTGCACCCGGCCGCCCTAGTGCCGCTGAGGGTGCACCTTTGGTGCTAATTTGTTTCCCCATTTGCCCTGAGCTAAAGTCCAGGAGCTTTGCTCTCACAACCCAGTGGCCTGCTTGCCAGCAGCCACCAACCTGAGGCCCCCTGTCCCCTATTGGATAACATTGGCCCTCAACACTCTGCACCCGGCCGCCCTAGTGCTGCTGAGAGTGTAAGAAGAGTGCATCACAGGCCCCTGGAGACCCCTGAGTCTAACCCCAGAACCTCAAATCCAAAGACTGATTACTTACCTTAAAACCGATAACCATATTTTCCTACATAGGATAACAGTGACACTTTTTCCTGAAAAAGATTCTGTGTGGAGTTTTGAAACCTAAAGAAATTCTTTAAAATTGTACGATTTAACAAAAACGCTTTTACTCACCTGTTTACAGGAAATGTCCCAGTGCTGCATCCAGGCATACAGCACTGAGTAAGAAAAGTAATCCAAAAGTAACTTACCTGCTATTTTACTGAAAATCCCATTCAAGTATATGTACTGTATTTACACAAGTGATTGCATTTCTCTGAAACAATACTGTAAGTCAAGCCATAGTACATTTACAATTGCAATTGAACTGTTTTACAATCAGCATTTACTACTGTAAAGTATTTATTGCTTACCTGTGCCAGGATTGCTTGGTTTAGAAATAAATTAACTAAAAGAATATTTTTTATACAAAAACAATTGGTCTGAAATTCAGTCTTTGAGTGTGTGAATTCATTTGCTGACTGAGTGTTTACAACAAATGCTTAACACAGTCCTCTGATACTAGTGTACTGCTCAACCACAGTACCACAAATAGAGAGTAAGGTTCTATCTAATTTTACCTCAGCCTACCTTTGGGGTTTCACTGGACTCTGTGCACACTGTAGCTCACTTTGGTATAGTATATACAGAGCCAGCTTCCTACACTTGTGCTGCCAGACATGGGAGCCAGTCAGTACTATCAGCTCAAAAGGAGCTGGACCAAATGAACTAACAGTTACACACAGCGATTGGTTGAAACCTCTTCCTATAGTCAATAGGGCTGAGGAGGTCATCTGTAATTGTTTTCAATGGGTATGGAGATCCTTCTACTGATGGACCATTTAGTGTGGGGTTGAAATCATGGAACACAACTGGGAACTGCGGGTTCAAAACATTAAAGTTTAGGACAACCCTTGTTTTCCTCAAGTGAATCCAGCCCCATCCTGTTGGAAGCTCATGGATAATGAAGGGAACCTGTGGCCAAGGGGAAAAAGGGATTTGGGAAGAGAGTGAGAAAGAGAGACACTCATTCCAGCAGATGGTTGGACGACCTGGGGTGCAGTAGCATGACCAACCGTAATGGCACAGACTCCTGAAGTGCGACTTTCCTGCCCAAAGGTAAGCAGACAGTAAACAAGAGAAATCCAGGACACATCAAAATTGAATAGTACAATTAGAAATTTGAGTTACCTGGTGCGGAGGGCAAGTGGACTTTGTTTAGCCCCCATGCATACCAGGCATCCTGCCGGAGAACCAAATTACAAAGAGAGAGCTCTGCAGTACTGATATTGAGAAGCCTACAAGAATAAAAACAAAACAACAACACCACACCAAACGCCAAAATCCAAAGGGAACAGGGACAAAGGGAACTGAGAAAGGAGAAAAACAAAAATGTGATGGAATGGAAGGGCAGGTGTGGGCTGAAGAAATTCATAACAATTGCAGTTGTCAGACAGATACAACTGTGCCTAGATTGACCTGGCCGTTTTCTTCACTATGGTTGGCCCAAGGGCTGCTGGTGTAGTGTGTCTAACTATTGTGTTACTCAAGCTTTTTTTCCTGCATGTTTGTAGTTTCCACTGACCTGAACCCATCCCAGACGTGCAAGTGACCACCAGTCCATCCCGGCCTTCCTCATTCACCTCCTTTTTACCCCCATCTCAATAAACACTAGTTGAATCACTGTTGGTGCATAACGGCCAGAGTTTATTCACAAACATGGAACATAAACATCACATTTTAATGGTCAATCGTTTGCTCCATGATTTTAATACTTCATCACATCTGCTATCTTTATCAGCATTCTGATGAATTGTTCCACAATAGCCATTACAGCACTTCCGGCACAGCCCCCGGATTTACAGCCCTTCAGCATGTGTCCAGCGTTTGTGGCCTCTAGGCTTCTCTTGCTACCAAGATCTGAGAGGGTGGACACCAGGCCTTCCCCGGGTTGCAAGTGCCGTGTCCACCTGCTGCTGACCCTTTGCTGGCCATTCGCCCGCTCCCAGTGTCCCTGCCATAAGGCATCTCAAGGACACTGTTTGAGCAGCTCCTCTTCCTAGGCTAATTGTACTTTCTTGGCTATCTAAGTGTGCTGTCTCTGTGACCTCCTTGCCTGCTACCAACATGCGGGCTGCGATGCCCACAATCCGGAATGGGTGGGTGGGCGGGCGAACATGAAGAGGGCAAGGTATGCCCAGGGTGTTGCACCCTGCCCTTTTAACTCTCATCTTCTGCCGCGTGCTTCTTCTGATTGGGGGAGTTTGAACCAGGACGCCCAATCTCCTGCTTCCAATTTCGCAGGCTTACAGCGATTTCCGCTGGCTTACCGCCTTCCGTCTCCTGGCGGTCACGCTGTCAGGAGGCATACATCGCGGGACCTTTATTGGTCTGGCTTTGCCTTCCCGTCCCACAGATTTTCTCCATGTCATCCAAGTATGACACCGCTTGGGTCTCTTCTGAACTTCTGCATCAGGTGACCTGAAATTCATTCCTTGCTCACTGTGCTTGTTGTTCTTTCATTTTCTGTGTTGTTAATTGCTTCTCCACTTCTGTCATTTTGTCGAGGTGTGGTTATGCCCACAGGGTGAATGACACAATCAAAAACATGAGTGAATAAATAAACTGGTCTGTGCAGCTGTTGAAGAAAAGAGAACTGGGTAATCCATTAACCGCCACAAAATAAGGAACTTTTATCTGGAATTTGAAATGCATTTGCTCTTCTGCGATACATGGTTTGTAGTAGGCACACAGTATATTGCCCACCCAACGATATTACATTATATTTCAAGATGTGACTGAGGCATCAGCTGAAAAGAACTGTTAAGCAACTTCTAAAAGCAATGTTATGAAACCTGTTGTGAAATCCTTGGGTGTGGACAGGATGGGAAGCACAACATTTTCCTCATTTCTTGATGTCACTCTTTGAAGTTGCTGAGTTTAGATTTCTTACATAACTACTGAATGTGTTATTTTTATTATATGACTATCAGATATGTTTTATTTATAGATACAAATGCTAGCTTTACTCCAGAAGATCAAACAAAGTAAATCTGGGCGTACAAAAAGTATAACATAAATAACAAAAGTGGGAGTGTGCATTTAAAAAAGACATTTTTTAGGTAATGAAAGCATTTTTAGAATATACCAAATCGAAACGTGAAAATCCTTATGTCTGGCATCCAAACCCAAACGGTCTATATTGGGTGGAAAATAATCCACACATTTTGTATACAAATATTTAGGGAAAAATCCTATTGTTTCCCTTTGGAATAATTATGACTCTGCAATTCCTGCATAATGCAAATTTTGGATATCTTACTAAACACATCAGAGCTGGAAAGATCAAAGATGCCAAATACCCAAATACAACCCCTGTCAACTACAAACACACACATGTGCAGAATATACAATTATAAATATGCAGTAGAAGAACATTTAGCACTGATCACACGAGGGGGTTTAAACTTTATCAATCGACAACACAGAAGCATGTCGGTTCAGCACCGGCTCAATATTGATGACAAATGTGGGTCTTTTTACGAGAATGAAATTAATCTAAAAAGACCAGGGCATAAGTACAAGTGCACCATAAATAAAAAATCCCTCTCCTCTGTTTACAATCTGCTGCACCAAAACAGGGAATATTTTCTTCACCAGGATTAGCTCTAACCAGTTGATATAATTGTTCAGAAAACACGTAAGTATTTCGGGCAGCTTTATGACTCTATAAAATCACTATAGTACTCATTTAGAGGTTGGCCGGAAGAGGACACATGCCAACAATTGACAAGTTCCATGCCTGCCAAAACCCAGCATCCCCTGCCTCAATCAGGCCTCGTTTGGTGGTTCTTCCAGCGGTGGCACCACGTTGGCGCCACCTTCAGGACAACCTTCGTGGCGCGCATTTACTGGCATCTTGTGTGTCACTTGCCAGTAGCCACATCCCACCCTATTTAGGGGGGCTTCTGACACAATCTGTGATGCTTTTCCTGCCCTACGTGGGCAGTAGCGCATTTCAGGGCAGGATCAATGTTTCCCAAGCGCTGGCGAAAACTCTCAACTTGTCACAGACTTTTGGGATTATTTATGACCCCCGGCATCACTTTTGCGCTGCCGTTGCGTCACTTTTTGTGATGCAGTAGCTGCGTAAATAATGTGCCATGATGCACCATATTTACAAAGTGACACATCTAGGCAGATGCGTCACTTCGTAAACCCCTACGCTACATTATACCTGCATCAGGTATAATGTATGCAGGGTGGGCGTTCCCCTGCAAGAACGGGTCGTAGGAATGGCCTAGTGTAATCGATAAGATTCCACTGCGCCACTTCTAGGACACCAATGCGTCAAAACTTAACCCCTGCCTCATGGAAGGCGTAAGGGTGACGCAGGCCCTTTCACATGGGGCTTGGCCCATGTGAAAGGACACATTGCTGAAGTTGCGTCTGTTTTCAGACACACCCCAGAAATGCGCCCCTTTTGCGCCTACAGTTATGTCAGTAATACTGATGAATCTGGCATTCCTTGCGACATGATGCGTCATACAGTAAATGTGACGCATCCATCATGTCGCTAGTAGGGCGCACTGAGAAGTGTTGCATCGCTGCTTTCACGCAGCGATGCAACACTTCTCATAAATGAGGCTCATCGAGTTTATATTTTCTAAAATCAACCATGTACCAGCTAGTCCATCGTGGCATCATGGCATGGTGGGTGTGTTTTTGATGACCATGCTCCATTCTAGTTGAGAATTAAGCCGTGCTATCGTATGTTTTACACTATTTAAACAGGATCTGACAGTTGAAGCTCAAAGTACCATATGGGTTCCTTTCAGAATGTACCCGAGGGCTCACATTTGCAGCAATTCAAATCGCCGGACTCTACAAGTTTGAAGGGGCCCTGTGTCTTATCACTCAGAGGACCACGAGCATCTATGCCTTGTTTGAGAAGGATGCTTTCCTGCATGCACTCAGAGATGAGCGGGAGGTAGACCCTGGGATAACGATATCCTAGCAGAGCTCCCGAATCTCCAGATGACATGGAGGTGACTTGCAAAGTTCTGGATGGCTTACAAGACCAGCTACGTCAGTAGGGAGAGCACACACATTGATGGAAGTGTGAATGAACGCAGCCTATATTTCATGATGTAGGTGCGCTACTTGTTTGTTGCAAATTGCTCCTTAGCAGAGAATTTACCCTTCTTGGAGACGAGGTTCACCCAAGGCTGATCAACTTTTCCAATGGATAATTACCATTCCCATGTCCAGTCCATGACACGGCTAATGGTTGGAGGTAGTTGGTTTATAGTTTGTTATGTGTCTGAGGTAGCACCACATAGAACCAACGCCATCTTTTGTAACAGATACGTTTTCTTAGGTTGCCTTCCCCTTTTACCGCATAAGCTTTTACACACATTTGGGTGCGTGACAACGTTGGATTCGTTTCTCTGAAACTGCTTTGGATACAGATTCTGCTCCACCGAACATTATCACAATTCCTTAAACACTACGTACAAGGTCCCGACACACATTGTGCAAATGTCCTTCTATTTTTCATCCATGGGGCGACATGACTATCTAGAGACCAAAACAATGCTGGCTTGCACAGGACTCGCAAGGATGCTTTTCTTTATAAATAAACAAGCATTTCCGGGTTTAGGCAGAGAAGCACTTTGCTGATATTAGCAAGGTCTCTACTCGCTGAAGCTTTGGCCCGGCAGCTTGCTGACTTCTTCTTGCAAGATTTTCCAGCTTGTGACCAAGACATGGACTTACATGCTTTCCAACAGTTAACCGGGGTTGGATCATCCAGTACAGGGATTCTTGGCTAGACACACACACACACACTCACCTTAGACACTTAGGTTGGGGACTGCATAGGAAGAGTACGACTAATCCTCTACTTTTTATTTTATGCCTGCATATATACATTGTCTCACCACCATGGTGGAGCTTTTTATTCTGTTCACCGTTCTGGTGCTCTTAGTAACTTTCATTTGTTTCTGTCAATACATACATCATCATAAAACTTTATTTCGACCACAAAGGCCATAAAAGTACCATAAAATATAACAACATACAATTCTTAGATACAGCAAAATCAAATCATAATTGTTCATAAAATAGTATAAAAAGGTACCAAAAGTGCAGAAATACATTTAAACGTAATGATTAATTGCAGTAATTTCTACGTTTAATCCACATAGCATTTAGAAAACGTGAAACTGCAAAAACAATTGGAGGATGGGTGTCGTATTTCAGAACTCTTAGGGCTTTTTCACACTCTCTGAATCCCAGATTTCTACAAATGGGTTTTACCCAGCGATTTCGTGACTGGTGGTACGTTGGGCAAAAGAAGAAAGCATGTTTTTCATCTTCAATTTGATAGCCACAGGCAGGGCAAGCAGTGATTTTATTAGGGTCCCAACTTGATGTAAAAGACCTGAGCGGTAGACTGCCTATTCTCAGCTGGAAGTACAACTTCCTAGCAACAGCGGGAAAAATCAAATCTAAGAATTCCTCCCTCCTGTAATCAACTTTGATCTGAAGAAACTGGGCAGTCAGTCTGCCAACGCCAGAGTTCACGTGCAGGCTCATAAGATGGTAATATCTAAACTGCTCAACCAAATTTACCTTAGATAGAGCCAAGCATGAGACCTCCGGAGAACCCCATAGTTCTGAAAGGCCAATCTTGGCACATGTATCCCTGATGTGATTTAACCAAGGAATTTTCTTGTTATTAATTTGGAGCCAAACCCCCTTGAATTCTTCTCGGTAGGAACCCAACTCCGCATTAGACCACAGTCTCTTCCAGTAGGTCACTGGCCGCAACGCCACCACCTCTTCCATGGGTAACAGCCCTAAGTCAAACCTAATAGGTACCAACGGGGTACTTGGAGGCAAGCCCAGCAAATTTCTCATAAAGGAATTAGGCTGTAGGTCTTGCAATGTCCCCATAATTCAGCTCCGTAGGTAGACGCTGCTCTGGCTTGAGTTTTGTAGATTTCTACCACTGGTGCTACAGGCTTGAAGACCGATCCTCTAAAAAGTTTAGACATTCCTCCTGTAATTTGGGTCAGCTTTAGTGCTGAATTAGCAACTTGACCCCCCCACCCGAGATGTTCTTGTAGAGTAATCCCCAGATATCCAAACGTCTTTACCCGCTCGAGAGGAATGCCATTCAGCGCTGGGTTCGGGCGTGTATGCTTGGGGGGGGTTGAGGATCATGAACTTCGTTTTTGCTAGGTTGATCTCCAGACCTCTTTCCCCACAGAAGTCCACAAAGCCATCTAAAATGCGCTGGATACCGGTAGATGTTCGAGACAACAACAAAGTGTCGTCAGCAAACATCAGAGCTGGTACCCTACCCGTGGCGAGTCTTGGGACATCAGTGTCCTTAATGCCTTCCAGATGTTTAATAAGCCCATTAATATATAAGCAAAATAGCGTGGGTGCTAGCACGCATCCTTGGCGGACTCCTCGATTTACAGGGAAACGTGCAGACAACTCTCCGTATTTCCCACATCTGACCTGTGCAAAGTTTTCTGTGTGAAGTCTTCTCAAGACATCCAAAAGATACAGGGGAACATTGAGTGCCTGGAGGACTCTCCACAGGTTTTCTCGCGGCACCAGGTCAAATGCAGACCTCAGGTCAACAAAAATGAGGTAGAGGCTGCCACCCTCCACACTCACAGTTTTCCAATAAAGGACCTGAAGTCGAAATAACTGATCGATAGTTGAGGTGCCCTTTCTAAAACCCGCCTGCAGGGTACTCAAGATGTTATTTTCTGCCTCCCACGTCTGAATTCTGTCCAGGACTATACGTCCAAGTAGCTTTTGAGTAATATCAATCAAACTAATGGGCCTATAGTTTGAGGGTTGTAGTGGGCATCCTTTTTTAAATATTGGCACGATCTCAGCACCACGCCAGGTCTCTGGGGGTTCTGCACCAAATAAAATAGAATTAAACAGGACACAAAGATACAGAGCCCATACCTTGGGTTCTGACCGATAAAGATCGCCTGGGATTTTGTCAAGGCCCGGCGCTTTGTTGGGTTGCAGTTTATGGATAGCAGATTCCACCTCCATTATCGTAATCACCGGAACATCCTCTGCTCGACACTCAATGGTGAAAGAGGGGGCAGTTGTGACTGATGTGTTGGAGTTTGTGCCTGAGTATAGGCTCCCAAAATGGTCTTCCCAAGCTGCTGGGGCTATGTTAGAAAATATAGTAGTCACAGTTTCTTTTCTATCATTGCTAACAATCCTTATACTGTAAGGCTAATCTTAACTCCTCCCACTTATCGTCCTCCCAAGTCTTTCTAGCCCTTTCAATCTTTTGTTTGTACTGTACTCGTAGAGTTTTGATTCTTACTTTGTCCTTGGCCTTAATTGCTAGGATCAATTAACTTTTTAACTTCCGGCACTCAACGGTATACCACAATTGGCTTTTAGCCAGTTTGGCCCTCGTGCTCCCAACCGGAAAAAACACCTCTGAAAGTTTTGAGGCGAGCTGGCTATGGATATCTACTGGCCTTGTTTCCCTCCCAGTAGAGGGGCAATTTAACCCTACTCCAGCCATTTCACTAAGGTGGGGCAGAACCAGTCTATAAATTTCTGCCATTTTGTTTGAACAAGCAGAGATACGTGGCCATTTTACTCTCCGTCTGTTATTATGCAGAATGAGAGGTTGTGGTACGGTAGTGGCCACAGTGTCATAACTGGTCAAACCCCAGCTTTCTGGTTTTAGTGTCATGACCAGAGCGTTGTGGTCGCTGTCGTCTCGATCTATAATCCTAAAATCAAGCACCTTGTCCCAAGATCTTGTTTCGATGAGGATATAATCTATAATAGAAGTTTGCCTCACTCTATTAAAGGTAGCTTGTCCAGGTCTATCGGAATTAAATCTACCATTACATGACCTCAAAGATAAGGAAAGAGTGAGAGCAATAATCTGTAACACCAATGGGGTCCAGGCTTTGACCAGGGGAATCAAGGGGTCGGGAATGTTCCAATGTGTATTTTCCACAATCGGATCATCTAAGTCCAGCATACTTAGTGGTTCATACTGGCAATTGAAATCACCGCCCACTATCACAGAGTACTCTGGGTCTAAGGTCAGAATGTAATCATTCAAATGTATTATAACCTTAGAGTCCCGGCCACTCGGGGAAGGTCTAGAGTAAACATTCAATAGGGCTAAATGTTTGTTTCCAGGCAGATCAAGTAGGACACATTGAATGTCATGTGAACTAGTTTGAAGCAGTCTAGCTGTAACACCCAGATGCAAAGCCACCCAGGTGCTAAGGCCCCCTGAAGGTCTTCCCCTACCACTAGTTATTGCAAGTATGTTATAAGACACAAAACCAACCCGTTGAAAATTTTCCAGTGCCCATGTCTCTTGCATTAGACAAATATCAAATGTGTCTATAAAGTTGCCCCATTCTTTACAAATCAGTTTACTCTTAAGGCCTGCCACATTCCAAGAAAGTAAATTGATATTCATCTTGGGCTCCCCTATAGCAGCAGTCAGATCACTAGCATGCCTGTTTGTAGCTGGAGGGATAATTACCCTACCCAAGCTTCCCTGCTCACATTCCTTCACCAACCCACCCAACGGTGGCAATGTATGTGACTCTTTCATGCTGCTCCTTGGGCTTTTCCAAGATGGATCCATAGTAACATTCAAATTGGACAATACTTCTAGGGGCCCCTGCTGCGGAAGATTGTTTTTCCGATCCTTGGAGCCTTCCTTGATATTTCGTAGGCCTTTCTGGTCCCCAGCCATAAGAATGAATTGCTGGAATCTAGGCGTCAGTCGACTTGGTCCAAGACACTAAATCTGTTATTATGGTGGAATGCTTCAAGTGGGGGCGGGCAATGTTGGTTATAAACTTGGTTATTATTGCCAGGGCAGAAAAATCGACCATCCAGAACATTTCCTGAACCAGCCACCCAACCCCTCAAAGGAGCATCATACCCATAACAAGAGGCACCCGGATAGAAATAAGTGAGTGGAAATGCTTTTATAACTGATTCAGGGCTACCAGACTGCATTGTGCAAATATACCTCACTGTTCTTGGGTCCCTAAAATTAATTACGACACAGTCGCCCTGTAGATCCTTAGCTCTAGAACCTACCCAATCTATACGTCTCACAAATAGAATTTCGCTTCTACACTGGTTAGGGAGAGGTTTATTACAGTTCAGCCAGTGCGTACACTTATTTTTGAGATCACTGAATGCCTCCCTTGATCCATAATTCAAGGTGGGTACCCCCACAAGGACCACTACATAAGGAATAGATTCAGGGGGCAAATCCAGACATGGCAACTTGGATTTGGCTGTAACCCCTGACTTCAGTTGGGTTAACTTATGAGGAATGGGATCAAGACTTCTAGCCTCAGGTGGTATATTAACTATAGCATGATCCGCCTTTCTCCTTACATTCCCTAGTGAGACTAGTGAGGTTAGCTCGTTGTGTTCTACTTGGACAGTAGTACCTACTCTATTTCCCTGTGGGGTATGTTGGACTGTCAAATCTATCGGTTTGTTAATTGATTTGGGGTTTGGGCAATTTAAACCATCTAGTTCTTTGTTCAGTGAAGCTGAGTCTGCAGTTAGGCCCTCCCCAACCCATGTCTCCTTCCCCCCGGACAATGCAGCGAACATTAATTCAATTTAGAGAGTCTTTTTTCAATGGAATCAAGTCTATTATGAATAGGGAGGCAAGTCACAGTAAATAGCTGTTCCATTTTAGCCCAAAAGTCTCTTCTGGATTCTGGCCGAATCGAGTTCTCAGTACCTTGGATTATAGACGCGGCAGAAAGAACTCTATGCTGGATATCTGATTTAGCCGTAGGGTCAGAGTTCCCGACATTTGCCCATTTTTGTATTTTTGGTTTGTTATTAGTCAGGGCTGTACCACCCCACTTGCGTCTAACAACCTGATCTGTCGGCTGGCCATTGGCTTCCTCGTTCGTATCCGGGATCGAACATATACGAATTGGCAAACCAGATCTAGTTGTTCCAACATTGTGCACAAGTATAGAGGAATCAATCCCAGAAAAGTCACCACGCTCAGTTAAACTGCGAGCATTGCAATTTACAGCTGAAGGTTGGTTTCCATCACCTCCACAGTCAGGAGGAATGGGGTCTAAAACTGGATTAGGCAGGCTGTTATCTACAGGTACAGGTGACTTTGCCAGGGCAATAGTGCCCAGTGAGGACCGTTTAACGAACTCTTGGTCGAAGGAAAGCCTTTTTTCCGTCAGCTCAATTTCCCTCTGTAAAACGGACGTGGCCCTGGTAATAAAATTGTCCAAAGTTCCAACCACTCCGGCCCCATTGAGAGACTTCCGCCCCTTCCCCAGACCTGAAGTGGCCATTATCAGCGAGTAATAAGTAGTGATGAGAACAAAATCAGACAGGGCTGCCTACCAGAACCCTCACAAGGTGACACAATAGATCCAATGTAGTAATGATAACTTAACTCACGGAATAGTGTCCAATGGAAATAAGAGGGAGGCCCCGTCCCATCCTCGAACGTACTCGGACGGGCTCAGACGGGCCCGCCCTTGGCCCGGGCTTCGCCCAGCACACGCCCGCGTGCGTTCCGCGTTGCGCGTGGAAGGTGTGCTTAAGTATTAGCAGGCGGGGTCCAATCACCGGGAAGAGGCAGCAGCTGGTTGTGAAGCTGTGACTGCTGGTCCTCGCAGTCCTGCTAGAAGAGCCCGACAAAGCAATCCAGAGAAGCACAGGGAGATCTGGTACGAGCGGCGCCCGCGAAGCGGGGGCCGCGAGCAGTTAAGTAGGTAGGCAGGCGGGGTCCAATCACCGGGAAGAGGCAGCAGCTGTTTGTGAAGCTGTGACTGCTGGTCCTCGCAGTCCCGCTACAAGAGCCCGACAAAGCAGTCCAGAGAAGCACAGGGAGATCTGCTACGAGCGGCACCCCAATCTATACAAAAGTCACGTTGGTTCAATAAACATTGAAAAAGTCCCTCCGTGTATTCCTTGTATATTTCTCTGAGAGTGCTAGAACACAAGTGCTTGAGCTAAAGGGTTCTAGATCTGTTACCATGCTTCCTGGGGGACCAGGATTGTCATGTTCAGTGGTTGCCAGAAATCATTTGCTGCTCGACTTGGTTTTGGGGGGCTGATGGTGGCACTATAAGCTTGATGGTCTATTGGACAACATATCCTGAAGGGGTGCATAGAATCATTCTGGCACCATACCAAAGTGTATGCTGTCCACAAACGCACAGTTCCCGCCATAAGGTGGAAACTACACCTAACAGCTAGAGCGGTCGACCTCGAAGCTGAGGAACTGGATTCGAGTCTCGTCAGGGATGCTCAACATCCTGTGATTCTGGGCAAATCACTTCATCTCCCTATGCCTAATTATACCTGCGATACAAATAAACAAATTTTGTACATTAAAACATCCCCCTCATACTACTCATACACACTATCACTACTATTCTCCATCAATCATTCTCATACATACCATCATACACACTGAGCTTATTTTATCAACAAATACAACAATATTTTATCAAAACAATTTTTTTTACAGTGCCATAGGTCTTGTTATATACACATAAGTATATCTTTCATAAATTTGCAATTTTAATTTTTCTCTCTTCTGGCACAAAATATAGGGTCTACGCGTTTCAAACTCCTAACAATCATGGAGTTCTCATCAGGACCATCCACTGAAAATGAAAAAAGGGGGCTTACCTCTTTCTTTATGGTAACTGGATTACCCTTTGCAGTAGGACCGCGGCGCGGAACCACCTGAATGACATCAACAGAAAGGAATAACTAAACTCCATTCAACATATGCTCATATCATATCATCTTTGCATATCATCTTTCAACGCTCAAATGGCCACTCACTGTTTTTTCTGCACTTTGTAATACATTTCAGTGGGTTTCCTAGACGTTTGTTAACCACTGTAAGATGGCCGATACATTATTGCAGTCTGGTAACCATGGCAACCCCCAGAAGCCGGATATAGCGTGACCGGTTAAGAATGGCCGCCACATACGGTTTGCGAGCTAAGCCTGCCAAAGTGTGCCACGACACGAACTGAGGTAATAAGACCGGTTTTTGACTTAGACTGGGAAGGCTCGACCGTCCTCGTGGAGCTTATAAGCTCATTTGTATGACACGAACACCCGAACCAGACGGCTTGTGGTAATCACGCCAATTTGTTTTTCTTTTCACTAGGCGTGTCGATTCATTTATCCTCCTACATCGTGAGTGAAAAACGACTTTAGGTAAGAAGTTGGAGCCCTTTAATGCATAGAGAGATTAGAGTAAGAAAGACAAACTTTGTCTCAAGCCATTGTCCTTTTTATTTCAGCCAGAGAGAGAACAATTAAAAAAACAGTGAGTGGCCATTTGAGCGTTGAAAGATGATATGCAAAGAAGATATGAAATGAGTATATGTTGAATGGAGTTTAGTTATTCCTTTCTGTTGATGTCATTCAGGTGGTTCCGCGCCGCGGTCCTACTGCATAGGGTAATCCAGTTACTATAAAGAAAGAGGTAAGCAGCAGAGAGGTGGCTGTTGTGCCGTGTAGTGGTTTCTCTAATGTTTCGAAACAATTTTAGTAACACAGGTCTCTCTTCCCCCCCCCCCCGTTCCCCCCCTTTTTTTCATTTTCAGTGGATGGTCCTGATGAGAACTCCATGATTGTTAGGAGTTTGAAACGCGTAGACCCTATATTTTGTGCCAGAAGAGAGAAAAATTAAAATTGCTAATTTATGAAAGATATACTTATGTGTATATAACAAGACCTATGGCACTGTAAAAAAAATTGTTTTGATAAAATATTGTTGTATTTGTTGATAAAATAAGCTCAGTGTGTATGATGGTATGTATGAGAATGATTGATGGAGAATAGTAGTGATAGTGTGTATGAGTAGTATGAGGGGGATGTTTTAATGTACAAAATTTGTTTAGTTGTATTGTATATGATCTTTGTGAAACGTCAAAATTTGGTAAATAAATGACCAAAGAAATTTATAATAATTGAATACAAAAATAAAATGAAAGATTGAATCTAACAACGTGAGTCCAACCCACTTATAGTTTTGCTCATAGGTGAGGAGCCTAAATAATTAGCTTTATTAAGCTTAGCAGCATTGGCAATTTTTTGGTATATAGATAAGGCAGTGGTTTGGCCTTGCTGCTTGGGAACCCATACCCGGTGGTGTCATATAGTATTTATAGCAGGCAGTGGCCTGTGTGGTAGCCCTTAGTGGAGAGCTGGTCTATTTGTTGTTGTTTTTTTGTATAAGTTTGGGAATTAATTTTGTCCCACGTCGGTTACTTTATTCTAAGAAAAAGATACGAGTAAGAGGTGCTTGTGAGTGTGTTTTGAACATAGTATGTGTGAGAATGAGGCCTTTGCGTACAGTGAAGACCATATAAGGAAATTGCTAGCGGATCCACCCCTTTTTGCGTCAGCTTCTTTAAGTGTGACTGCACAGAACCAAAATGAAACTGGGAAATTGTTGAGACTAAAGAAAAAACAAATCCGGACGGATTTACACGGACATTTTCTACTCCAACACCTACGGGCAGGGACAATACCAGGAGGACTACAAATTAAAAACATACCCGTTATCTTTACGGAAGACCCAATATATAAAAAGGGCTATAGTTTTATTGAGACAAAGTGCAGCCGAGACCTAATGGTCTTAACAATCGAGACAGCACAAAGACTATCAAAAGATCAACTGGAGGAAATTGAAAGTCTAACAACTAATATCTCAACAAACCAACTGATAACGGATGCCAAAATCTTCTTGGAAAAGGTTGACAAGGAAATTAGCGATTTCAAAGACTACACCATCAACCAAAAAACAAATCAATTTGAGAAAGACCAAAGGAATTTCAACTTGGAAAAAGTGTATCCCTATTTACAAATCGACTTCTACTCCCGTCCTGAATCTCGTAGATATTTGCAAGATTACCAAGGAAGGTCAACAAACAAATATATTACATTTTCAGAAACATCATCATCAGGAAGTAGTAGTGAAAACGAAAATCCAGACCCTCGTGGAAATAATAGCAGAAGAGGCTCATTTCGTCAAAACCAACAGGGATCTACTTTTTTAGCGAGAGGCCAGACAAAGCCCAGAGGAAAGGTCAGATACAACCAACCCTGGGAAATGTCAACCCGACGCCAGAATTACAATAATTAAGACCGTCCCTAATATTCAATATTTCCAATAAAGTCCTCTCAAAGGAAGAAGAGAGTGTCTTACAAAAAGGACTCACATTTGTCCCCACGAAAAGAACCAACTTTGTAAAATTAAAAACAGAAACCATCGAGTTCTGTAGAAAAATACGATTAAAAACATTCTTTGCAGAGAATCCAATGGATCACGGCCTGGAGACAACTGGCCTTCGGAATAAATCAAGCTTCTGTCCACCGAATCACAAGGTACCAAAGGAGGTTATCACCTTCAAAAGAACTATTTTGTCAGCCATCTCCGAGATGGAAAATAAGAAAACATGGATTAAACATAATATAACAAAACAAGAGTCCATGGCGTTAACATCACTGCAAAAAGACACGTCAGTAATAATAAAACAAGCTGACAAGGGCGGGTCAATTGTTATCTGGGACCGCGCACTCTATATTAACGAAGTCAAACAACAATTAAGTAACATCAACTGCTATCGCAAAATCAACAAGGACCCAACAACCGAATTGAAAAGTGAACTGTTTGGAATCATAGATGAGGCAATCCAACAAGGCTTCCTGGGCAAAAAGGAATCAGAGTATTTGAAGACAAAACATCCAAGGATTCCTCTATTTTATGTTTTTCCAAAAGTCCACAAAAATGAAAAAAAAAACCCTGGCCGTCCAATTGTGTCTGGATGTGAATCATTGATGGAACCCATAGCAAAATTTGTGGACTTCTTTTTTAAACCATTTATGTCCAGTGTAAAATCATATATAAGGGATACAATGGACTACATCAATAAACTGACAGATTGAGTTCGACAGGAATAACCATTGGGTGGTTACCATGGATATAACATCACTATATACCCAAATACCACAAGATGAAGGTATAAATGTATTGAAAACCATCCTTAATACAAGAGAACAACCACAGAAAGTCCCTACAGAATTCATTGTTAAACTAGCAGAATTCGCTCTCAGATGCAACTTCTTCAACTTTGACGGGGAGTTTTACTTCCAGGTTGGCGGGGTAGCGATGGGGTGTCCTTTCGCTCCAGAATTAGCAGTATTGTTCATGTCCGCCTATGAGGAGAAATTCATTTACAGAAACAATCCTTATTGTGTTTGGATTGAAAATTGGAATAGTTATATAGACGATGTCTTTTTTGTGTGGACAGGCCCTGAGGATGAATTAAAAAATGTTCATGTGTGGCTGAATAATCGGACCCAGGAGATTAAATTCAGTCTCAATTACTCCAAGAATAAAATGCCTTTCTTGGACGTCTAAATATATCCCTCGGAGGAAGGAGGTTTGATAACTACTCTTTATAAAAAAGAGACCGATCGTAACAGGGCGCTGCACTTTACAAGCAACCACCCTCGTAATCTGAAGGAGTATCTGCCATATGGGCAGTATCTTTGGATACGTAGGAATTGCCAATCAAAGGAAGAGTACATGTTCCATTCGGAAAAATTGACAGCAAATTTAATTGACCGTGGATATCCCAAAAAATTATTAAAACGGTCGAGAAAACGAGCATGGTGGACACCACGCGAATGCCTTTTACAGAAAAGAGATAAAAAAAGCACAGAAAGAATGGTACTGGTGACAACTTTCTGCCCCAACTCAAATCTACTAAAAAAAGTGGTCAAGAAGAACTGGCACTTGGTGAAAAATCTTAACGAAGATCTAAAAAAGCCCCCATTATTTGCATTTAAGAAAGAAGCAAGTTTTGCAAATAAATTGGTTAGAGCAGCGCTGCCTTTAAAACAACAATCTACACTAAGAGATATGGTTGGACTACCACCAGTTGAAGGACACCATAAGTGTGGGGGGTGCAATTGTTGCGCAAGCACAGATGAAGGAAACACGTTTAAACATAAAGGAAAAATCTGGAAACACGTGGCCTTCACAAATTGCAAGTCCCGATACGTTATATACGGGATTACATGTCCGTGTAAGTCCCTTTATATTGGCAAAACAAACCAAGAGGTGCGTACCCGGATCCAACAGCATAAATCTAGAATAAAAAAGAAAGTGACTAACACACCTTTAGTGAATCATTGGCAGACCAAAAATCATACTGACGTAGATTTGAGATGGACAGTGATTGCTAAAGTTGAACAAGACCTCAGAGGCGGTGATATTGAAGCAAAACTATCAAGACAAGAAGCAATGATGATAGTATTGTTCAATTCTGCAACCGATGGATTGAACGAACTTTCTGAAATTGACAAATTGTCCTAAAAGATAGGGGCTCCATTGTCACCAGATGCTCACACATAATTGTATCTTCCAACTAGCTAGGAACAAGTTGTTTGTACCAACAATTTCCATCCTTAATGACATTTTTCTGTATGAACAGTTTTCTTATGATTTATTAATTGTTCTCCAAACCCATCATCATAGAGGGAATTCCCACTCATCGTGTTGCATAAAAGAAATGGCTTGGTCCAATAATGGTATTGGGACCCAGTGCACTTTAAGACATTACAGTGGGTAGCCTATATGTTCACCAACCCCTGTAAGATGGCCGACACACCAACGCCATTTTTCCGCGTTTACTATGTTAAACCCCGGAGGCCAGACATAGCATGACAGAGTATAAACATCATGAAAAGAATGGCCGCTGCATACTGTTTGCGAGTAAAGCAACAAACGTTTTGCCACAATAATCACTATAGTAGGAATTAGTGAATTTCTGCACTTTGTAATACATTTCAGTGGGTTTCCTAGACGTTTGTTAACCACTGTAAGATGGCCGATACATTATTGCAGTCTGGTAACCATGGCAACCCCCAGAAGCCGGATATAGCGTGACCGGTTAAATACATCGGGTTAAGAATGGCCGCCACATACGGTTTGCGAGCTAAGCCTGCCAAAGTGTGCCACGACACGAACTGAGGTAATAAGACCGGTTTTTGACTTAGACTGGGAAGGCTCGACCGTCCTCGTGGAGCTTATAAGCTCATTTGTATGACACGAACACCCGAACCAGACGGCTCGTGGTAATCACGCCAATTTGTTTTTCTTTTCACTAGGCGTGTCGATTCATTTATCCTCCCTACATCGCGAGTGAAAAACTACTTTAGGTAAGAAATTGGAGCCTTTTAATGCATAGAGAGATTAGAGTAAGAAAGACAAACCTTCTCTCAAGCCATTGTCCTTTTTATTTCAGCCAGAGAGAGAACAATTAAAAAAACAGTGAGTGGCCATTTGAGCGTTGAAAGATGATATGCAAAGATGATATGATATGAGTATATGTTGAATGGAGTTTAGTTATTCCTTTCTGTTGATGTCATTCAGGTGGTTCCGCGCCGCGGTCCTACTGCAAAGGGTAATCCAGTTACCATAAAGAAAGAGGTAAGCAGCAGAGAGGTGGCTGTTGTGCCGTGTAGTGGTTTCTCTAATGTTTCGAAACAATTTTAGTAACACAGGTCTCTCTTTCCCCCCCCCCCCTTTCCCCCCACCCTTTTTCATTTTCAGTGGATGGTCCTGATGAGAACTCCATGATTGTTAGGAGTTTGAAACGCGTAGACCCTATATTTTGTGCCAGAAGAGAGAAAAATTAAAATTGCAAATTTATGAAAGATATACTTATGTGTATATAACAAGACCTAGGGCACTGTAAAAAAATTTGTTTTGATAAAATATTGTTGTATTTGTTGATAAAATAAGCTCAGTGTGTATGATGGTATGTATGAGAATGATTGATGGAGAATAGTAGTGATAGTGTGTATGAGTAGTATGAGGGGGATGTTTTAATGTACAAAATGTGTTTATTTGTATTGTATATGATCTTTGTGAAACGTCAAAATTTGGTAAATAAATGACCAAAGAAATTTATAATAATTGAATACAAAAATAAAATGAAAGATTGAATCTAACAACGTGAGTCCAACCCACTTATAGTTTTGCTCATAGGCGAGGAGCCTAAATAATTAGCTTTATTAAGCTTAGTAGCATTGGCAATTTTTTGGTATATAGAGAAGGCAGTGGTTTGGCCTTGCTGCTTGGGAACCCATACCCGGTGGTGTCATATAATATAATAATTATACCTGCGGCACGTGGCATTACTACAATATATAAAAACACAATGGGCTCTGCACCGACAGGAACCCCCCACGCATGAATTAGTTAAGGCGTTATACTATATGGGGAGAGGCAGACACTTAATCAAGTGGCTCTATGTAGGGATACGCACACATGCGGAGATTGACCTCACCACACTGCCCACTACTTGGGCAGAGGACATAGGGCGGGCACTGGAAGACAAGGAATGGGGCAAAATAATAGAACATCCTAAAAAGGTATCTAGAAATGCGAAACTCAAATTTATACAGACCATGTTGCTCCATAGGGCCTACCTTACCCCACACAGACTAGACCAAATGTTTCCGCAGACACAACACCACTGCCCACGCTGCCAGTTGGAGGGGGCCGGACTGGTACACATGACATGGACGTGCCCACATCTACGGAGGTTCTGGGACAATATAAGACAACAGATACGGACGGTTACACAATGAGAGATAGGAGACACTCTGGATGAATACATACTGGGTCTACAAAAGAACTCATCCAAACACAAAGTACAGTGCAAATTTGTGAATCTGGCGCTTATTCTAGAAAAACGAGCCATCAATATGCAATGGAAATCCAAAAAAACGCCCACGGAGTATGCTTGGCACAGTGAATTAACCTGATGGGGTAGCGCAGAAAGCGCAGCGATAAGATGGCAAGAAGCCAAAGGACTGCGAAAACTCCCAATAGCTCCAGAATGGGACACTATGCTAGAAACTCTTAAAACACTAGACCCAGACAGACACAGTACTCAGAGTAACTCGCAAATGTAATAAGTGAAGGACCTAGCCTGCACGACCCGAATGTGTAAGTGGGGAAGGATAGGTCTGTCTCGTACAATGGTGTTTTTTCCCACTAATGTAGGGTGAGTGATGTGTATAGCTGCTCGGAGCCGAGAAAAAGACATTGTAAGCACACAGATGCTCTTTACCTGTATAGGACTAGAGGGAAGGGGGGTGTTTAAGGGAGTTTTGGTTCATTTCAATGTACTCTGAGGCGAGAGGTGATACGTTCCATTCATATGGATATCTGACAGTGCACGCATTGCTTGGATGACACAGTCTCCTTATCGCATAGTTGGGTTATTGATATGGTAAGCCAAGAGTATACAGCTATGGTGTATTGACTTATCCCATTTGTGGAACAGGTTACCAGAATTCTCTCTTCATGTGACGTATACAACGTATCTAAATGCTGTACCTACTTGTAAAGAAAAACCTAATAAAATGTGTTTTAAAAAAATCTCCCTGTACCTAAGAAAAACATGAATGTGTCAGTCTGTACTGGAACTGGTGCTCATGTAAAGGGCTCTGATAACTTTGGGTCAAGTTCGCACTATAGAAAACTCCGAAGAAAAAAAAGGGAGTGCATGCCAATGACCCAGGTTCACAAGGTTGCATACTGGCTCTCCCTTGTAAATCTGTTTAATCTGTCAGGGATGGGACCTTAGATTGATTAAGTTTGTGTGATACATGTGCGTGGTTGTTGCAAATGTAGTAAAGGTTGAGGTACTCTAGGTACTGGGTCACCATGTATGCGTGTAGAACCACTCTGTGGTCACTAATAGACAGGATAGGCCTTGTTGATATATATATCAACTTTGACCCCCCTATTTGTGACTGTACCATTTTTTCCTCTTCTATTATCTTGAACTGGCCATTGTAGCCACGTTGCTGTGTGTCTAGTTCAGATCTACAAAACCTTCAATGGAAGCAGCAAGCATTCTCTGGTCCTCAAAGGAGTAGTATAATGGAGCAGTACCCCCAGTGGGCTACCACTCTCAGACATTCCAACTAGCTCAGTGCCTCCGGGCCTGGAATTACTGCATCTGCAAACTCTGTACCCAGTATTCCGGGCCTGGAAAACCAGACCTGAACTTGTGGGTGGTGTTGCGGGGGTTGCAGGCAGCTGCTGTGCATGGCCCCCCACCTGCTGTTCTCCTGCACAATGGGAGAAGCTGCAAATGCTGGCCCCAGCTCTCCCCTTACCTGAGTAGTTGGCCTGGCATTGGCTGCCTGTGTTTTATAAGGCAAGTGGGCCCTGTATGACGAGTAGCAAGTTCACATTTAAACTTCCATGAAGCTCTGTGTGTTAGTGCAGAAAAACAATTTCAACTTGTCAAGGAATCTTAGCTGCTCTCCTAGAGTAAGGACCCAGTGCTAAGCCTGAGGACAAAAACCTGCTTCTGCTGCTCTGCCATGCAGAAAAAGGAGGTAGACAGTCACGCTTATTGAGAAACTGTCTTATCCAGCTCAACAACCAGTGGCCCTCCTGCTCTCAGGACTGCTACCGGGAAGAGGAAGCAGGCATATTCCTGCTGATGACTTTGCCACCAGGTGCATAATGGAAGTCCTCAAGAGGACTAGAGGCCCGACCATTGTGAACATGTGGGTTGCTGAGTCTCTGTTCCTCCCCCTGGCTTCCTTACTGTGGCATACAACAGTGCGTTTGTGGTCCTTCGCACTTGAGATACCTGATCCAACTGCCCCCACCCTGACCCCAAAGGTTTCACCACATGCTAAGTAAAGATACACAGCTCTGCCTTTTGTTGTTTTGACTTGGAGTGCGCATGAGAACCATGGCTGACTGTGTTTCCTCTGTCTAAAAGCACTCCTGTGCCAACTGCATCTCTAGCACAAAGTGCCTCACAGTTGCCATTAGGATGTGCAGGTTGTGACTGCAGAAGGCGTAAGAGGCATGCAGCTCATGGAAGGAACTTCAAGGGCATCTCCCACATCTAAACAGTATAACTGAAATACTTAGCGCTAAGCATACATTTGTTAGATGTTCATGCAGACTAGAGGCCATGCTTATGTCGCATTTAATAAACGCCTGAACACCTAAGTAATTCCAGTCTTCTAAGTGCACATACTTAAATTACTCCAATTCCAAAGTCATCAGATTGTCCTTGCATGTTATTTGGGTAAAAAACAACTTATTGCTGGGCTATATTTAATGTTACCATTACACAGAGCCTTAACGTGCAATATAAATTACTTTTTATATAGCGGATAAAGTGTCCCCTTCCATACATTATAGGGAAATTGCAAGTCACAGAGTAGTTCCATAACCATATTGATGGATGAGGCCAAAGGCTGAGTTTCTTCATAGGATTATGGAACTCTGAGGTGAATTCCACTATCCTTGTGATGTATGCCCAGGAGTAATTTACCTCATATAATACATGATCACACCATCACCTTTACCGCAAACCACTCAAAACTTTGGTGTGTAGCTCTTTCATGTGAAAGAGTGAGCATGTTTACAAACATGAAAAATAAAAACTCTAGTGCAAAATTAAATACATCAAAAACCTCTTAGATGTTTGTTGCAAACAGATATTAAAAACAGTACAATAAAGGCTGCTTTTAAAAAAAATCTGCATCAGCTTGGAATGTGTAGAAACATGCTGTCTAGCTTTTCTCTATCTAAGGAGTGCAAAAAATAAACAAATTCTCTTTGCTTGTCATGGTAAGTTATTAAGATAGAGCAAAAGAAAGAAAAGCTTGTTCTGTTTTTGTTGTTTTAAACAGCTGGTTAAAGTATGCTTCGTGACGTGACCTGCCTTTCACCAAGGTTTCAGACTGGCAGCAGGCATTGTGTCATCAGAACTCGACTGTAATAACTTATAACAGTTGAGTTCTGGGTGTGTCGCTATTGCTGATTATAAAGAAATTAGAAACTCCTGTTCATGCAGGGATTACAGAATCCCATGTAATATAAAGTAATAACTCCTTCAAAATGTCGTGCACCATTCATGTGATACCTGTGTCTGACTTACTAAGCCTGCATTAGCCTAGAAGAGAATCCTTGAATGTCCAGCCTACCTACAGACCGACAGTCAAAGCCCAAATAGTAGGTGCTTAGTTTCAGGGCGCTTGTTGCACTATTCCATTCCAGTGATTTATGGAAAAGCAAGTAATTATTTTTACTAAAATTACCCAGTTCAGCTGGAGTTCCCTTGGGCCAAGAAAAAAGCTTGACAGTTAGGGCCCGATTATGAGTTTGGCAGAAACTGTCACACTGTCAAAATGGCATCACATTTCCCATCCGCTTACTTGGTGGTCCGCCCGCCCTATTACGATGCATGCAGATGCATAGTCGAAAGATCTCCGTGGCCCAGCCATGGAAATCTCAACTGCGTCAATGAGGGAATTGGGTATAGCAGTTGTCAGAGGTAGGACCACCCACATCCTCGCCTGCCCAATCATGATGCGCCTTCCGACCGACGTGACTGTGGCGGTCAATCCTCCACACCTCATTAACCCAGTAAGCTCTAATATTATGAAGTAACTTGTCTCCACTCCTTCCTTATGTATCCACTAGGACAGTTAATCACCTTGCATACTTTGACCCTTGTAGTGTTGCATAGTGAAGGGATGTCACCAAATAGAAAGTCTAGAAATAATACATTTGCACAGTGTCGACACAAGGCCCTGTAATTAGCAATGTGCCGTTTCTCTAAAATTACAGCATGATGGAATGAGTCAGTTAATACCAATCTGTTGCTCAAATATGTCCAGAAACAAATATCAGGTCACCTGCAAATGGGCATTTCACAATGGTGACACTTTTTAGTTGTCACCTCCTCGTATGTCCACTGTTAAAATAGTCTAATGAAAGCTATACTGAAGTAGCTTTGCTATGTCTCACATGTGGCATACATAACTAGCCTGGACACATTCAGGGACAAAGTGGGAGACCATTGAAGTTTGTTGTGTCTCTGTGAATATCTATGACACAAAGAAGTGGTTTCACGTATGTCCTAATGGAACGGCACATCACATTACTATTTTTAATCTAATCTCAACTGCAATTTCATAGTGAATGTAAACACTCACATATGATTCCTACAGTACTAAATGTCACTCCTAGATGCATTTCAACAGTCATTAATAAATATTGAAAAATCAAGATGACAAGTTAACATTGTTGAATACTCCCAGAGAAATGACATATAACTTTCCATATTGACAAATCACTGTAAGACTACCAGTCATGTCCTTCATTGCTTCTTGATTTGGACATGACCAAGGACTTTGAGTAATGCCCTAGGGTATGTGTCACACAGGATCACTGACACAATATCAAAACCAATAATATTGTGATACAGAAATATTTTGTCAAAATATTGATCACAAAAGTGTAGTTTTTCTATAAATATAATGGTAAGTACAATTCTTTTTTAAAAATAGCGTTTTACCCTAATGTCAAAAAATATATCCAATAATATATCTATAGTTAAAAACAGTAAAACATATTAATTAAAAATCTTATTTAATTATCGAATGTTTTTTAAATATACCAATATAACACCTCTTTATATATCTGTCTATCTATATATCTATTTCTCTATATATCTATATACATACATATATATATATATTCACTGAAAAAACCATAGGTTTCACACAAGTTATAGTTAGCTGTACATTTCACTCGTAAAAAACCAATGAAATTCCCGCGTTATAGTTAGTGCAGGCAACTATAACTCACGCGACCGCAATCCTCTGTTGATGCAAATACTGTATCTTTAGGTATACATATATTACAAATATTTATTTTTTATAAACACACATATGTCATCAGTGATGTAATATGTTATGTTATGTTATGTTATGTTATTTGGTATTTTTATAGCGCACAGCTGCCCCAGCAAAGGGGCGTCCTGGCGCTTTGACAGATGCTATAACATAACACACAATAAAAGGAAAGAGATTAACTAGATACCGGGAACAGGAAGGTTTTAATCGCCTGCCTGAAGGTGAGCAGATCTTCAAGAGCACGAATGTGTACAGGGAGCGAATTCCATAGGCCTGCCGCTAGCACCCTAAAGGAGCGGCCACCCATTCTGCTCAGCTTGAAGCGCGGACAGATGGCCAGATGAAGCCCCTCCGATCTCAAGGATCTCGAAGGCATATAGGGTGTAAGAAGAGGAACAAGTGCCGGCGGCGAAAAAGATTTCAGAATTTTAAAGGCCAGGCACAGCGCCTTGAACTTAATTCGCTGTCTGACCGGGAGCCAGTGCAAGGCCGTGATGGTGCCAGACACTGAACAATGTCTGGGAAGGCCCACAATGGCACGTGCCGCGGCGTTTTGTACTCTTTGGAGCCTAGAGGCCTCCGCTTGATTCACCCCTAACAGCAATGAGCTGCCGTAGTCCAGCCGAGAAAGTATTGAGGCCTGGACTACAAGCTGTCTGGTAGGGGGATCAAAGTACTTTAAGACCGGCCTAGTACCACGCAGAATTCCGTAACACGTAGCAGCCACCTTCTTGGTGTGATCTCTGAAGGTCAGCGCAGAATCTACCCATACTCCTAAATTTCTCAGTCCAGCGGCTGGAATAGGAGTGACACCAAGCTCCGATGGCCACCACTGATTTCCCCATAACTCCGCATGCTTACCTAGGACCAACACCTCCGTTTTGGTGGCATTCAACTGAAGGCAGTTGGTGCGAAGCCAACCGGCTACTGCCAAGAGACCCGCACGGAATCTGGGGGCCTCCACCTCAGGGTCTTCACTAAGTGTCACCGCTAGCTGTGTGTCGTCCGCATATGAGGCCATCGTGAGACCCCACTGTTTGACGACACCAGCCAACGGTTTCACATAGAGGTTGAACATTGTCGGGCTCAACGAAGATCCCTGTGGTACCCCGAGCTCCAAGGGATAGGTGGCAGATTGACCAGGTGGTATAGCCACTTTAAAGGAGCGGTCTGCCAGAAAAGACCGAAACCACTGGAGGGCGACATCCGTCACTCCCGCCTCCTGTAAGCGTTGGATAAGTATATGGTGGGACACAGTATCGAAGGCAGCGCTTAGATCTAATAATATAAGCGCTGCAGTATGACCTGAGTCAAGTACCTGGCGAAGATGTTCCGTGATGTAAAGTAATGCCGTCTCGGTACTGTGTCCTGACCGGAAGCCGTTCTGACTGGAATCCAGAATCTGGTTACGAACCAGATGCTCGGACAGAACAGAGTTGACATGGGCTTCTGTTACTTTGGCAATCCAAGGCAACAGGGAGATAGGTCGATAGTTTTCTGGCAATCGGGGGTCAGAGTTGGTTTTTTTTAATATCGGATTGACCACTGCCTGTTTCCATGCCGCGGGTACCGTTCCACAAGACAATGACATATTGATGAGATTCAATATGGGGTCACGGCACAGCGGGGAAAGTGTGTTAATGAAGGCTGGCTTTAACGGGTCCATAGGAGAGCCTGACTTGACCTTAAGGCTGAACCTGTCAAAGGCCTCAATAGACAGTTCAGGTAAAATGGCCAAAGGCTCAAGATCTGTCGTAACAGAGGTAGAAGCCAGTCGGTCCTGGTGGAGTGTGTCGAACCCATGATAGATTTTTGCCACCTTCTCCACAAAAAAGGAGGCTAATTTATCACAGTGCGAATCTGTGCAAATCACCTCTGATGAGGATCTGTTTTTCATAAGGTGCTTCAGTACCTTGAAAATCAATTTTGAAGGATTGGGGCTGGTAGCAAATTCATGAGCATAAAATGCAGCTCTTGCTCTGCAGATAGCTCTATGATAGAGCTTCAACTCAGTGAAATACCGAGTTTTCAGCGCAGGGTCATAGGAACGTCTCCATTCCCTCTCTGTTTTACGACAGGATTTTTTCAATTCTGCGAGAGACTCATTATACCAGGGGCTCGGTGTTTTTGTCCGGCCTTTCGACCACCGCAGAGGTATAAGAGAATCCAAGGCATCTGTGATCCAAGCGCAGAACTGTTGATATCCTTGATCCACATTAGTAAAGGTTCTCAGAGGTTTTCGCTCTAATAGGCCGTAGAATTCTTCCAACGTATCTGACATCATCAGCAGAGGATTGCGGTCGCGTGAGTTATAGTTGCCTGCACTAACTATAACGCGGGAATTTCATTGGTTTTTTACGAGTGAAATGTACAGCTAACTATAACTTGTGTGAAACCTATGGTTTTTTCAGTGAATTTGCAAGGTTTTTTAAATGCTAATTCCTAACTATAACGTGTGTGAAACCTATGGTTTTTTCAGTGAATTTGTACGTTTTTTTAAATGCTAAGTTACTTTACGCCGTTCGTGCCGTGCGCGCCCACTTCACGCAGTTCGTTCCGTGCGCCCACTTAACGCAGTTAGTGCCGTGCACGCACGGTGGGCACGCGGTGCGCTACGCGCACTGCGTGCCCACGTTAGGCTGGATGGGCCATGTACGCACGATGCCCTTCGCGCACCGTCCGCACACGGAGGACATATTATGCGCTTCGTTCTGAAAGGTTTTCTATTAAATGTTCACTGTAGATTTGATGTGCCATGCACAAAAGGTGCCGTGCGGGCACCTTTTGCGCACGGGGGGGGGGAAATATGGATTTTGTTTTTTTTAAATTAATTTTTTACCGTACGCGTACGGTAAGCGTATTCGGCGTTTAAAAAAAAAATATATATATATTTTTTGCCCTTGGATGGCCTTCTGGCACACCATAACCAAGGCTAGGTGGTTAGGAGCTGTCTAGCCTGCCCCCTTTTTATGATATCCAACTTTGTTTTTCCTCCACCCCTCCGAGTGCGAGAGAGAAAATGGCGGCCGACACTTCCTGGTTTCGACCGATTCGAATGTTTACTAAGATCTAACAGCCAATCAGATTCGCGCTCGCGCACGGCACCGTACGCGTACGGTAAGCTTACGGTGCGCGCTCGGAGCGCGCTTACAGATATATATATTGATTTAAATGCTATTTTCTCAGGAACTACTAAACAGATTTACACCAGACCTACAAAAGGCACTTCCTTGACCTGAGGACTGCCTCTCTGCCAAATTACAAGTAATTCTGTTCAGCCGTTCGGGCTGTAGCTGTGTCTAAAGGTCCTACGGAAAAATGCATGGGGAAAACGCGTTTTGGGCCCCCCTTTTTTCTCAGCCCCCGCTTGACGAATCCCCCCGAGACTTTCAGGGTAGGAGCGGAGCGGAGCGCCCCATTAGTTTTGAAAATTTCGCGAGGATTCGTCGACCGGCGCCAAAGTTATTCCAAATAGAATGTTGCGGATTTCCTATGGAAACAGGGTCCTAACTATAACTATCTACTGGCGACCGCCAGTAGGTAATGTATATATATATCACACAATATTTCCCCATGCATGAAGGCGCATTCGACTGCTGGCATAATTACAACAAAAGCGGCAGATGGTCTCCAGAATTATTTATTCCACCTAACGCGTTTCAGAGCTACAAGCTGCTTGTTCACAGGTCATTCCAACAGTCTTAGCAGAAATGCTGAAGGCACCACCTCTCCTCATTCGTTACCAACAAATTATGGCCCCCTGGTGGGCTTTCCCAGTAAATACTGTTGTAATGCATCATGGGACACGTACTTTCAAACAGCAAATATTACATTTCAACACTATTGTGAGGACACGGCAACTCACTGTAGTAGGAATCAGCACTACCACTACCATCAGGCCACGGGGTGGCCACGCCCACTGAGGCGGAGTGGATGAATCAAATAAAGGTGCCGTAATACTGTCGTGCTTTACATTTGAACTCCATTGCCCAACAAGACGTGGTTTACACGAAACGCGTCGGCAATATGGACAATATTCCTGTGATGCAAGGCGTCTTTCCTCATTGTGCGCTCCAGTACACGAATATGGCAATAGACTTACCTGACGTGAGGTGTCTCCATAGCAGGCACTCTTTCATATTTTCTTCTGCAGTCCTGCAATCGGTAAATAAATGATTTATATATATATGGATTCTGGGTGTTGGAGTTCAATCAAGTATCATGAACTCAAACAGGTGAGCGAACTATTAGGGTGCGGAGCGGGTTTGAACCAACAAAAAGGAGGCAGGACTCACTAACATCTTGCTGCAAACCTCCTGGACACTTGGGCGCTGATGAAGGCTAAATGAAAAGCCGAAATGCATTCGCCAATTACAAATTGAATAAAGTGCTTCCAAAGGTTCCTCCCCTGTGTGGCCTCTGCTCCTTCTCAGGAAGGAGTTTGCTGGATGTGTTGTCGCGTCAGCCAGAGACGCGAAACAGAGGCCCCCGCTTCGCAAGATGGCCTGGACTTTACTGGCTCTGCTGTAGCAGTTTTTCTCGTGTTCCAAGGTATTGGATGGTCCAGGCCCGCCACGGATTTTGGGAAGAGATTAGGCGGTTGTGAGGTTACTAACCTCATGCTGGGCGTTGTGCACTGTTACTGCTGCCCCCGCCAATAGGAATCCTGATCTCTGGGGCTGAAACGATTAGGGGACCGGAGGAGGTGCTTTTTTGGACTTGCAATCAGGAAATTGGATTTTAAACTGCACGCATCATACCCTGCACCCCCGCACAATCACATGGTATCAATTTCACCCCCACGCACCACCTACCTGGATTCATAACAATGGATTATGGGTGTTGGATTCATAACAATGGATTATGGGTGTTGGAGTTCAAGATATATATATATATATATATATATATATATATATATATATATATATATATATATATATATATATAGGTTTTATACTTAGACTTGACGTCTAAACTTAGACTTCATGTCTAAGTTTACCTTTGTAAATCGGGCCCTTAGACTTCCGGTTCAAACTTGGACTTCAGATCTAAAGTTAGACTTTAGGTCTAAGTTTACCATTGTAAATTGGGCCCTAAGTGATTAAATGTGGAGTTTTGGCTCCACAGCCATAAGACAAAGAATATTAAAAGTAGACAACCCCAAAAGTGATGTAGGCTTCTCTTGTATTTAAGATGCCCACTAACCAAGAACTGGGCTCAAAAGTAACTTGAGGCCCAATGTACAAAAAACTGGTTGCAAAAATGTTTCACAATTTGGGAGCAGTTTTTTTAGCAACAGGTAAAACATTTTACAAACCAACCTTTGTACTAATATGTTGGTTTCTAAAATTCAGATTCAGAGTGTGTCCCAATCTGACCTAACTCATAAATATTAATGAGGTAATTGCAAATTGTGATTCACTCCAGTTTGGGGGCCATCACGGTGATTGTGGCCTACTAGAGTCAGCAGATCATTATGGTTGGGAACGCTTTTAATAAAGTAAATTTTTTTAAAGATGCAGTTTGTTCCCTTAACGAAAATGGGCTGCATTTAAAAAAAAAAGTTTCCTTTTTTTTTAAACTTTGTTTGAGAGTTGGGAGTCATCCTCTGGACCACTGCTTCCTTCCCGACAAACATTTTTTTTCCAATTACACAGCAAATGCCTTCCCACTCCAGCTCAGGAGTCAGTGATTTTTAGATCTGGCTAGACAACAAAGCTGTCACCAGACCTTCTTTGATCAAAAACAGAGCTTTCACGAGCACGACAGAGAGGGACTTTGGCTCCGCTCAGATGTTGGTTCGTCTGAATACAGCTTTCAATTTGTCAAAAGCTCTATGCTTCCACATAAAAAGTGGTTACCCTCCAACCAGCTGTGATCATTTTGTTTATCCAGCTTCTTAAGCCAGGCACTTTATCCAGCAAAGCCATTGTGTTTGACATTTCGGTCACACAAATGCAACTGTGATGGATGGAGCGTGTCCTTTAGAGTCACACAAATGGCACTATGGTGCTATTAAATAACTTCAGATAATTATAGTGTTGGTTATTCCCTGGTTGCCACGTGTGAAAGCTTTGTGGGTTATTTGGCAAGCTAATGTTCATGGCTGCAATCTAGATCTGTTCATTATGAAAAGTTATAATAAAGTCAGTGGGCCTGACTTATTTATTAAGAAAAGGATATGTTAAAGTCAATAGGCATTTAAGGGAAGATTATTATTACTCTATGAAAATCTGCAGAGAGGTATTTAGGTACATGGAATCCCACAGGCAAGGATGTTAGTTTTGGGTACCCCCTCTGCTACACAGTGAGGATATATTTGCACAGTGATAATCCTTTCTACTCCCTCTCAGGAGACCTAGTATGTTTCTTTGCCATCTGTAATATTCCTTACATTTTGAATTATGTGACTTCATACCTGAAGGTTGCCTTACTTTAAAATGCATGTTCATTATAGTATTCCAGGGTTGGTTATAGTGAAAAGCCAAAGAGATAGGGTACAGGGGGTACAAGAGTGATTGGTTCACTGGTAAAAGTTTGGTTTGAAGCCATATGTCTTATCTCTTTATTATAAACTGTTATGGCAGAGACAGCAGACTCTATTTATTTTTAAAAGCCTTTTTTAAAGATATTAGGTCTTAAATGGTGGACTGGTATCATACTGTGTTACAGGTTTTAGACAGGTAATTTGTTACATGAAATCTTGCAGTTTACCATAGTAAGTAACAGTTTTGGTGTTCTTCATTCCCTGTGGCAAACCCCATCGGGGGGTGGGGGAGGGGGGGTAGAATACTTTCTTAGTAATACACCTTGTTAGGCCCTTTTGAGAGAGGTTGAATATGGTTTTGCTAACTGTAGACTCGTATATATTTGTAATTTTATAACTGTATTCATGATGATTTCTAGCTTTTGTGCTTTCTGTGGGGCTGTGTTGGCTACGTCAAGCCGATGGTAAAGGCTGCCAACCTTATTGGTTCAATGGGAAATGTTTTGTAGGATTTCATAGGTTTTACCTGTTTGTTATGAAAAGTTATAAGAAAGCTAGGTGGCCTGACTTGGTATAGTTTATGCTCAATACAGTCGTTCTGAGTTGGTTATGGTGACAAGCCAAGGATGAAGGCTGAGGGCCTGATTGGGTCAAAGGGAAAAAGTTTGCCAGATGCCATAGGGCCTGATTCACAGAACTAACTTAAGACAAAATCCTAAACTTACTACCATTTTGGTATTCACAGAAGGCACTTACTCATTTTGGTATTCACAGAAGGCACATACTGTCACATGCAAAGCAAAAATCACCTCGCAAAAATACCGTATCGCTAAAATCTCCCGTTAGCGAGTGGCAAATAACGAATCCCAATGCATCAACACCAATAGCGAAAAAATTAAGAATCGCAAAAAAAATCCCCGTTAAAACAAAGAATTGCAAAAAACGTCCCCGTTAAATTAAAGAATCGCAAAATAAAGAATCGGAAATACCGAAATTACAAATAGCGCCTGGCATTAGCTAATCGCAAATAAAGAATCGCTAATGAATGCATCAAAAGTCGCAAATACCAAAAATCTCAAAAATCGCTATTTAGCATGAGCAGATTAAGGGGAATCAGAACCAGGAGGTAAAGTTGCTGAAAAAACAAAACAAAAAACAGAAAAACTCACAAGTGTTCCACAGATGCAATCAATCAGAAAGCCATACAAATTGGGCCTGGAGACCCTGTTTCCTTTCACAAAATGGCAGCCCTCTACGTGCTTGCAAGGAGGATGAGAATAAATGCAGCAGCACAGCGCAGGAAAAGGATCCAGGAGAGAGTATTCAGAGTGCGCATCACATTGCTTGGCCAAAATGAGGATGAGGTATACGACAAGTACCGTCTCAATCGTGCAATGATAATGCGCCTAATTGCTGACCTGGAACCACTACTGCAGCACCAGACACGTCGGACCCATGCCATTCCTGTGCACGTCCAGGTCCTATGCAGCCAGCACCTACTGGCGTCTGGAAGTTTCCAGGGGGTCATAGCGGTAGCGGGAGGCGTATCACAAAGCGCACTATCACGCTTCTTCCGTAAATTCATTGATGCCATGCTGACAATGATACATACCCACATCAGCTTCCCCACAACCCCACAGCAGATGGACCACACCAAACAGGAATTCTACCAGGTGGCCCAATTCCCCCATGTCATAGGATGCATTGACTGCACGCATGTCCCCATCTGTCCACCCTCAGCCAATGAGTACATCTTCCGTAACAGGAAGTCCTATCACTCCATCAACGTGCAGGTCGTGTGCGATGCCAAGCACATCATCACGGACATAGTGGCACAATTTCCAGGGAGCACACACGACTCCTACATATTCAGACACAGTGGCATCCACAGGCGTCATGCCCAATGGAGAATTCGGAGTGGGACTCCTGCTTGGTACGTAAACATACCTATTCATAACAACTGTATCACACATGTATCATCATGACTGACGCTAAGCCTTTGCTTCCATCCTGTAGGTGACAGGGCATACGCTCTGCGGGAATATATCCTCACCCCCTACATCAACCCAGCAACACCACAGGAGCAACGATACAACGCGGCCCACATAAGCACCAGGAATGTGATTGAGAGGACATTCGGGATCCTGAAGAGTCGCTTCCGGATCTTACATAAGACTGGAGGTGCTTTGCAATATAAACCAGACACCTGCTGCAGGATTGTAGCAGTATGTGCCATGCTGCACAACATTGCAACCAGAAGGGGGATACCCATAGAGGTGGACAGGAATGACAACTACCGGGATGATCAACCACCCGCACAACACCGACAGTTACACGTTCCAAACATAGCGGAAGGTCAAAGGAGGCGGACATACATCACACAACATCATTTCAGAGCCAGGTAAGAATGAGCCATGACGATATCATTAGGAGTGCTACTGTTTACTTCACATGAGCACTTATGTAGGTAATGTCACAGTGACATGCAAATTAGAGTTCCCCCACACATTGTGGGCAAAAACATGACCGTTGGCTTCACGGGAGTGCAAATGCCAAATTAAAGTGGGCCGTGGTTACCCCACCATGGTCAGGGATGCAGGACTGAATGTCTAGTGCCGCTTCCCACGAACACCCAGCCTCCTATCGCGTGTCTCCTCCACCTCACCACGCTGTGTCTCTGTGGCTGTGGAGCAGCGCAAACTGCGCCTCCTGGTGCAGGTCTCCAGCACTGACACGCTGCTCACACTGGATGCAGCCTCACTGCCATCCTCCCCTCCCAAGTTGCTGCCACTGAATGTCCCTGACTGCAAGTGTTCCACTGCAGTGGTCACCTGGCCTAAGGCCTTCGCCACGTCGCCACAGTAATGTCCGAGGTCCACCTGCAGTGACACGGAGCGGCGTGACAACACAGCAGTGCGGTTGCAGAGCTTCGTGATGGCCCTGGTCGATGCTGTGGAACGGAGCAAGTTCTGCCTATGCCTCCGGCGCTCGCTGTGTTGTCCTGCTCGGATGGCATGGGTGAGCTCCTGGAGGTTCTGACTAATGTCCCTATTGCCCTCTGCCACAACTGTGGTCATGTGCCGCACAGCATCAGTTAGAGTGCACATATGTTTGGCCAGTCGTGAAATGTTGAGGTTCATTGTCCCCATGTGTCTCCCCTGCAGGCGCTGAACACGCAGCATCTGGGCCTCGACTCCACCATAAATGTTCCTTGCCTGGTCGGCTCCCTCGGCAGTACTGCGCATGGACCTGAGCCGCTGCGTGACTCTGTCATGTGCTGGAGGTGGTGCTGGCGGTGTGACACCTGTATTACTTTGCCCACTTGTGGGTGCAGGACTCGGGCATGCATCCATCACCTGCAGGGAGGGGACATGTGCCCTGCGTCTTGGTGGTTTTGTCGCAGGTGGGGGTGGTATTGTCGCTAGTGGTGGTGGTGGTATTGTTGCTGGTGGTGGTGGGGATTGACCTTCCTGCGGAGTGTCACCATCGGAATCTGCTGGTGTTTCGGAGATGATGAGGCGCTCACTATCATCTGAATCCCCAGGAGATGCATCTGTGTATGAAACAGTGCATTGTTAGTTTATTTTGTGACTACATCTGTTTGTCATTCTGCATTTATGTCCTCAATGAATTACATTATTTGACTCTCTGTTGGCCCTGTACTGCTGATCTCATTTATTTAGCATTTGTGACTATACATGCACACTTTGCTGACATGACTACGACTCCCATGATGCAATACTGATGTGAGGGCATATGTGTTATGCACTTCTGCCTGCACACTGTGATTGACCTGGGGGGATGGGGATGGGTATACGATATGCAGCGTATGGACGCAGGCATGCATCTTACCTTGTTCTGTGGTGGCTGCGCCGGAGGTGTCCATCTGCGTTACTCCGACGACCGCCTCGGGCTCAATGGTCCCCTTGACGAGCTCCTGCAGGGCAGTGTTTGCAGGTACTGTGGATGGCCCCCCTCCTGTGCCAGCCTCCTCCTTGACCCTTTCAGCAATTCTTTCCTTTGCCCTCTTCCTGAGGTCATACCACCTCTTCTTTAGGTCGTCGATGCTGCAGTGCGTCACTCCCCCAGCATTCACCCTCTCCATGCGAAGCCAAATTTTCCTCTTCTCAGCTTCAGGCACCTTGAGTGACAGCTTGCCAAACAGCTTGTCATGCTTGCTGCTCACCCCCTCGATCAAATGCTCAAGTTCCCTGTCAGAGAACTTTCTCTTCCTCTTTCTGGGCGTGTTTGCAGTGGCTGGTGCATCCCTGTCCATCCTGGATGAAGGTAGGGTGGATGGTTTCAGTGGGTGAATTCTCTTGCCTCAGCCTGTGTGCTCTGCCTCCTCTTGTGAGCTCCTCAGGGTAGTGAATGAGGGTGGGGCTGATTGACTTCCTGGTTGTGATGCCATCAGCCCGCTTCTGGAGAGACCCGATTTTAGCGAATTCGCTAATACCGAACTCGCTAATACCGAATTCGGTAATACCGAATTCGGTAATTGCTAATCGGTATTTTCTGAAATCGTTTTTGAGTAATCGGTAAATATCAGCGAATTTTAAGGAATCGCTGATATTTACCGAATCTGTTCATGCATTCCGAAATGCGATTCCTTATTACTGATTCTTTATTTCTCGCTATTAAGGAATCGCTTTTCGGAATGTTGATGCATGTGCACCTTACTCATTTCGGTATTCACAGAAGTAAGGAGTCCTAAATTTAGGACTCCTAAATGCCTTCTGTGAATACCGAAAGTCTTAAAGTTAGGATTTTTCTCAGTTTAGGAGTAGTAACGTTAGGAGTCCTAACTTTACTACTCCTAAGCCGAGAAAAATCCTGACTTTAAGACTTTCGGTATTCACAGAAGGCATTTAGGAGTTCTAAAATTAGTAGTCCTAACTTTACTACTCCTAAAGTGAGAAAAATCCTAACTTTAAGACATTCGGTATTCAGAGAAGGCATTTAGGAGTCCTAAAGTTAGGACTCCTAACTTCTGTGAATACCGAAATGAGTAAGTGCCTTCTGTGAATACCAAAATTAGTAAGTACCTTCTGTGAATACCAAAATCGTAGTAAGTTTAGGATTTTGTCTTAAGTTAGTTCTGTGAATCGGGTCCATAGTTCTGATCTGTTTTTATAAACATTACAAAGATAATAGGCCTCACATATTTGGTTCAATGGGAAAAAGTTTGTCAGATGCCATAGTTCTGATCTGTTTTTGTAAACATTACAAAGATAATAGGCCTCACATATTTATTATGAAACACATGTGTTAAAGCCAATAAGTCTTTATCTCATGTCATACGTACCAACCCTCCATGTGTGCTCATTCCCCATCACCTTTTTTCCTTTTAATTGTTTGTGGGTAGGGGCTCTGAACTCATTAGTAATTTGAACAGGGTTGTTCTTTAAATATAATGACTGATATATTAATTATGTTATTTAACCTATTACGAGTTATACAATATGTGAGGTCATGAACAGTGCACAATAGAGGCGTGAGTTGTAGTTAGTTGATTAAACTATAACTGAAGCATTTCAGCGACTTTTGCTTTTTTTAAAAATCTTACTTCTTGTCTCTTATCAGAAGGTAACTATAACGTCACTTTTGCCTTTGTTTTTTAAGGGAATTTTAAGGGAATTTCTATTTTTTTAGCTTTTGTTAAGGCTTTAGCATCTAATCTAACTATAACGACACTTTAACCTTTGCTTTTTTCAGTGACTTTTTTTTCTAAATTAGACCAGTGCCTGACTGCGTGCGTGGCCAACCCTTGCTTCACATAGTCTGTGTACCAAAATGTTACTATTTCAAAATTAGGGCACTATTAGTTGACAGAGATAACGGTAGCAGTGAATAAACAGATATGGAAAGGGAATGCTGTACTTATGCATATGTCTTTCTACTATTTGTAACCCCTCATAACTGCATTACCATCTCAATGCTCCTTTACTTCACCACCCACCCACCCTCCTCAGGAAAGGCTTTAAATTAAACAGTTCCTATTCCAACAAAATGCCGTTCAGGAGTACCTCAATTTTATCTTGAATACAAAATGTTAGTGCTGTAGTCGTTCATTAGAACTCTGTGGTGATGGTACAGTTGGTTGCTAAAGAGTTAAAGAGCTGCTGCTGGTGTTGGAAGTATATGTTTGGCTTTGCAAGTCAGAATATTTTACAAAAGAGATGAGAAAGATATTTGAGAGCTCATAGAAAATGTGACCTCTTTTTAGTTTTCTAAAGCACTAACCAAAAAAGCTGTAATATCAAAGTACCCCTAGGATGCTAAAAGGAGACTCACACTCCTGCTGCGCTCCTGGGTCACTTTTGATAATACAGGCCGTAGTCTATTAGAAAAAGTATTGCTGATATCCCAAGACAAAGCTTAGTTAACGAGCAGTCACAGGCGGTGGTCAGCTTATTTTAACATGCGTGATGTGGACATCAATTTTGAAAAGTGCTGCCTGACTTCTCCTTTCTCAGGTATCATTGAGGACGCCCAAAAAGTATGCTGAAATTATCAAGAGAAAAACTGAAACATATTAACGAGATTTGCTCAGTCTGAGTCTTTGTGTGACTGAGAGATCTTGTAAAACTAATACGTTTATTGTGGCTTTCAGACAGATAATTGGTCCAATATGTCTTGAGAATATTGGCTCGTTTTTTACATTCATGGTTCAGGATGTAAAGTGAGTTTTGATCTATTGGAATTGATATTAGAAAATAGCCCAGTAAGAAGATGATGCAGTGGAAGTATTTTACTGAAGGAGGGTTTGAAATTGGCAGAAGTTCTTGAGCCTAGGCTTGTTGAGTGTGAGTAAAGCTCCATCTAGGGCCTCTGCAGGTAGCCCAATGTTCAGGGTTTCTTGGGCTGAAGATACTACGGGAGGTCATCAAAGTCTAATATTCTGTGGTTATGTGCTGCTCGTCAGTCCTTGCAATTCTTCAATTATGTTACTGGTATGCATGTAGAGATGAAGAGAATCTACAGCAGCCTGTGATGTCAAGCGGCCAATGTATACTTGCACGCAGAAGCAAAGTAGGAGAAAGCAATAGCATTTAGGGTTTGGCAGATGTCAGACATCTGCCAAACGTTTGCAGATGTAACATCCCCCCTCATCAAAGTCCACATCTATCTAGGTGCTGAGTATGGCCCTAAGTAAGTGAAGCGTAAGTGCAGCGTGTGTCCCTGGAGTGCAAAGAGAGCAGTGCCTAATTTGAGCCGGTGGCTGCGGGTGCAGGGCACCAGCACTTATTTTTGGGGACAGGCGCTTATTTATCCTCATCACACATTTCAAGAGACCAACAGAGGGCAAAAAGATTAAACGAAAAGACGACGGAAAAGAAATACAGAAAGTCCGTCATCAAGGGAGAAAGCAGAATCCTGCAAGAGTGAGATAAGGGGCGAGGAGTGCCTGGAAGCGAATTAAAGAGGCCTGAGATGGATTCAGGATTTTTCACCCTTAGTATTTGGCAAGCTGGCATTTATAGCAGATGCAGGTATCTGAGCAGAGCTTTGGGCTCTAGCACTTATTATTATACAAATAAAGCACTAAAGTAAATGCAGACTATGGCTGACGGAATCATGAGCAGGAGCAATGACACCTACATACTGGCTCATACCATGCAGCAAATGGTACAATAGGTTCAGGGAGTGACTAAGGCTGTGCAGAATGTGACTGCGGATGTCCAGCTGAACACTGCTCAGGGCGTGGAAGCTGTGAGGAAATGTGTGCAGAATGACTGAGATTCAGGGTGAGCCTGCTCACGATTCATTTGTCAGTAGAATAATACCTCAGGCTCTTTTGTGAAGACACTGTTTCCTAAAAACACAGACACAAGAATTCTAGTGTTCGACCAGCAGAAATATGGCAACCTCTGAGATTGGTAGAGCATGCACAGGTTTAGGTATGTTGGAAAGCAATACTTTAGGATCAGGATTTGTAAGAGAGTCAGACTTCAGCTAACTTGGCTCCTGTACTAGCAATGAGACAGGAAGGGAAGTTCTTCATGTGAACTGCCTCAAGCTGCTTCTAGGGTGTTTTGCTCTTAAAAGTCTAACCATGGATAAAGTCAACTGGTGATTTTTTGAACGATGGGCAATGTGTCAGCAAATACATGCTTATATCACTGGAGGGGCCAAAGGACAGCAGATATGACTGACGTCACAAGAGATCTGTGACACTATTGCCAGACCTTTATAAACTAGTGTCAAGCTTGAGACGTCTGATAACCTGTAGCTACATTTCTCTGATCTAGAGTATGTGGGACTCTATCGACCAGACTTTTCTGCTTCTTGACTCAACAGGTAAGTCCCTTAGTGGAGGCCGGTACTGAAGGTAGTTAGAATGGAGGACTTTTTCCAAGAGTGTCCAAATGCTCCATCATATGCTTTCTTCATATTTCCTAGCAGTCTGAGACTGATGGATTGCAGAAAAGGAATGAGACAGACAGTGGTGTTGTAGTAATATTTCCTATGGTGGATCATGCACACGCGTACCCAGCCTTTTGAAAATTTCAATAAATTACTATTGATCCTCCTACTGTTTCTAAGATTTCGATCAGGTCTGCAGAGGGGAAAAGCCTAAACATGATATCGATAATCAATATTGGTCTGATGATGTGAAGGACTTTATGAGAGTCTGAGCACTATCTTTTCTGGACGCGCAACAATACTTTAGAGGTTTCTGGGCACCAAGGACTGTTAGAAGCTAGTAATACACCTGGAATGGGATTTGGATCTCTTTAGGCATCATCCATCAAGACAGTGAATCTGTCCCAATTGTACTAGAAAGGTACAGTATTGGTATGTGGATGGCAGTCTTATCAGGTTTTGAACAGGTGGAAGGGACTGTGATGGGGAAAGATCCTTTAGAATTTACCTGTTCAATTCACTAAGGAGGTCTTTGTCTCCAAAATGGATATTGATTGCAACACAAATGTGGCTTTGGTTGTGCAATCGCTTAAGGAGTGACCAGAACATGACCAACTTTCACCAAAATTATTTTGGCATCGTTAACAATATTACATATTTTGTGACAGGTCGTTTTGATATTATGGGTCTACATGTGAATTGATGATTATTTGAACCAAGTGGTTCTGGTACTGTGTGATGTGCCCAGAAGAAGTGAGACTTCTGTTCAATAGGCCTGATTCCTGCAGAAGGATGTTTGATAAAATGCATGAATAAGTATGAGAACAGGACTGTAGCTGTCAGATAAGAATCAGTGTCACAGCTTTTTTTGAGAGACTTCAACATCCACCGTCCTCACCCACCGGATGGGTGTGATAGGTAGTGACAGAGATTCTGTTGTCGTGCATCACATCAAATTCTCTGTGCTCCACCTTGCCCACCATGCCTGAAAGATTAATCACTAAAGTGAGAATCACTACTGTAGAATTCGGCGAGGTAGTGGCTGGCAGTAGACTGAGGTGCTTTGTTCATATATAGCCGAAGAGTCACCCCTCTCTTCCTCCTTGACTTGCCTATTCAAGAACTATTAGCCTTGTAGTTGCTCAGTCCCTTTGGGGTTCGGCACAGACCTCAGCTTTGATTGACCGGTTGTCTCTTGGCTGCTAGAAGGACACCCCTCGCATGATCCCCTTTACTTTTAGTCTGGTTTTCCTTTCAGCATTCAAATTTGGGTCCTCAAACCAGCATCACGAATGAATCCTGCTTTCGAGGGCTTGAATCAGAGATTTCATCCAGAGATGCTGATTGTAGACCTCTCTTGCTATTTCAGATGGGGCTGTACCAGAACTGGCCTCCTTCCTGCACCCTTTCTGGCCATTTGGGCCCCTCCGTCCCCATCTCTGTACATCATGGGCGGTCCTCAGGCACTGATAGGATAAATAGTGTAAGTAGCACCAGGAGCTAAATATTACTGAATAAATAATCTTTAAAACAATCGAAGGGAAGGCCTAAAGGTTTGTGAGGCCAGTTTGTTAGCTTTTGGTGAACAATTGGATTTATTTAAAGACACTTCCAGTCTTGAGTCCCCATTTTACCGTCATATCCTCTTAACAGCCACGACGGAGATTCTCTGGCCCCATCACCCTGAGCAATGTTTTGTCTCAGCCTCCAATGAATTGCCCCATGCCCCTGCTTACTGTTCAGTACCACACTCTGATATGTTTTTTCTTTTCTAGGTGCAAGGACCAAGGCTGTATGTGCCCCAAACAAATGTATACACCCAGTCCCAAGCAGGGGTTGTCCCCTTAGACAGTCTAACCATCCTTTTGACTTTCTCTCTGAGGAGACGCATTTCCTATATCTACTTGTACACAGGGAGCCCTCTAGTGGACACCGCCCCAATTTCACTATCACAGCACTCCTCCCTGTCCACTTCCTGGAGAACCTTTCGACTCGTAAGGTTTGCCTACAAACATACCCTTGCCTTCTATAATTTGTCAACCAGCCCCCGAGTTACCAAACCTCACTGAGACTCTATTAACTGCATTGATTTGCTGCAGAATAATTTGATTGATCCATCTACAGAACAATATGTGACTGAACCAGCTACAGAATAATATATTATTCTGTAGCTGGATCAATCACGTTATTCTGTAGCTGGCTTAATCACATCATTTTGTAGCTGGTTCAATCTCATATTATTCTGTAGCTGGATCAATCAGATATTGTTCTGTAGATGGATCTGTCACATATTATTCTGTAACTGGATCAATCACATATTATTCTTATTCTGTAGCTGGATCTATCACATATTATTCTGTAGCTGAATCAATCATGTTATTCTGTAGCTGGATCAATCACATATTATTATGTAGCTGGGTCAATCATGTTATTCTGTAGCTAGTTCAATCACATATTATTCTGTAGCTAGTTCAATCACAGATTATTCTGTAGCTGGATCAATCAGCAATTGTTATGTAGATGGATCCATCACATATTATTCTGTAGCTGGATCAATCTCATATTATTCTGTAGCTGAATCAATCACATATTATTCTGTAGCTGGATCAATCACATCATTCTGTAGCTGGATCAATCATGTTATTCTGTAGCTGGATCAATCACATATTATTCTGTAGCTGGATCAATCACATATTATTCAGTAGCTGGATGAATCATGTTATTCTGTAGCTGGATCAATCACATTATTTTGTAGCTGGATCAATCACATATTATTCTGCAGCTGGTTCAATCAGATATTGCTCTGTAGATGGATCCATAACATATTATTCTGTAGATGGATCCATCACATATTACTCTGTAGCTGGATCAATCACATTATTCTGTAGCAGGATCAATCGCATTGTTCTGCAGCTGGATCAATCATGTTATTCTGTAGCTGGATCAATCACATTATTTTGTAGCTGGATTAATGATGTTATTCTGTAGCGGGATCAATCAGATATTATTCTGTAGCTGAATCAATCACTTATTATTCTGTAGCTGGATCCATCACATATTATTCTGTAGCTGGATCAATCACATATTATTCTGTAGCTGGATCAATCATGTTATTCTGGTTCAGGATCTATCAGATATTATTCTGCAGCTGGTTCAATCAGATATTGTGCTATAGATTGATCCATCACATCTTATTCTGTATCTGGATCAATCACATATTATTCTGCAGCTGGATCAATCATGCTTTTCTGTGGCTGGCTCAATCGCATTATTTTGTAGCTGGATCAATCACATATTATTCTGTAGCTGGATCAATCACACATTATTCTGTAGCTGAATCAATCACATATTATTCTGTAGCTGGATCAATCACATATTGTTCTGTAGCTGGATCAATCATGTTAATCTGTAGCTGGATCGATCACATTGTTTTGTAGCTGGATCAATCACATATTATTCTGTAGCTGGTTCAATCAGACATTGTTCTGTAGATGGATCCATCACATATTATTATGTAGCTGGATCAATCACATATTATTCTGTAGCTGGATTAATTAGATATTGTTCTGTAGATGGATCCATCACATATTATTCTGTAGATGGATCAATCACATATTATTCTGTTGCTGTATCAATCATGGTATTCTGTAGCTGGATCAATCGCTTTATTTTGTAGCTGGATCAATCACATATTATTCTGTAGCTGGTTCAATCACATATTATTCTGCGGCTGGATCCATCATGTTATCCTGTAGCTGGATCAATCACATTATTTTGTGGCTGGATCAATCACATATTATTCTGTAGCTGGTTCAATCAGATATTGTTCTGTAGATGGATCCATCACATACTATTCTGTAGATGGATCCATCACATATTATTCTGTAGCTGGATCAATCAGATATTGTTCTGTAGATGGATCCATCACATATTTTTCTGTAGATGGATCCATCACATATTATTCTGTAGCCGAATCAATCACATATTATTCTGTAGCTGGATCAATCACATTATTCTGCAACTGGATCAATCATGTTATTCTGCAGCTGGATCAATCACATTATTTTGTAGCTGGATCAATCATGTTATTCTGTAGCTGGATCAATTAGATATTATTCTGTAGCTGGATCAATCACTTATTATTCTGTAGCTGGATCCATCACATATTATTCTGCAGCTGGATCAATCACATATTATTCTGTAGCTGGATCAATCGTGTTATTCTGTAGCTGGATCAATTAGATATTATTCTGTAGCTGGATCAATCACATTATTTTGTAGCTGGATCAATCACATAATATTCTGTAGCTGGTTCAATCAGATATTGTTCTGTAGATGGATTCATCACATATTATTCTGTAGCTGAATCAATAACATATTATTCTGTAGCTGGATCAATCAGATATTGTTCTGTAGATGGATCCATCACACATTTTTCTGTAGATGGATCCATCACATATTATTCTGTAGCCGGATCAATCACATATTATTCTGTAGCTGGATCAATCACATTATTCTGCAACTGGATCAATCATGTTATTCTGTAGCTTGATCAATCACATTATTTTGTAGCTGGATCAATCATGTTATTCTGTAGCTGGATCAATTAGATATTATTCTGTAGCTGGATCAATCACTTATTATTCTGTAGCTGGATCAATCACATATTGTTCTGTAGCTGGATCAATCATGTTATTCTGTAGCTGGATCGATCACATTGTTTTGTAGCTGGATCAATCACATATTATTCTGTAACTGGTTCAATCAGATATTGTTCTGTAGATGGATCCATCACATATAATTCTGTAGATGGATCCATCACATATTATTCTGTAGCTGGATCAATCACATATTATTCTGTAGCTGGATTAATCAGATATTGTTCTGTAGATGGATCCATCACATATTATTCTGTAGATGGATCAATCACATATTATTCTGTATCTGGATCAATCACATATTATTCTGTAGCTGGATCAATCAGATATTGTTCTGTAGATGGATCCATCACATATTTTTCTGTAGATGGATCCATCACATATTATTCTGTAGCCGGATCAATCACATATTATTCTGTAGCTGGATCAACCACATTATTCTGCAACTGGATCAATCATGTTATTCTGTAGCTGGATCAATCACATTATTTTGTAGCTGGATCAATCATGTTATTCTGTAGCTGGATCAATTAGATATTATTCTGTAGCTGGATCAATCACTTATTATTCTGTAGCTTTATCCATCACATATTATTCTGCAGCTGGATCAATCACATATTATTATGTAGCTGGATCAATCGTGTTATTCTCTAGCTGGATCAATCACATATTACTCTGTAGCTGGTTCAATCAGATATTGTTCTGTAGATGGATCCATCAGATACTATTCTGCAGATGGATCCATCACATATTATTCTGTAGCTGGATCAATCATGTTATTCTGTAGCTGGATCAATCACACATCATTCTGTAGCTGAATCATCACATATTATTCTGTAGCTGGATCAATCACATATTGTTCTGTAGCTGGATCAATCATGTTATTCTGTAGCTGGATCGATCACATTGTTTTGTAGCTGGATCAATCACATATTATTCTGTAGCTGGTTCAATCAGATATTGTTCTATAGATGGATCCATCACATATAATTCTGTAGATGGATCCATCACATATTATTCTGTAGCTGGATCAATCACATATTATTCTGTAGCTGGATTAATCAGATATTGTTCTGTAGATGGATCCATCACATATTATTCTGTAGATGGATCAATCACATATTATTCTGTATCTGGATCAATCACATTATTCTGTAGCTGGATCAATCACACATTATTCTGTAGCTGAATCAATCACATATTATTCTGTAGCTAGATCAATCACATTATTCTGCCACTGGATCAATCATGTTATTCTGTAGCTGGATCAATCACATTATTTTGTAGCTGGATCAATCATGTTATTCTGTAGCTGGATCAATTAGATATTATTCTGTAGCTGGATCAATCACTTATTATTCTGTAGCTTTATCCATCACATATTATTCTGCAGCTGGATCAATCACATATTATTCTGTAGCTGGATCAATCGTGTTATTCTGTAGCTGGATCAATCACATATTACTCTGTAGCTGGTTCAATCAGATATTGTTCTGTAGATGGATCCATCAGATACTATTCTGCAGATGGATCCATCACATATTATTCTGTAGCTGGATCAATCATGTTATTCTGTAGCTGGATCAATCACGCATCATTCTGTAGCTGAATCCATCACATATTATTCTGTAGCTGGATCAATCACATATTGTTCTGTAGCTGGATCAATCATGTTATTCTGTAGCTGGATCGATCACATTGTTTTGTAGCTGGATCAATCACATATTATTCTGTAGCTGGTTCAATCAGATATTGTTCTGTAGATGGATCCATCACATATAATTCTGTAGATGGATCCATCACATATTATTCTGTAGCTGGATCAATCACATATTATTCTGTAGCTGGATTAATCAGATATTGTTCTGTAGATGGATCCATCACATATTATTCTGTAGATGGATCAATCACATATTATTCTGTATCTGGATCAATCACATTATTCTGTAGCTGGATCACTCATGTTATTCTGTAGCTGGATCGATCACACATTATTCTGTAGCTGAATCAATCACATATTATTCTGTAGCTGGATCAATCACATATTGTTCTGTAGCTGGATCAATCATGTTAATCTGTAGCTGGATCGATCACATTGTTTTGTAGCTGGATCAATCACATATTATTCTGTAGCTGGTTCAATCACATATTATTCTGTAGCTGGATCAATCATGTTATTCTGTAGCTGGATCAATCACATTATTTTGTAGCTGGATCAATCACATATTATTCTGTAGCTGGTTCAATCAGATATTGTTCTGTAGATGGATCCATCACATATTTTTCTGTAGATGGATCCATCACATATTATTCTGTAGCTGGATCAATCACATATTATTTTGTAGCTGAATCAATCATGTTATTCAGTAGCTGGATCAACTAGATATTATTCTGTAACTGGATCAATCACTTATTATTCTGGATCCATCACATATTATTCTGTAGCTGGATCAATCACATATTATTCTGTAGCTGGATCAATCATGTTATTCTGTAGCTGGATCAATCACATATTATTCTGTAGCTGGTTCAATCAGATATTGTTCTGTAGATGGATCCATCACATATTATTCTGTAGCTGGATACATCACATATTATTGTGTATCTGGATCAATCACATTATTCTGTAGCTGGATCAATCATATTATTCTGTAGCTGGATCAATCACACATCATTCTGTAGCTGAATCCATCACATCTTATTCTGTATCTGGATCAATCACATATTGTTTTGTAGCTGGATCAATCATGTTATTCGGTAGCTGGATCAATCACATTGTTTTGTAGCTGGATAAATCAGATATTATTCTGCAGCTGGTTCGATCAGACATTGTTCTGTAGATGATCCATCACATATTATTCTGTAGATGGATCCATCACATATTATTCTGTAGCTGGATTAATCACATATTATTCTGTAGCTGGATTAATCAGATATTGTTCTATAGATGGATCCATCACATATTATTCTGTAGATGGATCAATCACATATTATTCTGTTGCTGGATCAATCATGTTATTCTGTAGCTGGAACAATCGCATTATTTTGTAGCTGGATCAATCATGGTATCCTGTAGCTGGATCAATCCCATTATTTTGAAACTGGATCAATAACATATTATTCTGTGGCTGGTTCAATCAGATATTGTTCTGTAGATGGATCCATTACATACTATTCTATAGATGGATCCATCACATATTAGTCTGTAGCTGGGTCCATCACATATTATTCTACAGCTGGATCAATCATGTTATTCTGTAGCTGGATCAGTCACATTATTTTGTAGCTGGATCAATCACATATTATTCTGTAGCTGGTTCAGTCAGATATTGTTCTGTAGATGGATCCATTACATATTATTCTATAGATGGGTCCATCACATATTATTCTGTAGCTTGATCAATCACATATTATTCTGTTGCTGGATCAAACCCATTATTCTGCAGCTGGATCAATCACATATTATTCTGTAGGTGGATCAATTCGCTATTCTGTAGCTGGATCAATCACATTATTTTGTAGCTGGATCAATCACATATTTTTCTGTAGCTGATTCAATCTGTAGCTGGTCAATTCCATATTATTCTGTAACTGGATCAATCATGTTATTCTGTAGCTAGATCAATCAAATGTTATGTGGTAGCTGGATCAATCCTGTTATTCTGTAGTTAGATCAATCACATATTATTCTGTTGCTCGTGTAATCACATATTATTCTGTAGCTGAATCAATCATGTTATTCTGTAGCTGGATCAATCACATATAATTCTGTAGGTGGATCAATCATGTTATTCTCTAGCTAGTTAATCACATATTATTCTGTAGCTGGATGAATCACATATTATTCTGCAGCTGGATCAATCAGATATTCTTATGTAGATGGTTCCATCACATATTATTCTCCAGATGGACCCATCACATATTATTCTGTAGCTGAATCAATCACACATTATTCTGTAGCTGGATCAATCATGTTACTCTGTAGCTGGATCAATCACACATCATTCTGTAGCTGAATCCATCACATATTATTCTGTAGCTGGATCAATCACATATTGTTCTGTAGCTGGATCAATCATGTTATTCTGTAGCTGGATCGATCACATTGTTTTGTAGCTGGATCAATCACATATTATTCTGTAGCTGGTTCAATCAGATATTGTTCTGTAGATGGATCCATCACATATAATTCTGTAGATGGATCCATCACATATTATTCTGTAGCTGGATCAATCACATATTATTCTGTAGCTGGATTAATCAGATATTGTTCTGTAGATGGATCCATCACATATTATTCTGTAGATGGATCAATCACATATTATTCTGTATCTGGATCAATCACATTATTCTGTAGCTGGATCACTCATGTTATTCTGTAGCTGGATCAATCACACATTATTCTGTAGCTGAATCAATCACATATTATTCTGTAGCTGGATCAATCACATATTGTTCTGTAGCTGGATCAATCATGTTAATCTGTAGCTGGATCGATCCCATTGTTTTGTAGCTGGATCAATCACATATTATTCTGTAGCTGGTTCAATCAGACATTGTTCTGTCGATGGATCCATCACATATTATTCTGTAGATGGATCCATCACATATTATTCTGTAGCTGGATCAATCACATATTATTCTGTAGCTGGATTAATCAGATATTGTTCTGTAGATGGATCAATCACATATTATTCTGTTGCTGTATCAATCATGGTATTCTGTAGCTGGATCAATCGCATTATTTTGTAGCTGGATCAATCACATATTATTCTGTAGGTGGTTCAATCAAATATTATTCTGCGGCTGGATCAATCATGTTATCCTGTAGCTGGATCAATCACATTATTTTGTGGCTGGATCAATCACATAATATTCTGTAGCTGGTTCAATCAGATATTGTTCTGTAGATGGATCCATCACATACTATTCTGTAGATGGATCCATCACATATTATTCTGTACCTGGGTCCATCACATATTATTCTGCAGCTGGATTATTCATCTTATTCTGTAGCCGGATCAATCACATATTATTCTGCAGCTGGTTCAATCAGATATTGTTCTGTAGATGGATCCATCACATCTTATTCTGTAGCTGGATCAATCACATATTATTCTGCAGCTGGATCAATCATGTTATTCTGTAGCTGGATCAATCACATTATTTTGTAGCTGGATCAATCACATATTATTCTGTAGCTGGTTCAATCAGATATTGTTGTGTAGATGGATCCATCACATATTCTGTAGCTGGATCAATTACATATTATTCTGTAGCTGGATCAATCAGATACTGTTCTGTAGATGGACCCATCACATATTATTCTGTCAATCGATCAATCATATATTATTCTGTAGCTGGATCAATCACATATTATTCTGTAGCTGGATCAATCATGTTATTCTGTAGCTGGATCAATCACATTATTTTGTAGCTGGATCAATCACATACTATTCTGTAGCTGGTTCAATCAGATATTTTTCTGTAGATGGATCCATCACATATTTTTCTGTAGATGGATCCATCACATATTATTCTGTAGCTGGATCAATCACATATTATTTTGTAGCTGAATCAATCATGTTATTCAGTAGCTGGATCAACTAGATATTATTCTGTAACTGGATCAATCACTTATTATTCTGGATCCATCACATATTATTCTGTAGCTGGATCAATCACATATTATTCTGTAGCTGGATCAATCATGTTATTCTGTAGCTGGATCAATCACATATTATTCTGTAGCTGGTTCAATCAGATATTGTTCTGTAGATGGATCCATCACATATTATTCTGTAGATGGATACATCACATATTATTGTGTATCTGGATCAATCACATTATTCTGTAGCTGGATCAATCATATTATTCTGTAGCTGGATCAATCACACATCATTCTGTAGCTGAATCCATCACATCTTATTCTGTAGCTGGATCAATCACAGATTGTTTTGTAGCTGGATCAATCATGTTATTCGGTAGCTGGATCAATCACATTGTTTTGTAGCTGGATAAATCAGATATTATTCTGCAGCTGGTTCGATCAGACATTGTTCTGTAGATGATCCATCACATATTATTCTGTAGATGGATCCATCACATATTATTCTGTAGCTGGATTAATCACATAGTATTCTGTAGCTGGATTAATCAGATATTGTTCTATAGATGGATCCATCACATATTATTCTGTAGATGGATCAATCACATATTATTCTGTTGCTGGATCAATCATGTTATTCTGTAGCTGGAACAATCGCATTATTTTGTAGCTGGATCAATCATGTTATCCTGTAGCTGGATCAATCCCATTATTTTGAAACTGGATCAATAACATATTATTCTGTGGCTGGTTCAATCAGATATTGTTCTGTAGATGGATCCATTACATACTATTCTATAGATGGATCCATCACATATTAGTCTGTAGCTGGGTCCATCACATATTATTCTACAGCTGGATCAATCATGTTATTCTGTAGCTGGATCAATCACATTATTTTGTAGCTGGATCAATCACATATTATTCTGTAGCTGGTTCAATCAGATATTGTTGTGTAGATGGATCCATCACATATTCTGTAGCTGGATCAATTACATATTATTCTGTAGCTGGATCAATCAGATATTGTTCTGTAGATGGACCCATCACATATTATTCTGTCAATCGAACAATCATATATTATTCTGTAGCTGGATCAATCACATATTATTCTGTAGCTGGATCAATCATGTTATTCTGTAGCTGGATCAATCACATTATTTTGTAGCTGGATCAATCACATACTATTCTGTAGCTGGTTCAATCAGATATTGTTCTGTAGATGGATCCATCACATATTTTTCTGTAGATGGATCCATCACATATTATTCTGTAGCTGGATCAATCACATATTATTTTGTAGCTGAATCAATCATGTTATTCAGTAGCTGGATCAACTAGATATTATTCTGTAACTGGATCAATCACTTATTATTCTGGATCCATCACATATTATTCTGTAGCTGGATCAATCACATATTATTCTGTAGCTGGATCAATCATGTTATTCTGTAGCTGGATCAATCACATATTATTCTGTAGCTGGTTCAATCAGATATTGTTCTGTAGATGGATCCATCACATATTATTCTGTAGATGGATACATCACATATTATTGTGTATCTGGATCAATCACATGATTCTGTAGCTGGATCAATCATATTATTCTGTAGCTGGATCAATCACACATCATTCTGTAGCTGAATCCATCACATCTTATTCTGTAGCTGGATCAATCACAGATTGTTTTGTAGCTGGATCAATCATGTTATTCGGTAGCTGGATCAATCACATTGTTTTGTAGCTGGATAAATCAGATATTATTCTGCAGCTGGTTCGATCAGACATTGTTCTGTAGATGATCCATCACATATTATTCTGTAGATGGATCCATCACATATTATTCTGTAGCTGGATTAATCACATAGTATTCTGTAGCTGGATTAATCAGATATTGTTCTATAGATGGATCCATCACATATTATTCTGTAGATGGATCAATCACATATTATTCTGTTGCTGGATCAATCATGTTATTCTGTAGCTGGAACAATCGCATTATTTTGTAGCTGGATCAATCATGTTATCCTGTAGCTGGATCAATCCCATTATTTTGAAACTGGATCAATAACATATTATTCTGTGGCTGGTTCAATCAGATATTGTTCTGTAGATGGATCCATTACATACTATTCTATAGATGGATCCATCACATATTAGTCTGTAGCTGGGTCCATCACATATTATTCTACAGCTGGATCAATCATGTTATTCTGTAGCTGGATCAATCACATTATTTTGTAGCTGGATTAATCACATATTATTCTGTAGCTGGTTCAGTCAGATATTGTTATGTAGATGGATCCATTACATATTATTCTATAGATGGGTCCATCACATATTATTCTGTAGCTTGATCAATCACATATTATTCTGTTGCTGGATCAATCCCATTATTCTGCAGCTGGATCAATCACAGAATATTCTGTAGGTGGATCAATTCGCTATTCTGTAGCTGGATCAATCACATTATTTTGTAGCTGGATCAATCACATATTTTTCTGTAGCTGGTTCAATCTGTAGCTGGTCAATTCCATATTATTCTGTAACTGGATCAATCATGTTATTCTGTAGCTAGATCAATCAAATGTTATTCGGTAGCTGGATCAATCCTGTTATTCTGTAGTTAGATCAATCACATATTATTCTGTTGCTCGTGTAATCACATATTATTCTGTAGCTGAATCAATCATGTTATTCTGTAGCTGGATCAATCACATATTATTCTGTAGGTGGATCAATCATGTTATTCTCTAGCTAGTTAATCACATATTATTCTGTTGCTGGATGAATCACATATTATTCTGCAGCTGGATCAATCAGATATTCTTATGTAGATGGTTCCATCACATATTATTCTCCAGATGGACCCATCACATATTATTCTGTAGCTGAATCAATCACACATTATTCTGTAGCTGGATCAATCATGTTATTCTGTAGCTGGATCAATCACACATCATTCTGTAGCTGAATCCATCACATATTATTCTGTAGCTGGATCAATCACATATTGTTCTGTAGCTGGATCAATCATGTTATTCTGTAGCTGGATCGATCACATTGTTTTGTAGCTGGATCAATCACATATTATTCTGTAGCTGGTTCAATCAGATGTTGTTCTGTAGATGGATCCATCACATATAATTCTGTAGATGGATCCATCACATATTATTCTGTAGCTGGATCAATCACATATTATTCTGTAGCTGGATTAATCAGATATTGTTCTGTAGATGGATCCATCACATATTATTCTGTAGATGGATCAATTACATATTATTCTGTATCTGGATCAATCACATTATTCTGTAGCTGGATCACTCATGTTATTCTGTAGCTGGATCAATCACACATTATTCTGTAGCTGAATCAATCACATATTATTCTGTAGCTGGATCAATCACATATTGTTCTGTAGCTGGATCAATCATGTTAATCTGTAGCTGGATCGATCACATTGTTTTGTAGCTGGATCAATCACATATTATTCTGTAGCTGGTTCAATCAGACATTGTTCTGTAGATGGATCCATCACATATTATTCTGTAGATGGATCCATCACATATTATTCTGTAGCTGGATCAATCACAGATTATTCTGTAGCTGGATTAATCAGATATTGTTCTGTAGATGGATCAATCACATATTATTCTGTTGCTGTATCAATCATGATATTCTGTAGCTGGATCAATCGCATTATTTTGTAGCTGGATCAATCACATATTATTCTGTAGGTGGTTCAATCACATATTATTCTGCGGCTGGATCAATCATGTTATCCTGTAGCTGGATCAATCACATTATTTTGTGGCTGGATCAATCACATAATATTCTGTAGCTGGTTCAATCAGATATTGTTCTGTAGATGGATCCATTACATACTATTCTGTAGATGGATCCATCACATATTATTCTGTAGCTGGGTCCATCACATATTATTCTGCAGCTGGATTATTCATCTTATTCTGTAGCCGGATCAATCACATATTATTCTGCAGCTGGTTCAATCAGATATTGTTCTGTAGATGGATCCATCACATCTTATTCTGTAGCTGGATCAATCACATATTATTCTGCAGCTGGATCAATCATGTTATTCTGTAGCTGGATCAATCACATTATTTTGTAGCTGGATCAATCACATATTATTCTGTAGCTGGTTCAATCAGATATTGTTGTGTAGATGGATCCATCACATATTCTGTAGCTGGATCAATTACATATTATTCTGTAGCTGGATCAATCAGATATTGTTCTGTAGATGGACCCATCACATATTATTCTGTCAATCGATCAATCACATATTATTCTGTAGCTGGATCAATCACATATTATTCTGTAGCTGGATCAATCATGTTATTCTGTAGCTGGATCAATCACATTATTTTGTAGCTGGATCAATCACATACTATTCTGTAGCTGGTTCAATCGGATATTGTTCTGTAGATGGATCCATCACATATTTTTCTGTAGATGGATCCATCACATATTATTCTGTAGCTGGATCAATCACATATTATTTTGTAGCTGAATCAATCATGTTATTCAGTAGCTGGATCAACTAGATATTATTCTGTAACTGGATCAATCACTTATTATTCTGGATCCATCACATATTATTCTGTAGCTGGATCAATCACATATTATTCTGTAGCTGGATCAATCATGTTATTCTGTAGCTGGATCAATCACATATTATTCTGTAGCTGGTTCAATCAGATATTGTTCTGTAGATGGATCCATCACATATTATTCTGTAGATGGATACATCACATATTATTGTGTATCTGGATCAATCACATTATTCTGTAGCTGGATCAATCATATTATTCTGTAGCTGGATCAATCACACATCATTCTGTAGCTGAATCCATCACATCTTATTCTGTAGCTGGATCAATCACATATTGTTTTGTAGCTGGATCAATCATGTTATTCGGTAGCTGGATCAATCACATTGTTTTGCAGCTGGATAAATCAGATATTATTCTGCAGCTGGTTCGATCAGACATTGTTCTGTAGATGATCCATCACATATTATTCTTTAGATGGATCCATCACATATTATTCTGTAGCTGGATTAATCACATATTATTCTGTAGCTGGATTAATCAGATATTGTTCTATAGATGGTTCCATCACATATTATTCTGTAGATGGATCAATCACATATTATTCTGTTGCTGGATCAATCATGTTATTCTGTAGCTGGAACAATCGCATTATTTTGTAGCTGGATCAATCATGTTATCCTGTAGCTGGATCAATCCCATTATTTTGAAACTGGATCAATAACATATTATTCTGTGGCTGGTTCAATCAGATATTGTTCTGGAGATGGATCCATTACATACTATTCTATAGATGGATCCATCAGATATTAGTCTGTAGCTGGGTCCAGCACATATTATTCTACAGCTGGATCAATCATGTTATTCTGTAGCTGGATCAATCACATTATTTTGTAGCTGGATCAATCACATATTATTCTGTAGCTGGTTCAGTCAGATATTGTTCTGTAGATGGATCCATTACATATTATTCTATAGATGGGTCCATCACAAATTATTCTGTAGCTTGATCAATCACATATTATTCTGTTGCTGGATCAATCCCATTATTCTGCAGCTGGATCAATCACATATTATTCTGTAGGTGGATCAATTCGCTATTCTGTAGCTGGATCAATCACATTATTTTGTAGCTGGATCAATCACATATTTTTCTGTAGCTGGTTCAATCTGTAGCTGGTCAATTCCATATTATTCTGTAACTGGATCAATCATGTTATTCTGTAGCTAGCTCAATCAAATGTTATTCGGTAGCTGGATCAATCCTGTTATTCTGTAGTTAGATCAATCACATATTATTCTGTTGCTCGTGTAATCACATATTATTCTGTAGCTGAATCAATCATGTTATTCTGTAGCTGGATCAATCACATATTATTCTGTAGGTGGATCAATCATGTTATTCTCTAGCTAGTTAATCACATATTATTCTGTAGCTGGATGAATCACATATTATTCTGCAGCTGGATCAATCAGATATTCTTATGTAGATGGTTCCATCACATATTATTCTCCAGATGGACCCATCACATATTATTCTGTAGCTGAATCAATCACACATTATTCTGTAGCTGGATCAATCATGTTATTCTGTAGCTGGATCAAGGACATTATTTTGTAACTGGATCAATCACATATTGTTCTGTAGCTGGTTCAATCAGATATTGTTCTGTAGATTTAGCCATCACATATTAATCTCTAGATGGATCCATCACATATTATTCTGTAGCTGGATCAATCACATATTATTCTGTAGCTGGATTAATCACATTATTCTGCAGCTGGATCAATCATGTTATTCTCTGGCTGGATCAATCACATTATTTTATAGCTGGATCAATTACGTATTATTCAGTGGCTGGATCCATCACATATTATTCTGTAGCTGAATCAATCATGTTATTCTGTAGCTGATCAATCACATATTATTCTGTAGGTGGATCAATCATGTTATTCTCTAGCTAGTTCAATCACATATTATTCTGTAGCTGGATGAATCACATATTATTCTGCAGCTGGATCAATCAGATATTCTTATGTAGATGGTTCCATCACATATTATTCTCCAGATGGACCCATCACATATTATTCTGTAGCTGAATCAATCACACATTATTCTGTAGCTGGATCAATCATGTTATTCTGTAGCTGGATCAAGGACATTATTTTGTAACTGGATCAATCACATATTGTTCTGTAGCTGGTTCAATCAGATATTGTTCTGTAGATTTATCTATCACATTTTAATCTCTAGATGGGTCCATCACATATTATTCTGTAGCTGGATCAATCACATATTATTCTGTAGCTGGATTAATCACATTATTCTGCAGCTGGATCAATCATGTTATTCTCTGGCTGGATCAATCACATTATTTTGTAGATGGATCAATTATGTATTATTCAGTGGCTGGATCCATCACATATTATTCTGTAGCTGAATCAATCATGTTATTCTGTAGCTGGATCAATCACATTATTTTGTAGCTGGATCAATCACATATTATTCTGTAGCTCGTTCAATCAGATATTAATCTGTAGATAGATCCATCACATATTATTCTGTAGATGGATCCATCACATATTATTCTGTAGCAGGATCAATCACATATTATTCTGCAGCTGGATCAATCACATTATTTTGCAACTGGATCAATCATGTTATTCTGTAACTGGATCAATCACATTATTTTGTAGCTGGCTCAATCAGATATTATTCTGTAGCTGGTTCAATCAGATATTGTTCTGTGGATGGATCTATCATATGCTATTCTGTAGCTGGATCCATCACATATTGTTATGTAGCTGTATCAATCACATTATTCTATAGCTGGATAAATCATGTTGTTCTGTAGCTGGATCAATCACATATTATTCTGTAGATGGATCAATCACATATTATTCTGTTGCTGGATCAATCATGTTATTCTCTAGCTGGATCAATCACATTATTTTATAGCTGGTTCAATCACATATTATTCCTTAGCTGGCGCAATCAGATATTGTGCTGTAGATGGATCCATCACATATTATTCTGTAGATGGATCCATCACCTATTGTTCTGTAGGTGGATCAAACACGTATTATTCTGTAGCTGGATCAATCAGATATTGTTCTGTAGATGGATCCATCACATATTATTCTGTAGATGGATCAATCACATATTATTCTATAGCTGGATCAATCATGTTATTCTCTAGCTGGATCAATTGCATTATTTTGTAGCTGGATCAATCACATATTATTCTGTAGCTGGTTCAATCACATATTATTCTGTAGCTGGATCAATCACGTTATTCTGTAGCTGGATCAATCACAATTTTTTGTAGCTGGATAAATCACACAGTATTCTGTAGCTGATTCAATCAGATATTGTTCTGTGGATGGATGGATCCATCACATAGTATTCTATAGATGGATCCATCACATATTATTCTGTAGCTGGATCCATCACATATTATTCTGTGGCTGGATCAATCATGTTATTCTGTAGCTGGATCAATCACATTATTTAGTAGCCAGATCAATCACATATTATTCTGTAGCTGGTTCACTCAGATATTGTTCTGTACATGGATCAATCACATTATTCTGCAGCTGGATCAACCACTTATCATTCTGTAGCTGGAACAATAATGTTATTCTGTAGCTGGATCAATTGCATTATTTTGTAGCTGGATCAATCACATATTATTCTCCAGCTGGCCCAATCACATGTTATTCTGTAGCTGGTTCAATCATGCTATTCTGTAGCTGGATCAATCACGTGTTATTTTGTAGCTGGATCAATCATGTTATTCTGTAGCTGGTTCAATCACATATTATTCTATAGCTGGATCAATCACGTTATTCTGTAGCCGGATCTATCACATTATTTTGTAGCTGGGTCAATCACATATTATTCTGTAGCTGGTTCAATCAGATATTGTTCTGTAGATGGATCCATCACATATTATTCTGTATATGTATCCATCACATATTATTCTGTAGCTGGTTCAATCACATATTAATCTGTAGCTGGATTAATCACATTATACTGCAGCTGGATCAATCCTGTTATTCTGTAGCTGGATGACTCACATTATTTTGTAGCTGGATCAATCACATATTATTCTGTAGCTGGTTCAATCAGATATTGTTCTGTAGATGGATCCATCACATACTATTCTGTAGATGGATCCATCGCATATTATTCTGTAGCTGAATCCATCACATATTATTCTGCAGCTGGATCAATCATGTTATTCTGTAGCTGGATCAATCACATTCTTCTGTAGCTGGTTCAATCAGATATTGTTCTGTAGATGGATCCATCACATATTATTCTGTAGATGGATCCATCACTTATTATTCTGTAGCTGGATCAATCACATATTTTTCTGGAGCTGGATCAATCACATTATTCTGTAGCTGGATCAATCATGTTATTCTGTAGCTGGATCAATCATGTTATTCTGTAGCTGGATCAATCACATATTATTCTGTTGCTGGATCCATCACATATTATTCTATAGCTGGATCAAGCAGATATTATTCTGTAGCTGGATCAATCATGTTATTCTGTAGCTGGATCAATCACATTATTTTGTAGCTGGATCAATCACATATTATTCTGCGGCTGGTTCAAAAGGATATTGTTCTGTATATGGATCCATCACATATTATTCTGTAGAAGGATCAACCTCATGTTATTCTGTAGCTAAATCAATCATGTTATTCTGCAGCTGAATCAATCACATGTTATTCTGTAGCTGGATCAATCATGTTATTCTGTAGCTGGATCAATCACATGTTATTCTGTAGCTGGATCAATCATGTTATTCTGTAGCTAGATCAATCACATATTATCCTGTACCTGATTCAATCACATAATATTCTGTAGCTGAATCAATCATGTTCTTCTGTAGCTGAATCAATCACATTTTATTCTGTAGCTGGATCAATCATGTTATTCTGTAGCTGGATCAGTCACATTTTTTGTAGCTGGCTCAATCACATATTATTCTGTTGCTGGTTCAATCACATGTGATTCTGCAGCTGGTTCTGTCTTGTATTGTTATGTTTGTTTGACAGAGCAGTGCTTCCATTATAAAACAGGTTGGGTGACACACCCATTGAATGCAGTGGTGGCTCATTCATATTCTTTATGCACATTGCTGCTTCACCATAATGAATCGGTTGCCACAGCACACCTCAATAGAGAGTTGACACATGGTTTAATTGTATTTCTTGTTTTCTTTCATGGCTGTGGGTTTAAGGGTCATCTGGTGCAACACTAACGGCAGAAGATGCATGACTGCAGTAGGTGTTTTGTTATGTTATGTTACATGAATTTGTAACGCGCACAGCTACTCATGAGTGTCCCGGAGCGATGCCTAGCGGGGTCTGGAAAGTGACGTTCAAGCAAAAAAAATTGTACTCCGTTTCCTCTTAAAGGCCACTGGGTCCTGAATAGTACGCAGGGCAAGAGGAAGGGCATTCCAGGCAAAATCAGCCTTCACCGCAACAGAGCTGCCCCCTAGCCTCTGAAACTTGAAGCGAGGAACCTGAGCAAAGCGTAGGGACGAGGATCGCAGGGATCGCGCAGGAATGTGAAAGGAAAAACACCTCTGCAGATAAAGAGGACTGCAGCCGTGAAGAGCACGATGGCCCAGAACCAGTGATTTAAATTTAACTCTGTCCACCATGGGGAGCCAGTGGAGAGATCGCAACTGATGGCGGATGCTGTTCCTAGCCGAAATACCCAATAGGAGTCTGGCTGCCATATTTTGAACCACCTGTAACTTCTTCAACAGGTAGCGTGGAATACCAACATAAAGGGCGTTGGCACAATCCAGCCACAACAGAATCAGTGCACAAGTGACAGTTTTCCTCGCCACCTGAGGTAAAAGAGGAAAAAATCTTCTGAGCGTTTTGAGAAGGCCAAAAGGAGCATCCAGCCAACTTCTTAATGTGTGTCGAGAAGGAGAGACACTCATCGAACCATACCCCCAGATTTTTAGAGGGCTTCCCTGTGGAGGTAGGCGATGGGAACTCAGGAGGCCAGAGCTGCTCTCGAAAATTAGGTGGGAATTTACCAAATAACAAGATCTTGGACTTATCTTCATTGCACTTGAGCTGTGTGTCCGCCAACCATTTAAAAATAGAAGATAAGCAATGTTGAAACAAACGAACAGAGTCCGCATCTTTGTCCCAGGTAAAAAGCAACTGGGTGTCGTCAGCATAGGTCATCACCTTGGCCCCAACTCCTCCGCCAGGTATATCAGAGGAGTAACATAGATATTAAAAAGAAGTGGGCTATGGGAGGATCCCTGGGGGACTCCAGTTGTCACTAACTGAGGGGAGGAGGACGGTGGGAGCCAAATCTGCTCAACCTGTCCCTCTAAAAGGACCTGAGCCAGCCCCAAACGGCACCCGACACACCGATCTGGCCAATTGCGCTAGGAGAAGTGAGTGCGGGACCGTATCGAACGCTGCCAAGAGGTCCAACAAAATTAATGCAGCTATCCCGCCGGCATCCAAACACTCACGGATGGCCTTTGACACCTCAACCAGAACTGATTCTGTACTGTGAGTCGCCAAAACCCTGATTGGGCTGGATGCAGGAGCGCCTCCCTTTCCACAAATTCCGTAAGCTGTTTATTAACCACCTTCTCACACACCTTAGCCAAAGCAGTAAGGATGGAGATAGGCCAGTAGTTCCGTGGGCTAAGGGGGTCCAATGATGGCTTTTTAGGAAGTGGCAAGATCTTAGCCTGCTTCCAAGCCTGTGGTACAACAGCTTTCTGAAGAGACATGTTAATGATGGTATTCACCTCGGTATTCGTGACCACTGCCACCGCTGCCAATAGCCTAGCAGGACAGGGGACCGAGGGCGAACCAGACTTTAGACCCTTGAGAATTTTAAGGGATTCCAGTGGATCGACTGGCCAAAATACAGACAAAGAATGAGCAGGATCAGCAGATTGAAACTCCAATGATGCCCCAATGCTGATGTCACAGGGAGTGAACGCCGCCTGAATAGTCCGGATCTTATCCCTAAAGAAGCAAGAGAGTGTTGCACCAGGTAGGTGAAGATGGCGACACACTAGCTTGGGCCATAGGGGACGTAAAGCTCTGAACGATAGCAAAGATTTCTTTAGAGTTGTTACTGGCTGATTCAATACGGGCTGAGTAAAATTGCCCTTTGGCCAGCGTAATAGCTTCATAGTATATTTTTTACTTGTCTCTGAGCTTCCGCTTAGCTGCCTGGCAATATCCATCCATGCGCCAAGCCCACTCAAGGGTCTTACATTCATGCTTCAAACCTTTAAGAGCCGAATTATACCAGGCTTTGGAAGGTTATTCCCTAGCCAGCCTGGTGGGCCGTTGTGGAACCATTGTGGTTACTGCCTTAGAAACCCAACTAGTGAACCCAACCAGGCGCTCCTCAAGCTGCCCTGCCAGAATAGGCCTAGAAGTTTCCAAGGCCAGATTGAGTTCAAGTGGGTCGATTTTCCCAAAGGCTGGTTTACGGCATGAGCGCGGTAAAGGCTCAACATTGGACACTTCCCACGAGAAGTAGGTTAATAAATGATCCAACCAGGAGACCGGACAGGGATCTCTTAGTAGAATGGGGAAGTTGGTACAAATAGGGTCAAGTATATGGCCGGCCTGATGAGTGGGAAGGCTGACATGCTGATCAAGTTGAGCCAAGCGTAAAATATCCAGCAGGTCATGCGCATCCTTAATATCTGCTTGATCCAGATGGATATTGAGATCACCCAGGACCATATAGTGAGCAAATCTTATCTCCCTGGAGATTACAGCGTCTCCCCAAGCCTGGAGAAAAGATCCCACCGGGCTGGGGGGCCTATAAATCAATAAGCCTCCCAAGGTAAAATGTGCTGAGAAGCGGATGCTGAATTCAAGAGCTTCGCACCCTACCGACGAAGTGACATCCCCCCTGCGAAGATCCCACATATTCTTATAAATAATAGCCACACCGCCCCCTCTCCCCTCCGGGCGGTCGGCTCTGGAGATCTTATAGCCCACAGATGTGGCCAAAGTGATAATCGGATCTGATGTGGAATCAAGCCAGGTTTCAGTCAGGAACAGCAGATCAAGTGAGCTATCCTCTAGAAGGTCGAAGATATCGGAATGATGTTTCCTAAGAGAGCGAGCATTAATCATGCTGCCCGAATAGGGGACATGTTTTGTCACCTCAGATACATCTCAGTTACCAGGATGGCAGCAGGTGGTAGAATCAAGGGCCCGTAAGGCGGCCCCAGTGTAGCTCCGTCTGAGCTCAGCACCTGGAGACTTGCAGGCAGCATGGCTGGCGCTAGCCGCTTCTGGGACACTGACAGACACAGATGGGCAAGCCATAGGCGTGCCTGCGGCGCCTCCACACAGTGCACATTTAAATATCCCCATGTGCCAGAAGAACTAGAGAGCAAACTGCCGAAAATGGCGGCTTTTCGTGGCACCACTGGTAACCTGGAAGTGTGCAACACCGGCAAGCAGCTTCCGTACAAGGCGATAGGGAACAAGGTATAATATGTGCAAAACAACAGTTTAAAATGTTAAAATGTGGGTATGAAGACTGTGGTCTGTGCAAACTTAGCAGAATAGCAGCAAGGAAGTCAGTAAAATACGTAGCGGCAAGCAAAGAACCCCTAAGGCTAACCCCTAAAGATGGTGCTGAATCAGTAACAGTCATGTTAAATGTTAATAAAATACCTGGTATGGGATTTGAGTTTCCAGAGGGAAGCATGCCCAGTGCATAGGGAACCGATAGTTGCAAAGGAACTGGTGACTGTGCTGCCATTCTGGATGTGTTGTGTTATACCAGCGTCATGAGCACCACCTCCTGCAGTCGTTCTAAGGTGCCACCACAGCATACCCCTTGTGTGTGCACTACTCAAGGTTATCAATATCATTCCTATCTGGGTGTCTCTCTCATCCATTTCCAATCACTGTCTCCCAGACCTGCAAAGATAGTTGGTCCACCCATAGCGTCATCTATGAGCCACTGTCTAAAGCAACCTGGCCCTACCAGTGTCAGAAGGGACACCTTATTCTGTAACCCCCCCCTGCCCTTCTGACTCACAGTCATAGCTTAACAACTGAGCCCAGCCCTCAGCCACGCCACCACTATGTGGTCTGCCAGGTCGTGTGGTGATGCCTGGTCGCACGAGATGTGAGACCTACCTTGTTCTTCAAAGAAGGTCTCACACACACACACTGTGCCACAGGGTACGTGCGAAGACCCGAGTGGTCATACGCCCCTTTATTTATATCCTAAGGGAGAGCCCGCCCAGAGGAGTGATACAGGGTGCAACATTGTAGTGCAAGGGCCTGGTGGCTCACTACATCCCTCCTTTTCTTTAGCTGCTTACTTTCCGGTCAGCTGTCACTCCTGAGGCATGAAACATACAAAATCTCTGAGTCGTTGGCTTGGAGCAGGATTTGACTGGAGACCATACGTCTGGCTCTGGGAGTTGGAATCGGGTCCTGCTCTGGCTGGGCTGTTTGAAAGAGATGCACTTCCGTGGGTTGGGCTTGACAGAACCTCAGTCGGAACCACTCCGTCTGTTCTCGTTGGCTGCAGGAGAGGGCACAGGATCCGCAACAATGTTATCTTCCATCTCTGGATCCACGTCCCACTCCCGCCTGGACCGGGCTCCGATCACCCTTTTGAACCAGAACACATTTCTGGTTACTACTCGTGCACCCCTTCTGGCACAGATCATAGTTCCATGCGTGGCAATGACCTCCCATACCTCTGGTTCATATGGCTTCCGGAAGTTCCATCCTGGGTGCCTGTCCTTGATTACAGTTAGTCTCCTACACACAACGATAAGAGCTGGGCCCTTCGAGCGAGGCTTGCTTTTCAGTTGGTGGCTTTTCTCTTGGCTTGGGTTGCCTCACCATCCATTTCTGCTGGGTGCCAAGTGGGATCCACAGGGATATTGTCCCCCGTGGTGCATTAGAAGAGCAGATGAGACAGGGCACAGCGAGTGGCACTGTGTGGGGTCTGGGGATATGCATTCAGAAACTGCTGGAGGCATGCCCCTGTGTCTTCTCCTTTTTCCACCCCAATCCTCAACGCCTGGTTGAGGGTCTGCATGAAGCGCTACACCTCACCACTGGCCTGCGGAAATTGCGGAGTGATTTTCTGGTGTCGAATGGTGTGTGCCACTAGATAGTCCGGAAACTCTCGACCTTGGAATGGGGGTCTGTTGTCAGACTTGATTTTATCAGGGAGGTCCATCATTGTTAATGTTCTGTCGAAGGCAGCCTTGACGTGAGGAAAGGCTGTGGATCAGATGACCTTAACAATGGCAAGCTTGGATTACGAGTCTATTATGACCAAGGTGCTGCGGCCATCTGGAAACACCCGAAATCGATGCTGACCTTCGACCATGGTTCAGCACAGGGCTCTTCTGTGAGGATGGGTGCTGGCAAAAGATCACTCCAAGTGGCACTGATGAATCACCTTCTCTACCATCGTGTCCATTCTGGTGAACCACACTTTACTGCAGAGGCAGGCTTTTGTCTTGGCTACTCCTTGGTGCCCGATATGGATGAGACCCACAACCTGATGCTGTAGCTTGCTCGGGATCACAATTGTTTGACCTCATAGTACCACCCCGTGGATGCCTTCACTAACCTCGCTGTGAACTCTCCACAAATGTTGCCTCATACCTTGGTCTTCTGTGTTCATCAAGAGAGATCTGTCCAGAAAATGTTGCCACCTCCTGTAAGTCAGTGCCTCCTTGACCCTCGCCAGATTTTCGTCTTGAGCGGCGCTGCCCCAATCTCCTCCAGCGTCAGCGTTTTGGGGCATGCCTCTTGGGTGACCATCTTCACAAACTCCTCAGTGTGTTCTTTGTCTGAGTGCGGATACAGCGTGTCTACCGCGATTGGATAGCGTGACAAATAGTCGGCAGGGTTGCTGGCACCTGGATGAAACACCACCCCAAAATGGTTCGCCTGCAGTTGCACGGTCCACCTTTCTATCCTGGGGGGCAGCCGCGTGGTTTCTGCAAAGAGGGGAATCAGCGGTTTGTGATCAGTCCCCACCCGGAACTCGTGTCCATAGATATAGAGGTGGAAGTGCTGGTAGGCCCATTTGATGGCGAGGGTCTCTCTCTCTCAATTTGGGCATACCTTTTTTCTGTGTCAGAAAGTGTCCTCCTGGCGTATGCCACTGGTGCCCAATCTGTACTTGTATTCTCCTGGAGGAGGACAGCTCCGAGGCCGACAGGACTCGCATCTATGACCAACTCGGTGCACAGCCCAGGATGAAAGTACGCCATAACTGTCTTGTCCATCAGCGCATTCTTGATGGCATGAAAGGATGCATCAGCTTTCGCTGTCTTGTCCCAGGGCACACCGTTTGTCATGAGGGCTCGTAGAGGTTCCGACAGCGAGGCGAGGTTTGGTATGAAGCGGCCACATTATGTGGCCATCCCCAGAAACTGTGGACTTCAAACGGGGTGGTGGAGATTTGTGCAGTCCGTATGGTGATGGCTTACTTTGGGTCTACTTGGAGCCCATCACGGAAGAAGATGTATCCAAAGAAGTCGACCGACTCTCTGTAGAATGAGCATTTTGCTTTGTTGAGGGTGAGGCCACTACTTGCCAAATGCTGGAGTCTATTTCCCAGGTGTACATGATGTTCCTCTGGCTGCTTGAGAATATCAAGATGTCGTCCCTGAGATTTATGACTGCCTGCAGGCCTGAGAAGGTCTCTCATATCGCATTCTGAAAGACTTCTGCGGCCGACGTCACCCCGAAGCTCAGCCGCTTGTATCTTCTCAAGCCCACGTGAGTAGAGAAGGTGGTGATGTACCTGCTCTCAGGTGCAAGTTTGAGCTAGTGGTATCTTGCGTTTAGGTCGAGTTTGGAAAACCACTTTACCCCACTGAGGTCCATCACGATGTAGTCCATGGTGGGTGTTAGATGGCGCTCCCTCTTCAACGCCTGGTTGTCGAGGCGCATGTCAAGGTACAGCCTGATGGCTTCCGGCTGCTTGGGCTTTGGAGCGATGACCAGGGGCGACACCCATGGGGTCGGGCCTGTGACCCTCTTGATGACACCCACCTCCTCCAGTTTCCTTAACTCCTCCTCCACCTGCCGACACAAATGAAAGGGCACCCTTCTGTGCTTCAGCGCTGTCATCTGGATCGAGGAGTCGATGTGCAGATTGAATTGTTTGCTCTTGAGCTTCCCGAGACCCTTGAACAGCTGCGGAAATTCGCATAGGATGGAGTCTGCGTGGGAGTCATGGATTAGGTTGGCAAAGAATACTAGCTCCAGGTCTAGTGCCTTTCTTTCCACCGGTCATGAGGAACTTTGCATGGGTAACGTGTTTTTTGCTGGCCACTTCTACCTCGATCACTCCTCGCAGAGGGAGTGGCTCTGTCCCACCGTAAGTGTAAATCTTTGCCTTGCTGTGCGAGGGGAGGTGGCGGGGTGTGAGAAGCTCGTACGGTTCGGAATCCATGACGTTCACAGATGCTCCAGTGTCGATGAGCGCCTTCACTGTGAAGCCCGCCACTGGGATTGAACACATGGGAGGCAGTCGGTGATCCCAATTAGTGCGGTTGGCAAAAGACACCACGAACACATTGTCATCCTCCCTTTCCATGTTGAACCCCGGGCCTGGTGGGCAGATGTCTTCCTGCCCCAGCGGGTCATCTGCTTGATGTTGGCTAGCATTCCCCGTAAACTGTTGAAGGTGGCTCTGGATCTCCCACTCCGGCAGACTTTTGTGAAATGGTTTTGTTTGCCCCACTGCAAGCATGTTTTTCCTTTTGCATAGCAGAGGCCGGTTGGTGGGTACTTGGTGCCACAGTTTCCGCAGGGTCCAGCCACGGGTATTTTCACAGACAGCGCAGGCGGGGTTTGGGTGCCTCTGGATGGCGTTCACCCTTTCCTCCTTGATTTGAGTATGTCGAGGGACCCCAGAGGCGGCTGGGTGGCTGTTGAGGGCAGCTTACATCTTGTCAGCTCGTGAGTTAGATAGTTTGTGGGAGCTCGCAAGTATGAGGATGTTGTTGAGTGACATCCCCGGCTGTCTGAGGATCAGCCGGTGCAACAACACTGCACGGTACCCCCTGAATGAGCTGGACTTATATTTCTTCACACCGATAATGACACGTGCATGTGCTTGCAGGCTTTCTCAGGCGGGCATAGAAGACGTCCACAGATTCAGTTTCGGATTGCTTGGCCTGGCGCAGCTTGAAATGCTCAAAATCTGGTTTGATTTGGGGGCCGAAATGCTGATTTAGCTCTGCCACTGCAGTGTCAAAGTCATCGCTGTCCCCAGTATCCAGGAAGGTCTCAAACAGATCAGATAATTCCCCACCGTCATAGCACATAAGCAGTGACCTCTTCAGGGCTCCATCCATCTCTCTCGTGCCTCTGAAATATTGTTCCAGATGTCCAATGAACGACCTCCAGCAAGGGGTCGTCATCGCTGGGTCGGCAAGCTCACTGAATGGCAGGAGGGGCATCATAGCTGAATGGCTGTGGTGCAGTAATGGTGGTGCAGCATCCGCAGGCGGTCCAGCAGCGCTGGCATGGGCTGGCGTACTCATGACTTGATTTTCTTTTGGAGTCTTGTGAGCACGAGGGGCTTTTGCTTGGAGTTAGTGTGGGCTGTGCTCAGTTCACTGTATCGTCCTGTATTTCCTTGCATGTGGTGTGCTGCTACTGCGTGGTTTGACCTCCTCTTGAAGCCTCAACCAAGTCTTCCTTTCGTTTCTCCCCTCTCTTTACTTATTATTCTCTTTTTTTTTGCTTCTGCACGTGTCTTGCCACTGGTGATGCGTGAGTACGTCCCCTTTGGCCCCTGTTGATGTTCGTGCCCCGGGGGACACTTGATGAGTAATTTAGCCTGCGGCCACACTCACAGGGAGGCAGGGACACCTTTGTGATGTTACTGGGAGACGAGCTGCTTGTGGAGCAGCTGAGGCCCTCGCTTCGGGCTCACACTCATTGGGAGGGCGGAGCTTCTCTAGCCGTTGTGTGGGAGAGGGCCCATCGCAGAACTACCACCTGGGTGGTTCGGTGGTGGCCAGCCTTGTTGGCGTAGCACCTGCAGGGACACCGCTGAGGCGGGGAGGAGTCACGGGCGGGGAGCACGTTAAGCGGTTGCACAGCAGGGCGGCCAGGAACTCCGGAACAGCTCTCCGCCGGAGCAGCTCTTTGCTGAAGTTGAGTCTCCTTGTCAACTGGACTGGGCCGGTGACTTGCAATGTGGAGGGTGCGGGAAAGTACCCCCTTCATGGTGATGCCTGGTCGCATGAGACGTAAGGCCTACCCAGTTCCTCAAAGAAAGTCACAAGCACCCGGTGTCACTGGGTACGGGTGAAGACAACGAGCGGTCGTATGCCCCTTTATTTATCTCCTTTTGGCGAGCTAACCCGGAGGAGTAAAGCAGGGTACAACATTGTAGTGCAAGGGCCAGGTGGCTCACTACACACCACAGAGCACCCTTTGGGGATTATTTACAAGCCCCTTGCAGCGTCCATACATCACTTTTTCCCATATTAAAAGTGATGCACCGGCAGCGCAAGGGGGTAATTAAGTCCTTTTGTGTTTGCAGGCCTCTATCCGATCCCTGCAACAGCGACCTTGACTGCTCTCTACTGCAACTCCGTATCACAGGCAGTACTTCTTTCTGGGGCCTGCCATGAAAGAAGCCTGGTCTGCTTATGTCATCATGAAGGCTTGCACTGCTGGTGCTTATGGGATCCCTGTTTTGTATCCGCGAGGAAAGCTTGCAGAGGTGATGCCAGTGCAGTACCTGGTCTGTGTGCCATGGAAGCGTGCAATGCTAATGTCCATGTGGCACCTGTTCTGTGCATCTTCCCGTAGCTTGAGAAAACTGTTTTATTTTGGAAAACCCAAAACGACTGTCCAATGTTTAATTTGTGAAGGAATAAGTGTCAGGCCCAAAAGTTGCTCAGAAGCCAGGGCTTGCGCTACCGAATGCGTGTGCTGGATACCAAAACTGCACAGTTCAGAATCGACGTCAGGCCTCTTTAATCAACCACCATACACTCCCTGCCCCTTTATTTCACCCTTGAAAATCCCTGCGTATCCACTTCCTCACGTCTTTTCCATCTTTCTCTTTCTTCTTCATTCTCCCTTGTGTGATCATCTCTTTCTTGCGCTGGGTCACAGTCTGAGGACCAAAAATAAGTGCAGGTGCTCCCCACCTGCAACCACCAGTTTAAATTAAGCAATGCGAATGACAGTGCAAGTGTTTGTTAACTGACTTCCTGTTTTGCCTTAAGCCCGGCAATTGACTATACTCCAAAAGGCTTGGAGATGCACCTCTCAGATCAAGCACATGGGCCTGACTCGCATAACTTTTGCCTATTTGTCCTCAGTTGCTTACCACATTTACACAAACACTCTCAGCCTGCACTATTACCACATATAAACAATGAATTCCATTTATAAGAACACACATTCACGACTTAAACCTTCATTTCATATCGGTCAATGCGTTTAAGTCAGCAACCTGACAAACACCATGTCAAGTTCTGGGGCAGTTTTGTGTTTTTACCTTCATCATACCAACTTGGGGAAATAAAAACTCTCTAATCTTCAATATGTTAAAAGTAAGGACAAGCTGTGCTGTCACAGTCGAAGAAAGCATACTCGGTTTGTGTTACACGTTCAGTTGGAATATGATTGAATGGGAAACTTCTGCCATCTTGTGGCCAAAGAGAGCTAAACATTCATTTTTCAAAATCCAAATTTTATTGGATTTTACTCTATTTTTCGTTACTTTCATTTTTGGGTGGTGCAATATTAAGGATATTTGTCACGATCTATAGTGTGTGGTGAAGCAGCAGAGAATGAAGTGGCTTGCTCCGTTAGGGCTGGGTCATTATATGCGCACCTAATAAGACTTGGATGGCCAAATAGCACCAGTAACACCTATAACTTAAACATTTCAATTTACAAAACGTGGCTTTCCGCAGGTGTATGAATGTACGTGTAATTATACAAGAGTATGGATTAATTTTAAGTATTAGTAAATCTCCTCTCTTAGGTCGGTTGCAGGCATCCGAGGGCAGAGCCACCTTCAAATGGAGGTGAACACCAACAAATTCTCAAGTTCTCGGTTCACAAATATTTTGTAGTTAATTTGCAACCGGCAAATATCTACAGATTTGCTAATGACAAGCACAGGATTCAATATGTTTTCGAAGTGGGAAAGGGAAAAGAACCTCCAAAATTAATGAAAGTGCCTGGAGAGAGATTTTGGGAAAATAGTGTTTCTTTTAGAAAATGAAAAATTAAAAAGGGTAGGTGCACTGATGTGTTGCATTATTGTATTTGGGAATACACACTTGCTACTTTTCCGAATATGTAAATGTTTACACGTGTTTAGTACTCCTAGGAAGCTGTGACAGTTACAAAGCACCAGGAGAACTCCTGGAAGTCTTTGTGAATTCCAAAAAAGTCATAAAGTCTATCTGACCCTAGGAGACGGGGCCACATTTCTGACTTTCTTAATGAATTGTGCTCATAGTTCTTTCTGTGTGTAGATAGTTGAAACACGCTGCATTTTATTGACAAATGAATTTTCAATTGTAGTGTACATAAGATCTGGCAATGCTAAGTCATTGCCATATGCCACATAACTTTCCTTTTTAGGGCGCCATCATAAACCCTGCACTATTTGCTGACCAATAATATTGCCCCCAGCATTAGCTTTATAGGGAAAATTGCTAATTCTACATTGGGGTATTATTGAAGTAATCTCTCTTATGGAAGGGAAAATACCATGCTGAAATCTTCGTTACTTCGCTGATGTCCATGTGTTATTTATTAATGCTAAACATTTTTCTGGAGCAGTTTCTTCCAGGTTTGATCTGGTAGATTTGACAAAGTGGTATAACCGAGGAACTTGTAATATCGTTTTCCACCCAACTAGGTATTATGATACATCTTGTTTCACCACCAAGATGGTAGCCAGCAATCTTTATATCATGACCGTGCGATAACTGTTGAAGCAAATGCAGTGGGCAGCTACCGCCTACTCGGGAACCAGTGGATGCACAGCCAGGAACTATGGAGCCTGTGAAAATATTAACTTTTTTTTGCCACCCACCAATTGTTTTGCCATAAGAATACATAAAGAGCGTCAAAAAGAAGAAGATGTACCATAATAAAGTGTGCCACTGGTCTGTATACCTGAAGTGGTTTAATGGGCCAGGATCTGAAATGGCTGAGAACTGGCAAAGGCAACAATGGAAATTGAAGCATGTCCATGTGGAGCCCTCTATTTCTCTAATTTATTGACTAAAGTAGCAAAGAACTGCACATGTTCCTGGGCACTGTGAATTGGGTTTAGACCTCTGTTAGACAGGTTCCTTTTACCCATTCTTATGATGTGTTGTTGCACTAGTGATACTGCTCAGTATGAGAGGATCCACAGATTCAGACATTTGGTGTATGTGCTTTGTTGAAGAGTCAATGGGTAAAACTGCAATATGTAGAATTATGATGGGACACATTTATGTCAGAATCCCCCCTAAACTGTAATAATTCCATAAGTGCATCCTATATGCTTAGAGAACCAGGTTTACCTTGGTCCTGGGAATGTATGGTTTGTGCCTGTGCTGCATGAGTGCCATGTCTGTGCCTTGGCCTGGGAGAGCATGGTGTGTGCCTGGCTTGTATGAGCCTAGGCTATGTGCCTAGGAACCATGAGTGCAGGGTAGATGCCTCGATTGACAATGCACTCTGTGAACAAATGAAACTTTGTGATTTCAGAAGTCTTTTTTAATACACAATTTATACAACTATTTATTTGAGGTTTAATATTTAATTACATATTTATTCCAGTCTTGAATAGGAAAGCAAAGACAGAACTTGAGAGTAAATATTGTGTTGTGATGGAAATCTGGGACAGTAGCGCACCTGGTAGGCATCTTGTCAATAAATCTGTTTCGGCCATAAATTACAAGGTTGCCAGTTTTAGCTGTAGGAATAAAAGAGCACCAGAATTCCAGATTGCAGCTGTTACCCCATTAAAAAGAATACGTGATTACGGGGTTTCTCCCTGGAATGGGGAATACCAACACTGACTTGAAGATACCTACTTACATTTTCCACCCACCCTGAGAAAGCTGACATTGTCAGTGAAAGGGCGGGTGAAAGTTGGGGTGTGGTTGGGGAGGTTGGTGGTCCGGGAAGGCTTGACTTTATCCCAGGGAGCATTGTCTGCTCCTACTGTACTGTGCAGGTGTGGGTGCTGAGGGGTGCTCCTGCCTGGACTCCCAGTACTGGCTTTAATATTTTCCAGTGTCTCTGGGTCCAGAACTTCAGATCTGGAGTTTGTGGATAATAATTCCAGGCTCTGAGACATTTGAAATCATTGCTCTGTGGGAAATTACACCAGGGACGTAGGCATGAAAGTATGATTAAAACCATGTCTGGAATAAAAACTTGATCTGACTTTCTAGGAATATGTCTTTGGAGCTAATTTTCTGCATGGAGCCTTTTTTGAAGTTCTTGCATAACATCAGATAAGGGGGCAGAGGATAAGAGAACATTTTTCGCTAAAGATCTAGTTACTTGGCCACGTTTTAGAACTGAAAGTGCCACACAGGCCTGCTTGCTGCACAGCTTCAGGACCCTGCCCACATGTTATCACTAATATATTTAGGTAAAGCCATGATGTCAAGACTGAATATGTCACATTACCTTGCATGCTTTTTTCACGCATGCCATTACAACATGGTCATTACAACAACCGCGTTGTGACAACGCATGCCATTACAACGCAAATCGGAACAACGACTTGCTCTAGGGTGGCGATGGATGTTGGAATAGTATAATTTACTATTCCAACACAAGTCTGTACAAGAGTAGGGACCCCTAGAGCAAGTTGTTGTTCCCACTTGCGTTGTAATGGCATGCGCTGTAACAATGCGGTCGTTGTAACAACCATGTTGTAATGGCATGCGTTGTTACAGCTTCATGATAGACGACGTTTACCATTTCAGGAGTGAGGAAACACTGCAAAGAAGAGGGCTGTAAGAACGGTTGAAAAACAGAAGTCAAACCCAGAAATCAAATAAAAACCTATCCAGCATGCGTATGCCCCAATTTTCTGAAACTCATTTCCACTACTTTAGCAACTAATATTATGAAACTCACTTCGACTGCTTTAGCAACTAGAAAGGGACTAGTGAAACTGGATAAAAAGACTCAGTTGTGCTCACATTCCGATTAACAATGTTTGGTATATTTACAGGTGTACCTATAATGAGGCCTGGTGGAATGGTCAATGTCTGCTTTGCAAATATTTCGATTTCCAGCGAATGCATCCATAGAACATATTCGATTTTCTCTGTTTTTTTTAAATCAGCAGTCCAAGCAAACTTTGATGTTTCAGTCTGAACATTCATAATGTTAAGGTAAATTTATATGTTTCAACTGAGAACTCACTGTGCATTACATTACCGACCCTCAGGAAGTTTGACTTCCAGCCGTAGCCTGCCTGCAAAGCAAACAAATCTTTCTTTGAGACATAAAAGCAGAATAACTAGCTAGGAAATGACTTATTATTTTAACTATATATCACATACGATTTACAAAGTGCACTTGCAGCCCATTGGGCATCTTGATGCTGAATAATAAATGTTTATTGCTACCCAACTCTATGGTGCTCATTTTATTCACTTTGCAAAGATGAAATATTGAGTGGGTCTGCTGGAATCTGAACCGGAGGCCATGAGATCAAACACAGTGGAGTGCACACATTTCCACTGGAACCCCAAAAGCTGCTTATACCATGGGAATATGCCACGTTACCTCGCATGCTTTTTTCACGCATGCCATTACAACGCGGTCATTGCAATGACCGCGTTGTAACAACGCGTGCCATTACAATGCAAGTCGTAACAACGACTTGCTTTAGGGAAAGCACTGGATGTTGGAATAGTATAATTTACTATTCCAACTCCAGTCTGTGCAACAGTAGGGGAGGTGCTGGATTTTAAATCTAACACCTTCTGCACCTTAGAGCAAGTCGTTGTTGCGACTTGCGTTTTAATGGCATGTGTTGTAATGGCATGCGTTGTTCCGGTTTCGTGGTAAACGATGTTTACCATCAAGAATATGCCATATTATCTTCCATGCTTTTTTCACGCATGCCATAACAACATGGTGATTACAACGACCGCGTTGTAACCATCAAGCCTCTTGGACCACATTACCCTGTGAGGGTGGTACAGTATGATCATCCCAGAGAATTGCCCACCTTGTTGGGAATCCATGCCAGCTTAATTCGATCACTCAATATTAGAAAAGATCCTGTTTATAAGCATTCGCAATGGTTGCAGATAAGAGGGTAAAGGCAATCAGAAATTGTGTGGCCTGTTGTCGGAAATCTGTGGCAGTGGGTGCTTATGGGCCAATACCTGTGAAAGATACTGCTAATCAACATTGGTGTTCCAAGATGTCATGTACTGTATTACTCCAGTTGAATAACCAGGTTATTCCCTTTGTACAAATTCTCTAAGTGTGTGCATTAAAGGGTAATTACTCACTTTCCAATATGTATATTATGGCTATAAAGCCAACGTGACAGCTGGGTAACGGCAAATGCAAGCCAGACATCAACGTCTAGTGTTCTGGTGCTGGCCAAACTAAGCACCCCATACTGTAGAATTGTTCTCCCAACATGGATGCAAATAACAGACACTATGCCCCTCCTGACAGAGTTAACAGAGTAGCATTCCTAGAGCAAACTTCATAAACAGACTCCACACTGCCATCTGATCTGATTCGGTCCTTTAAAGGGAAGGGCTGCACATCTCTTCATGGTATGGCAGCCTACACCAATCGTACACTGCTTATCTGCGGAACCTACATCCAATGACGCCCAGACCCAAACAAGAAATAGCATTAAATGATCATTATCTGCTTACACATTTCTAATGTATGCTCTTAAAGTGTGTTGAATTATTGTCACATCATGTCTGATCCATAATAATGTGGCCACCAGGGCACACCATCAAACGCAGAAGATACCCATTGTGCACATGTAGATGATATATGGGAAGCTGCAGAATGGCATGCAGTTGACGGATGTCTGATAAAGTGATTTTGATTCATTTTGTCTTAAGGAATGGATATATATATATATATATATATATATTTTACTTGTTGTTTGAGTGGGTGAACTGCAAACCCACGTTTCTTCTTCCCTCTGCACCGCTGCTACTTACTCACAGTGGACAGGTACCCTAGACTTGCTATGTCCTTCTCTGAACTTTCTCCAGGTGCCTGGATGGTCTCACTCTATCTTCCAACCTAACAATATATCCTTTAGAGTGTATCTTCCCCCTTCTGTTTGGTAGAAGTGAATTCTCCATATCCACACACCCACTCTTCAAAATCTTTTCCTGTGTGAATTTTGTTACTGCAATAACCTGTGACCCCTTGAGACACACCTGCAGGTAAGAAGAGTACTTTATGCCCCTTCTCTTAATCTGGCCTTAACCAGAGGCTGACTGTTTGCAAAATACGACAAAGTGTAATACCAGTTGTTTTGTGCTTTCGGATATCACTGGCACCACTCAGTGGCCCATTTGGACTCTGATCCTGTTAGCTATGTGCTCTTCTGTCATGTTCTGTCTTCCTCTCTGCTCCCTCTCCTCTCCTCTCCTTCTCCACTCACCCCCTTTGTGGGCCTACATTCTCCCCAATGCCTCCTCCACTTGTCAGTTCTACTCCCTTTTCTTTGCTTGGATTTCCCTCTTTGCAGCCTCTGTTTTTTCTGACTTCTACTCTGCTCTCTCTCGCTCCCTTTCTCCTTTCCTCCTCCGCTCACCCACTGTTTGATTCAAGACTTACTTCAGACCCCCGCACCACTTACTGGTTCTGCTTCCCTTTCTTTGCTCCGCTTTCCCTCTTTAAAGCCTCTGTTTTGTTTCTGTCTTCTACTCTGTGTTCTCCCTCTCTTCTCTCCCTCTCCACTCACCCCCTGTCTGATCTCTGTGCTCCCTTGCCTCTTCCCTCACAGACACTGCTGGCTGTTTGAGTCTTCTTATCAGCCCAATAGCTGCATGTTCCTGTGACGACAATTAAAAGACCCCTAAAACATCCGCTAAGTCACAGCAGAAGAAAGGGATGGAGCTTTAGATCAGCTTTTTGTGACAAGTGTTTCTTCTGCTATGTGTAAAAGTTTGTGAATTTTGTGCAATTCTGCCTGCCATTATCAAATCGTTGCTGCTGCAAGATCCAGTCTTCCTGCCTCCCCCCCTTTCTTCCTCCATTCCCTTCACCCTACCTGCTCTCACAGAAACAAGTTGAGGACTAGAAATCGGAACACACTGCTCTTCCAGGTCCACTGGTTTGGTGGTTGCTGGGCAACCACAAGGTTGGGCCTGCAGCTAAGGCTACGAGAATGAGAGAGGGACACTTGACCTCACATCCAGCCTATAATAGCCCTCTTTACAGGGCATATCAGCCTGGGCATTAAGGCAAAGGGTGGAGAGGACAAGGGCAACTTCCCTGCTTGCATTTAATAGGGCTAGTGTCAGAAATACTGCTAGTTTGTCTACCTATATAAATTGACCAGTAGACATCTGCAATTACTAACAAGTCAACAATCTGTATGTATAGTTGAGTTTATGCCTTGTATTACTTCTACAGAGATATGATTGAGTATAATGTGTATAAATGTGTGTGTATAAACACACACACACACATCAGTAGTAAGTGCTATTATTAAACATGTAAATAATAAATAAAACATTGCCGCCTCTTCCTTTCCCTCCACTCACTGACTTGTCTCAAATCATTCTGACTACTATGGACTTCCAAACATGCTTTATAAACTCTTCCCTCTTTCTATCCAATACATCCAACTAACAAGCATACATGTCCACCTCTTCCAAAAACACTTCTATTATTTACTTATTCACTTCAACTAGTCTATCCTAATCAATTTAATGCATGGGATCTCCAGGGCACAGACTTAAAAACCTTGGCACAACTAAAACTACAAGGAAAGGGAAGGATACTATAAGAGTATAACACTTTACCTATTACTCTACAATCTATTTATTTCTATCCTTGGATTCTGGAGTAGTATGATACTTGCAGAGTTAGTAAATCCTATGTAAATATAATTTACAATTATAATAGTAATTCAAATTCTCTTTTATTTAAACTGGTAAAGGTATTCTGGCACCAGTGAGTGAGTTCATGTACATATAGCTGTTACCATTGTGAGAAACTCTTTTGTTGCCTTACTTTAGGCTGAGATGTTTTACATAAAATACCTTTTTGTTAGTTCAAAATAATGCTGAATGGTAATATTTAGTCGTTACACAAGTGCACAGCATTAATATTGTGTCAAAAATAAAAATATATTGTGAAAAAAGAATTATGATGTAAATAATATTGTGGTCCAAAATACTGAAAGTATGAATGTCTTGTTTTATATGTTTAATATTTTATTTCCAAATACTGTTACAGGTAATATCATTTTTTTAAATTATTTTGTGATGTTTTATGTTTTTGTGTGTTTTAAGTTATTACTATGTTATTGTTAGTTGCCTATTTTACGCAGTTATTTTATTGTTTTCATAATATCTTTAAAGTGCTGTTTTAAAGTTTATTTTTGTTTTTTTATTTATCTGTGGGTTGTTTGGTTTGTAGGGTTGTAGGTTGGGAAGTTATTGTAATACATCTTTAAGAAAAGCATTATTAGCTTAGCTCACCATGCCTCTGGGGTTTTTCCCTATTCTAAAACTAAGCAGATCTTCCCAGCACTAAATATTTATCAATCTAAGGCAGTAGGGAGTGCCCTGTACAGAGCTGAGTTATCGGGGTACGTGGGTCTTTATCCAGTGAGGAGAATGCATTTTAAGATCCATTCTGAATCTACTAAAGAGTACTCCCACTATCCCGCAGCATCTGGGACACTGGGGTAAAAGCCATTGCTCACAAGGCTAAACCTAGGCATTTAGAGTATTAGTGTAGATTGAGAACTACCCCAGACTTAGACATCCACATTTGAGCATTTAGAGAGCTTGTGGCATTGGACAAGGGGTAAAAGATGAAATGGTTTGCATCTTTGAGGTCACTTCTAATTGAAATGGGTTTAGGGGACACATGGGGCATGGAGCACCTAATACCTAATTTGACGAAGGCCCACCTTAAAGATCTGTATTGTGAATATGTATGGGGTGCAGATGTACGGGATGCAAGTCTAGGTCCTTTGACTGTTGACTTTATGGCCCTCAAGTACAGCTGTATGTTAGAACCCTTTTTGGGCTATATAGATATACGGATAGCTTGGAAATTGTACTACCAATTATGAATCTGTACTTTATCTTTACTGTCTTTCTGTCAAAGGTGGGAGAGTCAGTCTAGCCAAAGTACCTCATGCCCAGTCTGTTTACAGGAAGACTGGTCACTTTACCACTTTGTTTTCTCCTGTCCTGTGTCTATTCGCCCTAGAAAGAGATGGATCGTGCACATCTGTAGACAAGTGAGTGTGAGGCAATATCACACTACCCTCAGGCTGGCACGAGCAGAAACAAAAGAGGCAACAGTTTGTGCAGTTGCCACATATCTCCATTGAGTTGAGCCATTTGCTCGAATAGAATGGCCCTGCAGCAGTCTGATGTCCCTAATGTCTTAAGCTGTCACATAGGAATACCCTCTGTGAGTTGTGCCATGAATACCTGGTAGTGCACGATCGCACGTTCCATGTTCTAGGTTTTGTCCCTGATTGGATGCCTATTATTGAATTGTTTCGATGTTTGTGTCTTATGGCACCCCCTTTTGTTTGTGATTTACATAATTGTTTTGTCTTATAGTTTAAAGTATTCTATTTACTTACATCGGCTGCTAGAGTTTACCTTTTTTAATAAACAAATTAATGTGCTAAAATTTTAATCTTAGGCTGCTACTTTATCTCTCTGGTGTCTATCTTTTGCCAAAGACTAATGTACTTTTAAGCACTGTTTTATATTTTCAGTATGTACTTCTATGATACTGTGTACATCAGTTTCTAATGTATGCTACTGGAGTAAATGTTTTAGGGAACTTTTATGGATTTTATATCTGTTTTATGGTGTTAACTGAAAGAAAGTATTTTTGATGATGTAATACATATTTTTTTGTATTGTTGTACAATTTTTTACATTTATTTGATTAGTTGATTATCAATTATGTAAATGATTTAAGTGTTACATTTAATTGCTACTTTCTGAAACTTGTTAATGATTTTTGAATTTAAAGTAGAATATTAGTTATGTAGATTACATAATTTCTTCAATTAATTGATTTACTTTATTGTAATTGTTTTTTACCAATTAAGTCTTATTGTAATGTTTTATTAATTCTCATGTTTTTGTTATTTTACTATTGTTGCAATTTTTTTGCAGGTTGGTAGGATTGTCAGGGAGTACGTAGAGTGGGAAGTATTTTTACTATAATTTAGGATTGTTTATAATTGGTAACTAATGTTTAAATTGTTTTTGTTTTAATAGGTGATTTTTATAATTTTATCTAAGTACATTTTAAAAGTATCTGTTTGTTTATAGAAATTGGTGTATTTTTGAAATTTTTGGCATTTTAAAATATTTTATATAGATTGTTTATGCTGTGATGTTTTAAATATATTTTATAATAACTATTATATATTTTTCCAAAACTTTCACTACTATTTCCTATGTTTGAGTGGGAGTAGTAAATCTGACCCTCAAAAGTCCAACACTTTTCCTACTCTTGCATACGTTTTAGTGTAAATAGTAAATCTGACCCCTCCAAATTGCTTTTCCTATTGTTGTTTAGGTTAGAGTGGCAATTGTAAATCTCAAACATCCAAAGTCCAGAACTTTTTTTTTCTGTTACTTAGGGGCCTATTAGGATGGCAGGCGGCTCGCCCCTGCCGGGCCGGCGGTAGCCACCGCTGGCCCGGCGGGGTGATCCGCCCGCCATCCTTGCCTGATTGACCCTCCGCCAAATTAGTATGGGTGGGAGGTCCGCGGCGGACGGTAAGACCATCCGCCGCTTTTCCGCCGGTCGACCGTGCGGAAAAAGGGCATGATATGGTGGCGGTGTCTGCAAGACACCACCATGCATATCATGATGTTGGCGGAGATGTGCCTTTCCATGGCGGCATTGCCACCATGGAAAGGCATGCGGTTTCTGCTTTTGGAGGCCTGTTGCAGGCCCCTAGAGTGATGGGGGGTGCACATTGGTGTGGACAAGGTGGCAGGCACCGTGCGGTGCCTGTCACCTTGTGCATGCCAATGCACAACATGCATCCACAGCATTGTGGCAGGTGGTGCTGTGAGCGCCACCCGCCACAATGTCGTGGATGGGGGATGCCACAGTGGCGGTGGCATCCTAACGGCCACAGCGAGACCGCCGCATCTCTGGTGGACGGTCCCGTTGACCGCTACAGTGGCGGGCCCCTTAGTCTGGAGTGGCAATAGTAAATCTGACCACTCAAAAGTCAACCACTTTCAACAATGATGCTTAGGTTTCACTGAGAAAAGTAAATATGAGCTCCACAAATTCAAATGCTTTCCCTACTTTTGCTTAGATTGGAGTAGAAATCATAATCTGACCGCTTCAAAAATCACTCTTTGCCTACTGCTGTTTAAATTGAAGAGGGGGTGGTATCTTTTATCCCTCCAAATGTTAACATTTGGGGGCATTTTTCTAGTTGGTGTTGGATTGGTTTAATTTTCATGGAGTTTAATTGTTTGATATTTATTTCATATTTTTTTGTTTGGATGCAGAAGTGAAAATATTTTTTTGAGTTTTTGTTAAAGATCCATTTTCATTCTGTTATGTGGATATTTTATATTAGTATAGTTATGCATTTATTTTACATTTTGTTGTTTTTTAACATATTTGTTGTGATTTAAATTTACATTATATGCATATTGTAATTGTATTTTATAATTTCTATGAGTAATATGAATTTTATAGATCTGTTTTAAAATGTTATTTTAATGGTAATAATTATATTAGATAATTTTCATTTGTTCGATTTTTTATTCCATATATATATTATATATATGCTGTGTTTTAAGATTTTCTGGTTGTTATTAGCATTCATAATAATTTAAATATATGTACATAGTAAATGCATTTTTAAGTATTATATTTAAAAAAATGGACCTTTGTTTTATATTTTTATTATATATTCTTTTTATTATATATGTTTATACATATACATTTAAATATGTATATATGTTTTCATGTGTATATATATATGTGTGTGTTTCTTAAAGTTAATATATTTGTTTAAGTAATTATCATTTTAAACACATTGTATCATTCTTAACAAATTTAAATATGTACTTACCTAGTAAGTGCTGTATTTATAACCATAAAGTATGTATTTTTAAGTCACAATATTTTTTACTTTGATATTTTGTCATGGAAGCAGTATGCTTAGATTCAATAAATTAACTTTGGAAATATAAATTTAAAATATTATATTTAATGTTTTGGCTCAATGGCATAGGCAACATAGAGAGACCAGCACACACTCCCATCAATACATGCTCACGCACACACACACATACACACACACACACAATCAGACATACACACATACACACACCCCTGTACAGCAGTAGGGTATTAACTACTGCTCTCACATTCAGAAAGTTACATGTCTTTGCTTTCATTACAATGATTAAATAACTTTATGATTTCAGGCATGTCTCCTAACCTGGCTGGACTATCATAATGGTCTTTCTATCAGAGTCTCTGATCTGCCAGTACCAAAATGTTAACTATGCTCCAACACTCTGTTCCAGTTCCTCATGCCTAAGCAGGATGAGTGGAATTGCTTTTCACCATTTAGGGCCCAGAATTTTAAACTCTTCCCCTATCACTCCCCATTAGGATTCCAATCATCTTCATTTCTGAAAAAATCTCAGTGCCTGGTTCATAAACTGCACTTTGTAGTATGTTTTGTAGTACTACACAATTGCAAGTCACAAACTACGCGCAGAGTTTTATGCCTCCACATCTTCTATATGTATGTGTGTGGAGTTCTCTGCCCTGACTACAGAATCTCTGCATGCATAAGTACAGGTTTTAGTAGTGTCTGTCAGAGAGACACAGGGGAATGGCTTAAAGAGAGGGCAGACTTCTCACAAAGGTGATGCGGTTACGGAGGAGTGAGAGGGTTTTAAGAGGTGTCAGGGAGAGGTTTAAAGAGGGGTGTCACCCACCCACACAAATACAAGCCAATTGCAATACTCAGGAGGTGGAGACATGTAACTTACACTTTTGTAGTAACTTTAGACTTGAGTTTTGTGAACACTGAAAGCATTAGTCTTACTCCTAAGTATAAACGTACTCAAAAGTGTAAGTTACCTTTGTGAGTCAGGCCCTCAACATTCATTTTTTAAGGCTGCTTCAGACTTTTCTTCTTATAAGCTGACTGTTCCTCCAGTATCAAGATGCCCCCAGGGTGTGGGTGCACTTTATAAATAATTAAATAAATATATTTTAACACCTATGTTTGCCACCAGAGAAATACTAGACACAGGAGGTTGCCTGGCCTTGAGTAAAGGCAGAAGTAGGAGTTGTCAATCCTGAGTCTCCTGGTAACCTGATCAAAGGTTGAATGAGAGTAAGAAAGGTACCAATGATTACCCGCATATGTTTGACATCTTGCTTATCGAATGCTGCATTTGCATTTCCTGACAGATGAGAAGAACTGATTTATAGAATCAGAGTTCTAATCTCTTTTGAGATGCCCAAATGAACCTCATTCACAATCATAATTTCCCTCTTGCTCCTAGTGGTGCAATGCTCAACATGGTCATTCAGCCCCATCATGGGCTGCCGCTAATAATCAGGGACTTGAAGAAAACTGCTCTGGGTTTCGTCACATTTGCTAAGACATGTTCATGGCTTTAAAGTCTGGGCTCACTGGTACTACTGCACCTATTAGGCATTTATGACATCCCCAGACTTGACAACCTTCTTGCAGTAAAGGCTATTCTGAGCTCTATGGAAGTCAGTGGTTAATCAATACTATACATAGTGGGAGCTGTTGTTCAGCAATGGCATCTATGGCTACCAGTCATGCAGTCATTGGTATCCACACAAGAAATATTTCAAGGTGTCACCAATTGAGAGCTCTGCTGATCTCGTGCAAATGCAAGGGGACTGGATGCCGGAATGGGACTGGCACCCGTAGTGTTGACCAGTGACATAACTGGTAAGCACTAAGAAGTGCAGGAAAGACAGTGGATATTTTGGCATTTACCTGCTATTGCTGGTACTAAGGAAGGTCCTGTGACCACATGGGCTGCGTGAAATAAAAGGGTGGGCTGTTACAGGGTGTAGTGAGTTAAGTATTACAGCCAGCGTTCAACGTACCTTGTGTCTGGTGTCGTCATTGCTAGGCCTCAAATGGATCCTGCATTAGAGGTTCATTCTGCCCTGAAGAGGCTGGGTACTGCACATTGGCCACCCCAGCCCTTCCCAGCCACAGCTCCACTTCCACAACTCTGGCACCTACATCACCTGGTTACAGTACCACTATATCAGCTTGTGAATGGTTGACATTTCTAACATTCCTGCTATCAAACCATTCACCAGAGAAGGAGCCCCCTCCACTCAGGCACCAAATTGAAGTGATTGGGTGGAGCGCTTAGAGCTCTATTTTGAAGCAACAGAGGTCCAGGATGACCGCAAGAGGGCACTCCTCCTTCACCTAGGAGGAAAGAGCAAACACAAAATGTAAAAAACTATTGTGGAGGCGACCCCCGGAAACAAATGCAATGCAGTAGCTGCCCTCAATGCCTACTTTGAACCAATGGCCAGTCAAGACTACAAACGCTTTATATTCCACCAAGCCAGACAAGGCCTTAAAGAATTGATAGATGTCTTCCACAGCAGACTAAAAGAACTTGCTAGCACGTGAGCATTTGCGGATGAAAGTGAAGAGATCCGAGGGCAGATCATCCAAGTGGGTGCATCCACTAAACTAAGAAAATGCATCTTACAAGAGTTGGGGACGTCACTAAATGACATTTTGACTATGAGTCATTCGAAAGAGCTCTTGAAGTCCCGAGCCTCACAGATGGAAGTGGTGATGCAACAGAAAGTAAAAGCAGAACTAATCGACACAGCCATGCTCTGACGAGGACTTGAGGAACAAAGAAAGGCCTCTGAAACACCCCAGGTATGTGGACATTGTGGAGGTGCTAGACATGGTCCTACAAGCTGCCCAACGAAAGGGAAGAAATGCATGGCATGCAGAAAATATAATCACTTTGCAAGAGTCTGCAGGTCAGGAAAAAGTTGAAAACAACGCCAGGCGTACAATGTCTTATTGGAGGATAGAGATGCGATGGACTACATGGATGAAGATGATGTCACTGAGTAAAGGGTACCCTCGGTGTTTACTATTAATAAAACCAATAGGATATGACGCCAGCTACGCCAATGCCAGATACAACTAGGGACACACCCACTAATGGTCACAGTGGCTACCGACACTCCCATCGATATTTTATTTGCAGAAGTCTTTCAGACATAGAAACCAGCATGGATACTCTAAAGAGCCAAGGACCGAGTATTTACTTACAAACAGGACAGACCGCTGCCTGTGTTGGGCATGTTCAAAGTGACAGTTATGGACGGCTCTGTGACAGCAGACGGCAACATATACATCGCACAAGGACGACAAGGCATGCTCCTCAGCTGCCACACAGCGGAAGCCTTGGGCATCAACAGTTTCGCTTTTGGAGTACACCATAAAGAACTTTTGCACATGCTCACAGAGTTGAAAGACTTGTTCAAGGGCATTGGCTGCATGAAGGGAAAGTTAATCAAACTACATATTGTCAAATCTATCCATGCGGTTGCACTCTGGCATCCACGCATTGCGTTCCATTTGTGACCATAGGTGGCGAGGGAGCTGGAGAAGCTAGAGTCTGTAGACATCATCAACTAGGTATCAGGCCCTACCCCAAGGGAGTCGCCCATCTTCGTCACAAGGAAACCGAAGCAATCCGGTGAGGTTAACATATGTGTAGACATGAGGCATCTGAATGTTGCCATAAAGAGAGAACACCACTTGACTCCCACCATTGATGACCTCATTGGAAAACTGAGCGGAGTCAGCTGGTTCTTTAAGGTAGACCTAAGATCTTGTTACCACCAACTAACTTTTACTGAAGAATCCAGGTGCAGAACAGCTTGCTCCACTCATGTAGTTATGAGTCACGACAAAAGACTGAATTTGGGAATATCGAGCGCTACAGAGGTGTTTAAAAACACAATACAAGAGATACTAGCAGGGCTACCCGGGGTTGTCAATGTAAGCAACAACATCTTAATATATGCTAAGGCAGTATGGGAACACCACATGAGACTGATTCAGGCCTTATTCTGCACAAAGACAAATGTGAGTTCCTAAAATGGCAGATCAATTTCTTTGGGTGCACCTTTTCTGCACACAGGGTGGCTCCAGACCCCAAGGATGGTACTGGCACCATCAGTGTCTACCTTTAATGTAATTGGTAAGCATGAATGACTGCAGGAGAGAGGGAATGTGTAGGTATTTACAGGCCTATGTGGGTACAATGGAAGGTCCAGTGAGTATGGGGGCCGCATAAAATGAAAGGTTGGGATGTGACAGGATGAAGTGAGTTAAGCCCCCTGTGTTACATGGTGTCATCATTGCTAAGTATCAGACGGCTGTATCACAAGCATATCCTCAGGCCTCAGGCAAAAGAAAGCAGCCCCATCACAGCACCCACAAGAACATATATCCCACAGGACTAACGTTGGAGGCCATTAGAGAACGTTGCTGCTTGTTGGGATTATTTGCAGTTGTTGGGGACAGCCTCTGCTTTTACAATTTGGAACTAGGTTCTGGAATTTAGAGTAAGGTGCCAATGATGACTAGAAACCATTATATCTCTGAAATCATATGGGTTGAAACAATAATAAGTTATTTCAAGACCAGGGAAAGTGGCTACAACCAACAGGAAACTAACCTCAGATGAAAGGGAAAAACCTCTGTTTAACTGGGCCGGAAACAGCAAGATTTGAGCTTCTGAGGTCCAGAATGGTGCTAGGTGCATTGAGCTGATGCAGATTTCTCACAGTCGTGGAATGTTTATTTGCAGGTTTATCTGCTTATGTGGCTGTATTCCGCACAGCTGGGCTGAGCAACTATCTTCCTAGAGATGACATCCACAGAGTGTAGAGAAGGAATATGTTTTTCGCCTTGCTAATGACGGGCTTTCCCCTCTCTTTTTTTTTTTAACTTAGAGTTTATTAAAAAATAACAAGAAAAAGAACAAGAATAAAACGAATAGAGCAAATCCTATTTAACATAACAAAAATTGTAAGGAAAGCAAGAATATATAAGGATAGAACTATCATGCTGTATACAAAAAGAAATATATACAAAATAAACAATAAGGGGAAAGGGCAAGGGAAGGGGAGCAATAAGTAATTAATATAAAACAGCTAAGAGTGAAAGACATAGGAGATATATAATTTAACATTGTAAGCATAACAATAACTAAGATTGAATAACATGATATAAACATAGGGGTGTAAAAACCTTCTAATCATCGAGGTGTTGCGAGGCAGAGGCAGAAATTAAGGTGGTTTCCGTACATCATCTGATACATTAGTAATTTTAACATTAGAAGAGGCAGACAAAGATAAATATGTTGTTAATGGAAGCCATATAAGATCTCTTTTGATTGCTAGAGATAGAGGGGAAACATAATTAGTGTCTAGTTGATGATGAAAACAGACAGCGTTCCACCAGGATCTGAAAGTGACTTTATCTGCCTGCTTCCAATTTGAGGTTATTAAATGAAAAGCAATAGCTAACAATAAATCTATAAGTTTAAAACTCAGTGGTGACTGGGGTCATTGGTGTGATGGAGTGCCTAGGAATATATTTGTTAAGGAAAAAGGGACCTGAACCTTGAAAGTTATCTTCATTTGGGACAAACCAACTGCCAAAATTGGTGGATAGGGGGACACTCAAACAACATGTGCTTTAAGTCGGTAGAAGGACAAGGGCAGGACCAACAAGTAGAGGGCACATCTGATGAAAAAGATGCTAGAATCACTGGAGAAAATAGCACCCGTTGATAAATGAAGTAAAGGGTTTGTGTGGTATTCGCAGCTCGAGATGTTTTGTGAAGCTTAGACCATAATTTATCTCATGTAGTGATTGGTCAACTTTGTGGTAAATCATTTTCCCAAGCCAATTCAATCTTAGATTTGAGTCTGTCTGGGTGCAGTTGTAAATATTTGTATACAGGGGATGCGGGGGGGGAGTGTCTAATATTGAAGAAGGTTTTTTGTAATTTCCAGGAAGGTTAGAAATTCTTGGCAAAGTAAGTAGATATTGATTAAGGGAGGAACATAGAAGACTATATTGCAATCTAGAGGACGATGGTAAAGAAAATTTAGTTTGGAGATCAGAAAAAGAAAGTAGCTGATCATCAAGAAAAAGCTGAGATATCCAACGTAAGCCTTTAGAATGCCATTTTTTCCCAGTATATAGAGCGATAATGGATTCGTTCTGATTTATTATGCCAAATGGGTTGTTGTTGATGGGAGTTAGTTGAGGGATATGATGATGATAAGAGAGGTACCAAGAGTTTACCGGAGTTGGAAACGACGGGAGAACGTAAAGATTAAATATTAGTAGTAAAAGCGAGGACTTCCTGAAAATCGAAAGGGGCAATAAGAAGTTTCTCTATTTTTATCCACAATGGAGGATATATATGGGGAGTTCCATAGAGAGCCAACGGACAGCTTGTTTTAGGGAAAAAGCTGAATGATAAGTTTTCAAATCAGGAAAACCTAAGATCTCCATTAGGTCTATCCTTTTTTAAAGAAGACAAAGCTATACGAGGAGGTTTGCCTTTGCATATAAATTTTGTTAAGGTAAAATCAATTTTCTTTAAGTAATATCCAGGAATGTGTATTGGAATCATGGAGATAATATATAAGAGGAGAGAACATCATTTTAATCAAGTCCAATCGACCCCACAAAAGAGAGAACAAGCATTTGCAATACAATAGGTCTCGCATTTGTTAAAAGGTAGAGCTGTTGGCATTGAAAATGACAATGTTTTTTCCTTTTTTTTGCAGTGTAGTAATTATAGTTGCATAGTGCTATTACCGTTGGTATAAAAAACAAAGTAAAAAACAATGTAATTTTGAACGCTAACAGCTCTAACTTTAACAATTGTGTTTGTTTGAGTAATTACACGAACAACAATTTAAATAGCACTTAGTGATTTGTTTTTATTTGATAGCACTACTTGCCCCAATGTAAGGTGTGGGAGCACTTTGCATCATATGAACACATTGACAGTAAATTACAAGTATGTAAATTAAATACAGGATGTTACAACGAGGGTTTCAAGATGTAGGAGTCAGTTTTTGCTGGTAGGAATTATATGTAACGAGAGAATGGCTGGTTGAAACACTAAGTCATGATTTAAAATGTTACGCAGTGCTTAGTGTTGTCTGTACTAATAAAAGGTTATTTGTTAAAAACAGTAATCCACTTACGGATCTACATAAAATGAAGCTCATCTACATGTTAAGTGAGGTCTTTTGCGGGAGACATTTACTGTAAAATGAATTTTAAAAAAAGTATGTTGACTGAGACCACTTTGACTCCCCCTCTCGTAACTCTACGCTGTTTTGAAGGCACACCTTTACCCCAAATTGATGGTTTCCCGGAGTAAATAAAGTTTTACCAGCACTAAAGGAAAATATGTCTTACCAAGCCTCCTCATGCTGTTTGCTCGACCTCTTACTCTTTGCCTTGGTCCACCGCATCCATTACATAACCACTGGAGGCCGCTCCCTTTCGTTCCTAGCTGCACATATTTGGAAGACCCTAATGCTGCAACCGGCATTGCGGTACTGGTGTATGTATTGCAAAGGTGGAGGACAGATTAAGGGAGGGTGAGGTCTGTCCCAACAGGAATTTTAAAAAAAGACGTGAACACCATGAAGCGCACAACGCGTCTGGTAAAAAACAAGCAAAGCACACGACACAAAGGGCATATATGGGGGGACAGTGGCCTGTTGAGGGAGTTGGACCGTAGCTGAAATAAGCAGGGAGTAGAAGGCGGCAGCTACTGCCCAGGGAGCGAGCGCTCACATGAAGAGCAGCTCTTCCCTAAACTTTATTAATTTAATTTTTAATTTAATAGCGATTTATAAAGCGCCTGGTGACCCAAGGGCATCCCCGCGCTATAGAGGTTATGATCCAGTTGAGGGAAAGGAAGGGAGGAGGGACGATTAATTAGGGAATAGGTGTGTTTTCAACTTTTTGCGAAATTGGGTTCCAGTCTGAGGGAGCGTGGTAGGGCGTTCCATCCAATGGCTGCTTGGACAGAGAAGCGTCGTCCTCCTGTATGTGCCTTCTTACATCTGGGAACGCTGGCCAGGTGCTCATTCTCAGATCGTAAGGATCTGGGTGCTTTATAGGGAGTGATCATGCCGCTGAGGATCGCGGGACCAGATCCGTTGATCAGCTTATGTGACATGCACATGGCTTTGAACTGCACCCTTTGGCGCACAGGGAGCCAGTGCAGGGCCTTGAGGGCATGTCTGGCGGACACTCTAGAGCAGGGGTCTTCAAACTGTGGGGCGCGACCCCCAGGGGGGCCGTGGAGTGATGCAAAGGGGGTCGCGCCTTCCCAGTCAGCCCGGGCTGCTGCAGTGAAACTTGAGCTGCTGGGGGCTCAGCTGGGCAGTGTCTGGATTCCTATTTCTGGAACCCCGTGTTTTTTCACAGGTCTTTAAAGACCATTTAACATGCCTTTGTAAACTGCTTACAGAGGCTTAGGTTTTTTTGCTGGTTCCAGTACCCCCTGGGTCCCCACTGTGCCTATTCCTTACATTTGGATTTTACATTCACTGCCGTAGTGTGAGAATGCATTTCATGGAAAGGAATACAACGTTGGCTTCCTGGGGGCGCCGTGAGTGAAAGTTTATTGTGCTTTTGAAGCACCTGCTGCAGCGTTTCTTTCCCCGGCAATTACCAGGCCTCACATAAATGTCAAGATAACTTGTGTGATTAATTATCTTCCTGGAGAGAGATCAGAATGTTGTATAGTTGAGGTTTTGACTTAGGTGAAGTTAGTGCACAGGGTTAATATGCCTGCTGCAAAGAACGTGTACCAAGTAGATTACAGAGTGCGTATGATGTGAAGAGATCAGCAGGTTACTGCTTTCAAAAGAGACATCCTTTTGTTACTTGCAATTTATAACTTAAAGTCCTAATAGAGAATAGTGAGCTATTAACTTTCATCCTAGAACAGCATGCACACTGCAAAGAATACATTATTAGACCATTGATTAATGTTGCAAAAAGGGTTAATTTGGCTAGAAATCAATTCTTATTATTAAAGGAAACTCCCAACTATGCTGTTTCTTTTTCGACTCTGAGTTTGTGCTTCTCCACACCAAGCACTCTTGAACTATACTGCCTACCAGTATGGATGACATGTGACTCCTATACTTTTAGTCTTTTGGCTTATGTAACATTTCCTATACACTGATTTACACACTTATGATTGATTGTCTCTGTGTAATGTGTGTGTGATGCAAAGTGCTCGGACACCCTACACTGGTATGAGTGGCGCTATATAACTAATTCAATGCATCTGAGAGTGTGGGGTTATGGAGACTTGGTCACTGCTAAAGGGTGCTAGTGAGAGAATCCATGGTGGGGGTGGTCATTGTGGGGGCGCCAACAAACATTGTCGCACAGGGCGCCACCAGCACTAAAGCCGGCCCTGGGAAGTATGCACAGATAAGCGCTGAAAATACCGCTTTAGGTGACTGCTTTTTTTTTGTACCGACTGGGCCACCAAAATAATCTGCTGGCAACCCTAACCATAGGACTGGAAGTTTGTTGCAGGATCAGCACATTATTTATTTCCTTCACCCTCGATCCCCGATTAATGCCGCAATAGTTTAACTTGGATATTAAAGTCTACGCCCCCGTCAATAACATGCTGAGTTACTTCATGGGTCTGGGAATGCACCCTGCATTCAGACAACTCATTCCTCATTCTCGCCCTTCATTGTCACGCTCACCCTGCACTCACAGTGATCACAATGCACTCACACTGATCACCATGCACTTGCACCATTCACCCGCTCACCTTGCACTCACAGCGATCACAATGCACTCACACTGATCACCATGCACTTGCACCATTCACCCGCTCACCCTGCACTCACAGCGATCACAATGCACTCACACTGATCACCATGCACTTGCACCATTCACCCGCTCACCTTGCACTCACAGTGAACACAATGCACTCACACTGATCACCATGCACTTGCACCATTCACCCGCTCACCTTGCACTCACAGTGATCACTCTGCACTCACAATGCACTTGTCCTGCTCACACTATACCTCAACCTGCAGTCACACGAGTACACTACTCATCCTGCACTCATGTGACACTTCACTCACCTGTCCCCCTCACTACTCAATATGCAACTCACTCAAACAAGCCCATCAGTAATCATACATTCATTCATCCCATTCTGAACTTGCATCCGCACCCAAAATGAGAGAGGACAGCAAGGGAGTGAGAGAATTTGATTGAAGAGGTCAGGGATGAGGAGAAATGTGAATTGCCGAAGAGAAGTGTGGACACGCAAGAAGTGAGTGTGATCCAAAGGTGAGGGCTTCTGTTAGAACAAAGGGGAGATGTGAAAGAGGAATGGGGGGACTGGAGAGGTGTAAGATACAAATAGACAAAAATTTGAATGAAGAGACGAGGTGAATGAGAAGTGCTGAGGGGCACGGGAGGTGACGGGGCCAGAGAGGCCATGAGATAAATGTGAGAGACTGTTAGAGATGAGGGCAGTGAAAGGACAGAATGGCAAGAGGTGATTAAAGGTGAAGTGAGAGGTTGAATGGGGAGAGTTCAGAAGTTGTAAAAAGGGGTGAAAGAAAATGACCTGCAAAGTGAGAGAGGGATCCGGGGTTAGGAGAGGAGAGAGGGATGGAAGGGAGGGGGTGAGAGGAAAGCTGCATGGGTAAAAGGCTTAACTCTACACAAAACCGCCAGGGTTTTAAGGGACCCCTGCTTCTTCCGGTCAGGGCCAGGTGAGCTTCTAATGTGGCAGCACGTATTGCTGCAGAGTGGAAGGCCCTTCACAAAGGTTGACTTGAAATCTTTCTGATGATAATTGCTGTATTTTGGTTATAAATGGGTACTGATTGGGTGAAATCTTTCCTCAGCGTTACTGTGTGTAACAAATATCAAAATAATGAAGCAATGCTATCCCAAAATACGCGGCATCACATAACCTTATTTACATTTTTATCCCACGCAATTTAGTCAACAGGTTTAGACATTTTTGTCAAGAGGGGGTCCTTACGCCTCAAAATGTTGACAGGGGGGTCTCGGCATCCAAAAGTTTGAAGACCTCTGCTCTAGAGGAAAGGTTGGTTATCAGACGTGCTGCAGCGTTCTGTGTCCGCTGTAGTTTCGTCAGGGTGGCTTCAGGGGCTCCCAGGTAGACTATATTGCTATAGTCCAGGCGGTACAATACTAGTCCCTGGATGAGTAGTTTCCTGGAAGCAAGAGGCAGTAGGGGGAGAATCTTGCGAGTCGTGCGCATGAGCCCGAAACAGGTACCCGAGGTTTTGGTTGCTTGCGTCTTCATGGTGAGTTCTGGTTCGAGCCATACGCCGAGGGTCTTGACTTCACGCTTCGGGAGGGGGATTTCTCCAAACACGTCGGGCCAGATTGCTGGGGGGATGGTCGTCCATTGTTTCCCCAGGAGCATCACTTCCGTCTTTGACCCATTTAATTTTAATGATGAGTCACTCATCCAGCTGTAGATTTCTGTGAGACAGTTGGTCAGATTCTCTGGGTGGTCGATAAGTTGTGATAAGGAGACGACCAATTGAGTGTCATCAGCGTAGCTTATCATTTTGATATTAAATGGTGTCACCACGTCCTCAAGGGGGGCCATATATGCATTAAAAAGCGTCGGGCTCAGGGAGGAGCCCTGAGGGACCCCGCTTGTGAGGGGGAGGGTGGACGAGTGGTGATTATCGTCCCATACCTGGAACGTACGTCCAGTGAGGAAGGATTCAATCCAGCCAAGGGCCGTCCCGGAGAGCCCTGCTGCCGCGAGTCGATGAAGAAGGACACGATGGTTGACTGTGTCGAAGGCTGCGCTGAGATCCAGGAGGATCACTGCCACTGACCCTCCTGAATCCAGGATGCGCCTTGCTTCTTCGATAACGGCAAGAAGGGCGGTGTCTGTGCCATGGCCCGGGCGGAATCCAGTCTGGGATTGTCGTAGTGCGTTATTGGTCTCAAGGAACTGAGATAATTGTTCGTTGACCAATTTCTCGGCTACCTTGCTGATTCCGGGAAGTAGTGATATTGGCCGATAGTTTGACATGTCCGCTGGGTCAAGCTGGGGTTTTTTTAAAAGTGCCTTTACCACCGCACTTTTCCAGCTGTCAGGGACAGATCCCTGGACCAGCGAGCTGTTGATAAGCTCCGTGACCGTGGGAACGATGACAGGGGCCACGGTTTTCAGGAATCTGATGGGTGCCGGGTCCAGAGGGGACCCGCTTTTCATTTTAGTCAAGGTTCGTTCTACCTCTGTGCGGGTTACTGGCCGGAATGTAGTAAGTGTGGGGGTGCGAGGGTTGCTTTTGCTCAGGCCGGGGGATGAGCGGCTGGCCAGGTGGCTGCGAGGGCCGGGCGGGGGAAGGGAGGCCAGGATGCGGGAGATTTTGTCATTGAAGTATGAGGCAAGTTCATTACTTCGGTCGACCCGGGGGGTGATGGAAAGAGGGGTGTTGGGTACTTTCAGCAGCTCCTTTACTATTAAGAAGGATTCCCTGGCGGAATTGGAGGATTCTTTAATCCGTGCGTCATAGTGGGAAGCTTTAGCGTGCTTAATGGCCTCTTTGGAAAGTCTGACGGTATTATGGTATGCATCCTTGCTGGCGTGCTGCCAGTCTTTCCTCCAAAGCCGTTCGGCTTTTTTACAATTTTTGCGAAGTAGCCGGAGGTCCGAGGTGTACCATGGGGCAGAACCGGGTTGACCGTTTTTGTCCTCCCTAGTTCTCAGTGGGAGTACTGTGTTCAGGGTGGTGGTGATCCACTCTCTAAATTTTATGTCGGCGACAGTCGGGTCTTCCGCGCATGCAGGGGTGGTTGTTTTTAGGATCCTTGCCCATTCTTCAGTGGGGAGTCTGGACCAGGTCCTGTCCCTGATGTAGGTAGGTGGTTTTTGTGGTTTCCTGAATATTCCTGGAAGTTGGAAGGGGACCAGGAAGTGATCTGTCCAGGGGAGGGGAAGAGCCACCTTCACTTGTACCGAAGGGAAGCTGGTGAACACTGGGTCCAGGAGGTGACCCTTGATGTGGGTCGCTCCGGAGTTAAGGAGGCGAATGTCGAGTGCCGCCAGATCGGAGATCAGGTCGGTAGCTACCAGGTCTGCAGGGTCATCGAGATGGATGTTTAGGTCACCTACTATCATGAAATTTGATAGGGAGTGGGCCTGATTTGTTACAGTGTCCAGGAGGGAGCTAGCGAAAGGGCCCGGTGGGCCGGGGGGACGGTACACAAGGACTCCTGTAAGTGAGTTGGTCGGGTCGAGTTTAATGGTAAACTGAAAGCTTTCAGAGTCGGGGATCTGCGCATCGCTGGTTTTACAGTGGAGATGGTCCCGATGAATAATGGCGACACCACCGCCTCTGCCTAGAGGTCGGGGTAGGGACTGGATGAGGAAGCCCGGTGGGGTTGCTAGTGCCATATCTGAATGCGAATGTATGGAAAGCCAAGTTTCCGTGAGGAAGAGGATGTCTATCTCCAAGTCCTCTATCAGATGGTTGATTTGCGTCGCATTTTTGGGGAGCGAGCGACAGTTGAGTGAGGCGAGTTTGAGGGAGGCAGGTATGTGGGGTTTTGTGGGAAGTTTGAGTTGGACTGGTTTGCAGATGGGGCAGCGAATGAAAGGTCCATTTAAATCATGGGTAAATTCACAGAAGGGAGCTGGGGGTCTAAGGCTTAGTAGCTCTCGCCGTGAGTAACTTACCTTAGGGTCAGTTGTTTTCGGCAGGGGTTCTGGCCCTATGCCCGGTCGTGCGCGGACGGGCGCAGACGGGCTTGCCTTAGGCGCGCCTTCGGCGCGCAAACGGCGCTCCCGCTGCGCTGGTATGGCAGGCACATTTGTACTGGTTGCGAGTGGGCGTGGCCTCGCGGTGGGCGTGGCTACCGCCTTGGGCGTTTCCCTGTCTCAGCGCTGGTCGCTGTCTCAGGGAAGGTCGAGGAGGGCTGTGTCAGCGCGTGAAGTGAGCGCTTCGAACAGGTGAGCTCCCAGGTCTTAAAATCACACAAAAGAGCACAGAATTACAGTTTTAAAAGCAAAATGGTGGTCACAGTCCTCCGGCTTCCGCCTCAGAGGATACAAACAAAGTAATAAGCTGCTTGTTCTCAGCGTTTATATACTGGTTGCGAGTGGGCGTGGCCTCACGGTGGGCGTGGCTACCGCCTTGGGCGTTTCCCTGTCTCAGCGCTGGTCGCTGTCTCAGGGAAGGTCGAGGAGGGCTGTGTCAGCGCGTTAAGTGAGCGCTTCGAACAGGTGAGCTCCCAGGTCTTAAAATCACACAAAAGAGCACAGAATTACAGTTTTAAAAGCAAAATGGTGGTCACAGTCCTCCGGCTTCCGTCTCAGAGGATACAAACAAAGTAATAAGCCGCTTGTTCTCAGCGTTTATATACTGGTTGCGAGTGGGCGTGGCCTCGCGGTGGGCGTGGCTACCGCCTTGGGCGTTTCCCTGTCTCAGCGCTGGTCGCTGTCTCAGGGAAGGTCGAGGAGGGCTGTGTCAGCGCGTGAAGTGAGCGCTTCGAACAGGTGAGCTCCCAGGTCTTAAAATCACACAAAAGAGCACAGAATTACAGTTTTAAAAGCAAAATGGTGGTCACAGTCCTCCGGCTTCCGCCTCAGAGGATACAAACAAAGTAATAAGCCGCTTGTTCTCAGCGTTTATATACTGGTTGCGAGTGGGCGTGGCCTCGCGGTGGGCGTGGCTACCGCCTTGGGCGTTTCCCTGTCTCAGCGCTGGTCGCTGTCTCAGGGAAGGTCGAGGAGGGCTGTGTCAGCGCGTGAAGTGAGCGCTTCGAACAGGTGAGCTCCCAGGTCTTAAAATCACACAAAAGAGCACAGAATTACAGTTTTAAAAGCAAAATGGTGGTCACAGTCCTCCGGCTTCCGCCTCAGAGGATACAAACAAAGTAATAAGCCGCTTGTTCTCAGCGTTTATATACTGGTTGCGAGTGGGCGTGGCCTCGCGGTGGGCGTGGCTACCGCCTTGGGCGTTTCCCTGTCTCAGCGCTGGTCGCTGTCTCAGGGAAGGTCGAGGAGGGCTGTGTCAGCGCGTGAAGTGAGCGCTTCGAACAGGTGAGCTCCCAGGTCTTAAAATCACACAAAAGAGCACAGAATTACAGTTTTAAAAGCAAAATGGTGGTCACAGTCCTCCGGCTTCCGCCTCAGAGGATACAAACAAAGTAATAAGCCGCTTGTTCTCAGCGTTTATATACTGGTTGCGAGTGGGCGTGGCCTCGCGGTGGGCGTGGCTACCGCCTTGGGCGTTTCCCTGTCTCAGCGCTGGTCGCTGTCTCAGGGAAGGTCGAGGAGGGCTGTGTCAGCGCGTGAAGTGAGCGCTTCGAACAGGTGAGCTCCCAGGTCTTAAAATCACACAAAAGCCATTAAAGTGAAAGCTCGGCATGGGGTGTTTTATAAAGAAAGAACATGTAAACAAAGGCGTGGGGTCATCATAAAACTGAAAGCACAGCTAAAAAAAACCACATTTTTAAAAAAAGCAGGTGGCACCGTAACTGAAACAAGCAGGAAGGAGGGGGAGGCAGCTATAGCCCAGGGAGCACTTTCACATGTTCTCACGGCAGCTGAATACTGTGCCATACACATCGCTGTGGCACTCTCTGTAACTACTGCACTGCAGCAGTAATATGCCCTTACCAGGCCATGGGAGAGCTGCTGCTGGTACTGCATACGCACATCACTCTTGTGGATCCGGTCTACTTCAATGAAAGCACTGCAGTCGGCCATGAAGCGGGGAGGGAGCATATTTCAAACAACAAGTGCAGCGTCCATTTCGAATGTGCAATGGCATAAACTAGGTAATTAAAATGCTTGTTTTTATGTTTTATGTAGCGCGGACTTGGTCGGGGGCATTATAGTCCTTTACAGGCGATGATGGATAAGCAAATCTAGGAAGCACTCTAATCTCATTGAATGAGGCACTTTCATGCCACTGCATTTACGAACAGGTCATCCAGATTTATACTGACAAATGAAAGAGCCATGTAGCAGCAAAAAAGTATAAGAAATGTAATTTAAGGCATGACCATAGTTTGTTATTAGTAACTGACCAATGTTCAAAGAACTATAAATAAAATCTCCAAAAAATACTTGCACCTAAGCAACAACAGTCCTCAGAGACACCACAAATGTCAACAATCACTGATTGCATTACATAAGACTTCACCAATGGACCCAACCACAAAATCACTGTCAACTGTACATTTTTAAATACGTTTGCTGACATAGGGCATAAATCAAATGCCTTTGTCCAATACCTTGGAAAATCTCAGGCGAGGCATCCAGTTGTTAGGACTACTGCAGCCTCACAAACTGCATTTAATACTGGTTAAGATATCGACCTGTGGGTGCCAACGCAGCAGTATTTCATCTGCATAAACAAATCATATGAGAGGACATCTAGATGTGGACAGTGGTACAGCAGTATTTTACCTGCCTTAAATGTCTTTTAAGATATTCAGACATCGAAATATCTCCTAGTCCTCTCATAAGGCAGAGAAGATTTATAGAGGGTCGACTTGGTTTAACATTAAGTAGCGAGTAAATTAATTTCCATAGCTTCCCATTTAACTTGTAGAATTTTGCAGGCTTGAAACCAGTTGCCAGTGTCCTGTCTCTGACCTGTGCTGTATGTGTTTATTTTCCATGTACTAAGGAATCCAATTACTCTGTGACGAAAAGCCCAAAATACAATTTTGTGATGTGTATCATTTTAATAATCAGTGGGTTTACTTAAGGAATGCTACTACTCTACTGCCCTTTACACAACTTGTATTTCCTTAAATGTATGAATATCCTTCCCTAACCTGCCTATGAAAGGTTAGGAGGATTGTGGGGCAGTCACTCGCATGTGTGCCTAAAGGCCTGATGGCAAGAGTGATACACATATCCAGTTCTGGCTTGTTAGCAAGTAGCGCTTTTCTTCCCTCAAAGACCTGCACATCGACTGCGTCCTATTAAGTTCAGTTCTTCCCTCTCTACTTCTCTTGCCTCCAACCACAACTCCACCCCAAATTCCCATCCCTATTTCCAGCTTGCTTCTCCTGGGTCCAATAACCTATCCTCCAACTTTTGTGTTCATAAACAATTTTATTATTTTCACTTGCATCATACACGGAGCAATAACGAAGTCCACATTCATGGTGCAGACATCTTAAGACAAAATTCAGGGGCGGCTGGTGGATTTTGAAACTGATGGGGCGAAAAATTTGTACCCTTGTACAATGCGCGAGCGAGCGAAGCGAGCGTGCCAGAACTGAAAAAGGAGGGTGCGGAGGGCATTCCCTCCGCAAGAAAATTTTGCAAAAAATGTATTCAAATGGTGGGTTTTACACCACATATTTACTGTAAATTTTTGCAAAAACGGGATCCAAATATAGCATTTTAAAGCACAAGTGTGAAGAAAACATTACAAAAATGTGCCCAATCCTCTAACTGGTCTGCTTGCAAAACGACCCCCAAGCCAAGCACACACAGCCAATGGGAAGAGGCCCTCTAAGTGTTTTCTACCTGTAACACATCTCTTCCTCTTTACTGTATTGGTTAATGAAGTCATCAAGGCTCACACCATTGGTAAGACCGTACATTGCAAATACTTTGAAAATTAGATGGCGAAAGAGATCCATCCAAGGATTGCAGTTCATCCTTAATTTTTTTAAGATTAGAGAGACAAACAGAAATTATATTCCAGCAAACTGTGTTTATTTTGCGAAATATAGCATTTATATACTATAAATGTACACTGACAGAAAGTCCACATAACAGAAATTGAGGTGCAAAGCATACAAACCTGACGACAAGATTTTGGGTGGAAAGCAAAGATATACTGAAAAAGACAGATATGGTTTATAAAGTGTTTCAAAATTTACAATAGAGAAAAAGGAGTTAACACAATAAGTTTAATTTTTAAATTGAAACATAAATAATAAAACATAAATGTAGAGCATTACAAGAAAAAAAATTGAAATCAGTGAAGAAAGTAGTTTGCATTTAGGGCCTCATTTATGAGGTTTTGCTGTAGGGCAGAACAGTAGGCCTTCCTGCTGCCCTGCCCTACAGCAAAAGAAAAGGGCACAAATGTACCATAGTGAAGGGTGAGCCTTTTGAGTTACCATAGAGTGTAGGTACAGGTGGGTGTACCGTAGTGACAGGTGAGCCCTTTGAGTTACCATAGAGTGTAGGTACAGGTGGGTGTACCGTAGTGAAGGGTGAGCCCTTTGAGTCACCATAGAGTGTAGGTACAGGTGGGCGAACTGTAGTGAAAGGTGAGCCCTTTGAGTTACCATAGAGTGTAGGTACAGGTGGGTGTACCGTAGAGAAGGGTGAGCCCTTTGAGCTACCATAGAGTGTAGGTACAGGTGGGTGTACCGTAGTGAAGGGTGAGCCTTTTGAGTCACCATAGAGTGTAGGTACAGGTGGGCGAACTGTAGTGAAGGGTGAGACCTTGGAGTTCCCATAGAGTGTAGGTACAGGTGGGTGTACCGTAGTGAAGGGTGAGCCCTTGGAGTTACCATAGAGTGTAGGTACAGCTGGGCGTACCGTAGTGAAAGGTGAGCCCTTTGAATCACCATAGAGTGTAGGTACAGGTGGGTGTACCGTAGTGAAGGGTGAGCCCTTGGAGTTACCAGAGAGTGCAGGTGCAGGTGGGCGAAGCATTGGAGGCTCGAGCTAGGTCCATGCACAGGCCTGACTGGAGCTTAGCTTGAGGTCCCCTTGCACCCTCAAGCACAAACGAGCCTGGCTTTCATGTTACTTCTTCCTGCTCCCCACACTCGACTCTTATGCACCAAGTATTAAAAACAAAGCATAAACCTTTGGTTTTAAAAATGAGAGGAATAGAGAGCCGTGTGGTGGGTGAATTGCATAAGGTAAAACTTAGAAAAACTGGGATCAATGGTAGATATTCCACTTGACCAAATTGTGTGATCCTAGGCAAATATTTCATTTCACTAAGGGTCCTTTTTCTTTGTTATCACATATGAGAGAACCTTCAAATATGTGAGTCAATGGAGTGCGTTGTACAAAAACCTCTTGTGTTAGATTTAGCAGACTATTGTGTTTCTCCAAGTACAGGACTCAGGCACATGTAGGGTGCATAGGACAACTGATTTAGTTCCTTCATTGCATAGTAATCTGATGTATTAAGATGAAACACTTCTGCATGTTAAAAAAGAGAATTTTTCACATTTTGAAGAGTCTTTATCATATTTTAAATTATTGCTTGTTGCATGAATTAATTCCAAGTAGTTTCAGGGCTGGCTTCGTGCATGAGCTCTTCGAGCCAAACCAGACACTTGGCTCGGCTCTGGCTCAGCTCCCAGTTAATTTACTAGCTTTCCCACCTCTAAGGAATGGGAATTCTCTGAAAAAAGTGGGTATCACATTTTAATTAACAACTACAAAAGTTCTTAAACTCCTAAATAAATTTGCACAAGTTGCGCATGTGTTTATCATTATTTCGGAAATGTTAAAAGTTGCTTGTCCTGACTTATAGGCGAACATGAAGAGATACTTTTAAAAAGTTGGAATTGTTTTTAAATTAGTTATGAAGTTTTGTGACTATTTAGCATACAGTGCCAGCATTTCAAAATGTAAAAGTTTTGTTATAAATTTCAAAGAAGGTTAACTTTGAATTGCTGTTTTACAGTACTAGACTTTTGTGGGGAAGCAGAAATGTCGCCCAACTGGTCAGGGCCTGTAGCCAGATATACTTGCAGTAGACTGTGTGAACATCATTTTTTGCAGTAGTACTTTTGAAGGGGAGAGTCAACCATTCCCCTACTCCATCCCGCCCCAAAACAATCGTCCTAACTTGCTCCTCAAAGGCACCTCTGCTCCCGAGGCTAGACTCACAAGGACTTGCGCAGACCTTGCTAGATTCCTTTAATGGGAGCCATTAATCTGAAATGTTAACAGTCGAATTTTCACAGTCTGTGCCAGGTTGCCACATAGGCCAGCACTTTCCTATAATGCTGCACAACTGGTATTTTCTGCTTCCGCCTTTGTACCCAGTTATATAATACAAGTAAAATTACACCTACAACAAGCCAGGGCTATTGGCTTTGTCAATGGTTGTTAGTTGCATATAATAAATAAGCAACGACTATGGTTTTGTTGTATATTGTATTGAGAATGCTTCCGTTCTGAAATGATGTGAAGGTGAAAGCACTAAAACGAGTCTCTTTAAAGATACATCGTCTTTGAGCAGTGGTGCTGCTGCAGAGTTAAGATGTTCTTTTCCAGGGTGAGGGCAAAAATGAGGAGCTCGATAGGGACCCGTCTCCTCACCTGCTTTTCAAAACTGCCGGTGCTCAGTCCCGGCAAGACCCGGCCCATTTAAAGCCCTGCTCGTAACCCTGGTTTTCCACAACCGACCAAAATGCGGAATCTGTTATGACTAGTTGTTAATCACAGATATGGTAACGTCATTCACCCTCATCATAATAAAGACAATAACAGCTATTTTCGCAATCCAGAATCTTACTAACAATAAGCACCAGGTTGGGGAGTGAGGAAATTATTGAAAAGAATATAAATAACGATGACACTGGTGCTAGCTATGTATTGAATTAATAATCACCGTAACAATAATCGCATTTCTGGGAGGCGGTGGCATTTAGTTGTTAAATTGCCAAGTATAAAAACAGAAGATCATACAGGCGTTCCGTTTGATCAGAGTCCAGGCAAACAATGTCTTCCTCCTGCTGTGCCTCGGTGTCCGGCTGTGAGCGAAGCAGGGACATCTTTCGTATCCCCCGGCACTGCCACGTCTCTCGGAGCTGTCCTGGCACCGACTGCACAGAGTGTATTCCTGCTTCGCTCTGGGGTGTTTGCTCCAAGCCCTGAGCTGGGCTCAGATATGAGAACGATGCGGCCTGGTGTCCCGTCAGTAAACCCACCAGCCCACGGCTGCACCCAGAGCTTCACCAGTCACACAAAACCACTGCTTGAAATGGAAAAATAGAAGTGCAGGTACTCTGAACCAGAGAGTACCTGCTTGTTTCTGAAAAGTTCTCCCTAATGCAACGTATTACGTCACTCTCGAGAAGTGCTTGTACTCTTTCTCTCAAAATCAAAAGGTGCCGGTACTCAGTACCGGGCAGTACCGGCCCATTTAAAGCACTGGACAAGAAACGAGGCAACCTCTATGCATACCTGGACTTTTTCACCCGTCTATGAAAAACTTCTGTCGCGTCACGGATTGAAAAATACGGGGCTGCGTTTAAAGCACTCTTGTTTTTAACCCTGGCCTCTATTGGGGGCTCTTCACTTTGTTGACTAATCGCACACGCTGCAGGTAATGCAGTAAGTTAAACACGGTTCTAAGCGCTACAGAAGTCACCAAATACAACAGAAGTGACGCACCCCAGGAAACTTCCAATGGCAGCACTGGTTAGAGGACGCCCTGGGAGAGCGTGTAGGTTAGTGGGTGAAAGGGGGTCCACTCGGGGGTGCTTCTGTTAGTGGGGGCTTTGGCTATCATGAACGCAGCAGGTTAGTGGGAACAGTACACACAGGTTACGCAGACACACGGGCTGTACCCACCTTTGCTGCAGGACAGAGAGGCTGGGAGTGCGGCCCGGATGCCCCCTTATATCAAGGCCCTCAAGGTCAGGCTGAGGGGAATGTCAGACATCCGCATGTGTCACGGGCCTGACACAAAAGGCAAACTCGACATGTCCCTTGCAGAGTCCGTGCTGTTATTTTTATCCCCCATTGTCCCATCGCGCCCAGATCTGGGCTCTTCGTGTGGGAAGGCGCGGCGCTCCGCTCCACTTCGGACCTTCCAATCACTCTTTTGGCTTTCTCTATCTAGTCACAAACGGGCTTGCTGCAGGCCCTCCTGTAGATAAAACGATTTTCTTTCATAAGTTCGCCTTGAACGTTGATCTGTTATAATTCACCGGTAAATAACAGGTTAATCAGACAGACGTTTCCTTAATGGCGGTGCAATGCAAAACGAGGTGTCCCGCCCCCGGCTGCGGAATGTGAGGAGTGGGCCACGAGTCTCCCAAATCTCTCAGACAGTTATCACCGAGGCGTCAGAGTAAAGTAATAAATTATCGGATTCCGTTTACTTTACTTACCGATGTGTTCCGACGTGATGATGAACTTCCTTCACCTCGATGTTGTTCGGTCCAGGACTCCAGGCCTGGTTCAGTCTCTCAGTCCATCTAAGCCGGGCTCCTAGGGTCTGCAGTTCACAGCGTGGAATTGGTATGAAAGCACGCAGGTCTCACAAGCCACGACGAAGCAAGCCAAAAACTAGAATAAACTGGATTTTGTCTTTGGACTCCTCCCCCACACCCCAGCAAACCAATCACTTGCAAGCAACAAGAACTGTTGCTGGGTCTGGTGGAAGAGGCAAAGGCCATTGCCACACCCCCACAAACTCTAAGCTTGCCAGACAGCCCCGCCCCCAGCCATTGGAATGAATGGAGTGTCTCCAACTCCTCCCTGGGCCAAGGGAATAACGCCCAAAATCGAAATGCTATTCTGCAAATGAGACACAGGCTGCACCCACCAGTGTGTTGTCACTGCCCTGCTTTCTGGCTCCAGGTCGAAGAAATCTTCGCTCAGCCAAAAGCATGTGCAGAGCAGTGGCCATCCCCCCACCCCCCCTAAAGAAAACCCCGCATTTTCACATGTTTGTTCACTGAGCACTAGCAGCCAGCACAATTTATTGCTAGCTGCTCAGTGTTTTTCATCAGGCATTTTTTTTGTCCCCCAGGGTGGGAGGGCGACGCCCATCGCGCCCCTATGCACCAGCCTCCCCTGACAAAATTGCAAACATCCCCTCAAACTTTTTCCAAAGCTGCAGTGTCATGGCCACCCTGATGTTCAAAGCAAAACACAACATGGGCACTTCAGGTGCAATTTACCATGCCAAAATCAGATTGCCAGGGGCCCCAGAACATGCCACGTTTTTGTGGACTGCCACGAGTCTCATAAATGGGTCTTGAGTACCAGGTATTTATTCATAACTACAACTCATTCTCCCACCAAAGAAACTTCAACGGATCACCTTTTGCTTTATATCACTTCGGGCCAGGTAGTGCAGCTCTGGGGCGGGAGGCGGCAGAGGCGGCGGCGGGACGGGCTTGGCAGCCCGCAGCATCTCCACGTAGGAGACCGGGAGGAGGCCGCGGTCAACGCTACTGTTGACCCCCTCCAGCCAGCACTCGATGTCCTGCGCGCAGTCGTTTCACAAACCAGTGGTGTGAGTGCACCACAGAGGAGCAGACGTGGGAATCGAAACAAGTGATGAGCGCACCACAGAGGAGCGGGGGTGAGGGAGCCTGTCATGCGCCCGCCTTTGTCCAATTGCGTGCCTTTTTTAAAAAAAACACGCAAAGCCCAATGGCAGCTGGCGACAGCCTGATCACCCGCACGAGCGTGTGAGCAGCTTTCAGAACCCCGTACAAGAGGTCTCGCGCTGCGCGAGCAGTGATGCGCATTGCAACGCTAGGCGCGAGACCTAAAAAGGGGTGCCAATGTGTAATAGCGTCATTCAATTTTTGGGTGATATAATCAAAGTTTAATTTTAGTGTTTCAGGAATTAACGCGGTGAACCACAAGCCTAAATAATATATTTTAGAAGGTTGCCATGAAAAACCAGAATGAATAAAGAGATGTTTTGACATAAAACATTCAAAGGTAAGACTTCACATTTGTTGGTGTTAAGAGAGTAGCCTGAGAGCTGAGAAAAGGAGACTACTTGTTGAAGAAAAGAGGAAAGAGAGGTTGCAGGGTTAGAACAATATAAAAGAATGTCATCAGCGTATACTGACATTTTGACCTGATGTGGACCAAATTGAAATCCTGAAATATAATCATCTTGCCTAATCTTAGTTAAAAATGGTTCTAACGCTATGACAAATAACAAAGGTGATAAGGGGCACCCTTGTCGCATTCCTCTAAGCAATGAGAAGTAATCAGAGGTTTTACAGTTGATAAATATTGAAGCTTTGGGGCCTGAGTATAACAAAGAAATTAAAGCAATCAATTTAGGAGGAAAGCCAGCCCATTTTAATGCATGAAACATAAAATGCCAGCCAATCTTATTGAAGGCCTTTTCTGCATCCAAAGCGATAGTGGCAATAGGGTAATCTAAGGATGAGGACATTGAAGAAGACTCGAGAATTGTCAGGGGCTAGTCTTCCCTTAACAACGCCGGATTGTTATGGGCCAATCAGATCAGGCAAAACGGGATCAATACAAAGTGCCAAAATCTTTGCAAAGATCTTGTGGTCAGTATTAACTACGGAAATGGGCAGATAATTCTTACAAAGAGAGTGATCTTTATCTTCCTTTGGGATTAAGCAGATCAAGGCTTCATGAAATGTGCCCTGAGATTAACCATTATCAGAGAAAGATGTGAATAAAATTAAAAGATTAGGTAAAAGTAGTTTTGCAAAGTGATCATAAAACTCAATAGTAAAGCCATCTGGTCCGGGAGCTTGACTGCGTTGTATCACCGAGACTGCATGGAATATTTCTGCTAAAGAAATATCTATTCCCAAGGGATCAAAATCAATGTGTTGAGATGGAGGAGAATCAATGGATTGAAAATAAGTAGAAAGATCAGACTGTTCTGGTAGGGTTTCAGGCGTATATAAATCCTTATAAAATTAAACAAATTCATTTAAAATATAATTATCTTTAAAAATAGGAGTAGGGCCCTGTGAAGATTCTATTCTAGTTCTTTCCTTTCTTACTTTTAAGTAGTTAGCCAGTAATTTCCCCATTTTGTTTTGACCCCCATAATAGCGAGAACTACTTTTCAATAAGTAACTGTCTGTAGATAATCTATTAAAAGTAAGTTTACCATCAATAAGATTTTTCATGGAAGACTCATTATTAGATTGATAATAAGTATATTCTAACTGTTTAATTTTATTAAGTAATTGAGTGGATTGGGCCTCTAGGGATTTTTTCTTTTGTGGTACAAAATGTAAAACAAAAACCCTGGCGGCTGCTTTAAAGGAATCCCATATCATGACAAAAGGAGATTCTGGGGTTGAGTTAATAGTAAAAAATTCAGAGACAAGGGAATAAAATTATTGACAGAAATTAGGATCTAGAAGTAGGGAATTATTGAGGCGCCATCTTCCTGGGTGAGGAGAAAAAGGGATAAGGTCCATATCTACATGTACAGGAGCGTAATCTGAGATTAAAATTGATCCAATTTCAGATTGAATGGCATGTTGGGCCAAAGACTTACTTATGAAAAGGTAATCAATACAGGATTGTGAGTGATGTGAGGCTGAATAAAAACTATACTTTCAAAGATCAGGGTGGCAAAGTCGCCACATATCAACGATTTGCGACGTACTGTGGATGTAAATTGTGAATGCATTTTAGAGGAAACAAACCTAACTCTTGAATGTCTGTCTAATATGGGATCGTGGATTTGGTTACAGTCACCCCCAAATATAATATATTTATCATCATATAAAAGCAATTTGTCAGAAACAGTAGTCCAGAAAACTTTATCGACCAAAGTAGGGCCATATACATTAAATATGACTATAGGACTCTTATCTATGAGACGTTTAACAATAACCCAACGACCTTCAGTATCAGATTCCTGTTGAACAAGAGAGACATGTAATTCTTTGTTACATAAGATCAAAACCCAATTTTTCTTACCTAAAGCTGGAGAATTAAACACATGACCCACCCAACATCTCTTAAGCTTGGAAGCTTCATCTTCAGAAATATGAGATTCTTGAAGTAAAGGAATATCAGTTTTTAAATTTTGCTAGATGAGATAGCTCCCATTGTCTTTTAATAGGGTTGCTTAGTCCTTTAATATTCCAGGTAGTAACCCGAAATGTAACTTAATTATAAAAGTATGAACAAACAATATGCTTACAAGAATAAAGTTAGAATAGGAAGAAAAGTGAAAGAAATGAAGCATTTGTTTTATGAAAGAAAGCATAAGGGAGGAAGGAGTAAAGTAGATAAAAGAAAAAAGAAAATGATAAGAAGAAACCATAGAAGAGAACACCAATAAAAGAAAGATCAGACAGAGAACAAAAAGACAGTACAAGTCATACAAATGACGACTGAAGAACATACCTACAAACACAAGTCGAAATGGGGGGTGGCTAAACCAGAAGACAATGACAACAGCACTGGAATTCCACTGAACCTCAGGCGAACCACGGATAAGGATGTCAACATATATGGGAGACAATATGGGAAATTGATAGGGGGAAAAAGACACCTGTATAAGGAGTAAAGAAAACATTATGAATAAGATGCTACCCTAGAAGAGAGGGACAAGAGAGAGAGTAGATAAAACAACTTCATGCTTGGGCATTACAAAAATATAAGCGAGACAACATTCAAGGAGTTACATAGACAATAAAATATCCAAACAGGGTGAAGCAAAATAATACATCAAGTAGATTTTGAAGTATCCATGACATCAGCTCCATGTTGACGAAGAAATTCCTGCAAAGTAGCTGGCTCCTCAAAAGTGGTAGTTTTTTCCTTATTGAGGACCTTGAAAAGGCCGGTATGGATTACTCCAAATCTGACATTAATAGATCACAACTGAGGACGGAGATCAAGAATTTTTTTTCGACGATCTGCAGTAACATCCTGTCGATAACCTTCCCAAAAAATGTGTTTCTTGGACTTAACAGGAGGCAGGACTTGTCAGTATGTTGCAGGAAAAACATAATGACTCCACGTGGTTTTGCAGATATCTTAGGACCAAGTGTATGAGCCCTTTGAATATTAAGTGGAGAAGTAGCAGATATGTCCAGGAGCTTAGGCAAAAATGTCTGAAAAAAGATGGTTGAATTGGAACCCTCAATATTTTCGTGAACACCATAAATTCAGAGGTTATTCCAGCGATTTTGGTTTTCTAAATCTTAAGTGTGTTTTTTGAGGAGAGATATTTAAGACTCTAGAAATCAAATGCACGAGTATGAGGATTGACACTTGTCATCCAGATGTTGCAGAGTTTTATTGGTTTCATCCATGAAGGGTTTCAAAGCCCAAACTTCCTCAAGAATTACATCCATGGAGGCCAAGGAAGAGTTCACTGGAGACGGAGCGTATTTTTTCGGTTGATTGATGAAATCACAGATATTTTGCTTGAAAGCTGTGTTTTTGGGATGGCGCCTGGTGTATGGTCAAGTTTCTGAGGAGAAATGACCTCCAATTCATTGTGAGTAGAGTCCGAGTGCGCAGTATTTTTGGAGGAAGTAGAGAGTTTAAGATTCCTTAGTCTCCCCATAAAAGAGAAAAAGGGAGCTTAGTAAACAGTGCAGAATTTGAACCTTCAAAAGCAGTACAGCAAAGTCAGGCACACTGTGAGAAGCAGACCGGAAATCGCAGGGTCCACCTCCTTCCTCAACCAATAGAGTCACTATAGGTGTAGACAGTAGAGAATAATGTTTACATAATGAGGGTATTTAAGCTCTCCAATTTATAATGAAGAAATTTCTCCACAAAAATTTAATACTCTGAGGAATAAGGGCACAAAAAACGAAGTGCACATGTTTGTTCTTTTCAAAATAAATGTGGCAACTACGTACAAGCAGAGAGAAAACTAAAGTGCTGAAAAAAGGCTTCAAAACATTCTGAATAATTATAGGCGCGTAGGGCTGTTTCAACTGAGGGGGAAAAGCGCACTCGGCAGGGGAAATCTCTTGGTGTCATTATAACACTGGAAACGCTGCAGCGTAAAAATAAAAAGAGCTCCAGCGACTCACAACACCATGAGGGAGAGATGCCTCAAATCTGGTCCCTCGGTGAGCGCTGAAAGCAGTCTCTAATCACATGAAGGTTCCTCAGTCCGCCAGAGCTCCATGCAATCAAGCCATCTTGGAACGGCACCGAAACCACGCCCCTCGGTTTTCTCCTCTCCTCACATCGAGCAGTGCAGCTTTCCTTCTTCCAGGGCAAGGCTCAGTAGCAGGACTCTTCTAGAGTCATCTCCAGGAGAGAACTAGCAATGAGCTGGTTCTTCTGCCTGTGCCATTTCTCTGGAATGGTGCAGAGCCTTTCCAAATTCCATATCAAGTATGTATAATGGCTGGATGGGACCAAAATGTACCTCCTTTGAGGGATACTGGCATGAAGCCTAGCTTAATGTAAAGAAGACTCATCTTTAAAATCTGATAAGGCTTCTTATCAGAGAAGAGTTCATCTTCCAAGACTTTTGCAGAGCACTCTTTTGTGTATCATTTTTGACTGATACCAGACAGAAGGAGCCGTGGTCTTCTAGCTACGTGGTGACGTCCAGCACAACACAAGAACAGAAGGAGCTTTAGAATTGATGCAGGGGGAACAGTCTTTTCATGGGTGCAGGAGCAGATTCTTCCAATCTATAAGAAATCTATAGAATGCTGTGCCAGGCCTCCCCAGAACAACGTTAATACAGGCCATCAAATCCACATTAAGGATGAAGAAACCAGAAAGAAAAGACAATCAACCCGTCCTTTAAGGAAACCATCCACCCAGTTCACAGCCCCATTCAAACCGCACAAGTTAACCACACCAAACTTAGTACATAATCATATCACATGCTGTTGGAGAAAGTAAACATGATTAGAATGACTTTAAGAAGGAGAGACCAACAGACCTTCTCACTCCCAGAGGCACATCTACAAAGACCTATATCCATGAAACTAGAATTAGTTGCCACCAACCATTAGATGTTATGAGGGAGCAGTAGCCACTATGAACCATGGGTGGAGTCCACTTTGATTGTGACTCTGCTGCTAAAAACCTCTGAAAAAACATAAAGCACTTCATGTAGACCTGCAGATTGTTGATTGTGCAAATGGAAACGTATGGCAGACCAGGAAAGCAATAAATGGGACAGCATGAGCCAGCTTCTAAGCCAGGAGAAGACTGTTGTCTCTTCAATAATCCAATAGTGAGCAACGAAGAAGTGGCAATTCTAGCCAGAAACTCCTATGACCCCACCCAAGCCTCCACTCAAAGTCACTGGCTGATTTCATTGTTTTTCATTATTCTCAACATCCTTTGACCTATTTTAATATCACTCCTGCAGCTTCTCTAGACCATCTGATTCTATGCAGAGGAAGACTTTAATACACACCCAGACAGACTCAATAAACCCTTAATTAAGACAATTACCTTTATCTGTGAAACATTCAAGCTCCAAACCTCCATGGCAAGACCTGGACCATCCTTAACCTGATTTAATTCAGGTGCATCTCACATACAAACAACCCCTCCCTTCCGTGGTCTGTTTTAACCATTTCCGAATCTCATTCCACCATGATTATGGAGATCAACAACTCCTGACTTGATAACTATAGCTTACCAAAAAAATATAGACATGGTATTGCCTGCCACGCAATTAGTTAAGAACCCGTCTCTAGGCCCTCTTATGTTGAACAGCTACAGAGTGATTGCCATCTGGTCATTATTAGATGAATAATACAAACACATGCCATAAAGTCTAGCTTCTTTGCTTGTAATACAAATACTGCCCACACGGTGGGAGCAGAATGCCATTAATGTTAAGTTATGCAGCTGAAAGTTTCCGAATCCGAGCCATATCACGATATCACTGACAATGTAAAGGAATCGCAACAGTGGTGCTGGGACGGTTTTAGCAGGAGTGCTACCATCAATGCTAAATCAATGAACTCATAGATATAGTGAAAAAAAAGCAAAAGAACAAAGAACAAGTTCAGTAACTGACCCCACACCTATTCATCAAAAGAGAAGCATCTCTTCAGAGGTGCATTTTTGAGCACTTGAGCCCACATATATGATTAGGCATGGCGTGGTAGGGTACTGCCATTTGCAGTGAGAACTTTTTTTTCAATTGTAATGGCCTCTAGAAATGATCACTAAATCACCAACAGGCATCCAGTGTTACTGCCAATCCTATATAGCATACAGATGATAATAGGTGGATTTAGGGTTTCCGTACTTATATAGTTTGTTTTGATCTTAATAGAATGCTTGTTTCGACCACAGTTCATTCCAAAAAAGTGCCTCATTTGTCCTTTTCTTAATCATATAGATTTTGAAATATGTATAAAAGTTAATTTACAAGTATTTAAATTTAGTTGTGTGTTAGAAAACATTTGACACCTTACAGCCTGTCCTTCCCCACTCCTTGTACCGTAACAAGATTATAATTTTGGTTTTACAAAATCCCCTCACGTTAGAGTCAGAGAAAGGAAAAGTAAAAGCCATTCTCTAAAAAAAAGACTCAGCACCAATGAGTCAGGAGACACTGACTGACATTTGAGCTCTGTCTTTGAAAACACAGAAAATGCAACAAGGTAAAAACAAAATCTAAAAGCATCTCTGTTGCTCAGTTCCCTTCTAAACCACACAAAGGCTCTTTTGGGGGCCCTGCAGCACCTCTTGCACCCCTGCCTGAACGGCAATGTGTTTTCTACAATATGTCGGGCAATTTACTGTACTGACTGAATTGACTGGAATTGAAGCTCTCTAGAGCACACACATATCCCAAGGCGTCCTGACAATAGGGACAAGATCAGCAAAACAAGGACCCCACAAAACACCCACGTCTTTATCTGTTTTCCTGAAGATAGAAACCTCTTGAATGTTTCTGATTTACAAAGATAGCTGATTCCAAGCCTTAGTGGAAAAATATCTGCCCCACTGCCTACTAAGGCGGATCCCAGGCATAGTAGCAAGAAGTAGTGTAGAGGAACATAAGGTACATGAAAGCAGACAGCATGAAAGGGATTGCCTGAAATGCTTGGGCTCTGTATTGTGGAGTGCCCTGTGAGTGATACAACAAGATCTAAAAATGGAGCACTTCTGTACCAGAAGCCAATCAAGCATTACGAGGTGGTGTTTAATTGATTCTCATATAGAGACATCAAGAAAGAGTCTTACAGCTGCATTTTGTACCATCTGCAGTCTGTTGATCAGGTACCCAGAAAGACACAATAGAAGAGAATTTGTGTAATCCAGGGGCAAGGAATTCTTGGCCTATATAACAGTTTTACAAGATGTTAGGGACGAAAAAAGAAAGAATCTTTCTTAGGACATGCAATATAGAAAGCAGGTTACAGCACTTTTAGTGATGTGCCCTGAGAAGGTGAGTTTGCTATCAAATAATACACACAGATATCTTGCAACCTCTACCATGGTAACAGCATCACCCAGTTATAAGGGCCAGTACCTAAATGTCCAAAACAGAGTTCAATAAAATCTAAACTTCCGTTTTATCCCCATTGAGTTTGAGACAGTTTAGATGCATCCAATCTGCGATTTTGGACAAGCAGATATTAAGCATCGAGTAGTGACAATATCCTTAGAGATGAAAGCTATAATTTGTGTGTTGTCCATATGCAATTTAATATTGAAACTGCAAGATCTTACCAGTGCAGCCCGGGGTGCCACATAGATATTGAACAATGTGGGACTGTGAAAGATAGCGTGTGCAGACAACAGCCTATGTTATATTGCAAAAGAAGGATTGGAACCAGTCAAGAGCTCTATTTCCGATACCAAATTCAATCAGTCTCAAAAGCAACGGATGGGAGACAGTATCAAATGCTGCAGAGAAGTCTAGGAGGATAAAGACAGTGGCTCTGCAATAGTCCTGTAGGCCTCAGATGTCATCAGTCACTGCCACAGGGGTGGATTGAGTGCTAAAAGAGGGGCAAATCCTAAATTGTTAGATATCTAAAAGATCATTAGACTCGAAAGAAGTTTGGAACTGTTTATTAATGTGTTTTTTTCCAGAGTCCTAGGTGGTAAAAGGGAACAGCGAAATTGGCCTAAATTGTCTGGGATCTTAGGGTCAGTAGAAGGCTTTTATTTAAGTAGTGGAATGGTTCTTGGTCTCTTCCAGTCTGTTGGAACCTTGGCAGAGTCCGTAGACATACTGCAGAGAGTGGTAAGGTGGAACTGATCTAATTGGCATCTAGAAACAGACAGCTAAGGCTCCCCAAAGGCAGAGGCTAAAAAGACCACTCGGTTACGAAACTCCTCCCTCCTTCCCTTGCCTTCCCACTGTAAACTTTCTGTGGAATTCTGAATGAAAACGCTTCTCTACTTCCAAAATGGGCTGCTCATTGTCAATCAACGACTTGAGCCAGACACTCATTCACCATGATATATCAATCTTTTGTTGCACATTGGTTTTCAGTTTTTCTATTTACTTGGTACAGAGGGCGATATGACTGGGTCCAAGTTCAGAATAAATGCAATTTAACGTCATTGTTTTTGTCACACTAATTGGGTTCTGTTTTAGAAATAACTGTAAAGCACCTATAGCCCAGGCATTGGACTGTGTAATTCCACACACATAAAATGTATGGGAAGGGGTGGGGTGCAGTGAGGATGCATGAGGGCAGGGTTGGTCTTACAGAAAGAAGATGTGCATGTAATCCACTATCCAGTTGCTTACGTTTGAGCGAAGGAAGCAGTTACTGGCCTGACATTTTACTAGCAAAGTTTCCCAATTGTATACATCGATTTACCATGAATATTTTAGCATACTTAGTTCACCACAAAACATGTTCCCTAAATCTTGCACTTAAGAGATCATCTCTCTAGTCTTTCCTGAGCTGTCCACTACTCTTTCCCTCATTCCATTTGTTTTGCTGTATTCACGTCAGTGTAGAAGGTCTTTTGTTTCAGCCACAGGAGGAATGTTCACTGACCCAGGGGTAGAGATGTCTTTCTCTATGCCTGACTTACTCTGTGATGAGGCAGAATTTCGCAGCTCGGCACCGACATTTAATTGTCAACATTGGTAGTTCTTGCAGTCTGGCACATGGTGGCGCTATTTGCCTACTTTAGAGAGAAGCTCCACCACAGTTGTTTTTTAATTCAATATAAATGAAAAACATCTAAGGCCTCCTGCCAAAGCCATTCTTATGGCTTTGGGGGTCTGGAATCGTCAGAATTGTCATACTTGTAGTTGTGCGATGGTTTGTAGTTGTGTTGTACCTGTGATTGGCAGTGCTGACAGAGGTAATGGCCAGTGCAAGGGGAAGTGACCTCCTGACGAGGGCCCTGGCACTTATATTTTTTGCAAATTAAGCAGTGCACGTCATCCTCTTTTCCCTTGCAAAAGCCTGCAGTCAGTACCAACGGACAATGTGTCCTCTAATCATGACTCCCTCTTATGTTTTTTAGATATAAAGTGGTGTATCACCACTTTAAGACAGACACTGCAACTTCCTATCACCTACCTATCCTGTGTCATTTCTGAGATTCTGCTCAGCGCGGGGACACACCGTTGGTGTAACCAGGCGCTCTGCAAATGCTGATGATGAAGTTCAAAATATTTTAATCAGATCCACATTTAGGTTTTCTTGAGCTATTCAAACATAGAAAGGCGCCACAGAGGAGCGTCAATGTTCCCAGAAACTCCCCAAAGGACTGTCAAGGGCTGCAGCGTGCTAGAGTTTGTCTTATTCTACTGAGACAATAACCCTAAGTCCGATTCTTAAAAATAATTATTGTTCCCCCACTTGTGAAGGTATGTCAGACGGTCTCCGGGACACACCATTGCAGTCAATATCTGATCATGTGTGCCAGCTCCCCTTTACCCACCAGAGCTAACTCCCACCAAACCTCCTGTTGCAATGAAGCCCATCACCCTGAAAATGAGTGTCTGGGAGGGGTTGGGGGGGGGGGGGGAGGTTCAAACTTAATTAATGGTATGGGGAATTGAAAATCAGCGTAATGAAGACTACTGGTAAGTAATCGAGACATTACACAGTCATCTCCATCCCTCATCCCTTCCCTCACTATTTGCAGGTATGCCCAAGCAGTATGCCTGCTTCACAATTTACCTAGAGAAAGAACATCCAAAGACATGAATCATGCGGCAAAACAAATCTTTGGTTCTGATAAGACTCCTGAGTTGCACGAAACAGTGAAACCAATGACCCCTGAGCCAAATAGAGCGGCATATTAACAAGCCAGGTGATAAAATTATCGCCGCCTTAGTGGCAGAAAACTGCCGCTAAAACGGCGATAATGGGCTTGATAATATGCTCTATGGAATTGCAATTGAAGCCCATGTTAGAAGTCCTTCACATTTAACATGAGCTTCAATTAACACATGTGGTAGGATAACCCTAGGTGGCCACTGTATAAGATTTCGAAATGGGAACTCCACCCCACTTGGCCCATGAATCGGCCATTCCACGAGTGAATGGAACCTAGAAACTCTCTCCCTGAGTGAAAAGTAGGACAAAGCAATGAATTGCTCAAACCAATAACCCTTCATGATTTGCAAAGACGTTTAGCTACAACAAAATTAAAAAACAAATAAAAATAAATGCTGAATTTACCTGATCCATGGAGATACATTTTAACAGCTGTCACAACATCCCGTAAATTTAACAGAATTTTCTAATCTAAAACTGGCTTAGGATACTATCGCAGAATTACTTCCTGTTTCATATGAAAAGCTGGACTAACTTCAGGATTAAAGCCAGGGCCTAATTGAAGAACAACTCGACCCTCACAAATAATAAAATAAAGCATTCTATTCTGCCAGATATCTGGCTGTTGTAATGGCCATCAAGAAAAAAAACTCTTAATGATAAAAATGTATCAATGTCGTTTTAGGGTTCAAATGGTGAATTCTGGAGTTCTGATACAACTAAGGGAGATCAGTTTTTGCACTTTTGATTTTATCAATTTAAAACCCCTAAAACGTCCAGAGATCAAATAACTGTCCATTGCATCTTTAGTGTCGTCACAGTTAATTCTTTATCAGAACCACCCTGTAGAAATTGTAAACTTTTTTATGGTGTGCAATGTGCAGCAGAAAACTGATTTTTCATATGACACGCAGTGGTGATTGCATGATTTCATAATTAGATTTCTCATTGATGGTTGAATAATTAAATTAAATATGTAACTGGAAGGGATAATCCTAGATTACCAACAAAACTTGATGTTGTATGGTAAATAACAACAATGGTGAATGGTGAAGGGGACGTAGGTTTAAAGGAAGAATCCACTCGTGTTGAATTGCTAATGCGAATAAAATTATAAAACATTGCCTTCTTGGCCAAAAAGAAAAAAAGGCTATCACCTCTACCTTGTCGATCTATGGCTTGGAGATTCGGTAAGAGATGAGAGGAATGGGGAGGCAAAGCGAACAGAAGATCCTTTAGCCAGTAGCTCAACATTGTATCTGTGTGGCTGGCAAAAAGGTTCACTAATGGCAGATGAAATCTTTGACAAATTCTCTGAAATATTGAATCAACAACATACATTCCAGTGAGGATGGAAACATTCTGCTAAAATTGCCTGCCAATACTTTGGGGCTTATTTATGAACCATTGCGTCACTTTTGCACAGCTGGTGCGTCACTTTTTGTGACGTACCAGAGACATAAAAAAAGCGCCATGTTACGTCAAATTTACAAAGTGACGCATCTAGGTAGATGCGTCACTTTGTAAACCCCTGCGTCACATTATACCTGCGTCAGGTATAATGTATGCAGGGTGGGAGTTTCCATGCAAGAAAGCCTCGCAGAAGTATCGCCATGAAATATTTCTCAGTGATACCAAATTGTTCTGCATTCTGTCCATCAACTGTTGTTTTTGCATTTGTCACCCCGAGGCGGAAGGGTATGCCCAGACGTGGGTCCCATGCTCTCCATGCCACTGGAATCAAGCTATCCTGGCTGAAGAGGGGTGAAACCCCGAAACCGGTCCTAGGATGCTTGTTTCCAGTTCAGGGAGGACCTGGCTTGGCAGTTCGGGCTGGACTGTACCCATGAGGCACAGGGTCAAGGCTGATTTACATATGGCTGGGTTCAAACTGGAAAGGCATGGTGAGCAAAAAAATGATGGATTTAGGCCCATATCTCTGTACTGGGGTGAATGTATGACATTGTTCTGCATTCTGTCCATCAACTGTTGTTTTTGCATTTGTCACCCCGAGTGGGAAGGGTATGCCCAGATGTGGGTCCCGTGCTCTCCATGCCACTGGAATCAAGCTATCCTGGCTGAAGAGGGGTGAAACCCCAAAACCGGTCCTAGGATGCTTGTTTCCATTTCAGGGAGGACCTGGCTTGGCAGTTCGGGCTGGACTGTACCCATGAGTCACAGGGTCAAGACTGATTTGCATATGGCTGGGTTCAAACTGGAAAGGCATGGTGAGCAAAAAAATGATGGATTTAGGCCTAGATCTCTGTACTGGGGTGAATGTATGACATTGTTCTGCATTCTGTCCATCAACTGTTGTTTTTGCATGTGAAATATTTCACGGCGTCACTTCTAGGATGCAAATGCATCAATATCTTACGCCTGCCTCACAGCAGGCATAAGACTGATGCGGGCACATTTAACATGGATCTTGCCCATGTGAAATGACCCATTGCTGGAGTTGCGTCACTTTTGTGACACACTCTAGCAATGCGTCATTTTTGCGCATACAGATACGTCAGAAATACTGACGTATCTGTAACTCCTTGCGACATGATGCGTTATACTGTAAATATGAAGCATCATTGGTGTCGCAAGGAGGGCGCAATGAAAAGCGACGCATGGCTGTTTTCACGCAGCAATGTGTCACTTTTCATAAATGAGGCCCTTTGTCCTTCTCTTGAGCATGAACTGCCCTGAGAGATATTAGATGACTTTTTGCCCATATAGGGTTTGCTCTGCGACTTTGTTCAGAGAACGTGACCGTGTTCCGAAACTCCTGATCCAGGTAAGACGGTGTTACTGTGTTGACAGTTCCCACTACTAAAGATGAGCCTCGAACCTTCTTTTTGAAGACCTGTAACATTCTCAGTACTGCCATCATTTCACTCCAGTGCGATTAATGGGTCTTGTCTTGACCAATGATCCTGAGCTGAAATTGAACCCAATACTTTTCCCCCAGTCTATCTTGCTTGCATCTGTAGTTTGAACCTTCGAATTTGGAAGCTAGGGAAAGAAGTCTTGAATTTAGACACAGTGGAAGAAACCACCATTGAAGTTGTGTCTTCTGAGATTTCTTCACTAATGATGATTGCCTTGATGTTTTAGGATGCCGGTGCCCACTAATGGAAAATAAGATGGACTAAAGAGGCCATGTGAAGATGAGCCCAAGTACTACAAAGACACATGCTGACCACAAGAAAAATAAAATAAAGAGAAAAAAGACGCGTTTTTCATCACTTAAAAGTCTGCTCCCTCGAAAACCATTCAGTCAGATGAATGCATGCCATGTCCCTTAAAGCCTCTTTTTGGCTAGGACTTGGGTCTTTTGCAGAGTAGATGCAGTCTCTGGCATAACATGGTCCTTCTGCTAATGCAAGAGATACAGTCCCCTTGTTCATCTGCAACAATCCTCCAATATACTCCAGAGTCTGAAAATGCAGGAGATGAGACTTTGGAAAATCTAGCAGAAAATGAAATTGCTCCAAAGTCTGAGCTGCTCTCAGTTTATACTTCATTCTCAGTTCTTGAGAATGAGTAATTAGTAATAGATCATCTAGGTAAGGGACTAGGTAAGGCTAAAGATCTTCATGTGGAAGAATCTCAGTTGTTGGTGCTCACATCTTTGTAAAAACCCTCGGAGAAGCCTTCAAACCAGAAGGAAGGAAGGATTTGAAATTACCTATGCAGTCCTTCTATAGCGTCAGGCTTCGACATTGCGGACAGCTGAAAAAGTCTACCAGCCCTTGGTTTCTACCGGTGAATAAGATACAACAATGTAGCACAGAAACAGAGGAGAAAGAGGAAAGGGGGGAGAGAGAGAGAGAGAGAGAGAGAGAGAGAGAGAGAGAGAGAGAGAGAGAGAGAGAGAGAGAGAGAGAGAGAGAGAGAGAATGAATATCCGGACTAGAATCCACTCTCTAAGGTTTTGTTTATTTCCATTGACAGCACCGCTCTGTCGACATTTTATGATGGGTAGTAGATCCGACGAGCTGAAACACAGAGGCTATATGCTAAGACCCGCTTCTTGCCTGCTCCTTCCCGGCTGCCACAGGCTCCTGAGGGGACTACAAGCCCCAGCTTCACTCGCGGCACGAGGCCGCCAACGCCGCCAACGCCCACGTTATCGTGCCAGGAGGTGCCTTGAATTCCGGCTTCAAGAACCCGCAGCGCGGGACCCGCTTCTTGCCTGCTCCTTCCCGGCTGCCACAGGCTCCAGAGGGGACTACAAGCCCCAGCTTCACTCACGGCATGAGGCCGCCAATGCCACCAACGCCCATGTCATCGCACCAGGAGGCGCCTTGAAATCTGGCCGCAGGCCCCCGCAGCGTGGGACCTGCTTCTTGCCTGCTCCTTCCCAACTGCCACAGGCTCCTGAGGGGACTACAAGCCCCAGCTTCACTTGTGGCAAGAGGCCACCAACGCCCATGTAATTGCACCAGGAGGCGCCTTGAAATCTAGCCAAGGGCCCCCGCAGCGGGGGACACGCCCGGGCCAAGGGCGGGCCCATCTGCACCCGTCAGAGCCCAGAGAAGGCTGTGCTGAGCAACTCCTCTGACGTTTCGATGACCGGGACACTTGAGCAGGTGACTATACAGCAGAAGCATCTATTTCTAAACCAGGCCATTGCTCTCCTTTGATTAATGCTAAGGGGTAGGAGGAGTACCTGAAGTGCCCAAGGACAGTGGTGTTTTTGGACATTGAACCAATCTTATCTTGGCTTAATCGAGCTGCCAAGCGTATAATATTGTATTTTAAATCTGCCAGGGATAGTATGGGGAAGAGGAAATTGTGTGAAGGAGGTATGGGTGATGCACAAATAAGGAAAATAAAAGAGGGAAAAAGGAAAGGTCCTGGCCACAATGACGCTGATGGTGGTGTTATGGATAGGATAGATAGCCTACTATCCGAATGTGAGGGGCTATTGGATTCCACACACCTTGACCTAGCACCCAGGAACAATATTCAACAGACCTCGAGTAGTAAACCATCCAAAGGGCATGTACCTGATCTGTTTAAAAAAAGTCAGCTAAAAAGTCACTATTTCCAGAGCCTCAGAATGCACCAGAAGCAAACATCACAGTAGAGGGTCCCCCCCAGTGCCATCCAGACACTCACTAAGCTCTCGCCACTTTTTCATGCAGCAATAGATTTTCCATCCTGGCAGACCCGACTGAGTCGTTAGCAATCGCCCCCTATATTGGGATTGAGCTACACATTATGGGCATGGAAAACACAGTGAGTAGCACTCCCAATAATTCCAGGGTCTCGGGTGACCAAAATGTAATTAGCAAGGATAGCACAGCGTCTGTTGCTAACATAACACAAATGGATTGACCCATAGATGATTCTGCCCAACAAACAGTGTCTAATCAGCTAGTAACACTGATGAATGAAATTAGAGCCCTCAAAGTGTCAGTTAGAAATCTTAGTGACACCCTAAGCAAGGTGCACCTAGCTGTGGAACTGCTTAAATTGTCAATGGGAAGCTATCCGAGTCACAAGCCACCTATACAAACAGATAGGGGTGCTAGCAATTATCCAATGGTACAAAGCGTAGTCCAGACATCCCACAGATTAAGAGCTAGTGGATTTACTAGGCCCCTAAACACGGATATTACTAGTAAGAATCACGTGCACCCTGGGAGGAAAGGCTATTTGACGCCCACCCTCATATCCATGTTGCCCCTTGCCATGACTATTGCCTCACCCTCCAACGCCAATTCTAACAGATATGATGGTCAGAGAGTGGTAGGAAAAGGGAGTAGAACGCCAAGCACAACAAATAAGGTGTACATGATTAACGTCGCTAAACTTTCAGGTGTATCCTGCAGAGAAGACGAGGGATTGCTTATAAATAAGTGTGCCCAGTGGATTCGTCATGGCAGGGGCTGTCGGTCCCTAATAAGGAACAACATTATTACAGCTGAAAGACACTCATGCCCCTATGCTACATCCAACTACATTGCCCTGACACTTTCTCATCAACACCTGGTAGAAAACCTCGTAAACTTTAACATCCGCACGCAACATCTCACCCGTTCTAATATCAGATTAAAATACAATCCCCCAGAGCTAGTCCGGACCCCCAGCATGTCACCACTAAGGGAGGTAGACTGAAGATTACTCCCACTCACTGGTGATCTTTCGGAGAATATATAACACAACTATCTTCCAGTGAGTGTGAAGCCTCCGAGATGCTAAATTCATCATCTATAGTACCAAGAAAGACATCTGACGCTGTCCCGTCAAAAGCAGGAGAGAGGGATAGCTGTATTATCATGGAACATCGCAGGGTTGGGTACTAAGGTCACGTCCCCTGATTGGCTAACATTTATTGAGCAGTATGACATCTGCCTTTTTCAAGAGACATTGCTGGTGGATCCTCTTTCTCGAGTAGGTTATTTGAACTACCACATTCCAGCCATCAAGGGGGTAAAGGTCGACCTGCAGGGGGCCTCACCATCTGGGTGCGCCAGGAGATCAGTTGTAAAATCCAGTTACTCTAGACCCAGAGTAATGATGTCCTCGCAATACGGCTGAAAATAAGTCCGCAATGTAGCATCGACATTTATAATGTTTATGCACGGGGTCTCAGCGGGGGGAAGAAGTCGTAGGTTTTAGCATCCCTCGACGATCTTCTGGACATGCATTCTTGGGACTCCCTAGTGTTAGTGGCTGGAGACTTCAACTCGACCTTTGAGCCCCTTGGCATTGAGGACCGCGACCTCACAGGTGAGGAAGATGCTCTGTAGGGCATCATAAAATTGGAACTAGCGCCCATAAAAAAATGGACGGATGTAGCAATTCAAATCAAAGCAGTCTGCCTTGAAAAACGGGGTTGCGGGCAGCAAATGGGCGCACAGCATGGGGCTAACACTTTTCACAATGGCCATAGTGCTAGCCGTATAGACTACCTATTAATCAACTTAAAGCTATGGCACGCCTTATTGGATATGATTGTGAGGGATCGCCTGAAGAGCGATCATAATCCCTTATGCTCTGCTTTAGATCTCCAAGTACAGAGAGCATTGGTCCAGCCAGCTCTCGAATTACTTACTTTTGATCTGATCCCCACTAATGATATGCGGCGACTAAAATGGGCCATGCTAGTAGAGAATCCCGATCTCTTAGACACTATTAATAGGGTTATTGATCTTACTATAGCCGATCTAGAGGCCTGCCTTGACCACCCCGAGCTCACCAAGATAATTACTGCCATTCATAACAATTGTTTTTCCCATTTAAAATCATACTTCTTAAAGCAGTACACAGATAAGAATATCAAAAGAAAGAAAATAAGCTTATGGTTTAACGAGGATTGTAGGTTAACACGCAGAATATTGGGTGAGGCACTTAAATCAGGGGCACCAGACAAAGTACGGGCGGCCAGGAGTAATTACAGGAAGATCCAGGAAAAGGCCAAGAAGCAATGGGACGAAAGTGGATGGCAGGACTTGAGATTGGCATGTGCCAGCAATAGTTCCAAACAGTTTTGGAACATTGTCAAATGGGATGGGGGGACAGCCAGCTTCGCCACAAAATCATGTAGCCCAGGATCAATGGGTCAACCACTTCAAACCCCAATATGCTCGTATTGCTGACGAGGGGGACCCTGTCGCGCCTTTACACTGGCTGACGTTAATATTGCCTTTGGAGCTGTAACAGGGGATAATGCTCCGGGTTTGGATGGCATCCTGGCCAAAAAAAATTGTATGATAAACCCAAATGGTGCCGGTATATTACATTAATGGCTAATACCATTGCCCAAGGAGCCCCAGTGCTTGATTCCTGGAAAGGGGCCGAGATCATCCTGGTATGTAAGAAAGGGGATAAATCCCACCCAGGAAATTACAGGCCCATAAGCCTCATAGACTCCCTGCAAAAGGTCACGGTCCAGTTAGTACTGAACAAGGTCCAAGATTGGATTGATGAGTATGACATTCTTTCACCCATTACAGGCAGGCTTCCGGGCCCATACCAGTACTATTGATCAGGTTTTTCGGTTTACACTCATATACTGGCTGACAGTGGTTCTAGGTAAGGGTTCCTTGTATGCAGCATTCGTTGACCTTAAATCAGCATTCGATCTTGTTTCCCGCAGCAAGCTATGGACAGTGCTACAGGAGCTAGGGATAGCACCAGAGCTGCTATCTCTCATTACTCACTCATTACTCGCTTGCATGAGGATAATTTCACCCAAATACGGTGGGGGTCACAGGGCAATGTCACTAAACCGTTTCTCATTGACAAAGGTGTGCGCCAAGGCTGTGTAATGGCTCCCACATTATTCTCACTCTTTATCAATGGGATCGCCAAGTTATTATTGTCTACTCACACGGATGCTCTCATATTAGCGGGAACTCACACCCCCATTTTAATATTCGCGGATGACACGTTGATCATCTCAAAAACTCCCGGCGGTCTCCAGCGTGTCTTGTTACTTTTTGAGGAGTTTTTACATCTTCGGGGTTTGGAAATTGACATAGCCAAAACAAAATGTATGACCTTTAATCCACATAAAACATATAAAGGTGGCCTATGTATGAATAACCATCCCCAGGAACAAGTTAGGGTTTTTACTTATCTGGGGGTTACCCTGCAAAATGACCTGAGGTGGAATTGCCAACTTGACACAGCTATTTTAAAACATCTGCAACTATCCGGGGCTCTATATACTGAGTTTAAAACCTCTCTTACAAAGCCAATTAGCCCTGTACTCCAGATTTATGGTATGAAAGTTGTTAGCTCTGCTTTATACGGGGCCGCGCTCTGGGGTTTTGGGAACTTATCCTAGCTAGCCGTTACAGAAAATAGGTTCCTACGCAGAATTACAGGTCTCCCACAAAGCACCCCAGTGTGTCCATTGCTGTTCGAATTAGGCAGAAAAACCCTGGTTGATATTGCAAGATTACGCCCATTACTCTACTGGCGAAGAATTTGGTGCACGCCAGAACTGGCCCCTTATGCTTCTGGCCTCAATGATCTAGTCTGGGCAGATTGCTTTCACAAGATTAAATGGTTACGGGAGATAAGAACCTTACTAGTTAAGATTGGCATGGTTACATTGTGGGAAGATCCCTCCAACAAGTCTTTCCCTCCAAAGGAGTTTTTTCAAAGAAAAGTACTGGGAAATGGTGTTCCTGAAAATCTTCCGAATCAGTGATACTTCCACGCTAATGGGAAGTTTCTTGGAAGTCAAATTCCGGCCAAATCTAGAGCAGTATTGGGATTTAATAACCAAACTGCATGATCGGAAGCTGTACTTCCAATTTAGGGTGGGCAGACTGCCAATAAGATCGCATACAGCAAAATGGGTCCCAACTGGTAACAGCAAGTGCCCCTTGTGTCTGGACCAGCAGGAGACCCTGGCTCACCTATTGTTTGCTTGTTCAGCATATGCAGCCCCCAGTCATGGTTGGCTTAAGCCAACCTTTAGGTCTCTGGGTTTCACAAGGTGCCCGATGCATTAAGAATATTACATACAGAAACATCACCGTGTATTTCTAATGCAATTGCTAAATTCTTGACCTGGTCATGGATTATTAGATGACGATTAACCCCCGCAATCTGAAGAATGTTTTTTAAAAAGTCATCCTGGCAACTGTAAATATGATGCTGGCTATTACCTTATTTTGTAATGAATATAAGTCTGGCTCTTTGGTAATGTGTATGGACTTTGAAAGTACCTTATGTAATAGTGCCATACTCATTCCTATGTTCTGTAATAATATTATCAATTTTATTCCTCCTGGTTTTTAACCTACAGGATTGTGTTTAATACTTGCTACAACAGTTATTGTGTATATTTAATAAGGTTTTAAAAACTCTGCTTATTTATTGGCTAGTGTGTTATGAAATATTCAAATTCTATATTGTGCTTTTATGACTTAACTGTTGAATAAAGCTTTTTGGATTGGATTGGATTGGATTGGCTAAGTATATTTTACCAGCTGAGTGGCAAGAACAAATGACAAATAAAACAAGGCTAACTGGATTTATGAGCGGATGGTGCTATGACTTCTCAGGAACTGACTTGGAATTCAGGACCTTGGACACAATTGAACACACAGGTAAGGCTCTACAATAAATGGGACAGCACAGGCAATAATACTAGGTGGGAATAGGACTAAGAGAACCAAGGGGTCAGAAAAAGGAAAAACAGCAAAGAGTGAGGGGTACAAACTACAGAGAAAATCAGATGCCACTTCAACCACGCATCACGCCAGGTACAGGACTGAGTTCCCAAGATGACTAAATAGGGCTCTACTCCTTCTGACCTGGAAATGACCCTCAACCCAGGGAGTGTGTTAGTGAGAGTCACTGACAATTAGGGGTCTAATACTCCCTTGCCAAACTCTCTCGACCCATTCTTCAGCACCTGCAGCCCCTGTGGGTCTGTTGTCTCACCAGAATATTGCAGTACAGTGAATCTGAGAAACAACTTTTGAGGAGACTGCTATATTGAGATAAGAAGTTGGTCACCTTAATGATTTATTGAAGTTAGCAAATCCATGCAACTTTTATGCTAAAGGAGTAATCTGCTGCAGAGCATTCATGTTAACAGAAAGGAATTGAGGCTCTTCAACTCTATTACGAGTCTGAAATTGACCAGTGACTTTCTCACTAGAAAAACAAATGAGTAAAATCCCATCCCTCCTTTCCTGAAAGGGCGCTGGTCCAGTCACCTTTTCTTTTTTTCTGTAGGACTAAAAAAAAACTCCGCTCATGACGCCTGCTCGCTTTTGCATGCTGTGCCGCCTCGGAGCTCCTGCGACCATTGCTATGGTGTGCCCCAGGACCGGTTTGAACTGGCATATGCACCGAGGCTCCTTGTGAGCCACAGGCATGTCTGGTTTCTTTCAAGCCCTACCTGACCAATACACAAAATCCTGTCTGGGGTGGTGCATGCACCTCCCCTGGCAGGAAACCCTTTGTCCACACCTCCCAAGCTGGAAGGACTCCCAGCAGCAGGAGGGCAGACTTGTGTCTGTGGTGGCAGCATCCATTTTGTGGAGCTGAGGCTATGTCTGATTTTACCCGGGTTTCAGGTACTGTACATGTCGTGTCCCTCTAGAAGGGTGGAATGCTAACCCCGTCGCCAGAATTGGCGAGGGGTTAATATTCCAATTCGTATGACACCTTACTCGACATGTTTTGATAAAGCCAAACCAAAGTTAGCATTTAACCACGAGGTTCATAATGCACTTAAGAGTATATGGTATGACGATATCTGGAAACAGTAGAAGGAAGTTGTTCCGACCACTGCAGACAGGCTCAGCTCATGCCAGAGCACCATCTCACATGGAACCAAGCACTCTGCCTTCAGGATTGTTAAGGCCTGCCATAGGAGTGACTTATAGGTTACCAGGTGTCCCATTTAAGGTTAGGTATAGGTATACTACACCTAAGTAAGAGGTGATTACACCAACTTACCCCAGCTGAGTGATCAGCCAGTTGTGTCAAATTGTTAGGCCAAGCCTGGGGTGGCATAATACATGCTTCAGCCCCTGGCAGGCCTTGGGTACACCAATGCCCTGGGTACCTAGTGTACACTGGTACAGGGGCTGACAGGGTGATCCACTTCCAATTGGTTATGCACCTAGGGTGCATAGTTTTAATTTAGTAGAGAGAACAGCAGGCTGAGATCCTGAATAGCAGGATCTCAGACCAACTAAGTCGAAAAACCAGCTAGACACTAGGCAAAAATTTGGGGGTAACCATAGTCAGATATCCACCTTCCTACAAGAAGTAATTGTGGAATTATCTGCAATTCTGTGCCAAAGAGTGGCATGGAATTACCAAAATTACTCCAATTACTCCAGCATAATTGAAATTCAACCCGGGTCTAGAAATGTTATGTTAAATGTCCTTGTTGAGCAAAACTTACACCCAAAGGCCTCCTAGTTCTGTGCAAATGGAGAGAGAGTTACGGAGATTGCTATAGGGAATCCATAGACCTACACCATGAAAAAAACCTTTTCATGCTTTCTTGAAGTTCAAAATAATTTGTTTTCAATGCAATGGGATGTTTCACAGTTTGCAATCTGAATACTAAATATAAAGCCACCTTCAATGAATTTCCAAAACTCAGGATGACAATGGAGTGGTCATGTCAGCGAAATGAGGTATTGAGAAACAGTGGTCCTATCTGATAAAGGACCGTGTGATCCCCACAGAGAGCAACATAGGGTTATCAGCTCTAGGGTCGGTCTGGTCTACAGGGCAATCTGACAGCTGGTCTGACCAGCCAGTGTGAGGGAGGGTTTTTATGGTTTTTATGGTCTGGCTTGGCAGTGCTGCTGTATCCAGACAATTATGTGAGAAACCCCTGGCAAGGGGCTTTGGCTCCGCCCACATGTTGGTAACCAGGATTACATGTTTTGATTGAGCAGATATTGTGTGCTTCCACAAGAAAGGGTCCACCCACCACAAGGCTATGATCATTTTGTTTATGCATCAAGCTGCTTGAGCTTGAACTGTCAAGGGCACACACATGATATTGTACTGCTAATAAATATTGAAGTGTCTTATATAACTAGATGATTTATGTTTTTTCCTCCGGCAGCAGCAAAGATGGGAGGACTCAGGGCCCGATTCACAGAATTAACTTAAGACAAAATCCTAAACTTACTACTTTTGGTATTCACAGAATGCACTTACTACTTTTGGTATTCACAGAATGGATTTACGACTACTAACTTTACGTCCGCACTCGGGCCAGAAATTCCGGCCCGGAGGCAGGGCTTCCGGGCCGGAGGCGGGGCTTCCGGGCCGGAGGCGGAGCTTCCGGCCCGGAGGTGGGGATTCCGGCCAGTGGCGGAGATTTAGCCATGGCCAAATTCTCCACCTCTGGGCCGGAAGCTCCGCCTCCGGGCCGGAAGCTCCGCCTCCGAGTTTGGACGTAAAGTTAGTAGTCGTAAATCCATTCTGTGAATGGCAAAAGTAGTAAGTTTATTCTGTGAATCGCAAAAGTAGTAAGTTCATTCTGTGAATACCAGAAGTAGTAAGTGCATTCTGTGAATACCAAAATGGTACTAAGTTTAGGATTTTGTCTTAAGTTTGTTCTGTGAATCGGGCCCTCAGTCTTTAACCTAAATGGACTTTTAGGTCCGGCTTGTTGACAGTGTAACTGGCACCTGAATTTTTAACCTACACCAATGCTACTCTGCAGTTCTTTGCTTCCACACAGATATGTATAAATTCCTATTTAAACCGATTGTAATACTTCACATTCCCATATAACATTCCTTTAATTGCCAAAACTTGTTTGACTTTTTTGTGGGCCTGTTTATGGTCTGGTGGCAGATATTTACTGTTGATTTCCCTGATACTAACACAAACATTGCCTCCGGCGGTCACACAATCTCCCATACCTTGCGAAAACTTGCGAAACACTGATACAGAGTGGCCTTACAGGTTCAAAACTGCCCCGATTGCAAGGGTGGGACACTTTGCTGCAATGTAATGCTCTTGTGGGGGCCACTTTTATTTTGGTGCTAATGCCTATTTTCTGCCTCAGTCCGACCCTGCGCATGGGCACATGTGAGAGACACTGAAGCTCAGACACTGCTGTGGCTTGGGTGTGACACATCCACACACTTATTTATCCTTCGCAGGATGCCGACTTGGAAATAGAGGGGCTTATTTACAAGCCCCTTGCGCCGCCGGTACGTGACTTTTTCCAATGTTAAAAGTGGCGCACCAGTGGCGCAAGGGCTTGTAAATAAGCCCCTGAGTGCTTCCAGCAACTCCCGGATCACATTATTCCAATATAAATAGGCAGTTGTTCACCATTAATGCCCGGCACATTCAAAACAACTGTTGCCTCACACTGACGAGTACAGAAAGTTGTGTTTGCATTGTGCATGCCGTGCAAATAAATCTGTTTGCGCATCAGTCAGTTGGTTCAAGACTGCACCAACAGCAGTGCACAATGCACGGCTACACCAGGCCCTGTCAAACTGAGACATAGGTTTGTGCAGTCGAGCATTTATTTGCACAGGTGGCTGAAAACATGATTGGTATATGGAAGGGAAAACAAACCATTATCTGGAAAGCTGATTATAGCCACAGCGTGGACTGTGCCCTTCCTTGTGCTTCCCTCCCCCACCCGCCAAAGGCACGAGGGTCCGCCTCGTGCAGGGTGCACTCTGTGTGTCTGTCATCAGTACCCTAAGTAAACAACGTGTTTGCAGTTATCGACCGCCAAGTGTGATGTTTCTGCAGCGGGGGCCGCTGTTTGTTCACATTGCAGTAAAACATGACGTCTCACGGAGCCGCCACATTTTTTGCCACATTTTTTCCATGAACCCATTTCCGCTTGTGTGTTCGCCCTGTCTCTGGGTCACGTGCTCCTTCTCGGAAGACACCATCATATGACGGAGCAGTTCTGTTCACCTTTACCTGGTGACTTTTATTGTACTTGGTGAAACACTTATAAGCAAAGCCAGACGTATTTTCTATGCTAAAGTGTAATGGAGGCATTAATGGTGCTTTTTATAAGGGGGTGACCATGGGAGCCTGTTTTCATCCCTCCAGAGCAGAGGGCTGCCCTCTGTGCGATGGTGCAGTCCGTGAGCCTCCTGGCAGAGTATTTGCCTCTGCGTCCGTGCCCAATATATGGCTTGGGCTCAGGGGCAAACTGTTTCCCCCGTCTACATGGGCTATATGTGCGTCAGCACTATCAGTACTACAAAAGGGGCCGCACAAGGATCTATGGCTGTTGTTCCCCTGGGGCACTGTCTGCAGTACGGCCCCAAAAGTCACCGAAATATTTTGAATGTCATTTTTTTTCATATTAAAAGGGTAACCTAGCAGATTTTTCTGCATTAGAATAAAGTCAGATTACAAATTGTGTTGAAGTTGCATTTATACAGTGCTTCACATACCCGGCAAGGCTCCAAAGCACATTGGTGGAGAGGTAGCACAATATACCGTAGGCAGTGCTTGGTTGAAAGAGTATTGAATGGTAGTGTGGCCAGTCTGGGAAGTGTTTTGCTGTTGTGCGTGATGGCCAGAGTGGCCCCGCTCTATTCGTCCTACCATCGGTTGATGAGCTTAAGTGTGCAGCATTGTTAAGTACAGTGGGAAATAGCACATGTGAACCTTACATTTATTGGCATGTCCTAGCTTTGCTGTAGGTATATTTTCTTTAAGTAGGCCAAATTCGATACTCTCCTGGTTCCTCTCACACATAGGATGGCAGGCTCCTGAGCAGAGCATGCAGGATTCTCAGAGCTCCTTGCCAGCTCAGTCCCAGGACCCTACAACTCCAGAAGAAGCGCCCTGATCTAACAGGATTGCCCTTGTGAGACACTGGTACTCCCTCCTAGCCTCTGCTGCTAGTAGGGAGCTAGAAAGATGCTAAGTACCACCCAGAAGGAATCTGATCCGCACTATTAAGAGCTGAGACATGGGTGTAGACCCCAAGGCGAGCAAAAGGTTTCACCAAGGTGGAGACTCGAGGAACCCCAGTGCTGGTTGTGAGTGGGAGCTTTTGAAGTAATCTCTTGGCAAGAGGGAGACATTCTTCAGTGGAATCACAGGAATCCTACGATGCGCTGGGAGTGGTACCGTAGTCTCTCAGAGTTAGGGTTAGCAGTAGTGGTTTGTAGAGGTCAGCCCATGGCATAGGCACCACCAAGACGCTGCATTTTAGAATGAGTTTCCAGTAGTTAAGGGCTGGGATTTGGCATGGGTGGTTGTTCGATGTGAGGGTTTCTTCTGAGCAGAATGGGCGTCATTTTCACTGAAATGCCTGGGATAGTAGAAGTGACATCCCATGCCATTTGACCTTTACTTTGACTCACACACCTGCATACACATACACGCACATTTACACACTCTCTCACATAAACACACTCTCACCTGCAAGCATGCATTTATCATATGTTTAAAGAATTTTGTACCTACCTTAGCTGCTAAGTAGGGTCATGTCAGTGTTCAATTTCTTATTACATTAATAGTGAATAAAAGTATTTACTATATGTTTAATGAAAAAATTTACAGAAAATCAGGAAAGTGGAGCCCCAACTGATGTCCATTAGGACGAGCTGCTCCTGTATTCCACGCACTGATTTTACAACCTCTGAGGCCAGGGATCACAAAGGCAGTGCCAGGGGTCGCAAGGGATATGCCAAGGGTTGCAGCTGCAACCCCTGGCGACCCCGAAATGATGTCCATGATGATCTCACAATACATGTAGGTAATTGTTGGAAAACGAGGCAGCATCTGTGAGGCCTGCACAAATAACATGACTACATTTGTCCTTCACTGGGAACCAAACACCCAATTGTAGCGCCTGACTCTCAGAGGGTAGCGTTGCAGAGCAGTCTGAGGCTTACTCAAGGGAGGTGGTGTGGGCTAGTAATCGCCATTTGCAGGTGCACAAAAATAACACTCAATAATTGATTGTCCAGTCTGTACTTTGCTTTATAAAAGTAAGAGCACATTTATTAAACACACACACTACTCAATACTATGCACCAATTTACAAATGTACATAAGCTGTTGGAATTACTTTGTGACATTGCATAACATCTCCACCCCTCCCGCAAGGGGGGTGGGGTCTAGTACCACCACTCCCATGTATGCACATCAACTTGCCCCCAATGCAGTTAGTTGAACATAACCTGGAGCGAGGGCCCTGCGCACTGGCACCTTCCCAGTGGCGACCCACCCCACTACCTCAACAAGCATTAAAAAGGGGTAAACCTGCCTTGGTGACACATGACCCTGACTAAGCATCTCCTACTGACCATAAAGTATGCACCTCTATATCTTAAGGGCTAGCAGTCTGGGGTCTTCACCTAAGCGCAGCAGCAAGAATCCATGTTTACGCACACTTTAGAATGACAGTACTCATCACCTTGGTTGATCATTTGAATGCATTGCAATTACAGCCCCTAAGGGCATCACAGATGAAATCACAGGATCACGCATATACAGCCAGACACCCTAGCAGGACTGTCTGACAACATAACCCCACTTGGCTTATGACATCACCTTAAACATGTGACTTACAGTCCCTTCCAAAGAAGTACTCCTGGCAACTACACTTCTCCTGCAGTGCGCCTCTTCACTTTAAAAGGAATCACAGGTAAAAGCATGGGATTACGTAAATACAGCCAGACCCCCTAGCAGGAAGGTCCAGCAACATAACTCCATTTAGCTTAACATCACCTTACACAGGTAGTTTACTTTACACATGTGACTTTCAGTCCACCTAAAAAGAAATAACCAATAGTAAATGTATTTCGGTGCAATTACACCATTTCACCTCCAGGGGATGCAGTTCTTCACACATCCCCAACTCAGCCCTTCATTTCATGATGCACTTCTCCACACACCCTCAGCTGTAGAACAAAAGTTCCAGCCTAGAATGTGTTTAAATGCTAGCTGAGCCCTTGAGGGGTAGTTTCCTTTAGGTCCCCATGACACTGAGGGTGGGACTTTTCTCCGTGCTGGGGGGGTGAAGACTGTGCTTCTCCAGCAGCTCCCCCAGCACCTTTTTACAAGTGAGGGTGTCCCCCTCCTCTGGGGGCCACAAAGCACCAAAACGGCAGACTTCCAAATGCCTGGCGAGGCATTATGGGGCGCTTCATGCTCCTCTTTACCAGCCCCAGCCACTGAGAACACTCTCCTCTGCCCTCTGGGTCTCTGAGAGGGTAGATTCAGCAGTGTGCTGTCTTCACTGGTTCCCTGCGCCAGCCTTTCGCCTGGCTCTCCTTCTGGGCCTCTCTTCTCCCTGCGCAGAGGCCCCTGCTTCTGTGCACCAGTCCTGGGCTCTTCTTCTGGTGCTGATAGGGTCCTGGGGGCAGTCAGGGGTCTCTCCTTCCAACTGCCCATTGCGCCAGGCTCCAGCACCTTCAGCCTCCGCAGACCACACCCCAGAGAGAGCTTCTCTTCCTGTGCAAGCACTTTTTAAAAGTTGAGTAGAGGGCTGGCAGGAAGTCCCTGTTGGTCCTATCAAACAGCGACACATCACTTTCCTGCCCCTGCTCCCTCCTTCTTGTCCAGCCTCTGGGTTTGTTCAAAATGGCGCCGTCCAGCGTCTCTGGCCACATGTCTGAAGCCCCTTCCGCCCACGCTGCCTTCCCTCCTTGGTGCAGCCTGGTGCCTGGCACCCAGCGACAGCAGTTGATGGATTGGCCTCGAGCCCCACCCATCTTCTCTTCTTGGAGAGGAGGCCCTAGCTTGTGGAAGAAAGGTTATCAATCCATCCAGCTGAGGTCAGCCCTCAGCCTGGGTCTGGTCATGGCTGGCTCAGAGAAATATGACAGTTCTGGATGACCCAAAAGCAGTACAAATATGACTTTGGACTCTGCAGAATGCTTCTTTTCACATTTACTACATTGGACTTCAGTGCGTGTCTGGAATCTGTAGGCCTAATGGAAGTTAATCTAGCCCCTGGCTCCACATTCCCATAGGGGAATAATGAAGTGAAAAAACAGTAAGACACACTGACTTTCCCTGGCATGTTTCTTGCCAGTGTATAGAGCCTATTTCATGTCACCACCCAATACTGCATAAGTCCTGCCACACCATTCACTTTGTAGCTGCTCCTGGACTGTGCACGCTAGGAATCTCCCCTGCGCAGCCCATACACGTGTGCACACGCATGTACACATGTGTCTGCATGTAACCAGCCCGGTGTCTCTTACTCCAGCTGCTGCGCAGTGGCCTGGTCAAGCCAGGGGAACACCAGTAAAATCCCCATGCAGTCTCTTACATCCTGAGTTCACTGTGGGTGAGTCCCAACTTATGAGGCTCCCCCACAGTAAAAGCTCAACAATCATGTGCTCAAAAAGCGAAAAATCCGGGCGGCCCATAGTGTCAGAACCACCTTCTAACAGTAATGTCATCAGCAAAACAAGCATTTGCAATGCAATGGGTCTCGCATTTACGAGAGTTTGAGCTATTGACATTGTAAATGACAATGTCTTACTTATGTGTTTTGAAAACCTGCATGCAGTGTGTAAACGCACACTTTGTACCTATAGTCCTTGCTCACGAGAAGCAAGGCTGACAGTAAAACAGGCGCAAATGCGAGATCTATTGCATTGCAAATGCTTGTCCTTATTGCATGTGAGAGCACTTTGAAATATGTGAGGTCTGGTGTGTACTATAGAAGTGCGTTTTTTGCGTCTGACTTAGACTATAATGTTGCTCCATGTAAGAATCTAGGCCACATACAGGGTGCTCAATGACAACTGACTTGTCTCTTAACTCACTGATGGAATTGTGATCATGGTAAAGTAAGGGGGGGTCATGAATATTTTTTGGTTCATGCTTAAAAACTTTTAATACTTGCCTCCCAATGCAGTGATATGATCTGATGTACTAAGATAAAAACTCACACTTTTCAACATTCGAGTCTTCATCATATTTTTATATGGTGTTGGCTACACAGTTCATGTGCAAACATTTTCATGGCTCGGCTCGTGCACAGACTATTAGAGCCAAGCCAGTCCCTCAGCACGGCTCTCCCTAATTTGTTGGCTCGCCCACCTCTTGAATCCAAAGCATCCTATGCTTGACATGTGCATAGAACGGTGGATGCTGTGGTTGCATGCAAATGTACGTGCCCACTGCTAGCATTACCACAGTCCCACCCCCCTGCCTCCCCCAGTTTTTACCACTCGCCTCCCACCCCCTCAATCTCCTTGTGGGTTTTTTGCTCAGCCTGCTGAGTTAACTCAATAAAACCGGCAATCGCTTAACTGAAACCAGTGGCAAAATATCATATGATTCTTTTCCAATGGGTTCTACAAGATAAATCCGAAGAAAATATTTGTAACTGGTGAACTGAAATGTAGGCAAGGGGTAAAAACATTGCATAGTTCTTGTGAAAATAATGGTGAACACCACGAAAGAGACAAATAAAGGCTAACTAACTGTTAAAGACAAAAACGAAAGCATTTCGACATTCATATTGAAACGCCATCCTGTGTCTTACATCCTTGGATGAGGAAATACAGTGCTGTTTTGAAATATTTGCTGCAGGAGGGAGACATGTTGGGTTAAAGGTATGACAACTGCTGTGGGAGTTAAGCAGTAGTCCCAGAGCACAGTAACGAGATGTGCGTATTTTATCCTGCCAATAAAATGTTCTTCACATTTTACAGTTTCTTCTGTGCAAAGTAGCATTTTAAAAGGAAAAGAACGCTTGCTGTTTTATGCAAAGTCTGCTTGGCCTTAAGCATATGTTCGAAGTAAATCATCCTAAAAGTCGTGATTTTTATTGTGCGCGTGGCAAAGCGAAAAAGTTCACCATATCTGTGAAATTGTAATTTCTTGGCTTTTAACTTTTAGAAGAAAGAAAAAAATTGCTCACTTCTATGAGCAACAGCTTTTTTCACACTTACTTTTTGTGTGCCTTTAGTTTGTTGAACAGAAAAAGATGCAGTCAATGAGCCTGCTTTAACCTACAGAAACTACACTTAGCCTGTCTGTGGTGTGGTCAAGTGCACAGTGCTGGCTTCAGCTTGTTAGAGCTGACTAAGTTTACACAAATGAAATCAGCGGGGGGGGGGGGGGGGGAGGCAATGGTGATTAGAATAGGAGAGACCGCGTCCTGGAATTCCAGGCTAGAATGAGCATCTCTTTAAGGATATTAGAAAGAGGCTAGAGTTTAAAATAATACTTAATGAATATAACAGCAGAAATCCCGTACACACATGCATAGAAGGGGGAGGAGTGAGGAGAATGAAAAAGTACCTTTGTCCATGTTGTCAGCAAGGCTGGCTGCTTGCAAGAGGTCCTATGCATGGTGCCCCCTCGCCTTGCATGCCGCCTGCTATGAATGCCCCCAGAGCTGTTATGCTCTAAGTTGCTGCCCCCGCTCTGGGTTCAGCTGCCTGCCACATCTACATCCTGATGCTACATTAGCATGACAAATGTTTCAGATGAAGTGAGAAGGATCAAGTAAAGTAAACAAACCTGCAGCTGCTGTCTGCGCTGGTTAAAAAAAAATGCAATAGGTCTCACCTTTGATTAAGTTAAAGCCAATTGCTTTGCTAATGGTATTGTATAGCAAAGCAAATGGCTTTAACTTAATCAAGGGCGAGACCTATTGCATTTTTAATGCTTGTTTTTCTCCCACTTAAAGCCCTGCCCCTACGGCCACTCCGACCCAGAGCCAGGTCGGTCACCCTATCCAGAGCCCTTCGCTCTCCCGGTTGTGACGTGCTCGCCTGCTTCTCCCCGCTGCCTGGAATCAAGGGAATCCCATTACCTGCCCACTTTATGTATTTAGTCTAACACACGCCTGATAATCCCGGGGATTATTCTCTGCGGCAAAACCTGTACGGCGCTTGAAATCAGCGGTCGCCATTTTCCGTGGTCTGCTGCCAGGCCCGGCCTCGGTCCGCTCTGGAGCCACGTGTTTGATGTGGCTGGCTTCCATCGTGAATTTCTGTCACGCTCGCGTTCTGCCTCACAATTTCGCACATTTCATCCTCATCCTCCCCACTCATCCCAATCTTTATGAGTTTGTACTTCACGCCCAGCAACTCTCACTGCCTACCAAAAAAGCCTTTCAGACCCACTGTTGAAAGCCAACGTAAAACCACTTACAGTGCAATTAGCGTTAGTGCCAGAACTGGAGATTTTGGAATTGGAGAATTGGGTTCGAGTCCCGGTGCACGTTCAACATCCTGTGATTCTGAGCAAGTCACGTATTCATCCAGTGCTTAAAATAGACATAAATAAGGGAGAAACAAATTTTTTGGGTAGTAGCCAGTGCTGTATAAGAACATGCGATCGCGAAACCGAAAGCGATCGCCTTTGTGAAAAACAAAGCTGCGAGTGGTGCGCGAGCGCCCATATGCTTTCAATTATCGCGCCCGTGTCTGGGCACGATAATTGAAACCATATGGCAGGAAATGCGCGTAATAGACACTAATAGGCCAGGGGCGGAGCTATGCGCCCGCCTCTGGCCTATTGGTGTCTATTTGACAAAAGAACACGCACGGAAAGGCCAATAGTAGGCCGCAAAGGTAAAATCACACGCACGAGCGTGTGCATTTTCCAGGTCGATTTTCAAAACCCGGACAAAAGGACTCTTGCCTGCGCAAGAACTGCTGCGCAGTGCAACACAGGTCGCGAGACCTAAAAAGAATGAGGCATATAGTTAATCCTTTGAGGTAATAGTTGTGCCTTCTCAACTTGAGCTGCTAGGAAGGGTGCTTCCCAACACTTAGTGGAGGGCTGGTACAGTGGGACCATTCTGGGAGAACCTATGATGATAGTTTCTAAGTTCAAGGGATTTCAATGCTTGTCCTCTTATATCAGTGATTGTACTTGTTAACAGGAGCTCTTCTGCCCAGGTCCCTGTTGTAAAGAAATCAAACGCTACATCACTTGCATCATAATGCTTCTCGGACGGTGACACGCTCACATATTTTAGGAATCAGCCCTATCATCCGTGAGGGTGCATCTCAGCTTTAAGTGAATATTAGGTGCCTCAGAAAGTTTAGGCACACAAAAACTGAATTACTCATCCCAAATATAATGTGTCTGCACTGCTCTCCTCTCTCCATGGCGCTAGATCATCTGTTCTTGTAATACATCCTTCATATCCTAATGAGTGCAAGGTAAACCCTGTGGAGGAAATGAAACGGAATCAATTGGTGTCTACTATTTCACCTGGTCTACATATTCCACTGTGCTATTCCTGGTTTCATAGTTGTGACACAATCCTACAGCCCGGTCCTCATCTGGCGATTGTCTGTAACATATTATTCATTGATGGTTCCATGTGCCAGTGCCCCACATTGCCACATATTGTCCTAACCGCATGGCACAGTTTTCCAAAGGTCAGAAAGTGACACAGCAAGATCCCATACACACCGTACACTCTCCCCTAAATCCTTCAGAACCCCCATTAGCACATGTCCTCTACCCTATCTCTTCAAGTAGTGCATCTCTGCTGTCAGTAGTTTAGGGATTTCTTCATTTTTCAATTTGCATCAAATACCGTCCCCCATAGCGCGATCGGCTCAATTGGCTGATTTTAAATGTTTCCCCTCTAGGTCCTTGGAATTACATGCCCATTTTTCAGTAATTTGAAATTGTGCTGCAATGTAGCAGTATTCACAGGGAGGAGCACTTAGCCGTCTGCACTTTTGCGGAAGCCTCACTTTGTCCCAGTGTTACCCTTCACTTACAGACTCCTTTCCAATGAAACATGGCTAGCAATGCATCTAGGTTATTATATAGTGCACATGGCAACACTATATATTGTTGAAGAGGTGCACCAACCTGGACACCATGATCATTCTGCTCTACTGCCCATCAGTGACAGAGGAAGGAACCAACCAAACTCTATGCAGTTTAAATGTGTAACTCATCCTCAGCATGTTACCCTCCTTGAGTTCTCTATCCGAATGTCAGACCTAGATTACCACATTTTTCAAAGTTGTGAGTGCAGGTGGGAGAGGAGATAGGTCAATCTTTTGTTGCATTGTAAGACCTGTGGTGTGTAATGAAAATACATATGATTTACCCCAATTAATCTTTAGCCCTCATAGCTCCCCAGGTGTTTTGACTGTTCCATTAGTTCTGGGATCTGTTACATACTGTCATCGGTCTAATTTGCTGATTCCCTATGCTAGGAGAGCCCCAGATTTATCACCCGTGCTGTGCACCCTACGTGTGTAGGATTTATAATCAAGGTAACAGAGGCTTTCTGTTGAAGCAACCCATGTCTCTTTTTTCTTGTCTAGACAAGAAATAAATACTCTACACTTCTAATTTCCGTTGTTCTGCTTCCAGGAAATTCAGTGCCCTAAGGAGGGTATTGCAAATGCTTTTGCATGTTTTCATGCTTTCTCCTCTCAATGCTACCTTGAGTGTCTCCCTTCTGTTCCTCTGTCCTCCACTAAGTCCTTGTTTTCTTTAAATAATTGTCAATTGACTCCTCTAGTGCCCAATCCTAAAGCTTATAGAGATTGGCGTGATAGGTCTCCCCCAGTTGAGTGTTGAGAGTGGGTGATTATGATCGGACATGTTCTGCATAGCTATTCAGTCATGTGTGTGATGGCCCATGTTTCATTTCCTGTGACAAACCTGTTGATACAGGTGTGGAACAAATGCACTGGAGAATACAATGAGAATTCCCTGGTTTCGGGATGATGTACCCTTCATATATCCCTCAAGTTCCACATCACCAGCAATTCCTTCATAGTGAGCCCCTTCGTCACGCTTGACGTGTTTCTCTTTGGATGATAGGAACTATCCTTGTTGACATTGGGGACACAATGAAAACAATCCCCTCCTCAAATTACACAAGATATTCCCATAGCCATAAATGTAAGCATAACTCGACACAACCATTCTTTCATTGATGTATTCGGTGCAAATATGCAGTTTCTGTGTGTTCATAGAGTGTGTAAGTTAATTCCTAGCATTATTAGGGCCCTTACGTTACGGGCGCCCCATCTCCATCCTCCAATTGCTGCACTGCACTCAGTGTGCTTGTCACTGTGCTTCCCATTTTGAACTGTTTTTTTCGGATTGTGGACACCTGCCCTGTATGCCATCTTCGTGGGTCTTGCCTACGCTGTGCTCCCTCTCCTTTGGACCTTATGGCTTCCCTCTTAAAACTGTTGTAATACATGTGAACATAATTATTAACATTATAACCTTGATAGTGGTTTCTCGTTTAGGCAACTGAGGCTTGATTTAGGGTTTGGTGGACGGGTTATTCGTTACCGTAGTGGGATATGATGCACTTGTAATATGGCGGACGGGATAACCATCATGTTTGTGATGGAGTAACCCTCTGCGCCCAACTCTTGATCTCCTTCTTACGGTGCTGGGGTGTACACCTGATCTTGCCACCGCTGGTTACTTCTAGCTGAAGTACCGAACAGTGGTCTTTACAAATAAGGGTAGAGAACTTCATCTAACTGAAATACTATCTAGAATCAACTAACGCAGTGCAGTCTTGTCCCGTTCCTGTGTTGCCTTATTTCGTAATGGTGGGATCAAAAGGGGTAACAGTGTTTACAACACTGTCAAAACCACGCAGGTAGGTAACAACTTGGTCGTTACAACAACCGCGTTGTTAACACGCGTGGCATTACATCGCAAGACGTTTCAACGACTTGCACTAGGTGGCGTGCAACACCAGGGAATGTGTTGGATTTTAAATCCAACACCTTCCCTGCTGTTGCGCTAACTGGAGTAGGAATAGTAATTAATACTATTCCTAAGTCCAGCGCGCCCCCTAGCGCAAGTTGTTGCAATGACTTGCGATGTAATGCCACACGTGGTAACAACGCGGTCGTTGTAGCGACAGCGTTGTTACCTACTGTGTGGTAAAAGCACACACTGTAACATGCTGCATTCAAGACGGGCCACCACCGGATAGAGATCACATATTTTACAGCAGCTACCAGTGACAACCATGCAACTATCGCTTTACTACCTTATTGGCATGGTATTGAGCCCTCTTTTGGTCCATTTGCCTCAGTTTTTCATATGACGTAATCCGAAGTCATAGGAGTGAAATCAGGTCTCTCCCATTTTGTATTGTCAGGGATTTTGAATTCTTCTTCCTGTCATAATTCCATGCCTGGTGAGCGAGTTGATTTATCTGCTGTGTCATAGTCCCTCAATGCTTCTGCTACAGCCGCCGTTCAATCCCTTTTCTTCTGTTTGGTGATAGGTGCCCCTTCCTTCTGAACCTCCTTAGAGTCCTTTGTTTTCCTCCTATCTTTTGTTTGCTGTAATTTTCACTGTGGCCTGTCAGGATGTTCAACGGAAATATCTTTTTTTTCTTGCAGCGTTCATTCAGGGGCAGCTCGTGCCCTTTGAAAGTGGTGGACAAGTGAAGTGTGCAAAAAAACAAAATAAAACACCCCCACCCTCCAAAACCCCGAAGTAAACTACCCCTCCTTCCAAAAGCTCAAAATAAAGTCCCACCTCCTTCCAAAAGCCCAAAATAAAACACCCCCCCACCAAAAGTAAAATAAAATACCAGAATAGCATTTGAAATAATAAATAAATTAATAGTATTTACCCAAGGCGGCACGTCCTCCGTCCTCCTCCGTGTTCCACTTCTGAATCTGCAGTCGAGGTCCCCTAACCAATCCAGGCGCTGCTCTCATGCTGATAAGCAGCATGAGAGAAGTGCCTGGATTGGCTGGAGTGGGCGAGTTGGAAGCTCTTTCAGGCCTTGTAGGCCTGTGCTTGGTCTCCACCCATCTGTCTAAGACAGCTGAGAGGTGAGCTTCAAAGTGCGCATGTCACTTTGGCCAGCTCAAGTCAGCAGAGGACACACCCCGTATGTCTATGGGTTGGCTGGCTGCTGCAGTGCGCACATCGGAAAAATAAAATGGCAATTACATTTTTTCATTGCCATTTTATTTTTCCTGCATGACTGGCAGCAGGCGGGGGCAATGCTCCCCGCTCTCATGCAGAAACCAATGCTGCCTTCATTAAACCTCCAGGACAGTGTGTCTCAGTGCTTGCACTGATGCTGATTAATCTGGGAACAGGGAGACATCTAGAGCAGGGATCTCCAACCTTTTGTGTAGTGAGAGCTACTTCTGGTCAGTGAAAATCATCGTGAGCTACTAAATCCCAAGCAACTCGCGCATTTTTCCGAGAGACCTCCCCCGCCCATTTTCATTGACGTTAAGCCTATTTCTTCAGAGCCCATACTGTGGTTTGAACACAATAACACTGAAAGAAAAGACTTTGCATGTGTGCTGTTGGTAAACCGCTAGTTTACTTTACGACCTTTCAATTAATAGCTTCGAAATCAGGACCTATCAATAGCTGTCACTGAAATAATCATTGTAATGCAGCTCAATTAACAAACAAACAGGAACAGAAATCTTACCTTCACTGTGGAACTGTATGATGTCCTCTAATGCTGTGTAATCTGGTAGCCGGGCGGGGGCAGGTGTGAAGAAGTCATTATAGTAGTGAAGTAGTCACAGTGTGTGGCAGTCAGCCTGTGCAAAGCTTTGCTGAATCACAATTGATGATGGAGTCTTCTACTGCAGCTTTGACAAGATCGCTGTGTTTTTCAATGGCCAGATAAGCTGAACGTCAGCTCTGTTTGGATTGGAAAGTAACGATTTTGTCCTCCACTCTTATTGCTCCCTTTACTTTGGGGGAGTGCCAGTAACCCAGGACTGCTGTACAAATTGCTTTGTTCTTATTCAACTATAAAGAACTTTTTAAAGATGCTGAAGATTCTTCTCTCTAGCTCTTTTTTTATCTTGATATCAATACACCAGGCCTCCAGTAAACACTGTTTTTTTCTTATCTTGTGCAGCAAATAAATGTTACATTTAGAAAGGTGCTGAAGATTCTTCACTCCAACTACTTTTTTCTTGGTGTCTGAAACCCATGCCTGAACTACACATTGCTTTGTTCTTATCTTGTTCAACTACTAACTGTTACTAACAAAAGGAATTTTGAAAGATGCTGAAGATTCTTCTCTATAGCTATCTTTTTTCCTTGATCTCAATAAACCAGGCCTCCAGCAAACACTGCTTTGCTCTTGTGCAGCAAATAAAAAGTTGGAAAGGTGCTGAAGATTCTTCTCTCCAGCAACTTTTTCTTGTGTTTGTAAAACAGGCCTGCAGTACAAGTTGCTTTGTTTTTGTTCAATTAATAGAAAATAAAAAACTGGGGGCTGAAGATTCTTCTCTGCAGCAACTTTAATCTTGGTGTTCATAATGAAACAGATACCTAGGTTTGGGATTTCACCAGGAACTGTCATTGAACAAGTATTTATTGCAAATGCATTCAAATTATTTCAGTGAGAGACTTGACACTGCATGGTGTCCACTAATCCCTTGTAATCTGGGGTGTAGCTTGAGAGGGCAACTCTTATGGAGTCATTTAAATGTTCGTCAGTTAGACGTGTGCAAAACTTAGATTTTATGAAGTTCATATCCGAAAATGCTGATTCACAAAGATAGGTAGAGCCAATTAGGGAAAAAAGTTTCAATGCAGCTGTGTGGATGTTCTTAAACTTTTCAGCATCCACAAGACTCCAGAAATTAATGTCAGATTTCCTTGATTTCAATTCAATGTCATTTTGAAGTGTGACAATCTCCATTTCCATTGTGGCAGAGTCAAGGTTCAAAAGCACACTCATTTTATCTGAAATGTCACTAACATCCACTTCCATGAAGGGGTTTGAAGTGAACATCACACAGGGCTCCAGTTGGTCAAAATCACTAAATCTGTCACTGAACTCTTGATTAAGCCTCATGAGGAGGCTACTGTATTTTTCTATTTCCAGGACCTCAGCTTTGTTTTCTGAAAGGATTTGGAGCACAGAGGGAAAGTGCTGCATCTTTCTTTTCTGCACATGCTGTATCAAAAGGTTAAGTTTTGATTTGAAACTTTTCACAGAACTTACCATGTTGGTTATTGCCTTGTTTTTGCCTTGCAACTCGTAGTTCAATGCATTTAATTTTTCTGTCACATCTGTCAAAAAAGCTCAATCGAGCAACCATTGAGTGTTTGATAACAGTGTGGTATCTTCATTTCTAGACTCCATAAAAGTTTTGACTTCTGACAATAGCGAAAGGAATCTTCACAGTATTTTTCCCCTGCTAAGCCATCGGATTTGAGTGTGCAGTAAAAGGTCACCATACTCGGCTGATAGTTCTTCAAGGAACAATTTGAAGGTTCGGTGCTGCTTGGCCTTTGCATGAATTGAATTAATAATTTTAACAACAGGAGTCATGACATGATCAAACCCCATTACCTTGGCACATATTGCCTTTTGATGTATAATGCAATGGTAGTTCAATAAGGATGTATGACGTTACAACGCATACTTTTACAACGCATGCACATACAACGCAATTTTTACATCGCAACATCCACTACAACGCATTCCATTATATCTCATGACACTACAACGCATTTTAAAAAACTACCTTTACAACGCATTCCATTACATTGCATACTACCTTTACAACGCATACCATTACAACACATACTGTTACATTGCATTTAAGGTAAGTATTGGAGAGTATAGGGGTAAAAATTACTATTCTTACTCCAGGGGGTGCAACAGTAGGGTAAGTGTTGGATAGTATAGGGGTAAAAATTACTGTTCTAACTCCAGGGGGGTGCAACAGTAGGGTAAGTGTTGGATAGTATAGGGGTAAAAATTACTATTCTAACTCCAGGGGGTGCAACAGTAGGGTAAGTGTTGGATAGTATAGGGGTAAAAATTACTATTCTAACTCCAGGGGGTGCAACAGTAGGGTAAGTGTTGGATAGTATAGGGGTAAAAATTACTATTCTAACTCCAGGGGGTGCAACAGTAGGGTAAATGTTGGATAGTATAGGGGTAAGAATTACTATTCTAACTCTAATGGTATGCGTTGTAATGGTATGCATTGTAGTGTCATGCGTTGTAAAGGATGTTCCGTTGTAATGCCTGCGTTGTAAGTGTAGTGCGATGTAATAGTTGCGTTGTAAAGGTTGTTTCCCGTTCAATAACGGAGGGAAATCTGGATCTGCTTTACAATTGGCAATGAAGCCAGAATGACGCCCTATCATTGCGGGTGCACCATCAGTGGTTATCGCCACTAACTTTTTCAATGGGACATTTTGTTTCACAAAATAATGTTTCACCTCATTGTGAATGTCAGATCCTCTGGTTGTGGTTTTCAAAGGCAACAATGTTAAAACTTCCTCTTTATCAGTAAAATCTTCAAAAACCATTCTAACGAACATTGCCAACTGTGCAATATCGCTTGCATCAACAGATTCATCACATTGAAGAGAAAAATATTTGCATGTCTTTAAATCACGCTCTAACTGCTCTATCAAGTTGGTCGATAATGCAGATACCCTTCTTGCCATAGTGTTTGACCCTAACTGCACATCTGAAATGGCAGACATAATTTCAGGGCTATTTTTAAAGTCTTTGAATAAGGAGTTGGCCATTAAAAGCATTGCTTCCTTCACAACGGCTCCATCTGAAAATGTTGCTTTGTGCTTAATCAAGTGATGAGTAACTACAAAGGATGCTTCAGTAGCCGCAGCGGCTTTCTTCGTGGACTTCGTAAAAAAAGATTGCTGTGTCTGCAATGCAGAGTTCAGTTTGTTTACTTTTTGTGACCTCAGGCTGCTTCCTTTAGAGAACTTCCTCTCACAATGCATGTGCTTGGTTGAAAAATGCCTCTCAACATTGCCCTTTTTTCCCACTGCAACTTTTGCTCCACAGATTAAACATACACAGTTGTCCTTAATTTGTGTAAATAAAAATGTGTTCTCCCACTCTTGATGGGATGGTTTCTGGGATGGTTTATTATTTTTTAACATCCAGTTGAATTTTACACTGTGCTGTGTTCTCGTTGCAGAAAGTGGAATCTTTAAAACAGGTCTTCCGTTGTGGGGCTGACACAGGCTCTCCAGATGTCCCTGCTCCACAGACTCAGAGATATCTCGCTACTCTAGAACTGAAGCCCCCTTCTGTGCTGCAACCACGTTTCTCTACTCAGGCTTGTCCCCTGGTCTCCCCACCAAGGCCCTTATCTCAGAACTACCCATCCTCCATTGTTGCTTTCGGGACGCCCACACCCGCTATCCAGCCTCCAAGAACCTCAGTGTACTCACTCTTTTCTCAGACATCCGCCTCCAACAACCCCATCTCACTCCCCCTTGGCAGAGGTCTAACCTTCCTATCGCCCAGAGTCCAGCATCCTTCCCTAAAACTGCCCTGCTCCCATGAGCACCCCGCCGATTTACAAATCTCCGTGCCTAGTAGGGTGACCTACCGTCAGTAAATTTCACGGACCGTCGGTTATTTTAGTTAATTTTTTTAGTTAGTTAGTAGGATGTCTGTAAGGCGTCCGTAATTGGGGGACCCCAAATTACGGATGCCTATCACTTTAAGCTCCTTTTAATTTAGAGTAGACCAGCAGGTCTGGCTGTCATGCTGACGCAGGTAGTATTGTAAAATATCGCAAGAAACCCTGCAACATTAGGTGAGGGCTGCACACATGTTTCATATTACTGCAGCGTCACACTTAAATGGGCTGAAGTTGAACAGACTACCATCACCCTGCACTACGAAGGTTGTCCCTCTTCTAACATGGACAACTTTTGCCAATAATCCTCCAAAGTTCCTCTTATTGCAATAGTGTACCAAAAACAAGACTCTTCTGCTAATTATACCCGGATTGTACTGAGGTTGGCCACCTCAGAGATATTTGGTGAAGTACTGGCCAATTAAGGGCTGGAAATCTAAAAGTATAAAATGGCAGAACTGTCTGGACGCCCACTCTTCCGACCTAGTGCAATCTCACTCCTTGCCCAGTCCTGGAGGACAGGCCCTCTCCCCAGCTGGGGGAGTGAACTGCAACCCCTTCCTTAATATCTGGAATAGGCAAGACAAGGAGCTTGATTCCAGCACAGACTGGGGCTGAAGACTGCGTCAGAGTATCACCCTAAACCAGGCACACTCTCCTTCATCATTAAGGCACTCACTCGTCTGAAGCACGGAAAGCATGTGCAAATACCATCTTCGACTCCCTCGACTCCCTCGCCCAGTGGCTAATTCACCTCATCCATTGTAAGGGGGGTCAGCACAGATTGCCCTTTTAAGAAAGACTGCACGAAGCCCTAACTACAGGGTGTGCCAAAAAGGATTTTTTTAAAGGTAAAGATGAACTGGTGCTGAGTGATGTAACTGCTAACTGGCTTTGTGCCATTCAGGCCACTATTAGACAATCTGAGCCTTTTAACTAACAGCACTCTGGATGCTGGGACTTGTAGTTTTGCCTTTGCCATAATAAACGCGGGCCTACAAATACTGGCATGCTAAGTGCTTTAGGCAGGATACTAAGTGGCTGGAGGCCAGCTGGCACATGAGCGCTGGAAGAAGCATACTAACAAGTGCAGTGAAGGGCAGGGCCTCTTTAACATGTTCTGGTATTTGAGACAACGTATAATCAAATATCACAAGCCAAGAGGCCCCGCAAAGTGCAGCATGCCAACTACATATATGTGTATTTTAAAACCATCCATACTTTCTTTTATGATATCAATCATGAGCGTTTGGCATTACAGTTGCTACTTTGTGCAAACACATTGCTTTGTGGGTAAAGAGACAATGACTGGGCATCACATTCTATCTGCGCCTTAAACGATAAACTTGTGAATTGAGCGAAGTGAAATTACACAGCAAATCACTCGCGTTGAAGGGTTGGTGAGTGCAGAGATCACGTGCCTGTTTTTGTCAGTTACATTGCGTAAAATGGAATACTTCTCTGGATGTTTTTAATATGCCAGCCTCATGTGCGTCTTGTTCAACAGTGTCAAGACGCCATGTGCATTACTGTCCTAAACTGCAGGTTTTGGGGATTCTGGCCACGATCATGTCTTGGCCAGACAGACTTATTTAGACTTGCCTGAGCCTGAATTTTGCAGTTTTCAAGTCCTTTCCCCGAAGGATTTTGTGCCTAATAGAGAGTGTTCAGTACCTACATGGGGTGTATGTGAGTGAGGACGTACGCGCATACATTTGTCAACAGTCAAAGCGTATGCACGCACCAATTAAGGTACATAGGCGCTTTTGCTTACAATTTTTTATTTACCGGTCCAAGATGACGAATGCCACTTAGATTGGTAAATATTTTTTTTTTATTGTTGAAAGAGCAGATATAAAAACAAATAAGAACTGCGTAATGGAGGAGAGAACACGAGGGAGCAAGTTGGCGCATGGAGATGAAAAGCCATTGTTGTCGCTGCTGATGTCAGCCAACTGTCACCCCCTGCTGGACCCAAGAGACCCTTAGCCAGCCAGAGAAAGACTCACCTAACTATGGATGGGAGAAGCTTAGCTGTACCTTGGAAAGCCCCCGCAGTCCCTCGGCTACACTCACCGGTGTTCAGCCAGGTTTAAAAAAAAAAGGAAACACACTTGCAAGTATTTTTAACTTCGGAGAACCCTGGCAACATCTTATTCTGGAAAGAAGCATGCAACCACCTTAATTGCAAAAAGGGTTATTCCTGGAATCTAGTTTCCTGTCACGGCTTGAGCGTAGCTGTAACGCTGAATCTCTTTCTTTGAGCGAGTTTCTGAGCTTTAATCCCTCTCATAATTAGAAGCAGCCACAGTTTCTCTTGTTTCAGAGATATAATCCATACTTAAACCAAAGATGATCCTATGTTAAAAAAATAAAATTTAAAAATAAGACCACGCAAAAAGACATTAAGAGATGGGGGAGTGAGGTAATCTGTGGAAGCCAGCATCAATTTACTATAGAAAGCCCAGGTGGAGGCAGCGAGGGTAAGGGCGCTTATGGAGGCCGAGGAGCAAAGCTGGGGCAACCTGTGATGCCAAGGATGGGGGAACCAGCCCAGCTTTGGTCACAGAAACGGAGTGTGGCTCTTTAAGTAAACAGAAGCTACTGAGTGTCTCTTCCACAAAAGAGACCAGTTTCGTTTTCACAGAGGCAATACCTGGGTCCTAAACATTGTCTCTTTCAAAGAGGTTTGTGTGCCAGTGGTTGGCTTTATCTTATTTTTTATCATCCGATCTCGACCCAGATAGAATAAGGAAGAGAAAGTTAAGAAACAGTAATAATGGGAGAATGCAGATATGAAAAGGAAACGCAAGGGTGATATAAGAAGCGCAAGTTGTGGAAGAAAGAGACCGGTTTAGGAATCAACCCAGCATTAGGCGGTGCTGGCCTCCCAAGAAAAATTTTGGCTCCCTGCACTTATGGTTTGTTTCACAAAACTAAGCAGTGAGGATTCCCCACGGTGAATCTGAATGCTGAGGCCCTACGAGTTTAAACGTTTCCACCTGGGGCCTCTCGCACTTATCTTTTAATCTGCCTGCCCTGCCTAAACTAAGAGTGTTGTGGCTTACCTGCTGCGAGTCTGTTGCAAGGTTGTACGCGCGGGTGCGGCAGTTTCTTTCGGCCTGCAAACTGCTCCACAATGCTCTGCCCTGCCACGCCTGCTTGAGCTCCGCACCTCGCACTCGCACAATGGACAGTGCGGTGCCAGTGGAAAAGGCAGGGGGCTCGTAAACACGAGTCACGAGACTCTGCGCGCGCCCTGTCACGAGACTCAAGAGAGGAACAACAACATCCTCTTCGGCCCGCCCCACCCCAGCCACGCTCAAGCCAATCGGAGCAGCTGCTTTGGGTGAGGGCGGGCAACGGACACTGAAAAAAGCCTAAATAGCCCAAATAACACTAATGGGCTACTAAATTGAGCAGCACTCGGCGCGAGCTACTCACAGGGTCTTGGCGAGCTACCGGTAGCTCACGATCGACCGGTTGGAGACCCCTGATCTAGAGTATCTACTTTTCATGGGCCACGTCGACAAGCCTTCTTCATGATAGCACCACAGTCTCTATAGTGCAGAAGTGTGGCAATCACTGGTTGGGGGTGCACCAGACAGCATTGGTAGTACTGCGCCCTGTGAGCTCTTTCAAATACAAAGAATTTCATTAGTCCTTGTGGAGCAACCACTGTGGGCAGTCCATATCTCGAGCTGCTGTGCATTATCTTACCCTCTGTTCACTCTGTTATGAAATGTTATTCCTCCGTGTCCTCCATTCTTCACCTACAGGCCAGAAGTCTAGATAGCGCCTTATTTCAAGAAGTTCAGACATGTCTTTCTGGATTTTAGCGACATCGGGTTTCAGTACTGCATGTTTCTTTCAGTAGCCCCCACTCATTCTGACACTTCCCTTTGACCAGCTTTCAGCAATCGTATGCCTATGGCCACAGTTTCAATTTTAGTTTCCAGTCTGATCCATGTCTCTTGCACCGCCTTCAGTATGAAGTCTAGGTGGTCTGTTAGATCGGTGCACCCTCTCCCTGTTTCCCTTGGAATACTATTGGGTCTGGTGCAAGGCAGGATCTATGCAGCAGAGTCACTGTCAGGACCGACAGTTTCAAACTTTTGAGTTTAACCATGATTGCAGAAATAATATGCTGTCTTGCTCCTTGAACCCCCTGCCCAAATGTCTCTGTCTTCTGCCTTCTCTTCACTCCAGGAACAGGGTGTCACACCTCACTGTCACTTTCTTTGCTTCACTTTTTAGGAGCAATAGATTTCACCATGTGCTCTTTTTTCCTTGTTCCTTGGGTGGAGGGAGTTCCCTAATATTACTTACGGCAGAACGCACTTCATGAGCCAGTCATATGTTAGGCGGGATGCGGAAAAAAATGACACGTGACTTCTCATCTATATTCTTCCCTGTGGTTTTATCAGTCATTTGCCAATGTGACAAATCTCCAGATCCATCTGTCCACACTGTCTTATCTATGCACTGCGTCCCAAGCGGTTGACCATTACTTCTCCTGCACCTTCGCATGTCTTCTGCACTTGGGGAAATGGGGCACACTTGGTAGAGCTCACCATCTCTGCCGGCAGTGATCCCCACCGTGACCTCTGTGATGACGGGCCTTCCATGCAATGGCTGCTGCACTGGAGGAGTTTGCAACTCCTGCGTCCTCTGAGCAGTGTCGAAGGCGCTCAGTCCTGCGGAACTTTGTGTCAACCCTGCCAAGCACAACACATCAAGAGTTGGACCATGGTTCTCCAGCAAGTAACTCGTGAGCTACTGGTAGCCCTGCAGCTTCTGTGTGCAGGCCAGCCTACAAATAAAAGTGTTTGCTTGGTTACATTAATATATGTATCCCAAAATTGAAACATGTATTCGAGCCAACATGTGTGCATTGTTTTAGAACACATAAGGTGATGTTTGGAAAGGAATAGTAGAAATCCGAAAATATAATTAAAGCTGATATTTGAGTGATAAATCAAAAGGCGCTGGGGAGCCTTATTACCATGATTATTAACATGGTGTCAGGGGCATTGTAATTATGGTTGTCATGTAAATACAATGTTGAGGGATTTCAAATTGCTAAAGACTTTAACACATTAATGCTGGGAACCCTACCTGATACATTGAAGTGGCACCTGCTGGTAATCTTGCAAGAAGGGGCCATCTTGCCTGCTGTGGTCAATATCACACTAGTAATACTTGTAGCTGGTTATGATTTTCAGTGAACATAAATAGCTCTTATTACAGAAAGGGTTGGAGCATCCTGGGTTAGACTAATGCATTCCATCGCATGTCTGAGCCCCGCTGCAGTCAAATGTATAAGTTGCGCAATCAGAGCTTCTTCCTTCTTTTGTGTTCCAGAAGACACTCAGCAGTGACTGCTACTCCCAGATGCTGAGGGAGAGCGCAGGTCGAAGAGAGCTGATATTTCCATGGAAACGCAACTTTCTGTTGAAGCCATGTGACTAAGGCTTGAACTGAAGCCCCTCGCCTCTTACTGCCTATCTACTGGCTAATCCAACACCAGGAAGGCTGAATAACTGTGATGCTGAGACCACCAAAAGAAGGCCTTTACCAGTGGAGCTTCCTGTGAAGTTAAAGTAGTAACACTACATTTGCCCTTAGAGTTTTATCTCTGTGCTGGGCCCAATGCATGGATCAGGGAGGTCCTTGTCTACAGAAGTACATGACGCTTGTCATCTTGCCTTCCGTCTCTGGGAATCCAGGGAAAGAGCACTGGAGTGTTCACTTTCCAATGTGGTGGCAGCTCTTGTCTGGTGCTACAGTGCATATGCAGTGACACTTCACAGTCACCACAGACTGATTTTACATTGGGCATCCAAGAAGGACAAGAGTGACCTGTGCTGTTGAATGGGATGGAGAGATTGGTTGAGTTCCCTTCAGGCTTGGCTCTTGATTTTGTAGAACATCAGCTTTTACAATTGCATTATAGCTTCATTGCAGGGATTGGGACATGTAGGCTGAGCATAAAATAGATGTCATTGTGCTCCCATTTAAAGAAGCAAAGCTGCTTGGCAAAATAAGCTTCAGAAACATGCGTACGTTTTTAAGAAGTGGAAGGCAGGCAGGTCAAGAAATGCTAAAAGGTCTTCAAAATCATTCAAAACACTGTTGTACAAGCAACCTTCAATGAGGCATTCAGCCCAGTATTTGTTTCAGGAGGGTAAGGAACTCATTTAGAGTTTGATGGAGAGAGTAGTCTGTTGTAAGAGCGATGGCGTACCCTCTCCGAGAAACTCTTCGTCTGCCTGCCCAGTTTAGAGGTAGGAAGACTGCCAGATTTACAACTACAGAGCAAAATGTACTCTGTTGGAGTAAACCTTCCTCCATTGACCCAAGGGAGTAGGGGCCATCAGGCCATCTGACCATCCACCCTCTTTAGAGTGGGCAATTGGATGGCTTCTTTTTACTGTCCCTCACAATCAGGTGTATCCTGTTGGTGAGGTACAGTAAAAAAAGAAAAATTACCGCCCCACCCATCATTGGAGAAAACTCTCACAGTGAGTGGAGGTCATTGGTTTTTTATTTTTCAAAGACAAACTCCCAATTTTGAGTTTCATTTTGAAAAAATAACAAACTTTAGGAAAATGTTTGATGACCAGTCATCATGTTTGACAGATCAGTCTGTCAAACGTTTCCTAACTATGATTTGTAGTTTGGAGTCAGTGCCTCCGTTTCACTATTTGCTTTGAAGACTGCACCAAGAGTATGCACCAATGGGCTGGTGGTTGCTTTGAAGACTGCACCAAGAGTATGCACCAATGTCCTGGTGGTGCACCTGCATGAGCGGGGTTGATCCATCTACCTTTATCAACTGAAGCAAGTGCCACTTGACTCCCTAATGCAATTTAACATTCACTGAGATATGGTCCAGCTTCGATCAAGTGGTATATTTCTGCTGGAGGTGCCGGGAGTTAAGGTCAGGGACCAACCAATGCAGTTCATGATCTCCATGAAACCACAATGAGAAGCTGGCTTCATTTGCCAGAACACCTGGCAACATGTTGGTTTGTCATTCCTTTGGCCCGACTGCATCCATGATTGCTGGTTTCTCACAATAATGATCATTGGTCAGAACACTCCCGGGATTTGAGATTCTTACTCCCGCCCCCCAGGGGTACACTTCAGTGATGACTATACCCGGACATTCTGATGTGAGGGTTCTGCTGATTGCCAGTAGCCTGAGTTGGGAAGCAGTAGTGGGCTCTCTGGAGGTACAGGGTCATTGGTCACTGTTGCAGTAGAAAATGTCATTCACTTGGAAAGAGTTGACAGGAATGTTTCCTGATCTTACATCATTTTCTCAGGTGACCAATCAGAGGCTGCTTCTCCTTTGAATGGACAACATGGCCACCTGCGTTTATGAGCACTGCTTTGTAAGGGACCTGGTTGACACAACAGATATATCTGATGTTACATTCAGGGGCGTAATCAGATGATCACCTTCCACCTTATCAGCATCACAAATGAGAATTGTGGACAACGTTCAAGCAAATAGGTTCTCCTGAAGTGGCTTATTTTTATGTTTTCCATAATTTATTGAGTTCTTGTGAAGGTCAGTGAATCCAATTATTATATTATAAAACTGGGACCACAAGTCCCAGAATTCAATTAAAAATGCCTGGACTGGAGTAGCTCATCACACCATGGACCTGGGAAACTTTGCAGCTGTGTGGATGAGAAATGATGGGACGATGGATGAAGAATGATGGATGAGAGGTGAGAGATGAGGAATGATGGATGAGTGATAATTGATGAAGGATGAGAATGAGAACTCCTTAAAATGGATGCTGTACACACTGGCTTCTTTTGTCCCGCTACTCCCTACCTCCTGTTGGCCTCTAGTGCACTGAAGCTGCTTACATGCAGTGTGCTCACCCTACAAAAACTTAAAATAAAAGCAAGGAATTGTTTTGAAAACGTGAAGCACTGCTGCTATTTTTCCTCTGCTGCTTTGGTTTAGTATTTCCAGCCCTACCAAGATTCCCAGGTCCCTGTGTGATGTGCTGCACCAGTCCAAGTTTTTCTTTTAATTCTGGCACTTGTAGTCTTGTACATTTCATTATAAAACATAAAATATCTGATTTTATAAAGGGTGCGTGCGACCAGAAGCCTCCTTGGAGCTATTTGATAGAGTGAAAGACTATTGCAGACACAAAGAGTTGGTTTTGTTGACTTCTTGAACTTCCGTTTCCCGGCCGTTGAAATAAAGGAACAAGCATTGGCATAGCCAATAGGTCTCGCTTTTGGGACCTTATAAGTATTTAGTTATGCAACTGTTGCATGGCTAAACACTTATAAGGTCCCAAAGGCGAGACCTATTGGCTATGCCAATGCTTGTTTTAAAGGGGGCCTCCAAACGGGTCTCTATCGGGCTCTGTTTTGTGCCCTGGCACAGGCGTTCCGTTTTTCCCGGACTGCAGTGACAGAAAGCACATCGAATGCGAACCTGCTCACACACTACTCACTAGTGGAGAAGTTACGGAATTACTTCATGCCTTTAAAGAGTCATTTTCTCTCTGGTTTTCCCTTGACTTTTTGAAACTCGGGAGCAGGAACATTGTCCTGGTGTCACCGGGTTTCCGTGGACCCTTTTTCAATATTATATACGAGCCATAGTTGCTGTTTATTTATCTTATGCAACTAACAACCATTGACAAAGCCAATAGTCCTGAATTGTTGTAGGTACGATGTTACTTGTTGAGTTATATATCTAGATGCAATGACCGAAACAGAAAAATACAAGTCGGGCGGCACACTAGTATAAGCACAGACTTTTAGTTTGTGTTTTTAAGCCACGCCCTTAATTACATTGGCCACGCCCCTTTGAGAGAGACCCTCCCTCATTTTTTCATCCCACTTTAAGCCCTGCCGTCATGCCTCTAAAGCTCGCT